>NC_083095.1:18372360-19595067 GCF_949774975.1 Lagenorhynchus albirostris
AGTCTAGAAATTTAAGGTCTCAAAAGATTGGAAAAGCTAATTGCTTCTAGATCCGAAACAGTAGGATATCAAATTGAAAAAAAAAAGCTCTTGACAAAAGCCCTCAAGGACTTCAGATTTTTACCCTATAGAAAAATTCACATCAATGTGTATCCCTCCTGCCTATTATTTCAAGTATTCTCCAGCTACCTATATTAGCTGGAGAGAGAGCTTCATAGAGATGAGAAAGTGAAGAAATAAATTAGCCTTCAGAATAAAGTATAGGAAAGAATTTGTGTGTAGTCCCTGTTATAAGGTACCAAGTGGAAGCAAATGGATAAACAATAAAAGTTTTGGAACAGTATTTCCAAAAGCTCCATGAACCTGAATTACAGAATTAAAGAAACTATTAACTATTGTATCATTAAAACAACTTTTGAAAGCCCAGACTTACAGCATCAGGAAGTGAGCTATGAAAGCTGTAGGTCACCCAAAGTGGGCATACTCACAAATAACTGCCTCAGGAATGGGCACATTGAATAGAGGAAAAAGAGCCTTCTGGAAAGTGGAGCCATGGGCCACAGAGAACAAAAGACAAAAGATTTCCTCCCAGAGAGTAAGATTAGGATCTAATCTGGAACATTCCCCACCACCAGGGCACGGAGACCTTGTGATGCCTTCCTGGCAGAGGTTCATCTTGTTACAGGCTAAGGGCCACTATGTATCTCCCATAATTTTGTTTTCCAAATGGAAGTATTGATTATAGTTAGCCTGTCTTTATTCTACCATATCGTATTGTAGAGAGGGAAGGTACAGGTAATTTGTCGTCTTGTATCATTGAACCTGGATCTTGAAGAATTACTTCTGGACTTGAATAGCTGTGTGTCACCCTGAGGTCCTGGACTTTGAGTTGGGAGCAGTGATTGGATTTATCACTTTGGTTTATAACCCTTGGGAAAAGAGGTGAGTGTATGCTATGTGTGGGAGAAAGGTAAAGATGTTTGGTACCCAAAAGGGCAGGCTATGTCAGAGATCAAGTAAATATTTGCCAAACCCATTTCCTCCTTCACTCAGGCATTGAGGCAAACTACATTTTCCAGCTTCCCTTGTCCTTAGTTTCTACCCTGCGAGTGGATACCGATCCGGCGAATGTAACACTAAGCCTAGGACTAGGCCTGCCTCTCAGAGAGACTGAGTGACATTTAATTTTACTATTATCTGTAACTCGCCTTAACCCCTACCTACCTGCTGCTACAAGAATAAAAATTCAAGATTAAGCTAAAATAAGTGCTCAAAATAAAGTTCTATAGGCTTAGGATGATCATAATTCAATGTGGAGAAGGCCATATCTCCATTCTGAGGAGAGGACCCTACATTGGTGAGCATGGATGCACTAAGTCTCCCATGCTGTCCTTTGTTGATTTGCCTTCAACTCCAGTTCCTGATGCTCCATCAAGTATTCTTCCAGGATGGAACCAAACTCTGAACTCTTATATCGGGAAGTATCAACTTTGGTCCCCCACGCACCACAAGTTCTTCCCTCAGTGTTCTGCTCTGCTTCTATGCCCCTTGTATTACCTCTGATAAGATTCACTGTTTGTCACTGGCAAACCAATGTCACGTGAGTGTCTTCTCTTTGGGTTTCCCAGAAAAGATCCAAGCTGCAGGTGAAGGAGCATCCAGCCCACTCCTCAAGGCAGTGGGAGGCCCCTTAGGGACAGGATTACACTGAAGAGATTCAGAAGAGGTACCCAGAGTAGGGCCAAATATGTATTACGTATTTAACAGGACACCACTCATAGGCAGGACGATGGTCCCTCTCCCATGATGTCCAGCCTTCCCTGGAGAGTCATCCCTATTATTTACTGGAGATGATTGTTTAGTTTATCACATCTCTTGGTCACACAAATGTTGTCCCACAAAAGCAGTCCCTTTTTGTGTTTCTTGCCATGAACATTCAGGATTATAGGTTGACAATAGGCCCACTCTGGGCCTAGACATCTGAACCCTGACTTACTTCCTTGAGTCTCCTTGTCCATCTCTATTTCTATTCATTCCTGCTTTACAACTTTATTAACAAAAAGTTTAATATTTTCTTTCCTCATACAAAATCATAAAGAGTTTTAAGACCTGTCAGAAGAAATTCTAACTCATAACATAAAACTTACTTCCATTACTACTGGGTAATATTATTTCACCCCTAAAGTATAAGGACAAATAGTATTTTCCCCTATCTAGGAAGGAGGAGAAGAAAGTACAGAAGGAACACATTCATTCCTATCTTGGGGCTCATTCTTTACTACGGGTTGAATTGTGTCCCCCCCAAATTCGTATGTTAAAGTTTTAACCCCCAGGACCTCAGAATTGAACTTACTTGGAGATAGGATCTTTACAGTAGTAATTGAGTCAAAATGAGATCATTTGGGTGAACCTTAATTCAATATGGCTAGTGTCTTTATTTTTTAAACATTTATTTATTTAATTATTTTATTTTATTTTATTTTATTTTTTGTCTGTGTCGGGTCTTTGTTGTGGCACGCAGGCTTCTCTCTAGTGTGGCGTGGGGATTTCCTCTCTCTAGTTGTGGTGCACGGGCTCCAGGGCACATGGGCTCTGTAGTTTGTGGCACACAGGCTCTCTCGTTGAGGCGTATGAGCTCAGTAGTTGCGGCACACTGGCCTAGTTGCCCTGCGGCATGTTGGATCTTTGTTCCCCTACCAGGGATCACACCGGCGACCCCTGCATTGCAAGGAGGATTCTTTACCACCACTAGACCACGGAAGCCCCATGACTAGTGTCTTTATAAAAAGGGGAAAATTGGAGACAAATAGGTACACAGGGAGAACACCATGTGAAGATAAAGGCAGAGACTGGAGTGATGTTTCACAAGTCAAGGAATACCAGTGTCGCAAACAAGCACAAGCTAGGGGAGATTCCAACTTACAGACCATGGAAAGAGCCCAACCATGACAACAGCTTGATCTCTGGCTTCTAGCATCCAAAGCTGTGAAACAATAAATGTCTGTGGTTTAAGCCACCCAGTTTGTCATTATTGTTACAGTCTTAAGAAACTAATACACCCTCCTTCAAGGACGGACAGATGAAGAACATCTTGTTAATACAACATTGTCAACCCACATAACGAACAGTGAGTTCTCATGTCTTGCTCCCCAAGAATTCCTGCTGTCCAGAGACCCCAATATACATCTTGGCAACACTTCTGCCTGAGTTGGTTATCTCCTCCTCACCTATGCTTTCACCCCACTTGACAGATTTCTTGCTGACTGTGGGGGTGGATGAGAGTGGAAGGTGGTGGGTGAGGAAAGGTGAGAAATCTGGGGGGAAGGGCTCACAGCTCCCTGCCTGTAGGAAGATTACTCTCCTTGCCTGCAAGTTCATAGCTCAGAGTGAACTCTTACCAAGGTCCCAGTGTTTCAGAGAAAAAGATAAGAATGAGTTTTATTTAGAGATGTCTGTGTGAAACTTGTAATTCAGATCTGGGAGCAAAAGCAGGTATATAAGATAGAGGTATAGACCTGGGAATTGGTGAAATCCTGAGAGTAGATGAGAATTTATAGAAATTCTCTGTATTTGATAAGGAAGACAGCTGAGGGCAGAATCCCATAAACCAACATTGAAAGGACAAGGAGAATAATAAAATACAAATGAACATTTATTATCCTCCTAGTAAGTACTAGACACTATAGATGTAATAAGAGCTAGCACAATACTTACTAGATGTCAGGTAACATTTGAAGTTCTTTTAAAATATTATCTAAACTCTCTCAAAACTATACTCGGGTAAGTGCTATTATTATCCCCATTTCTGTGCTGAAGAAACTGATGGTCTGAGAGATTACCAAGTAGGAAGTAGAGAGCAAGTATACAAAGCTAGGCCTTCTGGCCCTAGAGTCTGTGCTCTAACTGACCACAGAACACTGCCTGGGAATAATAGTTCTAACTATAACCCACAATAGGTTGGATGTATGTGAATTTACATATGAGACCTCCCATAAAACTCAAAAACTCTATGAGGTTGATGATGATAAATTATTCTTATTTTACAGACTAAAGCTCAGACAGATTAAGTAAACTTTCCATAAATAGTGAATAGCAGTACTTGAAGCACTTGTGAAAACTAGTGGAATTCAAATGAAGTCTATAATTGTGGAAATAAGATTGTACCAATGTCAGTTTCCTGGTTTTGAATTATGTATTATGGTTATATAAGATGCTATCATTGGGGAAAGCTGAGTAAGGGATACTTGAGACCTCTTTGTAAGTTTTGCACCTTCTTGGGAGTCTTAAATTATTTCAAAATTTTAAAAGTTTAAATACAATTTTTAAAAAGCAGTGTGTCCATCGACAGAAGAATGGATAAAGAAGATGTGGTACATATATGCCACATATGAGTAATGGAATATTACTCAGCCACTAAAAAGAATGAAATAATGCCATTTGCAGCAATATGGATGGACCTAGAGATTGTCATACTGAGTGAATTAAGTCAGACAGAGAAAGAGAAATATTGCATGATATCACTTATGTGTGGAATCTAAAAAAAAGTGATACAAATGAACTTATTTACAAAACAGAAACAGACTCACAGACTTAGAGAATGAACTTAGGGGAAGGCCAGGGGATAGTTAGAGAGTTTGGGATTGACATGTGCACACTGCTATATTTAAAATGGATAACCAACAAGCACCTATTGTATAGCACAGGGAATTCTGCTCGATATTCTGTAACAACCTAATTGGGAAAAGAATTTGAAAAAGAATAGATACATGTATATGTATAACTGAATCACTTGTACACCTGAAACTAACACAACATTGTTAATCAACTACACTTTAATATAATAATAAAGTTAAAAAAAAAAGCAGTGCTTGATTGGAACCCAGGTTTCTCTAGCTCTGAATCATACATGCTTGTCCTTGACACATTTTTTTTTTTCAAGAGGGTCAGGATCAGATAACAGAGCAGGACAAGGTGAGAGAGATTGAGAAGAATTTTAAAAACACCAGAAAACATATGCAAACTTATACACAATATGTATCATTCAGTGTGCTATTAGGCATTTTAAATGCTTTCTCAGTGACCCTCCAAGGGGGGTCATAAATGTTTTTATACTGAGGGAACATTCCAGCTTAGGGAGGTTAAGTCACCCATGTCCCTAGTGTCAAAACCAGGAATAATCCTTAAATCTCTCTTACTCTGTGTTTTTTTTTTTTTTTTTCATTTCTGTTATACAAAGTCACCTGGCAGAACCTAAAGAGAGAACTGTCTCTGGTGCCCTGGAAGCAGAGATTTCAGAGTGAGATTGGACACTGAAGAGGCAGGGGAATGAAGCCTTTGGCTGGGAAAGTAAGACAGTTCTTGCAGAACAAGCAGTTTCCTTGCGAGTCAGAGGCGAAAGGCAATTTTGCAGTTTAAAAGGTAACCTGGTGAAGGTATGGGGACTTTCTGAGTCCATTTGGGCTGCTAGAAAAAAGTACCATAAACTGGGTAGTTTATAAACAACAGAAATTTATTTCTTACAGTTCTGGCATCTGAGAAGTCCAAGATCAAAGTGTCAGTATGATGGAGCTGTGGTGAGAGCTCACTTTCTGGCTCAGAGATGGCACCTTCCTGCTGCATCCTCTCATGATGGAAGGGGTGAGGGAGACATCTCAGGCCTTTTTTATAAAGCACTAATCTTACTCCTGAGGACTCCACCCTCATGACCTAATCACCTCCCAATGCCTCATCTTTTAATATAACCTTGGGAGTTATAGGATTTCACCATAGGAATTTTGAGGGGACACAAACTTTCAATTTATAGCAGGAGCATTCAGTGTAGCTCCTTTTACAAGAAGTTTGTGGGGCAAAAAAAAAAAAAAAGTAATGGAACGAGTTGAAGAAAGGGTCACGGGAAGATTGGCAGGTAGAGGAGAGGGAAGGCTTGAATATATGACTGTCCTATAGGGAAGGACTGATAGGTACTAAGAGATGGAACACCTTGTACTCTAAGCTGCTTAATAGGCATGACTGCAATTTAATTTCTTCTTGCTTCCCCTGCAGGGCCTATCCCACTGCCAGGAACATAGAGGTACCAGAAATAAATACTTGAATTTGGACCAACTGTCTTAACAGCCCTAAATGTCACCATCCAGGTTCCAATTAATGTAGTCTCACCATAATCTGAAACCCTGGCTCCCTGCACTAAAAGATCTCTGCCCTGAAGAGGCCTGTACACATTCATCAGGGAGGGCCTCTGTCTGAGTGATGATCAGACTCAGCTTTGCAAACTCTGGCAGGACCCGAGGAGATAGCTGCCCACGATGGTTGAAGTTATAGGTTGCCTGCTGTTTCTTCGAGACAGCTGTCAAGGCTGATAAAACCTGTCAGGCTTTCCAAGGTTCTGCAGCCATTTAATAGCAAAAATACATCACCATAGGAAGCGCAGTCAAGAGGCATAATGTTTTTGGAAATGGGTGGATGAATGCTTTTGTTATGTGTCTCCTCACAGCAGCTCAAATGTTGAATCATTCCCTGGAGGCGTTCTCATCTACCCTTTCCCCCAGGAGTTGCTTTGGAGCTCACTTCCTTAGGCAAGTCTAGTGTGTTTGATGGGCATTGTGCCACTTAGCAGATGGAGAAATAAAAAAGCCGGCAGGTCAGGTGTGGGAATGTAAGGCAGTGTATTTAGGTAAGATTTAACAGCAGGGCAGTTCAAAATGTCCAAATGTACTTCAGTTTCAAGACCTGTCACCAAAAAAAAGGGTTTGATTTCCTTTCGAATGTCAAGAATCATAGTAATTTAAAAAACAGCTTGAATGACAGAGCCAATGGCTGGTTTGATTCAGGGGCTGAAACGATGGTGTAAAATTGATAATGTTGTGTTACCAACCAATTCCTTTTGCTTCGGAATGAGAAAGATCTTGTTTACCGAAAGAGCTGTGCAATTCTAGGTTTTTCAAGTTTTTATTAGTCAGGAAAGATTAGGTCCAAGAAATAAATTACTTTAATGAGCCCTCATGGAAAACATGTACTATGAAAGAAGAGTATGTTTCATAAATGGGATAGGCTCAAATGAAAGTAAAGTGTTCAAAGTTAAAAAATAGATGTGTGGGGAAATAGTTACATGGTCAGATACCTCTCCCCAGAACTCTCTTCTAACATCATTATGTTCTCTCTCTTTCTCTCTAGATCTTTCTCTATGTGTATGCATTTTTATGCCTACTCAACTCTCTACCCCTTCCTGTCTTTCACCATTTGTAAATAGATGAAGATTACTTTTTATCTATATTGCTTGGGATTTATTGTGCTTTCTAAACCTAAGAATCCATGGCTTTCATCAACTTGGAAAAAGTATCAGCCATTATCCCTTTAAATTTGACCTTTTTTACATTACCTCTATTCTCTCCATTGCAACTCAATAAGAGAAATGTTACAGCTTTTCCTATCTCTTACACTCTCATATTTTTTCATCTCTTTGCCCCTCTCTGAAGCATAGTACATCCTTTATTCCCAGCTTATCTTGCAGTTCCCTAATTTTCTCTTTAGCCCTGAAAAATCTCAACTCAGCAAAACTCATTTTCCTACCAGTTTTGTAATTTTGCAGTGTGAGCATGTTTGATGGGTTTTAACTTGGGAATCCTATGAGGCATAGACTGTGGTTTGTTTCTCCAGGGAGAATTTGCTTTTGCTTCTCCTGGGATACCTTAAGTTTATTGATCATCTTGAGATTATGAATATTCAGAAGAATGTTTTTTTTTCTCTCACCCAGATCAAGCTAAGGCAGAAATATTATTTATCCTCGATGTCTCATTTTGCATATAGAAGAATGTTTTCTAGACTACTTTTTTACTGATGGTGTAGAATTGATACTTTAAAGACCCTGGCTATTTGTGTTTGTTTGGTGGGAGACTAGAGTATGCTAGCTCCCATTCTATGTTTCGTTTAAATGCAAGGCTTCTATACTCCGTCCTCTACATGAACCTTGAAATCCAAGACCCAATTTACTGAAATTGGTAAATGCCCTCAAAAAACCCATAACTTTAGTCCTGCTTACTATTATTATTATTTTGGTCTTTATTTTTGCCAACCTGAATATTTTCTTTATTTTCTTGAGATCACATTTGTGATTTCAAAAAAATATTTATTTTCTGTGAACCTAAAACTGCTTTAAAAATGAAGTCTGTTTTAAAAAAGCTTTTTACTATGTTTTATCCGGAGTATTTGGATTGTATGTGTATCTGTGTGTGTGTGATAAAATTTGTTATGGAATGCTACTTCTTAGGATAATTAGTTGGAGATGTTATTAGAAATAGAAGCCCTTCAAAAGTTTTAAAGAAAAAAAAATATTCAAAAAAGATAAAAAGAGATGTTTTATTAAAAAACTGGAATGAATAAGAAGTCTATTAATCTGCCTTCAACAAGAATTGACAAATGCTGGACTGAGGTTTGAACCAAAAAATTCATGGATATTATAATTATTAGGTGATTAGTTTATTTCAGAATTGCATGAATAATTAGTGGCACTTTTTCAAATGATCAAGAAATTTACCTAAATTAATTAATTTTCAACATTTGTATATTTCTCTTGATGAACTACTTCAAAAGTTTTAATGTTTATAGAAAGAAACTGTTCTAGTTTTTATCACATACAGTTTTGTGTAAAACATTTCGTTGTAACTTCAGGAAAGCATTTTTCCCCTCCAATAAGAAGATTTCAGACAAAAACTTCTGAAGGCTTTTTAGATTCTTTGTATATCTTTCTGTCTAAAGTCTTTTGTAAATGATTCTCCTCCAGATCTAGGAGTATGTGATTTTCCTAGAGATCATTTGATCCTAATATTAACAAGCAAGGATTCTAGTGTAGACATTACCAACAACACTTCACACTTATATTCATTTATTTATTCATGCAAAAACTTTCTAAATCCTTGCCATGAATCAGAAACTTCAAAAACATGGAAGGATTTCACTCATGGGAGTAAATGAACTCTGAATTTTCAATGGTATGTTTTTGTTTGTGTTTCTTTTATAAGCAACAAGGATTTACTGTATAACACAGGGAACACAATTCAATATCTCAATGGTATGTTTTATACAACAAAGGGCAGCATTTATAGATGGCTGGGTCCTGTGCTACTTCTCTGTCCATTACCCTATGAGGCTGAGTTCAGAATAAGGTTTTCTTTCTCTGAAGAAGTTATTATTTTCTATGTATTAGTCAAATTGAGCTAGGATTAACAAGTCACTTGGAAAGCCACCCAATTACCATAGACTTTGCTTGACCATTAGCATGACTTATTGTATTAAGCCAGTGAGTCTTAGGGGCTGTTTAGAAAGATCATGTGTCCTCTCTTTATTCGCCCACACTCCTACCTACCCTTCTACTACCTAGCATTATTTACTCCAGTGCCTAAGAGTGTAGACCCTGGAGCAGACCTGTTTGGGTTCAAATTCTGCCTCCTCCAGTGCAGAGAGTTACTTAAATTCTCTGTGCTTTAGTTTATTTTTAAATGGGATAAAAATATTCTCTAACACATAGCATCGGTGTGAGGCTAGAAGAGTTAATATGTCCCAGTGTCTGGAATGAAGTAAAAGTTAAGCAAATGTTAACTGTTATAACACCATCCTTTTCCATTTTATGCTCATGGTTGTCTGGCCCATTTGGCACCTGAATTTGGGATCCCTGTCTTTAGAACTATACCTTTTAAAAAGACATGAAACATGGGAAAAGAGGAGATGGTTAAATTACTGCAATGGCCATAAAATTATAAATCAAATATTATGAGCACACAAAAGAAAGCCTTTCACTTCCTGCTTGAGAAAACGTGTCATATCTGATACAAGAAGTGACAAGAGAACACATCATTAAGCGTGGGGGAGAATATTCTAGACCCAGTAAACATTTAAAATAAGGAGAAAATGGCCTAATAGTATAATTCTTTATTTTCTCCTTCCAGAAAACAGTTCTTAAATAGCTTCTAGATGCTGGACTTCGGGGATACAAAGTTGAATTAGAAAGGAGTCTGCCACTTAGGAGTTAGTGCAGAGGCTGGGGGAGAGATGAGTATTTAATAAGGACTCACAAGTGATATGATAAAGGAAAGTAGGGGAGAGAGTCCTCAAATACAGTGAGGAGAAGACTGATAGTAGAGGGTGGAGGCCACAGGTGATCTAGATCTTTGGAGATAAGTAAGGATTACATAGATGAGAAACATAGAGGAGGGTTGAGTGAAGATAATCCAAACAGAGAAAAGAGCATATGAAAAAGTTTCAGGATTGTGAAAACTATGGTAAGTTCTGAAATGGTAGTAGATGTGCAAGTTATGTGGATCAGAAATAATTCCTTAAAATTGTATGTGGCAAATACAAATTGTATGTAGACATTATTAGTCATTTTACATACCTTATTCTTTTTTAATGACTTCATAGTAGCTTAATGTAGTAGTAGATAGTATTGTCCCATTGCACAGATGAGGACCTGAGGTTCAGATACTTGTACAGGAGGGTTTACTTTATTCATAAATGGTAGAAAGACTTATGTTTGCTGAGAAAAATTACAGGGAGCAGATAAGATATGAAGAGGTTTATTTGGCCCATATCAAATGTCATGTTAAGAAAGTTGGATGAGAACATGAAACAAGTTCATCTTGGGATCAAGGTCAGTGTAGAAGGGAAGGTCATTTGCTTAACGTACAAGAGATGATCTGAATAGCCAGTCACTTTCCCTGCCTCTAGTGTCTTCTGGACCCACCTTCTCAATCTTCTCCAAACATCTGTGGATCTTGGTAGAATGCTCAACCTGTGTAAATCTCAGTGTTTAAGTGGAAGAAATGGCATTGACACTAAGTGCATATGTTTTATAAATTCCTTCCAATTCAAACTCATGAAAGTCTGCATTACCATCAGAAGGCTGACCTAACGTTCCTTCCCATCATCTCTCTTCCATATATCTAAATATAATATTTTAATATTCCCTTGAAGTTAAAATATGTTTAAAAATAAAAGTTAAAAACATGTTTGCATTACCTAAAAATTATCCTCTCTATCATTGAGGATAGTTTTCAAAGCAGATTAAACATGCTTTATAGAATTCAGGTAAACTATATTAAAAACATTTTTTAAACATTTGGAAAAATAGTTCGCTTTGAGTAAGCATTTTTCCCCTGGTATCTGGTAAAGCAGGACTCTGCCTTAATTCTTTTTCTCACATATTTTATGTACTTAGAGGAAATCTCTGTTAACTTAAATGAATTTGACAAATGGATTTAGCAGATGAACAGATGCATTTAAAATATAACAGATGGATCTTGATTTTCTTAGGTGAGATGATCTATATCCATTTTATCAAGTTATAAGGATGCTGGAATATGAGGCTCAAATGGTATACAAATAATTAGAAAATATTGATGGTATCATGTCATAGATTAAATGGACCTTAACATTTCATTAATGTTGAAATATACATTTGGGGTATTTGAAAATGTTTCTTTTGTTGGTAAGAATCATATTAAATGTAAAAGGATAAGCAAGCTTCCAAAATATTTGATTTTTCAAAGTTTCTTGTAAATTATGAGTAGATTAGATTAGTTTCTGTAACTTCTTCTTTAAAGATGTGTGACATATATGGTGGTTAGGAGGGAATTATTTAGAAGCATAAAATTAAGGAGCTTTACTCATTAGAAAATTCAGGTCAAAATGGGTAAGTGATCTGGTGAAAAGGAAGTGATGTCAGAACTTGAACTGTAACCCAGGTCCCACAAGTTCTTTTAGAGTGTTGGGCCCTTCCTTATGGTCATAGGATTGGTTCTAGTTAAAAGGACTATCAATAGTTTGGTAATTAGCAGTACGTATGGAACTTTGCCTATGGTATGTGTAATACCAGAATGCCAGTTCTCCATACCCCCTCCTTTTTCCAGCATTTGCTTATTAAAACATGAGTTTAATATGTTGCCTGCTCATTAAGCCTTGGATAGCTTGTTTTCCATTTTTTCCTATTATTTTGAGAAGTTTTATTCTATCTTTAAATAATAATAATGCCACTACCTAAAATGTAATATTAATTTAAGTACTTGAAACTCAATTCCAAAAGAATAGTTAATATGTGGGACTTGAAGTTTTACCACAATACCATTTTTTTAATCAATTTTTGTTAAATTTACAATTAAGATATCTAAAGTATCTAGTGATTATGCCTAATGTATTTTTCATCAACACCATGAATGAAATGTTTAAAACTCATTAAATGTATGCATATCCCTGCTTATATTACATAATTGTGTTATCTATATCAAAAGTTCAGTCTGAAAAATTTGTTTGCTACTTTTGCATAAGTTAAGGTATTGTTAGACAAGGTAAAAAACAAACTACAAATCTTAGTAGCTCCACAAATAAAAATATTTGATCATCTATTACTGTGTAAAAAACAACTCCATAATTTTGTGGTTTAAGATAACAATCAAATATGAGTAGAGGGAAAAGAATCTAAAAAAAGAGTGGATATATGTATTTGTATAACAGATTCACTTTGCTGTACATCTGAAACTAACACAACATTGTAAATCAATTATACCCCAATAAAGAATTTTAAAAAAAGACAACAATCATTGAATTGTTCAATATTTTGGGGGTCATAAATTCCAGCAAGTCTCAGATGATAAGGCTCATCTATGCTCTATATGGTTGGAGCCAGAGGATCTAGGATGTTCTGTTCACATTTTGTGGCTCTGTTTTTGACTACCATTGTGGTACCCCATTGACCTAGCTCATGTTTCTTCACATGGAACCTGGCTTCCTTGAGGATAAAAAGTGTTCCTAGTTCTCATAAGGCTTAGTCGCAAAAGTCACAGAACATTACTTCTATTGCTTTTTATTGACCAAAGAAAGTCACAGAGCCAGCTGAAATTCACATGAAGCAGAACCAGATTCCACTGCATGATGGTGGAAGTGGCAAAGTCACTAAAAAAGGCATGATTGGATGGTAGAAATGAGGAACGGTCTCAATTCACTAATCTGTGTTTCTACCATTAAAAAAACAAAAACAAAAAACTAGAAAAAAGAGCACAAGGAACCCAGTGTAAGCAGAAGGAAGAAAATGATAAAAATATCAGAAAGAAAATAATGAAATTGAAAGGAAAACAATATATAAAATTCAATCAAACAAAAACAGCAACTAGATTGGCAAACTTTGAACAAGACTGAAAAAAAAAATAACAGCAAAGAAGGCACAAATCATCAACACTAGGAATTTAATAAGAGATACCCTAAAGATTCCATAGTCATTAAAAAGATAATAAAAGAAAATATTCTTATTAAAAAAACAATTAATTTACACGCATAAATTTGACAACTTAGAAGAAATGGATGAATTTGTTGAAACCCATAAGGTACAAAAATTCAATCAACATTGAATTAGATAATCTGAATAGCTCTAGAATCATTTAAAAATTGAATTATGATTAAAAACCTCCCCCACAATTAATCTCTAGGCCCAGATGTCATCATGGGAAAATTCTGTATAAATGTAAAAAATTATTATAAATTTTATCAAATTTCTTCCAGAAAATATAAGAATAGGGAACATTTCCCGATTCATTTTATGAGACTAGTATTACCCAAATCCAAAAAAAATAGAAAAGGAAAGTACAAAAAATTATAACTACAGATCCATGTAGGTCTTATGAATTTAGGCACAAAAATCCTTGAAACAAAAATGAACAAACTGAATCTAACAATATATAAAAAGAATTACACATCAAGACCAAGTGGGATTTATTCTAAATATGCAAGGTTGGTCTGACATCCAAAATCCAATCAATGTAATCTATCATATCAATAAGCAAAAGAAGAAAACTCATATGATCTTATCCATTGATAAAGTCCAACACCCAAAAATAATTTAAAAAAAATACTCAGCAAGTTATAAGTAGAGGGGTATTACCTCAACTTGATAAAGAGCAGGTATGAAAAAAATCCATACCTAACATCATACTTAATGGTGAATGACTGAATACTCTGACAAAAGGCATAATGCTCCCAACACTCATACTCTTCAAAGTACTGAATATTCTAACTACTTTAATATGGCAAGAAAAAGAAATAAATGGCAAACCTATTAGAGAGGAAAAAAATAGTGTCTCTATTTGTAAATGAAATGATTTTCTATATGGATACTCGTTCCCAAGGAATCTATAAAATTATCTCCTAGAACTATTGAGTTCAGCAAAGTTGCAGGACACAAGATCTACATGCAAAAATCAATCACATTTATATATACTAAGAAGATACAAATGGAAAGCAAAATTAAAAACAGACTACCACATGCATCTCTCCAAAAAAAAAAAAAAAACAGATACACTTAGATGTGTATTCGACAAAACACATACAATACATACCAATACAGGATTGGTATCCAGTACATACCAATACATACTGGTATGTATGTATTGGATACATATTGGTATGTATCCAATACATACCAATACAGGATTGGTATCCTGAAAATTACACTACTACTATTGGAAGAAATCAAAGGAGACCTAAATAAAGGGAGACACATATCTATGAACTGGAAGAATCAACATAGTAAAAATGTCAAATTTACTTTGGTTTATCTTTAGGTTTAATGAAATTTCTATCAAAATTCCAGCAAGAATTTGTATAGAAATAAAGAAGCTTATTCTAAAATGTATATGGAAAGGCACAGGCCCTAGAATAGCAAAAATAATCTCAGCAAAGAAGGATACAGTGGGCAGAATCACTCTACCAGATATTAAGTAGTCAAGGCAGTGTGATATTAGCGAGGGATAAACACGTAGATGATTGGAATGGGATAGAGAATTCAGAAATAGTCCCACCCAAATATGCTCAAATGATTTTGACAAAGTGGCAAAAGCAATTCAATTCAGGAAAGATAGCTTTATCAACAAATGTGCTGGAGCAACTGGATGTCCATAAGTTTAAAAACAAAACGACCTAAATCTCATGGCTTATGGCAAAAATTAACTCAAAATGGATCACAGACTTAAATATAAAGATTTAATGCATTTTATAAAAAGAAAAGACACATGAGAAAATCTTTGAGACAAAAGTTTGGGGACTGGGACCTAATCAAACTTATAAGATTTTGCAGAGAAAAAGAAACCATAAACAAAACTAAAAGATATCCTGTGGACTGGGAGAAAATATTTGCAAATGAAGAGACTGACAAGGGCTGATTTCCAAATATACAAACAGGTCCTACTAAAAAAAGAAAATTCTGGGAGAGAATTCTTAGATTCAATACCAAAAGCCCAATCCATAAAAGCAAAATTTGATAAATATGATCTCATCAAAATTAAAAACATTTGCTCTGCAAAAAGCCTGAAGAGGATGAAAAGACAATCTACATATTCATAGAAAGTATTTGCAAACCATATATCCACCAAAAACCTAGTGTCTAGAATATATTTTAAAGCTCTCAAAACAATAGTAACAGACATTTTACTGAAGAGGATATAGTACATGAGCACTGAAGAGGCAAGGAAGCAAAGAAGCACACGAAAAAGTGTTCAATATCATCATCAGTCATCAGGGAAATGCAAGTTAAAACCACAAGTTACTATTACATACCTATCAGAATTATTAAAATAAAAAAAATGATAACATCAAGTCCTGGTGAGAATGCAATGAGATTGTGTCATTCATACATTGCAGCTGGGGAGGTAAAATGGTACAGCCATTTTTAAAAAGTTTGCATTTTCTTTAAAAAAAAGATACTAAACATGAAACTACTATGTGTCTCAGCAACTGCACTTCTCGACATTTATTTCAGAGAAATGAACACTTATATATAAGAATCTATACTGGAAGTTCATAGTAGTTTTATACAGAATATCCCAAGACTGGAAACAACCCAAATGTTGTTCAATAGGTGAATGGTTAAACTGTGGTATGTCCACACTATGGGATACTTCTTAGTAATAAAGAGGAAGAGTCTACTGATACACGCAACAATTTGGGTCCATCTTCAGGGAATTATGTTGAGTGAAAAGCGCCACTGTCCAAATGTTACAAACTGTATGATTCAATTTATAAAACATTCTTTAAAATAACAAAACTTAGAAATAGAGGACAGATTAGTGGTTGCCAGAGGTAAGGGACAAAGTTGGGAGAGGAGAGGTGGGTGTGTCATAAAAGGGAAACAACAGGAGATCCCTGAGGTAATAGAACTCTTCTGAATCTTGACTGTGGAGGTGGTCACATGAGTCTACACAAGTGATAAGTTGTAAACAACTATACACACACACACACACACACACACACACACACCTAGAAGTAAAACTGTTGAAAGCTGAATAACATTGGTAGATTATAGTGACATCAGTATCCTGCCTGTTATATTACACTAGTCTTGCAAAATCTTATCATAGGGGAAAATGGTAAAATGGAAAAAGAATCTCCTTGCCTTGTCTTTTATAACTGGTGTATACCTACACATGGGAGATGAAAGATGGGAGAGATTATTGTGACCACCTTTGGAAACAATCTACCACCAAAAGTTTATTTCTTATTCACGCTAAGTCCAAAATTGCAGTGGGCAGTCATGATTGGCAGAGACTCTCCTCCAATGGTGCTTTAAGCTTCTTCCTTCTGGAGACTCCATCACTTTTAACACACGGCTTCAAAATGAGTTAGCACAACTGAACTGTAAGTATCATATGTATATATGATATGGCTTGGGACATTTTCATGGGTCAGGCCTGGAACTGTCCAAATGTGGTTTCCATTTTTCTATTATTTTGAGAAATTGTCATGCTCAATACTTAATTACAAGAGAGAAGAAGTAATGTAATCTTACTGGGCAAAGAAGCTGCAGATTTCAGAAGTTGTAGTGATCAGTGAAGAGTGCCCCACACAGCAGTTTTGGACACAGAACATGGAGAAGTTTGGGCCTAGGTCATTCTGTATCTAGTTTTCCCTAGAAATAGCTCAAATTTTCAGGCACAAGGTGCACCTAGGCAACCCTGAATGCCAGGCAGGTGTCCCAAGTTATTGCTACTATATTCAAGAGCTGCACATCACATAAAGAAGTCCACTGTAAAATCATCTCCATTCTATTTAAACAAGACAGAAAACCTAGAAATAAAAATTAGCAAATTTTAATGTATTATTGAATTAGAGTATTTTTAAAAGGCTGTTAACTTGCTAATAAGAAAAATGAATTTGATTTTATCAAGAAAGGGAAGTAGTTAACTGGAATTTTATAAACTCATAAAAATTACCTCCTAACTTTTGCCTAAATCTAAAACAAGAGAAATATTTTATTTATAAGACCTATAGTTGGGACTTCCCTGGTGATGCAGTGGTTAAAAATCTGCCTGCCAATGCGGGGGGCACGGGTTTGAGCCCCGGTCCAGGAAGATCCCACAGGTCGTGGAGCAGCTAAGCCCATGTGCCACCATTGAGCCCTCATGCCACAACTACTGAAGCCTGCACACCTAGAGCCCATGCTCCGCAACAAGAGAAGCCACCGCAAAGAGAAGCCCGTGCACCACAACGAAGAGTAGCCCCTGCTCACTACAACTAGAGAAGGCCCACGTGCAGCCAAAAAAATAAAATAAAAAAGACCTATAGTCAAGCTTGTATTTCCATTTTGGGCCATAATAACCTAATACCTGTATTTCCTATGTTCAAGTAAAATTACATGAATGAGTTCTTTAATAATCCTTTTTTATTGTTATAAAAAATATGAGGTATTTACACAATTTGAAACTAAAATAAATCTTAACCAAAATGCTATTAGTTGAACTGTGGTAATTGTATGAAGTTTTAATAGATACTATTCATGTAGAACATCTTAGTTTCTCTACAACTTGTACTTATTACAAATCAAGGAGCCAGGAAATATTTCAAAACAGAGACTCTTAATTAAACATTTAAGCCAACAGCTCAGGAAAAAAATTGTATATATCTTTTTAAATGTTTGACAACTTGCTTTAAAAAATAAAACTCAGATATAAAGAGAAAATTCCACCTAGGGAAATAAATTGGTAACACTGAATTTTAGCTTTTATTTCAAGGACTGTTTTCTTTCTAATTTATAATGCCACAGTGAAATATACACAATATATACACAGTGAATATATACACAAAGCAAAAATAGGTGCTTTCACATAGGTGAAAACAATGTGAAAACAATACAGCCAACCCTTTGTTAATTCCCACATTTCAATATGTACTTCACAGCATTGAATTTTGGTTCTATCCAGTAAATGCATTTCTCCTTCTAAACCTATCCCATTTCACATATGTCTCCAGATATCACTATCAAGACTATCCCAAAAGATAAGGTAAGTGGTCACATATTTAATATAATTTGAGATCTGATATTGAAAGGCAGTGTATCTCAAAATAAATCTTCCATCTGCCTTCCAGAGTCTGTGAAATTGCATTATTTCAAGTCTATCCTTTACTTACAGTATTCATGTTTCAAAAATCACTGTTAAAATGCAATTAATACCGAAGGCCATTTTAGATAATAATATTACTATATCTCTTTAGGTTGGTATCTAAGAGTTACAGAATTAGGATTGGCCAAAATCTTTGGAAAGGCTTTAAAGATTATATTTGGGCATAAAAATACTTAAAGAAAAACAGAAGTATGAGGTGCATTTGAAAGAATCTGAACTTCAGTTAAGACTTTTATACAGTTTTCTTAGCCCTTAGAGATCAAATATGTGAGGATAATTAAAGAATTTGAATATGACATCCGTATATTTGATTTAATGTCTGCATGAAACTTTGTACCTTACAAATAGAGCATTGCAGCACTGTGTTAGTCAGCTAATATTGGGTTGATGCCTAACAACCAGTTCAAAATCTCAGTGAGATATAAAAATAAACATGTATTTCTTGTGTGTCTTCAGATCACTTGGAACTGTTGTGCTAATCTCAGCTGTGCTCATTTCATGCATGTGTGGCTTGGTTGTGAGTCAACACATTTAGGGTGAGCTTGTAATCTTGAGTCAGGTCTGCTTTACATGTCACTTAGCCTCTTTGGACCCACAGGGTAGTCAGCATACCTTTTCATGGCAATATTAGCAGTGCAAGTAGCAAGTGGAAACACATAAATGCTTCTTAAGACAATGTTGCCACCAGCTCACTATTTCTACCTGTATTCCATTGACCAAATAAGCCAAGGCTGAGCCTAAATTCAAGAGGAAGGGTACATATACTTTACACACTTTGAGCCACAGCAAGTCACTGTACCAAACTCAAAATCAATAGAGTATGGAAGCAAATTCTTCAATGGGAGTGTGTATCAGGAGTAGGAGAAGGAGTAAATACTTTTTAACATTAGTGTACTATAAGAACCTTTTTAAGCATCCATGGAATGTTCACCAAAATTAATCATGAATTTTGTGACAACATGAACCTCAACAGATACCTCAGAGAAAAAACTTTCTAGGTCACCTTTTATGACCATGGAGCAATATGACTGGATATGATTCACAAAAATATGTACCAGAAAAAGTAAGTCCTACAGGACTCCATAACTGATATACTGTGGTAAGAGAGGTAAAGGGACAATCTCAGAGGATCACTGTGTTTCCAGAAAGCTGCTGGGTGGTCAAAGCATGTGGTTTGTTCACAGTGAGAACGCTCTTCACTTAGAGTTAAACTCTATCTGTTAACTATATAGAAAAAATTTAACTCAGTTGCCTAAAAATGCAATGGACTCCTGGGAAGATTGTGTTTTACCTGTCACAGGAGGAGCTCTGCAATGTTCGTCTAAATGGTAAGAGGCAGGGCTACGATAAAGTGTCATTCATCCACAGCAAACTAAAATAAATATAGTGGCGTTTCCATAAAGTTAAATTTGTTCAATTTCAAGAACGGCCTCTTATCATGAGATTTGATTCTTCCTGTATTTAATTGTTAAAATGCCTCTCTCCATTTTAATGAAATGTTTGTGAGCTCAGTGAGCAGTATTTTTTTGAACCTTGTCAAATGTTATAGAATTTTACTTGTCCTAAAATCCAGAAGTCTGAAAGCATTCATATATCTTTTACACTTTTTATTTTGAGCTCTGAGGAAAGAAAAGAATTGGCTGGTTTTACTCACTATTAGATCTTTGGTATCAGCAGCCTGTACTTAGGTACCCAGTTATTATTTTGAATAAAGAAAGGACAGAACACCATGATGGCAGAGACTGGCTAGAAGCTCACCAAATCTGTTTTCCCTTCTCCTAGGGAATAGCTGTTTCTGCCTCTTCCAGCCTGCTCGCAATTAGGTGTAGCCACAGATGGTGCCAGCCCCAGGATGGGAGGGAGTGATTTTTGCCACACCCAGAACTGGCCCTTTCTGTTCCCTCATGCAAAAGCCTCCATAGTGCTTTCTTCTTGCATCTGTTGGCCAGATATGGTCAATTTATTTTTATACTTTTATTTCTTAGTTATGAATGTGGGCCGAGCCATGTGAGTGAGTCATTGAATATCCATCCATGTTCCAGAGAGCACTAAGACTAAGACATTGGCTGTCGTAGTAATTAAGAGAAAATGGCTGCAAGAAAAAGGACACAAAATTTCATGCAGGCTGAGGGAGACTTACTGAGGATATAACCAGTGTCTCTTAGAACTGGAGCCATGGCAGGAGGAAAAAGACATGACCTCTCTCTCTCTCTCTCTCTCTCTCTCTCTCTCATCTCTGCTCTGAATAGAAGACTAATGCGAAATTCTTCTGAAAGAAAAGAATCTCATGTTATTTAAAAAACTATGGTGCAGTCATTTTTTTTTTTGCCTAGTAATTGAGGCAAAAGATATTGATTTGTCTTCTGTCAGTGCATTATGGTGATAGTAAAAAGAATTTTTGAAGTATTTTTAATGAACTACTACAGGCATACGTCTACATAACTGAAAGTTCTAAGTAGAAATAATGGTCTCAAGATTTCTTGTTTCCAGCAGAAGGGTTTAGATTCAATAAATTGTCCATTACACTGAGAGCTTAGTGAACAGATACACAGTGTTCCCTCAGTAACTTCTCTCTAGATGACGTAATAAATCACAGGTTCGTGTATAAAGATTACTATTAAAGTCCATAGTACTGTGAATTTTATATTATGTTACATTTCTGCTTCTCTCTCTCTCTCTTTCCTTTTCCTCTGAACCTGGAAAATCATCCCTCCTTTTTAAAGCCTATCAAAGTCAAATCAAAGGAAACATTCAGGAAAACTCACACCTGTTAAAATACTGAATATCATTTACCAAAGAATATCTTTCTTCCCCTGATGCTCCTTTCATCAGATGATTGATTGGTTATAATAATATAGGAATTCATTATATTATATCCATTCTTCCCTCAATTAATTTACCAACTTGAATTTCCATTATTTTCAGGTTGAAAGATTTATTTTAATTTTCAGCAGATTCTAAATTCTCTCATCACTTGTACATCAAACAGAATTTAGTTTTGAATGTAGCATAAGCTGCTTAGAGGAAATTTCTGAAAGATTTTATATACCAATATTCTGAAATAAAGGATGCACAAATTTCTTGTCTAGCAAATGAGCACTTAATAGACCTGAAAAGAATAGCCTGATAGACTGGGTACTTTTGGATAATGGCTTTGTGATGCCAAAAATTAAACCTATGTCATGGGCCATGATTGAAACGCATGGGCTACATTCAACATTATTCTAGTTATATCAGAGACCTAAGAGTAACAATAACAATAAAAGCTATCACTTATTGAGGATCTGCTATTTCTGAGTCATCTTTTACTATCTCTAAGTACTATCTCTTTCCACAAGGCATGTAGTATAGTTCCTGATTTATCTGATTTATAGATGAAGCTATGGGAGAACAAGTAACTTCTTCAAGGTCGTAGAGACAGTAAATTTTTAGGCCAGGATTCAAACTCAATTTCTGGTCTTTTTCCCATCATACCCTGGAGAATATCTGACAAAATCATGCAATGATAAAATGGCCAAAGTGCTTAGTTGAAGCAGTGCTGGTGTTTATTTGACTGTACATAGTCTTCTTTCATAGAACCATGTGCAAAGTATATTTTTCTTTTAAAAAGCTTCAATTACCATATATTATGGGTTTAAGTCAAACTGACATATAAGGTGACCTGCATTTTTCTGTGTAAACATTTAGGCTTGGATTTCATGTATAGGTTTACTCATCCAGCTGTTCCTCTAAGCATTTGCAGCCCTGGGGCTGAGATCATTAGACCACCAGCTCTCTCCCAGTGAGTTACTTCTTAGAGACTAACGGAAGCCCAGGAGGTGGGTAGAGGTCTAGGTTAAAGCCTTAACCAGCTTTAAGTTGGTTTCTAACTACCATAGAATGTTAGACTTGGAAAGACGTTGACGATCACTTTACTGAGTTCCCTTATTCTGGAGAAAACATTCAGAACTAAAAGGTAACGTGCTCTGTTCGAGACCGCATCATAAGTTAGTAGCAAAGTTTGGGTCATTCGACTCCTAGTGAAATGCTTTTTCCATTCTCCATTAAGATACGTGCTATCTGGATACTGAGAAAAAGGCCTATTATTTTATGTAAATTGCTTCATTTTCCACGTGAGCCAGAAAAGACAGATACTGCAACTACGTGTATGATAAAAAGTTTGATCTGAGTATGTGTGTTTTATTTATTGTTTTTATCATAATTCTTGGTATTTTTAAAATAAATGAATCATGAATGTCTTTGCTGATGGTATTTTAGTGGCCAATTCTTGGGAAATTTTAAGATAGCTTCACTCAGAAACTTATGCAAGAGTTGGATTCTTATAGGATGTTCCACTTTGTGATGTGGCAGTGATGTAGGTGACTTTAATGCAGGGATTGGCAGACTGAACCCTGGGAATGTTAGTATAAATCTTTAGTAACACTGCATTCTGTGAGGTCTGAATGAGCTCAATTTGCCGAACTGATAAAATGAACCAAAACCTTAGCTCCCTATTGTTTGTTTTTTCCAGATAATTAGAATTATGTTAACATTAATATATTGCTTTTTTTCTTATTTTTTCCCAAAGACACGCACACACACATGCACACACACACATTTACATGTAGCTTATAAGGCTTGGTTACAAATATGTCAGGTCAAGCAATTGCAAAGATATTCTCTGGAGTGATGAAATATATCTTCCATATTATGTTCTGTGCTTTTCTCCACATTCAAATCTCACCTCTGTCAAATCTCATATTCCTAAAAAGGAAGAAAGCTTATTTCATCTTTACCTTCTATCCATTAGTAAAACAACTATCATGATGATATTTTTTTTTTACACCACTATAAAGTAACATAAAACCTAAAAATCTCACAGAAAGGAAAGAGAAAGGGAGAAGTTGATGCCATATTTTAAATAGACTTCGGTAGAATTCCCTGACATTGCTGATCATTTTTCTCTTCTTGTGAGAGGCAAAGGGGGAACTATTGAACGGTCGCACTGCAGCCAGCAACGGCCTCTCACAAAACTGTTAGTCAGTGTCAGCAAATAAAACTGACAAAAGCATCTGGATGAAAGATTGAGTAATTATTTTTCCGTGTTAATGGCCCTTTATTTGTGGTTTTTATGCCTATGTTTGTTAACAGTAATTGCCTCTCCTCTACTGTTTATTTTTAATGAGTCCCTTAAAAATGGAGCACTAACTACTGTAAGATTTATTCTCACTTTGTTTACTGTAGAAAGAACAGTGGACCAAACAGGACTCCATTTCCTTCAAGGGATAGCTAGCTAACACTGTGCATCAGGGAATGTAAGAAAATGAAAAAAAAAAATCTTCGGAAGTATGTGCATGGAATTTTGAAAATGAAAAAGCAGTCAACTCACTGCACTATTTGTGAGTTGAATCCTCACTAATCCATGGAGATTCAGTCTAATATAATTATTTTTCCACTGTGTCATAATTATAATCTTGGTTTTAGAGTGTCCATCGAAGAATATAAAATAGATTGTTTACAATACAAAAACAGATCACACTTCTCAATACAGTGCCACATTCAGTATCTTCCTCCCTTCACTACATTATATTAAACTCGGCATCTCAGTTATCTTTGAATCATCAGTACTTAGTACATACTTTGTAGGTAATACTCTACTTTGAATAAATAACTGTAGCTACAATTAGCTTCTAGACTGAGCAAGTAAAATGATTGCAGTTCCCAAATCAGGAAAGCATATTTGAGAGAACATTTTTGAAATATAAGCCATTAAATTTATACTGGATATTTTTTATAATTTTGAAAATGTTTATTTGTTTATTCGCACATTTGTGTATCAGTTTCCTAGGGCTGTCGTAACAAATTTCTACAAACCGGTTGGTTTAAAACAATAGGAATTTATTCTCTCAAAGTTCTGGAGGCCAGAAATCTGAAGGCAAAGTGTTATCAGGGTAATGTTTGCTCTGAAGTCCCTAGGGGAGAATCCCTCTTGCCTCTTCCTCGTTTCTGGTGGTTGCCAGCCATCCTTGGCATTGCTGGACTTGAAGCTACAATTTCTGCCTCTGTGTTCACATGACCACCTTTCTTCTGCATGTGTCTTGTTTTTTTTTTTTTTTAAGGACACCAGTCTTTAGATTAGGACCCACCTTAATCCTGTATGACATCATCTTATCTATATCTGCAAAGACCCTATTTCCAAATAAGGGCACATTTTCCTACCTTTATTGAGGTACATTTGACAAATGAAATTGTAATATATTTAAAGTGTAAAAATGATGATTTAATATATGTATACATTGTGAATGATTCTCATAATTAAGTTTATTAACACATCCATCACCTCACATATTTACTATACCTTATCTTTAATTTTTTTCTCTTAGCAAATTTCAGTTATACAATACAGTGTTATCAACTACAGCCATCTTCTTATACATTTGATCCTCTGACCTTATTCATCTTTTAACTGAAAATTTGTACCCTTTTACCAAACCCTCCCACTTTTTCCCATCTTTCAGCCCCTGGCAACCACCATTCTACTCTGTTTCTATTATATATATATATATATATATATATATATATATATATTAGAGTTCACATATAAGTGATACTCTACAGTTTGTCTTTCTCTATCTTATTTCATTTAACATAATGCCCTCCAGTTTCATTTATGGTGTTACAGATGGAAGGGTTTCCTTCTTTTTAAAGACTAAATAATATTCTGTTGTATGTATCAATATATACCACATCTTTATTCATTCATCCTTTGATAGATATTTTTTCATAACATGACTATTGTGAATAATGCTGCAGTGAACACGGGAATACAGATATCTCTTTGAGATAATGGTTTCATTTCCTTTGTATATATACCCAGAAGTGGGATTGCTAGATCATATGGAAGTTCTACTTTTAATTTCTCTAGAGGCCTCCATACTGTTTTCCACAGTGGCTGTACCAATTTACATTCACAACAGTGTAAAA
The DNA here is from genome assembly GCF_949774975.1 of Lagenorhynchus albirostris. Classification (NCBI taxonomy): domain Eukaryota; kingdom Metazoa; phylum Chordata; class Mammalia; order Artiodactyla; family Delphinidae; genus Lagenorhynchus; species Lagenorhynchus albirostris. Next base: position 18,397,752 of record NC_083095.1, read on the forward strand.
ATATTCTCTTTTCTCCACAACCTCATCAGCATTTGTTTTCTTCTCAATAATGGGCATCCTAACAAGTAAGAGGTGATGTCTCACTGTGGCTTTGATTTGCATTTTCCTGATAATTAGTGATGTTGAGCATCTTTTCGTGTACCTGTGTCTTTCTTGAATGTGTCTATTGAGGTCCTTTGCCCATTTTGAACTGGGTTATTTGGTTTTTTCTTGCTATTGAGTTATATGAGTTCTTTTTATATTTTGGATATTAACCCCTTATCAGATATGCAGTTTGCAAATATTTTCTCCCAGTCCATAGGTTGGTTGCTTTTCCATTTTATTGATGGTTTCCTTTTCTGTGCAGAAGCTTTTTAGTCTGATGTAGTCCAATTTGATTATTTTTGCTTTTGTTGCCTTTTGCTTTTGGTATCAAATCCAAAAAACTTTCTGAAGACCAACGTCAAGGAGCTATGTTTTCTTCTAGGAGTTTTATAGTTTTAGGTCATATGTTCAAGCCTTTAATATACTTTGAGTTGAGTTTTATGTATGGTATAAGATCTTCCAGTCTATTTACAATAGCATCAAAAAGAATAATAGACTTAGAAAGAAATTTAACCAAGAAGTTTAAAGATCTGTACACTGAAAAGTATAAAACATTGATGAAAGAAATTGATAAAGGCACAAATAAGACCACATTCTTTGGTTCCCAGAAAACATGAATTTTTGAGGTACGCTATTACACTCAGTACACCCTGGTTGAATTTGCATCCTGGCCACATCAATTACCAGTTGTGAGACCCTGGGCAAGATACTTTATAAATCTCCATTGCGTTGTATATAAAACGATGACTATGATATTACTACCTACCTCATGGAGCTGTAGTGAGGACTATCTGAGCTTATTTATGTAAAACCTTCAGCACAACATCTGAAATATTGGATGAGCTCTAATAAACAGCATCTCTGAAATGAATATAGTAGACAGTGTAATAGGATTTTTATGATAATGTCCTTCAGTGTAAAACACTGACAAAATGCTAAAGCAAAATTCCTACACATGGTTTTATGAAACACCAAGAAATGCAGTTATGCAAATCTCTAGAAAGATCTAAGGGTGCAATGGATTATGTTGAGTAGTTGTTCATATACTTACCCTTTGGCTAACACAGTGTTCTAATAGAAACATCCCCAAAGCCTTGTTATATAAATTGTAGAAAATAACCACAACAACTAAAAAAGAGAGAGTAATTGATACGGTGTTTAGGGTGGGGAGGCAATGCAGTGAGTGCTGACTCGCGCTATTCCAAAGGGCACAGTTTGAACAGAATGAAGTTAAGAGGACGGATATCTCCATTGAGAAGTGCTTTATGGATACTGTTTCTTGCAATCAGATTGGTGATAAGAATTGAGAAGTAGAGAATTGAAGGCTAAGAGCAGGTACATTTACCTAATGGACATGACAGCAAGGAATGCCTTTAAGTTCCTTAAAAACAAAGCAACAGCAATAACAGCAGCAGTGATAATACCAATCGTGTGAGGGATCTCTCTGTGCAATGTCGTAAACATTGCATGCATGTTCCATGCATCATTTCACTTAATCCTCACAACTCTCTGAAGGACATACTATGAATTTCCCCATTTTTCCTGAAGATAAAAGTGAAGCACAGAGAAATGAAATTAATGGATGGAGTTCTACTTAGTGAACGGTAGAAAAACACATTGAAATTAAGCGTTCTGACACTATTGCCCACAATTTGTAACCTATGAGATTCTTAATTACATTAGCAACATAGCAATATTTTTGTACTTTCTGGATTGTAGGGACACCAAGTCATTCCTTCTATTCGTGAGTGGCATAACTTTAAGGATGAGATTGCCCAGCCAGAAAAGAGTACGAGGGCCCTAGATAACTAGATAAGCTTAAATTTATTTTGTCAACATCATTTATCAAATATTTATTTTTGTGCCTTATTTGGAAATAAGGATTTTGCAGATATAGTTATGATGATGTTATACTGGGTTAAGGTGGGTCATAATACAATGACCAGTGGTCCTTACAAAAAGAAAACAGAGACATGGACATATACTGAGGGAAGATAGCCATGTGGAAACAGAGGCAAAAATCTGTGTGATAGAGCTTCAAGCCTAGGAATGCCAAGGGTGGCCACCAGAAGCTAGGAAGAAGCAAAACCAAGAAATGCTGCTAATTTTGGAAGTAGGGACTCAGAAAACAGGGCTTTTCTGAGCCTTGTCTTTCGAAGTGGTTACATGGTTTAGGAGACCACCATGCCTCCTAGCCCCACCCACGACTGAAAACAAATGGACACCCTTCATTTAGAGGCTCTCTAAATCATTATGTAAATAGCATAAATTCACTAAAATTAAAATTTTATATATAAATTAGAATGTGAGCTGGTTATCACATTTGTCTTTTTGAATATGTGAATTAAAGATTTGATTGAATATTCTACTCTTACAGGCTGGGTTCAAAATCAAAAAATGACTTTTTTTTTCCTGTAGAAATTATGTTCCTTTCTCACCTCACTTCCTTTCATAAAATAGCGATTAGAAAAATCCAAGATCAAATTAAAGGTCAGTGTTCAAAGAGTTAATGGGTTTAACTCAGAATATATCGTGAATCAAAAATAATCTTTTAACTGGTGCAAATGACTCATCAAGAAGAAAAACGTAGTTTAATAAATGTGTCTCCCTATTTAAGTTAAAATATTTGAGGCAAAATTAGCAGCACTTCTTGTTCTTTTTCTACATCTTAGCATGGAATAAACCACAGGTGAGATAAGTTTCCTTTGTCTGATTTAATTGCTTTTGGGGAGATAGACCAGAGTAAAGCTACCCAACTCTAACGGGCAAGAGTGTAGAGATAGGAGTGAAAGAACCATAAAAGCTGGGAATTAACATTGATTCAGTAAACCACTTGCAGTCTCAAGGATACTTTGAGATATTTTTACCCTTGCAACTTCCCTTTAGGAATAAACTAAGAAACTAAAAATGGATACCGACCCATCATACCCTCAGTACAAATAAGTTCATTAACATCATCTTTGTTGCCAGCAACCTTTTCTTAGAAAACTATTCACAGATTATGAGGATATTATTCTCTGAAACCAAGGGAGGGAAGGGAAATTTGTGCTATTTTAGTTTGTTTTGCTTTCTTCGCATCTAATAAATGGGGTTATATGTGTGTGCATGTGTGTGACTGTGTGTGTATGCACACTTAATTGCTTTAATGATTTGAAAGGAAAAGGAGTATTAGAAAAAGTTATCTGAAAATTCAGTTAGCCCAGAAAAAAATTGTCTAACCACTTGAATAGGAAAAGAGAATGAGGAAAACCTTCAACTAGAAAATATTCACTGAGTGCTTTCCAAGGGCCAGACCCTATATAATTATCTAGATACACAAGGCTGAAGAAGACATAATTCCTATCTTCAAGGAACTCAGGACAAGGAAATGTAGGCAGAAGCAAAACATTTAAGATTAGTATGCATGATCTTAAGTAGTCAGGGTAAGAAGTAACATGGATCCAGGAAGATGAGATGTGGGAAAAATAGATTGGAGACAATTTGTAGAGTGACTTGACTGTGAGACCTAGAAGTTAATGTGTTTTCTCTCTCTCTCTCTCTCTCTCTCTCTCTCTCCCTCTTTTTTCTATAGTCAAAGAAGAAACAAGTTAAAAAAGCTATATTACAAGATTTTTTTTTTTTTTTTTACTTTTCATCTGTGTCCATGTTTCCCAAAATTCGTATGTTGAAGACCTAACCCTTATTATGATGGTACTTTGAGGTGGAGCCTCTGGGAAGTGATTAGGTCATGAGGGTGAAGGCTTTAGGAATGAGATTAATGTCCTTATAAAAGAGGATCACGAGAGCTTTCTTGGCCCTTCTGCCATGTCATGTTACAAGGAAAATACGACCTTTAGGAAGTGGGTTCTCACATGACACCAAATCTGCCAGCACCACAATCTTGACTTCCCAGCCTCCATCACTATGAGAAATAAACATTTGTTGCTTATTAGCCACACAGTTGACAATATTCTTGTTACAGAAGCCTGAAGGGACAAAGACAATCTGAAAAATTTCATAGAGGAAAGGGACTTTATAAATATTCTGAAACAGATAATTTCATTACTCTTACACATTGATACAGACTTTGTTTAATGGAAAGGGTATATCTTCAATTGTGGTTTTTGTTTTCTGATCTTTAGAAGCGCTTCAAGGCTTGCTGTCTTCCACTCTTTTTAACTTTATTTTAGGGTTTGAGTGAGAAAATTCTGAACTGTGAGTGATAATGAGAAATTTGGCCTATGCAGACACGCTCTGTGAGGGTGCTGGGTCTCTGTGGCTTGCATATGTTTCACTGGTGGTGGGTGAGTCAACAGAGTGGGACTGAAGGCTGTGATGTGGTCCCAAAACTAGGGTATACATGGGCAGTGGCTCTTTCCTTAGCAACCAGCCAGCTCCGGGAGTTTTCTTTCCGCAGGGCTATTTCAATGTGTAAAAACACCACACAAAGCCTATGCAACAGTCACAGCCCTGCAAATCTAGATTTTTCCCATACCTCTTGTAATTTTCAGATTAAGTCCCACGTTGACCTACACCGACTAGCAGGGGACACACTCCTTGGAGAGAGAGGCTGGGCATGGGTACCAGGCAAAATAGGAGGGTTTGTGTTTGGATATTTGGTTATTTGTGTTGTTTTCCTTCTATTTCTTAACATTGTAAAATAACAATACCTACTACATTTTTACTGTGGCTGTGGTCATAAATGAAGATTTGCTGGGAATTTTTATTCCTAAGCAAAAAGACAAGGTAGGTAGGGCAGCTTAGATCAGTGTTTCTCCAAGTACTCAAGGAGAATAACTGAGTTTTTTTGGTTGTTTTATTGTACTTTTTTTTCTTTTTAAATTTCTAACACATCAAAGACCATAAATTTGTAAAATCCAATAAATGTACTAGAAAATGAAATAAAAGACATGCAAAATATAAGCCCCTGATTTTTATTATTAGATTTAGCAGATGTATTTTTGTTCTGTCAGGCTGCTACAACAGGTTTCTAAATGTTTACAATTTCTGTGCTCTTCACATTTTGTAGAAAGGTTCTGGTCAGCGGACCACACTTGGAGTAGCACGGGCTTAGAGGATTCTGAAAGCAATCAGAAAATCTCACAACAAATGATACAGTTAAAAACAAAAAATCTATCTATAACACTTTGCTTAGGACTGCCATTGTTTCTCTGCATTAATCCCAGTTGCTTTCTGATTTATCTCAAAGTAGAGAAATAGTCCTTTAAGCACTAAAGCGGTAGCTGTTGGTGGAATTCAGAACTGAAAAGCTATTTGTACTTTGTGTGTGTGTGTGTGTGTGTGTGTGTGTGTATGAGCACTCAGGAGTGTACTGAACATATCCCATAATCTGCAGGAAAATTGAGATCTTCAAGAAATTTTCAAAAGTAGCATCAAAAGGAAATATATACTCTGAAATGTTGGCAATTACATCTAGTTGTTTTCAAATTCGTCTCTGTAAAATGTACAAATATAAAATGGAAGTCATCTTGGGGAGTTTTACTGAATGATATTACTTCATCTTCAGAGTTCTTTATTTTCTCTTCTGCCTTTTTCAGCAGCCAGCCTTTCCCTCCATAAATCCTTTCCTCTGTCTCTTTCAAGTTCATATTTCTTCTTATTGAATGATGACGAAGAGATTAATCGTCATTTCAATCTCCATTTTCCCCTCCTTTCAAAACAATAAACCCTTGTTGTTGTTTTCTGAACAAATGACTATCCAGAATAACAACTCTACTCCCAATTGTCAGTTGCAGTCAAGTGCAATCTTGAGACTAACTGTACACAGTGGCATGTGAGCAGAAGGGTTGCAGCCAGGTTCTGGGAAGCATACTTAAAAGACCACTGGCAATCACACTTTGCTTTACTTTCTTCATTGTCTCTACCTGATTTCTGGTGGGAATGAGGAGCTCCATCCATCTTGGGTTATCCTATAGTTCTGGAAGTAGGAATTACACTTGGTAGAGTTAGATAGCACAAAGGTCTCTAACATCCCGAAATACCATCCCATCTCCATACCATTTCTGACAGATTTTCCCTGAAATTTTTGACCTTGGAAGAAAGCCAACTCCTGCCTTGTTTAATCAGCTATTACTTAGAATCAAGCCTTATCCTTACTGATAGGAGTGCTAAACATGGAAACATATTACATTTCCCTGCATTCCACTACGGTAGCCATTCATGTAGTTATTTAAATTTTAGTTAACTTAAATGAATAAAACTTAAATATAGTTCCTCAATCACTGTAACCACATTTTATGAGCTCAGTAGCCACACGTAGCTAGCGGCTATTCTATTGGACAGTGCAGAAATTGTGGAAATTTCCCTCTTCACAGAAATTTCTTTTGGACAGTGCAGATTTAGAAGTCAAGACCTAACTTAATCTTCTTTGTAACCAGATAGATATTTACTAAAAGTTTTTTTATTTTTATATCTTTAAAATTACCTATGTATTGAGTCACTGAGATAAATCAAATAAATATATGAGAATAATAAAAAAATATGTAGTAATTTTGGAGATAATTGTTTGAAAACAATCACAAGAAACACAAGACTGTTCTGGGGAGAGATGGGGGTAAATTTCAGGGGTTCTTCCAGGATCTGGAATAAATCATTCTGAGCTCTTCCACTCCACCCTACCACCCCACAATTTTCACCCTGAGAATTTCAGATGAAAGTGGACATCAAATGTGCCCAAAGGGAAAAGAAGGAAGGGAAGTGGAGTTGAGACACAGAAGTTAAACTATATCTTGGTCAGCTTTTGGTTAGTAAAATAAGGTTGCAAACTGCATTTCAGCTGTCTTTGGGATAGTGGGAGACATAAGAACCAATTTTATTTATAGTATTCTCATTTCCTTTCTCTTTTATTTTTATCTTTTTGTTTTATTTGAAGTCACATGCCTTATTTTCTACATAGTGCTTGGAGCACCTGGGTATTACAGCATGCTAAGACCTCCAAAAGTTTGACTATGATGAATTTTCCCTATGCAAAAGTGTGAGAAAGACATTTTCACAAAGAGGAAATGTAGTATAATAATAGAAAGGTTAGAAACTCTTTGTTAAAAGTCATCAGCTTGCAACATTTTGTTTTTGGTTTCCCCCCATAAAAAATGTCCAGGTTACTGCTCCTTTATTCATATTGAATAGACTTTCTGTTTTTTAATTTGCAAGTATATTCCTTCCCATAAGGTCTGAGTTGAAAAAAAATATTTTCAAAACCATTATGGTACATTTTATTATATAATGTGATTATGAAAATTGAAGACTTGTTTTTGCAGTGAACTAAAATATTTCCTACTCTTTTCTCCTAATTGCAAGGGTAATTACACAAACTTCATTCATATGGAAATGTATTGGAAACTCATTAAAGTGTTATTGGACATATAGTGGAATTCAATATAAAAATTTCTTATCAAGGCATGTATTTGTGATTTAAGAGTTCAAAATATTTATTTTGCTTCAAGTCCTTTTTCTAAGCAAGGAATAATGCTTTAAATTAGTGTCCATGCTATTTACTGCTATATCCCAACACTAGGTCACAATTAACCATGGTTCTCAGCCTAGAAAGGCATTAATGATGTGATGTGATGAAAAGTATGCAGGATTAGACAGACTTGAGTGTAACTCCTGGCTCCTTTTAGTTGTGGAACATGGTTAAGTTTATTAACGTTCCTTTGCCTCCATAAAACGAAGACTGGATTATTTATCTCCTAGTGGTATTGTAAACATGAAATGAGGAAACTTACGGACTATATTTGTCCATAAGTGTGCCTGGACTGCCATAACAAAATGCCATAGACTGGGTGGCTTAAACAACAGAAATTTTTTTTTCACAATTCTGGAGGCTGGAAGTCTGAGTTCAGAGTGCCAGCAGAGTCAGATTCTAGCGAGAGTTTTCTTCCTGGCTTTCAGACAACTGTTTCACACCATGTGTTCACATGGACTTTCCTTGAGCTGTGTGTGTGCAAAGAAAGAGTGAATGGGCTCTCTGGTATCTCTCCTTATTAGGGCGCTAATCCCATTGGACAAAGCCCCACCTTCACAACCTCATCTAATCCTTATCATCTCCCAAAACCTTATCTCCAAATACCATCACATTGGGGTATTGGGGTGTTAGAGCTTGAACATATGAAATTGGGAGAAATATAAATCTTTAGTTTATGATAACCTGGCATACAGAAGTCAACTGGTAAATGCTCAAACACTAGGAGAAAAGTGAATCATCCTGCAGAGATGAGTAAGACCTAAAAAGGGAAAACAGTCATGATTGCAAACATGTGATTGAGGATTTCCCTTTTGGTGTGAACTAGCCCATGTAGCCCAGAATTTCCTGGAAGGCCTTTTCAGGAATAGGAGCCTCAGAAGGTGCTTGGAAAGGAAAAAAGGGTGTTCCATGCTCAACGACACTCCAGAAATTTTGTCTGAAGTAAGAAAACCTTAAAATACTATTTAAACCCAAATATCCTGAATTCATTTGTCTGCATGATGCTTTCACAACCTAGTCTATCTAATAAAATAAAAGTTTTATGAAACACAATTTGGGAAACACTTCTATTTACCAGAATCTTATAAATGAGGTTTTTATTTATTCAACAGATTTTGCACTTAGAAGTTAAAGAGGAGGTAATTTGCTAATTCAATATACACTTCTACCCATAATTGACCCTAAGGCAGGACTTGGTGAGACTAAAGAACAAAAGTTTGGCAAGACTCCCTCATGTATATGTATGAATATGTATTTATACATATGCACATGTACATATCTTAAAATAAGTATATATATAAACACATATGTATACACACATATTTATGTACTCTATTAATTTATTACACTAGCCTGCTTATTCAAAAATAATTCAAGTCAACTCAAAGTTTGTTTAAAATGATTTATCTTCTGTACAATATACCTATTGCAAACAATAGCTAACACATTCTAAGAACTTGCTAAGTGTTCTACATATATGCTTTAATGTAATCCTCAAAGCAATCATAGGAGGAAGGCTCATCTGTTAGTTGCCTTTAACAGATTTGGAAATGGTGAATTCAGAGATGGTGAATATCTTGCCCAAGGTTGAGTACCTTGGAACTGATGGGTGCAGACACCCCCTAAGGTGAGTCTTGCCTTTGTACCATCCTTGAGTGTGAGCAAGACCCATGACTTACTTCTTACCAACAGAATCACATAATGTGGCAATGACGAAGGGGGTTTGCTGATTTAATTCAGGTCTTTAATAAATTAAATTTTTAAGTTAATTCAAAAGGGAGATTACCTTGAGTGAGCCCAGCCTAACTAAGTGAAAGCCCTTAAAAAATGAACCTCCCTACAGCAAGTGGTTTGCTTGCTGACCTTGAAGGAGCAAGTCGCCATGAATTCCAAAGTCACAAAGAATTGAATTCAGCCAACAACCTGAAGAAGCTTGGAGGAGGACCCTGAGCTTCAGGTGACAACACAACCCAATCAAACCCTTGATGGCAGCTTCGTGAGACTGTGAGCAAAGGACCCAGCCCTGCAGAGCCTGGTCTCCTAGCAGAAGGAGTAAGATAATAAATGTGTGGTGTTTTCCATCACAAAGTTTGTGGTAAGTGATTGCATAGCCACAGATTCTAATACAGTGATAAACATGGGTTTTGAACCCAGGCAATCTCACTTCTGAGCTTGCAATTCTTCTCCTATGATATTCAGCCTCTTATAGGATGAAGCTTGGTGTCACATACTATAGATATGCAGCTATTTACTTTGTGGGCTAGACGTTTATGGGGTCAAGGATGACAATAAGGTGAATTACAAACATAATATCTTATGTGGGTGTTTTTTGGTTTTATTTTGTTTTTTGTTTTTCCCTATTTAGTGGTTAGTGATACCTAGGGAAACTGATGTATAAGACCAGATATAGCTTGGAAGTAACAATATTAATTTTTTGGTACCAGTTCTGTTCTTACTTGTATGACCTAGGGAGATTTCCATGTTGCCCTCTGCCTTAGTTTTCTTTGTGACATTGAGTTATTTTCTTCAGTTTCCAACTTGAAGCTAAACCCATTGATTGTACCACACAATGATGACTACAAAAAAGACTTCTCTCAAATGACATTTACAAAATATTAGCTTACATGTCTAAAACCCATTTCAAAACTCATTTAATGAGTGTCTACTCAGTGCCAGGTGCTATTTATCTTCACAAACTTCTTAAGTATTGATTCCTCTTCTCTCTTTTAATGAGCTGGAACTAAAGCTAGGGAGCTGCATAACTTGCCTCTGTGACCATAAGACGAAAGTCCTGATTTACTGGGCTGTTAGATAAAATCTGGCTTCTTCTAGATTTTTGAATCCATATTCATGGGCTGCACATCTTCAATATGTTAAGGAACAAAGAAAAATGTCAGATGATTTCAATCACACGTTTTTGTATTCTACCAGATGATGCAATGTCTAACCCAATTATCAGAAAAATATGGCAGTGGGTCTTTGTGTTTATTCTTGACTCTCATTTAAGGAGCTGTGTTTTTGAAAGTAACATAGTTTTAAATTTATCTCTTCAACCCCACCCCTTATAAATGTACCACAGCATCTACCAAGAATTTAGGAACATTAATTCTCTCTTGTCAAACTTTCTCTCTAAACACACATTGCAAAGAACTGTTAATTTCATTTTCTTTCTGTTTAGTTTCATTTCTTCCTTTTTGGGATTTCTGTTTAAAAGCGCTTTTAGCAGTCTTCAGTCGCATATGGTGCATATTCTTATGGAATAGGCAAACCAGCTTGAGTAAAACAAGAATAAAAATAAACCACACAGAACTAAACTCCAAACTTTTTGGGAGGTCCTCAATGGTGCTGCTTTTTTTGTGCATGTCAATTATTCCTGTTTGGAACAAGGAATGGACTCCTTTCAAACACCCAAATATGGTAAGAAAGACAACATTGTTCTCCAGATCAAAGAGTCAAACTAGACCTATGAGTTCTGAAAGGTTCTTCATCTTATGAGATTTTCTATGTCTTAACAAAGATCTTCAGAGAAACATGAGAATTACTGGATGTGTTTTGCTCAAGGGTGAACCTGACAATTTCTTTTTGACATTATATTATAAAAAGACAGACACTAAACATAACAGGCCACAGAGAAAAGAGTAAAGCTCCCAAACCCAAATATTTAAATGTTAGCTACTTAAGAAGCTATGGAAATAAAATGGAATTTTCTGGTGAAATCCCTGTGGCATTGTCTTCCTGCTGAATGTTTTCAAAACACACTGAGCCATCTTTATCCTTGGGGATCACTTTTCTCTAGTTGCTTTATATGTTTACACTTGTTCAACTACTCATTGTATTGTCTATTATAAGAGAAAATTCATATCATGCCTATGGGTTTGGATCCAGGAGATTTACCAGACTGGTCCAAGATGTGGGTGCAAGATGTGTGAGTGTCTGGATGATATTTCAGGCTGTGTAGGGAGAAGAGAGAAAAAGCATGAAAGAAAAGGGGAGATAATTTGTGCTCCACTGTTCTAAACTTGCCAACACAGCTTTTGAAATATGACATCTCTGCCCTTTTCTGCTTCAGTAAGAATCAATCAGGAAATCAGTCAAAGAATATTGGGTATGCACAGCTGGGAGGAAACACACAGTGACTGGAGCTGGTTGTCTGGAGTTTGTAATCATAATTGTGTGATAAGACAAGAATTTACATAAGTCATAAGTCACCTATATGAGAGAAGTCACCGTGTTTACCATTACTTTCCAATTAATTGTGGATATGATGGAGGCTTCACAGAGGAGATGGGACATCACCTGTCAGTGAAGAGATTTGTGATTTTAAGAGTGTGAGAGAGTGGGAAGGCCATGTGGGAACTGAGAACTGTGTAAATAAAAGGGGAAAATACACATATGCAGGATATGGCAGGAAGACAACTTTCAATTGAATTCTGGTTTAACTAGGACAGGGTTAACAGGATACCTTATGGATCAAAAGTGGTAAAGTAAATGAGAGAAGCAAGCTGGGAGAATACTTTCCTAAACAGGCATTCACTTCTTAAAAAATTTTTGCTAGGCTTCCCTGGTGTCTCATTGGTTAAGAATCTGCCTGCCAATACAGGGGACACGGGTTGAAACCCTGGTCTGGGAAGATCCCACATGCTGTAGAGCAAGTAAGTCTGTGCTTGACAACTACTGAGCCTGTGCTCTAGAGCTTGTGAGCCACAACTACTGAGCCCGCATGCCACAACTACTGAAGCCCACATGCATAGAGCCTGTGCTCTGCAACAAGAGAAGGCATTGCAATGAGAAGCCCGCGCACCACAACTTAGAGTAGTCCCCGCTCGCTGCAACTAGAGAAAGCCCACACACAGCAACGAAGATCCAATGCAACCAAGAAAATAAATAAAATAAATATTAAAAAAAATTTGCTTATCAAACAACACAAAAATTACAATCCTTTCCATTTTGTATTTTCTCTCCTCCCTTTCCTGTATGTAATACAGGCACAGAATAAGAATATTTCTCCTGTAAGAAGAGCAACAGGGTAAGCATGTGAACAAACCTCCATTGGTGCTCAACCTCCCATCAAGCGGCCATGGGAAGCATAGAGAGAGAGACCTGCTTGGGTTCCTGCTCTGTCTGTGAGGGGCAGATGCTACTCAGCTCTGGCACCTGTGCCCTGTGATGTAAAGAAGCCATAAGGGCCAGAGCTTGGTGTTTTCCAGAGGGGCTCATATCTGAGTTTTATTGTAAAAGCTTTCAATATCCTTACTGTTTGCTCAATCCTTTTTTTAGACACTGGGCAAGCCAAGCAATACATATCTCTAAGCGAGAATGCCCTGGTCAACAACCAGAATGTAATTTCTAACACTGGAGAAAAGGGTGCCATAGGACTGTGAAGATAAGAACTTATAGGAAATTAATGAAATTAATCTTCAGGTTTCTGTGTGTGGTTCCAGGTCCAGGCTCTTACACAGAGCCTGGATTTGATTCATTCAGTAAATGCTAAATCCATTCTATTTGCATAGCATGTTCTCCGAAGCATTTTCAATTAGAACTGATTTTGTATTTGAATGAAAGAAGAATGTATTCCGGCAAGCTGACGTTTCCTTCTGTGAAGAGCTGCCTTTCCAAGGGGTTGACAAACACCCGTCTTGGCCCTTCAGCGTTTTTCTATGTGCTGAATAGGTTCCAGGAGCATATATCACTTTTATTGCAGTGTGCAATATGTTTGATAATAAACTTTTAAGCTCTATTTATTGGACTACACATACAAAACCATTACTTTCTTGGCTAACTCCAATACCTTATCTAATGGGAAAGATAAAGGGTGGTTTCAGTAAGAAATTTTAAAGACATTTGATACTTGGAAGGAAAGTGTAATCAAATCACCTAGTATTTATTTTCTCCTGTATTCCTGGCATTATAATATTGATTGACACTGCCTTTTATCCATCTCATACATATGCATGTTGTCTCTTTGTGTGTGTGGTGAGCTCTAAATAATTGTTTCTTTAGCGTTAGAGAAACAGATTTTACTGCCTGAGCAGAAAATATCTGATAATTGCAGGAGATTTCAGAAGGACAGAAAGAGGAGAAAAAAAAAATTGATGCTGCAATATTTGAAGCTGACTGATGATTACTAGATAATTTATGAGCAGTTGGCCTCATTTAAATACAGAACTGACAAATGGGGAGTATGTTTTAATGTCAAATGAGAGGTAAAATGTATATAATAATTATTTTCCTATATATATATTTATACATCTTTATTGGAATATGATTGTTTTACAATATTGTGTTAGTTTCTGCTGTACAACAAAGTGAATCAGTTATATGTATACATATGTCCCCATATTCCCTCCTTCTTGAGCCTCCCTCCCACCCTCCCTATCCCACCCCTCTACGTTGTCACGTAGTACTGAACTGATTTCCCTGTGCTTTGCAGCAGCTTCCCACTAGCTATCTATTTTACATCTGGTAGTGTATATATGTCAATGCTAGTCTCTCAGTACGTCCCAGTCTCCCCTTCCTCTCCTGTGTCCTCAAGTCTGTTCTCTATGTCTGCGTATTTATTCCTGCCCTGCCAGTAGGTCCATCAGTACCATTTTTCTTGATTCCATATATATGTGTTAGCATACGGTATTTGTTTTTCTCTTTTTGACTCACTTCACTCTGTATGACAGACCTCACTACACCTCACTACAAATAACTCAATTTCATTCCTTTTTATGGCTAAGTAAATATATTGTTTATATTTTTTACCTTCACTACATTATTTGAGATATAAAATAGCACTGTGAAATCTGGTAGGTAAGTGGTGTGTGTATGTGGGTGGCTGTGGGTGTGTGTGTGTATAGAAAGAGAGGTTCAGGAATTATTACCTTTGTCTTGCAAATGTAATCATTAAGCTGAATTGGAGTGATATACCCATAGTTTCATAACTAGTTGGTAGCAGAACAGATCCTTCTGGCTGCCTAGCCACAGTGATTTATAACACAGTAATAAATATATTGCCTCTCCAGTGTTCATTATATGTATCTCCCATTGTGTATTTGCCAGTGGTTTGAGTGGAATTATCCCGTTCTGTTGCTGATCTAAAATAATCTTTAGAAATAGATACCTGTGTCAAAGTGATTGGTTCAAGATGGACACAGAGAACTAAGTTAAGCCTACGGGTTTTGTTTTGAGATTGTGGGGAGAAACAAGTTCTCTTTCATTCACAAAATATAAATGAGAAAATGAGAGAGCATCTGGCCCTGGTAGCTGCTTGCAAACATCTTGAAGCCACACGTATAGTTAGTCTTGAGAGGAAGCTGACCCCCTACAGGCTGAGAAGAGATTGACACTAAGAACAACAGGCTAAGTATATGTTCAAGCTACTGGATCTAGCCTTGAATGACTTTTTTTTTTTTAATATACTCTATAGGTTAAAAAATTAAATTCCTTTTGTAACTTAAAGTAATTTGATGGTGGTTTCTATTATTCATAATTGAAAGAACCCAAAATGATGCACAAAACTGTGTCTACAGAAACCAAGTTGCACACTCTTTGTCTAGAGAAAAACTTTGGACTGAGTAAGGGTTATTTACGAGCATCTTGGGTAACATTTCGCAGGCTCCTCCCAAATATTTTCGAAACTTTGATGCAGAGATAAAAAGCATGTACGGGGCTTCCCTGGTGGCGCAGTGGTTGAGAGTCCACCTGCCGATGCAGGGGACACGGGTTCCTGCCCCGGTCCGGGAAGATCCCACATGCCTCGGAGTGGCTGGGCCCGTGAGCCATGGCCACTGAGCCTGCGCGTCCGGAGCCTGTGCTCCGCAACGGGAGAGGCCACAACAGTGAGAGGCCCGCGTATAGCAAACAAAAACAAAAACAAAAACAAACAAACAAACAAAAAGCATGTACGTATGGAACTTCTGGGGGACTCTAGGCTAAGGAAATGGGTTTGGGTCCCTGTAGCTGATTGTGTACTACGTGGAATTGAAGAGGAAGACATTTTGTTTGCTGTTTCTCGTAGCCCAGCACTGATCTAGCTCCAGGAAGCAGGAGCTTTGTGAGCAATGAGAGGCAACACCCTTGGGGCACAGACACTGGCTTGCTATGGGGGCACCATCCACCAGTAGAAAGTTGAGGCTCTTGCAAGTGACTCAGAAAGCATTGCCATCAGCCCAGGGACGTGGGGGGGGGGGGGCTGGCAGCTGAACAGAAAGTATGTTAAAGCTATGGCATGACCTAATATGCATAGCAGACATACTGGTTGGTAAACATTTTGTGTGTGTGTGTGAGTCCTTTGTTAGGGGTTGCCCAAAACTGTGAAGGACTGAGATTTTCCTTTACTTACAAGCTAACAAGTTAGTATGCTGCACTTTTACGAATTGTTGAAGAAGACAAGAGACTCCTGCCTCAAAGACAAAGAAATGTTATCACTTAGAGCACAACAATGAAAATGAGCAACAGATAACCTTGACTCCAAGTCCCATAGGGGTGATGCAGAGGGGCCCAAATGGATGCCACACACACAGTGGGTTTGCATCACACCTGAGAAATCCTGAGCTTAGGAAATTCAAATAATTTATATAGGGCAGTAAATAAATCTGCTCTCTTCTCTGGAGGGAGATACTATCTCTACCTTGTAAGGCTGTTCACTATCCAAACAACCTTGAACATGTAGTTCAAAGCAAAAAGGAAGTCAGCGTCTCTTCTCAAAATTTCAAGACACCCATGGAGCTTTGTCTCCCAACAGAATTTCACAGTATTGCCTGAGATTCTCATATCAAAAAATGAATATTGAACTATTAGAGTTTTCATATTAGAAAAACGAGTATGAACTCAAAGTATAAAATAAATATCCATGAGTGCATATGGATGTAAATAAATTATTGAATGAATTAGTGTGTATGGGAGAAGATGCTCTGCCCTCAATGAGGTGGAACATAACTCTGTATTCCTTAAGGGTGAAATGAGCACTAACTTTCTTCCAAAGTGTACCGTATGGAATGGGGGTGTAGAGGAACAAATTTACAGTGAAGAAATGTGATAAACACTACCTCAGCCAGGTGATAAAGGCCAACATCAACACTCATATCGTATTGATAGCAAGTACTCTTAACATAGTATGATGAAAATGACACTCTACCTCCAAGGCCTTGCCCCCAACATCTCATGACCCAACTCTTATCATGAGAAAAGCATCACAAAAATTCCAATAGAGGGGCATCCTACAAAGCATCTAGCCAGTGCTCCTCAAAACTCTCAAAGTCATCAAAAACAAGGAAGGTCTAAAAAACTGCTCAAGCCAAGAGGAACATAAATAGACATGACAACTAAATGCAATGTGATATCCTGAATGGGATCTTGGAACAGGAAAAGAAAATTAAGTTAAAATTAAGGAAATCTAAATAAATTATGGACTTCAGTTGATAATAATATACTGTATCAATATGATTTCATTAATTGTAATGAATGTATCATAATAATGGAAGCTGTTAATAAGGGAAATTGGATGTGAGGTATGTATGTGTCTACTAACTTCTCAATCTAAAACTGTTATAAAAAATAAATTTTATTAAAAATATAATGTGCATTCCTATGTCTCAGCAATTCTATTCCTGGGTATAGAAACAATAGAAACACATACATATATGTACTTAATATATGTAAGGCAATGTTTACAACATTACTATTCTTAATAGTTCCCAACTAGACATAACTCGAGTCTTTTCATTTTATAATGAATACATATACTTAATGCAACAATAGGAAATAAAGTACAACTACACTAACAATGTACAGAGACTTCACAAACTGGGCAAAAGAAACTATTTGTAAAAAATAATGCATACAATATGATTCTATTTATATAAGATCAAGATAAGTACAAGTAATCTATAGTGTTATAAGGCAGGAGAGTAGACACACTCGGGGGTAAGTACTGGGAGGGGGTATGGAATCTCTTGGGCCTGGAAGGGCTGATCATATTCTTTCTTGATCTGGATGTTGGTTCCAAGAGTGTCCAGTTTGTGAAAATTCATCAGGTTATACTCTCATGATTTGTGCACTTTTTTATATGAATGTGATTCTTCAGTGAATTTTCTTCTTAAAAAAAACCTAAATACCAATCAACAGATGAATGGATAAAGAAGATGTGGTACATATATACAATGGAATATTACTCAGCTATAAAAAGGAATGAAATTGGGTCATTTGTCATGGATGGACCTAGAGTCTGTCATACAGAGTGAAGTGAGTCATAGAGAGAAAACAAATATTGTATATTAACGCATATATGTGGAATCTATAAAAATGGTACAGATGGACTGGTTTGCAAGGCAGAAATAGAGACACAGGTGTAGAGAACTAACGTATGTACACCAAGGGGGGAAAGCGGGGGCAGGTGGTGGTGGTGGTGGGATGAATTGGGAGGTTAGGATTGACATATATACACTAATTTGTGTAAAATAGATAACTAATAAGAACCTGCTATATAAAAAATAAAATTAAATAAAAAATAATGTTTGCCTCACACTCACATTTTGTTAAAAATGATTACATCACATACATACTCTGGAATGAGAAGCTTTTAGATGATTGATTAAGTTTTCCAAAGACATGTGTCAGAGTAAAATTGCACAGTTCAAGAAAGAAAAATGAGAAAAGTCAACCTTAGGAATAATATGGGGAATGTCTTATCTTTTAAATTGAAATCCTAAGTTTAGCTTTAATTCCCTGAAATAAGGGATAGGGTATGACAACAAATAGAGTAGGAGAAAGGGAAGTGACAAATGACTATACTTACTGGTACAGGGTTGAAAAGGCTTAGGGAGAATGACTGAAGGTATTGCCTTTTTCTCCCAGGAGATAATGGGATCACAGGAGCACCTCCTCTCATAAATGTTAGAAAGTCCTCTTGTAGCAACAACCAAATGGTGTGTCAGCATCAATCAGTGTATGTGTCCTCTTTAGCATACTGGTAATAAATTAACAAATATCACGATAATATAACATTTATTGTTAATGATGCTTATTTGGAGAGTTGATATTAAAAAAATCAACTCTCAAGACAGATTGCCTGAGTTCAAATCCTGATTTCACCACTTATTAGCTGTGTGGCCTTGGGCATATTTCAAGAGTCTTTACGGTAACATCTCTGTACCTCATTTTTCCCTCTGAAGGATTAGAATGCTATTAATAATATCTTTATAATAGAGTAGTTATGAGGATTAAATGTAAGCTCTCTTTATGTATTAGCTATGATCGTATATGAAACCCTGCAAAGTAATTCACTAAATCATAGAACAAACACACCAGGAAGTCATGTTTTACCACCATTTTATAACAGAGGAAACTGAGGCTTAGAGTCTTTAAATGCCTTGTCGCACAGCTTGCAACTGGTGAAATGGCATTTCATCTTCAAATATGTGCTCTCCCTCCTCCCCAGCAACTTCCCAGGTCCCCACAGCTCCTCAAAAAATGCTTTAAAAAATTAAGACAGTTTCTTTCATTAAAAATAGGATTCATTATTTTATAGTTTACATCTCTCTGTAACCACTTAGGTCACTCTTTTGAAAACACATTTCCCATTACTTTAAGGAGGTTCTATATGTTAGCTCATCTACTCTCTCATTCAGGTGAATTAAATCTACATTTCTCATCCTCTCCCTTTTGTGTTGATAAAAAAACTAATGTTCATTACCTACAATAGAAAAGGCTTCTTGTTATGTGTAAAGCAGTTATTAATCTTACAAGAGATAACAACTAAATCTAAAAATTTACCATATTCAAGAACTAATTCAGGGACCTTGGGCATTGCAGTCTTATTCTCCATGAATGATCTCTGACTTCTCTATATCTCGTTTTAAAATTCTTCAAAATAATTAGTCACCTTATTATATTTACCTATGGCAAATCTTGAAAGGTCATCAATTATGTATTTATAAAACACTTCCTGACTTTTGGGTGAATTAGTTTTGACAATATTATGAGTCTTTTCCAATTCAAACCTACCTTTGAAACTTTAAGAAGCAGGCTGAAATTTAGATTTTGTTTTCACTTCTTAGTTTTGACAAAAATACCTGTGCCTTGCATTCAAGGAAGAAATAGAAGTTGAAGCTGCAAAATGCTATGATCAAAGCCAATTCCTAGATTTCCATAAGTTCAGATTTTTGATTCAAGAGTTTTACAGAAAATTTATCTGTGTACATGAGTTTGCACTGTTATACTTTTGTAATAATCACTGAAAGTTTGGCCATTTTTTTATTATTTTGCACTTATATAAGTAAAGCCTATAAATTGATAATAATATCAGAATCTTTGTTTGGTTAATGTACTTCAAAGGTGTACTTACTGCTATCATTACCTTCATGGTACAATATGGAACTAATCTTACCTGGGGACTCCTTGTTTCCAAGTTTTTAAACTACTATTGTTATGTACATAAAAAGCCTGGAATATTTTTAATAAATGCTGATTGTCTCCAGTCAGAAAGGGTGCTTGGTAATGTTACATAAGAAGTAGTTCAGGACCCAGACTATCAAAATCACAGGCTGTCTGCTGAAACACATGAAGTGCTCTACTTAATAACATTGGAGAGTCAGAAGTAGATCCAATCTTCCAAAAACTGCAAAACAGCTTAGAGTCAGCTCTGGCCTTGACTAGGTTAAGGTTATCTGTCCCCATTCCTACTGAGCTACAAGGAATAAAATGTACTCTCTCTGGAGAGAGATGGCACCATCTGAAACTCTATAATTTTTCCACATGTAATGTCTGGCATGCAATCAAAAATTACGAGGTATACCATGAAATAAGATCAAGAGAAAAAGAAAATAAACAGATAATCCAGTTACTGGAGTTATCAGACATGGACTTTAAAATAACTGTTCTTAATATATTTAAGACAATGATGGCATAATGGATTTTTCTTTTGGGAAAATTGAAATCAGTGAAAAATAATCGAATGGAATTTTTAAACCTAAAAGGCACAGTAATTAAAGTTCAAATTTTAACAGTTGAGTTGAACCATAATCTGCAGAGGTGTTTAGACAGTTGGAAGATGAGCTGACTGAAAATGTATTACAAGGCGTGAAAAGCAAAAATGGTAAGAAATATATAAAAGAATATAAGAGATATGTAGGATTGGTGAAAAAGTGTAGTGGATTTGTATTTGCCATTCCAGAAGTGTAGGGGACAAAAAAAGGGGCAAAAACAATAATTGAAAAGAAACAGACAAGACTTTCCCAAACTAAAGAAAAACGTTAACTTATAAATCCAAAGAGCATTTCAAAGCTCAAGCAGGTTAAGTATGAAAGTAATTATGTCTAAACTCCCTAAAGAATATTGCTGATTTCCAGTGTCAAAGAGAATATTACAAGCAGTTGAGGGCAGGGAGTGGGAGAGAGGGAGCAAAGATGCATTGCTTCAAATCAGCAGCAATATGACATCTGACATTTAAATAGAAACAATGAAATCAAGAAGACAGTTGAATTATTATTATCATCATTATTATTTATCTTTAAGATAATAAAATAACTTTAAAGTGGTGACAAAATAAAGAAATGTTTAGACATACAAAAAGTGAATGCATTTTTCACCTGTAGACCAACACTAAAGCAGATACTAAAACAATTTTTTTTTTTCAGGAAGAAGGAAAATAATCTCAGAAAGAAAGAAATGTAGGAAAGAATAAAAAATAAAGATAAGGGTAAATATGGAGTCATATATAAATGAATAGACTATATAATATAACAATATAATAACACTGATCATAATTACAACAATAATTATTAGGTTGTGAAGGAGGATGTCTTATGAGCTATAATAATTTTAAGAAGGCAAGATAATTGATAAATGTCCTAAGTTATAAAAGAAGGAAAGAAAACTTTCACTGTTTACAAATTGCATCTATGTTTATGAGGAAAATTCAAAATAATCTAGAAATTAGGTATTAGACTAAGTCAAGTGTAGTAAGTTTTTTGTATATATACATATACAAAAATAAATTGTATTCTGTATAACAGGAGCTAAAAATTAGAATTAGATTATATTTAAAAATATATTATTTATAACAGCAGAAAAATAGAATACCTATGAATAAGTTGAATAAGAAAATGTACAAAACTTTTACACATGAAGCAAACACTTACTGAGAAAAAATTAAGGAAAACCTAAATAAATGAAGTGTTTACCATTTTCAAAGTTTGGGTGACTCATTATTGTAAAGATATTAATTATTTAGCAATTCATCTATGGATTCAATGCAATAACAATAAAAATGTTAGCAGGCCTTGAATTTGTGCATATATACCTCTATGTATGTGTGTGGAAATTGCCAAGCTGGTATAAAAAAATATATATGTAAATATAAAAGGCCAAAATAATTATCTTTAAGATAATCTTAAAGAATAACAAAGTTGGGCTCAAATATAGAATCTAAAAAATCCTAAACTGATGAACTAAATGTCAGGGCAGGAATAAAGACTCAGATGTAGAGAATGGACTTGAGGACACCGGAGGGGGAGAAGGGGAAGCTGGGATGAAGTGAGAGAGTAGCATTGACATGTATACACTACCAAATGTAAAATGGATGGCTAGTGGGAAGCTGCTGCATAGCACAGAGAGATAAGCTCAATGCTCTGTGATGACCTAGAGGGGTGGAGAAGGGAGGGTGGGAGGGAGGCTCAAGAGGGAGAGAATATGGGGGTATATGTATACATATAGCTGATTCACTTTGTTGTACAGCAGAAACTAACACAACATTGTAAAACAATTATACTCCAATAAAGATATAAAAAAAATAAATAAAATTACACACACAAAAAAGTACTTTAGAGAGACTTCCCTGGCAGTCCAGTGGTTAAGACTCTGCATTCCCACTGCGGGGGGAACTAAGATCTCGCCTGCCAAAATAAAAGAGCTTTCGCACCTCTTAAAAAAAAATAACAAAGTTGGAAGATGTAATATCAGGTATCAAGACTTACTATAAAGCCACAGAAATTAAGAACATGTGGTACTGGAGCAAGGATATATAGATCAGTGGAAAAAGAAATTCAGACACAGGTTCATATGTATATAATCACCCGATTTATAACAAACAGAAGTGCTGTTTTATAACCTGTGATTTATAACCTGCTTTATAACTACACAGAAGTGCTGAATGGGAGAGGTTTTTTTTTTTTTTTTTAATGTAGATAGAGAGCGAAGTCAATTGGAAAACTGGAAGTCCATATGGGGAAAAAAATGAATCTTGGCCCCTAATTTTTATTAAAAGAAGAAAATCTTTAACTGCTACTTTAGTCTCAAGAATAAGACACAAGAGAACATCTCTGTGACTTTGGGTAGTCAAGCATTTCTTAAACAGGACATTAAAAAAGGCCAACTATAATGAAATAAATGATAAAAATGGGCTGCATTGAAATGAAGAACTCCTGTTTATCAAAGACACTATTAGAATAAAAAAAATCAGGCTATAGAGTGGGTGGAGATGTCTATTATGCATGTATCCTACAAGAACTTATACCTAAAATATATAAAAATTTATCTCTATTAATAACAAAAAATAGCTTCCAA
This sequence comes from Lagenorhynchus albirostris, assembly GCF_949774975.1. NCBI lineage: Eukaryota > Metazoa > Chordata > Mammalia > Artiodactyla > Delphinidae > Lagenorhynchus > Lagenorhynchus albirostris. The sequence continues at coordinate 18,420,844 of NC_083095.1, forward strand.
AAGAAAAAAAAAACAAGCAAAAGACCTGAAAAAATGCTTTACAAAAGGGGCTATTTAAATTCCAATAAGCATATGAAAAAAATTCAATATTATTATTGTCAAAGGAAAGCAAATTAAAACCACAATGAAATAGCACCACAAAACCCACAGAATGGCTTAAATGAGAAGAGACTGACCAAACTAAGTGCTCACAGAATGTGGACAACAGGAACTCTCATACACTCTTGCTGGGCACGTCATTTCGTAAAATCATTTTGGAAAATTATTTGGCAAAACCTACCAAAGTTAAAAAGGCACATATTCTCTTATCTACTAATTCTTCTCCTAGTTATATACTCAGCAAAACTGGGAACATACGATTAACTAAAGTCATACATAAGAAGGTCTTGGCAACATTATTTGTAGTTGCCTCAAACTGAAAGCCACTCAAAATGACAACCAGTCACAATGATAAATACATTCTGATATATTCCTACAGTGGGCTACTATGTAACAGTGAGAGTGAACAAACTACTGCTACACAAAAGAACATGGATGGATCTCACAAATATTGAGCAAAGGAAATCATACACAAAAGATGACATGACTGTATTATTCTATTTGTATAAAGCTCAAAATAGGCAAGACTAACCTATGGAATTAGAAGTGAGGATAGTGGTTACCCCTGGGGTGTAGTGAATGGGAGGAGACTCAAAGGGAGCTTCTAGCATGCAGGTAAAGTTTTCTTTTTTGACCTCGGTGGTGGTTACATAGTATGTTAATTTGGTGATACTATGATTTAAGAGATTTTCTGTTTGTATGTTAAATTTTAACCAAAAATGTTTTAAAATGTATCTAATTATCTACAATTAATCCTCTGCAATATACTTTATATTCCTGCCAAGGCATTCAGTAATCAGGGAGGAAAAAGTGTGTTTCTTGAGACCAAATAATAACAGACAAGTATAGGAATGTGGTCTTGGTGAATGAATCCATTTGAGGCCGTGGACAGTGCTAATTGCTCCTTGGAGCCTTGAGAGCATAAAGGTTATGGAAAAGGCTGCAATTAACGTAGCAGGAGTTCCACCGGTGTAAGCATAGACCCCAGCTAGGAGGGCTTAGAGATAGCCCTTTAACTCTCTTCCAGATACCAGTTTCCCTTGACACTTACAGGAAGTGGAGGAGGGAGGGAAAGGGGCAAATTTTCTTTGCTAAGGAGAACATCTCTGTGGGAATCTCAACACAGGGGCTTTCATGCCCTTGATTGCTAACAATAAATGTGCTTGTCCTTACATGCATGCTTTGCTACCCTCAAGTGCACCCCGAGCACTTTTATGAGTAACAGACTAAGACAGATAGAAGGCTGGGGGTCACTTACTTCATTTGCCATAGATGAGCTGCTATCTTGATTGGGAACATGGCAGTAATTTAATGTATGTGAGGAAACAAAAATGCAATTACCACTGTTGAAACATGTCCTGACACATGGTTAACACTCCCATTCTTGTGCCCAGTGACAGAGGAGAATATTTCTTGTTCCAGATCTGAGAGGAAACTGGCCCATATTTTTCTAAAATATGGTAGGTAGGCTCAAATTTGGATTAATTATTCTCTATATTTATTACATTACCTTGTTTTCTCATCCTCACATATAAATCTAGTCTTTTTCTTCTTTGAGGTAAAGAGGCGTGGTGAGTTAGGATAAGTGAATAGATTAAAAAGAAAATAAAACAAACAACAAGGATTCAACCCCTTACTAACTCTCTAATCTGGACCTTAGTTTCATCTACAAAATGGCAATAATAATTATATAGCAATGAACTCATAACATTGGTGAGCACAAGTGAGATAGTAAACAGGAAAACATCTTTAAACTGTAAACAACTATTAAAACATTGGTAATTAACAGCATATAAAACCAGACTTCTTAATTTATACCTTTCTAAATTCTCAGAGTTCATTTTGCCTGTATCCTAGATATCTGTACAATGATCCTATTCTCCAAGGAAAAAATCCCAATAAATTTCTGGTATTACTTGAGGGCACTCTCTCTTGAATTTCTCACAGCATTTTTCATGGTGTGTAGTATATAAGCAATGCTCAGTAGATACTTAGGTGTCGATATTTTTTGAGTGGAACTCTAAATCAATTTTTAACACATCCTCTCTATTAGACAGCAGTTAGTTGGGCTGTGTTGTTGAAACATTTAGGAATTGAAATTAAATAGCTACTTTGGAAGAAAGTGCTTGAGAAATTAGCTTCATGAAAACATTTTACCTCTCTGTAGGCTTTAATTCATTGGTTGAGCTAAGGATATTCACTATAGTTCTCTTAAGTTCCTGTGTTCCACATAATAGAATCACAATTTTCTTTTTTGAAGAAGGTTATTGCGTGATTATAGGTAATAATTTTTGTACTCAACTATTACAGGAAATTTGATGGATTTAAAAATTGCAGTAGTATTGTTTTATTGCACAGTTAGATGATTGTGGCAAATGTATCTACATTCTCACTACTTTCCTGTGTTGCTCTACATAAATATTGAAGATACACTTCTCCATCCTTACCACATTGAAAGACAAAACCTTGCCAGCTAGATACAGAGAAAAATCTGTAGCCCAGGGACAGAGAAGTTCTATGAAGTTGGAAAAAGTTTTAAAAAATAATAATTTTCAGACTTTCTAGCCCAGTAAACTCATCAATCCAGACTTGAGAATTCTGTTCTGAGAAGTTAAATGACACCTGACATTTGGTTACAGTTAAAAGCTATCCAAGTCATAAGACCATGGCTCAACTTTTTTTTTTTTTTTAACTAATGATATATGATGTCTACTGATTATACTGGATAGCCTCCATTTGCCCCTAAGATTCACTCTCTGCCCTTCTCCATCCTGTGTTCCTGGGAACTGACCTTAATGGACTTCCTCAACTGGATTCCCTTTTAGCTTGCAGTTGGGAATAGTCAATGGAAAGCATTGGCAGGAAATTGGAAAGTGTAAACAGAGGAAGTAGTAAAGTTAGAAATATTTTCCCAAACTCATTACCCATTGGGTCACAGTTTGGCATTAACTGTGTTTCTCAACAATGCCCAGAGCATCTACTAAGCACCTACCTAGAGCAGCATCCCTCTCCTTCTAGGTTCTGATGACCATTCCCTCCCCTTGCCCTTCAAATCCAGGATTGGAAATTGTTCCCATTTCTTGTTAGCCCTGGAATGCTATGCAAGCATTGTTAATGAATCTTTTCATTATATTTTCTCAATTATAGCAGATGAATGTACCATTGGGACTCATCAGTGTGATACGCCAGGCATGATGGGAGGTCAAGAATACATAAGAAGAATGAGACTCAAGAGATAGACCTAGGTCACTTGTTACTCAAATATAAAATATCAGTGAATAGTGCTATATTATTATATATATATTATAATTACCCAAGACTGAAATTCCTTAGCTTTTTCTTGGTGCTTAATATTAAACATATTAAGAAAGAGCCTACATAATCCAACATGGGAAGTATATGGCTAGAAATTTCACAATCTGCTTTATTGAAAACTTGTATTAAACAGTAATTGCTGTATTTGTTCCCAGTGTGGTTAGATTTGGGGAGATCAAGAAAATGTTCCTAATATTTCTGTTTACATATTTTTTGCTGTTTTTATCATCACACATAGACAAACCCATATACCCTTGCATACATATATAGTTTGTAGAGTATGGTATTAAGCCCATTAAAAACATAATTTAAAATATTTTTAAGAATTTTAACTATCCAGATAACTTAAAAAATTGCTAAATAAAGCATAGATACATTCACTTATAGTAGAACTATAAGTTAGTAATATGGTAAGAAATGCATATAAATTATTATATTACTGGGAGATTGATGCAGGGAAGATAAGAAAGGTGGATGGCACAGTATCAGAATTGAAAAGCAGATTTTGTTTAGAACATGAAAGCCTTTATATACTTTGCTAAAGTTTGAACTCTAACACTAGAATCTGATAGCTGAGTGCCTCTCTTCGTCCTACTATTGAATAACTAAGTGACCTTGGGCACTCCGCATAACCTCTCAGATTGTCAATTTCCTTATAAGTAAAATGGGTTTAATAACAGCACTTCAAACTCTGAGTTAAATCAAATAGAATTTCTTAGCTCAGAGTCCATCACATAGTTAAGTATGTGATAAATGTTAGCTGTACAGATATTGATGCATATTAATTACAGACAGCTAAATCTGTTGACAGAGAGAAAATGGGGACTGATTAAGAGGCAGAAACAGAAGCAAAATGAGCACACTGAAGTGTTTTCAATCAATATCATCTCCAATGTGTAATGGACCACGAGTTTAGAGAGATGCTCCAAGAAGTACTGTTTCAGGATCAAATACATCTAGGAGTCATTGCATTTTATATCTCCTTTCTGGATATACCTATTTGCATTTGAGAAGTTTTGCAAAATCTTTCCAAATATCTCCCTGTCTTTCCCAATCTTGCTAAATGTGAATCTCATTCAATGTCAATTATGTCCTATAGAACTTTTGTAAAGCATATTGGGAAATGCTAGTCCCTTACTTACCATCACTTGACTGGGATAAGGTGCTAGTAGCAGGAAAAGAAAGATAAGTTATAGTCTTTTCATATGGATTGGACACACAGAAATTTTACAAGCAGAAGGATCATCCCAAGGCAGTTAGCATTACGTCAGAGTTAACTTTTCTTTGACTTGAACAGAAATGACAGTTTAAAAAAAAAAGTAAGAACTAAAGAAGATTTTATAAACAATGGCATGTGTCTGATATGGTGGGAAATAATAGTGTCAGCACATTCCAAGTGGGTAATTGGTTGTCATTGTGCATATTCCCAGCAAATTGGGCCCTTTGCTCCTAATTTAAACACCCATTTTTGCCTAATTATGTTGTGTATTTACATTTCACATTATCTTTGTTAACACGTAGAAATTCATCTGGTGACCTAGCAGGAAGTCCCTTGAAGTCATAACTCTTAATTACACTCCCTGGAGCCAGAGTAGTTTGAATTGAGAGGTAGTCAGAATGGGTTATAGGAAGATTGCTAGGAAAAACACACAGATGTACAAGCCCTGGTGTTTTGATCTGTAAGCCTGTGCCCAGTTTTTTGAAGTGGTCAGTAGCACAGGCTTTAGACTCAGAGCTGGATTCAAATATGAGCTTTACTATTAACTAGCTTGTAAAACGTGGACAAGTTACTGGTTCTTTTTGTGCCTTAGTTTGCTCAGTATTAAAATGGAAAATTAATAATACCTAAATCCATAAGACTTGAGGGAAGAGAAAATGGGGAAATATGTGTAAAGCACTTCACATAGTCTCTGAAATATAGGTTGCACTCACTAAAGAGTGACTTTATTTCATAATTTTATTATTGTTATTACCTTTTCTCTTGTGCATAGTAAGAAGTGATTAAGTATTTGTTGCCACCAAATTATGAGTGTATATAACAAACAGTAGTATTTGTTAATAATAAGCAAATCATTTTAAATTTCTCTCCTTCTCTGAATGATTTGTTAATTTGAGGTTTTCTATCAGTTAAAAACATCAATGTATCAGCTTTTTGTTTCACATTTAATGTTAAAATACAACATTTCTTTTTGGTGTGCTAATTGCATTTTTAAAAAAAACATTTGTTCAATGTTTCAAAGTGGTCAATAAATAACATTAAATAAACCACTGAAATGAAAACCAGCATTTCATCAGAAATACAATCAAGCATTTCATAATTATTGAAAATGGAAAAAAAACTTCAGCAATGATGTAAAAGCACACGCAGATACTTAGTGAATCAAAAGAGCTAAGGATGAGAAATATGTATGTTTTATGATGGAATTCAAATGATGTAAATGTGAACAATTACTAAATTTTTATATTCTATCTCATGTAATAGAAAGACTGGTCACGGCACAAAATATTATTCCCTATGCTTCCTTTAATACAAATGTCATAATAATAGTCACTATTTATTGATTCTATTCCATTGGCCAGGAATTGTGCTAATGATTATATACATTATGCCATAGAAACTCTATAGAATAAGTACCATTATTTCTAATTTGCAGCTGAGGAAGATGGAAAACAAAAATGGAAATTGCCTCAACCCAGGATTCCTTTCCCTACTTTTCTCCTAGTAAGAGAAGAGGCGTTACTAGTCACAGGAGCATTTTAGGATTTAGGTGGAGCTAGTTATAACCCTCTATGTCTCTCAAATTTTTTTACGAAAGGGTATTTGAACCAGCTGGATCAGAGTCATTCCCATATATTTCTCTGGGTTGAGTTAATGAGGAATTGAGGAATAGTTTTTTCCCTGCATTTCTGGTTGGGAATTCTATGTTTTTATGTCTAAAGTGATTCATGGAATATTCTACATGGAAAATGCCTGTCTGTATTAAAAGAGAGTGATTCGGTACAAAGAAAGTAAAAGAGGGAAATGGACAGTGTGAAGCCCTTGGATCAAGTCATTTCTCCATTCTGGTTCACTTCTGCCTTTTTATATTCTTGTCATGTCTCCCAAAATTTTTATGCTTTTTTTTTAAGCTAATTAAACTTGGGTTTCTGCAACCTTCACTTAGAAGAATTCCTTCTTGTTAAGTCAGAGGTTAAACATATTATCCAAAATTACATGGCTGGTTAGTTGTAGAGGCAGGAGTCAAACCAAGGCCAGTCAAATGCCCATCCCTTGACCACTAGAAACTCTATCACAGTTTGACAAATAATTTTCAGCAATCCCCATGAGCAAGATGAATATCGTGTAAGGATCATTGGACATTTTCCTAATGTTCTGACTTACACACTAACGAGTGGACAAAAAAATTAAGCTAAACTAAATAACAGTATCCACTTTCATAATAAGGCTTTTTAAAACAAATAGATTAAGTAGATTTTTATAGCAAATTATTGAATAAAGAGCCTGGTCAAGCACCAGGCTGAATTCTGTTTTTAGAAATGATAGTCCTAGACTGGTGGCATGTATGAACATTTGAATGAACAGGAGCTGAACAGAGGACAGAGGGTAAAGGAAAACAGAAAAACAGCTGCGGTTTGTCTGAGCCATTGAAAATAATGCACCAACCATTCAACTAAGAAGGTAATGATGCTGATGCACTAATGAAAGAGTATAGCCCATAATATTTTGACTTTGTGAGGAGCCTCTTTTCTAGATCAGAACTGATAAACTGTGTTGACGTGTGGATGTAGGTTTCCTGATATTTTAGCTTTGGATGTTACGTCTATTATTAAGTCTAGTTCACATCAACAGTGGGTCCCAGTCCTGACCTGCAAGAACCTCAAATGGATGCCCTTTGGTGAGTAAAACCATCATGTTTGTTTAGGTTGCCAAAAGCACAAGCGGTCTGTGGTGGTTGGAGTTGACTTTATCCCCATGGGGCAGACGTTATGATTCCCCACACTATCCTAGAATGTCCACGGCTGCCAAAATATTTCATGGGGCGCTCTTAAACATCACCCAACATGAGCTAATATTTCATTTTAACTGCAGGTCTGGGAAACACAAATGGAGATGTTGGGTTGGAAATATATGAGGTGCACTGGACAGGGAGTGTTTTGATTTTGAATGCAGAGGATCTCAAGGAAATATGTACTCCTCTGAAACTGTTTCCGTATGTTTCCTGATCCACAGCTCTCACTACATGAGACACAGTGCTATCTTGATTAATGCCTTCGTCGTAAATACATGATGAATGGGACTTTAGGTCGATTCTGGCCCTTTCTCACTGTAACAAGATCAAAGTAAATATATTTCATTCTGCTATGAATGTATTTTTTTCATGTTGTGTAATACAAAAAGATGATCCTCTCGTATAGCAGCTCTATTTTATACATGCCTAGAAAGCAAGAAAAATTTTTTTTCTGAAGTTAAAGTAACTTCTGTAAGAGATAAAACTAATATTTTTTTCACTGTATATGAAAAGATTACCAAGGTTACTCTTCCTTTCTATCATTCACTGATGCCAAATTTTGGGAAACAAAAAAGAAAGGTGACATTTACCAGTCACGTCAAACAGAATTTATTTAAATCTCACATTCTTGAGTTAGTTGATAAATTTTCATTCTGTATTTAATTATGATAAAAATGTCCCATATTTTTTTATTAAAAGTAGTCTTTCAGTGAGCTTCTTATGTATCTATTTACCTATGGAGTAAATTCTAAACAATGGAGACTATAAGTCAAAGGGAATGTATATTTTAATGTTTTAAATATACTTACTTTGAATTAACTCATGAAAAATTATCCCAATTTGTATGTTTACCTGCATACTTTCAAAAATGTGGGTATTTTAAAAGTGTACATTTTGAAAATGTTATTTTTTTTTATTGTGAGAAAAGGTTGAGCATATTTATATTCATTTTAGGAAAATTTCTATTTCTTTTTCCATATATTTTTCTAACTCTATGTCTTCTTGCATTTTTTTTTTTTTTGGATTTTTCATTTTTACTGATTTGAAAACTATTTTTATATTTTAAAAAGTACATGTACTTTTATGTCTCAATTGCAACCTCATCAATTGACTAGTTAATAACTAATTTTGTCAATTGCCCTTTGGTGTTTTGAAAGGAATTTTTTTATTAACACAAAAAACCCATACATATTTATACAGTTTAATCACTTACATTCTTTTAGGCATTTAGGCATTTGTTCTTGCTTAGAAAGGCTTACCCTAATCAATTATTATTAAAGAAAAAATGATCTATTCTTTCCTATTTATAGCTTCATTTTTACATGCAAATTTTTGATTCATGGAAAATTGCTGCCTAAGACAGGCAGAATAGGAAGCAATTTTAATTTCTTTTTTTTTCCCCAAATGGATAGCCTATTTTCCCAACACCATTTATTTTGTTCTTCAGAGAATCAAGGTGTAAAAATGAGAAATTTTTCTTAGGTAAACTGAGCTTCAGTTATCTTATCAATAGAATTATTGTGATGCCTCTTCACTGAGTAACACTAACTATCTAAGAAAATATTCAATGTGAAAACAGTCAATAACCACAAAATTTTTAAGCTTTGTTAAATTTGAATCTACATTTTCATCCTGTCAAGACTTTTGTGTTAAGTGTAAGAAATTAATTTCTTCAGATGGAAATTTGTTTCAGTAAAAGCTATACTTGACGTAAGGCAAAAAACTTTCGTACACAATTTTTTACTGGTATCTAGACCAAGATGATTTCCTATGCAACAAGTTTTGACATACTGCTAACAGTTGTGATGAAAATAATGTGATGCTCCTATTGGTCCATCATGTGTCAGGCATGGCCTTTAACTTCATTCTCATATAATGGGAAAGAAGTTTCTTTTAGTCATTCTCCCTTGTGACCCTCACCTTGCAGTTGAAAGCCAGAAAACGGTAGCTGTTCAAGGTATTTTAGTTGCCTGAACTTACATGGCTGGATTTGGCAATTCAGTTCCTCAACATAAAAAAGAAAATTGTTAAATATTCTCCACTGTGATTTAGTCCAATATCCTGGGATACCAGGTCTTGATTTCATTCTAATTACACTCTAATTAACAATAATTAGCCAGCAATAGACCTTTGTGAATTCTGTTCATCTAGGTATGTATGTTAGTATATTTAGGTTTTAAAATGTGAAAAGTTACCTGTAATGGGTGTTGTGCCAATGTACAGCATTGAAGAGCATAAATAAAATGTGATGGAAATAGGAAAGAGAGAGACTCCATTTCCATAGGGACATATAAAATATAGTGAAATAGTCTAACAACGGTTATATAACTTTTTGTCAAAACCCATTTTTAAAGTGAAAGATTAGAGTTGAATTTTGTTTAAAGAAATCATTTTTTGACATGCATGAGAGATTAAAAGCTAAACACCTCTAATAGTAAATATGAAACCATAACTTTAGGGTGATAAACTAAGCATGCTCTCAAACATAAGAAACCTTACTCTGGTCTGACAGCATGACACTGGAATAAGGGTGTTATGAGCTGAATTAGGTCCCCCCAAAATACATATGTTGAAGTCTTAAACCTCAGATTGTGACTGATTTTGGAGGCAGGGCCTCTAAAGAAGTAATAAAAGTAAAATGAGGTCATTTGGGTGGGCCCTAATCTAACATGCACTGTCTTTAAACGAAGAGGTAATTGGGACACAGACGCGAACAGGGGAAAGACCCAGTGAAGACATGGAAAGAGAACCATCTATAAAACAAGGAGAGAGCCCTCACTCAGAAGAAAGCAATGTTGCTGACACCTTAGTCTCAGTGTTGGCATCTCGTCATGGCAGCCCTAGCAAACTAATACAATGGGATCCTTACGTAATTATTTTCAAAATCTTTATTTTGCAATCAGGTTAATATGTTCTGATAGCTTTGCATGTGGTCTTATTGCTTCTTATGACAATTCTATGATTTATATATTGTTAGTTTGAATTTAAGATGGAAATGAGAAAAATGAGGTTGAGTTTAAGTAATTTGCCATTTTCACAGCTCATATGTCACTAAGCCAAAGATTGAAACTAGATATGTTTCTCACTCCAGAACATTCCTTTAATTGCTATGCTATAGTCACATGGACATATCTTTGACAAAAGATTGCCTATGATCTGTTCAAATGGTAAAATAACTGTCAAAGTTTTGACTAAAAACAAGATAAGGTTGTTCCTATTGATTGAAACATGCCTACTGTGATATTTAGAATCTGATAGATTGAAGATAAACTAGGAAAGAAGAACACAAGTGTAGGACTGGAGGCTTCTTAAGGAAAACAGCTCTGGTTAGTAAATTAATAACACAATTCACTTAAGTTTCTTTATTGAGTGCCTGTTCCAGGCACTGGATTAAGAGCTGAATATAGCCATAGTACTGAATTCATAGAGTTTAGAGCTCGATAGTAGAAAAGAGACAAATTAAAATATCAACTACAAAATTACCAAAGCTATGAGTGTACAGAATGTGGGAACTTAAATATGGCTTACAACTCAGATGCTGAGAATGGATTTCTATGCAAAAGAAAGAGAACCTCAGTAAAATGAAAGGAAGAATGATAAGAAAGATGGATTTGTTGAGCTAAATAAGAGGAAAACTGAGTAGAAATTCAGGTTGTACCCCATTTTTCAGCAGGCTTTGAATCTTCACAAAAGAAATGATGTAATATGTTCTCAGTTATAGGGATATTTGCTACTAATGTCAGGTATAATACTTTTTTTTTTTTTTTTCTTAAAATAATGTGTAAGGATTCCTGGGCTTTAACCAGGTGCTATGCCTATGTTTTAGGCTTCTTTTATAAACCTAGTTTTCTGTAGCTATTTATCCTTGATCATATGTTGTATTAGTTTTCTAGGACTACAGTAACAAATTACCATAAATGGGGTGGCTTAAAACAACAGAAATTTATTCTCTCACTGTTCTAGAGGCTAGAAGTCTGAGATCACAGTGTTGGTAGGATTTGTTCCTACTGGAGGCTGAGGGAGAATTATCTTCCAATCTTCTCTCCTAGCTTCTGGTGGCTGTGGGCCATCCTTCTCGTCCCTTGACTTATAGATGCATCATGCCAATCTTCTGCCTCAGTCTCAGTGTTCTCCCCTGTGCCTCTTTCTGCTTCCTATCAGGACACCAGTCATACTGGATTAAGGGCCATAGTAATGACCTCATCTTAACTTGATTATATCTGCAAAGACCCTATATCTAATTAAGGTCACATTAGCATGTATTGGGATTAGAATATCAAGGTATTTTCTAGGGGAACACAATTCAACCTATAATATATGCCTTTACAGAAAAATATCTTATTTGGCACCCATAATACTTATATGAGTAACTGATAGCCAAAATCATGCCATGTAACAAACAGCTACAAAACCTTATTAACATATAATAAAAATATTTCTTTTCACTCACAAATCTAGAGCTTGGCTGCTGTTTCTGTTGATCTGAGTCAGACTCTGGAGTCTCATTCTCACTCATACTCCTGCAGTCAACTGATGTGGATTAGAAGACATTGCTGACCTTGGCTGGGTCCTCTCACATGTCTGGATCTTGACTGGGACATTCGTGTGGGCTTAGTTCTGCTCTACATGTCTCATCATAGAGCAGGCTCTGCTGAGGAGCAAGAAGGGAAGTGGAAACACACAAGTGCTTTTTCAGGTCTCTGCTTGTGTCCAATTTGTTGTTGTCCCATTGGCCAAAACAAGTCATATGGCCCATCCCAGAGTCAGAGTGGGAGGATATCACTAAAAGTCAGGGAGAGACAGGAAACTACTGGGACCATTAATTGAACTTTTTATAGACATTATTTTCCCTCTCCTCTGACTACTTTTTTGTAAATTTCATTTTGAAAATTTCTCTTTCCGTTTTTTTTTTTTGGGGGGGGGTACGCGGGCCTCTCATTGTTGTAGCCTCTCCCGTTGTGGATCACAGGCTCCGGATGCACAGACTCAGCGGCCATGGCTCACGGGCCCAGTCGCTCCGCGGCATGTGGGATCTTTCCGGACCGGGGCACGAACCCACATCCCTTGCATCAGCAGGTGGACTCTCAACCACTGAACCACCAGGGAAGCCCTCTCTTTCAGTTCTTACTTTTCGCATATAAGTGCCACCTAAGACCATCTTTCAATTCTCAAGAGTTGTTTTTAGATACAATAAATGTTCTTTCTTTAAAATATTTTAGATTTTTGTCTTTTCTTCTATGCTTAAACATGAAATAAGCTCATACTTTAACATCTGAATTCTTTTTCTCCTAATCTATCATATACACTTTCATTGGAATACCTTAGCTCGAATACTATTTTCACTTTGAAACATCCTTTCAAAAGTAACAACAACAACAAAATGACTCCCCATTACTCACCTTAATACTTAAATTCTCTGGCTCTGTACTAGCTTGGTCTCACATGTATCAGTGTTTGTTCTTAGAATTAAAGCTTCATAAGGGAAGAACTTTGTCTCTATTACACTGCAGGTGAGTACTACAGTTTCTTGCCAAGCAAGGTTTAGGGTTCAGTGAATATTTGGAACAAAACAAGGATCACACACTCCACTGTTTTCTAGTTAAAATATCTTCCCCCTCATTGAGTCTTTGACTTTTGCTTATGTTGTTACACCAGTTTAGAATGCCATCTCTTTCCACTTGTAAAATACCCATCAAGGGAATACAAAGCAGAAGAAGAAAGCCCCTTTTCTCAGCGTGCTCATAGTTTGTGGGGAGGAAGCCATCAAACTAAGTGATTATAATAAAATATAGTCATTTTCATGCCAGAAATATTCATGGGAATATAGAAATATGCATAGGAATAGAGAAAGAGATACCTAATCCAGCATGAAAGAGATGAGCAAGTTTTCCTGAAGAATGAAGAAGAGTAATATTCTTCAGGCAGAGAAGAAGGGAGCAAAGGTAGAGGCATGGAACAGTATGGCCATGAAAGAAACAACAAACAGGATATTACTAAAGTGTCAAGTTCAATTCACTGGGTGGTGATACACAGATTAGTGGGGAAAGTAGTAGGCATGAACTGTAACTTGGAGGGTCTTTATGACATGTTAAAGAACTTGAACTCAATGTCTCAAGATACTTTAAAACACTTTTAAACAGGAGAATAAAAGGTCCAAGTTCATCTTTCCAACCTGGAACAAAACGTAAGTCCCAGAATCCAGTAATTTCATGACATGGTAATGACAAGTTGCAAGGTCCAAGTCTCATTCTCTTAATCTTTCTTTTAAACACAGTAGCTGATCTGAGAAACTGCTGTAATAATGTATTAATGGCTTAAAGGCTGATTCAGTTGGCTTTGTTCTCTTTCTTTATGTGTTTTCAAATGCTGGCCTTCTTCAGATGAAATATTAGAGGCAAGGATGAAACAATAACAAGCCTTTCTAGTAATATGGCAAAAATGTGGAAGATCATTCTTTTTACTAATGTTAACTTTGGTATCATTCACATCCTAAAGATGCAGACATGGCAGACTAAATGAATAGAAATTGGGGTACTTAGACTAGAAAGGAAGTGTCTCTATGTTATTTTCAAAACCACTGTTTATTTAAAAAAATACTTTAAATAAATGATTAGGCTTTTGCCTAAGAATAGCCCAATAGATAATTGTATTTTCTCTTGGAAGAAATAGAGTAATTTTTACTTCTATTTGTGGTATGTAAAAATATGGGGAAAAGGAATTTGAACTCAACCTAAAGTACAAGTCTGGGAATTAGAAAGTGGAAACAGAATTTATGGAATAAGTATAGATTTATTTGAAAGGCTAGATTAATTTTCACATGCTTAGGCATGAAATGTTATTGCCTAACAATTCTATTATGTGTTAATAATAAAGTAACTCATATGTGCAAAATGGATGTGTCACACCAAGAGAAAATGTTTAAAATGCCAAGTAAATACCACAACAAATGTAGGAAAAATGCTTTACTGATGGTTTCACTTTGCAAATTCTTTTGAAGATTTTTTTTTTTTTTCATTCTCCTGGAGCACAGAAAGCAAGGGTTCTGTTCTTTATGGAGGAATCTTGTTTTGGTACAATTTTACATCCATTCAGTTTATATTTAACCAGAAACTAAGATATTACGCCCTGTATTTTTTTTAAATTAGTATTTAAAAACATGTGGGACTATGAGGCTGATTCTCAGAGCAGCGTGGCTTTTAGAAAAGTTGGTGGATGGTGCCAAGTCCTTTATTTTTTATACTTTAAGCTTTGTGTTTTCCAGTTTTTATTGTTTAGAATAAAGTTTTAGAGATTGAATATCACTTTCCTTCTTTGATACAGTACTTTTTTGGGCAAATATTCACTTATAAATTTCTCCCCTTTAGTGTCTCAGAAAGAATTCAATAGTATATCTGATAACAATGCCCATTATCTCTGGATCCAGTCTTTCCTCTTGAAATTCCTCGTTTGCTTACATAAAGCCAATGGGGTGCCTTAGCATTCTAAGGACTTTCATTACTTTCTGGCTTATCTGGTTCTCTCAAAGTACCAGTGGTTCAGTTTTTCTTGCTATTTTATTAAACATTTCTCCACTTCCACTTTGCCAACTTTTTGAAGATGACAAGGATTTGCGTTTATTTTGTCATGATGAGCATTAGCTTTATACCAGTCTCATTTTCACTCTGTTGTCCTGAGCACCTTTCTGTCTTAATGCCCAACTGGAAGGGGGGTGCTGATCAAGTTGTGGAATCACTGTCTCTGTGGAATCCTCAGCAATAGCAGTTTGTACCTTACTATCTGTAGGTACACTACAGCCACGGAACACTAGCTTTTGCAAAGATAATAATCACTGACATTTTCTCTACTCATGCCATACTGAGGGTATAGCTTGCCTTGTAGAAGAGTTTTTTTCTGATGTGGTGTTTTAAGGAAAGCTATGGGGTCCACATTTTCCTGGCATCTTCACCTTCCTCCTTAGGCAGTGTGGTGTGAAGGTCAAGAACATAGACTTTGGGCTCAGGCAGATCTTAGTCTAACACTTTGCTCTGCCGCTTACTAGCTGGATGATTTAATTACCTAATTTTTCTAAGATGGAAAAGACAGCTGCAGATAGTTCTATTTTCAGCAATTCTGAACCATGTTAATTCAAACAAAACTTCAGAATTAATTCTAATGAGAATGATTCAAATATTTAAATATAGAACATCAAGTACTTGAAGACATAAAAGAAAATCAAGGTAGTGGTGACTCATGAGGGCAAGATCCAGGAGAAGAAGGCTGCACAGTGAGATAAGCCTGGGATTTGGTAGCATTTTACCTGGTGACATTTTCTGAGCCTGGAAAAGTTGTCTTAAATGTGGAAAAACTGAGCAGTTCTATCGGAAGCCTCACAGAAGGAGGCAGGCAAAAGTTGATATTCAGGGCCCACCAAGGCTGGAAAGAGTCAGATAAATCCCTTCACTTTGGGATGGGATTATGGAATAAGGGTTAAATGAAAGAAGAGATAGAACAACACTTTCAAGGACTGAAGTTAAAGTCATAAATGACCATCAACAGATGAATGGATAAAGAAGATGTGGTACATACATACAATGGGATATTACTCAGCCATTAAAAATAATGAAATAACACTATTTGCATTATTTCTCTAGGTACATGGATGGACCTAGAGATTATCATACTGAGTGAAGCTAGACAGAAAAAGACAAATATCATATGATATCGCTCATATGTGGAATCTAAAAAAAAATGATACAAATGAACTTATTTACAAAATAAAAACAGACTCACAAACTTAGAGAACGAACTTATGGTTATGGTGGGCAGGGGGAAGGTGGGGGAGGGATAGACTGGAAGTTTGGGATTGACATGCACACACTGCTATATTTAAAATAGATAACCAGCAAGGACCTACTGTATAGGGAACTCTGCTCAATATTCTGTAATATCCTAAATGGGAAAAGAACTTGAAAACTAATAGATACATGTATATATATAACTGAATCATTTTGCTGTACACCTGAAACTAACACAACACTGTTAATCAACTATACTCCAATATAAAATATTTTTTTAATAAATAAAAATAAATAAATAAAGTGATCCCAGAATCCTAGTCCCTTAGCCTGACCATTTGTCAGAAGCAAAGCTGAATCATCTCTGGGAGATGATAACAGCATACAGAGCCTTGAATTATTTCGGCAACTTTTCAAACAACTTGTCCGATATTTAATGACAATAATATTAATTTTTAAAAACCAGGGTCTCTGCTGCTTGGTGGTGCTGCCTTCGAGGAGAGGGTGGTGTTCCTGCCCTGAGGGACTGGCCAGGGGGATGAAGACAAAGTGATGCACGGTGGTGACAGATCACAGTGGACAGGCGAGGTTTAAAAAGGGCTCCGTCAGGGTGTCAGGCTTGGTGGGAAATGCCTCTGGAAAGCATCTCCACCTTTCCACACACCAAGTGGGTGTGGTCTGGGTCCAGGTGCCCAGATAGTCCGAGGCACCGAAGACTGAGTGCCTGGAAACCACCAGCACCTCTATCCAGTCCTCAGTCATGATGTGAACATGAAATGACCTGTGAGGTGTGCTGTCCCAATAACCATGGGCAGTCGATCTCTTTTATCATAGGACAGAACCCAAAGCATGCAGTGGACATATTTAATACCTCTGTGGGGAAATTGCAGCAACTGCACGAGGGGTATTATACTATATTCAAGTACACGCTGATGTTTGAAAACAACTTCATCCCGATTAGCAAAAAAGAATGATCGATGTGTGCATCCATGCACAAATGGTGACTGTGAGCCTCACATCCACCAGCCCCGGCCTCATACTATCTGACATCATGCCACTGGCCCTATGAGCTGCAAACTGTGAAGAGTATCTCAGACATGGCCAGGCCAGCTGGGGAAGAAGTCAAAAATCTACAAAGATCTATCTCACAGCTAACCAGATGCTTGCCCTGAAGTCTGTAAAATTCTCCATCCATGACTGAAAAATAGCTCTGTCTAAAGCTTGCCACTGGCTGCTCTTTTGACCTTCAGCTGTGTCCCCTTTCTGATGCAAGAGATCTTTTCATTTATTGGGAATAAATTGTTTACTTCTGAGACCACCAGTGGAGAGTTACAGCACTGCAGGCCATCCCAGCTGGGGACACAATGGATATTCTTATGTTTGAGGCAGAGGACAAGAGGCCATGCAGCTCCATGGAGAAAGCGACCAAGGTCAGGAGGCTTCACACAGTTCTCTTTTGGGGCCTCCTCCCCTGGTTATGCTGGTGGGGAAGGAATCTAATGTGCCTGCCACACATCCTGTGTTCATGGAAGCACACTGTCCTTCACATGACACTTACAGTGCTTGACAAAGGAGCAGCAGTAGGGATGGCACCACAGTAGGCCCTGTGGACGTGCCCGCAATGGAGTCTGCAGACTCAGGACAAGATAAGCACTGACAGGATGAGGATTACTCTGAATATCAGCAGAAGCTCCAGTCTCTCTCCAGAGGACTGCATGCTTATGGTGACTGCAGGAGCAGAAACTACCAACATACCTGTTGCAGAAACAACTAAATATACGGTAATGAGATTCCTTGTCTCAACCTTGCAGAGTGAAATGTATGAATGAAGAGGATGGAAGTCAGTCTCCCAACCCCATGCTGAAGCCTAGAGTGGGGAGGAGGTAAAGAACAGAACTATCACTGGAAGACATTCTAACCACCTCAGACAGGGAGGACAAGTCTGCTCTGACATGATCCTTCTGCTGGTCCTTTGCCCACATGGAACCACTAGAGGTGAGCAAAAGGAAACTCCAGAGAAAACCAGTGGGCAGAGGACACAGCTCTTCCTTCCACGAAAACACCAACCTCATCCCACTGCAAAGAAGTCTAGGTTATCTCAAACTTTAACGGGGAGCAAATCTACAACTAATTCAGGTTCTTCAAGTTAAGAACCCCAACACAATTAGCTCTTTCTTTAATAACTTCAAAACTTATTGTACCGTACAAACAATAGTACCAGGTTCTACAATTAAGAGATCCAGAAGGACTGGCTAACTGTTGAAAATAAAAATCTGTCCTACCATGTAAACAGTGGACCCAGGCTCTACAATGAAAAGATCCAGAAGACTGGATCTTAATGAACTTCAAAATCAGCTCTACTAACAAACAGTAGTCCCAGGTCCTGCACAATAAGTATCCAGCAGGATTGGCCCTTTATTAACAAATCTCAAAGCCCACCACACTGCACCTTGTACAGACGTGGACATCACGTCTAGAACAGTGGAGGAGAGCAGTGTGGAGGCCATCAGGCAGCCAGCAGTCTCTGGTGAGGTACTTGAGATCACTGGTACCATGATATATGAGGCCAAGTGACAGTAAACTTTGAAGCCTATCAAAACACAACAACAACAACAGCAAACAGGAGCAGAGGAGGAGGACCAGGTTGTTTCCAGTTTAGTTTCATTATTATTATTATTTTTTTTTTTTTTTTTGCGGTATGCGGTCCTCTCAGTGTTGTGGCCTCTCCCGTCGCGGAGCACAGGCTCCAGACGCGCAGGCTCAGCGGCCATGGCCCACGGGCCCAGCCGCTCCGCGGCATGCGGGATCCTCCCGGATCGGGGCACGAACCCATGTGCCCTGCATCGGCAGACGGAGTCTCAACCACTGCGCCACCAGGGAAGCCCAGTTTCATTATTTTTAATAAATAAAACCACCTATTCTTAAAATGAATCTCAATCTTCCTTTTGAATTTACACGTTTCACAGGATTGTAATGACTTCACAGTGGATTCTGTGACATCAACTATGCTGCATTCTGAGGCTCTGCTCTCCAGTCAGCAGAACCCAACTTCACATCCATGTTCAACAGAGCCAATAGGAGTGTGCCACCTTGCCTGAACCTCTCTGCCTTTGGTTTCCCAAGACTGCAGCTGAAAGAAGTACCACCACTTCCCTGCCCTCTTCCTCTATTTCCCCCTGAAAGTCCTTGAACACAGATAAATCCATTTGTTAGGTTAAATAGGAACTGAACTCATGTCTTTTCAGGATAATCAAAGAGAAGATGAGGAGTAGAGCAGCATTTGCTCATAATCGGAATAGGAAAGGCTTTCCTGTAGGCTTAACAATTCCATTCCTAGGAATGTACCCTGGAGAAACTCACACATGTGCCTCTGGGAGACAACTATGAGAATGTTCATAGCAAAATAATTTATAAGAGCAAAACACTGTAAATAACTTCAAATGTCCATTGATGGGAGAAGAGTTAAATTATAGTATAGAATATATAAACACCCACATGCATGCACACGCACATACAAAGGGATACTATACAAATGTTGCTGCTAACAATATTGGCATGGACGGATCTCAAAAAGAATCAAGTAAAAAACTGAAGTCACACTTGAGGATATGGGGAGGGGGAAGGGTAAGCTGTGACAAAGCGAGAGAGAGGCATGGACATATATACACTACCAAACGTAAGGTAGATAGCTAGTGGGAAGCAGCCGCATAGCACAGGGAGATCAGCTCGGTGCTTTGTGACCGCCTGGAGGGGTGGGATAGGGAGGGTGGGAGGGAGGGAGATGCAAGAGGGAAGAGATATGGGAACATATGTATATGTATAACTGATTACTTTGTTATAAAGCGGAAACTAACACACCATTGTAAAGCAATTATACTCCAATAAAGATGTAAAAAAAAAAAAAAAACCTGAAGTCACAGAAGAACATGTGTGCTATAATTTCTAGAGAAGTTCTAAAACAATACCTAAGAAGTTATTTAGGGTAATATATTTGGTGAAATTAGAGATAAACAAGATCTCTATGATGTAAAAGAGGGAAATGTCATCAGCTATGTACACACACAAGTTTCAGTGGTATTGGTAATTGTTTTATATCATAAACAAGATGATTAGTATACAGCTATTTATTTGAGGATATTTTCACATGTTAACATTGTTTAAATCAGGACAGTCTTAATTGATGTAGTTGTTATTGAACTATCTTAACCATTTTGTTTTAGTACAATTTTACTATTTATGGATTCACAAGAGTGATATGTCAAAAACCAAAGTTTGAAAAATCTGTTTTTAATGAGTATATAAGTTTTTTTGAACTGAAAAGGGAAAAAAGGCATTCAAGAAAACTTGACTTGAATGAAAACCAAGAGAAAGAATAAACAATATAAATAGATACATAGGGAGTCCAAATAAAATAACTAAAATACAGTTGCATTAGTTTGCTGGGGCTGCCATAACAAAGTAACACAGACTAAGTGGCTTAAACAACAGAAATGTATTTTCTCACAGTCCTGGAAGCTAGACATCTAAGATCAAGGTATGAGCAGGGTTGATTTTTTCTGAGGTCTCTCTCATTGGCTTGCAGATGACCATCTTCCCTTTGTATTCATATGGGTATTACTCATTGTGTGTGTGTGTCCTAGTCTGCTTTTTATATAAGGACACTAGTCATATTGGATCAGGACTCACCCATATCAACTCATTTTACCTTAATTACCTCTTTAAAAGCCCCGTCTCCAAATACAGTCACATTCTGAGGTCCTAGGAGTAAGGACTTGAACATATGAATTTTCTCTCACTATATTTGAGACATAGTTGTATCAAAAAGTATGCATTGCTTATCTAAAATTTATATTTAATTATTTAAATTTAATATATTTATTTTATTTTATTTTATTTATTTATTTATTTTTTGCGGTACAGAGTCCTGTCACTGTTGTGGCCTCTCCTGTTGCGGAGCACAGGCTCCGCACGCACAGTCTCAGCAGCCATGGCTCATGGGCCTAGACGCTCCGTGGCATGTGGGATCTTCCCGGACCAGGGCACAAACCCGTGTCCCCTGCATTGGCAGGCGGACTCTCAACCACTGAGCCACCAGGGAAGCCCCTAAATTTAGTATATTTATATTTATATACCTTTATTTTTATCTAATAAATCTGATATGTTAGGATATGTTTAGAAGCAGATTTAACACAAAGAAAAGATAAAGTAGACTATGAAGAAAATTTTGCAGAATGAAGCATACAAATTTTAGAGTATAGGAAATAGAGAAGAATGCATAAGAGAGGATGTATGAGAAGATTCCACACGTACATAACTGGTGTCCAGAATTTTAGAAAGAGAGAAAATAGAGCAGAAGCAATATTTGAGGTGATAATCACAGAACTTTCCAAAATCTAGGAAGGTATTAACTTTCAGATTCAGGAAGGCTTTTGAAACCCAAGAGACATAAATGAAAAGAAAACTCCACTTGGCACATGTAATAAAACTGCTAAACCCAAAGCCAAAGAGAAAATTATTAAAAGTTTCCAGAGAAAATGGGTAATATGTTTGAAGAGCAGTTAGACTTTAAGTTGATGTCAAAATAGTAGTAGTTCAAACTAGAACAAAATGTCTTGAATGTGCTAAAAAGAAATAACTTAGAAACCTATACCCATACTGAATATGATTTGAGAAAAAATAAAATAAAATAAAGACATTTCACACAAACAAAAACCAAGAGAATTAGTCACCAGCAGATCCACACTAAAGGAAGTATTAAGGAGGTTCTTTAGGTAGAATGAATATGATCCCAGAGGGAAGGTCAGAGAAGCCAGAATCAGTGAGCAGTGATAGAAAAGGGCAAATGTGATCAAAATTCAGTGGACTTTGATATATGACAATAACAATAGCATCTTGTAAGGTTTACAAAATATAAAGAACTAAGATCCAAAACAAAATAGAGCATGAAGTTTGGGTTTTATGATATTTTCATTTTCGGTAAGACAATTTGTGAATTGTAACCTCTAGACTATCCTTTAAATTAATAGCATAGGAGTATAAAACTACCAATCTAATAAAGTAACAAATTGAATCATCATCATCATCATTGTCCACACAATTCATTCAAAAGCATATAAGAAAAAAAAGAAGAAAGCTCATATACCAAGTGAGGAAAATAAAAAGCAAATAGATACTAATCATTTATATTTGCCTTACTAATACTACATACTTACATACTAATATACTTCAATACTAAATACATACTAATCATTTATTTGTTTCAAACGTCAAATAATTAATAAATAAAAGTTCATTAATATACTATTTATAAGGACATATTTAAATTATAAGAATACAGAAAGATTTAAAGGAAAAAGATGGAAAAATATAGTTACTGTGCAAATGCTAAAAAGGTTGGTGTAAGTAAATTAATATCAAAGTTGAGTTTGTGGTGTTATCTTTAGTAAAAAGCACTACTAGGGTTAATGAAGAATACTTTATAATCATAAAAATTTAACCTACCCCGAACACTTAGCAATTTTGAATTTGAGCCTCGAAATAATACAGCAAAAAAGACAGAATTAAAACAAACAAACAAACAAAAAAAAAACAGAAAAAAACCCCCAAAATCCACATCCATTGTGAAATATCTTTCAATTATTGATAGAGTAAAAGGGCACAAATCATTAAGGAAAAGGAAGAGTTCAATGGCATAATTAACATATTTCAGCTGAGTGACATATATATGATTGTCACACATCGATGCCAACAAAAGCAATATTTACATTCTTTTCAAATACAAATGTAATGTTTACAAAAATTACCTACGTACTGGGACCTAAGCCATGTTTTACTACATTTTACAGGGTTGAAATCATACAAATTGTGTTCTCTGATCATGGTGAATCTAAAAAAAAAAAAAAAAAGATGACTGAAAAATCTCCATATGTCTGACAATTAAGAAATACATTTCTAAATGGTACACAGATCAACAAGAAATCACAATGGGAATTAGAAAATATTTGAAATTAAATGGTAATGAAATATAAAACATATGTAAAGCAGCCAGTGCTGTGCTTAGAGATAATTTATAAACTTAATTTCATAAGACAAAAAAGAAAAGAAAGACATCAGAAAAGAAAGAGAAATCAATAAGAGGTAAAAGAAAGAAGAATTGAGAGAAGAAGAAATAAATTGATGAGCAAATTATCCATCTCATAAACACCAAATTAAGCCCAGAAAACAGTTAATGCCGTAATCAATTGCTGAGCAACCTTATTTAAATATAATCCTAAAGGATCATTAAGCAATATTTATCAATTAATTTTTAAAGCTCTGAATCCGGCAAAGCTTTATTAGTCCCTGTGACTGGCTCATTCTGGAATGGCCTCCAAGAGCTCACTTCCCTCTTTCTCATATCCTATTCAATCCCCTCCCCTCAAGTGTGCACAAGTCTTTTTTTTTTTTTAACATCTTTATTGGAGTATAATTGCTTTACAATGGTGTGTTAGTTTCTGCTTTATAACAAAGTCATCAGTTATACATATACATATGTTACCATGTCTCTTCCCTCTTGCACCTCCCTCCCTCCCACCCTCCCTATCCCACCCCTCCAGGCAGTCACAAAGCACCGAGATGATCTCCCTGAACTATGCGGCTGCTTCCCACTAGCTATCTACCTTATATTTGGTAGTGTATATATGTCCATGCCTCTCTCTCGCTTTGTCAAAGCTTACCTTCCCCCTCCCCATATCCTCAAGTCCATTCTCTAGTAGGTCTGTGTCTTTATTCCTGTCTTACCCCTAGGTTCTTCATGACAATTTTTTTTCCTTAAATTCCATATATGTGTGTTAGCATACGGTATTTGTCTTTCTCTTTCTGACTTACTTCACTCTGTATGACAGACTCTAGGTCTATCCACCTCATTACAAATAGCTCAATTTTGTTTCTTTTTATGGCTGAGTAATATTCCATTGTATATATGTGCCACATCTTCTTTATCCATTCATCTGATTATGGACACTTAGGTTGTTTCCATCTCTGGGCTAATGTAAATAGAGCTGCAATGAACATTTTGGTACATAACTCATTTTTTTTTAACATCTTTATTGGGGTATAATTGATTTACAATGGTGTGTTAGTTTCTGCTTTATAACAAAGTGAATCAGTTATAAGTTATACATATACATATGTTCCCATAGCTCTTCCCTCCTGTGTCTCCCTCCCTCCCGCTCTCCCTATACCACCCCTCCAGGCAGTCACACAGCACCGAGCTGATCTGCCTGTGCTATGCGGCTGCTTCCCACTAGCTATCTACCTTATGTTTGGTAGTGTATACATATCCATGCCTCTCTCTCGCTTTGTCACAGCTCATGCTTCCACCTCCCCATATCCTCAAGTCTGTTCTCTAGTAGGTCTGTGTGTTTATTCCTGTCTTACCCCTAGGTTCTACATGACATTTTTTTTCTTAAATTCCATATATATGTGTTAGCATATGGTATTTGTCTTTCTCTTTCTGACTTACTTCACTCTGTATGACAGACTCTAGGTCTATCCACCTCATTACAAATAGCTCAATTTCAGTTTTTTTTTTATGGCTGAGTAATATTCCATTGTATATATGTGCCACATCTTCTTTATCCATTCATCCGATGATGGACACTTAGGTTGTTTCCATCTCCAGGCTATTGTAAATAGAGCTGCAATGAACATTTTGATACATGATTCTTTTTGAATTATGGTTTCTCAGGGCATATGCCCAGTAGTGGGATTGCTGGGTCATATGGTAGTTCTATTTGTAGTTTTTTAAGGAACCTCCATACTGTTCTTCATAGTGGCTGTATCAATTTACATTCCCATTAACACTGCACGAGTGTTCCCTTTTCTCCACACCCTCTCCAGTATCTATTGTTTCTGGATTTTTTGATGATGGCCATTCTGACTGGTGTGAGATGATATCTCATTGTAGTTTTGATTTGCATTTCTCTAATGATTAATGAAGTTGAGCATTCTTTCATGTGTTTGTTGACAGTCTGTATATCTTCTTTGGAGAAATGTCTATTTAGGTCTTCTGCCCATTTTTGGATTGGGTTGTTTGTTTTTTTTGTTATTGAGCTGCATGAGCTGCTTGTAAATTTTGGAAATTAATCCTTTGTCAGTTGTTTCATTTGCAAATATTTTCTCCCATTCTGAGGGTTGTCTTTTGGTCTTGTTTATGGTTTCCTTTGTTGTGCAAAAGCTTTGAAGCTTCATTAGGTCCCATTTGTTTATTTTTGTTTTTATTTCCATTTCTCTAGGAGGTGGGTCAAAAAGGATCTTGCTGTGATTTATGTCATAGAGTGTTCTGCCTATGTTTTCCTCCAACAGTTTGATAGTTTCTGGCCTTATATTTAAGTCTTTAATCCATTTTGAGCTTATTTTTGTGTATGGTGTTAGGGAGTGATCTAATCTCATACTTTTACATGTACCTGTCCAGTTTTCCCAGCACCACTTATTGAAGAGGCTGTCCTTTCTCCACTGTACATTCCTGCCTCTTTTATCAAAGATAAGGTGACCATATGTGCGTGGGTTTATCTCTGGGCTTTCTATCCTGTTCCATTGATCTATCTTTCTGTTTTTGTGCCAGTACCATACTGTCTTGATTACTGTAGATTTGTAGTATGGTCTGAAGTCAGGAAGCATGATTCCTCCAGCTCTGTTTTTCGTTCTCAAGATTGCTTTGGCTATTCGGGGTCTTTTGTGTTTCCATACAAACTGTGAAATTTTTTGTTCTAGTTCTGTGAAAAATGCCAGTGGTAGTTTGGTAGGGATTGCATTGAATCTATAGATTGCTTTGGGTAGTAGAGTCATTTTCACAATGTTGATTCTTCCAATCCAAGAACATGGTATATCTCTCCTTTTATTTGTATCTTCTTTAATTTCTTTCATCAGTGTCTTATAATTTTCTGCATACAGGTCTTTTGTCTCCTTAGGTAGGTTTATTCCTATGTATTTTATTCTTTTTGTTGCAATGGTCAATGGGAGTGTTTTCTTGATTTCACTTTCAGATTTTTCATCATTAGTGTATAGGAATGCCAGAGATTTCTGTGCATTAATTTTGTATCCTGCTACTTTCCCGAATTCATTGATTAGCTCTAGTAGTTTTCTGGTAGCATCTTTAGGATTTTCTATGTATAGTATCATGTCATCTGCAAACAGTGACAGATTTATTTCTTCTTTTCCAATTAGGATTCCTTTTATTTCTTTTTCTTGTCTGACTGCTGTGGCTAAAACTTCCAAAACTATGTTGAATAAGATTGGTGAGACTGGGCAACCTTGCCTTGTTCCTGATCTTAGTGGAAATGCTTTCAGTTTTTCACCATTGAGGATGATGTTGGCTGTGGGTTTGTCATATATGGCTTTTATTACATTGAGGAAAGTTCCCTCTATGCCTACTTTATGCAGGGTTTTTTATCATACATGGGTGTTGAATTTTGTTGAAAGCTTTCTCTGCATCTATTGATATGATCATATATTTTTTCTCCTTCAATTTGTTAATATGGTTTATCACATTGATTCTTTTGTGTATATTGAAGAATCCTTGCATTGTTGGAATAAACCCCACTTAATCATGGTGTATGATCTTTTTAATGTGCTGTTGGATTCTGTTTGCTAGTATTTTGTTGAGGATTTTTGCATCTATGTTCATCAGTTATATTGGCCTGTAGTTTTCTTTCTTTGTGACATCCTTGTCTGGCTTTGGTATGAAGGTGATGGTGGCCTCGTAGAATGAGTTTGGGAGTGTTCTTCCCTCTGCTGTGTTTTGGAAGAGCTTGAGAAGGATAGGTGTTAGCTCTTCTCTAAATGTTTGATAGAATTCGCGTGTGAAGCCATCTGGTCCTGGGCTTTTGTTTGTTGGAAGATTTTTAATCACAGTTTCAATTTCAGTGCTTGTGATTGGTCTGTTCATATTTTCTATTTCTTCCAGATTCAGTCTTGGCAGGTTGTGCATTTCTAAGAATTTGTCCATTTCTTCCAGGTTGTCCATTTTATTGGCATAGAGTTGCTTGTAGTAATCTCTCATGATCTTTTCTATTTCTGCAGTGTCAGTTGCTACTTCTTTTTCATTTTGAATTCTATTGATTTGAGTCTTCTCCCTTTTTTTCTTGATGAGTCTGGCTAATGGTTTATCAATTTTGTTTATCTTCTCAAAGAACGAGCTTTTAGTTTTATTGATCTTTTCTATCATTTCCTTCATTTCTTTTTCATTTATTTCTGATCTGATTTTTATGATGTCTTTCCTTCTGCTAACTTTGGGGTTTCTTTGTTCTTCTTTCTCTAATGGCTTTAGGTGCAAGATTAGGTTGTTTATTCGAGATGTTTCCTGTTTCTTAAGGTACGATTGTATTGCTAAAATATTCCCTCTTAGAACTGCTTTTGCTGCATCCCATAGATTTTGGGTTGTTGTGTCTCCATTGTCATTTGTTTCTAGGTATTTTTTAAATTTCCTCTTTGATTTCTTCAGTGATCACTTCGTTATTAAGTAGTGTATTGTTTAGCCTCCATGTGTTTGTATTTTTTAGTGGTCTTTTCCTGTAATTTATATCTAGTCTCATAGTGTTATGGTCAGAAAAGATACTTGAAACAATTTCAATTTTCTTAAATTTACCAAGGCTTGACTTGTGACCCAAGTTATGATCTATCCTGGAGAATGTTCCATGAGCACTTGATAAAAATGTGTATTCTGTTGCTTTTGGATGGAATGTCCTATAAATATCAATTAAGTCCATCTTGTTTAATGTATCATTTAAAGCTTGTGTTTCCTTATTTATTTTCATTTTGGATGATCTGTCCATTGGTGAAAATGAGGTGTTAAAGTCCCCTACTATGCATGTGTTACTGTCGATTTCCCCTTTTATGGCTGTTAGTATTGCCTATGTTGGGTGCACAAATATTTACAATTGTTATATCTTCTTCTTGGATCGATCCCTTGATCATTATGTAGTGTCCTCCTTTGTCTCTTCTAATATTCTTTATTTTAAAGTCTATTTTGTCTGATATGAGAATTGCTACTGCAGCTTTCTTTTGGTTTCTATTTGCATGAAATATCTTTTTCCATCCCTTTATTTTCAGTCTGTATGTGTCTCTAGGTCTGAAGTGGGTCTCTTGTAGACAGCAAATATATGGGTCTTGTTTTTGTATCCATTCAGTCAATTTGTGTCTTTTGGTGGGAGCGTTTAGTCCATTTTCATTTAAGGTAATTATCGATATGTATGTTCCTATTCCCATTTTCTTAATTGTTTTGGGTTCGTTATTGTAGGTCTTTTCCTTCTCTTGTGCTTCTTGCCTAGAGAAGTTCCTTTAGCAGTTGTTGTAAAGCTGGTTTGGTGGTGCTGAACTCTCTCAGCTTTTGCTTGTCTGTAAAGGTTTTATTTCTCAATCAAATGTGAATGAGATCCTTGCTGGGTAGAGTAATCTTGGTTGCAGGTTTTTCTCCTTCATCACTTGCAATATGTCCTGCCACTCCCTTCTGGCTTGCAGACTTTCTGATGAATGATCAGCTGTTAACCTTATGGGGATTCCCTTGTGTGTTATTTGTTGTTTTCCCCTTGCTGCTTTTAATATTTTTTTTTTGTATTTAACTTTTGACAGTTTGATTAATATGTGTCTTGGCGTATTTCTCCTGTATGGGACTCTGTGTGCTTCCTGGACTTGATTAACTATTTCCTTTCCCATATTAGGGAAGTTTTCAACTATAATCTCTTCAAATATTTTCTCAGTCCCTTTCTTTTCCTCTTCTTCTTTTGGGACCCCTATAATTCGAATGTTGGTGTGTTTAATGTTGTCCCAGCGGTCTCTGAGACTGTCCACAGTTCTTTTCATTCCTTTTTCTTTATTCTGCCCTGCAGTAGTTATTTCCACTATTTTATCTTCCAGGTCACTTATCCATTCTTCTGCCTCAGTTATTCTGCTATTGATCCCATCTAGAGTATTTTTAATTTCTTTTATTGTGTTGTTCATCATTGTTTGCTTCATCTTTAGTTCTTCTAGGTCCTTGTTAAATGTTTCTTGCATTTTGTCCATTCTATTTCCAGGATTTTGGATCATGTTTACTATCATTATTCTGAATTCTTTTTCAGGTAGACTCTATTTCCTCTTCATTTGTTAGGTCTGGTGCATTTTTATCTTGCTCCTTCATCTGCTGTGTGTTTTTCTGTCTTCTCATTTTGCTTATCTTACTGTGTTTGGGGTCTCCTTTTTGCAGGCTGCAGGTTCGTAGTTCCCGTTGTTTTTGGTGTCTGTCCCCTGTGGCCAAAGTTGGTTTAGTGGGTTGTGTAGGCTTCCTGGTGGAGGGTACTAGTGCCTGTGTTCTGGCGGATGAGGCTGGATCTTGTCTTTCTGGTGGGCAGGTCCACATCTGGTGGTGTGTTTTGGGTTGTCTGTGGACTTATTATGATTTTAGGCAACCTCTCTGTTAATGGGTGGGGTTGTGTTCCTGTCTTGCTAGTTGTTTGGCATAGGATGTCCAGCACTGTAGCTTGCTGGTCGTTGAGTGAAGCTGGGTGCTGGTGTTGAGATGGAGATCTCTGGGAGATTTTCACCATTTGATATTATGTGGAGCTGGGAGGTCTCTTGTGGACCAGTGTCCTGAAGTTGGCTATCCAACCTCAGAGGCACAGCACTGACTCCTGGCTGCAGCACCAAGAGCCTTTCATCCACATGGCTCAGAATAAAAGGGAGAAAAAGTAGAAAGAAAGAATTAGTAGAAAGAAAGAAAGAAAGAAAAAAAAAGAAAGAAAGGAGGAAGGGAGGAAGGAAGGAAGGATGGAAGGAAGGAAAAAAGAAAGAAAGAATATAAAGTAAAATAAAGTAAAGTAAGATAAAGTATAATAAAGTTATTAAAATAAAAAAATAATTATTAAGAAAAAAATTAAACAAAAAAAAAAAAGGACAGATAGAACCCTAGCACAAATGGTAGAAGCAAAGCTATACAGACAAAATCTCACACAGAAGCATATACATACATACTCACAAAAAGAGGAAAACGGGAAAAAAAATCATAAATCTCGCTCTCAAAGTCCACCTCCTCAATTTGGGATGATTCATTGTCTAAAGGAGGGAAGGAAGGAAAGAAAGAAAGAAAGAAAGAAGATAAAGTAAAATAAAATAAAGTTATTAAAATAAAAAATAATTATTAAGAAAAAAAATTTAAAAAAAAATGAAGGATAGAACCCTAGGACAAATGGTGAAAGCAAAGCTATACAGACAAAATCTCACACAGAAGCATACACATACACACAAAAAAAGGAAAAGGGGAAATAATAATCATAAATTTTACTCTCAAAGTCCACATCCTCAATTTGGGATGATTCGTTGTCTATTCATGTATTCCACAGATGCAGGTACATCAAGTTGATTGTGGATCTTTAATCCGCTGCTTCTGAGGCTGCTGGGAGAGATTTCCCTTTCTCTTCTTTGTTCTCACAGCTTCCAGGGGCTCAGCTTTGGATTTGGCCCCGCCTCTGTGTGTAGGTCGACTGAGGGCGTCTGTTCTTCGCTCAGACAGGATGGGGTTAAAGGAGCCGCTGATTCGGGGACTCTGGCTCACTCAGGCCGCGGGGAGGGAGGGGTATGGAGTGCAGGGCGAGCCTGCGGCGGCAGAGGCCAGCGTGAAGTTGCACCTGCCTGAGGCGCGCCGTGCGTTCTCCTGGGGGAGTTGTCCCTGGATCACGGGACCCTGGCAGTGGCAGGCTGCACAGGCTCCCCGGAAGGGGGGTGTGGATAGTAACCTGTGCTCGCACACAGGCTTCTTGGTGGCGGCAGCAGCAGCCTTAGCATCTCATGCCCGTCTCTGGGGTCCGCGCTTTTAACCGTGGCTCACGCCCGTCTCTGGAGCTCCTTTATGAAGCGCTCTTCATCCGCTCTCCTTGCGCACCAGGAAACAAAGAGGGAAGAAAATGTCTCTTGCCTCTTTGGCAGGTCCGGACTTTTCCCCGGACTCCCGCCCGACTAGTCGTGGCACACTAAACCCCTTCAGGCTGTGTTCACGCTGCCAGCCCCAGTCCTCTCCCTGGGATCTGACCGAAGCCCAAGCCTCACCTCCCAGCCCTGCCCGCCCCGGCGGGTGAGCAGACAAGCCTCTCGGACTGGTGAGTGCCGGTCGGCACTGATACTCTGTGCGGGAATCTCTCCGCTTTGCCCTCCATACCACTGTTGCTGCGCTCTCCTCCATGGCTCCGAAGCTTTCCCCCTCCACCACCCGCAGTCTCTGCCCGCGAAGGGGCTTCCTAGTGTGTCGAAACATTTCCTCCTTCACAGCTGCCTCCCACTGGTGCAGGTCCCATCCCTATCCTTTTGTCTCTGTTTATTCTTTTTTCTTTTGCCCTACCCAGGCACATGGGCGGTTTTTTGCCTTGGGAGGTCTGAGGTCTGAGGTCTTTGGGGTCTGAGGTCTTTTAATATTTTTTGGGGTCTGAGGTCTTCTGCCAGCATTCAGTAGGTGTTCTGTAGTTGTTCCACGTGTAGATGCATTTCTGGTGTATCTGTGGGGAGGAAGGTGATCTCCGCATCTTACTCTTCCGCCATCTTCCCGGAAGTTCCCAAAAAAGATTCTTGTGTGCACGAGTCTTGTGTTTATAAAGCAATGTTCTTCCCATGATTTGCTTCTGTTATTTGGCAAAGGTAGATTGGTCTTGTATGTCCAACTAAGGTCACTAATTAGTTGATTTTGAGTTAATCAAAAAGAAGTTTATCCTGAGTAGGCTTAGCCTAATCAAGTGAATCCTTAAAAGAGGGTGGTGGCCTTTGCTGAAGAGAGATTGGAAATAAAAGTAATGATTCTCTCGTTGGAACAGAGCTTGGGAAAGGTTCTATGAGAGGGGCATCTGCAGGAAAATTGTGAGAAACCTGTAGGAACTAACAGTGCCTCCAGCTGTCAGCCAGGAACAGGGTGGAGGCCTCAGTTCTACAGCCACAAGGAAACTTAATTCCAGCCAGAAAACATGTGAACTTGGAAAAGGATCTCAAGCAATAGAAGGGAACCACCGCCTGGGTGACATCTTGATTTCAGCATTGTAAGACCCTAAGCAGAGAACCCTGCTCTAATTTCTAGTTGTTAACTGCTGATGGAAAATTGCTTGAAATGTATTGTAATATACAATTTTGGTTAATTAAGTTCTGATTAATTGATTTTTCAGTACATCAGAAAAGGAAGTATTTGGCTCTCTTTTCAACATGATGAATATAAATATGACTTATTGGCACCTACTTTGGTCAAAGCATCGTGATAGGCACCAAGAAGGGGAGATGGGCCATGAACACCAAACTGCATTTAACCAGAGAAAGCCATTTCCTAAAGGACTTAGAGGATAATGAAGTTAATCTGTCTATTGATTCCAAGAGAATTGAGGAAGTGCTCTGCCATTAATTGGTCCTGGAGGCCTCACCTTGGGGTATGACATTTCCCTGGGTGCAAACCAAATCATATTAGATTTTCTCATCCCTGAAAAGAAAGTAATTGAACAGAATTTAACAGTTTGGAAAGAATACAAACCCCTTAAGAGACTGGAAGCATTGACTCCAATATTGCATCATCCTGAAAGATTTGTTTGTGTCCATTAAATATGCACAACTAACTTTTTTCTTTGATATTATCACTGTGGAAGTGTTCTCTCCGGAGAAGGGAACGTTTCTTGCATTTCCATCTGTTTTTCTTCCCTTGAAAGTCTCAGTCTGTTTTCCTCAGGTTACTCTGTAATCCTGTCTAGAAATATGCCTGTCATGTGGATAGTTAATACATCAGTTTAGAAGGGGATGAAACGAATAGGTATTGATAACTAGCTAAGAGCAGAACATTGCTTTAGACACTTTACTTACATCGTAGTCATCATATTTGCTTATTAATACTTTATTATTATTGTCACAGCCAAAAAGTTATTTGAGCCTTTACTGTGTGTTTCATATACATTGTCTTATATCATAATTGGCAGGCAATATTTTTTAATTTCTACAGATGGAGATACTCAGAAAGATTAAGATCTTACACAAGGCACACAGCCAATAAGAAGAGTACCTGTGTTCAAGCACAGTTGGTGAAACTAAGACCATAGACTATGTACCAAAGTACCCATTTTATCTCTTAATTTCTATCCTACTGTTTGTGATTGCGTGTAATTTTTTCCTTACCCACCTCCTCCCAATGCAGCCTTTCTGAAACCTTCGTGGCAGGTGGCTGTGCGCTAATGGTCTATACTCCCAACATTCAGTGAAAACCAAGATAGATGTGAGCAGGGGTGATGCTATTGTCAGTGTATGGGGTACAAATTTAGAGCCAAGGAGCCCCACACAGCATCCAGAAACTGTATGAAAGTACAAGAGCCTCATTTTTCTCATGTGAGCCAAACTGACACATTTCCCTTAGTTGAAATTCAGTGACTTTGGAGGAATAACAGTTCAGGCAGCAGCCACAAAGGCAAATGCCTACAGGTATCAAACATCAGGCAGGTAACAAGAATGAGTCAAGTGAGTTAGGTATCAGAGGGTTCCTGTTCCATGGAAGCTTCTGAGCAATTCTGCTAAGCTCAGTGGAGCATGGACTCTAGGCTTTTTCCCAGAAATTGGGCAAAATCTCACATTTATTTAAGAAGCATGTATGCATTTAGTTTTTCCAGAAACTATTCTGAGTACTTTATACATATTAATTTACTTAATCTTCATAGCAACACTATGCCATAGTTACTGCTATTGTCCCCATGTTACAGATGAGAGGTTTAATACCTAATCCAAGGTCACTCATCCAAGAAATGATTGACCCAGTGTTCTACGATAAGCTATACAGGTGTCACTATAACTACAGTGACCATAGCAACACTGAATTGCCCAGGCCTGAGCTGAGCATTTTAAACACCAAAAAACACAGCCTGCCTTGGAGTACGATTCCTTAAACTCAACAGAAAACAGTATTATTTTTTTTAATTCAGCAGATAGAGAAACTGAGATTCCTAGAGAGTAAGTATCCTGCCTAAGTTCTTAAAATATCTTAATAAACTAACACAACAATGTAAAGCAATTATACTCCAATAAAGATGTTTAAAAAAAGACTAAAAATGCATAGAACAAAAGGTTTATGACAAAAAACAAAAGAACCTCACTAGCCCTTCACTGAATTTAAGATCCTCCACTGCTTTATAAACTTTACTATGTTTTAAGCATCATGAGAAAATGAAAAGTTAACACTATGGAAATGAGTCAACTGTTTTGTTTTGTTATGTTCTGTTTTAAAAAAATCCAATACTAGGACCAAGTGCCTTTGGTTTCAGTGTGAAATTGTTCAATGTTCCTATTGTTCTCTGAAAGCAGCTTGCTCCCTACAAATTCCCCCACACTCTTACTCAGTGGCCACTTATTATTAAAGGATATCTCCGGGGACAATTATATATTTTTCCAGGTATGCTATATCCTGGGGTAAAATACTTTCTAGCGGTCCTAGGGACAAAAGACCAAGTGGAAATACAATGAACGGTATCAGTCTTTAAACACAATGTCTGTAATGTTATATTTGTGGGGTGAGACTCTGGAATCTCCTCCTTAGGGCTTGTATGTTGTGTTCCTGGGAGATGAAGATGACTCATTGTGACAGACAGACCATTTAGAGCCATGGGAGGCTCTGCAATCTTTCACACGCCTCCTGTTGGCTTCCCCAAAGAGGATTTGCCTATTAACAAGTCTGGCAGGGTTCAGACTCGAGCACTCAGCTAGACTGTAAAAGACATTCATCCAGGGTGGCAAGCATTGGAATGGCTGGGTATCCCAGCTCGCTAAGATGACTCAGGTTGCAGGTGGAGCAAAGTGGCTCTAGGGAGAGATAAAAGTTGTTTCTTTGAACCAAGGCTAGATATTCTTAGGGAATTTATGTTTTTTTTTATTTCAATGTATCTCAAATTTATATAGACAATCATACTTTTACGTATCATCCCTTCCAGAATGTTTTCACCCGGCATCATAAAAAGATTCAGGCAGGCAAGGTGATATCTTGGCCCTATTACATACTAGCTGTGTGGTCTCAGACATATTATTAGAAGTACACAGGTCTTACTTTTCTCTAATAAAATGAGGCAAAGTATGAGTGTAGAGAGAGATACTAGAGGGATGAGGTAGCTTTCAGTGGCTAATAGCTTGATTTTTATATTTAGATAAACATACATTTGAATTCTGACTCTGAGTGTGATCTTGGGCAATTAACATTTTTTAGCTACAATTTTCCACATTTTAAAAGCAGAGGTACCAGCTATCTGGAAGTTGTGAAATTTTAAAGAGATAATGCATACAAACTACTTAGCAAATTGCCAGGCATATAGTGAGTCACAAAACAAATGTTTGTTTTTGTTTATTAGATGACCACCACCACTACCCTACTATTCTTACTGCTAATACTACAGTTGTGCTCCAAAAAACCCCTTCTGGGGATGAACTTATGTTATGAAGCAGTCCCTGGGACTGTGGGCTTTGCTGTCAAATTGAATCATTTAAACTGTTGTGACTAGTACAAGAAAAGGAAGGAGAAGTCATATGGTAAAAAGAGAGGTAAAGATGGCTGTGAACCACAATGGTTACATGTGAAATGTTAGGAGGGTAGAGAGTGGAAAAGGAAGAATGAAGGTCCTCAAAGTGGCACAAAATCAAGAACAAGGATCAGGATGCCCTAGATGTTGAGATTCAACTCTAGCTTGAGTCAGGAGCTTTTTGTTTTGTTCTGTTTTGTTTTGGGGAAAAAGTTCTCTCTGACTTTCTCTTGAGTTGCAAAGGCTGAATTCATTGTAAATGGTGCATTGATCCGTGTTAGGAACACAAACAAAGCTGCAAAAATGGATCAGAGTCAGGGCAATGGGTAGAAGCCTGGAACGTGGAGACTTCAGTTTGAAAGGAATCAGATGACGTCACAGGAAAATGAGCTCAGGAATCTAGAAGGAAGGGGTAACAGGAACCCAAGAAGTTAAGTTCACTAGTAGAGCAGCAGCATATGATTGGAGAGAGCCATCAGCATAAGTCAGTGAATTTCAAAAGCTCAGGTTTCTTTATTATGGACTCCTCTTACTTTGACCTCTCCTTTCAGAACCGTGGCCTGGAAATGTTATGCTAACATAAAGAGGTGGAATTGATGGACTGTAAAGAGAACTGTGGGCTGGCCATGCAATCCTAATTTGCTGTCATTTTTTTCTCTAAACTAAGTGATTTTGACCTTGGACAAATTGCTAAGCCCCTTTGAATATATCTTTACCCATAAAACAGGGGATATTATACTTTCCAGGCAAGGCTATTTTGAGATTTAAATGACAAGACATATGTAGCACCCTTCAGTCAGGGCCTTTATACATGCTATAAGCTTAATAAATCAATATTTATTCCTAAGAAAAAATAGTTTGAAACTGTTAAGTTAGGATAGATACAAGAGGCTTGTTTTTATATATATATAATCTGTCTATACATTGCCACTACTGCATCAGCTCTTTCTCCATTCACATGAGTTTCTGAGTGGTCCTGAATGGCACCATCAACTATAATAACTGCCAAATTGAGAACTAGTCAAACGAATATCACACATTTATTGAATATGAACTATGAGTTGGCACAAGTTAGGAGCAGTGCCCATAAAGGCAAACTAGGCTAAATCCTTGCTCTCAAATGCTGAAAATGCAGTGACAACAAGCAACTGAAATGACACACATAAGCACACACACACACACACACACACACACACACACACTATGAGCATCATTCATTATAGCAACTCTTAACCTATAGAAGACCGAGAC
This sequence comes from Lagenorhynchus albirostris, assembly GCF_949774975.1. Taxonomy (NCBI): domain Eukaryota; kingdom Metazoa; phylum Chordata; class Mammalia; order Artiodactyla; family Delphinidae; genus Lagenorhynchus; species Lagenorhynchus albirostris. The sequence goes on from NC_083095.1 coordinate 18,457,810, forward strand.
ATTACTTGAAAGTCTTTTCCCAAAGAATAATATATGTTGTGAGTGTGTGTGTGTCTGTTGTTATTATTAAAGCTTAGCGCCTTTCTACACTGGGAAAGAGTGCCAGTTACGGGAGGAAACTTCCTTAACTGCTTGAATTTTATGAGTATTTTATATCCCCTGTCAGTTTTAGTTTCCAATTGTCATAAAGTAACATTTATCAAACCTTAAATGTCTTTTCTTGTCATTTTAAAAGAAGAAAAATTTTGTCTTATGCACATTATTTAACTATTAATGAAAGTCTTAAAGTATCAGCAAATGACTGAAAATATTTTTATGATGTAATGGCTACTACATGTGGTAAATGGATATACCTACGGGCACAGTTTCAAGTTTTCAATAGATGTGTTTGTAAATTGTATAGTTATAGTTAAGTAGCTACTGTATATTTAAAATGCTACCCCAGAATTCTTGTTAAATCCTGCATGTGTAGTATTAATTATGATTCAATGGGACTTCCATCAAAATTAAATTCTGAATGAATCAAAGGAGAATTATTCCCTAGAACATTACTGTTAGGCCTACCAAGGATCACCAGTTGTAGTATTATTGTTATTATTTCTTGTAGATTAACCTTCTTTTTTTTCCCAAATGTAATTTAGCAAGGAACCGTTTCTTACAGACAACTGTCTTCGCTGATGTGCCCAAAGGTCATACAATACTAGGCGTCATCAGGAAGGAAGGCCCAGACCCAACAGAAATATTATTTCTCAACAATGTGAAATCACAGTGTCCAAATGGAAAGGGCCCTGGCCTCGGGCTCTTCTCCTTTGTTGCTATATATTTCTGGGAAGGTCATTTTGTTTCTAAGGCTCTGTTTCTTCTTTTAGAAAATGGAGATAGTTATACCAGTTTTATTTACTGCATAGGATGTTTTTTGTGAATCAGCATTAGATAAATCTCTAAGGGTAGTGTCAGGAGTAGATCTTGGATCCATCTCAATGGCTACTTCTAAATCTATCTTCACTGTTGTTGATTTGCTCTTACAATCAGTCTATTCCTCCTTACTTTCAACAGCATTGGTTAGTCTTTTGGACTGGCAGCTACATTCATTGTGGACAGAGCAGTAAAGACAGGGAGGTGGCCATGTCTAAAATCTTCACATCACATTGGTGATTTTTAGTGATAATCTGGAATTTATTTTTATGAAGCTTTTGGAAAAATTAAAAATGAACCAGAAAGCTTGGTCTTTAACCCCCTTCATTTTACATTTTCTCCCTTAGCCCTATATCTTTTTACTCACGTTTCTCTTTAGACACGAAGGGTAAAAATTCTCCTTACAAAATGATTAAATTCAGCTTCTCAAGCCCCGATGTCAGATTTTCTCTCTAAGATTGATTTTTTTTAGGTCCCCTGCTCTTACAAATTACATCGGCTGTGCATTGCCTTGTCTTACCGGCAGAACCATGAAAGGATTAGTAAGGATTGGATTCTGTCCCTTGGTGAGCTTTCCTTGGTGAGCAACAGTTCAAGAATGTCATAATCTAAAATAAACTCTATTCTCAATGAGCATAATCTACTTTTAGACTTAACCATTCCTTGGATATTTGCATCTGAACATGAGTTTCTTATTCTAATCATCCCCTAATTGGTAGCAAGTACTAGGATTTTTCTTTTTTTTTGAGCAACCCTCACCTACTTCTTCCATTCTCAGTCAGATGTGAGGTACAAAATCAACCAATTGAAGGGAATTTTTCTACCCATGTGACGTAGTGAACACAGGTCTGTGTACTAAACCCCAGTGCAGTAGAAATAAAGGATTACCCTTAAGCCTCAAAAGTGATAAAGGGGAAAGAAAGAGGTAACTAAAATGTATATAGACTTTAGAGTTAGAAAGAATTATACATCAAGACTTACCAGTTTTGTGTCCATAAACACATTCCTAACCTCAGAGAGCCTCAGTTTCCAAATAAGTGATATTACATACTTTGCAGCATTATTGTTACTGAATGCAAACTCACACCACTCAACACACAACAGGCCAATAAATCGAGAGATGAAGTGATGGGACAAGACATACTGATTTTATTTGGAAAGCCAACAGACCGAGAAGATGGTGAACTAGTGCCCCAAAGAGCCATCTTACTTGAGTTAGAATTCAGGTTTCTTTTGTACTAAAAGCAGAGTAGGTGTGCTGGTTGTAAGCTTCTTGGTGCAGGAATCCATTGTTCTTGCAGCTGTCCACGTAGGTCTGGTCACAATATTTCTATAAACAAGGCAATTGCTGTTTTCTGTTCTGCAAATTTTTATCTTTATATGAATGGAAAACTGTATACCTTTAAAGGATAGAGCCTTGAGAATGGGCTATCCTGTGTATTTCAGGCTACAGGCAACATGCTTCTACAAAGGTGCAGAGCCAGCATGACTAGGCACAGGCAACAGAGCAAAAGGTTAGAGCTAAAGGGATAGATCCAATATGGAGTCAGGTTTGTTCTTCTCTGTTACATTATTGTTCACATATAAAATATATTCAGTTAATGGTCATTTTTCTTTCCTTTTCTTCCTATTTTATCTAGAAGGTGGGAAGCTTATATAACTATCATATCAAGAATAGCAAAGACTAAAATTAAAAATGAACTTTCATAAAAAAAGATAGCTCTTAAAAAATGGTCAGTCCCTATTTCTTTTACTTTTGTTTCTAAGTTTTGCAAATGTTCTTTTTCCATACGCAACTTAACAAGTGACTCAAATACAGTTTCTTTTTTCCCACCTCTCTTTGTCTTTCTGGTCACCTAATCTCCATCACATCAAGTATGACTTTCTCTCCAGACAGGCTAACATTGCCAACATCCCAATGTTACCCTGATTCTCTCTTGTGAATCCTTGCAAGAGTGTGTCTAGGCCAATAGATGGCAGCCACCCCTGAAAGACACAGGTGAGAAATGAGGTGCAATGTTACAGGTCAGAGGTTGTGCTGTCAGGAGGAACAGGCCTTTGCTGGCACCACAGGCACACTGCAATCAGTTCTAGAAATGCCATGGGTGTCATTTTCTTCTGTTAAGGACTACTAACTTTTATTTCAAATTCTAGCCTCAATAAAATGCATTTAAAAGTTAAGAGTAACCCTGAAAGGAGTGTTTGGGGTGGTATTTTTGGTCTTATAATGTACTCTGGATCACATGCGGTCAATCACCCTTTAAACCTAGTAGTCTGCAGATCTCAAAGGAGTGACTTCATTGCTCAAGTTCTTTTTCTACTTCTACTGACATGGACTATTCTAGGAAGGTGCAGGTAAAGATACAAGTAGGTGTCTCTTTTGAGCACTGTGCTAAGCACTGTGAATAAATCCAGCCACCCTCGGGAGCTGCCTGAAAAAAGGAGTGAGATAGAGTATAAATAAAGAGTTATAAGGTGTTTGGTATTATATTTGAGATGTGGGGTGACCGGAAAAGCCTTACTTACTATACAGATTTTGAGAACCTCCTTAAAGAGTGATTAGAGGTTTTCCATCTTAAGAAAGCAGAACTACCATATGACCCAGCAATCCCACTACTGGGCACATACCCTGAGAAAACTGAAATTCAAAAAGAGTCATGTACCAAAATGTTCATTGCAGCTCTATTTACAATAGCCCGGAGATGGAAACAACCTAAGTGCCCATCATCGGATGAATGGATAAAGAAGATGTGGCACATATATACAATGGAATATTACTCAGCCATAAAAAGAAACAAAATTGAGCTATTTGTAATGAGGTGGATAGACCTAGAGTCTGTCATACAGAGTGAAGTAAGTCAGAAAGAAAAAGACAAATACCGTATGCTAACACATATATATGGAATTTAAGAAAAAAAAATGTCATGAAGAACCTAGGGGTAAGGCAGGAATAAAGACGCAGACCTCCTAGAGAATGGACTTGAGGTTATGGGGAGGGGGAAGGGTGAGCTGTGATAGGGCGAGAGAGAGCCATGGACATATACACACTAACAAACGTAGTAAGGTAGATAGCTAGTTGGAAGCAGCCTCATGGCACAGGGATATTGGCTTGGTGCTTTGTGACAGCCTGGAGGGGTGGGATAGGGAGGGTGGGAGGGAGGGAGACGTAAGAGGGAAGAGATATGGGAACATATGTATATGTATAACTGATTCACTTTGTTATAAAGCAGAAACTAACACACCATTGTAAAGCAATTATACCCCAATAAAGATGTTAAAAAAAAAAAAGAAAAGAAAGCAGGTGACATATAGCTGAAGAAAAAATATGTGTATGAATTAAACAGAAATAAAGGGGAGATTTGGAGAGGTGGAATGAATCAGCTGTCACTGCAGTAGAGAATGAAAATATGTAGAGTGGAGTAGGGAGTGAGAGACAGAATATGATGGTGGAAAGGATTCTTAATGAAGAACAGTTTACAGCCTACTATGGAATGTGTGTATTTCCAGTAGAAAAAAAATAAAGTATGGGAGTAATGAGAATGTGCTTTGTAACATAAAGGATAACTTTCACAGCAATGTGGAAGATTGATGATATTAGAAGCAGAGAGACCAGGCATGAGGGTTTGTAGTAGTCAAAGAGCCAAGGTGATGAAGGTTTAGATGAGGGATTCTCAACTGGGAGAGATTCTCTATCCTCCCCCCCCACACCCCACCCAGTTCACACACACACACACACACACACACACACACACACACACACACGGGACATCTGGCAATGTCTGGAGATATTTTTGCTTGTCACAACTAGAAGGTTGATACCAGCATCTGGAGAACAGAGGCCAGGAATGCTGCTAAACATTCTGCAATGCACAAGAAAGCTCCTCATGACAAAATTATCTAGTCCAAAATGTCAATAGTACCAAGGTTGTGAAACTCTGATGCAGAAAAAGGCTATGACATTAAAGATAAAGACTGATTTTGAGGAACAATTCTCAAGAAATGTCAGGATTGATATAGAATGTAAGAAAAAGGAATGAATCATGGACCTCTAAGAATTTGTCAATATATATACGTAGATACACTTAACAAATAAGATTGCTTTGAATATAATAAAATAGGATGATATTATACTATGTGGTTGGGGTTTACAATAATCTCTTACCCAGAAGAGACTGAGGTTAGAAATAGATTTTTGAGTCACTGGCTTTTAAGTTATAACTGAAATCATGGAATAAATGAGATTATTGCAGAAGAGTGTGTAGGGTTTGTAATCAGAGATGTGCATCAGAATCTTCTGGCCTCCCTCTGGGATATTCTAACTTGGTAGAATTATTAATATTCTAATTTGGTAGACTGAAATTAGGCCCTAAGAATATGTTCTCTAAAAGAATAAGCAATACACTTTTTACTGCTCTCTGTGTGGAGGGAAGTAATAGTCTAGAGGATGCAAGAATTTAAAAAAGTCTTCTGTCAGGATATCTAGTTTTGTGGAATTCAGTTTGAATCCACGAAAAAATTTTACATAATTATAAAACAAAATTAAATAAAATAACATTTCCTAGAAATCTAAAGCAAATTAAATAATAAGTCCATATATATTTTGAGTTGGTGGCATAACAGAGAATCTATACCAAGTGACTTTAAAATATAGTAATGTAACCAATATGCTATGAACTGAATTGTGCTCCACTGCCAGAGATTCATATGTTAAATCTCTAATTCCCAATGTGATGTTATTTGGAGATGCAGCCTTTGGGAGAACATTAGGTTTAGATAAGGTCACAAGCATGAGCATAGGCTCCTCATGGTAGGATTAGTGCCTTTAAAAGAAGGGGAAGAAACAACAGAACTGCCTCTCTCTCTGCCATGTAAGGACCCACTGAGAAGGTGATTGTCTACAAGCCAGGAAGAGGGCTCCCACCAGGAATCGAACTGACCTGCACTTTAGCCTTGGACTTCTTAGTTTCCAGAATTGTGAGAAGATAAATTTCTGTCATTTAAGCCTCCTAGCCTTTGTTATTTTCTTATAACCACTTGAGCTGAATAAGACACATATGTGCCTAATAGGATCGCTGTTTTTAGTGCTGTTATCAGTGCTGGTGGGGCTGCTAGTGCTATTCTGAGACTGTTGTATGTGCCTTTTGAGCTAATGTAAATGCATGATTACTCTTATATCTTTCAGAATGGAGATTTGGAATGTAAAAAAAAATGAGATACAAATACATGATTTATGTGGTTAAGTAAACTGTATCAGTCATAATGTATTTATCTTTTAAAAAATTGCATACCTTCTAACTCCAACTATTGAAAATGCATTAAATCCCAGAAGCAATTAGCAACACCAGCCCCAGATTATAGGTTCTTAATACCATTTTCCAGGAAAAGGAACCAAGACCCCCCCTGCAGAAATGGCTGAGTTCAAGCTTGTTTCTTGGTTCCTTTTTTAAAAAGATAAACACAAAATGAAATACAACACCTCAGTTGTCTGAATTGAAGGATGCTAGGGCATTAATTCATTATTTTGGAAAGGTGAGAAAGGAACATGACCCCTAATCAAGCATCTAACCTTACCCTTTCCATATATGTTTTTTACCCAAGAGAAGGAAATTAGTTGGATGAAGAAGCTTCTTTTAAGATAAATAGTCCAGCTAATAAATGAAGAAGGAATGTTAGATATCAACATTTCACAACTCCTATTGGCATAATGAATTGAGGTAATAATCATTAGTCACTGCTAACATCACAGAACAGAGACCACCGAACATGGTATGTCTTCTGCCTTTCAAGAAGTTTAAACCTAAAACCAGTGGAGCATCTAGATTTATTTCCAGAAAATACAGGCAACAGAGTAGAATAAGTGTAAAATAGCACCTCAGGGAGACAATCAGAGATGTCCAGATGGTGAGAAACAGGAGAAACAACCCAGTTCTTCAAGGAATAAAGAGTATGGAAGAAAGAGAGACAGAGGCAGAGACAGAGGGAGAGAAAGAAAAAGAGATATAAGGAAAGGGTGTGGGGAGGGATATTTTAAAAGACACTTAAGAGATATATATCAACCACCAACTGAGATCCATAACCCTATTCTAATTCTGATACAATCAAACAAGATTTAAAATAATAGTTTAGGAAATAATATGGTAGATTTTTAAATTGACAGAATATTAAATGATATCAAGGAATTAATGCTAAGTTTAAGTGTGATAATGATATGTAATTATATCTCCAAATATTTCTTTTCTAAAATATTTACTGATATATTTTTGGATGAAATGATGAACTATCTGAGATTTACTTCAAATGAATTTGGGAGATTAGAAACTGAAACAAGTTTGGCTATGAACTGAAAATTATTGAAGCACAGTGATGAGAAAGATGAGGGTGCTGATTTTACTGTTCTCTACATTTTTTATATTTTTGAAACTTTTCACAATAATAAAGTTTTTTAAAGCCTCTCAAGTGATTACATTTAAGGCAGATGATTACTGTGTAGAGTAAGAATAAAAAGAAACAAGGTAACAATCCTAAGACCAGGAACATGGATTTGAAGAATTTTCTTTGGGAGAGTTAACATCAATAGCTGATTCTCAGGGAGAAAAATCAGTGTGACCTTTGATGCAATTCTAGGGGACTCTGGGGGAAGCCTTGAAAAGATAGCACTCCAGTCTCTGCACTCACCGAGTTAGAAATGGGCTCATCCATTGGATTTTGTTACATACTCATCTGATCATTAAAGAAATTACTCTGTGTGTATGTATACATGGAGGCATGAGCACACGCATATGTATATGCACATACATGCACATTAGTAATTAATTATATTGTTTTATTTGATTCTCTTACGGTTCTTATACGTCTCCCAAGGGCTTTGTTAATATATTTTTTAAACCTTCTTATATATCTCTTCACTGCCCTTCCTGAATCCCACTAATTTATACAGTACTACATACTTAATAACTGCTCCAAATAAACTTGATGGATTAAGTTAAATTGGATTGGATTGGAAATAAACAAGGATCCATATGAAAGGAAAGAACATGGACCCTGGATCTGTGATTAGAGGAAAATGGAAAGATCCATCTGTCATCCAGAAACTTTTAAAATGTTGCAAAGCCTCAATCCAGCCTCCTCTTTCCATCACTCTATTCAAGTCTCCAAAATAATTTTATAGAGGCTAAACGTTATTGAACATTATCACAAAGGGTAACCTTAATGAGAAAAGACTTCACAACAGAACAATCAGCCAGACTTATGTGGAAGGGAAGGGGTGTGTGTATAGAATGTGTTGGCAGCGTTTTAATCCCTAAAGGCACATAGATCTGCCTCCATCACTATTTAGGACCAACTAATAATACTTTTAGTTCCAACACCCCAAACTCACCTTACCTCACTCCCACCCATGATATATCTGCTGTTTCCTTATGATCACAAGACCTACTAATACCCTGGCCATGATAAATATTTTTCCATATCTTAGGTGCAGCTGTTCCCAGACACATGAAGAGTTTACTTTGATTTGCTATTATCACCCTAATGATAGCAATGGGAAAACCATTGTGGGTAATATGTGGTTGTTTAGAAAAGAGACCATGACTAAGATTATATCTGGACATTTAAAAGAGCCACTGTCTACATACACACATATATACGCTGTAAGACCCTTTCATGAGTTAGGTTTCCCTAATGGTCTCTGTGAATCACTGTCCTGTGTGTCTGACACCTCCAGTTTCTAAGGAGAGCACATAGATCGAGTCTGGGTAAAAAGGGCCAAAGGGCAGAAACAGCAAGGTGATTTGTCACCTGGTGAGGGAATCTTCTCACCAGTCCAGTTTACAACTTACTTTTTTTTGTTAACCTCTATGACAGGGGTCCCAAATCCCCATTACCGGTCCACAGCCTGTTAGGAACCTGGCCTCACCACACGGCAGGTGGTGAGCGGCGGGTGAGCGAGCAAAGCTTCATCTGTATTTACAGCCGCTCCCCATTGCGCCTGAGCTCCACCTCCTATCAGATCAGTGGCAGCATCAGATTCTCATAGGAGCACAAACCCTACTGTGAACTGCACATGCGAGGGATCTAGGTTGCATGCTCCTTATGAGAATCTAATGCCTGATGATCTGAGGTGGGGCTGAGGCAGTGATGCTAGTGCTGGGGCATGGCTGCAAATACAGATTATAATTAGTAGAGAGGTTTGTCTGCACAGAAACCATAATAAATCAATGCACTTGAATCATCCTGAAACCATTCTTCCCTCCCCTGGTCCGTGGAAAAACTGTCTTCCACTAAACTGGTCCCTGGTGCCAAAAAGGTTGGGGACCATTGCTCTAGGGAACATCAGTAATTTAGGGATAATTATGCAATAAGTCAGTTTCATGTCTGAGCCTCAGTTTCCAAATACAGTGTAATTGCTGATCAACTCCAGATGACCGTGAAGCATTTTAAGAATTGCCTGAAGTAACTCTACATTGAACAATATGGCAGAGCTAACCAGAAAAGAAAAACATAAAATGCTGCCAGTTGATCCTGCTTACCTATGTTTCAATTCCTCACGCAGGCCTTTCTGAACCCCATTGTGTAATAAATATTTATAGCATCAGGCTTTTCATTGTGCACATTATCATACATGTGTGCCCACAATTGAACAATTCTAAGTCAGGAAGTAAAACCCTATTCCCTCCGAAACAGATGACAACTTGTCCATTGCATACATTTATGCTTTTCAGGACCCAAGAGTCTATTTAAACACATGTTAAATGCTGGATGCCTCAACAGAGATGTCTTGAATTACCTCAGAATAATTGAGCCATTCAAGAACTCTAGATTGTTCCACATGGCATTGAAGTCTGTGGTAATACAGTCCCCTCATGTGATGGGGACATCACGTGACTTGGGACAAACGGTTTATAAAGCCCAGAATGGTTAAGAGTTGTCAGAGTCTGAATGTGCCTATTGTATTTCAATAATTGCCACTTAGTATTTGATTTAAAGAAAGCTTAGAAGTAAAGAATGTTTCTATAGACATGGCTGTTATGCTAATTTTTACTATACCCTTCTCTATCTTCCCAAACTGCATTTAGAAACCTCTGTTTTCTATTATAGAATGACTTTCACTCTCCCTGCTTTCTCAAATCTCTCAGTGACCTCATTAAGGACAACTACTATAAATTATAGGGTCTCTGCTTAACCAGGTTGGTCTGTCCCAGTCTAAGGATGCAAATTCCATTGTACATACTGGACAAAATTTATGCCTGTCTTCCAAACTTGTTAGGCTATCCAATCTTCTTTACAGAAGATGGTTTCTTGGTGAAATTTGTTAACTACTTCCAATTATGTGTCTCTTGGAGGGAGTATATGTATGCACATTCAAAACTTCTTGTTATATTCTCTAAGGTTTGAGCTAGGAAAAGGTGCTTCATTGCTTTTGTAAAAGAAACCCATTGATAATAATAAAGTCAGAGAGTCTGGAAGGAGCTAGTTTCATCACATTTAGCCCTCCAAGTTATACAAACCTCTGCAGGTAATGGTAGTGGAAAATAATCATTAGAGACATCCTATGGGAACTGAAATTCCAAAGCAGGGGCTAATTAGCCATCATTAGAGTATTACCTATTTTTCTGTTGCTAACTCTATCTTGGATAGATCCCAAAACTTAAAGATCCAGGATCAACATTTATTCTCTTATTAATATTTACAGTGATTTTCAATCCATGCAACAGTTCGAAGTTAACTGCCTTCTTCCCTGATTATAAAGGCATATTGATCTGTGCGTGTGTGTGTGTGTGTGTGTGTGTGTGTGTGTGCAATTGAAAGAAGGAAAAAGAGAAATTAAAAAAAAAAATCTGTCTCTGTAATCCCATACCAAGCACTTTTTGAGCTTCTTAACTCCAAGTTAAATCTTCTGTTCTTTGTTTTCTCATTGTAACTGGGACCAGAAGCCAAAAGCGATCAAAATTTATAAGATAAATTATTCTGGTTTCCAGTGAGATTGTGGATACTACAAAAATTACAAGAGAGATAGGTTCTATAGACCCCATGTTCTGAAGAATACCAAAGCATTAGGGCTTTCTCAGATTTTCAAGTCCCTAGATCATTATTTGAACTCCTATAAAATCACTTTGAATTCTTGGAAAAGCAATATTGAAGGTGGTTAATAATTAAGAATGTAGTCAATAGCTTTTAACTGGAGTGATTCAAGCATTTAATAAACCAACATGCAGCCTAAGCTAGCTCATTAGCAGAAAGAAAAACTAAAAACTGAAGAAAAAAGTGAGATCAACACTTGCATTTTTTGTTTGTTTGCTGTAGCATTCAGAAGTGGCTTCAAGAATAGCTAACATAGACAGCTGTCTTTGAATATAATTTGAGGAGAACTTGGAAGGCAACATGGCCTCAAAATAGATGGACTTACCACTTATGCCTAAAATTCTGGGGTTGGAGAGAAGAAAGGACCATACAACAAATACCCCTGGAAGTGGTAGTCTGACATTCCTTCCAGGTGAATTAGTTTACTAAATCCTATTCAAGGCAATTTTAATTTTGGAATGAGTGAAAACATTTTGAACACATAAACATTAGTTGAAAAAAGAGAGATCCAGAAGCTGTGGTGATTGGTAGCTGACAAAAAGTTAAAGGATAAATTTGATTAAGATATTTAGAAACACTGAATACTGAAAAGATTATGGCACTTCTGTCATATACAATTCAGAATGAAAAATATAACTATTAAATAAATCTAATAAATTCCAAAGGCCAAAAATATTCTGTTTTCTCTTTTGAACAAATTCATCGATCCTACCACATTGTGCCCTCTGAACTTGCTTTGCCTGCCTATTGGATATTCCACAGCATGTTGAAAGAGTGTTTTGATGGATGAATGGGTGAACTGTACTAAAAAGGGTTATGGATAAGTTCTACGTATCTCCTACTTTAAGATTTACCAACTGACTGATTTCAGATAAAACAAAGAGTACCCTTCTATATAGGCTCTATTGCCTAGTGAAAAAGAGATGAAAATCTTATAAAAAAATACTGTACAAAAAAAGAAAAAAGGGCAGTTTTTCCTCTGTTCCTGATGTAAGAGGAATTGAACTAAATCCTCAGCCTCAGTTTCCCCATCATTGTTTATTATGTATATGACCTTCCTTGGGCCCTGCCTGGTGGGGATATTAGGTAATTGTGGGTGTGTACCAATGAGGGCAGGAAGAGCTTGACTTGTGAGCAACCCTGGTAAACCACTCATGCAGCCTTATACCACTTCTGAACCAAGAATGACAAAACTTGCCTAAGCATCCGAATCTCCCAACGGGCTTGACTGTAGATCTATTGAATCAGAATCCCCTGAACAGGAGTTCTGGTCTTATTGTCTTTAATAAATTCCTCAGAGGAATCTCTGGCTTTTAGTTTGGCATTTTTCTGTGACCTAACAGCTGGGGACCACTGTTTTTTATTCCGTTGTTTTTTATGTGCTTTTTATGTTTCTTGCCATAAATCATATTCCCAAGAGCACGTTCAGCAACTTTTGGACTCTATGCTTTCATTTCTTTTAAATTCTCATTTTCTTCAATGGCCTTTGCCTGTCATAGGGAGCTAATTCCCAATCCACATACATTTTCCAGTGCTCTCAAGTATATTTTATAACAGATACTCGATATGTGTTAGTTCAGAGGAGTTGAATCTCCCCTTCCCTCCATAGCCCCGTGAACGTCTCCCTGGTTAAACAACACAGCCCGCAAGGTTTCTGGTCCCAAGTTTAAACAGAAGCTCAAATATTATGTCAGAAAAAGGTAAGCTAGTCACACCTATTTAGGAGATTCATAGCTAAACCATAAAACTAAAGCTGTGAGTGAGGACATCTAGTCTCCCGTTTAGGTTTTTATATTGATTTGTTGAACAACTCAAACAAATAATTTAATCCTTCTGAATCTGTTTTTTCATTTGCCACTTGAGAGTTTGATTAGCTGCCTTAATCTACATCTAAGGGTGCCTGAGGGTCAAATTAGTAGAAAATGCTACAAGATTGTCAGATATTATTATTATTAGTCCAAGAAACAACTTCTATTACTTACTCTTTTTAACCTCAAGTTCAAAAATTTTATAGGTCTGCCACCTTCCAAGTTTCAGTGATTCTTCTCATGGGTGGAGATTGAGAAAAACCTGGTGTCCTTGAGAATGTTTTCACCTTGAAATCTAGTTCATGGAAAGGAAAGAAAGCACAATTTCTACTTTTTTTTCCTCATTGTATATTTCCTAAAGCCGTTATAACAAATGACCACAAACTGGGTGGCTTAAAACGACAGAAATTTATTCTCTCCCTTTTCTGGAGGCCAGAATCTGAAATCCATGTGTCAACCAGGCCGGGCTCCCACCAACATCTCTAGGGTGGAATCGTCCCCTTCCTCTTCTAGCCTGTGGTAGTCACGGCAATCCTTGATGTTCCTCAGTTTGTGAAAGCCTAACTCTAGTCTCTGCCTTCAGCTTTGCATGGCCATCTTTCCTCTGTGTGATCTGTGCCAGAATTTCCCTCCTTTTTTTCTTTTTTTTTTTATCAAAAATTGAAAGTCAATTTTATTTTTTTTATTTTTTTAATTAGAGTATAGTTGCTTTACAACAGCAGTCCCCAACATTTTCGACACCAGGGACAGGTTTTGTGGAAGACAATTTTTCCACGGATGGTAGGGGAAGGGGGGAATGGTTCAGGCAGTAATGCAAGTGATGGGGGGGGGATGGTTCAGGCGGTAATGTGAAAGATGGGGAGCGGCAGATGGAGCTTCGTTTGCTTGCCCACCCACTGCTCACCTCCTGCTGTGCGGCCCTATTCCTAACAGGCCACGGACAGTTACCAGTTGGCGTCCGGGAGCTGGGGACCCCTGATTTACAATGTTGTGTTAGTTTCTGCTGTACAACGAAATGAATCAGCTATATGTATACATATATCTCCTCCCTCTTGGACCTCCCTCCAACCCCACCCCCCATCCCACCCGTCTAGGTCATCACAGAGCACCGAGCTCAACTCCCTGCGCTATTCAGCAGGTTCCCACTAGCTCTCTATTTTACACGTGGTAGTGTATGTATGTCAATCCTAATCTCCCATAAAGATGACAGTCATTGCATTAGGGCCCACCTTAATCCAGTATAAATTCATCTTCACTTGAGTATATCAGCAAAACATTATTTCCAAATTAAGGTCACATTCACAGATTGTTGAGTGGACATGATTTTGGGAAGTTACTGTTTAACTTAATACACTCATATAGATTGCTGTTTTCTCATTTTTTCTCAAGACTACTTTCTGTTTGACTATTTCAAGACAAACTTTGAATTTCATTTTAGAAATATAAAAATTAGAAAGTATCCCACCCCTTTTAACATCTTACTATAGAAATAAATTTAATCTTCGGAGGATATTGGAATTCGGGGGTTTAAATCTTTGGAGAAACAGATCAGTTTAACTGGTAGTTAGAAGATGAAAAGAAAAGTTGTGGGAACACAGAGAGAAGCAAGTCAAAATGTAGTTCAGGATCCTTAGGCCCATGAAGGCTAGGGGACATTTTCTAGCTATGTTAAAATATTTGAATAAATATTATGAGCCAAAAAATTTCAAAGTTATCTGGTGAATGTCATACATATGGACTGTGAAGCTAAATCCACTCATCTGGAAATAAATCTACTTCTCAAGAAAATAGTTTTTATAATACAAATTGAGCTAAATAATTACCTCGAGTTCAATATTTTGTTTATAAGTGGAACCAAAGTCCTGACTTCTGGGAGAAAATCCAATGGAAATGTAAAGGCTATGGATGTAGAACTCAATGCTTAAACATAACAACATTTTATTTTTTATTTTATTATTTTGTTTGTTTTTTTATCATCACAACATTTTATAATGCATTGTTAACTAGGTGGATCATAAGCAGTTCAACTTGGTCACTAAAATGAGTCTGAATCTATCATGTTTTTCTTTCTTGTCTTACTCATCAGGAAGTTCAGAACTAAATTTCACTGTGCTAAGACTGATCTAAGTTGGTGGTAGAAAGTATTAAGTTGATGAACTTTGTGAAACTGATTGTGTTTAACAGTTTTTGTCTACATCAAAGACAATTTCATATGTTTCAAACCAATATAAGTAAATAAATAACAAGAAAAGAATAGCCATTGGTGGACATTTACTGCAAACAAGTTTGCCACAGTTTTGCCTTTCCTGATGGGGTTACTAGAGTGTCATATGTGGGAAGTGCATTCAACATTAATTCATTCATTAAACACATGTTTATTGAATATGTTTAGTTTGCTGAATGCCATGAGATTGGCAATACAACAGACATTTATTCTCTCCTGTAACTTGCAACCCAACTGGAGTGAAAATCATGGAGCCAAAGAAATGTTTTTTAACGTTCAAACCATATTTATTAAACACTTAGAATGTTTCAAGTTCTATGATAGGCACTGAGAGGCAATAGTAAGCAAAACCTGAAAGATGATCTCTGTCCTGGCATTCTGGTCACTTACACTGAGTTTAATTATATAAACTCAGAGTTTAACTACAGTGATCAACACTTTGCAAATGCAGAGAACTAAGGGAACTTCGAATAGAGAAGATCTAATCTCATTTTATGGACTTTAGCAAGCTGAAGTTTGAGTCAGAATGGACTAGATTAAGATATATGAGTAGGGTATTGTGGATGAGAGATTTCTGCCCAGGGAATGTACTTGTATAAGTTATCATCCTGGGCCTCAGTTTCCTCAATTGAAATATAGGAACATGATGCATTCTCTACTCCATAGAAGGAGTATTTTGATCCTACAACAGAATGTAAAAGAATTTGACAAGGAAGAGAACACTGTAAAAAGGTAAGTTATTATTAAATTTTTGCATAATTTTTGACAGCCTATCTTCCCAAAATGTGGGAGAGAATAAGACTGAATATTGTTCGCATGTTCAGAGAAAAAGATTATTGTCTTCCTTCCCATTATGTAACTTCAAAGGTTTTAAATCTGAACATCTTGAATAGAACTCTACACCCTGTGGGTGCTAAATAATTACTTGTCAACTGACCTGTTATTAAATGTTACTTTTAATCACCTTGCAGAGAGAATTTAAAGTTTGCTACAGAAGGATAGGCTTGATAACCTAATGGATCTTAAAATGTCTGAGTCTCCTGTACTGCATTTGAATTCATAAGCTATAGAAGCTTAATTTCTTTAAAGAGAAACTAGTGCTCAATGAGCTTTTTCTACAATAAAGAATTTTGAAAAAAAAAAAATCTTCCAAGGGAAAAATTATTCCTTTCACAGGATGACCTTTCCTTCAAACACCTCTGGTTGGTAGAACTTTATAAGTTTTAAGGGGAAAATAAATTCTGTAGAACAGTATCTGTGTTACCCTTTTCAAACAAAGGAAAGGAAAGAGATAATTTGAAAAAGTACTCCAAGAAAAAGGGTCTCTGTCTACACGCAGAACATTTGTTCTGACCAACCCATAGGAGACGTCCTTTCCATTTTTCAGTGGCCGTCTGACCACCAGACACTCCAAGAAACTGGGATGGCAGCTCAGAGGACTATTTTGAAGAGCTGAGGTGAGGCAGGTAGGTGGTGTAGTATTTGTTCTGAATATACTTAAATTTCCTCCTTAAAGGCAGAGCAATGGTCTTTAGCCTTTGGCTGATAGGGTCTCTTGGGTTTGGCTTTTAAAAACTCAGTGATCAAGTAAAATTTGGAACAATTCATCAACTGTTTCAGACGCTTGCTTTTCTTGGTACCAAACTCTGGATGACTTGCAAACTTCTAGGAGTCTGTGTTTTTTTAGATTCTGGTAGTTTTCAAGCATCAGGCACAGCTATCTACAGATTTCAAATATCTTGTCATTGAGATCATGCCCTTTGGAATTGGACAGAGATAGATATAATATATGAATAACTACCTATCAGCAATGAGACGACTTAAATTCTCTTAAGACTCAGTTTCCTCATCTGAGAAGTGATAAAGTACTTTATACATATTAGCTGTCATTCTCAGCTTCCTCTGAGTTATAATAAGAACAAATATGTAGTGTGGCTTACTCAGAGCTGACACAGCATTCCAAAAAATACTAGTCCCGTTTCCTAAAGATTTTTTTTGAGGTAAGTAATAACAATTACAGACATTTTTCTATTATCCAGTTTAGTTACAAAATTCCATATTTAAGTTTATTAAATAATTCCATATACTTAAACAAAGATTATCTATTATTATTTACATAAATACAAGTTCTATTGAATGTAACTTTTATGTTTTCACAATTCAAAAGAAATGCAGTACCCTAAAATTCCTCAGGATCATTGTGAATATTATGTATATTCCTATACTAATATACAGAATGGACATTAAGAGAGAGTCTTGACTAATGGAATACTACCTGACAAAACAGCCATTATAAAAAAGCAACCAGGGTAAGATTATAGAGCTGAAAAAGTACAGACATTGTAAATCTAATGTCTCATTTTAGTGATGGAGCAATGACTACATATTCACTCATCTGTGTGGGTGTGTGTATGAGTGTGTATGTGTGTACACACACACTCTCACATACACTATATATATATTTACTTATTTGTAATTATATATATATATATTTGCAATTTAACTTCTCTATCTGCTTGCACATTATAGGACACAATATTTCATATCATATATCATATATTGTATATATGGCAATTTGGAAAGTATGAGATAATATTGTCAAAACTCATTTGCTCATCTGTGTTCTGTGGATTGGTCAAATCTCATTTGCTCATCTGTGTTCTGGGGATTGACATTAATAGTAGCCTCTTTCCTTACTATACTCTGCTTAACTGTAAGCTCCAAGAGGGTGTGGTTGTAATTATATGTTCTATTAGCTTTCTATTGCTGCAGAACAAATTACCACAAACTTAGTGGCTTTAAACAACATTCATTAATTATCTCATAGTTTCTGTAGGTCCTAAGCCCAGGCAGGGCTTAACTGAATTCTTGTCTTCTCTGTGTCTGCAAATGGGCTTTTCTCTTGGCATGTGCTTCCCTGGTGTCTCTCACTGTGTCCAAATTTCCTCTTCTTATGACACCAGTCACCCTGGACTAAGGGTCACCCTAACAGCCTCATTTTAACTTTATTACCTCTTTAAAGGACATATCCCCAAATACAGCCACATTCTGAAGTGCTGGGAGTTAGGGCTTTAACATATATGAATTTCGGTACGGACACAATTCAGCCTGTAACAAGATCTCGCATGACTGAAATCAAAGTGTCAGCTGGCGCCATTCACTCATCTGAGGTCTGAGGGTCTTCCTCAGGTTCATTGGTTGTTAACCAATTCATTTTTGGTTCGACTAAGTTGTTAGTATGGAAAAATATTAAAAAATAAAATATACCCACCTGCAAAATATACCTCTTTCAAATAATTTTTCTTATCAGTAAGCTCCCAGGATAATTATTCAGATTAGATCAAAGTCAAACTCTAGAGTGAGAGTTATATGTACATTTTAGATTACACATTTATCTATGTACATAAAAGGAAAAAAAAAGCATTCAGTGGACCTTCATATTAGTCTCTAGGTTCCTCTCTCTATAGAATTGTTTTATCTCTTAACCATTCAAAAGAATGATCTTCATCTTGTTCCAGCACCCGATGTTCTGTTCTGAATAGCCACTTTTTTAAACGACACTATATGAGTAAGTCTTCCTCTGAGTGTATACATTTACTCAATAGCTATCAAGTATTTACCAATTACTATTTATGGAAGCCTTTACATTATATTCCATTATATGATGCAAAACACTATTAAACTCAATAAATACTCAATAAAGGGAATCGACATGCGATGATGTAGTGGTCTATCTCTCTGTCTCTGTCTCTCTGTTCTTTCTCTTGTGTGTTTGTTCCATGATCCCAGTTTTGTTCTGTCTGTTTTGATCAGATATTCTCACAGATTGAGATGAATAAAAACGTCACTTCTTGCTTGTGATCCAAACTGAAATTAGAGCCTTTATTGGGCAAAAGCAAAGAAACACCACTATTCCTTGAAATTAGTGATAACTCTGTCTCGGTTCCTCTGCTCTACATATCCTAA
Source organism: Lagenorhynchus albirostris (assembly GCF_949774975.1). Taxonomy (NCBI): domain Eukaryota; kingdom Metazoa; phylum Chordata; class Mammalia; order Artiodactyla; family Delphinidae; genus Lagenorhynchus; species Lagenorhynchus albirostris. The sequence continues at coordinate 18,476,803 of NC_083095.1, forward strand.
GCTTCTCAGGTGAAATGTGACTACTTAGCAACCATTTTCATTCTCAGTCTACTTGGTGTGTCTTATCCTAATTTTATATGGTACTTGAGTATCCTAATACTGATGGATTAAACTTTTACTGTGTTAAAACAATGTTAAGGAAAACTCTGCTATAAAGTTTCATAATTCTTAGTATTCTTCTTTCATCTTCTTCTTCTTCAATCCACTCAATTTTTTTTTTCATTTTCCCCCAGTATTTTTTCTCATCCTTGCTAGGGTAGTGTTTTGATTACATCTTCAGACAGGTTTTTCTTATAGATTTTGAGAAAATCTGAATGTAAGTTCACATCACTACAAACAATTTCAGAAAACATGGACTTCTCACTTGAAATTTAGACTGCAAATTCACTAGTTGCACTCAACTTATAGGAATATAAATTCTTATCAGTCAATAAATGGAATTAACTTTTAGTCTATATAATGAGTTAGTCTTAAGAAATTTTTTGTATTTACATTGATAGTCAAGGATATTTTGAGAGGTAACTAGATCTTACTTGATATAATTAGTAACTTGGAATATATTCTTTCTAGTAAATGTCAACTCAAGTGCTCTAACTTCATTACTACATTAATATAAATTCTTAATATCAGATACCAATGAGAAAAATGCTACATAAGAAAATCCAAACTTAAAGATGTGAAAAATTAACTGGAGTTGACAGTTGTTTTTCAAAAAGATTTTTTTTTTTTGCCTTAACACAAAGTTTTACAACATTGTAAATCACTTGCATTAGAATCACCTGAGTTGATGTTTTGTTTTGTTTTTTCAACTCAGATATATATGGCCAACCTCTGACACACTAATCAGAATTTCTGAGGAGACACCTGCAGTGATTTCAACAAGTTCATTGATTCATTCAACTAACATCTCAGTGCCTACAATGTACTGGACAGTGTTCTAGGTACTAGTGATACAACCATGAATTGATCTTGCCTACCTGAAACTACGTTCTATTTGCTGGGAGACAGGAAAAGAACAGATTAATTTTGAAATAATTGCAATGTCTGAGGTGATAAGTGCTGTTGATAAAAGAAAGCACCTCAGAAAAAAAAAAAAAAAAGAAAGCACCTCAGGGGGTTAAGGACTCCTACTAGGGGAAAAGGGAGTTAGAAATTTCAATTTCAACTAGAATAATAAAAAAAAAAGACACCATGGACAAAGGCATGAAGAAGAAGAGGGAATGAGCCAACAAGATGTGTAAAGGCAAGGACTTGCCAGGCAGAAAAAACTGGAATTGAGATGGATGCTGCCTGTTATGTCTGAATAACAGCAAGAAGACCCATGTAGCTCGAGGGGGCTGATTGCTCAAGAGACAGTATTGCTCAATCCATGAGACAATAGATCCTTGGGACAGACTGCCAGTGCCTCTGTCAACCATTCATTTGTAGTATGACCTCAAGAAACTTTCTTAATTGCTCTGTGCCTCAATTTCTTCATCTATAAAATGGGTTAATAATTGTGCCCACCCGATTAGGTTGTTATGAAACTTAATGAGCTAGTGTTTGTAACTGCTTGGCACTTGTATTATTAGGGTTCTCCAGAGAAACAGAACCAATAGGCTAAATATAGATGTATATAAGAGGAAATGTATTATAGGAATTGATTCATGTGGTTATGGAGCCTGAGCAGTCCCACAGTCTGCTGTGTACAAGCTGAAGAACCAGAAAAGCTGGTGGTATAATTCAGTCTGAGTCTGAAGCCCTGAAAACCATAGGATCACTAGTGTAAGCCCGAGAGTTCAATGGTCTGGGAATACCAACGTCCAAGGGCAGGAAAAGATGGACTTTCCAGCTCAAGAAGAGAAAATTCACCCTTTTTTCCCTCTTTTGTTGTATTGGGGCCCTCAACAGACTAGAAGATGCCCACCTACACTGGTGAGGGAAGAACTTTATTTGGTCTACTGAATCAAATCAAGAAACACCTCCACCAAGTTCCCTAGAAATATGTTTTGCCAGCTGTCTGGGTATCCCTTATCCCAGTTACGTTGAACCATGAAAGCAACCTTCACAGCACTCATAAAAACAGAGAATAACAGAACAGGAGTCAGAAGGGTAAAGAGCAGCCAATTTGTAGAACACTGACTTTTACTCTGATTCAGTTGGGAAACCATTACAGGTTTTGAGTGGAGGACAATCTGACATACGTTTTAAGTGGGAGAAACATTTGTATTTTGTTTCACTCTCAACTAACAAACTATTTGGAAGGAATGCTTTGAAGTTCAGATCCAACTTGTCATCATTTATTTTATTTTATTGTTGTGGCTCTCAACACCCAATTGCAAAAATCTCTTGTGTTTAAAATAGCCTCAGGGTTAATTTTCGGAGGGCTAATTTATTCTCCACCATCTGTTATCCTACTAATCAGTAGTAGAGTACAACTCATATTTTCCCCGTTACTGCAACCAAATACAACTTATTATTTCCAAAGTTCCTGACTCCTAGTTCCCTCATCCATATTATAGGATACACGTTTGTCCAGCTTATCTCACTGTGTTATTTGAGTCAGCTGAGAAAAAAAATTTATATGAACTCACTGGACTTAGTCAAACTATAGAAACAAATGTTTGATAATCCATGGCTTTGTGCCAGCTTTTTAAGTATTAAACCACTGGAGCTACTTACTTCTGTACTACATTTTAAAGTTGGTAAGACTCATTTGAACAGAAAAGTTCTGCTTATTATTTCACAGACACCTAGCTGAGTTATCACTTAAAGTATCATTATTAGAGACAGTCTACACTCCCTGGAATATTAAGGAGTCAGATTGGTCTAATCACAAGGTGCCCAAGGTATCCCTGTTACGCTTCATCTCCTGGACCATCTCCACCTCTGCTCACCTGGCTGTCTGTTCTTCCAGAACTAGTTTACCAAAGTATCCACTCCTGTCCTTTCTGACTTTTATCCTTTTCCTGTATCAGAGAAGAATGAGGACAGTGTCCTATTTGTTCATTTACAAATCCATGCATTCTCTACATGTACTTTTGGAATCCCTAATTTGTGCCAAGTTTGTTTTTTTCTCCCCTTCATTTCATGAGTTATTAGTTAATCTGAAGGTTAACATTTTGGATCTTGAGTACTTAAACCCGTACCTCAAGCACTGAGCGATAATATATCTCAACGACTGTAGAGCTGAATTTCATCTAAAGCAAAGGCAGACATCACACTGGGGAATGTACATAGCAAGCCCTACAGCTGTAGACTGCCCCCAGTAAAACCACTGACCAAGGGCTGATTCTCACTGACACGAGTTCACGTGTGTGTTTAGGGGTGAGGATGGCAGTGGGAATAGTGACAAATTCAATGTTTGGGTGATGGTTAGATAATATAGAGGCACATCAGGTCCTCTTATCTTAAGATTAAGGATGAGGAATGAGAATACACTAAAATCACATTAATGTGCAGCACAGGAGAACAAATATCCTATTATACACTTTTAACTAAGCATTCTAGGACCCTTTTCCTTGACTACTCATTAAGAATTGGGCTATATTCTCTCACCAAAGTGAATATACCTTCTTTTCAGTTACTAGTTTCCTACATGTCAGTCTTTTTTTTCTCTTTGTTTCTCATCAAAGAGCAATGCAACTTTGGTTATAAACAGCAAGTGCTAGAAATTGCCAGCTGGATGCTCTACTTCCAGGCAATGACAATAAGAAGGGGCTGATGAACAACAGCTCATGTTGCTGATGAGATGCAATTAAAGCGGCAAATAAGGATAAGTGTTCCACTTGACACACACACACACACACACACACACACACACACACACACACACACCACTAGGCTGGTCAGATTTCACAAAGCTGCTCTATTTTCTTCCTTTCAATTGCCTAACGATGCCAGGATTCCTGATATGCCCAACTGAATTTCCCCCAGATTAATTCCATCATTCTGAAAATAACCAAGTCTAAAATAATGATGATGTCAAACAGAGAAGTGGTTCTTAGCCTTGGGGATAAGGAGGCCAGCACCTCTCCAGAGCGGCATGGAGGTCTGTTGGAATGATGTCTTGCCTGTAGCATTGCAGTGGAACCTAGAGACAGTATCCATGGCAATTTGTGTGGCTTCAACCCTTCCATCACATGGCATTTCTATATGGACTCATGAAATGACACAGGTAATACATCTGTGCTCACATACAATCACTCTGTTGCTGTGTTAGTTATTGAAATTGTACTTCCAAAGTCTAATGTCTCCAAATTACTCAGTATTCCACTCTCAGTGAATTTAGGATTCTCTGTAGAATCACTCATGACCAGATATCTTCAATTTTTCCTAAGCAATCAGTGATCCTTTTTCTGTTGTTTTAACTTACCTTAGGTGGAAAATAATGATGCTTTCACTTACTGAGTCTGGAGAAGGCAAGGGGTTTGCAGTGCCAGTACCAGCAATGGGAAGGCAGTAAACAGAAGGCTTAGGACCACAAGCCTAGAGTCAGTGAAGTCTGGGTTCAAATCCCAACTCTGTCCTATAATGACAGTAACTCAGCCAAGCTGCTTGAACTTGCTAAGCTTCAGTTTCCTCAACTATAAGAAAATACACGGAGTGGGGGGAGTGATGGTGGGGTGAATTGGGATATTGGGATTGACATGTATACACTAATATGTATAAAATAGGTAAATAATAAGAACCTGTTGTGTAAAAAATAAAAAAAAAATAAAATTCAAGGAAAAAAAAGAATTTCTAAATAAGAGGGTTCTTATTAGGAATTAATGAGGGAGAAAAAGCATGAAAAGCCATTGACTGGTATATAGTAAATGCTCAGAAAAGTTATATGGTTTATAAATTCTTAAGCTAAAGAATTCCTAACCTATACAATTAACTGCTATTGTGAATTTGATTTTTATTTAATTCCTTATTAACAAATTGAAAACATAAAAAGTCAAAGCTAGGCTGAGCTTTTCTTCCTTCGTAGGATGTCATATTTTACTTTATAATTAATACATTACTCAAGACTAATCATACCCTTGATTCTAACTCCAGTTTTCATGATGATGAAAGTTAGAGAATTTCAGCCCCCAGGCTGGAGAGGGTAAAATGGCTTATTACTTGGTAGAAGGAAGAAATAATAAGAAAGTTATTTATAGGCATCAACCAATGATTGCATGATTTTGACTGGGAAATGGTTGATCAGGGAGCAATTTTTGAGATCTAATAGAATAGAAGCATATGAATTGTTATAAGCATCCCGAGTTTGTCCCGGCTGTGAGCACCAACTCATTTTTAAAGTGTCTCTGCCTCAGCCTTCTGTTTTATAAAATAATTCTACTCTCCATTATTTGCAAGGCATAGTTTATACCTGAAGCCTACTTTAAAAGCATCATCACTCTGAGGGTTTTGCAGAGTAAGATAGTTTACAACGGCAGGGAAGCTGAGTAATTTCAAAGCCACAGTTCCCACTACAATGTAGATGTCAACATTACACCAAATACACCCATTAACTGAAAACTCTGCTTTGAAATCAGCCTGTTCGGGCTTGTGACATCGTCTGCTTATGTGAATGTATTTGTATTCACTGCCATATTATGCTTTGAGTTGGGGAACGCAGATGCCATAACGTAGGCTGGAAATACTATGTTTTGAAAAAGTTACATCCTGAATGTCTGCCTGCACCCTCTGTGTGTTTTATCCTCAATTGAAATGTTCATATAAAAGGAAAGATAATGATGTGATTCATTTACTGGCTGCAAGGAAAGAATGTGTGAGTTCGCAGAGCAGCTGCCCACCTTTTTGGGCTTTGAATTCCTTCTAGTGGACTTGCACGTTTCAGACAGGAGATACTTATAAGGCTCTTTGTTTCCTTAATTGCTGCCAAAAGAATATATAGGAAAACAGAACTGCTCATTTTTGATTTGCTTGTCCCACCTGTGTCCCTGCCTATGGATCCCGAGAGGACCACTGAAAATGAGTGACGCTTTTGAAATGAGTGAACTGACCTCTCCTCCCCCTACACCCTCTCCTCAAAACATGAGAACAAAAGAATGCCTTTTTAAAGACTGAGTAAATAAAAACAAATATCCTTTATAACAAGAATTCCTTGGACCAGCTCTGTCAGATTCTTACGTTTAATGCAGAGGACGTGAAGATCATCCACTTCGTGGTCATCCATCAGGTCATCCATCCAAACATAATACTTAATCACCAATACATTCATAGAAATAAAAATAAGCCACTTGTAACCAATTTCCCACCAGCCCCAATAAAATGTTTTCAGGAGTGTTTTGGTTTTCTACTGCTGTGTAACAAGCTACTCCTGTACTGATTGACCTAAAACAACGATTATTTTATTTATTCATGATGCTGGGGGTCAGGAATGTGGGCAGTGTCCAGCTCTGCATATCACCTGCTTCATATGGTATCGGCTGGCCGCAAGGACTGTTGGGAGGTCCAAAATGGCCTCCTCATGCACGTGCAGACAGTGCTGACGACTGGCTGGGAGTTTAGGCTGAGCCTGTGTGGTCCTTACATGACCCTCTTTATGTGGATGCTTAGGCATCTTCACAGCCTGGTGGCGGGCTTTCAAGAAGGAGCATTCAGGCGGGATGAGAATGGACACTTCAGATCACTTAAGGCTTGGCCTCGAGAGTAACATGGCTTCACTTCTGTACAGTGAAAACTCCATTCTGTTAGTTATCCTTCATTCTGTTAGTCAAAGCCAGTCATCGTATTCCCCCAAACTCGAAGGGAAGAGGAATAGGCCTCACCCTTCAAAAGAATAAGTAACAAAGATTTTAGGGCTATCTTTAATCCACTATAGCCTCATGACACCAAAACCAGATTAAAGATTAGCTTTAGAAAATAATTACTTGCTTTCCCAAGTTTGAGTTTTGACCTCCATTTAAACACTGAATGCTCTGAAGAGCCCAAGAGCACACAGTACCATCATATAAAGACAGTCAAGTTCTAGGACTCAAAGCATTATATATTAATTGAATCTGAAAAAGAATATATATATATATATATATCACTTTGCTGTACACCTGAAACTAACACAACATGCTAAATCAACTATACTTCAATTTTTAAAAGAAAGATAAACTGAGATTTTTTTAAAAAAGGTTTGTTTCAGATGGAAGGAATACATTGTTCAAAAATATCCTTTAAATGTCCGTATGAAAGCCTTTCCCCCCTGGGATAGACTTAGAAGATGAGTTCATATACATTAGGCTTAGAATGTTGCCATCTTTCTGTAATACTGAAACAGTAAACAGAGAGCTAAAAAAAGTGGGGTGGGGTGAGAAATCGTCTGGCCAAGTATATGGCACTATGCGTCAAAAAGAGAAAAAAAATCTCTTTGATCTTGTCTGGCAATTTGGTACCTGTGCACCTGAATCTAGGTGCAATCAGATAAGCCTGAGTACTTTGCTTAGTACAGGTTTGACAAGTCAAGATACTGGTAAAGATTCTTAGTGTTGATTCTGCTACTAAATCCAAATAGCATGACTAAACCTAGCAGAATCTGAGATACATTTTTAAGATTCCCAGCTCCCCTCTCTTTTCCCCCCAAAGAAATATGTGCATTCCATCTGTCTTATTTTTGTTAAGACCAAAGGCATCCCTGGAAGGTTATGAAGTCTCTTTTATTATTCCTTTTTAACTGTTAGGGAAATAGTTTGGTGTTAAGCGATTTGCTCAGATTTGACAGTTAGAGACAGAACTTACTTGAAGCTCTCATCTCCTGCCTCTCTATGAAGTGATTTTTTTTTTCACCCCACTGGCAGATGCACACAAATGTTATTATATGCAATTTGCTAAATTCCCAAGAGAACAAAACCATACCTTTAATTAATTGATGATGCCAAGTTCAAGAGACGTTAATGATGCTAATACCCAGCATCCATTATGCTAGATCATCATATCATCCATATAGTAATATTTCTTGTCAGGGCTAAGGGACTTCAGGTTGATGATACTTACAGCAAGGATTACTGAGGCTAGAAATACTGCATTTAAAAACGATTTCTAGTCATCCTTTCATGCCCACTCTTCCTAAAACCTTCAGCCTCAATAGGAGGAGGGAAATACAAGAAAATACTTGCAGAGGCTGGTAAACTGGACCTTTCACACCATTTAAAGAACAGTTATCTTCAGTGAATTGTGGTTATGTGGCCATATAAACCCAGTGTAGCCAGACTTTTCAATATTTCAAATAAAACAAGAAATCCAGATTTTTACATGCACTATCCATATTTTTAAATGTTAGCAATAATTCAAAATTAAAGCAGTGTGTGTACCAGTTTTCTGGTGGTGGGAGGAAGGGCAAAAAAAGGGTAAAAACAAATACGCATACATTTTCATTGGACATACCAAGTACCAAGTTTGAGACATTAGTTTGAGCTTCCTTGATGCCTTTGTTCTTTCATATAAGTCAAGCAAGATGTTAGAAACATTTTTCTTGTTTCGTTTCATTGCCTCCTAAGCCCCCAAAGCAAAACACATGTAGAAATACATATATGCAAACATAAATGTACAACATCCATATATACATGCAAATAATAAGTGCGGTTTCTGTGATATTGTAGATGTTATGGTCTGATAGATTTCCAAAAATGACCATAAAATCTTCCATTCCTGTATGTTCATCTATTTGCCGCTTCGCCCATCAACAGGTTGAATCTATTTCGCTACCTTTGTATCTGGGCTTGACCATATAATTTATTTAATTATTAAGATATTAGCGAATGTGACACAAGCAGAGCCTTGAAAAGCCCTTGTGTCCTGTGGCTTGCCTCTCTTACTGCTCTGTGGAACTCTTTTTTACCATCAGGTGAATAAGCTCAGGCTGACCTGAAACTACATGGAGGGGGTGTCCAGCTAGCCCAGCTAACCCAGTCTGCCCATCTGTATCAGCTGAACCCCAGCCATGGACCAGTTGAGTGAACCCAGACCAGAAGAGCCACCTGGTTGAGCCACAGGATCATAAGAAGTAATCAATGTATGTATTTGAAGCTACTCTCTGACTCATATGTTTTTAAGGAAAGACAGTAGTCTTTAGGAACAAAGAGTTGGTTATCTTATAGCTGTGTGGCCCTGGGTAAGTTACTTGAGTCTCCCTAAATCCCAGTCCTCAACTAAATACAACCTATCATATGGGAGTAAAATGGCATATATCTTATATCAATAGCGATTTCAAGCTATCATCTATCTATCTATCTATCTATCTACCTACCTACCTACCTACCTACCTAATTGTCCTTCCATCCTTCTGTTCGTCTATCACTTAACATAGTTCTTGGTATTGAATGCCATAGAAGGCATTAAAATATCAGTGACCTTTTTCTTCTTTGTTATTTGTAAAGCGTCCCATATAATTATATAACTATGGTTTCTGCTTCCAAGGCATATTCTCAGATATATATATATATATTTTTAATTAACTCTTTGCAAAAACCTTGCTTGGCATATAAGGTAACCTTTCAGCTAATTAAGAAATAACCAAACTGAAACTCAGAGAGTTACAGCAATTGGTTTAGGGAATAAAGTTAATGACGCTGGAGGCATTTGAAACCAAGTACGTTGTCTTGCACTCCTTGAAGAGTAATATTTTTCCTCTAGCTTCTAAATGAAACAAAGGCATTGTTTCTGGTGAATAGTTATCCAGTGTGTAGGCCTTCCAGGAAAATATTATAAGTTTTGAAATTATTTTTAAATGGCAATTTTTGAGTCTGCCAAAGCGTATATTTTCACAGATTTTTTATATCTATACAAGGAAAAAAAAAACTGTGAAAGGCAAAGTGAAAATCTAAGGATCTGATGCTAATCAAAATCACAGTATCTGCAGGAATGTTTTCACATTTTTCTCTCCATCCTTGAGTTACACTGCTAATCAAATTAAGTGAAGATACACTGAATATTTTTAAGAGAGGGAATAAAAATACTGTTAGGCTTTTAGAAAACAGATATCCTTTTGTCTACACTTGAAAACTATCCATGGTTATCCATCAAAGTTGTTGCAGTTCTCACCCTTGATCCCTTATGGGGTTTGACCTCCACCACAACCTTCCAAACTCTGCTTCCATTTTATTTTCCACCTGTCTTGTCTCCCCTTTGCAACTCTATTGCTTTAAATAAGTGCTTTTATTATTTTTTTCCTCTTTCTTTTCCCAGCTTCTTTCATGCCACTCCCTAAACATGGAAAGAGCTCTACTTATCTTTACAGTTCCTTTTCCCTCTTTCTTAGTAAAAAGAAAACTTAATAAAAAATTTTAAAAAAAACAAATAAAATTTAAGTGTGTCATATTTTATGCAGAAGTCCAAAGCCAAGTTCACTGACCATCTTGCTCACCTGATTGAACTGAGTAACCATCAAGAAGTCAGTCAGCATCTTCTTATCATTTTTATCTGTTACTCTGACTATGGGTTTTTGGGAATCAAGAGCTTGGTGGATCCTAATGTTTTTAAATGACTGTTGTGTGATATTTTACAGTTACAGCTTATAATTTATAAAAATTAAAAAATAAACATGCTTTCACTGGTAAAGTATCTCCTTTCTCTTTCTTCCTTCTTCCTCTCAAGTACATGTGGGAGTTTCTATTATCACCAACATCTGGTCTTTGAGGCCAAAAATTAAAACTACAAACTTGCTTAAAAAAAAAAATACATGTGCACAAAAACACAGCTGTCTGTAGGTTTCTTTTGATCCCACTGTAAAAGAAGCTACATGTCATTTTCTTGATTTAAGGCTTTTCGAAGAGAGGGAACTACCAGACCTGAGTCTTCTCACTCTCGTCCTTTTCAATTTCCTCCTTAGGGCACAGCATGTGTGGGAATCATGAGCAAAAAGACACTCTTTCATGCATCGATGATTCTATCACATTTTGGTGGAAAAATAATTTGGACAAACTGAGGCCTCCACTCACTTTTGGGGGCATCTTTTGAAAGACACCACACATTGAGCCTGTTTCAAATTTGCTTTTCAAACGGGATTGTTTTGACAAGGGAGGGAAGCGTTATGTGAACTTATTATGTGATCATACTAATTCCAGAGTCATTTTAGGTGGTGGATGAAGGGACTGTATTTTCAAACTCATCAAATGGTATCAAGGGTAAACCTATAAAATTCTTTCAAGTTTTTCATACAATCAGTGTCCAGGCCATATGATATTTTCCCCTTGTTTACGCAGAATAAAACAAAAAATATATTTAGAACCACCAAACCTCATTAAGAGGAGATTATACAAAAATGGGCATGACAAAACTCATGATCCCAATACAGTGATAGGAAGACAAAAATGCCAGTAGAGTCCACCCTTTGTTTAAATGATAATATCAATTTTTCACGCACAGTTTTCCTAGAGATGCAAAATAGCAGCAAAACAGGGATTCGTTTTCAAAATTGGCCAGAAGTTTTCTTCAGCTTTATTGAGGTATAATTGACAAATAAAATGGCGATATTGTTTATTGTACACAGTGTGATGATTCAACATACGTATACATTGTAGAAGGATTCCAACCATCCAGTTAACTAGTGAATCATCATTTCTCATATTTACCTGTTTTGAGGGTAAGAACACTTAAGTTCTGCTTTCCTAGCAAATTTTAGTTAACTAACACATTATTATCAAGTATAGTCACCATGCTGCATATTTGATCCTCAGACCTTATTCATCTTATCACTGAGAGTTTGTACCTTTTTACTAACCTCTCCCTATTTCCCACATGTCCCAGTCCCTGGCAAATATCATTCTACTCTTTGTTTCTATGAGTTTGACTTTTTTAAAAGGTTCTACATTTAAGTGATACCTTACAGTGTTTGTGTTTCTCTCCCTGTCTTGTTTCACTTAGCATACTGCCCTCTAGTTTCATCCATTTTGTAGTATATGGCATGGATACATACTATATGGTTTCAGGTCTTATGTTCAAGTCTTTAATCTAGTTTAAGTTGATTTGTATGAGTAGTGCAAGATGGGGGTCCAGTTTCATTCTTTTACATGTAGCTATCCAGTTTTCACATCACCATTTACAAAAGAGCTCATTCTTTCCCCTGTATATTTTTGGTACATTTGTTGAAAATTAATTGACCATATATGCATGGGTTTATTTCTGGACTCTCTATTTTGTTCTATTAATCTATATGTCTGTTTTTATGCCAATACCATACTTTTTTTTTTTTTTTTTTTTGCAGTACGCAGGCCTCTCACTGCTGTGGCCTCTCCCGTTGCGGAGCACAGGCTCCGGATGCACAGGCTCAGCGGCCATGGCTCACGGGCCCAGCTGCTACACGGCATGTGGGATCCTCCCGGACCAGGGCACGAACCCGCATACCCTGCATCGGCAGGCAGACTCTCAACCACTGTGCCACCAGGGAAGCCCTCCAATACCATACTCTTTTGATTACTATAGCTTTGTAATATAATTTGAATCCAGGAAGTGTGATGCCTCCAGCTTTGGTCTTCTTTCTCAATTTTTTTTGTCTATTTGGGATTTTTGTAATTCTATACACATTTTATAATTATTTTTCTATTTCTTTAGAGAATGTCATTGAAATTTTGATAGGGATTGCTGTGAATCTGTAGATCACTTTGGATATTAAGGACATTTTCACAATATTAATTCTTTCAAATCATGAACTTGTAATAACTTTCCATTTATTTGCATCTTCTTCAATTTCTTTCATCAGTGTTTTATAATTTTCAGTATACATATCTTTTACTTCCTTAGTTAAGTTTATTCCTATGTATTTTATTATGTTTGATCTAATTGTAAATGGGATTTTTTTCTTAATTTTCTCTTTTGGATAGTTTGTTTTTAGTGTATGGAAACATCACAGATTTTTGTATGTTGATTCTGTCTCCTGTAACTTCACTGAATTTGTTTATTAGCAGTTTGGGGCTAGGATCTTTAGGCTTTTCAATATAGTGCCATTTGCATAAAGAGACAATTTTACTTTTTCCGTTCTGATTTGGATGCCTTTTATTTCTTTTTTCATGTCTAATTACTCTGGCTAGTATTTCCAGTGTGATGATTAAAAGTGGTGAGAATGGGCATTCTTGACTTGTTCCTGATCTTAGAGATGCTTGTTGCTTTTCATCTTTGAGTATGATGTTAGCTGTGGGCTTGTCATACATAGCCATTAATATGTTGAGGTATATTCCTTCCATACCCAGTTTATTGAGAATTTTTATTATGAAACGGGGTTGATTTTTGTCAAATGTGTTTTTTTCATCTTTTGAAATAATTATATGATTTTTATTTTATTTATATGGTAATTTTTCTTTGTTGGGATGTTTATGATAACTGATTTAATCTCTCTACTAGCAATTAATCTATTCAGGTTTTCTATTTCTTCATGATTCAGTTTTGGTAAGTTATATGTTTCTAGGAATTTATATATTTCTTCTAGGTTATTTAATTTGTTACCATACAATTGTTTATAGTAGTTTCTTATGGTCCTTATATTTCTGTGTCATCAGTTATAATGTTTTCTCTTTCACTTCTGATTTTACTTATTTGTGTCTTCTCTCTTTTATTTTCTTATCTAGCTAAAGTTTTGTCAATTTTGTTTATTTTTTTCAAAATCTAGCTCTTATTTTCATTGATATTTTTTTCCTGTTGTCTTTTTGGTCTCTATTTCAATTATTTTTACTCTGATTTTTACTTCCTTCCTACTACTAACTTTACACTTAGTTTTTCTTTTTCTAGTTCCTTGAGATGTAAAGTTACATTGTTTTTTTGAGCTCTTTCTTGTTTCTTAATGTAGGTGTTTATTGCTATAAACTTTCCTCTTAGAACTGCTTTTGCTACATTCTGTAGATCTCAGTATGTTGTTTTTCCATTTTCATTTGTATCAAGATATTTTTTAATTTCTTTTTTGATTTCTTCTTTGACCTATTGGTTATTCAGGGACTTATTGTTTAATTTCAACAAATTTGTTAATTTTCCAATTTTTATCCCTTAATTGATTTCTACTTTCATATCATTATTGTCAGAAAAGATGCTTTATATGATTTCAATCTTCTTAAGTTTATTAGGACTTGTTTTGTGGCATAACATATGACCTACTTGGAGAATATTCCATGTGTGTTTGAGAAGAATTTTTCTTCTGCTGCTATTGAATGGAATGTTTTGTATATGTCTGTTAGGTTTATCTGGTCCAACCTATAATTTGAGTACAATGATTCCTCACTGATTTTCTGTTTGGATGATCTATCCAATATTGACACTAGGGTGTTGAATTCCCCTGCTATTTTTGTACTGTCTATTTCTTTCTTCTGATCTGTTAGCATTTAATTTAGATATTTATGTGCTCAAATGTTGGGTACATAAATATTTATAATTGTTATATCCTATTAATTAATTGACCCATAATGACATTTTTTATCTCTTGTTACTGTTTTTGGCATAAAGTCTCTTTTGCCTGAAATAAATATATCTATATCTACCCTGCTTTCTTCTGGTTTCCATTTGTATGGAATATCTTTCTCCATCCCTTCATTTTCAGTCTAGGATTGTCCCTAAAACTGAAATGAGTCTCTTGTATGCAACATATAGTAAGGTTCTTGTTTTTTCTTTTCTTTCTTCCTTCCTTCCTTCCTTTCTTTCTTTCTCTTTCTTTCTTTCTTTCTTTCTTTTCTTTCTTTCTTTCTTTCTTTCTTTCTTTCTTTCTTTCTTTTCTTTCTTTCTTTCTTTCTTTCTTTCTTTCTTTCTTTCTTTCTTTCTTTCTTTCTTTCTTTCTTCTTCCTTCCTTCCTTCCTTCCTTCCTTCCTTCCTTCCTTCCTTCCTTCCTTCCTTCCTTTCTCCCTCCCTTTCTTTCTTTCTTCTTTCTTTCATCCATTAAGCCACTCTATGTATTTGATTAGGGAATTTAATTTATTTAAAGTAATTATTGGTGTATATATATACTTACTATTACCATTTGTTAATTATTTTCTGGTTGTTTTGTTGTTTCTTATTTTCCTTTTGTCCTTTCTTGCTCTCTTCTTTTAGATTTGATGATTTTCTGCAGTGGTATGCTTTGATCACTTTCTCTTTATCTTTCTTTTTTTTTTTTTTTTTTTGTGGTACATGGGCCTCTCACTGTTGTGGCCTCTCCAGTTGCAGAGCACAGGCTCTGGATGTGCAGGCTCAGCGGCCATGGCGCACAGGCCCAGCCAGTCTGTGGCATGTGGGATCTTCCCGGACCGGGACACGAATCCGCATCCCCTGCATTGGCAGGTGGACTCTCAACCACTGTGCCACCAGGGAAGCCCTCTGTTTATCTTTCATGTATCTACTATACATTTTTTGCTTTGTGGTTACCATGACATTTACATCAAACATCTAATTCATATAGCAATCTATTTTAAGCTAACAATTTAACTTTAAAACACACATTTTTACACTCCCACACATTTTATGGTTTTGATGATGCAGTTTACAGCTTTGTATATTGTGTTTATATTAACAAATTATTATAGTCATAGTTACCTATGTCTTTTAACCTTAATATTAGAGTTGTAAGTGATTTACACATCATCGTTACAATATTAGAGTATTCTGAATTTGATTATATAATTATATTTACCAGTGACTTTTATATGTGCATAAGTTTTCCTGTTACTAATTACTGTCATTTAATTTCACTTTGAAGAATTCCCTTTAATATTTCTTATAAAGCTGGTCTTGTAATGAACTCCTCAGCTTTTGTTTTTCTGAAAATCTCTTTAACTTTCATTCAATACTGAAGGTCAGCTTTGCCAGATAGAGTATTCTTGGTTGATAGTTTTTTGTTTGTTTGTTTTCTTACAGCACTTTGAATATATCAACCCCACTCCCTTCTGGTCTGCAAGGTTTCTACTGAGAAATTAACTGATAATGTTATGGAAGTTCTCTGTAACAAATTGCTTTTCTATTGCTACTTTTAAGAATCTCTCTTGGTCTTTAAGAGACAAGTTTGATAATTTAATATGTCTTGGCATAGATCTCTTTGGACTTATCTTATTTGGTACTTTTTGGGCTTTGCTGATGGAGGTCTGTTTCTTTCACCAGATTAGGAAAGTTTTGGCTGTTATTTCTTCAGATAATCTTCCTCCCCCTTTCTCTCTGTCTTCTACTTCTGGAACTCCTATAATATGTACATTCAGTGCTTGATGATGTACTTACTATAAGTCCCTTAAGCTATCTTTACTCCTTTTCATTCTCTTTTTTTTTTTTTCCTTTTTGTTCCTCTGATTGGGTTAATTCCACTGCCCTGAGTTTGCTGATCCTTTCTTCTGCTTGATCTAGACTGATGTTAACTTCTCTATTGAATTTTTTAGTTTAGTTATTATATTTTTCAGCTCTATGATTTCTGTTTTGTACTTTTTTATAGTTTCCATATTTTTGTTGAAAATCTCAATTTGTTCAGGCATTGCTCTTCTGACCTTGGTGAACATCTTTAATAACCATTATTTTCAGCTGTCTCTCATGTAAATTATTTATCCCCATTTCCTCAAGATTTGTCTCTGGAGATGTATCTTGTTCCTTTGTTTTGAATATTTTCCCCTATTTCTTTTTTTTTTCCTTAATGCTCTGTGTCACTTTCTGCACATTAAATAGTCACCTCTTCCAGTGTTGACAGACTGGCTTCATGGAGATGAACCTCATCAGTCTGGTCAGAACTCCTGGTTGCTTTTAACCTTTGTGATTGCACAAGCTGCCTTCTTTTTCTTAATGGTCCCCAGTAATTGAGGTTGTGCTAAGACTTGTCAGTGTCCCAAAGTGGAAGATTGCAGTCAGCACCTAGATTCAGACTGATTAGAAGCTGGACCCTTAGGCAGGAGCTGAGAAAGTATTCAGTCAAAGCGCTTCTAGGGAAAGCCTGGATGATGGGAATTTTTGCCTGTTCCCTTTGTGCTGAGCCAAGGGGAGTGATAATATGCTCATTAACAACTGCTCTTTTGTTCATTACAATATAATCCTGTGAGACTCTTGAATGCAAGTCCCATTGGCTCTCAGAATAAGGTGATTTGGGGTCCGTCCCTTGGGTGGCAGGCTTAAAACTTGAGGCACTAGATGTGGTCTAAACCATTTGCTCTTCAGGGGAAATCTGGGAGTTGGAGATTCCCTCTTGATTATATGGCACTGTGCCAAGGGTGGGGCTTATAGTATTAGTCTGTCTCAGACTTTCATACCCATTTCAATGTGTGTACTTTCTCATTTGCCTGAGGTGTAGGAGTCACTCAACTATTTTCCAGATTTCTTTCAGAGGGAATTGCTCTGTGTATAGCTGTATACTTGGTGTGTCTGTGGGCAGATGGAAATTCAAGAGCATTCTATGTCATCATCTTGATACTGAGCCCTGGGAAAAAATGTTAAAGTCCCTTAGATTATTTTTTAATGGTAAATATGCTAATAAATTATTTAAATAATATGCTTTAAAGGAAAATTAAAGCATGACAGGACACACATTTTTCAGTAAAGTAGCTGAATAAATTATAAAACAGATTTTTTAAATTAATAGAGCCTCTAGATTTTTGCTTTCAATAAGTGGAATAAATCTGTTCTATGGCAATCCATTTGTTATATTATAGATGGTGGTTTGGAAAATTTTGGTTATCTAAGGCTGAGACAGCCTTCTAAATCTGTACTGGCAGGGAAATAAAATGTCTATTTTAAATATTATAAATAAAAGTTTTTTCTTTTTTTCAAAAATTAATGCAAATAAACAAAAAGCATAAAAATATGGTTCTACTAAATATTTTCTTTTTTTCAGTTACTTGTTCCAAATCCCACATTTTATTTATAGACTACAGCTAAGAGATCTTGCTTTGAAAACAATAAATAAAAAGATTCAGTAAATGGCAATAAATCATGAAATCATAATTTCAGATGGGACTACTGGAATTCTCAAAAGTTTTCAATAGTAGCATGATTTCCAAGATTGTTATCTCTGCTTCATCTCTCTATATACCAGAAGTTTAGCATTACATTTATGGGCATTTTTTGGTAGTAGTAAGCTACCAACATTCCTTGAGTAGCAATTTAGTTTACTCTTATGAAAAAAAGTTCTGATTTTTAATGACTTTTTTCTATTGTACTTCATAGTCCATATTCTTAATATATACATGTATGTGTATGTATGTAAAAACATGTATATTATATATGTTATGTATATTAATATATATATATATCTCATTTTCTTACTTTTGTGTCTAGACTAGTTCTGTATATAAACTAAATGTTCATTAAATATTTGGTAAGTATATTTAAATATATTTTCATATAAACACAGATACACACATAGATATGCACATACATTTTAAGTCTGTTATTTATTGCTAGAGGGATAGGAATGTTGACATTGATTTTGACATAGGCTATGGTCACATGGGAGATGGTTTCCATGTTTGGGTAGTAGAATGCAAAGCAGATCTCCCCCAAACAACCAGAAAGCCCAAATTTTTTAAAGTTTTATAATTTCACCATCCTATGTTTATGTAAAACATAATAGAGGTACCAATAATATAATCATATTATTAAAAGAAAAATATAGAACACTTTGTCTATAATTGGGAGTTTACTACCACTACTGCACGTCTCGGCTGATAAGATCATCTATTTGTGCCCTAGCTGTTTTCTCATTGCATTGTGCCGCCTTCCATAGAAACAGTTTTTAATCTAAAAAGTCCTTAATTTACAGTGTTTTATTCATTTTTCCATCTCCAACCACTAATTCTGCCAGTGTGTAGAACAGAATATGCACTCAATACATATTGGATGGATGGATGGATGGAGAAATAAGCAAGTCAACATGTTAAATTAGGAAATCCACATTCTCCCACCTCATCAGCTTTAGTGGGGACTGGTTAGGCAAGGAGTTTAAAGGAAGAGAACACCTTTATGTAACAGAAGGGCAGAATCAATCACAAAATCATTTGGTTTTCTGTGAAATCAATTCCATATAAATCATCTGACTACCAATCTGCATTTCCTCTGAATTGCTAAGTACCACCCACTCTACTGATTTAGAACAGTTTTCCTATACATGAGATCGGCATATGCAAATTAAAATATCAGTGACTAAAGCAACATATGGCTTAATCTTTGCTTTAAACAAAATCTTATCAGGCATGAAAATCTTTAGCTGGAGATAGAATGCATCCTGACAGCCTGAACTTTAGTTGTTGTTTTTTTTTTCTTCTAACAGCAGTTATTGGTTTATCATTAGTTTAATCAGAGACAGACTAAAATGTGTTTGTTTTGCACCCTGATCACAGCCGACTTGTTAAAACTAGAAAAGCACATTGGAAACATAATATGCAGTGACATTCTGAGACTGGTGCTTAATTCTGTCCACCTGTTACCAGGTAAGTGTATCCAGGTGGTTTCTTGAGCTATTTGAAAAGCCCTCTCAGGTACAGAGAAGATAAAAGGAGCTTTTAACATATACATGTGCTAGAAATCCATTCTTTTCCTCTCTGGAAGAGTCTACCTTTTGACCTTTTTCTATTGCTTCTTTTACGATGGTAACCCCTCTTTTCTAACTCCCTTTTATCCATATTCTCAAAATCTTATTTCAAGAGGTGAATAAAAGAAAGTAATTTTCTGTTTTTCTTGTTTACATTCTTTTTCTTATATCTACTCTCTATGCCAACTTTTCCTTCTTCAAGTATTTTCATTAACACCATCGTTACTATCATTTCTGCAATTAAAGTTTTCAGGGACTATTAAATATGGAAAAGGCACATGGCTTAACTTATGTAATTTATTATTCTCTAATGATTGAGTAATACAGGCAAAAGGAGTAAACATAAGTTCTTATGTCATTATAGAGCCCTTTACCTGGATGTACTATTTGCCTCTGACCTTCTGACATATCATTCCAAGAGTCTTGAGTAGTTCACAGGTTTTAATTAGGCATAAAACGCATTGATGGGGAGAATCATAATTAGTGCTATGCCAATGTTAGTTGTAGACAATTGCACTTATTTATCCATAATACCAATATATCTTTTGCTATATGAGAAGAAAATTGTCCTGTGCCTCATCAAATATACTTGATTGAATTAGTCATGGAGTTTGATTTATTCTTTTTATAATCAGCATTTTTGTCCTAGAAACAACAAAACTCACTCGAAGCTTAAGTTATGCAATACCTGAGTTAAGAGAGGAGTGGGGAGAATGCTCTCACCCATGTAAAAGAACACATATGAAGATATATAATGAACCAAAGAATTTGCATTTTATATATTTCTTATGATTTATAAATTTAACTTAGATCATTTATAATAATAAACATACAACCAAAGAAAATATAATCTTATTTATAACATCTTGTGGTAACTCTTTATGGTATGATAGCTCTTGAGGTGACTAATTTGATATAATTTTATCTGCCGCTTTACATATAATTTTTTAAAATATCATACTTGAGTCTTTGACATTTGGTTCAGCTAGTGGGCCATTTTGAAACAAAAGGATAGGAAATAAAACATTTTTAAAGGTATGTCTTTATTTTATAAATATAAAAGTACAATATGCTTATTAATTTGTTTTCCAAAATAAAATGTCACAAATGCAAAATTAAAAAATTCCCACAATCTCAAGAGTTAGAGATAGTCACTATCAGAAATTGTTTGATTCCCTCTGAGTATTTTCTAAAGAGGGTCAAATTTTTTTACAATTTTGAGACTTTTTTTTAATTGAAATATAGTTGACATACAATGTTATGTTAACTTCAGGTGTACTACATAGGGATTTGACATTTGCATACATTATGAAATGATCACCATTATAAGTCTAGTAACCATCTGTTCCCATACAAAATTATTACAATATTATTGACCATATTCCTTATCTTGTATATTATATCCCTGAGGCTAATTTGTTTTATAACTGGAGGTTTGTACCTCTTAATCACCTTCACCTATTTTGCCCCACCTCCACCCCCTTCCCCTCTGACTACTACCCTTTTGTTCTCTGTATCTATGAGTCTGTTTTCATTTTATCTTGTTTGTTTGTTCGTTTTGTTTCTTAGTTTGCACGTATAAGTGAGATCATATGGTATTTGTCTTTCTCTGTCTGGCTTACTTCACTTACCATAAAACCCTCTAGATCCATCCACATTGTCAAGACAATATTTTTAAAGCAATTTCTATTCTACATTTTTCAGTGATGACTTTCTTACCAATATTTTCCTTTTCATGAATGATCTTCTAACTCCTTGTTATTTGCTGCATCATATTTCATTATGTGGATGTACTCTAATTTATCTTAATTTTTTAAAATTGAATATTTAGATTATACCTTTATCATTATAATAATGTTGAATCAAATATGCTTTATATACAATTTGTGTATATATCTATATTTTGGATAATTTTCTTAAGAAAATTTCCTACAAGGAAAATAATTTGGTGAAAAGTTTGTAATTTTAATTTATGTGGGTATATGCTGATAAACTCTTTTCCAGAAGTGTTTTACCAACTTATACCTACTTCAATCACTCATAAAAGTAATTGTTTTTATGACCCCAGATAAGAGTGAGTACTATTATTAGTTTTTTTGCCAAACATAATATTCCTTTTAGGTTAATTTACATGTATTTGATTACAGATAACTGAACATATTTGCTGTACTTTTAGTCCATTTTATTTTCTTGGTACTTGTCAGTCAGTGCATGTTCTTTGCTATGGGCATGTATTTGACATCCTCAACTCATGGGATTAAAGACTACATGATTTAAAAGATTTTTAACACTATAAAACAATACAACACAAATATACATTATATCTGCTGAAATTTTATTTTGAAAAATCCTGTCGAATGATTATGTTTTTAAATTTATCTTATTTTAAAAATATGCTTAAAATGTGAATGATAACTTTTGAGTTAGTGTTCCTCAGTTTCTTAATACTTGCCACTGTCAGTACATCTATGAATGATTGAAAAAATTGACCCAAGGGGTTTGGAATCATCTAACTGTCAGCCTTCTTTAACGAAACTGGGGGCTAATGCAATTTTGGATCACAGACCAGTGGGCACAGAAAATTACCAGAATTTTTTCCCCTTAACCTAAGTCAGATTCATCCCCAAATTCATGAAGGTGAAAGGTTAATGTTCGCTCAATTACTATGTCATAAGCTCTCCTGATTTACAGTCTATTAAGATTTGAACATTTCCAGTTAAACTGACACATTTGACATTAAATTATGAGAGCTCTTTACTTTCTTTCCTTTGCTGAAAGTAGCTCTGTTTATCCTCCAAAGAGGTCAAGACCTCAAAATAAGAGATGGAATTTCTTTTATGATTTGAATTTCTCCTTGCTCACCAGTGATAAAATGGACTATAGAGGAATTCTTAATCTAGGAAAGGCAAGATTAGTTTGCTCAGTTTGTAAAAGGATGGATATGTAATGGACAAACTCTTAGACCAATAAATTCTAATATAAATATTTCACAAATATTCTACACATGATTTCTTTTAAGAAGAATTTCATCAAATCATGTCAGGCCTTTAATTCATTACAAAATAAGTTACACAACTTAATGACTAGTAGCTACATATCCAACCAACAGAAAGATTAATTCCATTCTCAGTTCTAAGAGTCACTGTATTTCTTATCATCCTCAGAATCACTGTAATTAAAAATTGGGTTTCGATATTTACTACCTACTTAATAGAGTTTCTGAGAGCATTAAATAAGGTACTGGGTTTAAGGCAGTGACTGGTACATAGTGAGTGTATAATAGCTAAATATTAGCTGTAATATTGTTGATAATATTTATGCTTAAGCAAAGAGATGTCTCTGAAATTTCATATATAGCAAACGCTCCTTAGAGCTAATGTATTTGACTTATTGCTTAATTGTTTCTCTACAAATACAATGGCAAGAATACAGAAAATAATTGCCTGTTTAAGAGTCCTAGGACTTTCTTCCCTTTTTAATGATGTTTCATTTTGAGCAGTATTTCAAACAGCAAAAGATGGAGTTTAAGATCTAAAATGCATGTGTCTGTGCAATTTATCTACCAAGATGTAAGATTCTCAGCTCTTTTTTCTTTACAGTTTTTAAGAGAACAGCAATACCTAATTAACCAAAATCTCTGCCCACGTAATTCCCTGACCACCCTTTGCATGAGGCTTAGTCTACTTGATGCCAGACATGCTACATTACTTAATGTCAAATTGGTACCACCTCCACTCTTTGAAAAGATGGAAACTTTTGCAGAGGCACATTTCCTGTGCAGTTCTGGCTTCACTATTGCCAATGAGAGGAGCTCATGCTAAACTTAGAAAGTAGAAATGAACCAGAGCCATTATTTTCTGGAAGTAATCACAGCCAGACTTGCAGGTAGACCAAAAATCACAGAGGTTTCCAGCAAGCTCTTGAGATCTAACATTTGGGTGCTTCCAGTTGAGTTATTTTTTGTTTTGTTTTTCCCATCTTGTAAAGGCTTTATTTCTTCTTCATCATCATCTCATACAGACTCTGAGGCATCACCCTCATTCTATTTGATATCCTCAGATCTTGTTGTAGTGTTTTTCCTTAAACAGGTAAATTTGAGTAAACACTGTATTGCCCGTTAATTTTTTAACAATAATTTAAAAATGCCATTGCTGTTGTATCATCAGTGTGAGAAGACATAAATAACAGTACAGGAGGAGGGGGTTCACACCGTATCACAGTGGGACAGAAGACTCACTAATAGGCGGGGTGAGACTACAACAGTGGTATGTACGTGCATCCCTGTGCTCCAAACCCAAAGACATGCAGGTTGAAAAGAATATGTGGATTATACAGCGGATCTGGGCAGCCCAGCTGAGGCCTCTGTACCTTTCCAGAATGCTGCAATCTATTCCCCTCAAGGATATAGGAGATCTGCCTTGTCTGATGGCTTCATGTTTTTTTCATTACAAAAAGTTTACTGAATCAGACATTTTTAATGTCAGTTTGTGTGGTTACTGATGGCGGTTTTCCCATGACTTTCAATGGTAGCCTCCCAGATGTCTACTCTCTCAGCTCTTCCAGAGATCATGTAAGCACTAATAAATGTCAAAATCTTTATATCTGGGAGAATGAGTGGCTTCTGTCCTCCTTATCAAACTCTTGAGCAGATAAAACAGACAAATTCTAAGCACTACCTTAAAATACTTTTGACTGAGATCCATTTGTATTTACAAATCAATACGAGTAATTTGACAGTACAATAAATAAATAAAGCCATGGTAATTCTGTTGGATTATCATTTGATTAATTACCTGATCTTCTAATACAGTAAACGTAGGACGTCTGGACTGAATATACTGATTCAAAGTGATTTTATTTTTCTTTTTAATAATACTACATATAGGCAAAAAAGCACCAGACCCATGAGATTTTTATGGGCTGTGTACTGGGTTGAAGAGTGTCCTCTCTAAAACTGGTATCTACCTGGAACCTCAGAATATGACCATATTTGGAAATAGAACCTTTGCAGATGTAAGTAATTAAGATAAGGTGATACTTTAGGGTGGGCCCTAAATTCAATGATGGTGTTTTTATAAGAAGAGGAGAGGAGGGCTTCCATGGTGGCCCAGTGGTTGAGAGTCCTCCTGCTGATGCAGGGGACACGGGTTCGTGCCCTGGTCCGGGAGGATCCCACATGCCACGGAGCTGCGTGGGACCATGGAGTTGTTAGGACTGTGAGCCATGGCCGCTGGGCCTGCACGTCCGGAGACTGTGCTCCGCAATGGGAGAGGCCACAGCAGGGAGAGTCCCGTGTACCGCAAAAAAAAAAAAAAAAAAGAGGAGAGGACACAAAGAGATACATATAGGGAATTAGGCCAAGTAAAGATAAAGGCAGAGATTGGAGTGAGTCAAATGTTAGCCAAGGAAAGTCAAGAATTCCCGGGAGCTACCAAAAAGCCAGGAAGAAGAAGGGAAGGATTCTTCCTTAGAGCCTTCAGAGGGAGCACAGCTCTGCCAACATCTTGATTTCAGACTTCAAGCCCTTAGAACAGAAAAAATAAATTACTGTTGTTTTAAGCCACTCATTTTTTTGTGTGATTTGTTCTAGCAGTTTTAGGAAACGAATATAGGCTACTGCTAATAAACTTTCAAGAGATATATGCCACAATATTTTAAATGTTTTGGAAAAAGTGGAAAACCTCTCAATCAATTCACCTTAAAAATAAATCTGACGATGTCAAATAATAAAGCAAACCAAAAACAACCTCACAGATATATAAATGCAGAGAAGTTGAATACAATATTAACAACACAAATATCTAAATCAAGACTCTGGTGTTAATAAATATTACCAACTAAGATTTACTTACAAGAATTCTAGAGTGGTTCAATATTAATAAAATCTATTGATAACATCTGTTATATTACAAGATCCATGGGAGGAAACACATCATCATCTCAGTGCATACTAAAAAGATATTCAATTAAATTTAAAAACCATTTCTTATTTAATAAAAACATTTAACTTATAAGTCTATGGATAAAAGGAAATGCCTTCTAAATGGTAAAGATTATCCATCTGAATCAAACAGCCACCATCCCAGCTAAATCGTAGAACCCCTGATATTTTATCTTTAGCAACATGAATAAACTATGCTGCCACCAACTTCTTTGGCATTATATTAGGACTCCTAACCAATATAATAAGACAATGAAATAAACAGGAGCTGAACAGAAGGAAATAAATTTATTTTATCTTTATTTGCAAGTTTTATGGTCTATCTTGAAAAAACTGAACGAATCAACTGAAAAATACAATAATTAGTACATTAAATGTGGTAACTGGTTGTAAAAATTTGGAACAAAATAAGTCCTTTTGCTCTGTACTAGCCATGCAAAGGTAAAAATAGATTTTAAAAAAGTTGTTTGCAATAGCACCCCAAAGTATAAATACTTAGAAATAATAAAAATTTAAAAGTTAAAAATGTTTTTTATATAAAACTACAATATATTACTGTGTTTTATAATAAAGAATAATCAGCCATGCTTTTGGGTTGGAAGAATGAATGATAATAAAAATATATAATTTTTGTTCAAATTAATGAATAAGATGAGCAATTTCTAATTTTTTCTACGTAAAAAAATAATAGCAAAATAATTTGCAGAAGAAAAAGGTAACATTGGCAAATATGCTCCTTTATATATTAAACTACAAAGATAGCTGAATGAGGAAAAAGTTAGAAACAATTAAAAATTATTAGTAAAATTATGATCATGATAACATGATCACCTCATATTAGTGGGGAAGGGATAAATTATTTGAAAAGCCAGATTTGGGGACAAATAGGTAATTATTTGTAAATAAAAATTTAGAATTCTCTTTATATCATATATGCAATAAATCCCTAATGGAATAAAGATTTAAATGTAAAAAATTGAACCAAGAAGGAGAAAATGTAGCTAACGTTTATTTATTTCAAGATTGAGAAAATCTTTTTGTGCCTGACATCAAAATCATTGAAAGATGTGTCTGTGTAATACATCATTATAAATTTTATGTGACCAAAAAAACAAACCAACCAACCAAAAAGAAACAGTCAGCATTAACCAGGCTACACCATTAAGAAGTCATAAAAGTAACTACAAATTGGGGGGAAATAATGACATATATGATGGAAAAATGATAAATATTCTTATTATATAAAGAGATATTTCAAATTTGTAAGTTTGAGCAATATCAGCTATTTCAGAGGAAAGGATAACTAATGGATATTACAGCTTTAGCATTGTACACTGAGTAACTGCTCAGTGCATATAAGCAATTATTATTTTGTTAGAGGGGCAAGATAAATAAAAGATAAACAATGTGCTATAAAAAATGAGCAATTAGCATCCATATTAAGACACTGAAAAAGTTCAGTGGACTGATAAATATGAAGACATTTAAATCGTATAAACAGGGCTTCCCTGGTGGCACAGTGGTTGAGAGTCTGCCTGCCGATGTAGGGGACACGGGTTCGTGCCCCGGTTCGGGAAGATCCCACATGCCGCGGAGCGGATGGATCCGTGAGCCATGGCCGCTAAGCCTGTGCGTCCGGAGCCTGTGTTTCGCAGCGGGAGAGGCCACGACAGTGAGAGGCCCGCGTACAGCAAAAAAAAAAATAGTACCTTCATAAAGTGGGGTATTTTGCCTCAGAATGATTTAGAAATTACAAAGCAAACTTAAGAATCATGAGTACAGTAAGTTCTTTTTTTTTATTCTTAAAGGTTAAGTTAGGTAGAAGTATATACAGAAAAATGTCTAGAAAGATGCAAATACACGTATTACATATGCATATATATATGTATAATGATATTATGATTGCTTTGTTTTTTATGTTTACCCGTTTTTCCTATTTTCCCATAATCAACATGCATTTATTGGGTAATTAAAATGTTAATTGCTATGGCAAAAAAAGTTTATACAGATTAACGTTTATTGACATGAAATTGTACATGTCATAATATATTTTAAATGTTAATTACAAAACACATACAGCATAATTCTAAGATGTAAAAACAAACTGTGATACATAAACCAGAATGCTGTCTGTAGCAAATGGATTTATAAATAGCTTATCCTGCTTTCTTTTTTATTTGCATTTTAATATTTTAATAAAGAATATGAAATATAAAATCAAGTTATTTTTTAAATGTGATCAAATACCTATGAGACCAAACAGCTATTAAATAACTGGAATAGCCTATCCCTGTTCAAATGGATGTGAAGTTATAGTTCCTTTTTCAACATATCCAATAAGAATTTCAGCTTTTCTGTGAGTATTGCCATTTTTTAATAATCTACTTTTTCTTCAATTTATAAGTCAGATACTGCTTCCACGGGCTCATAGCATGGGCTACACGCAGAGGCTTGTCAGAAATGCAGAATCTCAGCCCCCACCCAGACCTACTGAATCAGAATCTGCATTTTAGCCAGGGCTTTAAGAAACTTGTATCAACATTAGTTTGTATTAAACTGAATTATATCAGTCAAGCCTACAAAAACATCACCTCTTTCTGGACACCCGTTCTGACTGTCCTAGATAAAACAGCAAAACTCTTTCCTCTCTATCTTTTCTCCTGATTCATTTTTCATCATAGCACTTACCATTATATGTTTCTTTTTGAAAATTCTCTGCTTTCTCTGCATTCAGAGGAATTCAGTCAATGGTCTTATCTGGTCGTGAAAAATGTTGAGTTCATAATTGGAAAGCAAGATTGGCCCAGAGTCACAGTGGCAATCAGATCAACTATTTATGCAAAAAATGCTTCTTGAACTTTTACCACATGCCATACACACACAGTGCCTAAATCAGTCCAAAGTTCCTGTCCTTATGAAACATTCACTGTGGTCAAAGGAGATAGTTGAATGCAAAAGAAATGTTTGGTACGTTAGATGGTGAGGGGTGCTGAGGAAAAAATAGTGGGTGACAGAAATGGGGAGGTTTGGGGTTTAGAATTTTCACAGTGTTATCAGGAAAGGCTTCACGGAGAAGCTGACATCAGTACACACTTATTTAAAGCCTTCTAAGCACAAGGTACTGTACTAGGGGTAACAGGAAGAGGGTAACAAGGAGAGATATTGTAAAATAGGAAGGAAAAATGCTGTGGTAGTTCATATTAGATGGCCTTGGTTTTATCAACATTTATAAATGTTGATAAAAGGAAGCATTTATAACTAGCCAGGGGAAGGGTTGAGGACTAGCTGGTGTGGGTCAATTAGAGGTGGGGATTCTACCCTGTCTCCTCCCACCACTCTCCCATAAATGAATTGTGCACCCCTCCTCTGTGCTACCTATTGCATTGTGTGTATTCTGATCTCATATTAAGATAAGTAAATGAACACATTTGAGATTCCACTAAACTGGAAGCTGTCCAAGGGTACAGTTTGTGACAGATTCACCACTAAATCTCCAAGTCACAATTCAGAGCCTGACAATGTAAAAGATGATCGACACATGGTTGATGAAAGGTCACAGAATGGAAGGGCAGACAGAGGAGGACAAGAAACAGAAAATAGATAGTGGTGTTTCTTTGGGATTAGAGATTGGAAAAGAAGTTACAGCAGTGACCTCAGGAGAAGGAGAGGATATGGGATGTTGGAGAGAATATTGCTGCAATGACTGGGCCTGGGGTGCTGCTGGTTTGAAGGCCTGGTCCCAAAAAGGGGCTGATGAACTTGCAAAATAGGAAGGACCATGGGCATCAAAGTCATGTAGAGGCAGAAGAGCTAACTCCTTTAGGTTAAGGGAAGGGGATAGGTTGAAATGAAGCTGTGGTCAGGAAGAAGGGCTGTGCTTGAGTCTATTTCTCCATTATGTGTTTATGATAATGGCCTAAGTGTGAGTCAGCCGATGATCATCCACAGCTTAAACAAGCATGGTGTCTGAGGCAGGGAAAACCCTATGTCAATTTTTCTAAAATCAGATTCTCATTAAGGACATTTCTAAGGAAACATAACTTTTAATGAGGGGCTTGACTAGTTAAGTTCTCTTGAAACAGCATGAGAAGGGGAATGATGTGGGCTCTCTGTGCTTGATGTCAGGAACCGGCTGAAGTTTGGTGATTACAGACTTAGCGGCTATAATGTCAGTGTGATGCTAGCCATCCCCGCTGATGCTTTGGATCCAATTTAACTGCAGGCACAGCTTTTGATGAGGTCACATGACTGACAGCGGCGTCACAAAGTTTATTGCTTACACACACACACACACACACACACACACACACACGCAAGCTTCCTAACTGGATGGATATATCCAATAGTGTTCCCAAGTGGCTTTACATCTACTTTACAGGCTGGTCTGCTTGTGCATGGGAATCACAAGGAAATGTTTCCTCTTCCTGGTATTATAAGTCATGGATGTAAATTTATCAAGAAAATCGACATTGAATGCATTGACTGCTACACTTTGTAACTTGCCCAGATGGCACCCTTGGGCACTAGCACTCTTCTGTCAAACCTCTTCTTTGGTCATATTTCACTAGTTAACATTTAACTCAGCCTTTTTTTTTTTTTTTTTGAATACAGCAATTCCCTTGACAAGATGGGCTTATGGATTTTCAAGCTTATAGATTTTCAAGTTCCCTTTCCTCCTGGTGATAAACTTGGATGAGAACGATGACTAAATAGCAAGAAAAGCCTTTGTGTGACTAGCCATTCAAGGATTCTTATGAAATGGGGATTTTAGTAGTATGAACAGAAGTAATACGTTCTCCTGATTAGTGCTTGTTGACTGCCTGGGAGCCCAGGGCCAAGGCTGTTGAGTTATAGTCTCTGGTCTGTCACAAGCAAACTGTGTAACCTTGTCCAAGGTATGTTACCTCTTAGCATTTCATTGGTAAAGTGGGTGTAATCAGGCTTTCCTGACAGGAATGTTGTAAGGGTTAATTAATCGCTCTTTGTTAAGTGTGCTGAGGTTGTCAGATTAAAGCATTAGGGAAGTGTCAAGTTTGCGTTATTATGATATTATTTTTCTTTGTTTGGGAGGAAATGCCATTTCTGTGTAATTTACTTTACCAGTAAAATAAGCCATTTTAATCGATGCACAATCAAACCCTTATTCATTGAGGACAAGGGTGTATACAGTTAGCAAGAGGACTAGTGTCAGCTGACGCAGGGCAGGAATCTGAAAATTCAGCACTGGATACAAAGAAAGCCTAGAAAATGAGACTTGAGGCAATCAGATTGAGTGCCTAGGAGACTCAAGTTACACACCCAATATAGTCCGTTATTAGCAGAGAAAAAAGACTGTAACCTTAGCAACCAATACCCAACCAAAAAAAAAAAAATTATCCATGTACCAAGAAATCTGCAAAGCGATTGTACATATGGCCTAGAAACTAAATATCACAAATGTTTCATTAGAATGGGGGATTTTAAACACATGGACTTATTAAAGACTTTCTTAATAATTTAGAAGTATACATATTCAGATGTGATTTTACCATTGTGTAGGCTTTGACCATTACGATAATACCTGGTAAATCTTGACTTCTCCAAAGAAAATACTGATGGTTATATCTGAAAATGTTATTTAGCAACATATATAAGTTCTAGTAATTTTGAGACACTATTTTTTCTAATATGTGTGTTACTAAATATAACAAATGAATATAATAAGTAAACAGGCTAGTAAGAATGTGTACTAAAAATAAATACTCAGCACAAATATTTAAAATGAGGGAAGTTAATTAAATGTGTGACACAATTGACTGTAGATAAGTATTTTCTAAATAATGTCTTACAAATAATGACTGTAATGATTTGTGACAATAGTTTCCAGTATTATTCAATGTCTTTGTGATATTCTAGAATCATATCTTGCATTCAAAATTCCACAAGTTTTACAACTTTTCTTGGCCACATGGTTTCAACTTTATCATCATTCTGCTCCAGTACAGATTGATCTATGATCTCCAGTTTGAGAAACATCAGAAATAAATTTGTAATGGATTCCTAATGATCTCTTTGCTTACCCCCTTGCACAACAGAAGCCAGATAAATCCTGTTCAAAATCCACTAGTACCATCTCACTAGAGTCAAAACAAAAACCATCAAGGCCCTATGTGGGGATGTCTGCAGCTACTTGTCTGCCCGCATCTCCTTCCACATTTCTCCTTGCTTACGCTATTCTTGTCTCATTGCTTTCATTGATGTACATCAGAAACACTTGTGCTTGTTCTTTTCTGTGACTTTTGTACTTCCTGTTCCTTTTGCCTGGATTCTTCATTCACTTTACTCAGTTACGTGCTCAAGTATGCCATGAGTGTTCCTCTAGGAATCCTAAGAATAACAATACAATGATACCATTTTGTTAGTACTTTACTCTACATTTAACTTTCTCTATAACACTTTTTATCATCTGCCATATTATATATTCATCTCTTTAAAGAGGGAGGACTTTGTTTTTCTCACTTTTGCAATGCATAGAAGAGTGCCTGGCACATAGTAGTAGCTTAATAATTATTTATGGAATACTTGAATACATACTGAAATATTGTTACTTTCCAAAAAATTCCATAAAATCTTAGCCATTACTAATGATGTTATTATTTATTGAATGTTCCAAAGTTAAAGTGCCTAGTTTTGATGTGGCTTAGCAGTTCTTGAAAACAAGTCAACATTTTATTGAAGGGCATATGCTTGGAAATTCTCCAGGGCTGAATCTTGTATTTCATGTGACAGCAAGTCTGTAGGTGAGGGTTTATATCCTCCCTAAAGCATTTACCAAGCAGAGCAGACACACACACTCAGCTCAGGAGCTCAAGATGGATTAATGGGGAAAGCAATCCAGTGGCCTTGTTGTACAGTGTGCTGTTGTTCACCCTCAGACTTATATTTTTATTTAGTTATTTAATTTTTACTTTATAATTTTTAAAACAAATTTTGCCATGATATTTTTTTAAATTTTCTTTTATATTGGAGTATAGTTGACTTACAATCTTGTGTTAGTTTCAGGTGTACAGCAAAGTGATTCAGTTATACATATATGTGTATCTATTCTTTTTTCAGATTCTTTTCCCATTTAGGTTACTACAGAATATTGAATAGAGTTCCCTGTGCTATATACAGTAGGTCCTTGTTGTTTATGTATTATATATATATATTTTATATATAGTAGTGTGTACATGTCGATCCCAAACTCCCAATTTGTCCCTCCCCCCCACCTTTGATAACTATAAGTTCATTCTCTAAGTCTGTGAGTCTATTTCTGTTTTGTAAATAAGTTCATTTGTACCCCTTTTTTTTTTAGATTCTGCATATAAGCAATATCATATGATATTTGTCTTTCTCTGACTTACTTCACTTAGTATGATAATCTCTGGTCCATTTTTAAATACAAAAGAAAAGTTGGGAGGAAAATATGATGTGGGGCATGTAAGTTTCTTAGAGGCTAATTTTGCTAGACTTTTTTTCATTTGATTAACCTGATACCGTTTTATTTGATTAACCAGGTACCTGATATCTGGTTTCTGAGAACATAAAGGAAAGCCTATTACTACTTCTCTGAATGTTTAAAATCCCAATTATTCTTCAAAATTCATCTCAAATGCCACTTTCTCTTTTGATTCCCCTTCCAGCCATAGCTGCTTCCCCCACTATTCACCTTTCATGCACCTTTATGAGAGCACATGGTACCCAATAACACTGAGTTAATTCAGGGCAGTTCTATGACCTATTTATCCTTTATCTCCAGCATCTAGTTCAACGTTCACCCTGGAGTAGCCGCTTAATAAGTATTTGTAGAAGGTTTACATGTACAGACATTCTAGTCAGTTGATTTCTTACTCATCTATCGTCAACATGTGTATGTTAAGATTATTTCATAAATCAGTTAGAAATTAAAAGCGTCTTTAGAGCCTTAGGGATTGTGTTGTGTTATGAAATCATCACTGTTGTCATCAATTATATATGTACATATATATTAATTAAACACCTACTCTGAGTCTGGGAGGTCTATACGTTGCTGAAAACTCGCATGTACTACTGATTTGTATCATCAAATAGTAATTTAGGTCTGCTATTAGAGCTCTGAAGTACAAATGCTATTTAGAGGACTCTTTGGTTCATTTCTTTTTCACAGGATGAATCATGTTAAATTACAAAGAAAAGTGGAATATTTTAGTTACAAGAGCAGGGAACTGGAGTCTTAAGGTTATAGTTTTAATTTTTCAGTATTTGTTTGACTTTGAGGTAATACAGACCCTTTTATGTCTCTTGTCATTTGTAAAAGAGGAACTTGAGATGGATGATAACTGTGGTAGGCAGAGTAATATTTCCCAAAGACACCTACACCCTAACCCCGGAACCTGCGAATACATTACCTTCAGTGGAAAAAGGGATTTTGCAGATGTGATTAAGGTTAAGGACTCTGAGTTGGGGAGATTATCCTGGTTTATCCAGATGAGCCCAAACCAATCACATGATTCTTGGCTATTGTCCGAGAGGGGATGTGACTATGGCAGAATGGTCAGAGAGATTCAACGATGCTGCCAGCTTTGAAGATGGAAGGAGTCCACAGCTAAGGAACGGTGGTTACCTCCAGAAGCTGGAAGACCCAAGGAAATGAATTATTTGCTAGAGATTCTAAAAAGGAGAGCAGCCCTGCTGACATTTGATATTAGTCCTGGAAGACTCATGTCAGACTCCTAGTCTATAGAAATGTAAGATTTCTATTTGTGTGGTTTTAAGCCAATAAGTTTGTGTCAATTTGTTATAGCAGAAGTAAAAATCTAATACAATGCCTTATTGCCTTTTGTCTTGAAAATCCCCCAATTCCACATTTAATATATTCTATATTTAAATCCTGATAATCATATATTAGTGTTGTTTAAAAGTGAGGTGCATTCATACCAGAAATTCTGTCTTCCAAATGTGTGTATTTGATATACTTCAGAAAAACCTCTCAATTCACTGCTTGAACAAAGGATTTTGTAACTAACGCCTATGCTCCTTTAACACAATAGAAATCAGAGCATGTGAGAGCCCATGCCATCTACTTTAGTCAAAATCTGAATGACGCATTGCATAAGTAACAGCATAATAGAGCCTTCATATTATAATCTGGGTAGATGTATGCTGTACTTTGAAAATCAAATATTGTTCCCTTTGACATTTTGACAAGTAATTTTGACAACAATATACATTTGGCTAACTCATGAATGTAGTACTTCTCATCCTTTTGATTGTGCAGGGTTTGCACTATGCTAAGAATGACAACAATTATAGAACTGACTTGCATCTGCCAAGTGAACAGATGGTCTTGTAGTTTAGGGGAACAATGGTGAAGGAAGAAAAGGCGAAGGGGAGGGGGTGGAGGGAGCTGGTGGGCTGGGATAAAGATCTTACAATTCAAAATAGTGCTAATAAAACTAAAGATGAAGACAAAGGCATGTTACCATGTATTACTGAGATGTATTTTTTTTTTTTGAGATGTATTTTTAAAAAGAGGAGAAAGGTCTTGCTTATTGCACTCTTCTTACATCCTGGTATTGATTCTAATTCCAGTGTAGCTGACACCAATGAGCAATAAAATTATAATGTTGACACTCTCATTTTTAGAAACAATTATTTTAATGTGTTGTCAATGTGAGTTTGACATGGGATGACTCTTTGCCTTTAGGGATCTATATATTTCCGTTTTAATTTTTAGTTTGTGAAACAGAGCACAAATAAGAACTAAGACTTCACTTTCATAAACTTCAAATATTTTATATGGAATCCCTTCATAGGAACAGTGAGGTAATTGTTTTAGCTTTTTTAAGTGGTTTTACATTCACTGCATGAAGTGGAATAAAGGTGTCTTCTTGGAAGGATCTTCACTAAATAGGTTGTGTGTGTGTGTGTGTGTGTATGTGTGTGTGAAAACATGAGTGTGCATTTGTGTGTTACGTAATGCATAAAGATGGTCCTACTTGCTTGCTTTGAGGTGTCTAGATCACATTTGCTATTCTATTTTTGAATTTAAAACTATTTAAAGGATCCCCTTGTTTGCAGTTTTCTGGTAGAGAAAATCGAATTGCCATTTGAGTTATGTTGAGGTGAGAGTCTATATGTACATACATATGTATATAGTCTTAAAAATTATTCAGGACTTTCCTGGTGGTGCAGTCGTTAAGAATCCGCCTACCAATGCAGGGGACACGGGTTTGAGCCCTGGTCCAGGAAGACCCCACATTCTGTGAAGCAGCTAAGCCCATGCACCACAACTAGTGAAGCCCGTGTGCCTAGAGCCTGTGCTCCGCAACAAGAGAAGCCACCACAATGAGACACCTGCGCACCGCAACGAAGAGTAGCCCCACTCTCCACAACTAGAGAAAAGCCCGCACACAGCAACAAAGACCTATCACAGCCAAAAATAAATAAATAAAAATAAATTTTAAAAAAGAACAAAACTATTCAGATATTTATTTTCTTTATTTTGAATAATACTTATGGTACTTAATTACCAAACTAAATTATAATAACTCACATTTATTAAATATTTTGTTAGACACTGTGCTAAATATTTTATCAAATATTATTTAAAACTCATATTGCCACTCTGAGGTGGGTACGGGGCATTATTGTTTCTCTTTTGAAAGATGAGGCTTTCAGAGTTTGAGAGACTTACCTAAAGCTACATATTTAATAAATAGGGAGTAGAGACAGAAAGCTAGATTTATCTAACTCCAAATTCTCTCCCTAACTGTTTGAATTCGTTAGGGTACCTAGGCAATGAGAACACTCAGACACTAAATGTCAGTGGTTTAACACAGTAGATATTGTTCACTCATGTAAGGGTGATGTGCTGGGGTTCGTGTCTGCAGGATCACGATCTCCAAATGATCACACACAGACCCAGGCTCCTTGGGTCTTGAAGCTCAACCATCACCTAGGTAGGATGTTACTATGGTCTCTATTTCCAGATGGAGGAAGAGGCGTGGAGAGCATCTCTGGGGGGGACTTCACAAGTCAGGTGTGAATTTGACAAAAACACTTCTGCTTGTGTTCCTTTAGAGAAAACTTAGTCACATAGAGACTTCCAACCTCAAAGGAGGCTAGAAAATAACCTAGATGTTCGACCAGATGGAAGGAGGAATTTTAGTGAACACACAGCCATCTCTTTAGCACCATTGTTTGGTGTGTTTTATTAGTGAGTTTAGGCATGATAAGAAACTTTCAGATTAGATATTCAGTGATTTGTGGGTTGCCTTAGACTATTTTTCTCAGCCATACCTAGCCCACAGTACAAATTTATAACAGCATTTTGTCCTCTCTTGCTTTGCCTCCAAGAATTGCTTGATTGATTCAAATAGTTCAAAGGGCTCCTTGAGACTTGTATTCTTTACGTTGAATGGAAGACAACATTTAGAGGTTGGGGAAATGGTGAAATGCAAGTTCTGTTGCCCTTAGCATTGTCACTTATGCTTCCTCTTACTATTTTAAAGGTCTTTGGTATTAGAAGTTATACTGAAATAATTCTGTATCCTCATTGAATTTGTTTAAATTAAATTTAATAAAGATTTTCAAGATTTAGGTAATTCAAAATAATAATCTGCAGTGCCTACTTGTTTTTCAATGATCCCTAACATCATATTCATTATTAAAACAGGCCATAATAGAGACCAGAAGCAGCTCAGCTATTTTTGACTACTTGGAATGTGAGAAAGGCAATTTACAATCTCACCATGATCATAATAGTACTGATAAATGCAACAGTAACTTATTTTTCCATCATTGTCTTCAAATGAAATGCTTCATATAGGTAAGTTTTCTACATAGACAATACAAAACTTAACAGTAAAAAGCAGATGTCTTTCTAAAATATTTTGCATTCATTCTTTATAATGTAAACTTTCTGTGAAGTCTTAAGTTTGTAAGTGTGAATATCCATTATTGTTTTAGTCTCTAAGATAATATGGTACTGCCCTTCTTCAGCTAGATATGTCCTTGTTTTTACTTGTCCCAGACTTCTTATGTGTCTTGAATTTTTGTTTTTGTTTTTTACAGTTTTTTCCTTTGATTTAATTTGTCACATTTTTCTTTTTATATATTTCAGATTTTTATGTTCAATATGTGCCATACTGCATTTAATTATACATAGTATTATACATTGAATAAATATTATATGAATTACATTTGTATATTTCCACCAACCTTGCTAATCTAAAGGGAGCAGATCAGTCTGAATCATGTTAATGATGAGGATCTAAAATGAAAGCAATTTGCTCTCTGAAAAGCTTTCCTGTGTGTGATGAACACAAACTTAAGGCACGAACTAAGTCCTTGTACAACTATTTTGGTCTTTTTATACAAAGGTGGGGGAGATATGTTTTGTTTCGTATCTTCATTTGTTTAAAGAGAATGGTGGAGCAATAAATAAATGGCAGGTTATTTTATGGCTGTAGGATCCACATAACTGAAGTCAGTCCAGTAGACTGCAAAAGACCTTTGAATTTATCTTTTGAATAATTTCAGTATTATTGATCCACTTTCATTTTCTTCTCTCTGCCTTATTTGAATATCTGTATATTTTAAAGTAAAACCTGAGCATAGATTTCTCATTCTTTGGGCGAGGGACTATTTGCCCTTTTCCTCAGTATTCCAATAGATTAATTGCCTTTTGCAAAATTACACCCCTGTTTGACACTTTCAGTAGCATTCCTCCCTCTCCACCACTCACACAGAGTTACTCTTAGGTCTTTTTCTTCCTATTTTTCATCTCATCTTACAGGTTTTGTTGTTGTTTTTAAATTTTTAAAAATTTTTATTTTTTTAGTTGAAGTATAGTTGATTTACAATGTTGTGTTAATTTCAGCTATACAACAAAGTGACTCAGTTACACATATATATACATTCTTTTTTGTATTATTTTCCATTTAGGTTTATCCCAGGACATTGAATATAGTTCCCTGTGCTATACAGTAGGACCTTGTTGTTTATTTATTCTATATGTAATAGTTTGCATCTACTAACCCCAAACTCCTAGTCTATCCTTCCCCTCTCCTTCTTTGGCAACCACAATTCTGTTCTCTATAGCTGTGAGTCTGTTTCTCCTTCTTAGATAGGTTCCTTTGTGTCATATTTTAGAATCCACATATAAGTGACATCACTTCACTTGTTACTTTTCTAAATAGTGGCTATTTCCTTTTCAACTGTGGGTGAATGTCTCATAATTCTTCCTTCAATATTGTTTTTCTCCAGAAAATACAAAATACTTTAAAACTGTGTCCTGTGTATTTTCCATCAATACCCAGCCTTCTTATTGTAAGGAGGCATCTTACTATATTCTGAAAAATAAATGGCACAGCTATTATTATGGATTTGGGTAGAGGCTCAAACATACTTCTGTGGGGGGAGAGATTGCATGTGACGGTCCCAGTTCTATCTTCCTTGACTCTTTTCTTCTGTAGCATCCTATTCTGTTATTACAAATCCACCCTATTCTGTTATTAAAATAACCTAATTCTATCTATTATTAAAAATTTCCCACCAGAGAAATTCTGGTATCGGTTATAAAATATTGGGAATTTAAAATAATTTATTAAACTTAGACTAAGTACAAAACACTCCTGTGAGCATTGCACATGTAGAAACTTACTCTTATCATTATAACACACATAGAAAAATATTCCTGTTTTACATATGAAAATCCAAGGCACAGAGAGATCTAAATATTAGTCAAATCAGTACATCACTGCATCGGGTCTCAGGCAGCCCAGATCTGCAGTAATGTTCCATAAGGGGTAGAGATTAACTTCAATGTGGACCCCCTACTCCACATTGCATTATGAATTAGTGACACATATTTTTAAATTTAACTTCTTTCCTAACTATATAATGAAAACCTTTGTTTTATTTTAAAGAATTACAAGCATCAGAGAGCTCACAGGGACATATCTGTGGACAAGAGCCCTTTTGATTGCCTGAGATTTTATCCCATATGTGGCTACTTCTACAGTGCCAGGCTTACGTAACTTTCCTAATTATTTCCTACAGCAGTCTGACCTTGAGATACAAAATCAAGAGACTGTGTTTGATTCACCCATCACTCCTTCATCCACTGATGCATTTACCCATTTTATCATTAGTCCTTTATTTAGCAAACACATACTAATGAATGCTACCTAGTCCTTAAGCACTGTAGTTGTTTCCAGTTTGATTGATTGCTAAGAGGAATGTGATACAATTCTTGACTTAAGGGAGCTCACAGGATTTAGGAAACGTAGACACATAAAGAGCTAGAGTGCAACTGATAAGTGTCACAACAGATATATGAACAGATTCCTATGGGAACTTAAGGGAGAGAGGAACTTGCTCTATTGGTTGTCTTGGGGGGTCGAATGAAGGTTTTATAGAAAGGCAAGAGAACCAAATCTTGCTGAATATGTAAAATTTCATCACATGAGAAGGAGAAATATATCTTATCAAGCATGCTCAGGAACATGAAAGGGTCAAGTGTGTTCAGGAATTGTTGAAAATTTCAGAGTGGTTTACTACAGGATAACTAGAGTAAAAGTTAGGGTAACTGATGTAAGATAAGGTGAGTGAGAAAAGACAGGGACCAACTGTGAAGGGCCTTTTGCCACCTACAAGGTACAGAATATTCCTTGTATTATGGACGTGACATGATTGCCTCAGTTCCAATCTGGGTGAAGAAATGGAATTGTGTGAGAAATGGGAAGAAGATGAAGAAGTTACATGGGAGGGGATGAGTTCCAGGAGTCATGTGGAGGTGGTGGAAATGAAAGTGGTGAAGAAATCTGAGAATTATTTAGGGCTAGAATTAACAGAGGTGAATAGATGTGAAAGGTGAGGGAGCAGCAGAAGTGCAAGGTGACAATTCTATCAAAGGGCATAGGGAATACAGGAAAAAGGAAGCTCTGAAAGAAGTTGATAATGCGTTCAATATCCAGCATGCTTAACTAGAGGTGCTTGTAAGCATTCTAGGTAGAAGAGTCCAACACATGTGAGTGTAGAATGCAAGAGAAAAAATGGGGGATGGAAATACACATGGAAGAGCTTTTATCCAATTAATGATAATTGAAGCCAATAGAAGTTAATAAAACTGTACAGGAAAGAGTACAGAGAGGGAACTGAGAAGAGAACTGAGGACTCTTTGCTAGAATTGAAGTGGCAGATTGAACTGTTTCACAAGTGACAAGTTAAGGAACACTTAATGGAATCCTTGATGGATATAAAGAGTAGAGTTTCCTCTATTCATATGTCTTGATTTTTTTTTTTTTTACCAAGCTATTGGTGCTAAAATTTTAAATCAGCTATGTGATAGCATGAGTATTTATTTGCTTTTCTATAAGTATCTGCTCCCCTGAATATTGTTCTTTGAAGCAGGGACTCTATGAGTGTAATTTCTATATGATTTAAAAACTCTCAGTTCTCAGGATGTGTCTGTGAGGGAGTTTATTCGTCAATCAGTTTTAGGCTTAGAAGGAGGCACTTTCCTTTAAAGCAACAGCAGATACTTTAAATGGCTTTTAACATTAGAGAGGATCTTGAACTAGGAATTAAAAGACTTTGGAGTTTTATTCTGCCTGTGTCCATAACTTACTCTGTGAAGCAATCAAGCTACAGCACCTCTTTGCTCTAAAATGGGCTGTAAAATGATGCAAGTGACCACAATGATCTTTCAGATGGCTTTTGACCCTATACTTCCATGAGACTCTTCCCCCACTGTTTTGAAATTTTGCTATCTAGTCTCAATTTTCCCTTTCCTCTAAACAGGGCCTTTATGAAGTTATCACAATATTGAGACTCAAAACAGAGTAACTTAGCTTTGCCTCCTGCCATCTAGTTTTCAGACCTTGGTCTAGATTTTCTAATTAAAAGTTAAGTCAAGGTAAGAATCAAGCTTGTACTGGCATTCAGGGCACAAAACAATATACACTTCAATATTTTCCATTGAGAAGTTTTACATTAAGTAGGATAATTTCTGTATATATTCTCATGAATGGCTTAACAATAAATAAAGATCGAAGCTCTTCTCTGATCATGATAGAATTATGTAAAGAAGTAGTTCTTTTGTATCCATACTGCAAAGCCACTCTCTTTTCCTTCATCATAATATATATGTATATAAAATAGATATGTTAAATATATATTTATGTTAATATATAAATATCATATATAAAATGTATGTATAGTATACAATATATTAATATATATTCACTTGATTTTAATCAATTTTTACTTGCCTATAAAATAAATATAAGTTAACTTGTAGAAATTTTTGTCATTTCAAAAATGA
Source organism: Lagenorhynchus albirostris (assembly GCF_949774975.1). NCBI lineage: Eukaryota > Metazoa > Chordata > Mammalia > Artiodactyla > Delphinidae > Lagenorhynchus > Lagenorhynchus albirostris. The sequence continues at coordinate 18,518,479 of NC_083095.1, forward strand.
GTTTTAAAAACTGTTGTATTGGTAATTAATACAGAAAGAATCTTATGAGCATTTATACCACCACTTATTTTGCTTTAAATCTTAATATTTTTACCTATATTGACATTTCACAGGACTAAACTGAGCCTGAACCTTAGAAAGCTTTTTGGCTTTTAGATGACAGTGATGATATTCAGATGTGATAGAGAATGATAAAGCATTATAACATTGTGTATGATCTATAAAACTTTGCAAAAATATACAATGTGAGCCAATTTACAACAGTTTTTGATCTTTGCTTCCAAAAGCACCTTAAAGTAAATATTCCAGGATTAACCAAACTTAAATTGATCCTAGGCTCTTTGAAATCAGGTATTGGGTCTTATTTTCTTTGTATCTCTAAAATCTAGCCCAGTGGGCAAGATATTCATAAACATTTAATAAAATTTGCTAAATAATGTCAAATCAGAATTGCAAATACTTGATTTTTCACAGGTATAATTGTTCCCTCACCACACATTTATGTGTGCCTACTATGTGCTAGGCACCATCATATACACATGGGGGAGACAAAGCATGGCATTCAGGGTGCTTTTAGGCATCAAAAGTTATAAAAAGCATTTAAGAGGTCATTTGCAAGCAAGTGTGATGTCAGAGTAGAGAGAAAGCACATGTTGTTTTGGGGAGGTCATAACAAGGGAGGCTTACTTTATACAGGTAGTTATTCAGTTGTTGCCTTGTCCAGAAACCTGGGACTACATTGCATCACTAGATATGTTCGCAGAGTCAGGAAGCCATGGGGTATGGGTGCTCCACTGTCTTAGCCCTTTCTGGTTGAGCTAACAGAATACCACAGACGGGGCAGGTTATAAACAACAGAAATTTATCTTTTATAGATTTGGAGTCTGAAAGCCTGAGATAAAGGTACCAGCATGGTGAGGTGAAGGCCCTCTTCCATACTGAAGACTTCTAATTGTGTCTTCACATGCTGGAAGGGGATGGGTAGCACTCTGGGGTCTCTTTTATAAGGACATCTCACTCACGAGGCCTTCCCCCTTACAATCTAAGAACTTCCCAAAGGCCCCACCTCCTAATACCATCACATTGGGCATTAGGATTCCAACATATGAGTTTTACAGGGACACAAACATTCAGACCATAGCACCCACTCTCTACATTATAATGAAATCTTCACTTCAACATTAAAATACAATGTCCCAGTGTACCATTATAATTGTTCAGAGACGTTACAGATTATGAATGAGCTCTATATCCTACCAAACACAAGTCTTCGTTCCAGTTTTTCTACTACAGTGTGAAAAAAATCAAGATTGTGAAAAATTAACAAAAAATACAGTTTGTGTACCGCCATTAGCACAGACATTCCAGTAAGTACTATGTCAGACCTTTCTTCCCTGGCACAGCTCCCATACTTTGTAATGATGTTGACCTGCAAATCCCAGAAGTTATGCAAGAAGAGTTTATTTAACTGCAAAATAAAAGTCTATTTGGGAAGAACTTCAGACAAGATAATGCTGCTTTATGGAGACTTGGTGAACTGTTTGTAAAGCAATGAACATGGTTTTATTTTTTGGTAAAGCAGAGTGGTGACTGCTCAAGTTTATTTGCGTGTGTGTGTGTGTGTGTGTGTGTGTGTGTGTGTGTGTGTGTGTCTTTGCTTCCTGTGGGAGCTGGAGCTTTCTTGGTAGACCCTAAAAATTAAACCAATTTTCCAGCATCAGTGGTTGTGATCATCAAAGTCATGTTAAGTTTATGGGCTTCTCTCCTTTGATTTATTGGCTCAAGTTACAATGTTTTTAAGGCTTTCATTTGTGTTCATAAGGGAAAGTCAGAGTGATTTAATATAAAGCATTGTTTATGTTTTATAAAGTGAAATCTGAAAAATACTATAACACTTCACTTCAAATATCATTTCATGTCTACAGAATTAGGATGAACATTTTAGATAATAGAAAAATACAAAATAGTCATTAAGACCTCAAAATTTCCATAAGTTCAATACTAGAAATTTTATTCTATCAAAATAGACAGAGTAGAGGGGACTCCTTTAACTAGTTGGGCTTCTGTGGTACATATGCAGGATGAAATGCAATATGGGATGGATCTCTGGGGAAAAGTGTCCCTTCTACAAGCCTCTGACATTTGGCTTCATCATCTAGTGATGCCAAATTAGTAATTTATGCCTTGAAAAGAAATTAATAATTTAACAATATAGAAATTCTCTAGTCCTCAGCAATAACAGGTTACCATCCAGTGTCTAAAATATGTAGGTATTTCGCTAAGAGATAAAGAGCACAGACAGTAGGAGTAGGTGTGGTTCAACCCAGTCATTGAGCTTGGCCACAGGTTCAAAACAAACCTCAAATCAATTTGTTTAGTCTGGTTTGCTTTGTTTTTACACTTCAATTCTTCTATTGTACTTAAAATCAACTGTAACTGTGAGTGAAAGCAAAATCTCTCCTCAATAATCCAGGCATTTTTACAAAAAATGAGGCTTAAACACACTTTGGGTATAATCTGTTCTATATTTATATGTATTAACTTAAATAATTTTTCCTAATAATTCAGTGGAGAAAAAAAGTAGTCATGCTAACAAAGGGTGCTAGAGCAATTGGGTATCCATACACAAATAAAAAATGAAATTAAATCCATAGCTCACACTGTATTAAAAAGTAACTTAAAGTGGATCAAAGAAGGAAATATGAAATATAAAATTATAAAGCTTCTAGAAAAAAACAGGAGAAAACCTTTGGGATCTGGGGTTAAGCAAAGATTTCTTAGGTATAACAACAAATCAAGGTCTATAAAAGAAAAAAATGGACTTCATCAAAATTAAAAACTTCTGTTCTTCAGGAAACACTGTTAAGGGAATGAAAAGACAAACCACAGAGTGGGATAAAATATTTGCAAATCACATATCTGATGTAGGATTTGTATATGGAAAACATAATGAAATTCCAAAACTTAACAAGAAAACAAACAACCCAATTTTTTTAAAATGGGTAAAGGTTCAAACAGTCATTCCACCAAAGAAGAGATATGAATGGTAAGCAAGCCCGTGACAAGAAATACAACATCATTTGTTACTATAGAAATGCAAATTAAAACCACATGAGATACCACTGTGCATGTGGTACTAAAACGGCTGAAATTAAAAAGACTGATCATACCAAATGGAGAGAATGTGGAGGTACTAGGAACTCTCATACACTGCTGATGGGAATGTAAGGTGATACACTTTTAAAAATCATTTGGGGGCTTCCCTGGTGGCGCAGTGCTTGAGAGTCCGCCTGCCGATGCAGGGGACACGGGTCCGTGTCCCGGTCTGGGAAGATCCCACATGCCGCGGAGCGGCTGGGCCCGTAAGCCATGGCCGCTGAGCCTGCGCGTCTGGAGCCTGTGCTCCGGAATGGGAGAGGCCACAACACTGAGAGGCCTGCGTACCGAAAAAAAAAAAAAAAAAAAAAAAAAAAAATCATTTGGAAGTGTCTTAAAAAGTTATATGTACACCAACCATATGAAACCTCCACTCTACCCAAGAGGAAAGGTAATGTATGGCCAAACAATGACTTGTACACAAATTTGTATAGTGGCTTTGTTATAGTAAAGCTGGAAACAACCCAAGTGTGCCAACTGATGAATGGATAAAGAAATTTTAGTATAATCATACAATATAATACTACTTGCATTAAAAGGAATTAACTATTGATTCATACTCCAACATAAATGTATGTCAAAATAATTATGTTGAATGAAAGAAGACAAAGGAAAGAGAGTACTTACTGCATGATTGTATTTATATAAAATTTAAGAAAATAAAACAAATATTGACAGAAAATAAACCAGTGGTTTCCTAAAAGAAGAGCTAGAGAGAGGGATTATAAAAAGGTATAAGGAAACATTTCAGAATGATGGATAAGTTCATTATTTTGACCGTGGTGATAGTTTCAAATTCATAAAATTGCACAATCAAAATACATGCAGTTTATGCCTATCAATTGTACTGCAGTAGAGTTGTTAAAATTTTTCTTGCTAAGAGTCTCACAATCTGGGAGTCACCTAGGTCTCTGAAGTTCTTGAATTATAGAAGTGATTTTATTATAAAAGATGCTTTCTCAATTCTATGCTATATATTTTTCATATAAATATTTCTCACATCCATGATTTATATGTATGTGTGTGTTTATTTATATATGTCATCTACAGAGTGTATCTATGTAAACAAGACAGATGATTTTGACTAGCTACTGATTGTTGACTTCGTTTTGTTTCTGACTTGATGTTTATAAAACTGTAGAAAGGAACATAGTAACTGAGGCTACTAGTCACATGTGGGCTATAATTCTCTTTTTCCTCTTTCCCAAGGAGAAAAGAGCAACTCAAATGCCATAAGCATGAACTCTGAAAAGTTCTCCATCCTATCTAGTATATATGGCATTGTTGGAGGAGTTTGACACCAGTAACAAGACACTGGTATTAGAATGGGTACAGTACTGTAGTGAACTGGAATTCGGAATTTTGCAACCCTCCCATGTAGAAAAACTAGTAACACTCTCTTCCTTTTTTTCTGGTTCAACAATGCTATGATTTCTTTTTTCTCTTTATGGTTAATCAAAATTAAAATTTGTAATAAAATTTGAAAATTAAAGATTTTATCAATATATACAACGTAAAATACTATGAAGGAAACAGTGAAATTGTAACTGAGTTTCACCTTTTAAAAGATTATTGACAAGGATTGAGTCAACTCATTTTCACAAGTGGCTCTTAATCAGGGGTACACATCAGATTTAAAGGTTGGGCTTGGGCAAAGGAAGATAAAACCTGGAAAAGTCTCAAAAGTGATTTGACATGAACTGCCGGTAAATAAACACTGATTTAGAAGAAAGAAATTAAAGGGAAACATGTCGCCATAACTAAATAATGGAAGGACCACAATTACCTCATCAGCTCCCATTCTGATGTTTGAATAAATACCGTAACCTTAAGCATGGGATAGATTATGCTCCAGTGGATCCAAAAACTATTTTGTGTATTGACAGAGCTGCATCTCAGCCAGGTGGGAGGGAGGATGTAGATTATAAAAATGCCTTGGATATGAGCCAATTTCACCACAATTGTGCTCTGACGTAAGTCCCAGAAGCCTGATATTATGAATTTACGTATTTGAGTATTTCATATTGATTTCAAGGAAGTTTCAGTTCTTATATACATGGGAAATCATGGGGTTCAGTTGATTTGAATCTATTGAGCTCTGATATAAACATACTACTTGAAAACCTCAGTAGCCCTGGAGTTGTGGGTCTGCACAATGCATTGAGTTGCCTGATGCAGAGAAGTTAGAGACAATTTTAGAGCTTGAGGGTATTTCATGTTATTATCTGTAGTAATGTTTGTTCTTCATAGGGCTTATAACTTGATTAATAATCTGAACCCAAAGCTCTATGGCAAATGTTTTAAGTATATTTTCCCTTTTGGTATTCACAACAGCCCTGTGAGGTAGGTATTATTATTGCATGTTATACTTGTGGACACTGAGGGGTTGAGAAGACCAGGTTCTTGCCAAAGGAAATGCATTTGCAAAGGTGCAGGGCCAGGATTTTGATCCCTATCTGTTCAACGGCAAATCTCTACCAGCTTTGCTTGAATTTTGAGAACTATTTTGCAGCAAACCTGTGTTTACAGCCCAGACCTCTTGTTCTAAAACTTTGGAATCTGAAAGAGGTGCAAGTCTTTCTGCATCTCAGGTTGGTCCTGGTCTGTTGTGTGCTAGAGAAGCTGGAGCGCCCCAAGGCTCTTTGGAACCTCTGTTGTTACTGAGCAAAAGGCTGAGCAGGCGTCCCAACAGTCTAAAACTCTGAATCTTTCTTCCAGGAGTTCCTGGAGTATAATAGAGCTAGAAAGGGCTCTCAGGGCGAAACTCAGGTGATGTTAAAGAGGAGAAAACAATGGCTTTATTTTAACATTTGAAGGAAATTTGGGGAAGAACAAACATTACAGGGTGACCCTTGTTTCCATTGCTTCTATGCAATGTACTCTAATAATTATCAATGTCATCATCATGGACTTTGAACACCTTGCTGTGCAATGGTTTCTTTATTCATATTTGTAATGGTTAACTTTATGTGTCAGCTTTACTGGCCATGGGATTCCCGGATTAAACACTATTTCACTGGGTGTGTCTGGAAGGGCATTGCTCGATGAGATTAGCATCCGTGGACTCAGTAAAGTAGATTTCCCTCCTTAGTGTGAGCATCTTTCAATTTATTGAGGGCCTGAACAGAAAAAAAAGACAGAGGAAGGAAGAATTCACTGCTTTTTTCCTGTCCCACTGGTTGAGCTGGGGACATCTCATTTCAACCTCTATGGTCCATGGACTGGAACTTACACCATCAGTGGCCCTGGTTTTCAGGTCTTGGACTCAGACTAAATTACACCACAAGCTTTCCTGGGTCTCCAACTTGCAGATGGTGGACCATGGAACTTAGCCTACATAATCATGTGAACCAATTCCTCATAAAAAAACCTCCTATATATATACATATATATATATTTAGCTCTTTCCTTATGATTGCAAAAGCATTGACTGATTTCTTTGAGGAAAATTTTTCTAACTCTAAAGGTCAAGTGCTAAATGACTGATTGTGTAGACTCATGGTTAACATTCACCTCATTTCTGGTATGAGAACTCTAGGAACAAACTTGGTCTTTAGGCTGCAATAAAATGTGATTTAAAGCTGCTATTTATTTCTCACTACTCTGATTAATTGCTCATCTGGATAGCCGATTACCACATTGTCAGAAATATTAATCAGTAGCCAGTTAAACAATACCTCTGATTTGGTTTAGGAGCACTTAGCCAAGAGTGAGGAAAAATGTGTGAAATACCCACTGGCAGCCAACCTCCATGATCACTGTTGAAATCTCATCAGAGCTTGTTTTGACATTGTCCCAAAAATCAGATTTCTGGAACTTAAGGAAATGGGGTTATTTAATTTAGCAAGTTCTGTATTCTGTGCCAATACAGAGTTGGCACTCTGTATTCTGTGGCAAGGAGAAATCTCCTGCAGGACTAGATCATAATTGTGGGCAGATTTTGTAGAAAATTCAGAAAATATGGATGAGGTTAATATAATACATTAACTATATATATGTATATATAGTATATATATAGTATATATATATAGTATATATATATATACTATATATATAGTATATATGTATAGTATATATATAGTATAGTATATATATAGTATATATATAGTATATATATAGTGTATATATATATCAAATATATATATCAATTTCTTTAGCTGCTTTAATAACAATAAAAGTCCCTGAGGCAGACGATGTCTTGCCTTCTATTCCAGTTGTAAATTGCTATGTATAAAAACAATCTAAAATGTAGTGGCATAAAACTACACATTATTTCTGACAAAACTTTTGGTTGGCTGGGCAACTCTTCTGCTGTTCTCCCCTTAGGTTACTTGTGTGCCCACCTTCAGCTAGTGGGTCTGTTGGGACTGGGCTCAGCTAGAGTATCAGGATGGCTGGACATCGCTCTTATTGTGGACTCAATGTCTTTCTTCCCACACAGTCACTAATCTTTCAGTAGCCTAAACCAGGCATCTAACATAGTGGCTAGGTCCCAAAAGGGACTGTTCTAAGATAACTAAACCTCTAGATGTTCTGCTAGCACCACATATTATAATGTCCCATTGGCCAAGGAAAGTCACATGGCCAAGGCAACCATCAGGGTGTGAACTGCAGGAAGCATGGTTCACTGCTGACCACTATAACATAGCTTTTGAGTAGTGGCTCCAGACGCTGAGCCACTTACCAAACCTTTCTGACATCTGTTTCCACTTCGGTAATTCGGCTTTAAATGTAGTACCTCTTTCATGGCAACTGGTTAAAGACGTGTTTGGAATGGAGCCTGGCACATAATAACGGCTATACAAATCTGTATCCTTACTATCTCATCATTATCAGCATCATCATTGTTATTGTTACTGAGTTTTTGTGCAGTATTTTTACTTTGCTATAGTATTAGATAATATATTAATTCATCTATAGTGTCCCCAACTCCTGAGACATGACTCTAGCTTGTAGGAAGTGACAGTCTAGAGAAGATGACACACAATAATGCAGAATTCCAGTACAAGATGCTTTAAGAGGGGTTGGGAAGGGGCATTTTAGGGAGGAGCAAAGGTATGTTTTCTAGACTTCCTCTATTTAAGACACATTGCACCTGTCACAAACTAATGCATATTTATGTTATGTAAGATTTTAACATACAAGCAGAGAAACCATCTCTAAATATGTCTAAATAAGCTTACAGGTTTTAAGTTCATTATCAATCACTTCACCCTTTTGTTAAATATGCAAAATTTTTAATGGTTCAAAATTCAGCATTGCACATGTACTGGAGTGAAGTCTGTCTCTCATTCTGAGTAAAGGTCTAGAACTAAGAAAACAGAGATGAAAATGCCACCTGATTTCTAAGCAATTCAACTGAATCAGTACTGTTATAAAATCTTCCTATACATTCCAGAGAGTGGTTTCTTATAATGTGAAACAGGATCTGGTCTACATAAAAGGAAATAATAAAAATAAGAGTGAACATTTATTCAAAGCTTGCCATGTGCAGGTTTTACACTCTGAGTTTTGCATGTGATTCTTTTTTTTTTTTTTTTTTTTTTTTTTGCGATACGCGGGCCTCTCACTGTTGTGGCCTCTCCCGTTGCAGAGCACAGGCTGCGGACGCGCAGGCTCAGCGGCCATGGCTCATGGGCCCAGCTGCTCTGCGGCATGTGGGATCTTCCCGGACTGGGGCACGAACCTGTGTTCCCTGCATCGGCAGGCGGACTCTCAACCACTGCACCACCAGGGAAGCCCTTGCATGTGATTCTTTTTGAGAGTTCTCTATCTGGGTTGTGGGTGTTTTTTGCAACTGATTGTGGTAGATTATATTGGTGTTCACAGATCTTCATTCTCCCACCCCTATCATGGGACATGATTTCTCACCCTGTTCACTCACATTGGGCTCAGCCCTGTGATGTGCTTTAGCCAATAGAATGTGACACAGCACAAACCACATCCCAGCAGAAGGTTTACTGTCACCATGTGGTTGTCCTGTCTCTCTTGTTCTTTCCCTCTGCCATGAAAATGGGAAGACACCATTTTCCTCCCATTCAGGGGTGGTCCTTCAATCAGAATCTCAGAAAGAAGAGACCCCATAGCCTGGCAGCTTAGAGTAGTATCAACTGTTCTTCACCCTCATGTAACATGAGCAAGAAATAAATAGCTGTAGTTGAAATCCCTAGGACTTAGGAATTGTTCATTAGCACTGTTGCCTAAATTTAGGTTGAAATGTTTACCTCCCCTGAGTAGATTATTCAGAATCAAACTATGTCTCTGGGCGGCACCTCTTTGAACAATGTCACTGATTTGCAGCAGTTTTTATTCTTCTCCCCAGTAAACAGAAAGGAATTGATCTACGCATAGTCCAGTACAGCCACTCTCCCATGACAGCATATCCATAATAAAAAAATAATTTACAACTCAGTACGAAGAGGACAACTCAGTTTTAAGAATGGGCAAAAAAACCTCTACAGGCATGTCACAAAAGGAGATGTACGAATGACTAATAACCACAGGAAAAATGTTCAACACCATTAGTGATCAGAAAAATGTAAATTAAAAGTACAATGAGATACAACCAGAAACCTATTCAAATGACTGATAAAAGACTTACAATTCCCCAAAATGGCAAAGATGCAAAATAACTTGAACTTTCATATGTTGCTGGTGGGACTGCAAAATGGAAATCTCTGACAGTTTCTTATAAAGTTAAACATAAAGTTACTATATCACCCAGAAATTTTACTCCTATGCATTCACTTAAAGTAATTGAAAATACGTATCTACAAAAACATACAGAAATATTCATATAAGCTTTATTCATAATAGTGACAAGCTGCAGAAAACCCAAATGCTCATCAGCAGGTGAACCGATAAATGAATTGTGTTACATTCATACAGTGAAATACAACTCAGCAATAGAGAAAAACAAAGTACGGATAGATGCAACAACACAGCTGTATCTCAAAAACACAGTGCTGAATAAAAAGTCAGACAAAAAAGACTACTTACTGTGTGACCTCATTAATATAATCTTCTAGAATAGGCAGAACTAATGTTGAGTAACAGAGAGCAGATCACTCATTTTCTGGGCCTGGAGCTGGGCCTCCTGACAGCAAAGAGGCACAAGAAATCTCTTTGGGATGATGGATGATGGGATGATAGTCTTGGTTGTAGTGGCAGTTACACAGATGCATAGATTTGTCCATAGGTGCATTTAATTGTGTGTAAATTATGCTATAAAACATTAATTTAATTATAAAATCGAATAACATGGTTTACCAGAATATTGGAATACCACCAATTGAAATAGCAGTAACTAACTCCTAAATGTGTGTTGTGGATCATTAACTGGGATGAATCTCTCCCATGATGAAACTGGCTGTGCCTTACAATGTCTCTAGAACATATCTGATTCTACATCTTCCTTCACCTTGTGGTTTCACCTTGTCCTTTTGATATTAACTAGGCCTTCCATAGATAGCTCCTATAATAAAATTGTATTATAGTAATTGGTGAAGGTTAAGGAAGTCCCATGAAGATCCCTATTGACCAAGCCAGCTCTGGCAATCAATGTAGTAACCAGTATGGCAGCCTCCTAGTGTCTAGTACTCCTTAATGCTGACATGATGTTAAATCTCTGCTTTTCATTCAATTATCAGTCCCCTTCTATCCATCCTGACACAGCGTGAGAGGTGTAAATCAAGTGTGACATCAAATAAAAGTTTTACTTTAAAAGAAAATTCAGACTTCCACTCTGACTCATATCCAATTCAAAAATTATTAATAAATCATTTTTTAAATGCTTCTATATTTTTTACTTTGATGGAAGTGTTTTGTGCCAAGTGACAAAGCAATGAGTTCTCATACACTACTTGTTTTCTAGTTGGCATTTTAAAATTATAATTACTATACTAGAAAATACAAGCGATAAATTTTAAAATAGAATTCTAAGTGGATCTCAGATTTAGGTTTAAAAAGCAACCACTAAATAAAATAAAACCTGAATTCTCACTGAAACATACAGAAATAGTACTTTTCATAAGGACTGCAATGTAAAATCCCAGATGATTTTATTTATACAGTTATACTTGATATTTATGAAGAGAACCAAGTGAACTGAGGCATTATTTTCATGAGCAACAACATTATTCTTGTCTTTTGGCACAAAAACACCTTCTAGTGATAAAAACAGTTTCAACCACAAGGAAATATTTTCCCTATTTCATCCATCTCTGTACTGAAAACTATTGGTTTCTCAGTATGCATTGGAGGAGAATCTATTGTTTTGGAGGAAAGGAAGTTATCAATATTGGTTAGTGGAAAAAGAATGACGAAGTCATTGAAAACAAAATAATGAGTACAGGTTACAAAGACCCTGGGGAAAGACAAATTCATAAATGGTGACTATGTGAAGACACTCTTTGATTACAAATGTGAAAGGAAGCAAAAATCCAGTTGGAGTTGGAAAAGTAGAACAGAAGGGCCAACTCAGACTTAACTATTTATATTGCCCTCTCAGTAACCATGGCAATAGGGAACACTTTCCATGGTAAAAAGAATTCAAATAATGTAAGCTTTCATTAGAGCTGAAGCCAGAAGGTACTTGTGGTTTGGGTAGCTCCATCTCGGGGAAGGCGGGATGTTTGGAGAGTGTGGAAGAGGTTTACACTGTATACCCAAAAGGGTGAAGCAGTGAAGGGAAATTTTATCAGTAAGTAAATTGAATTAATTTAGTATGTGTACTAAAGAGAGCTTATAATTACTGTTGACCTGTTTTTCTTCCTGCTGAACTAGTCAAGTCTGTGAAAATAATAAACCAAGTAGCTGGATATTCACTGTAGTACTTTGAATAGTGGCGACCCAAAAGATATGTCCATCCAGAACCACAGAATGTGAATTTATTTGAGATCATTGTCTTTACAAATGGAAGTAAGGTAAGGCTCTTGAGACAAATTCATTCTGGATTAGGGTTTGTCCTAAATCCAATGACAAGTATACTTATAAGAGACAGAGAAGAAGATACACAGAGACACACAGAGAGACACAAAGGGAAAGGCCATGTGATGATGGTGGCAGAGATTGGAGTGATGCAGCTACAAGCCAAGAAACACCAGGGATTGGTAGCAGCCACTAGAAATTTGGAGGGAGGCATGGAACGGATGCTCCCTTGGAGCCTCAGGAAGGAACCAAGCCTGCTGACACCTTTGATTTCACACCTCTGGACTTCAGAAATATGACAGCATGGATTTCTGTTGTTTTAAGCCACTGAATTTGTGATAATTTGTTACTAATATACTAATACATTCATTTTTTCATTCTTTTCCTACTGCATCAGCCCCTCGAGGGTTGTAAGAACTACATAAGATTCGTGTAAACACATGAAGAGTATTTGGTCAAAGCCTAAACATAAGAACCTCTTGGTAAATCTTAGTCACTCTAGTACACTGCGTAGTGGCGACCCAAAACATATGTCCATCAATAACAACAGAATATGACCTTATTTGAAATAATTGTTTTTGCAGTTGGAACTGAGGTAATGAGCTTGAGATGAGGCCATTCAGGATTAGGATTTGTCCTAAATCCAATGACAAGTATACTTATAAGAGATAGAAAAGTAGAAGACACATAGAGATAAACAGAAAGACACAGAAGGTGATGGTCTTCCTTGGTGGTAGAGAAGGGGTGGTGATATTGCTATTATTTCCATTGCTAATAATTAATCTGGTCAATGTATTTTAAAGAGCAACATCCATTTGCATGAGAAGTCTTAATGATATCACAGAGTTTAAGGAACTCAATTGAGCCCTTAAGTGTAATTGCAATGCTTATTTCAGACCTTTCCAGTTAATAGGGGATGAAGTTGTGATTCCAGGAGCTGAGTTGAACTTGTCAGTCAAAGCCTGTAGCAGCATGGACCTGTCTGGTGAAACCAATTGGATCGATAATGGCCACTATGACTTCCACTTCTCTGAAAATGTCCAGTGTTTCTACAAGATCTCTCAGTGACTCTTTTAATCCTATTTCTACAATGGTTTATAGTTGTGATGAAACACAGAATGAAAACTCTAACTTAACTTAGATGCAAATTAATAAAAACAAGAAGGATAAAAAGCATGTTTTCTCCCCCTACTGCCTCTAAGGCTATGGTATGAATAAAATTAATCAAAATATTTTAAACGGATATGTCTACATAGAAGAAATGAATAGGAATAGCAAGGAAGAGTATATGATTGATGAAACAATGAACTTATAAACAGAGCAAAATGATCACCTCAATAAATGCAGAAAAATTTACAGATAATTTATTTTATAAAGCTTTCTCTTACAAACACAATGCAGCTAATATGATGTCAATTCTCTAGTTTGATCTACAGCATATTATAATGTTGAAAGCAATGTTATAAAAAATTCATTTGTTGTAATAGTCAAATAAATTTTCAAAGGAAAAACAAATAAGCATTGCAAATATTTCCACAGGTCCTTGCTTTTCTAATGGAAATGTTAAATACAACAACAAGAAAGGTTTGCTAATTAAAAGCTTTTAAGCTTTCAATTTCAGTTTCCTCTGTTTAATTCAGTAGGAAGGGGAAAACAGACAAAAAACAATTTTAAAAGGAGGAGTTTTAAAAAGATACCACAGTTAATAGATACTACTACTGATTTATTTGATGTTCAATTATTTTCTATTTTTGTTTTCATAGGGAAATTGGATTGCATAAGCATAAATGTATATAATTTAAAACTAAATTTTAAGGTACTATTTTATTTGCTTGTTGTGTTTAATTGAAGCAGATATAGCTTACATTACAAAATGGTGATTAAACTTTCTGCAGAGTCAGTAAGGGGTTGAAAAATGACCTTAGGCTTCATAGACGTCTTTTAAAAGATCTTTAAATTTCAGTGACTCATAGTACTTCATCTTTTTCATTTTAGCTGAGAATTCAGGATCTTCTCAATGAAGAGCATTCTGAAACTACTGAATATGATATGAAGAACACAGTTGATCGGTTGGGCTAAGTTCTTGTATTAATTTTGTCACTAGCTTGCTTTAGGTTATTCCTTAAAAAAATCACAGAGAAATCAGGGCTTAGATAAATTATTTATGTATTGGAGATAATGCCTACTCTATCCACTTCATAGACTTATTTTAAGATAAATTTGGGGACAAATATATTTGACAGTATTTTGCAAGCTGATACGTGACATAGAGACATGAGGTAATAATAATAATAGCCTTTCAAAAATGAGTAAATGCATTTATGAGTCAGGGTACAAACAGGAAAAAGGAAAGCATACTAAGTATTTTGAGAGAGATTTGAGAAGATGGCGGAAGAGTAAGACGCGGAGATCACCTTCCTCCCCACAAATACATCAGAAATACATCTACATGTTGAACAACCCCTACAGAACACCTACTGAACGCTGGCAGAAGACCTCAGACTTCCCAAAAGGCAAGAAACCCCACACATACCTGGGTAGGGCAAAAGAAAAAAGGAAAAACATAGACAAAAGAATAGGGACGGGGCCTGCACCAGTGGGAGGGAGCTGTGAAGGAGGAAAGGTTTCCACACACTAGAAGCCTCTTCGCGGGCGGAGACTGCGGGTGGTGGAGGGGGTAGCTTCGGAGCCGCGATGGGGGGAAAGCAACACGGGTGCAGAGGGCAAACCGGAGAGATTCCCGCACAAAGGATCGGTGCCTACCGGCACTCACCAGCCCAAGAGGCTTGTCTGCTCACCCGCCGGGGCGGGCGGGGCTGAGAGTTGAGGCTCGGGCTTCGGTCAGAGCGCAGGGAGAGGACTGGCGGCGTGAACACAACCTGAAGGGGGTTAGTGCACCATGGCTAGCAGGAGGGAGTCCGGGGAAAAGTCTAGACCTGCCGAAGAGACAAGAGACTTTTTCTTGCCTCTTTGTTTCCTGGTGTGCGAGGACAGGAGCGCTAATTAAAGGAGCGCTAATTAGAGCGCTAATTAAAGGAGATCCAGAGATGGACACGAGCCGTGGCTAAAAGCGCGGACCCCAGAGATGGGCATGAGATGCTAAGGCTGCTACTGCCGCCACCAAGAAGCCTGTGTGCGAGCACAGGTCACTATCCACACCTCCCCTCCCGGGAGCCTGTGCAGCCCGCCACTGCCAGGGTGCCGGGATCCAGGGACAGCTTCCCCAGGAGAACTCATGGCGCGCCTCAGGCTGGTGCAACGTCATGCCGGCCTCTGCTGCCACAGGCTCACCCCGCACTCCGTGCCCCTCCCTCCCCCAGGCCTGAGTGAGCCAGAGCCCCCGAATCAGCTGCTCCTGTAACCCCGTCCTGTCTGAGCGAAGAACAGACGCCCTCAGGCGACTTACACGCAGAGGCGGGGCCAAATCCACAGGTGAGCCCCGGGAGCTGTGCGAACAAAGAGAAAGGGAACTCTCTCCCAGCAGCCTCAGGAGCAGCGGATTAAAGCTCCACAATCAACTTGATGTACCCTGCATCTGTGGAATACATGAATAGACAATGAATCATCCCAAACTGAGGCGGTGGACGTTGGGAGCAAGATATATTATTTTTTCCCCCTTTTCCTTTTTGTGAGTGTGTATGTGTATGCTTCTGTGTGAGATTTTTTTCTCTATAGATTTGCTTTCACCATTTGTCCTACAGGGTTCTGTCCGTCCGGGTTTTTTTTTTTTTTTTCTTTACTTTAAAAAATGTTTTTTCTTAATAATTATTTTTTAGTTTTTATTTTAATAACTTTATTTTATTTTATCTTACTTTACTTTATTTTATCCCTCTCTTTCTTTCTTTCTTTCTTTCTTTCTTTCTTTCTTTCTTTCTTTCTTTCTTTCTTTCTTTCTTTCTTTCTTTCTTTCTTTCTTTCTTTCTTTCTTTCTTTCTTTTTCTCCCTTTTATTCTGAGCCATGTGGAGGACAGGCTCTTGGTGCTCCAGCCAGGAGTCAGTGCTGTGCCTCTGAGGTGGAAGAGCCAAGTTCAGGACACTGGTCCACAAGAGACCTCCCAGCTCCACATAATATCAAATGGCAAAAATCTCCCAGAGATCTCCATCTCAACACCAGCACCCAGCTTCACTCAACAACCAGCAAGCTACAGTGCTGCACACCCTATGCCAAACATCTAGCAAGACAGGAACACAACCCCACCCATTAGCAGAGAGGCTGCCCAAAATCATAATAAGTACACAGACACCCCAAAACACACCACCAGACGTGGACCTGCCCACCAGAAAGACAAGATCCAGCCTCACACACCAGAACACAGGCACTAGTCCCCTCCACCAGGAAACCTACACAACCCACTGAACCAACCTTAGCCCTGGGGGACAGACACCAAAAACAACAGGAATTACAAACCTGCAGCCTGCAAAAAGGAGACCCCAAACACAGTAAGATAAGCAAAATGAAAAGACAGAAAAACACACAACAGATGAAGGAGCAAGGTAAAAACCCACCAGATCTAACAAATGAAGAGGAAACAGGCAGGCTACCTGAAAAAGAATTCAGAATAATGATAGTAAAGATGATCTAAAATCTTGGAAATAGAATAGAGAAAATGCAAGAAACATTTAACAAGGACCTAGAAGAACTAAAGGGGAAACAAGCAATGATGAACAACACAATAAAAGAAATTAAAATTTCTCTAGAAGGGATCATTACCAGAATAACTGAGGCAGAAGGACAGATAAGTGACCTGGAAGATAAAATAGTGGAAGTAACTACTGCAGAGCAGAATAAAGAAAAAAGAATGAAAATAACTAAGGACAGTCTCAGAGACCTCTGGGACAACATTAAACACACCAACATTTGAATTATAGGGGTCCCAAAAGAAGAAGAGAAAAAGAAAGGGACTGAGAAAATATTTGAAGAGATTATAGTTGAAAACTTCCCTAATATGGGAAAGGAAATAGTTAATCAAGTCCAGGAAGCACAGAGAGTCCCATACAGGATAAATCCAAGGAGAAACATGTGATGACACATACTAATCAAACTATCAAATATTAAATACAAAAAAAAATATTAAAAGCAGCAAGGGAAAAACAACAAATAACACACAAGGGAATCCCCATAAGGTTAACAGCTGATCGTTCAGCAGAAACTCTGCAAGCCAGAAGGGAGTGGCAGGACATATTTAAAGTGATGAAGGAGAAAAACCTACAATAAGATTACTCTACCAGGCAAGGATCTCATTCAGTTTTTGTTTTCTTTTTTTATGGTACATGGGTCTCTCACTATTGCGGCTTCTCCCACCGCAGAGCACAGGCTCCAGAGGCGCAGGTGCAGCAGCCATGGCTCACGGGCCCAGCTGCTCCACAGCACATGGGATACCCCCAGACCTGGGCACGAGCCCGTGTCCTCCGCATCGGCAGGCAGACTCCCAACCACTGCACCACCAAGGAAGCCCTCTCATTCAGATTTGATGGAGAAATTAAAACCTTTATAGACAAGCAAAAGCTGAGAGAGTTCACCACCACCAAATCAGCTTTACAACAAATGCTAAAGGAACTTCTCTAGGCAAGAAACACAAGAGAAGGAAAAGACCTACAATAACGAACCCAAAACAATTAAGAAAATGGGAATAGAAACATACATATTGATAATTACCTTATATAGAAATGGATTAAATGCTACATCCAAAAGACACAGACTGGTTGAATGGATACAAAAACAAGACCCATATGTATGCTGTCTACAAGAGACCCACTTCAGACCTAGGGACACATACAGACTGAAAGTAAGGGGATGGAAAAAGATATTCCATGCAAACGGAAATCAAAAGAAAGCTGGGGTAGTAATTCTCATATCAGACAAAATAGACTTTAAAATAAAGACTATTACAAGAGACAAAGAAGGACTCTATATGATGATCAAGGGATTGATCCAAGAAGAAGATATAACAATTGCAAATATTTATACACCCAACATAGGAGCACCTCAATACATAAGGCAAATACTAACAGCCATGAAAGGGGAAATAGACAGTAACACAATCATAGTAGGGGACTTTAACACCCCACTTTCACCCATGGACAGATCGTCCAAAATGAAAATAAATAAGAAAACACAAGCTTTAAATGATACATTGAACAAGATGGACTTAATTGATATTTATAGGACATTCCATCCAAAAACAACAGAATACACATTTTTATCAAGTGCTCATGGAACATTCTCCAGGATAGATCATATCTTGGGCCACAAATCAAGCCTTGGTAAATTTAAGAAAATTGAAATCATAGCAAGTATCTTTTCCGACCACAATGCTATAAGATCAGATATCAATTACAGGAAAAGATCTGTAAAAAATACAAACACATGGAGTCTAAACAATACACTACTTAATAACGAAGTGATCACTGAAGAAATCAAAGATGAAATCAAAAAATACCCAGAAACAAATGACAATGGGGACACGGCAACCCAAAACCTATGGGATGCAGCAAAAGCAGTTCTAAGAGGGAAGTTTATAGCAATAAAATCCTACCTTGAAAAACAGGAAACATCTTGAATAAACAACCTAATCTTGCACCTAAAGCAATTAGAGAAAGAAGAACAAAAATAACCCAATTTTAGCAGAAGGAAAGAAATCATAATGATCAGATCAGAAATAAATGAAAAAGAAATGAAGGAAACAATAGCAAAGATCAATAAAACTAAAAGCTGGTTCTTTGAGAAGATAAACAAAATTGATAAACCATTAGCCACACTCATCAAGAAAAAGATGGAGAAGACTCAAATCAATAGAATTAGAAATGAAAAAGGAGAAGTAACAACTGACACTGCAGAAATACAAAGGATAATGAGAGATTACTACAAGCAACTATATGCCAATAAAATTGACAACCTGGAAAAAATGGACAAATTCTTAGAAATGCACAACCTGCTGAGACTGAACCAGGAAGAAATAGAAAATATGAACAGACCAATCACAAGGACTGAAATTGAAACTGTGGTTAAAATCTTCCAACAAACAAAAACCCAGGACCAGATGGCTTCACAGGCGAATTCTATCAAACATTTAGAGAAGAGATAACACCTGTGCTTCTCAAACTCTTCCAAAATATAGCAGAGGGAGGAACACTCCCAAACTCATTCTATGAGGCCACCATCACCCTGATACCAAAACCAGACAAAGGGTTTCCCTGGTGGCACAGTGGTTAAGAGTCCGCCTGCCAATGCAGGGGATAGGGGTTCGTGCCCCGGTCTGGGAAGATCCCACATACTGCAGAGTGGCTGGACCTGTGAGCCATGGCCGCTGAGCCTGCGTGTCCAAAGCCTGTGTTCCACAACGGGAGAGGCCACAACAGTGAGAGGCCAGCTTACCACAAAAAACAAAAAACAAACAAACAAAAAAAAACAGACAAAGGTGTCACAGAGAAAGAACACTACAGGCCAATATCACTGATGAACATAGATGCAAAAATCCTCAACAAAATAATAGCAAACAGAATCCAACAGCACATTAAAAGGATTATACACCATGATCAAGTGGGATTTATTCCAGGAATGCAAGGATTCTTCAATATACACAAATCAATCAATGTGTTAAACCATATAACAAATTGAAGGAGAAAAACCATATGATCATCTCAATAGAGGTAGAGAAAGCTTTCGACAAAATTCAACACCTATTTATGATAAAAACCCTGCAGAAAGTAGGCATAGAGGGACCTTTCCTCAACATAATAAAGGCCATATATGACAAACCCACAGCCAACATCATACTAAATGGTGAAAAACTGAAAGCATTCCACTAAGATCAGGAACAAGACAAGGTTGCCCACTCTCACCACTCTGATTCAACATAGTTTTGGAAGTTTTAGCCACAGCAGTCAGACCAGCAAAAGAAATAAAAGGAATCCAAATCGGAAAAAAGAAGTAAAGCTGTCACTGTTTGCAGATGACATGATACTATACATAGGGAATCCTAAATATGCTACCAGAAAACTACTAGAGCTAATCAATGAATTTGGTAAAGTTGCAGGATACAAAATAAATGCATGGAAATCTCTGGCTTTCGTGTACACTAGTGATGAAAAATCTGAAAGTGAAATTAAGAAAACACTCCCATTTACCACTGCAACAAAAAGAATGAAATATCTAGGAATAAACCTAACTATGGAGACAAAAGACCTGTATGCAGAAAATTATAAGACACTGATGAAAGAAATTAAAGATGATACAAATACATGGAAAGAAATACCATGTTCTTGGATTGGAAGAGTCAACATTGTGAAAATGACTCTACTACCCAAAGCAAACTACAGATTCAATGCAATCCCTATCAAACTACCACTGGCATTTTTCACAGAACCAGAACAAAAAAATTCACAATTGGTATGGAAACACAAAAGACCCCAAATAGCCAATGCAACCTTGAGACAGAAAAACAGAGGTGGAGGAATCAGGCTCCCAGACTTCAGACTATACTGCAAAGCTACAGTAATCAAGACAGTGTGGTACTGGCACAAAAACAGAAATATAGATAAATGGAACACGATAGAAAGCCGAGAGTTAAACCCACGCACATATGTTCACCTTATCTTTGATAAAGGAGGCAAGAATATACAGTGGAGAAAAGACAGCCTCTTCAATAAGTGGTGCTGGGAAAACTGGACAGGTACATGTAAAAGTATGAGATTAGAACACTCCCTAACACCATACACAAAAATAAACTCAAAATGAATTAAAGACCTAAAGGTAAGGCCAGACACTATCAAACTCTTAGAAGAAAACATAGGCAGAGCACTCTATGACATAAATCACAGCAAGATCCTTTTTGACCCACCTCCTAGAGGAATGGAAATAAAAACAAATATAAACAAATGGGACCTAATTAAACTTCAAAGCTTTTGCACAGCAAAGGAAACCATAAACAAGACATGTATTTTGAGAGAATTATTTAAAACAGAGTAATAAAGGGTTAAGTTTTATTGAAGGCCAGTGGGGCAAAGGTCAGGAAAGCTGCCAGCAGCCTTCAGGAGACCATTGGGTACTGCAGTCAAAGGAAGCTACTAGCTCAGATCTCAGACACTTGCACAGGCAGAGCATGTTTTATGGGAGGCTATCTGGACTCTCCTGGCCAACCCTCTCTTCTGCACCAAGCTCACCAGGTGGCCAGCTTCTGCCTTGGGAACAATGAGGGCTTCTGTGTCTCATTTGCCAGATCACCAGGAAGAGATTCTCGTTGGCTGAATCTAACCCAGAACCCTCTACCAAGGATTCTGGGAAATGTAGTTCCCCTGCACTTAGGAGGGAATAATGGATACAGGAAAATGGTGTTGTATTAACAATGAATGTGACATAAAAATAGTAAGCTGAATGATAAGTTAATGATAGTGTTTTGTTTTTTTTTTAGCACATATTAGCAGACAAAGAAGGATCCATGGGGGGCTTTGGTCCTTCAAAGTACACTCTACAGAAGGGAGACTATGTTAACTTTGCTTAAGAATGAATCTGTCTTCTGACAGTCTATGTGTCTAATGTAGTACGTTGTCATCCCTTATATTCGTGTTCAACTCCATCAATAAATATTACTGGAAACAATGTCTTTTAGCAGAACATTGTACCAAAATGGAGAACAAAGAGCTTGCTAAGAGTTTTAAGCATCTTTCCAAAATTCTAGTATATCAGGCATGTTCTTGGGTATAAATTCATGGTCATCAGTAAGTCACAGTTTGAAATCTGGGCCCATAGTTTCTGATTGCTGCCATTCATAAAGCCATCTGTGAGCTTATCAGGAGTTTTAGCCCAATAGATGGTCTAATATGGACAGTAAACTTAGGTTAATAATGGACTGTAAACTTAGAATGCCTCAGGAAGTACAGTATGGTATAAGAGAACAGACTTGAGAGCTAGGCCACCTTACTTTAAAGCCCAATTTCAAAAACATACTAATAGTGTGGTCTCAGCCAAATTTCTTAACGTTTTTGTGCCTCATTTTTTCTATCCATTAAATGGAATGAAAATATTATGCAATTCATAAGATTTTTGTGGGAACTAAACAGTTTAATAAGTGTTAAGCACTTAGAATACAGTTTTAGGTATTTGTAGAGTGTGCTGTCTTTTTGTACTTATTATGTTTTAGAGAACAATCTAGGGGCTGTAGTTACTGTTTATGAGACTTGCTATCATCATAATATGTCATGATAAAATTCAATCCATGTCACATTTGTCTTGTGCCTACCCTATTTGTTACCATGCTAAGTCTTTGCACACTATCTCATTTATTTTTATGCCCTTTTATGCCACCCCCACCCATTTGTTTTTTGACTGCTTTCACAAGAGTATGGTGGTTAAGAAATATGTGTTCTGGAGCCAGACTCCCATGTTTAAACCCCAGTCCTACTACTTACTAGCTGTGTGACCCTTTACAAGTTACTTAACCTTTCTGTGTTTCAGTTCCTTCATTTGTATAATGGAAATACTATTAGTACCACTCTCTTTGCATTGAAGGTTAAATATAAAACACTTAAAAGAAGACTCGCACATGGTTAGCACTCAGAGAGTGTTAGCTGTGATTATTATTGCCTCCAAATTAATCCATATCTCATAGATCTATCAACACATTTATAATTCCCAGCAATTAAAAGCAATTAGCTCAGGTTTCATGCAGTTCCTTATTGAGCAATATGTGCTTGTATCCAAGAACATGCCTGCTTTCCTGGAATTTTTCAAAGACTCATTCTAACAAGTTGTAAAGCACAAACAAAAATTTAACACACACAATTACACACATACATGTATACATATTCATGTTTTCTAATAGTCTGCATATTTTAGCAAAACTTGCAACACTCATTTCTAGTGTTTATAGTCTTGATACCACTTCTGCCAAATAAAAGCGAGAATACAGTCTTTTTTTTTTTTTTTTTGCTTCCATCAAACCTCTGTCTACCTGAATGTACTTCCCACACCTTTAAAGGTACACACACAAAAACATAAAAAATGCAGTATACCTAGGAATGATTTAGATGTTCCCTGTACTGTAGGAAATGTTATTTCTAGTCTCTGAGCAACATTTATATGAGCCCTGAGAGTTCTATGAATAATTTCCTGGATTTCTTTCCTTATGGATGACTATAACCAAGCACCTTGCTGGGACCCTAAACTCTATTTTTCTCAGCTTTAGTTGTTTAATTAAGCATTAAGCTGTTTATAGCCAGGAAGCCCCAACACAAGAGAGGTTTCTTTCTCAATCTGTCTCTTGAAAAGAACTACTGGATACAATCCAATAGTAATAATAAAAAAAAAACATTTGTTAAACTAATTAAAGTTAGTTTGTAATGAGGATTCTAAGTCTTGGAGTGATGCCTTGAACTTGAATGAAGGACGATTTTTTTTTTTAACCACATGTATTGTGTACTGCAAAGTCATAATTTGACATATAGACATTTTGGTTGAAGAAAGAAATGGAAGGAAAGTATAACGTACCATCTCTTCATTTTCTGGTCCTTGACAAGAATTTTTCTGTTTTACAGATAACTGACTAATGTCTCTTGAGTATTGAAATGATGTATAAAATGCTTCTGAATTACTGGAGTCACTATATTCACTGTAGTTATATTTACCGATTCATATGGTGGGCAACAGAAATTTACAGAATTTGTATAATTTCACTAATGGTTATACAAATATATTTTATTGAAAAAAATTCACCCTGAATATAAGATAATATTAAATATACAGTATATCAATTAAGTCAATAATTGTTACCCCAGAATATCATGAAACTTTCACACATCGATGGTCAATCAATGTCCCTGATCAACTCCCTCAATTCTTAAATGAGTAAAATCAATCACTTTTGCTATAATGTAAATTTTCTAGCAGACTCTTGATAGAGGATTCTTGGGAAAGCCAGGCCATGATTAATAGACTCAAATAGTAGGCATTTTTAGAAGTAGAACTTACTGTATTCCATTCATACAGGTCTACTCTCTTTCTTGGTGAAGACACTGGGATTTCTATACCCTGCTCACTCCTTGTGAAATGCTCTCATCTTTCTCTACTCCTGCTTTACCTGGTCAGATTTATATAGACACACTTATATGTGGATGCACACACAGACCTTACACTTTTTAATTCCAACATTTATTTCAGTCATGCATTTATTTGTTTATTGTTTGTCTCCATGACTGAACTATTAAGAATATGATGACCTGACCATAAGCACTGTGTGTATCATCAACCCCTGGAACCAGCTTAATTCCTGTCATTCATAAGGTCAGGAAACACTTACAGAAGACAGTTCCTGACCAGGCAGGGATATAACAAGTGAATAAAACAGACACAGAACCAATCCTCATGAAGCTTAGTCTTAGAGTCTAGTGTTGGAAATAGATATTAAGATATCAAACTTACTTATGCAATATAGATATAAATATATATTTTAGGCAGCTCAGGCTGCCATAACAAAATACCATAGGCTGGTGGCTTAAACAACAGGAATTTATTTCTCACAGTTGTGGAGCCTAGGGAGTCTAAGACCAAGGTATCAACTGATTTGATTCTCCAGTGAGGGCTCTTTTCCTGGCCTACAGATGGCTGCCTTCCTGCTGGGTCATCACCTTGCAGGCAGGGAGAGAGAAAAAGAGAGAGAGAGAAATCTCTCTGATGTCTCTTCTTATATGGGGACTAATCCCATCAGGGAGGGCTCTACCCCCATGACCTCAACTAAACTTAATTACCCTGCAAAGACCCTATCTCCAAGTATCATAACATTGGGAAATAGGCCTTCAACACAGAAATTTTGAGGGGGACACAATTCACACCATAGCATATATAGACGGACATTTAGATTAGATAGCAAAAAAAAATTTCTTTGTGGATTATTGTAGATTGTTAGCAACTTAAAACAATGAAGTAACATGGTATAACTTGAATGCAATTTATATTTTTGAAAGATTACCTTGGTGAGGAATTAATCAAAGGCATAAATCTGGAAATAAGGAGCCAGTTAAGAAGTACTAGCAGTCGTTCAAGTGGCCAAGACTGGGAGCTGGAACTCAGGTGGTGATTGTGGGGACAGAGAACAATAGATAGATTTAGCTATCTGTCAAAGATCAAAATAATGAGCCCTGGTGATGGACTAGATGTGCAGATGATTGTACAAGAGGAATCACAGTTAAGCCCCAACTTTCTGGATCTAGTACCTTGATAGAAGTGGCATTATTGAGATGAGGATATAAAGACAAGTCTTAGGGGACATATTCACAAGTTCATTTGAACATGTAGAATTCACTGTGCCACTAACAAATATAGAGGAATCAAGGAGGAAGTTGGTGGTATAAGAATTGACTTTAGAGGACAGATCAGCACTGGAGATGCAAATTTGGGGCTCTTTAAATACAGATATTATTTAAGGACATGGAAGTGAATACATCATTCTAGGGAGACACATAGGAAAAAGAAGGCAATACAGACTTGAGATATGAGAAACTCCAAAATCTAAACATAAGAAGGAAGAAGAATGGGGCAGAGACAATGAGAGTGCTTAGGTCTCAGCAGGAAGTAATGGAGTAAGATGTCACAGAGCTCAAGTGAGGAGGCTGTTTAAAAGGAAGGGAATGACCAATTTGGATGTACCTGAAAGACTAAGAGTGATTGATGCAATAGTGCATCAGTGCAATAGTGTAACTTTGGGGCAGCGTCCTGGTTCTGCCTCAAGGGATACACACAACAATATCTTTAAGCTGCTTTACAGAATTAAAATCCCCAACAAATTGAAGATGTTAGCATTCTTCATTCCAGAGAAGGTCACAGTTTGATAACCTTGAGGAGATCATCAGAAGACCATCTGAGGCCAAATTAAAGGAGTGAAGGCCCTGCACACACCCTAATCCTTACCAGCAGCCCTGCCTTTGAACCATTGCTATAGAACTCCTCACCAAATCCCTCTCGGTTGGGACGCAGAGTTTTGAGAGGCACGAGCCCACAGTGTCCCCCATTGCTTGGCAAAGCAATAAAGCTATTCTTTTCTACTTCACCCAAAATTCTGTCTCCAAGATTTGATTCAGTACCAGTGCACAGAGACCAAGTTTTCAGCATCAGTAGTACATGCGTATTTTGCTATGGCAGCCCAAGCAGAGTAACATGCTTACCATTCCTTTCATAGGTTGATCCCTAATAAACATCTTGTACCCCAAACACTCAGCATCTGCTTTTGGAGAACCAGAGCCTTCTCCCCTTTTATCCCACCCCAAATAACATCATCCAGCTAGGTTGAGGGCATTATACTATTTCCTTTAGCGCCTTTTCATAGTTCTGTCACAGTTGGCTTGTCCTCGGCTAGACTGCTAACTCCTTGATGGCAGGAAGTGTGGTTTAATTTTACCTTCAGAACCTAACATACTGACAGGCACAGAGTGACAACAGCCAATATTTACTGAATGGTGAAATGGCCTTGTCTTCATCATGCCTTTTGCTTGCAATAGATTTTTCCAGTTCACACCCACCTCCAAACTACTGAACTTTGAAAACTGGGTTTTGCTGGCCACTGACTGTTTGACCCTCTGTCTTATTCCATGCCATAGTTATCTATTTACACCTTGACTCAATGTTACTCTAGCTTTTTATGCTACATATTTTGGTATAGTCCTGATCCAACATTTTTGCAAGCTGTTCTAATCTTGCTTTGGTTTTCCAATCCCAAATATTCTGTCTTGTCTTCATAACCCATTGCTGCACCCACAGCCTAGCACCTAAAGGAATTTACTTCCAATGTGGAACAAAACACCCTTCCATATGGTTGGTGAGGAAATTTTGAATTGGAGTGCCACAAGTTGCTCCTTTGGTCCCCCCTACATAGGACAGACATAATATGGTCCCTAGGTTTAGAACTGAGTTAAATCGAATAAATGAAGAGCTATGAACTATGGAGCTATGTCTAAATTTGTCAAGAAAGTCATCATCAGATAAAAGAATAGTTTGATAGTAAGGGTCTGATCAGCAAATAATATCCATAAGGAAAACTAAACAGATCATATCCTTCAAACCTATTCTTTTTTTTTTTTTTTTTTTAATAAAAGAGTGAAGAACTCATGTCTTCTATTTGGTTTCCATGCAGGCTTAGAGATCTGGATAAGTATACTGTGCTAACTGATGTTTAAAGGAAATGCTTAGAGCATGTTTACAAAGTTTTAATCCCTTCACTGACCACAGGTCCATAAAACAGGATTAACTTTTTCCCTGATTAACTTTTTCCTCCACAAATGAGCATGTAGGTCTTTCTCCATCTCCTGCAGGGGTAAGCTTTACAACAATTATGACAACAAACAGTTCTTTTCTTTCTATTACATGGTTGTGTAAGTGTGTTTCCAACTTGAGGGGTAGAAAAAATGAATCAACAGGTTGCTGACATTTATCTCCTGTTATTTTCTTGCCCTGCACATTAATATAAAACAAAAATATAATTAACACACCCTTGCTGACATGCTTGCTGCACAGGGCATGAATTACTGTACCACAGGCTCTCCCTGTAACCCTGGAAGACCTGACCTGCTGCCCTTTGCATTCATTAAGCAATTGTCTTCCTTAGTAAGGGGGGAGGGGTGACAAAACACTTATGTCAAGATAGTGCCAATTAATCAGAATCCTACTGGAACACAGCTTCAGAGTCATTTCAAAGTTCCATTAGGACATTTGATTATTTTTATGTATTCTAAGAGGTGTTGTGATTTACTGTTAGTACTTTCTTTCTTTTCAAAAGAAATTATGGCCCCATGATAATCTTCTTAGTAGAGGATAGTCCTGGGTGATAACCAGTAAAATATTCTTACTTAAAGTCTTCTCTCTGATTTTTGTTGTACAAATGGTACTTTCCTTGCCCCAAAATGTTGCTGTATAAAAAAGGATGTTGAAATAAGAGCTAGAAAGGGTAAGAGATGTAGGAGTGGAAGGAAGAAAAAAAGGAGGGAAAACAGACAAAAAAACAACCTCAAATTTCTCTTTTTAACAACTGACAGCAACCCCATTACTAAAAATTCAGCAGATTTCGGTTTCCAGTGACCTTCTGTGACCTATTGGAGAGCTTAATGTCCAACAGTTTGCTCCTTTACCTGATAAAGTATTTACATTTTATAACAAACTAGAATATTATTAATGTGCATCCAGTAATATTATTAGAGTAATATTAGAGTAGAATAGTATTTGAATAATAGTTTGTAGAGGCTTATAGCCCATAAGGCTACTAACCTTGCTTGCTTTGCCTAAACTTCCTTTAGTGTCAGATGCACTAAGACGTTAAATGGATTTGCCTAATGAATGAATGAATTGAAGTTGCATGAGCTTCTGCATTTAGTGGCTCTACTTCTATTGAATATCAGACTTTATTCAAAGTCAAACTTTTGCAAACAAAATCAGCAGTGTAATGAAGGCATGCCTTTTCATAATGCGAAGCATTATTAGTAACACCACTGTTTGGATTTTATTAATATACTAGATACTGTATTACAAAATTGGTTTTGGGGTGGGAGCTATCATTGTTCTAGAGGCAAGTGGCTGGCTAAATTGAAGGAGACAAAGCTCATCAACCACGATGTGTTCAGTCTTTTATAACGAAAAAATATCAAGCCTCCTTGGAACTAAATAATTTCACTTTTGTTTTTGTCCCCAAAAGGCAACTACTGTTGGTTGAGGATCCTGCCAGTAGGAAACAACTATTCTTCCTAAGTGGATCTGCTATAGAAGAATAATGGTTTGTTTAGAATATTATCCTCTTTTTTGACTTCTGACTCTCTGTTAATGTATTATAATAAACAACAACAACAAAAACCCAGCCATAGCTTGCTTGTTGATGCTGTGTTAGTTACTCAGCCAGGACCTACCCACAACATTTGGGATGGTGTTAGAAATATTTTTTTCTTTTTTCAACAAGAACAAGTTCTCAAACATGTTTTGAAATTACCTCTAAAACCATGTCTTTATGACTTTGACTCCATGTCTTTTACTCTTAAATATACCACCTTTGTGCATACTCGTGTTTTGTATATACACATACTTTCCTGGGACACTAGAGGAGTAATAGTGGGTGCTGATGCAGAGTCCCTCTAGTGCAGGGCTTGTATTATATTGTACCATGAGAATGTAATATTTATATGATAGAAGGCCAATGAGAGCCCTTCTTCAAGAGGATCAAATCATATTATATAGGATTACCATTCATAATATCTATGATCAATGTATTGATGGTAACAATGTTGAAATAGAAGTTAATCTTACTAAATTATTAATGTGGTGATATATCTCCAAATTTTCCCCTTTTACCATTTACATTTAGTTGATAAACAAGACTGCTTTCTGCATATTTCTTTCTTTTTATCTATTTAATTAATTTGTTTTTTTCAATTTTTAAATTCAGGAATTGGTCTTAAAATGTAGACCCTGTCACTGTAACTGGGTCATGATCAGTGAAAGCTTCCAAAGGGAAGAAAAATATAAGCTAATATGTGAAATATGAAAAATCATCCAACTTTCTGACGTCTAACTGGAGTTGGAATCCCATTGGGTGGTCAGACCCTATGGCATATGTGGTGGTCCATTTTATGTGTCAATTTGACCAGGACATTGTACACTGGTATATGGTCAAATACAAGTCTAGATATTTCTATGAAAATAGTTTTCAGATGAGATTAACATTTAGATTAGTAGAATTTAAGTAAAGCTTATTACCGTCCATAATGTGGATGCGTCTCATTCAATCAGTTTAAGACCTTAAGAGAAAAAGACTGAGGTCCCCGAAGAATGGGGAGTTCTGCCTCTAGACTGTCTTTGACTTCTTTTTTTTTTTCAATTGGAGTATAGTTTATTTACAATGTTGTGTTAGTTTCAGGCGTAAAGCAAAGTGATTCAATTATATATATATATATAAAGATATGTATATATATATATATTCTTTTTCAGATTCTTTTCCATTATAGGTTATTACAAGACACTGAATATAGTTCCCTGTGCTATACAGTAGGTCCCTGTTGTTTATCTTTTATATATAGTAGTCTATATCTATTAATCCCAAACTCCTAATTTATCCCTCCCCCCTCTTTCTCCTTTGGTAACTACAAGTTTCTTTTCTCTGTCCGTGAGGCCCTTTCTGTATTGTAAATAAGTTCATTTGTATCATTTTTTAAGATTCCACATATAAGTGATATCATATGATATTTATCTTTTTCTGACTTACTTCACTTTGTATGATACATTATTTCATTCTTTTTAATGGATGAATAAAATTCCATTTAAATATTAATGGGATGTGTGTGTGTGTATATATATATATATATATATATATATATACACACATATATATTATATACATATATACCCGTCTTCTTTATCGATTCATCTGTCAATGGACACTTAGTTTGCTGGCATTAGACTGCCTTTGGACTCAAGATTCAACACCAGCTCTTCCTTAGGTTTCTAGTCAGCTGACGTGCTCTATATTTGGTGGACTTGTGAGATCCCATGATTGCATTGCATGTGCCAATTCTCTTTTTCTCTTTCTCCATATACACACAAACTTACATGCATTTTGTTTGTTCTATTTTTCTGTAGATCCTTGACTAATGCAACATGATCTCTGCATTCAAAGAACCCACAATCAGAAGTACAAACATAACTGTGCATATACACACAAACAAACTCTATCTCCCACTCTCTCCTACAATATCAGAGATATAAGTGGCATGGATGCTCATGTATCGTAAAAAATAAAGTCACAGAGACCCTGACCCTAAGAGAGAATATCTTTTCTGATGTAGAGTAGGGCACACATGGGTGACTGTAGTACATATGCTCTCCCAGTCTTCTCACTCCCAACTCCTCAGGCAAAATTTACTTGTGAGAAAGACTATCAGAAAATGTATTATGCAAAGAGTGTATTTGTATGATAGATCAGCTTGATGAGTCCCAATTTCTTGCAGAAAATATCAGTTATAGGGATAGCAGGTAAAGTACAGTTTGAAAAAGACCTGTATATACACTAAACATTCCTTTTTAAAAAATGAACTCTAACTATGTACAAAACATTGCAAATAGTGTGAACAAGGTTCTGACATTCGAGAATATTAGAATGTTAGGATCTAGTTGTAGAGTCAGGCATGTACAGAACTAACTGCAACAGTGTATATTATTGTTATGAAGAGTAAGACAGTGATTCTGAAGAACAATTGGATTCACAACCACATTCTACCAATTCAGTGAAGTTCAATTTGACAAAACTCATATTCTATTTAGTAGAATTTGGAAAACTCTATGCTCCTGCAACAAAAGATGACTGGGAATAGATTTGGGTACCTTCCAGCTCGTGGATTCTATTTCTCGCTTTTATTTTTCTAAGGAGGTATAAAAGATTCCTAACAAAAAAGAAACAGCCTTCCTCTAACCTCTGCCCCAAAAGTCTGGAAGATTGAGAAAAAGCAGTTGTTATGCTGAATGATTTGACAGAATAAGAGGAAATTTGGTAACATGACAGGTTGGCATTAAATCAGTAGGGGATGAGATTATTTTCTAAATTGGCAATATAACAGATTGTCAGGTTTCTACTTCAAAGTCCTTGTCCTAAGAGAATTGTCTCAATCTTGGGTCAGGTTCATGGAAATGATTTGAATCCTTCCTCCTCTAAGAGATTGGTTTGTTTATATTCCAGAGGTTATTTAACTTTTCTTTAAAAGGGATTTCTGCTTATTGGTATCTTTTAACTCTAGAATATTCAGTTACAGTAAACTAATGTATCAGAGGGAACATAGGATTAGGCATTTGCTTACCTTTTTTTATTAATTGGTTTATTGTGTGACCATGAGTTAATCATATATTCCCAGATAACAAACTTGAAACAGAAATCAACAGTTGTCTAAATTGTTCACAGATTAGTCATTGAGCAACTGTGCACCTTTTTTGTTGTAATGCCCATAAGAGATACTGTAAGGTCTATACTAAGAAAAATGTGGAATCAAATAAAATTATATTTTCAAAGCATGTTGATATGTATTGTGATAAGAAATTGTAAATTTGCTATTGATAATTGTTATTCTGTTAACTTACATCAATTCTACTCACCATTATCCTATAATGAACAAAGAAAAGCAGAGAGTAGGATTTTCATGGTCCTAGTATATACATAACTTAACAGTACTCTGGGAAATGCTATCAGGATTTCCAGGATAAGTCCTTTCTGTTTTCAAATCAGTACATTATATTACCCAAGGGAACTTTGCTTTAGGATGCAAGATTTAAATCTTCATGACCTCACTATGTATGGTCAACCCAGTATAAAAAAACTGGCATAGATAAAAAATAATAATACAAAAGTAAATTGCTGAAAACAAACATTGACTATCATGCTATGACACTGTAGCGTAAACCCTGACAGTTGGCTTTTCTTTTTTGTAATACAAGTGTCAAGGAATCCACTTCAAAGATGGCTATCTCTTAATGAATACATTGCCAGCCACAGGACTAGATTAAAAAGTCAGACCACACCACCTCTCACCGTCCCACGCCCCAACTCCCTGCCCCCAGGGGCTCCCTCTTTTGGTTTAGAGATCTTGGTTGATTTCTGTACGTGACCATTTGGGTCACTTGATTTTTTCTCTTCCTGCCCTTTAAATTCCCACTGCCCTCCATCCCAATAAAGGCAGAACACAAGGCTCATTCTTTCTTTCTCTCTCTCTTTCTCTCTCCAGCACCTCATTGTGTGATCCCAGGTGTGCCATGTGCTTTACAGGACCTGTGAGTAATAAACATTTTTTGTTTTTTTCCCCAAAGTTCCCTGATGTTTATCACTGAGGGCATCTTACAATCATAAGAACCACAAGGGCCGATCCAGCCACAACACTGGATATTGATAGGTTCAGACATACAAAACAGTCACCTAGTTTGAAACAGGAGAGAGAAATGTGTTAATCTGGAGATGAGAATAAAACAGGGATATGGATGATACGGTGGAAGAAGTCATCTTCTTCCTCTTGTTCTCTCTGTTCCCTCCTCCCCCATCTCCTCCTCCTACCGCTTTGACTTCTTCAACTGAGAACAATTTGACAATGCAACACTTTACTTTAACCCAAGAAAAAGTTACATTGTTTTTCCCTAAAATTTCTGGAAATAAAACAAATGTATTCGTATGCTTACTATGAAAATGTAAAGAAAAGAATCAGGATACAGGGAATAAGCTTTGGAATAAAATAGGCAAAAATTTCAGTCTTGACTGGATCACTTAATAGCCCAGGCAAGTGACTTAACCTCTTTGGGTATCACTTTTTTTATCTGCAAGTTAGGGATCATACACTCTTATTCATAAGTTTGTGATGAATTCAAAGGGTGATAACTCATAGTTTGTGATGAATGAAGAAGTAAGCAATAATATGAAATACGTAATTTCATATAAAAATTATTTTGACTTTTATTGCTGCACTTCATTGCAAAATAAGTTTTTCATGTTGTTTACACATTACAAGGTGATATGGAAATATTTTAAATATTTAGAAAGAAACTGGTTTCTATATTGATTTTTTACATGAATGCATTTAGAATATAAAGTTATAGATTACAATGTTGTACTCTAATCAGTTCATGGTTATGTTAGAACGTAAAACATAATAGAGTAACCAAATAATTAGTTACTTAGTCATCAAAGGTAAATTAAACTCATGAAATCTAAGCAACATAGAACCAAACTGAGATTTATATACATAAAGCTGAGAGTTCGATGATAAAAGGGTTACAAGATGTTCCTGTAAGTGGTTAACTATTTAGTATTCTGCCACATATGACTATAAAGTCAATAATGCTACATCTTGTTAGCTGAGTGGTATTTTAGTTGATTATCAAATTAAATGCTTTTATTTTAATGAGTGGCAGGGGAAGGGTATGTGTACCATGGGATCAATTATTATTGTATAATAACTATTAATTACTTCCAAAGTACTAATTCTGAGAAGACTAAGGATTAGAAACTGACTTCTATCTTAACTAATCAATGTTAATGTTTTCACATTTAAAGTGAAAATTTGAATTAATGTCACTTAATCTGGATTTCTTTCAAGTAGGAATCAAAAACAGAAATACTGCCAATGCCTTTTAGAGTAAAATAAACCATTAACCCAATAACATTTCAGTATTTCAGACTATTTCAGGCCACTTTCTTAATTTCTGTCACTACAAGATACTCTAGGATCATCTTGCAGTTAGTTTCCTTCCCTAGTCTTAGAATCAACTATTTCTCCAAAGGTCTTTGTACAATGAAATTAGAAACCAAGACTTGGATCCCAGATGTTATCATTGCTATTGGAGTTTTCTTTGCTGCTATGGCCTCTTAGCTGATAGAGCAGGGAAATATCAATATATGTGTGTACACTAACCTGTGTATTTATGTATCTACAAATATTTCTATATATAAACGTCTGTATTTATGGAAATCTAAACATGAGTTCTTGCTATCTCCACCTTTAATTGCTACATATATCATTCTAACCTCCTCCCCTTGCTTATCTGTAAACTCTAACAATAAGAAATTTGACTTCCATAATCTGCCATTCATTTCCTTAATTTTCAGTATCCGTATACATCTATAGCAGTATCAGTATTGTTAGCCCAGATTCCCATGAGAAACTTTATCAACTAGAGTACAATGCTTACTTACAGTTTCTTTTGCCTTTAGTTTTCTAAAGTCTCGATGCTTTGTTCTGTAAACTTCTATGGATTTTGACAAATTCATAGTGTCTTATATCCACCATTACAGTATATACAGAATAGTTTCACAGACCTAAAAAAGTCTTGTGGGTTTCAGGCCTCACCTCCTACCCTTGAATCCCAAGATATTAATATATTCATATCAAGATATTGATAGTTTTAATGGCTCCAAAATTTTGCTTTTTCCAGATTGCTGTATAACTGGAAAAGTAACCTTTTCAGACTGATTTCATTTACTCAGTAATACACAATTAAATTTATCCACATCATTTTGTGGCTGGTTAGTTCATTTCTTTGTATTGTTGAATAATATTCCATTATATGGATATACCATAATTGTTTTATTCATTCATCTACTGAAGAACATCTTGGTTGCTTCCAGTTTCAGGCAATTATGAATAAAACTGCCATAAACATTCATATCTAGGTTTTTGTGTGAACATAAACGTTTTAAAATCAGTTGAGTAAATACCAAGGAGCATGATTGCTGGATCATATGGTAAGAAAATAATATGTTTTTCTTTGTAAGAGACTGCTAAAGTGTCTTACACAGTGGCTGCACCATTTTGCATTCTCACCAACAACGAATGAGAGTTTCTATTACTCCACATCCTAGTAATGCATGTTGTCAATTTTTGGATTTCTGTCATTCTAAGAGATGTTTTAATTTTCAATTCACTAATGATAAATGATGTTGAGCATCTTTTCATATATATATGATATATATATATATATAAATATATATATATATATATATCTTTTGTGATATGTCCATTCAGATTGTTTGCCCATTAGATTGTTTTCTCGTTGTTGACTTTTAAGGATTCTTGGTACATTTGGGATACAAGTCGTTCATCATATGTGTATTTTGCAAATATTTTCTCTCAGTCTATAGCATGTCTTTTCATTCTCTTAACATTTTCAGAGCTAAAGTTTTTAATTTAATGAAGTCCAGCTTACCAGTTTTTTCTGTCATGGATTGTGCTATTGGTGGTATATCCACTACACCCAAGCTCACATAGATTTTCTTTTATGTTTTCTTCTTCACTTTTAGGTCTATGATCTGCTTTGAGTTAAATTTTGTGAAAGTTATTAGGTCTGTGTCTAGGTTCATTTTTTCTTACATATAGACATCCACTTGTTCCAGCACTACTTGTTAAAATGGCTATCCTTTCTCCATTGGATTGTCTGCTCCTTTGTCAAAGACCAGTTGACTATGTTTGTGTGGGTCTATTTGTGGGTTTTATTCTGTCCTATTGATCTGCATGTTTGTTGTTTCACTAATACCATAACATCTTGATTATTGTATTTTTCCACTAAGTTTTGAAATTGGGTAGGTTGAATCTTCCAACTTTGTCTTCAATATCATGTTGGCTATTCTAGGTCTTTTGCTTTTCCAACTAAAGTTTAAAATTAGTTTGTCAACATCTACAAAATATCTTGCTGAGATTTTTATTGGGATTACATGAAATTTTTAGATCCATTTGGGAAGAATTGACATTTTAACAATATTGCATCTTCCAATCCATGAACATGGATTACATAGATTTCATTTGATGTCTTTCATGAGAATTTTCCACATACAGATTTTGTACAGATTTTGTTAGATTGGTACATAAGTGTTTCATTGGGAGGCCTTATTGTAAATGGTAATGGCATTGTAATTTCAAATTCCAGGTATGCCACTAAATGGGAAAGCAAATAACTTCATTATGTTATCCTTTTCTCATGTGGCCTTGCTATACTTGTTTATTAGTCATAGGAGTTTTGTGCATGTGCATGTGTGTGTGTCTATTCTTTGGGATTTTCTATATAGAAAATTGTATCATCTTTTTATAATGACAACTTTTTATTTTTCCTTTTCAATACGTATATTTATTTCATTTCTTGTCTTCTTAAACTAATTAGAACATTCAGTATAATACTGAATATTAGTGGTAAGATATCTTTACCTAGTTCTCAGTCTTAAGGAGAAACAGATTGTTTCTTACCATTAAGTATGATCGTTCATCCCGTCTCACTGCCAGAGCCATAAGTGGCTTTTTCTGGGATCTTTACTGTTAAAGTTGACGGAGTTCTTGAAAATAAACTCACAAAAGTGTCTTGGTCTCTCTAAAATTTCAGTTCCTGGGGGTATGTCGCTCACATTAGTCCACACTATTCCTGCAGCAATTCATCAAAATTGACATTTAAGTGGTAATTCCTACCAGTTTATGGCATAATAACTTCTTCCCAAGGTAAACTGATCTTAGCTATAACTTGTGGATTAGCCTCTCTTTAGGTTTTGGGGTGGTAGGTTTGCTCTGCAATCTCAATTTTCCGATGGATCCAAGAAAATTTACTGATATTTGGTTTCTTCAGCTTTTTCTTGTTGTCAGGACAGGAGTGATGATCTTTACATGTCAAAGCTGAAACCAAATAGAAACAGGCTCACAGACATAGAAAACAAACTTATGGTTACCAAGGGGGAGAAGGAGGGAGGGACAAATTAGAAGTATAGGATTAACAGATTAAAAACTACTATACCTGAAATACATACATAACAAAGATTTACTGTATAGCAACAATATCTTGTAATAACCTATAATGGAATATAATCTGGAAAAAATAACTGAATCACTATTCTGTACATCTGAAATTAACACAATTTTGTAAATCAACTATACTTCAATCAAAAAACAGCTGAAACCAGAAGTCTGAATTTTTAAAATTTTACTCATATATTTACAAGCTTCTTTATTCACTACTTTCTTACTGTCTCATTCTTTCATTCTAGTTTAATTTCCTTCTTCAAAATTCTTTAAAGTTATTTTAATAGTGACCTTTTAGTCATATTCTCTCAGTCTGACTTCATGTAACATATTTTTATTGTATGTAACATACTTTTATTGTATTGTTGTTTTGAATGACAGTTTAATTATAAGATAATTATAAGTTGAAAATTGGGTTCTTTGAGCCTTCTGAAGATATTATCTGACTCTTTTCTGGGTTCTGTTATTGGTATTGAGAAGTTTGTTGTCAGTCTAATGGTTTTATCTGTTTTTTTTTTTCTTCTTCTCTATAATTTCTAAGATTTTCTCTTTTTACTTAGTGATCTACCCATTTTCTAAAATGTTTTAAAATGGAAGTCAGGCTCATTTATATGTTTTTGGACCTTCTCTTGAATCTACCAGATTCAAATTATTAATCAATTTGGGGAGAAAATGGCCTATTACTAGTTTTAGTATAGTCTAATTTAGGCTCCATTTAAAGATGAAGAATCTCAGCATCTAGGGAATTAAATAATGTGTGTAAAATCACAAATCTAGTAAGAAATCTATAACTAGTATCCATGTCTCTTTGAATGATAAATGCTATATATTGTCCAGCACATACATTGTTTATGAATAAAGACTGTTATCTGGAGAGTTCAAATGACTATAGAGATAAATCATGATGTTAAATCTTGATTATTTTCTTTCTTCTGCATATACCATGATTAGTTTTCTACATGACTGAACATTCTTCTGGTTAGGTAAAAAAGACTAGACAGTTATTTAAGTTTTATAGGATTCAGTACAGTAATATTATGGTAGCTGGTATTCAAAACATATCTGTAACATTTGATTACATAGTAAAGCAATAATAGATTTTATATTGATAACAAATACATACAATCTATTGACTTTATGCTGGAATAGCATTTCCTACTTTTTTCCCAAGTTTTAGAGTTAACAATTTTTGAAAAATCAATAAGTAGTAAAAGTCCCCAAAGGGCACAGAGTACTCTTCTTAAAGAAACTCTAACTGTATCATTTAGTTTAATCAAGTACCACTTATCTGGGCTTCCATCTGAGTTCCAGAAATATCAATTCCTTTGATTGTCCCACTCCAAGGTCTAAAAGATATGAGAACTGAACGTTTTAGAGTCTCCAGCTGCAAAATAAAATGCTTGAGTGTGCAAAATAACATGTTTCCAAATACATTTAAAAACTGTACAACTTTATAAATTGATGGAAAGAAGCTTGTCAAGACTGATATCAGATGACTGTTTACCTAACATCTTTTTATTTGCTTAGGAGAAATGGAATAGTAAATAAAAGTTATTTATTTATTAAGTGTGGCACTTAGGATTTTTTATGGGTGAAAATCTTTACTTTTACAGAAGCCATATTTAGTGTTTCCTGCAAAACTTGCCAACTTCTATCCAATATTTGGGTTCCATTTTACAGTTGAGGAATCATGAAGAAAAGAAGGAAAGTTAATGTTCAAGGCACACAGAAGACTAGTGTCAAAATCTGAAATAACATTTCCAAATTCTTGGGAATTCAATCACTACCCTGAACCTCTGTGTCTCTGTTTTCATTTAAAATAGATAAACATATACAAATATGTGCCTATGCTGATAGAGGATAAATCATATACCTAACACATATCTAACTTTCTTATATACCTTCAAGTGTTTCACTTTTGTAAATAATGAAATAAAAGATGAATAATATTCATCTCCTCCTGCACCAATTGTTGAATAATAGAAGATATATCATCCAAATACAGCTGGCTCTTGAACAACACAGGTCTGAACTATGTAGGTCCACTTATAAATGTTATTTTTTGTTACACAATTCCCAGTTGATTTAATCCATGGATGCAGAATGGAGGATAGGGAAGGCTGACTATAAGCTATAGGCAATTTTTCACTCCTTAGAGGGTTGGCACCTCTAACCCCCAAGTTGTTCTAGGGTCAACTGTAAATAAATATATATATGCCTCTGTGTGTGTGTGTTCATAGATATACATACATTCTGTAAAATCCATGTAAATATAATTACCGTAGGTACCTTGCTGGTCTCATGACTTGCCAATATATCTTTTGGTTGTTTAGTTATCCCCAGGGATAATATTTGGAATAAAACTTGCCTTTTAAATGGAGATGTAAGTGACCCAACATCATTGATAGATCTCTTGACTGAAAAGACTTCATGACAGAAACCTCCTATTAGAATCCAATTATGTTAAACTGTGAAATGTTAAAAGCACTTCATCACAATGTACTGTGCCTTCCTGCTCTGCCTAAATGCAACCTGGTACTTGCCTCACCTTGAGTCTTTTGTAAAGTGTGCCCAGAGGAACTGTATTATGGAACAGTCAAGACTGAAATGTATTCTTCTCAGTTCTTTACAAATCAAGTTCCAGCCTCCTTAATAAGAAATCTGACAAAGTACAGTGTATGTTCCCTGGGTAATCAGTCCAGCTCACACAGAAACCATAAAGGAACCAGCAGGGCTGTGGAGGTGAGTGGCTCCTTATGAAAAGCCCCATTGTTCTCACAATTAAGGCTGAAGAGGCCCTGGTGGAAGATGTTCTGGGGATGTCTGAGGCCAGGGTATAGGGAGGAAGGAGACTTGGGAATGTAAACAATAGGTGTCCTTCTGAGTCCACAGAGGTCCCTCTTGTAATGCAAAAGATGTTAATGTTTGAATAAAGCAAAACAAACAAGCACACTTACCATTGCTGCTGCTGCACCATGCTGCTTCAATATGTTGTTAGTTAGGAGATTGTAAACTCACCCACTTCACCTTTTGGACTACATCCAAGCAAGCTATCACAAAACATAAACAGCTGGATTCTTTTATCTGAGAGATATAATTAGAAATGAAGTGGGCTTTTAAAAAAGCAATTTCAAATTATGACTGGCAGGTTTTATGATTTTAACTATGTGCTCAAGAAAAATACACATTTAAGATTGGATAGCTTCTTCTTACATTAATGGAATTTAATATTCACTTCTTTCTTTTTCTCATGGCAAAATGACAGGTACATAAACACAAAGAATTTAATTGAACTTAACCATGTATGTACGTCTTATAGATATACAAAGAAATATACAACTTGACTGTAGTTACATCTAGAGAGGAGGTAAAGGAGAAGGAATTTGAGGGAGTAATCAAAGAAGATTTTGCAGCTCATAGAATAAATTTTGTAAGAAATAATAGTCATGTATTACTTGTGTAACTAAAGGTAATATAAAACAGAAAAGTTAATATATCATATAGTAGTCTTGCATAGATAGGTGAATTTTTTCTGCAATTCTCTCCAGTAAGTTATATCATAAAGATAATAATTGTCAAAGGGGTTACATTTTTCAATAGGATAATATTCTAATTGTGACTTTAATCACTGTTGGGGATCTTTTTGTCTAAAGCAGCTATCACATACTTAACAAGTAAAGTAACTTGAAATTCGTTTGACCTAGTACAACATTTATTCATTCATTTGTATATTTACTGAGTGACAATTCACAACTAAGTGGCAATTAATGCAAATAATTAGCACAGTGCTTATAAGGAGCTAAAAAAGTAAATGAAAATAAAATTAGCCCAGCTGGAAACATCTAGAATAGCACTGAGACTCTATCTTTATCTGGGCCCAGAGTATGATAGGATGAAATTCATAAACTCTTGGGAGAAATAGCATTACAGGTAATATTATACAGATTGGAAGGCAAAAATAAGGATACTTGAAGCAAATTAAGATAAGGGTTAATGTGAATAAAGACTATATAGACAGAAAAGTAAATAGAAGTTTCATTTATTCACTCCTTAAAATTTATTTATCAAGTTTTCAACTGTGGACCAAGCATTCTGTTATGTTTTAGACATTTTAGATGAGAAAGACAGTGACCATTCAATTTAGGAAATTTATAATCAGTAAGGGAGCATACAAACATTTAACAAATATGTTGAAATAAATAATATAGGTACTATTATAGACACAGGTACAGAGCAGAGTAGCACACAGAGAAGGTAATGATTTACTTTGCCTAGCAGGATCAGTAAAGGTTTTGTGATATAGCTCATACTTAAGTTGCATCTTGACAGGTAAATATGAATTTGTTATGTAGACCCTCATGACTGGGAAGTCGTGGAGAGGTTTCCCCCAGCTGAAGGAGGATCACCGTAAGTATGGATAGAAGAAAGGACAGAGAGAAAGAATGTGATACTGAATATACTCTCTATGGAGCAATTAGGGTACAAGGAATCTGCTGCATAATATTTCATGTAATCAGGTTTTGGTTTAAAGCAATGAAACCTAATATGTGAGCTTATATTAAAACCATTACTAAAATCTCTATTGAATTCAGATTGTTTTCTCCACCCCAAACCAGAGATGTAATTCAGAAAGCAGTGTGAAGTATATTTGAGTTTATAACTAAAGGTCAAATTACTATGTTAAGCCAGCTTTTGTCAGTAAAAAATTAAATTGTCACCTACCATGCTCAAAAGTTGAATTGGTATACAGCAAAATGTATATAAAATGAGTTTATACCTGCTGTATTATGACAGCATATATTATGACTAAAAGAAAGCTGCTTAAGCATTAAACAATTAAATTTAATTAATTAGTATGATTCCGTTCTACTAGGTCCTAGAGTTTTAATTGTTCCATGTGAGTTTAGAGGTAGGGTCACAAACTGGAGAAAATGAGGTTTTAGTAATGTGTCAGTTATCAATGACTAAAGAACAAACAACCGAAACTTAGTGGTTTAAACAAAAACAATTTATTTTCTCTGATGATTCTGTCAGATGGCTGGATGATTGTTCTGTTGGACTCATCTGAGGTCACTGGAATGGCTGCATTTTGCTGGGGGAGGAAAGAGGACACAGCAGAGGCTGTCAGCAAGGGCACCTTTGTTTTCCTCCTTATGGTCTCTACGTGTGGCTCACTTGGCCTTTCTCACAGCACAGAGATCTGAGGGCAGAGGTCTGAAGCCAGAAAACAGAAACTATGAGAGTTTATGACAATGAGATTTGGAAGCCAAGGTCTTTCTCTGGCTGCATTGGAGTGATCAAGGCTAGTCAGAGGGTCAGGTGAAATTAAAGGGAGTAGGTAAGGGTGATACCATTTTGGCTTATGAGAGTGGTAAAGTCTCACTGTGAAAGACATTTGGGATGTGAGCTACTGTCATGGCCATCTTTGGAAACAATCCACCACTATTGGTTAGTAGAATTAGCTAAAATTTTTAAATTCAGTTTGAATGAATTTAGACAATGTATGCATTCTCCAGTTTTCTGATGTTTCCATCATATCCTCTTGTCTTATACCAAGATTCTTCCAGCTATCTGTTCTCAAAAGTATTAGTTTTCTACCCCTAGTTTAGAGAATCCTGGTTTACTTATTAGAAATCAGGAAGATGGAAAGGGTACAATAGAGTTTCTAGAAACTCTTCATTTCAGAGACTTTAAAGAAACTTTACTTGCTTTTCATCAACTAAAGCCTGATTAAATAGTATTTAAATTTTTTTACCTAAGAAAAATGAGACAAGATAGTATTTCCCCAAGATGAAATTTGTCCAGTTAATACCATCTTTTGAAATATAAGTCCCCATGAATAGTTACAATAAGG
Source organism: Lagenorhynchus albirostris (assembly GCF_949774975.1). NCBI lineage: Eukaryota > Metazoa > Chordata > Mammalia > Artiodactyla > Delphinidae > Lagenorhynchus > Lagenorhynchus albirostris. The sequence goes on from NC_083095.1 coordinate 18,561,683, forward strand.
GTGAGTAGATTTGAAAATATAGACTAACTGGTTGAAGAACAACATTAAATATGGTGGCAAGGGACGGAGCGGTGAAGGTCAGGAACCAGAAACGTTTCCAGTGACTGTGAAAGTTTTATGTGGCAGCTGGAGGAACAAATGAGAGATGAGATGAGAGAGAGGGCTGTGACGATATATATCGTCCCATTATCTCATCATTAAAGCTGTATAGATAGACAAAATTTGCTTAGATAAGTTCATGGTTTTGAAACATGAGTGTGACTCACTTCTGTGTTTTTCTATTGGATATGAGATCATTTTATTTTATCTGTTTGTAGGACATGTTAAAATTCTATGAGAGAAATCTGGCTCAGAAGCATTTTGTAAATATTATGACAATAAGCCTGCAGCAAAATCACTGCAGCCCTGTTTGGAAAAAAGAAAAAAAAATTAAATGCTAGAGAGAGTAGGTGAGTAGCTCAACGAAGATAATCTGGGATATAAATTTGGAGCAATCAGATTATTAATGTGCTGAGATTTCTATCAAATTAGCTGTTTGACAATATCATGACCTTGATTTTATAAAATTCTGGAAAGTCATTAGTTTGTACTTTCCAGGAGATAATTTCTGAGCCTCATACGGCACAGTATCCTGTGGTTTTAATGTAGTCTATTTATTGGTTTCCAACAAAGTTGTTGTGTACACATTTTGTAATAGAAAAGGTTTAAATATAATCTCCACTGTAAATATCATTTTATAAGAAAACAGTGATGTATTGAGATTTTGTATTTTAGTAATATTCATTTCCTGGTTTCATATTATTAGATATATGACAGAAATCAAATCCTTAAAGATTTAGCATTTTACGATTTTGAAATCAAATCATTAGATGCTTCTACTACTATGACACAATAAAACCATGGTCTAAAATAATGACTGTGAGTTTCATTCAGTCATAAAAAATAAAATTTGAAATAAATATTAATAACATCACTTTTAATCTGAGAACTCTACAATGTTCCTGACTCTTGATTTGCACTTCTTTTCAATTATTATAATACTATTACTTGTCTTTTATATTAAACAAAATCCTTTAATACCAACTATTTACCTCTAATATAAAGCCCAAACACATTAGCATGAGGACACAGCCAGCCTTTATTTCTACTTAGTCTGATTTTTTTTCTGTCCCAAGTACAGTTTCCAGAGCATGTGGCCAGAGCAGCTTAAAGTTTGATGTTCTACAGTTGCTGTCTTCAAATGCTTGCTAATTTTATCTTCAAATTTGCTTTTGTACGTGAAGTTCAATGGCAGAATGGAGCATGTGCCAGGGGCTTGGATAGTAGACTTACACATGGAACATCCCCTTCCCCACCTCCAGAAGAGATTCTCAGCCTCTCTCTCTCCACACCCACATACTGACCTCTGCCACTCTCAGCTGGGACGATGACTGGGTTGCAGTAGTGGAGCCAGGCTTGCATTTCACTGTCCTGGACTTTGGCCCTGGCTTTGTCTTGGGTATGAATATAGGGATAGTAGAGAAGGGTAGGAATCCAACATACTCCTGATGGCACTCAAGACAGGGCAAGGCTTTGGCTGTCCCATCTGGGCAGACAGCACCATAGGCCATGTGCTCAGATGATTTGACAGATAAATTGATGGGAATCTTGCACCCACCCCTGATCTAGGTACCCAGAGCAGGCAGCATATTCCAGTATGCGATTTTCGATCTGTTAGGAGGATGGGATAGCAGACCCAGTGAAAATGGAAGATTCCCTGCTCCTCATCCCACACATTCCCAACAGCATTTCTATTTTGCACTAGGATCTGCAAATTATGTAGCTGGCTCTTTCTCTTATCCTCTGCCTACCTCCAGCTATACTGAAGTAGTTGGGCTTTTTGAATATCCTACCTTTGTACATTGGTGGTATTCTTCTACCTGTAATGGTTATACCCCACTTGAATACCTTGAAAATGCCTATTTATTCTTCACATAGTGCAACCATAAATTTCTCTCTGTAAATCTACATCCCCACCTGTATTCCCTCAAAAATGATTTAGATATTCCCTCCATGTTGCTCCGATATGATTAGTGGACACCACTCCCCTGGCATTTATCATATTGATTTGTAAGTGGATGCCATCCCTTTATTTGAAGGGTAAGACCTATTTTTCTGTAATCCCAGAACCTAGCATGTGCCGGTCAGATAATAAACGTTTGTTGAAAACCAACATTTATCCTGAATTACAATATTATATATTATTTATAATATCTCGATATTATATCAAATAACTTTTCCATAGTATATGGCTCTCAATAAAATTTTGGAATAGCTATTAAATCTATTTAACTTAAAATATGATTTCTTGAGGGTGGTATTTTTCCATTGTCATTTAGGGGACATTTCATAAACATATGCACACAAACACATGGATACAAACATTGGGAATGCTAAATACTTGACCCTGTTGAGGGCAAGCAGGGAAAAATAGCCAATTTATATATTGTTTTTATTCATTTTATTTCAAACTTAACTCGCTGTTAGCTTAAACAATAGCTAACCCTGAATAGGCATATAAATGTAGGCAAGTGACTTACATGATACTAAGGCTAGACTTGTGAAATGAGTTTGAATTCATTTGCTGTTTTTAGTATTGGCTCTACTCCAAATGAGCTACTTTCTCTCTAATTGTTACATACAAGCATCAGCCCTATTTTAATTTATGACTAATAAATGGCTTGAATTCATGCTTTTTAGACATTTGATTTCCAAAATTCAGTTATTTGAGGAATGCAATCACAATTTTGCCTATGTGCTCGCACCACCTAATGATTATTTATTTATTTAATATGTATTATAATATATAAAAACTGTCTTACTTTTTTTGTACACGGGCCTCTCACTGTTGTGGCCTCTCCCATTGCGGAGCACAGGCTCCAGACGCACAGGCCCAGCGGCCATGGCTCACAGGCCTAGCCGCTCCGCGGCATGTGGGATCTTCCCGGCCTGGGGCAGGAACCCGTGTCCCCTGCATCGGCAGGTGGACTCTCAACCACTGTGCCACCAGGGAAGCCCAAAACTGTCAAAAATAAACAAATGGGACCTAATGAAACTTCAAAGCTTTTGCACAGCAAAGGAAACCATAAATAAGACCAAAAGACAACCCTCAGAATGGGAGAAAATATTTGCAAATGAAGCAACTGACAAAGGATTAATCTCCAAAATTTACAAGCAGCTCATGCAGCTCAATAACAAAAAAACAAACCACCCAAACCAAAAATGGGCAGAAGACCTAAATAGACATTTCTCCAAAGAAGATATACAGACTGCCAACAAACACATGAAAGAATGCTCAACATCATTAATCATTAGAGAAATGCAAATCAAAACTACAATGAGATATCATCTCACACCAGTCAGAATGGCCATCATCAAAAAATCTAGAAACAATAAATGCTGGAGAGAGTGTGGAGAAAAGGGAACACTCTAGCACTGCTGGTGGGAATGTGAGTTGGTACAGCCACTATGGAGAACAGTATGGAGGTTCCTTAAAAAACTACAAATAGAACTACCATATGACCCAGCAATCCCACTACTGGGCATATACCCTGAGAAAACCAAAATTCAAAAAGAGTCATGTACCAAAATGTTCATTGCAGCTCTATTTACAATAGCCCAGAGATGGAAACAACCTACGTGCCCATCATCGGGTGAATGGATAAAGAAGATGTGGCACATATATACAATGGAATATTACTCAGCCATAAAAAGAAACGAAATTGAGCTATTTGTAATGAGGTGGATAGACCTAGAGTCTGTCATACAGAGTGAAGTAAGTCAGAAAGAGAAAGACAAATACCGTATGCTAACACATATATATGGAATTTAAGAAGAAAAAAAAATGTCATGAAGAACCTAGGGGTAAGACAGGAATAAAGACACAGACCTACTGGAGAATGGACTTGAGGATATGGGGAGGGGGAAGGGTGAGCTGTGACAGGGCGAGAGAGAGTCATGGACATGTACACACTAACAAATGTAATGTGGATAGCTAGTGGGAAGCGGCCGCATGGCACGGGGATATCGGCTCGGTGCTTTGTGACCGCCTGGAGGGGTGGGATAGGGAGGGTGGGAGGGAGGGAGACGCAAGAGGGAAGAGATATGGGAACATATGTATATGTATAACTGATTCACTTTGTTATAAAGCAGAAACTAAAACACCATTGTAAAGCAATTATACCCTAATAAAGATGTTAAAAAAAAAATAACACATTTATTTTAAAAGAAACACACCTCTTTTACCCAAAGTGGGAAACCTGGATTGCTTCCTGGAAATCAGAGGTAAGGGTAAATATCATTTCAAGGTAATCATAATAATGTGATACAATTAAAAATAAACAATGAAATGCAAATAAGACCAAATATAATTGACTGTTTTCAAAAGAAAAAATGATACCTGAGTACAAATTCCTGAACGAGAGGAACTTTTCCTAATCAGTCAGTACTATAGATAATCAGTTCAACACTGTATAGTTTAAAAAGTAATGATGTGGTTCTACATCAGTTAATCCACCGATATTCTTGGAGTTCCTGCTGAGTTCCAGACCCCTGTTCTAGTCATCAATAAGATGTCTCTGCATTTCAGTTTTGAGGCTCACCAATATGCAGAATTCCAAGTCATTTGTGTATGTGGACTGTATGCCAGAGACGAGGTTCTGAGTTTTCTGCTTTGCTTGCTGTGCCTAAGCACACAGCCAGGTTCATTCAGCAGCTTCCCATGCAGTGAGGCTGAACCCATCTCCCTGAATTTGAGTAAATGGAATGTGGTCAAAATGATACAGACTGATTTCTGGCCTGCCTTGCTTTTTAGGAATATCTTGAATGTCCCTCCAGATCTCTCTCCAAAAAATTTAAAGGCCAATCGTTCCAGAAACAGTAGCTGAAACTGGAGGAAAGTTGCCCTCACTACGACACAAGCAAGAAATAAATCTTTGTTATGATAAGCCAATGAGATTTTAAGGTTCATTTATTACTGCAGCCTATCCTGGGCTATCCGAAAGTAGGCAGAAAGGCAAATAATATTTCAAAACCTTCTCTGATAAGGATAGATTCTGGCAATTAACCCACAACCAAACTGACATAAGTGAATGTTTTTCAACAAAGTTTTCTTTAAGAAAGCATCTGAAAGGTTTGCCTGAATATATTCTTCTGGATGCCAAATTATTTATTAATACCGCTGTATAATGGGAGAATGTTTCTTACCTGCTAAACATTTCCATAGGTTTTAGAAAATTCATATGGAGATCATTAGTCATGTTTCAAGTGTATATTCATACTATCTGGAAAATATTCAGATGAGTCAATAATGAGTTTTTGAGACAATAAGGCTTAGTTTTGTTGTTGTCAGTTGAATAAATGACTGAAATTAAAGGATATATTTGCTGGATTCTGGGTTTGTTATGTTTATAGTAATGATGAAATAATAGTGACAACTCCAGTTTTATTAAACCACACACTTGTAAATGCTTTACCAATACCTACTTATTTGATGCTCACCATAACTTTACAAGGAAGGTACTATGATCCATCTCACTACACAAAGGAGATAGCTGACTCTCAGTATGTGGATAGTAAGTCAGGGAGCCTGATTTCAGAGCTGCACTCTTGGCACACTTGTTCTTCAGACCCAGTGGGAGGTGAACCTGTTTCCGAGGCTATACTCAGCAGAGGTCCCTGGGTATGTGCACTAACCCTCATTATAAAGTGACCTATTCACCATGTTTATATTTCATGTGTTCAGTTGTGAGGTATGGCCTTCAATTACTTGCCTTCAACAAACTAGCAAGAGTTAATCCTTTGCTAAATAAACTTATCACTCCATAACAGTTTTGGATTACTGTTCATTTATCGTATATGCAGTTTTTCAACCAGTTCTGATCTATTCAAGTGATCTCAGACAGATTGGCATCTGGAGTTGGCTAGCTCTGTTATTTAAAGCAGAGCTCCTAGGAGGCCAACAGTAAGAGATCAAGCTCCTTAGTCTATTGAGTCCAAGAATGTACCCTTAAACCCAGAGTAATTTCCTATTTCACAAAGAGGTGCCACTGACATAGGAGTGATCAAAGGTAATTGATGGGGAGCTTAGGTCTAGAGATAAAATATAAAAATAAGAAATTTCATGTTTCCTATACTATGAAAAACGTATAATTTTATGCAATTTTCTATCATTGTTTTGAGTTTTTACATTTAAATAGATTAATAATAGACTTAATTCCTGTCTTTGTCAAAACCAAATATAAAAGGAAAGAGAGTAGATAATAAAAGATTCCCCTGATCATAATCCCACTACCAGAGGTAGGTAGCCATTGCCAACACTGCTGATATACAACAAATATGTAACATTAATGATGAAATTTTAAACATATTGCTCATATGGTTTTTAACTTCTCTTTTTCCAGTAAAAATATTATCATAAGCACCTGCTAAGGCAGTATGTACAGATTTGTTTCATCTTTTATAAAGATCGCTTGAAAATCTGGTGATTTATTAAACCTATTCCCTATTGATCAACTTTTGTCTCCAGTTTTTTGCTATCCACAAAAAAGGCTTCAGTGAATACAGTTTATATACATCTTGGGATCTTATACCAGAATATCTGAAGAATGAATCCTTTGAAGTGGAACTTCTTGGCAAAAGAGATCATATCTTTTTTACATTTTGACAGATGCTGCCAAAACAGACCATCATTTTACATGCAGCCAAATTAATTTTAGTGGTGTCTTGTGCCAGTGATTCTGCCTTCTGTGTAGGCAGCCAGCTGTGGATGAAAGAGTTTGCTGAGTCAATTGATAGAAATTTGCATCCAAGGCTGGCCTATGATAGCTGACATCAAAAGACCAGCACACATTATCACAATTTAAATGAAGGAATTCAAAAACCCCGGGAGCTATGAATGTTAGGCTGGTCTTTTCTGTGTGTGTTGTCCACTGACCTCTGAATTATCTTACAGTATTTTCTCTTCTTTTCCATTATTATAAGCAATTATCAGAGGAGCCTCTGCCACGCTGGAATTGACACTCCTGACAATTCTTTCTCAGCTAGGAATCTTGATGGGGAAGATGGAAACAATGCAACTTAGGTTTGAGAGGAATCAAAAGTGTCTTGGTCCAACAAGGACAGTTAAGTAGCACATGCAAAGTGGATGTGATCATTTGCCATCAGCAGAGGAGTGACCAGTAGTCTAGTTTAGGGAATGACCAGGCATGCGGAGATCTCTGGTACTTCCATCTGGACTACAGTTTCATCAAGGGTAAAAAAATAAACTAAGTAGGACTGCACACTTAGTACACTTAAGGATATGAGTTTTGAGAGTTTTTTCTTATTTCTTTTTCCATTTTTTAATTGCAAAAGTTTCAACATTTGGAAAAAGGTCTTCTGATTCAAACCAGCTTGTTAGTCATGGGATCTGATAGTTTCTAGACAAGAGTTATTTTATTATCCCTGGATTCTTGAATAAAAGGAGTCCTGGGAGTGATTGTAAAAAGGAATGGCCTCCAATCTTCCAAAAGCACCGCATGAAACTTTCTTGTAGCCTCTTCTGGTATGACCTGTGACTTTTTTTTTTTTTTTTGCGGTACGCGGGCCTCTCACTGTTGTGGCCTCTCCCGTTGCACAGGCTCCGGACACACAGGCTCAGTGGCCATGGCTCAAGGGCCTAGCCACTCCGTGGCATGTGGGATCTTCCCAGACCGGGGCACGAACCTGTGTCCCCTGCATCGGCAGGCGGACTCTCAACCACTGCGCCACCAGAGAAGCCCTGACCTGTGACTTTTTATCTTGGTATCTATTCTTTGAAGGAAGAGAAATAAACCAACTACCAACACCCTAGACAATGTAATCCCTATATCCAGGACACAACTGTAATGTGACTGAGGTCAGCTACAGTTTACAAATGAAGCTCTGATTGCCCAAGTTCATCTGATGTTGATTATTTCTCCAGTTTCCAAATATCACAAATTCTGATATTTATTCTTATGGGTAAAGGGTCAAGTATCAAACTTAGAAGTCTATTTACCTCTGCCCTACCTCAATTAGGTGAAAGATATTCTTGAAAGAAGTGAAGGTATTGTATTAGCAACACCACAATAGACCTGTTTCCCAATCTTGATAGCGCAAAAAGACTGCTGGATGCTTAAGAATGACCTTGGATTACTTGATCCAGAGCCAGGGTAGCGACTCCAATTACAGATGATGTTTCTGATATAATTAGTTTTTTTTAAAGAATATGAATATATCACCATGAATTTGGAGTGCAGCTATATATTTGATTTAATTTTTTGGATTCCACTGTTTTTACACTTTTAGAGGTAAGTTTCTTTTACAGCTGGGGCAGGAGTAAGTACTTCATTCTTCACCTTGAACATTAAACCAACCTGTATTCCTGTGGTAAATCTCACTTGGTCCTGATATATAAATCTTCCTGTATGCTACTGTATTTTTTTGCTAGTTTTGTCGAGGAGTTCTGTGTCTCTATTAAGAGATATTGGTCTGTAGTTTACTTCTCTTTTGATATTTGCCTGGTTTGGGTATTAGGGTAATACTGGTCTCACAAAATGAGTTGGAAACATGTTCCTTCCTCTTCTTGTGGAAGATTGGTATTAATTATTCTTTGAACATTTAGTGGACTTCATCAGTGAAGCCATCTGGCCAGGGTTCTTCTATGTGAGATGTTTTTAATTACTAATTTAACCCCTTTACTTGCTATAGGTTTATTCAGATTTTCTACTTCTTCTTGAGTAAATTTTGGTAATCTGTGTCTTTCTAGGAATAGTTGAATTTACTGTTTCAACTAAATTATCTAATTTGTTGGCATTTTATTTCTGTGAGGTCGGTGATGGCCCCTCTTTCATTCTTTATTTAGTAATTTGAGTCTTCCTTCTTTGGTTTCTTATTCAGACTAGCTAAGCTTTTGTCAATTTTCTTGATCTTTCCAAAGAACCAAACTTTGGTTCTCTGTTGTCTTTCTAGTCTCTGTTTTATTTAGTTCTGTTCTAATTTTTATTTTTTCCTTCTTTCTACTTGCTTTGCATTTAGCTTGCTCTTCTTTTTCTCTGTTTAATAGCTAGGTTATTGACTTGAGATCTTTATTCTTTTTAAACGTAGGGACTTACAGCTTTAAATTTCCATCTAAACACTCCTATAGCTGCAATCCCATAAGTTTTGTTACGTTGTATGTTCATTTTCATTCATCTCAAAATAGTTTCTAATTTCTCTTTTAATTTATCCTTTGACCCATTGGTTATTTAGTAATGTGTTGTTTTATTTCCATATATTCATGAATTCTACAAATATCCTTCTGTTATTGATTTCTATTTTAATTCCAGTGTGGTTGAGAATATACTTTGTATGACTTCAGGGTTTTTAAATTCACTGAGACCTGTTTTATGACCTGGAATATGGTCTATCTTAGAGAATGTTCCACATGTACTTGGGAAGAATGTGTATTCTGCTGCTGTTGGGAGGAGTGGTTTATGTCTAATAGTGTGTTCAGATCTTTTATTTCCTTTATGATTTTCCACGTATTTCTACACAGTTTTGAAAATAGGGTATTTAGATATCTAATTATTGTTTTAAACTTCCTGTTACTTTCTTAAACTCTCTCAGTTTTGTTTTATGTATTTTGGGGCTGTATTGGTAGAGAATTTATTATTACCTCTCTTAGGAGACACTTCCTTCAGATACCGAAACGATCTCTTCCTTATTTCTTTAAAACCTTTACTCAAATATCACCTTACTGGAAGAGTTTTCATGATTAGCCTTACACATGGTAAAGGGCAACAACCATAACCCCAGCCACCAAGCATGCCCAACTGTTTTTTCATGTCTCACTTTTTATCTATATCACTCAAAGCTTCTTCATAAGACACAATTTTTAAAAACTGTTTGTTCACCAGCCCACTCCAAAATATAAGCTGTAAATCATCAAGGGCTTTGTTTAGTTCACTTCTAAATCTCTGGAAGCTAAGCCAATGCTTAGCTTATAGTAGGTACTCATTAAACATTTGTTGAATGAATGCACTAGAGCAGTGGTCAGCATACTTTTTCTATAAAGAGCCAGATAATAAATATTTTAGGTTTGTGGGTGATGAGGTCTCAACTCTGCCAATATATTTTGAAAGCAGCCATGGATGATATGTGAGCAAAAAAGCATGGCTATTTTCTAATAAAACTTTGTTCACAAAAATAGACAGTGGGATGGATTTGTCCTACTGGTTGGAGTTTGCCAACCTCCTAACTAGAGGATGACAACTACAGGGAAAAACTCAGTGACTGACAATGACTTTAGGAACTGTGGCATTTTCTATGGATTCAGAAACTGAACATGGCTATTCCTTTGTATTGTGGTGTATTGTGGAAGGAGTGGTAACATTGTAGTTGTGCCCACAAGCATTGGAATATGCTGAGAATTAACAGCTTTGGATAGATGTCCCAAGAATGTGGGCGTATTTGCCTAGCACACCTGGATTTATTTTGCCACCTAACTGCATGGCACTCTCCAAGTCAATGGGAAACATGTATTAGACATATTGGGTTGCAGTGCATTAAATAAGTGTTTGGGAATTTATCTCACCTAGGCTCCTTTGTCAGAAAATTTGCTCACAGTGCAGTTTGGGCAATGGTTCATGTCCTCTTGGTTCCCTGGCAGTAGCTGGTTAGATCATGAAGAATCAATACTGGGCAAAAACCCACAGCATGTGAGACTCTACTTAAAAAGATGAGCTAAGACAGAATGTCTACCCTTAAGCAGTTAGAACTTGGAGACCTAAAGATCAGAAAGAAACAGAATAGGGGTCTCTGGGGCATATTAACAATGGACTGTTAGAGTGAAAGTTTGTCAACTGCTACTGGGGGGATCATTGGGCTGCCTTGGTCCAGAACCACATTTAAATCCCAGCCTGATTTAGGCCTGGTTCTATTACTATTTTACAATAAATCTTTAAGCTTTATTGCTATTAAACTATACTGAACTAAAACACACCTCAGACTGAATTTTATTATCTAGATGGCTTGTACTCGTAAATCAATTCATAATAGTCAGAAGTTCAAACAATGTCTATAGAAAGCATTTTCTGCCATTTTGTGGCTGTTGTTCATTTGTTTATTTTTAGCATAGACAATGAAAAGAAAGGTTTATTTTAAGTCACTTAAGTTAACTCAGTGGGGTTATTCCTTTCAGGTTTTTTTTTTTCAGAAATGTAGGTTATTTTGTTTCCCAAAATAAAAATTTAAAATGGTTATTTCATAAGGGAAAATTTTGGGTTCAATATCATTTCCTCACACAAGAAAATATAAAGTGAGAAATTATACATCAATATCACCATGCCGTTTTTGGCAGATTGGAGCATATGGGGATCTATTAAAACAGTTGAAAGACAAAAAGAAGATCTAAACAATTAATTGTTAACATTCAACAATAGCTTTTCCAATGAGAGAGAAAAAGGTTGAGAGAAAGATTAAAGTATTAAAATACTCAGCAATATTTCTTTTACTTTGAACCAACCTGTTATGTTATTGTAAATGATTTCCTGAATTCCTCTCTACTCAGCCTTTGGATATTATTCTCAAGATTGTTTTCAGGTTTTTTAGTCTCTTCCTTGTTCAAAGAGACTTTCATGCAGCCCTAAAAACAAAACCTAACGCCACTTTGTGCTAAACGTTACAATGATTTATCTGTTTGTATATTGCTTTTTATATGTGTGTATGTGTACATGTGTGTTTGTGTATGTGGATATGATTCATGCATGTACATTAAAACATAGGAACATCTAATAATAGGCAATTGAATATTTTCATTGTAGAGAAAAAATTTCATTATTTTCACATTTTTTGTTACCTAATGAGTATATTTCTAATTCCAGACAGAGCAATGGGGACCCCTAACTGAACTAAGGGAAGTTTAGTAGTGACTAAGTGTAGAAACAGTAACTTATTATATAAAGCTTTATAAGTCATAATATGGGTTGCTTTTTACTCTGAGATGGGAGGATTTCAAGCAGAGGAGTGACAGATCTTTTTAAAAGTCACTCTGGCTGTCATGTTGAAATGGTTTGAAGGTTCAAAGGTGGAGGCTATTATAATTGTCCAGGCATGATATAATGGTGGTTTGGGCCAGAGCAGTGATAGTAGGAGAGTGTTGGAAGCAGTCAGATTTGTGCTTCTGTTCTGAAAGCAGAACCAATGAGATCTGCAAATGTGTCATGGGAGAGAAAGAAGACTTTTGCCTTTTGTTGATTTTTATGAATCCTTCCAGTGTATCTTCATGTATGTACAAGTAGATATACTTAGTTTCTCAATTTATTTTACAAAGTGTATAATGCTACATATTATGATGTGGGTATTTATACATTCATCTTATTTAAAGATATGTATGGAGCCCTTCTGGTTTCACATATGGAATGCATAGTCTCTATGTAACTAGTCCCTAGTAACAGACTTTTGAGTTGTTTCCAGCCCCTTGCTATTAAATCCAATACTTCTGTGATTAGCCTTGCATGTGAATCATTTCTGTATGTGTGCAGCAGGTCTACTGGCTAGATAGATCCCCTGGAGTAGGATTGCTGGGTCAGAGCATAAATGCATTTATAATTTGAAGAATTAATTCTCAAATTCAATATTTGGAAAGTGTTTTGAAAAGCTGCTATTCTTTTCAATTAAAAAAAAATGGTGAGATCTTTGCAGCTGAGTGGTTTTGGCTTGCTTGGTTTGTGTGTTTACTCTGAAGAGGCTCAAAGAAACATATTTTCGAATTCAACTTCAGAAATATATGGACTTTTATGGCTGAATTTTTTATATTTTTCCTTGTCCTTATTTTTGTTTTTGTAAAATTATCATTGTATTGAATACCTCTCTGTTAAAAGCTTGTATAACAAGATGATTATGGACTCCAACTGCTAGTGACCCTGGGTGTGAATCTAAGCTCCATTCATCTGTGACCTTGGGGAATTCAACTCAAACTCTCTGTGACCTATATCCTCGGTGGTAGACTATGAATAATAACCATCCTATCTCATTGTGTTGTTATGAGGTTAAGTAATTTAAAAATACGTAAAAACACTTAGAGCAATACCTGACACAAAAATGAACACTCTTCAAGTGCTGGATGGTTTTAGAAGTCACCACATCAATTTTGTGAAAAGATGGAGATACAATAATAATAATATTACTTTGTTTATACATATTCAGCTTTCATCTAGATGGGAGAGTACATTTATTTATATAAATGAAAATTAGTTAATTAGATTCATTCCCTCTAATTTACATATAACTTCCTCATATGCAAAGTATTCTAAAAATATCAAGTTGGGAGCTAAAAAGTGTTTTTGAAATATTCCCTGACTAAACAAGACAGCCAGATAGCAAGTTCTTTGAAATAGAGGCAGGCACTATTATAGACTTAAAGAATTTAAAAAGAAAAAAAAAAGGATACTTTTTCTATAAAGAGTCAGATAATAAATATTATGCTGCAGAGTTGCGAGCAGGAGCTGGAGCGCGGGGGGCTGCGGCAGCGGGAGAGACGTGGTCGCGGTCTCGAGGAACATGCAGGAAGAGCAGCTCAGCCTCCTGCGGCAACTGGAACTGCTCAGGGAGCTGAACACGAGGCTACGAGACAAGAGGGACGTCTGTGAGGCCCAGCGGCTGAGCGGTGGCCGCAGGAAGGCTCTGACCATGGCCCCCCTGCTGGGGCCCACCTGCGCTCCTGCTGTTGTAGTAGCTGGGCTCGCCCCCGCAAGACGCGGCTCTGGCCACCTTCCCAGTGCCCGCTGACCAGCCCGAGTGACTCACTGGGCGTTACTTGGTTACTCGGAGAAGCTGCCCCTTGAAGGCGACTCCTCGTGGCTGGGGGCTGCCCATCCAGGATGTGGGTTCTACCCAGTAGGCTGCCTGGCCTGCCTGACTTGCAGACGTGAAGGAACTAATCCTGGGTGGTCAGGGTCTCACTGTGCCTCCCTGCCGGTCCTCACTCTACCCCCATCCCATCAAAACCAGCAGAAAACCCCCTCTTCCAAATAAAGTCCACTGACTTCTACCTCTTCGGCCTCCTGTGTGTGTGGGAGCCACAACATTTGAGAGGTACACGCATGAGATTTCCATCGTCCACGCGTGTCCCTGGTCATGTCCCCAATCCCTCACTGTCCGTCAAAGCTGTAGGAACCGAGGGACTGAGGCCACTGACTCCCAGGAAGCAGCAGGAGGGGTTCCCTGCCCACCCCCAGCCTAGAGAGAAAAAAAAAAAAAGGCATTAGATAATTATTTAAAGTTTCTTATGTGGACTTTTTATATTTTTGATTATATTTACATGTGAAATTGATATTGCTATAAACTAGCTAATATCAACAGTTCTAAATATGAGAAACACAAAGGTTATTGGATACTTAAGAAAGTTGGCACAGAGTCAGTTGAATTTTTTAAAAGATAACCTTCCCTCCAGAAGTGTTTTAAGAGACTTACATTATTTCAAAAATCAAAAGGACATGATAGGGCTTCCCTGGGGTGCAGTGGTTGAGAGTCTGCCTGCCGATGCAGGGGACACGGGTTCGTGCCCCGGTCTGGGAAGATCCCACATGCCGCGGAGCGGCTGGGCCCGTGAGCCATGGCCGCTGAGCCTGCGCGTCCGAAGCCTGTGCTCTGCAACGGGAGAGGCCACAACAGTGAGAGCCCTGCGTACTGCAAAAAAAAAAAAAAAAGGACATGATAGTAAGCAGTCAAGAGAGGGAATGCCGTTTGGGATGTGGAAAGAAACATGAGGGGATTCTGGGACACCAGTGATGTTTTGATGCTCAATCTGAGTGCACATGACATGGGTATCTTCAGTTTATGGAAAGTCATTTAGATAAACACTCATGAGATAATTTAAAATATTTTTTTTAATTAAAAAAAAAAGACAGCATGCGTTAATTCACGCCCTTGAGAGATTTAAACGTTCCTCAAAGGGGCCCTAGTTTTCACACTGAGTAGAAGACTAGGAACCTTTCAGGTGTGAATTGTTACTTTTATCCCAGCTTTGACCGGGTCAACTTTGTATCTACCTGTCTAACATTTCAGGGTTCTGAGTATATTTTGTTAGAATAAAGATAACTGTATCCGTTTCCTAGGACTGCTGTAACAGTACCACAAACTGGATGGCTTAAAACAACAAAAATGTGTTACCTCACATCTGGAGATATCTGGGGCCTGGAAGTCTGAAATCAAGTTGCCAACAGGGCCATGGTCCTTCTGAAACTGTAAAGAAGGATCTTTCCTTGTGTCTTCAAGCTGCTGGAAGCCTCGGGTGTTTCTTGCCTTGCAGTGGTAAGCACATCAATCTCTGCTTCCAGTTGTCATGTGACATTCTCCCCTTGTGCGTCTCTGTATGTTTCCATATTTCCCTCTTCTTACAAGACCACTGGGCATACAGGATTAAGCGCCCACTCTAATTCACTATGACGTCACTGTAACTTGACTGTATCTGCAAAGACTCTATTTCCAAATAAAGTTTCATGCACAGGTACTGCAGAGTCAGAATTTCAACATGTTTTGGGGGGACACAATTCAACCCATAAGAGTGTCCAAGGCTATGGTAAGCTCTCAAAGACACTGGGTTAGACAATACAAGCCACATAGAGCCCCAGGGGTTTTCTATCCAGATGGTCTTGGTGTCACTCAGTGTGCCTAGCCTGGTGGCCCCAATGAATAATAAAGCTGCCTTAGAATGCATTGCACTGAGGTGCAAAATCAGCTGCCCCATTCTGCTGGATGCCTTCCCCAGAATAAATGCTAGGCCTTGCTCAGTTTCCTGGGTTCTGTGATGGTACAACGACACACTTGCCAAGAAGTGAGGACACCCTGGTGGTCTCCCCTTTCCTCCCACCACCCTTCCCTCTCTGCCAGGATGATTATTTTAGTCCTTCTGTCCAGGAACATAATTAGACTTTGTCTTCTAGATCCTAAACGTCACCTTTAAACTGTTAGACGTCCACGTTTTTGTTTTTGTTTTTTTCCCATAAGCCAAATGCTTTGCCAGCTAAATTGAGATCTGATTGAGAGACACATTTGTTATTTAGGTATAAATCAACAAAGTGTTCCCCTTCACCACTCACCCCTTTAACGTGATTTAATATTTCAGCACTGTACAAAGGATTATAGATTTCCTTTCATCTTGAACCACATAATTCATTTTCATATATTAGATCACAAATGACTGGAAAACTGGTTCTAATTTGCAGGTAGCCATTTATGTTAATCTAGTAGCAAGTGTTAAGCTCTGACACCTTCCCCTTGAAAAGGTTGGGTTTGTCTTTTTGGTTTTTTTGCGGTACGTGGGCCTCTCACTGTTGTGGTCTCTCCCATTGCGGAGCACAGGCTCCGGACGTGCAGGCTCAATGGCCATTGCTCACAGGTCCAGCCACTCCGCGGCATGTGGGATCTTCCCGGACCGGGGCACGAACCTGTTTCCCCTGCATCGGCAGGCGGATTCTCAACCACTGTGCCACCAGCGAAGCCCCTTTGAAAAGGTTTTTGAAATAAAATTGAAATTCATCATCTGGAGTTGAATATTTTATGCTGCTGGGAGCTAATTACTGCACGCATCTCAGAAGTGTGTGCTTATCTCTCTTCCAGGCCACTTGTCTTAAACTGTAGGCTGTAGGTGCTACAATTGGTGCTAAATCCTCCAGTTGCCAAGTGGAATAAGGGCTGTTTGCACAAATTGTATTCTCGGGAGACTTTGGTTTGATCCAGGTGAGTGGAAATATACCTGCTCATTGCCAGCCCTGGCAGGATTTATTCCTTCTGGAGTGGGATTAACAGCTGTCAACTCTGATATCTACCTAGGAGAGAGGAACAGTGCATCACCAAAGCAGATGCAAAAAACAGGATGTTGTTTGGTCAAAAAGGAGGCCTGGAGTGAGTAAAGTTGGCCACCGCTGGGCTAGAGTCGACTTTTTTTTTTTTTTTTTCGGTACGCGGGCCTCTCACTATTGTGGCCTCTCCTGTTGCGGAGCACAGGCTCCAGACATGCAGGCTCTGCGGCCATGGCTCAAGGGCCCAGCCGCCCTGCGGCATGTGGGATCCTCCCGGACCGGGGCACGAACCCGTGTCCCCTGCATTGGCAGGTGGACTCTCAACCACTGCACCACCAGGGAAGCCCTAGAGTCGACATTTTAGTCAAGCTACTTGGGGACATTAATATGGGCCTGACAAAGCCTGACTCCAGCTCTCCTCATTTTTTCCACCTCTGCCCCGTGTACCTTGTGACCTCGTAACCCAGGCAAATCATGGAAGGATAGCTGTTGCCTCTGGAGTCTGCGGCAGGTACCCTATCTTAGTTATCCACATTCTTTCTTATTGTCTCTCTGGAATACTTGGCTTTCCATTTTTCTGACTGCGTTTGAATTGACCATCCTCTTGAATAGCTGTGTACTTTTGCATTGCACCTTTCTATTTAGTGTCTGCTTCATTATTTGCCTTGCCTTTGCTTACCCTTGTCTTGTCTTTGCACACTAGGTTCTGTTTGTATCTCTTGCTCTTAATGGCCCTCCATATTGCTTTAATATAAATCCTAAACTATTCACGTTTCTGTTTATCCAACTCCGCTTGACAACTGACTTCGGAGAGTTTCCTCCATTTTTTCGTTACCCCCTAGTTCAGGGAAGTCAAATACTGGAGACCCCTGTTGCTGTTCCCTCAACACCTCACACGTCATAGACGTTGCTCTATCTACTCCATTGTTCCTTGCTGACCTAACTTGAACTGTGGAATTCTTAACACACTTTTTCAGGCCACCATTGCCGATTTATCAGTGTTAGTACTTGAGATAGGAACAGTTTACTATCCTTACCCTTGTCTGGGCTTGTAGACAGGTTCCAGGTCCTCAGGCTAGGTCCATAAGTGCTCAACCCTGAATGATAAATATTGGTTAAATGAGTAAAATAATGAATGGCAGGAACAGTGTCAGAAATCTTAGGCTAGTTTTGTAAACTGCAAAGCTAAGATTCAAAGTATAGTTCCAGTACTGACTGCTGTATAGCCTTAAGAAAGGTTCCTACCCCTGTGAATTTACCTGTAAAATGGGCATAATAACAATACTACTCACTGTGTAAGATTCTTGTGAGACAAAACCAGATGATATCTGTAAAGCTCTGAGAACAATGCCTGGCATTTTATACATCCTTAGTGCGTATTGGTCATTATTATTGCTATCTATATCAATCATCTGCCATATTCACTAAAATCTACCCTTTGGCAGGGTTACTTTTTACTGTGAATCTAATTTATTTTAACATTTTCAGTACCATCACTTTAAGCACTAGAATAATGAGTTTGCCAAATACACAGTTCTGTTTCATAATAGAGGGGCCAGTTTTTTTTTTTTGAAAAATGAGGGATTTATTTTTTTTAACATCTTTATTGAAGTATAATTGCTTTACAATGATGTGTTAGTTTCTGCTGTATAACAAAGTGAATCAGCTATACATATACATACATCCCCATATCTCCTCCCTCTTGCGTCTCCCTCCCACCCTCCCTATCCCACCCCGGTCACAAAGCACCAAGCTGATCTCCCTGTGCTATGCGGCTGCTTCCCACTAGCTATCTATTTTACATTTGGTGGTATATATATGTCCATGCCACTCACTTTATTTTTGAAGTCTTTTAAATGCCCAGCAGAGAAGAAACCTCCCTGATCAGGAAAAGCAAGTTTTCCATCTCAAATGGACTAGGTCTTGACCTAAGAAAGGTTTGTCTATAGATATCTTCATATAAAAACTGTAGTTAATGCTACCAGTTAATTATGTGAATCAATAGATGCCTGGGGCTGTTTATATACACATTATTATACCAGCATATGCAAATATGCAAGCATATTTCTGATACACGTATACGTTTTACTCTATGTAGTTAGAAACAGAGCTTAATTTTCCCTTTGATTTAAATTTAACCATCCAAATGGGTCTACCAGGGGAGGGTAGTAAAACTGACATTTACAACTGGCTTTGATATCACTTATTATTGAACTGTCCTAGGGATTATGTCTCTGTGCGGAGTCCTGATTCAAGGGATACTTTGCTAAGATAATGGAGCTGCATTTATTATCACTCAGCTGGTAGCTTTACGTGAAATACAAATGGCTATTTATACAAGAGGGTAGATGCAGTATTAGACCAAAGGTATATACAACCAAGCCAAGGTCTTCTGCTCCTCCAGCTGTTTCTACCACTAATATAAAAGCTGCATCTCTTATATTCCTCGCATGTTATGTTGCTACATGTCAGGAGTGTGCCATTAATGATAACAAAGATGGACTTCTGCCCAAGTCTAGGTGATTAATTTATTCCTAAATGTTAACAGAAAAAAATTCTTCAAGTTGCTGTGTCTTTATAAAGGACTATGTAGAAATCATTATGATTATTATTTTGCCTAAATACTGAATTTCTATCTCTTCCGTCTCTGCTTTTCATAGGGATCAAAAGTATAAGAAAAGGAAAAACCAACGATGCTCTGTTATAATGTACCTTTCTGTCAAAATGGAATTTTTTTCAAGTCTTCATTAGCTTTTTAAGATTTGCCTGATGAGACTTTCACTATTTCCCTTGGGTGATTATTGATAATTTGAGTTTCTATTGCTGATTTTTCCATAAAAATTTAGTCTATGGCTGGACATTTTAAGTATCAGCTCATTGTTCCTGTGTATATTTTGTCCCTTCCCAGAAACATATACAATTTACCAGATTGAATATTTCCTTTTCTTTTTTGTGGATTCCATAATACAAATATTGCATACACATTTCTGAGCCTGGGGAAACATTCCTTTTGAGGGAAAATTGCTCTTTGGTACTAATTGCAAGTATATGATTTCACAAAAATCTATCTAGAGAAATAAGGTAATAATTTAAATGGCCTGAAATCTTGGGCTCAGCTCTATAAGCTTCTATAAAATGAAAAAGGAAAGTGAAATTATGTTCTGCAGGGAATAGAGTTTCAACATGTAATCTCAGTGCTAAATATAACAGGAATTAGAATGATGAAACTAACAAAATACTAATAGAAATATGCATGCTCCAAGGTTGCTATTATGACATCACCATTGTCCTTTCAGTTACTCGAGTTCTAGCTCTAATGTATTGTCTGTGAACTGGACGTGACTGATTAAACATATTTATCTGAATATTTGAGTGCAAGTAGGAGTCAATAAAATAAGATATTACTTCATCTACTTGAGGTAAACAGATATGAACTCACAAGACCAAACCTATTAAGATCTGAATAATTTTGCAAGCATCACATACTTTATCAATCTAGGTGTAAGAAACAAATTTGGAAATTCCTAGAAAATTGACCAAATTTCTAGATTTCCTCCAGTGTCTGACAGAGCCTAAATGCCTGGTTAGAAGTCTAAGATCAATGACTTTATTTACCCAGCTGGAGTCTCTATCTCTAATCAATGTGAATGTAACTGGTGAATGTGTTTCCATTCTTTTTGATCCAAATGGTTATGGATTTGTGCACTGAAACAAAATGTTCCACCTCAGTGACAGACTAAAGATGGCATAGTTTCTTGGATGATTAATTTAATCAAAACTCACTTAATAGCTGTACAGACAATATGGGAAAAGCTTGGTATCATCCTACAAGCTACATCCCAGATGCGTCTGAATTAAAAATTCTAAAATTATTTAAGTTGATATTTTAGCACTGGAAATTTTCAGTAAATGAAAACTGTATGTACAACAGAATTTCCCTAAACTCCTCTCAATGCCATTTATTTGTGAGACTAAAGAGGCCGTCTGTTCTGTTCCTAACCACTGTTCATCAAAGTAACAACATTCCCAGATTATTAAATACTTCCTAGTGTATCTAGATATTTCTGCTCTAGATTACGTTGTGTACTTACCAAGAGGCATTCACTGATTTAATTAGTTATCGCATGTACTATTTAGCAGGAACTATTCTAGGTTCTGAGAATATAGCAGTTAAACAAATAAATAAAAATTAGATTAAAAAATTCCTGTCCTCATGACACATTCTATTTAGAGGAGAGAGAAAGATAATAATTTTTAAATATAAAAGATATAGTCATTTAGATAGTAATTAGATTATATCATTTTTTTTGTGTGACAGATCACTGCAGACTTAGTTGCTTCAAATAACAGCCATGTATTTGTTTATGATTCAATAGGTTAGAAATTTGGGTGGACTCAGCTGGATGGTTCTTCTGCTGTTCTTCCCTAAGGTCAATCATGTAGCTGCAATCACCTAGTGGCTCAGCTGGGGCTTTATGGTCTAAGATGGCTTCAGTCACACAACTTGCATTTGGTGCCGGCTGTTGTTACCTGATCTAGGGGCCTTATTTTGCAAAGCTTGCCTGTGCTTCATAAGACTGCTCATCCTCCAGTAGGGTAAAGTGGGCTTCTTCACATGGTGAACCCAGGGCAATGTTCTAGAAGAGGAAAGCTAAAGCTGTGAAGCCCTTTGAGGCCTAGGTTTGGAGTTCCCACAAGATCACCTCTGTTACATTCTTTTGGTTAAAGCAAATCATAAGGCTAGCCAGATTCAAGGAATGGAGAAATGAACTCCCTCTTTTGTTGAGAAATATATCAAGAACCATTGAAAACTTGACACGCATACAAGGATGGTATAGATTGTTATGGCCACTTTTTATAAACAATCTGCCTTAGATAGTAATAAATATTTTGGAGAAGATAAAGCAGGCACAAAGATAGGGAATGCCATAGTAATGGGAAGGAATCCCAATGATAAATAAGAAGTATATATGTGAAAACTTGACTAGAGGAATAAGGCATGCGGCTGTCTGGGGGAAGACAGACAGGCTGTCTGTATTTCCACACAGAGGACATAGAAAAATTCGTGAGGTAGGTGTGTGTTTGGATGGTTCAAATCAAAATGAGGTGGCCAGGGGCTTCCCTGGTGGTGCAGTGGTTGGGAGTCCGCCTGCCAATGCAGGGGACACGGGTTTGGGCCCTGGTCCGGGAGGATCCCACATGCTGTGGAGCAACTAAGCCTGTGTGCCACAACTACTGAGCCTGCGCTCTGGAGTCCACGAGCCACAGCTGCTTAGCCCGTGTGCTGCAACTACTAAAAAAAGCCCGCACACCTGGAGCCCATGCTCCGCAGCAGAGGCCACCGCAATGGGAAGCCCGTGCACCACAACAAAGAGTAGCCCCCTCAAAAAAAAAAAAAAAAAAGAAGCGGCCAGTGTGGCTGACGTGGAGTGATTTAGGGGACATCAGTAGAAAAGGAGGCCAAAGTTATAAATGTGAGCCACTGGCAGGAGTTTTGCTTTTACTCAGAGTGACATGGGAAGACCTTGGCGGGTTCTGAAGAGAGGAGTGAAAAAACTGACTAGAACTGTAAAATGATCTCTGTGGTTATTGTCGAAAGAAGTCGAAAGAAGACTATTGGAGGTAAGGATAAAAATGGGGAGATTAATTAAGCTAATAAAACATAATTGTTTCTCAGACCAGGATCATAGTAGTGATTATATTCTGAATTTATTTCTAAGGTAGTGACAACAAGATATGATGTCAGATTGGATGTGAGCTATGACAAAGAGAAGACAAGGATGACTCCAAAGATTTTTGGCCTATACACTAGTAATACTGGAATTGCTACTTACTAAGATAAAGAAGATTGAGGAAGGAGGAGATTTGAGTCATATTTGGAGTTTGTTGTTAGAAATTATCTTAGCCTAGGATCTCCAAAAAATAAAGTTGGATCAATGACTTAAATGCAAGTAATAATGGGGAGTGTGATCAGGAAGCAAGAGTGAACACAAGGAGAGAGGAATAGGGAGAGATTCAATACGTTACTGAATTGGCCACCTCTAAAGATCACAAGTCCCTTAATCTGAGGGTTGTCCTGAAATACATCTAAGGATGGTCTGGTCTTGAGGGAGGAAAGATTAAGCATGTATCCACTGGCTGTCATTCACTTTTGGCCCTGGGATATTACCCTCCTGGGATTCTGGCTTCTGAAATTGTATGCATGAGTGTTGTGTATTTCCACAGAAGCCCCATTATTGAGTCAAAAGAAGCTGTTGGGGTTGGAAGCCTTTTCTTTTACAACTTCTATCTTTTTGGTGTCCTCCCTAACTTCATTTTGCATTACAAACTCCCTCAAGGTCACGGTCTCTACAAATACTAATGCAAAAGCCTTAGGGTAGAAGCAACTTTCCCATGATTGATATTCTTCATCACCTATCCCCCTTTCCTTTCTAGATTTCCTTCACCTTACATCCGTACTTCACTGAATATGAGTTGCTTGCCTGAGAGATTGATTCAGATCTCCAAATTCAAGGAGTCTGAACCCTTAGTCGTCTTGTCTCTTTTGGATCAAGTACCATGTAATTGCCCATTTCCCATTGTAACTGGGAACAGAAAAAGACGTCCCATGGGTTATGGGTTTATATACACAGTCATTCTTGGCTCCACATACAGCATAAACAATATCTGTTCTGATAATCAGGATTTATTACTCTTACCAGCATAAAAAGACCTTTCTTTGCTTGCAGGACAAAAAGGAGGTCAAATGCTTAGGTATAGTTTTACTGTCAAGTTCAGTGGAACACTTATGTACTTGGTGAAATACTTCGACTATGGTGAAAGTATCTCATGGAAATGCATTCATCTCATTCAACTGAACCCAGTGTGGAGAAGGAAAACCCAAGTTCTACAGCAAACCTCTGGGAGTCATGGTGTTAAGAGGTTTATCTTATTTCCTCCTTTTGCTTCCTAGACCTGAGTGGTCTAGCTATGGGGACTGAGTACCATTCCTGGCTACTGGTTCAATGTATATACTGCATTGTGGAGGACAGTGTTGTCCCTAAGCTAATGCCTTAATTGAGGTTTTAAAAGGACACTTCGCTGTGCTATTGAGTTGTTTATTTCTGGGTGATGGGACAGAAGAAAATACCAGTGGAATCCATGGAAGAAAATGAAATTCATGCATTTTGTAACTTTCAATACTACCTATATAAATCACTGGGGCATGTATCATAGTAAAGCTGTTGTATGATCTTCCTGGATAAGAAATTATAACACCTGAATCCTGCCCTCATTCTTTAAATAACTACCTCTGTAATCTTAAGGGAGT
The DNA here is from genome assembly GCF_949774975.1 of Lagenorhynchus albirostris. Taxonomy (NCBI): domain Eukaryota; kingdom Metazoa; phylum Chordata; class Mammalia; order Artiodactyla; family Delphinidae; genus Lagenorhynchus; species Lagenorhynchus albirostris. The sequence continues at coordinate 18,585,812 of NC_083095.1, forward strand.
GGTTTCATTCTGAGGTCATCTATAAGTTGGGGTGGTTAGGCTTATAATCACTAAAATCTCTTCCAGTCATAATGTTTGATGATTTTATGCTTAGTAAATATAATTTTGATAAATATTACATAGCATCTACATTATTTGAGAAATTATATTAAATGTTTTATATGCATTTTCTTATTTAATCCCAAAAGTTTTTGAGTCTTTGAGGGAGATAGTTATATTAGTGCACAGATAAGAACATTGAGCAACAAATGTTCAATTGCATGCCCCAAATCACATAACTAAATAATTGTTGAGCCAAGGTATTTTTTGTTTGTTTGTTTGTTTGTTTTCCAGATTTGGCTTCAGAATCTTTATTCTTAATTACAGTGCTATACTAACTCAAGATTTCTAAACAAGGCTGTTGTTAATAATAAAATAATATTTCCTTGTATGTGAAAAAGGAGTTGCTTAATAATGCTTGCCACTGTAGTTATATGTGTTGGAAGAAATGTCAGAACATAGTCTAGTTAAAAAAGAAAGCCTTTCCAGTTGGAATTCAACATGATATAATTTTTGTTCTTAAGGACTTTTGGAGAAGTAGACCATTTTACTTCCTTTACCTGTATAAATGAGCCTAGTCACTGTTCTCTCTTTTTAGGCTTCAATTTATCATAATATGGAATCTCAGTTATGTTTATGATGCTTTACTCTTCAGGCAGACCATAATTCTCTCTTTGAGCACAAAAAATTGTTCTGAAAACTGGTGCTCTTATTTTACCTGCCTGGAATGAATTTATGCATACATTTGTACAGTAAGAAACACCCTGAAAGATAAATTTGATGCCCCCTATTCCATTGGCCTTATCATTGCTTTCAGTAGTTTCTAACACAAATAATAGGTCTTCATGCACTGAAAAAATATTTCTCTTCTAAGAACAATAGTCTCAGTACCCTGTCTTGGTCATACAGAAACGGCCATGTCCATGTGTCATATGGACAATCTATCTTATACTCTTAGCTTCTAAGGTAGTTTGTTATGCTTTCAGTGAAGTCCTCTACTTTTGTTATTTTAAAAATGTATCATATGATATACTGCTTAGAATTTAGTATCATAGGTTGCCATTTTATTATTTCCTTCATGTTCCTAACTTCCTCATAGTCATTTCCACAATAGATATTTTTCTAATCTGAATTATGTTCCAGTCTCTCCCAATTTAATGTTACCAAAAAATTTCATTAGCCTGCTGTCTGCACCTTCTTACAGATCATTAGCACCAAACCTGAAGAGGTCCACTTGATATCTCCCCCAGAAGGCTCTACAGCCTATTAATCATTATCCTTTACTTATGATCTTTAAGTTCATGTTTAATTCAAGCGCCTGTGTTATTCCCTGGGCCAATCTGAACAGAATTTACAAGGAAAGCTGCAGGAACTTTGTGCTCCCAAGGTCTTAATAGGTATTTTAAAGGATCGTAAATATCTTATACTGCACCTATACATTGCCTAGCAGATAAATTATAAACTCCTGGGCATGTCATTTCAGATCCTCTATAATTGCTTATTGTTTCTTTCTTTTTCTTTCTTGGAATTTATTCTTAAACTAAGATTCACCAAATGCCCATTAGAGTCCTTTCTTTTGGGTAATAGCAGTGTATTTCACAATCTTCTTACACAATGCCTCACTCTGGAAATTGCTTTGACTAATTGTTCTCACCTGAAATGTCTTCTTCCATATGTTTAGCCAGTGCTTTTTTTTTCTTTTTCTCCTACATTTTTAATTTATCTGGGCTTTGAATTATTTGCCTTTCCATTTTGGCATTTGTGCAAAAAAATTAACTTGTTCCTTCAGAGCAGTAACGATATTTTCTTCTTATCATCTGAGAAACTGCTATAATGCCAAACACCCAACCAATAGATAAAAAATACATTTGGGACATAGTCACTATTTCAATTACTTTTAGAAGAATCTGTGCTTATATTACTATGTGGTTTTGTCATTAATGATAAGCATATCTGTCTCCCACGTAATGCATTATGTCTTGAGTTTTGCAGTTCTGGATTGAATCTCATCTGGATACAAATTTTGTGATTTTGTGTAGTTATTTAATTTTTCTCAACCTTATTTGTGATTATACAACTGACTCATAGAATTATTGTGAGGATCAACTGAGATAATATCTATATATAACCTGTTTTCTTTAATAGCATGATCAATCTTTAAAATTGTGATTCTTTTTTCCCTCCCTTCAGGCATAGTCTACACTTTTCTGTCATTTTTTGTTTTCTGGATCTTCTATGAATAATGAGCCTCTCATTTATATTCTCATACACCACTCAAACCCTACCAATGTTTCAAACATCCTTTAAACCCAGATTTAAATTCGTACTAAGCTATTTTCTAGTCTCATGATTTGGGGCAAATAACTTCTCACATCACAGTTTCATCACATAAAGAGGAAGAATACTAATAATGCCCATCTCAAAGGGATGTGCTGAGCTGTAAAGGAGAAAGTGAATAACAAGTTTGTAGCACAGTGCCTGGAATAGAGGCACAGATTGTCAGGACTATTCATAGTGGCCAGGAGAGAGAGACTGAAGGTCATTTAGAGACTGTGATCTCACTTCAGCCCTCGGTTCCTTCCTCCTTCCCCCTGAGCTTTGATTTTCTTTGTAGCAGAGAGAAAAAGCCTAATTGGCTTGACTGATTTCATTTTTCTATGAAATGTTTGATATGTGCTTAACTTTGGCTCCCAGTATTTCTATATGGAAATGACATGCGCATTTGATGAGAGTAAGACACCAACACTGCATCAGTGTTAGTTCTTCTATACTCCCCCACCTCTGCCCCTGACCTGCCACACATCAGCAAGGTACTCTGACAACTTAAACTGAGAGTAAATAATGCTGCATATTTTAAAAATCCACTCTGTCCACAATTTGCCTTAATTTTATAGAAACACAATTTAAAGATTCACATAAATTATTGTTTTTTTAACCCCAACTAAAGACAGTTAGAAAAAAAATAATAAAGTCTCTAGCTAAGTATAATGATCTAACAGAAAACCAGAGTCATATTTTGAAATACTATTTTTCTAAGGACTTAAACCTGGGGTCATTTTATCTCGGTCGTCTATCCACTTGGGCCTTACATATTAATTTTTTCCCTACGAAGTAATTCATCTCCTTCCTCTAACTCAGACAACATTAATATAACCAGTAACAGCACAATTTTATTTTATTATATGACACTTAACTAAGATTGGATTATTATAGATTGCAAACAATTCAAAGCAAGAGGTGCATACTTGATAACGTTTAGGACAGTAGGCTATTATTCTGTTTGAATCCTTCTTAACAAAGAACTAAATAAAATGATAACTAATCCTGGTAACTAAGGAGCTCAGTGAAATCTTACAGTGTGCAGGGCCATTAACAGTTAATTTGATCTATAAACATTCACAGAATATGCAAAAATGTGTCTGGTAATACAAATAATGATCTCTGAAATTTTAGTTCTATATTTAACCACATCAAAAGTTTATAAGGTAGCTCATGTGAGCCCATCAGTGTGTTAGCATAATAGATACACAGCTGTTCCTTGACCTAGAGGAATCTGCAATTAGTTTATTAGCTTAGTCATTTATTTTGTCAGTCAAAGTCAATCAACATACATCGAGAGATTGACAGCTACAGTTTCAGATGAGTTGTTCTTGTTCTGTTGAAGGGCATGCTGATCCCTTAAACCTGAATGTATTTATGTGATTGTCACATGGGGAATGGTGTGACAACCAGGAAGCATTTGCCTCTGTATCCTTGATTGCTTTCTAAGATGGGAGACGGCTTGAATCCTTTCAACGGAAGGGTCCTTTGTTTTGCTGAGCCCTTGGAAATGAAACCTTGAATTTTATGTATCAACAGTGAAAAAAGCAAGTGGCTCTGAATAATAGAATGAGAAGAACGTGGATTTCTCAAGAACAGTCTCAGGGGAAGAGAATGGGGGAAGAGAGAGCTAAAGGAGACGTCAAAACTGCAGAAGCCATGTGTACTCCCTTCAAGACTCTCCGAAGTTCATCCACAAAGAAAAAGAAAGCCACATGAAGACTCACAAACACATAGTGGGATTGAATGCAACCAAAAGCTGAGTACATTATCCGAGATGGCACACAATTGTGATTTGCAGAAGCAGGTCAAAAAGAGTTACGGCCAAGAAGAGAAAACTTGATGGAGATTTGGCCGCCTGACATTAATTTGGAGAAGGGATCATGGACTTCCAGAGGCCACTTTGTTGGGATCTATGTTAAGACCAATTTCTTGGTATCAGGGGGCAAGCTCTTCTCTGTCTTCCCTCTCAGTAGACTTATTGGAAAATTTAGATAGATATAGATATACTCATAAATCTATATATTTCCATATAAGCTTCTTTATAGTGTATGACATAGAGTACATTATATGCATTTTATATATTATATGTTATATATTCAAAAACAAATAAGAAATGATTAAATGAAAGTTTTAGAATTCTGAAGATGAATGAGAGGCTTATCAGGAAATGCTTCCCAGATGTGCCAGTCTTGAACACGAATAAGATTTGGCCATGAGGAATTTCTAGAAAGGACATTCCAGGTGGAAAAAATAATGTGAGCAAAACTTTAGTGTTCCCCTGTGTGAAACCATTATAAAATTTAATTAGACAACTTTATCTTGATTCCATGAGTGGCTTGCCTTTGTTTTAGGAAACTCTTTGCATATTAGACACATAGATCCTTCTTACCACCCCAATTTTTCTTTAATAATTTCAAGATTAAAGGAATTTTAGGATTGGGATGTGACTGAGCTGTCAGTCACTTTCAGCTGCTTGGAATAAGGGAGTGTCTGGACAACTAAAGCACAACTCCATGCTATGTTGTTTGACTGAAAAGAGTTTTATATTATTCAGAGACTCTCCAGACTTCAGTACACTGTGTTTCTAGCTGTTGCTTTTTCCTCCCCCAGCAGGCAGGTGTAGGATAAACAGTAAAGAATGTCAGACCTTCATACCAAATAGTCACCAATATAAGTCACATTCTTGTAAAAAGATGTAACAAAGTTACCTAGAGTTAATTTCTCCATTACATTGTTCATAAATTTCTATGCAAATATGATGCCACTCTTAAGTGTATAAATGAATGTTATCACAGCTAATATAAGTTGAAAATATAAACACTTTGAAGAAAGGTTCCATAGTTTACATTGATAAATAAGTGATTATTCAAAGAAATTATTTATATTACAAGCAGGATATCATTTACTGAATTTTTACCTTGTACCAGGCACTATGCTAAGCATTTACATGTATTACAGTGACTTTTAATCCTAACACCCTAGCCCATTTTTCTACTAAGAAAAATAAAATACTAAAATACAATCCCTATTAATGGATAACTCCTTTGACCACTTATATATAATACACTTTGCAGCAATTTTATCATTTATTTTTTTAGAGTAACTCTATGAGTTAGGTTTTATTATTATCCCCACTTTTAGATGAGTAACTAAGAAATAGAAAAACCAAATAATTTGCTCCAGATGACCTGTCTAGCAGGTGATGGAGTAGAAGTGAAACCCCGGTAAACTGATTTCAGAACTTATCCTTTGGTCAGCAAACATTTTCTGTAAAGGGTCAAAAAATAAATATTTTAACTTTACAGACCAGACAGTCATTATCACAACTCAACTCAACTGTTGTAGCACAAAAGCATCCAGGTGTAAAGGAATAAGGGTGCCTGTGTTCCAATAAAACTTTATTTATATAAACAAGCATTGGGCCAGGCTTGGTTCATGGTCTGTAGTTTGTCAGCCTCTACTCTAGAATTGTAATAATACATGCTGATGTATGGAACCATTTAAAGCAGACCCAAACTTGTATTGTACCACTATAGTGAAACATTATTTTAAAATAGAGGAACATGAGCCCCATCAACCATTATGCTGTACAGCAACAACCAGTTTTCCTCAGAAAGCATATTTTTGAGTCTCAGTTTGAATATTAGGAATAAAATAGAGTTAACACTTGAACAATGCAGGGGTTTGGGGCGCAACACCTACTCAGTCGAAAATCTGCATATAACGTGTAGTTGGCTCTCCTTATCGTGTGTTCCACATCTGCAATTTCAACTGCACAAGAAATCCTATTTAAAAAACATATCCTTATAACACCTGGCTCACTTTTGGATTCCTAAGCATTTTGTTCCCTGTGTTTGCTAAACAGATAATTTACTAATTCAACATTTATTGAAGACTTAAGTACTGAGTGTAGAACATAACTACTGAGTATAGAGAGTTAAGTAAGGAATAGCCTTGCCTTTAAGGACCAAAGGTCGGTGGCACAGAACAGATGTGCAAGCAATTTGGTCATAATTCAGTAGGATAACTGCAACAATGAATGTAAAATCATGGGAGATCTAGGGATGGAGGAAATACATTGAATGGAGGAAGCCTTGGAATTTTGACATAAAAGTGATACTTGACCTGATTCTTGTTGGAAGAGTTCACCAGATAGAGGAGGTAAACTAGGCAGAAGCCAAGTGAAATATATACAGGGCCACCACTGTGTGGGCATGCTTGGAGAACACTGAGACTTGTGGCCAAAGGCAGATAACTTTAAGGAGAGATGGAGCAGGTAAGGTAGAGAAGTGGCTAAAGACAAACTGGGGAAAGTATTCACATTAAAAATGCGGGCATGTTTGTAATCAGGAAGCAGTGGGATTTTGAAGTAGGTAATGACTGAATCACAATTGTTTTCAAGTCAGTAAGTTAGTTTTTCAAATTACTTGCAGAGCTTATTTGAGGAGTATGTTTAGATAATTTACTGTCCTACATGGTCACAGTGTTTCAGGCCACTGTCATTTTTAACTATACTGTTATCCCAGCCTTTTAAGTGTTCCTCCTCTCTTGTTTTTTTTTACTGTCTCTGTAGTTTTGCCTTTACCAGAATGTTATATGGTTGAAATCTTACAGTATGTAGTCGGTTCAGATTTGCTTCTCTCACTTAGTAATATGCATTTAAGGTTCCTTCGTGTCTTTTCATATCTTGATTGCTCATTTTTTAAACACTGAATAATATTCTGTTGTCTGTAGGTATCACCATTTATTTATCTGTTCATCTACTTAAGGGCATCTTGGTTGTTTCCAGGCTTTGGTAGTTATGAATAAAGTTTATAAACTTCCATGTACAAGTTTTTTTTATAGACATAAGTTTTCAATTCACTGGCATAAATACCAAGGAGTGCGATTGCTGGATCTTATGGAAATGGTATGCTTAATTTTGTAAGAAACTGACAAATTATCTTCCAAAGTGACAGTACCATTTTGCATTCACACCAGCAATGAATGAGAGTTTCTGTTATGCCAATTCCTTGCCAGTATTTGGTGTTGTCAGTATTTTGGATTTTGGCCATTCTAATAGGTATATAGTGGTATCTCATTATTGTTTTAAGTTACAATTTCCTAATGACATAGGATGTTGAACATATTTTCATATGCTATTTGTTATCTGTAATTTTCTTTCCTGAGGTGTCTGTTAGATCTTCTGCTCATTTTTTAACAGAGTCTATCTCCATTTTTATTCCACTTCGATTCGTTCTCTGCTTTGCACCCAAACCTGATCTTACTACTGTATCACTTCCTTGAGTAAAGCTTTTCAGGCTGTCCACTGTGATCTGGCCCTACCAACATCACCCATGTCACCTAGCACCAACCATTTCCTTATCTTTGTTCCTTTGGCATGAGCTTTCTTTCATTCCTCACATAAGTCATATTTACTCTAGCTTCAGGGTCATCCCATGTACTATCTACTCAGCCTCAATAGACATTCATTTTCTGCTAAATAACTTATAAGACGTCCACTTTGGCTTACTTTCTCAAGAAAGCCTTTTTAAACTTACCAAATTGTGGTGGGTCCCTTGATATAACACTGTTTTTTTGCTTTTGTCTTTTGTGGACGTTATCAAAATTTTACTTAAATAACTCTTTAGATAATTTCTTGCTCAGATATAGTTTTCATGGGGGAAGGGACATTTTCAATTCCATCATGATGTCATCACCTGGACACAGAATAATGGTAGGCACTCAAATTTTGCCCAACTTCATTAATGAATGGAGTTAGAGAAATTTGGGTCAAATTTCAACTTCTCTTCTTTATAGCTGAAACATTTTAGGTAACTTCTGATTAATTTCAGTTTTAGTTGTTTTACTGTAAAAATATTAAAGATGATAATTCCTATTTGGCAGTTTTTTTTAAGATTAAATGAGCTACATTTAATGTGAATGCTTTGTAAACCGTAAAGCAGTACAAACATCATGTATTTATATAACTGAACATTTAGTTTCAGGATTACTTTTTGAATGGGGCTTAAAATAATAGACAGAGTACTACTGGTCTTTGAGATGTCTGCTTTATGAATATATTCAAATTCATTATTTTTATTCCTTGTATATAGTGTTTAGACTAAGACCATACTGGAATCAGCATTTTGCAAGTTGTGATTCTTAATATTGATACATGGTTTCCGGACTTGTCTGCTTTTCTTATGATCTATTTTCTGCAGGCTCTGGGTGATCATCATTTTATAGATTCAGGATAATAGATTCATATTATCCATTTTTAACTGATTGTTCATTTCAGCAGAGTAATCGGGGTGACAATCATTTTATAGATTCAGGATAACAGATTTATATTATCCATTTTTAACTGATTGCTCACTTCAGCATAGTAATTGTTTCTGAATCTGCTAAAGATCCCCTATGACAGCTTTTATAGACACAGAACCACATATCATGATTCTGCGACATGTAAATATCTGAGATTGCTTTTAATTGTGAGAAGAAATTTGTCCAAAAGAATCAAGGAAAGCACAAAACCACAATCAGTGTCATATAAAAGGTACAAATTAACATTGAGAAGCATAATTACTTGAAATTTCTATCCATCTTATATATGTAGATAATATGCTTCTCTAATGTGAGTACAGAGTTATTTCTGAAAGCAGATGCTTTCTACTGTCTTGTGGGATATGTCTGTGTATGCCTGAGCCTTACTTCTTTGTGGCAGCCAAGATAAATAAAGCAAAACCATCTCCTGAAAAGCATGAGCAGAATATCTGTAGACCATTAATCTTCATCCATCCTCATTTTGCAGGCAGTATATATGCCATTTTCTATGTTCACTTAGGGATTTTCTTTCCAACTTTTCCCCTCATTCTCCTCCTCATTCAGCTTAACTTTGATCCTGCTTTGAATCATTTTATTTGACAAACATTGTATCCTTCCACACACTGGTTCAAAGTGGCCAATGTCAGTTAATATTTCACCTTATTGAACACGTGACTATATATTATAAATGCACTAAGAGATAAGGCCCCTCTTGATTCAGTATTATCAGCGTATGTGTCTCTCTTTTTCTTGACTCTCTGACTCTCTTCATTTCTCAGGCTTTCTTTTTAACTTCTGCTTTTCTTTCTTAGTTTTCAATTTCATTAATTTGTTGCTCAGTTTTATATGCCTGTATCATGATTTTCCTTTCTCCCTCCCTACTTTTACATGCTCTTTGCCTATTCAATGATGAAAAAAGTGGACAAGTAAAATTTAGTTTAAATGATTTCACCTGCATATCTGCAAAGAAAATCAATTATTCATTTTTCAACCAGTTGTTTTAAAATCATGGAAATACATTTGTTTCTTCCCTGGGGATGGGGACAAAGGAAATAACATTTAACTTTGAACCCTTGCCTCTTTTGTATAATATGCTTTTTGCTTTGGTTTTACAATTCCTTTCCATTACTTTTTTTTCCTAATCAGTGGCCTCCAGAACTTAAGGCATCAGAGCTTTACCTAAATTTAATGGTTCAGAACCCTAAATTCAATTCTGACATGTATTGCTGATTTTCAGGATCTGTTTAGAAGTTGCTAGAAACGACTCTCTCAAACTTTCTGAAAAATTGCAAAACAGCTACTCCTATGTCATGATCCTTTGGAACTCACCCACCAGCACAGTAATTGTGTAAAAGAAGATAGTATTAAAGCAATCAAAACTGTAAATCGTATAATTGTCACTTTTGATCCCCCGAAACTCCCAGAAGCTGATGTCATTTTTTGATTACTTCTTGAAAGGCCAATAGCAAGATGCATGAAATAACTTTTGACATTAAAAATACAGAATTGGAGGCTTGTATGTTTTTTCCCCTCTTATTTTATTCTTTCTTGAGCTATTTTGTATTTTAGAAATGTCTCTACTGGATTCTAATTTTGTAGTGGGTCTCCAGTTGTGTTTTATTTTCGACCTTATGCAGCCATTAAGAGTCTATCAAATGTAGACTTCTAAGGTTTCCACTTCAACTAATTAATTACGAAATTAGTTTGCAGTTATTTGATAAAATTGGCTTCACTCTAAATGAATGTGTTCAAAATTCCCCAAATAAAAACCAGATTATTTAGGGTGTAAGTTCTAGTTTTAGTGAAGAAAATTGGGAAAGTCCTGGCAATACTGAAATAGAAAATTGTAAGTGGGAAACTTCAATGTTTTGGACAATTTATGTACATTTTTACTTAGAATCTTTTCTTAATAGCAGAATACCAGGCTTGAATGTGCATAACAATCTAACACTCAGCACTCTCACCCTTTTAAAGTTATTTTATCTTTGTCACTAATCTGTCTACCCTCCCCACTTATCCATTTATATTTGTTCATTCATATAGAATTTATTTTTTATTTACTAAGTGAATACGAATACTATATACCAAAAAGATCTTTGGTTCTTACTCATTTTGAGGCAGTTTTACCAATATACCTCTAGTCTTCTAAGAAATTGTGATCTTATTTCTTCTCTGTCTTCTTCATCCCCTTCATTGTACTTAGCCTCAGATTTGGATTTAAAATAGAAAAAGAAACTGCACCTACTCCTCCTCTCCATTCCTATAGTGCCACCCTAGTCAAGAAGCTCATCTTGTCTCATGGAGGAACAGACATGATGAGTAAAGATTTTTCCCACACAGAAAAACTAGCCCAGGTAGAGTAACTGAGCCATGTACAGAGAAGTACAAATTTAAGGTTATTATTGGAATTAAATGGCTAATGTGATGCTGAAAGTCATGAGATAAATGAAAGAAGTAGAAAATTCTTGGTCTTTAAGAAACTGAACATTTGCATTCTCTTTAGTACAACATCTTAGCTCACTCTGAACAAGACAAGTATCTACCTCACAATCTAGAACAATGATTGACATGTAGTAAGAGCTCAATAAATAATTGCTTCCATTATTATTATTTCTGCAGGATCAGGTTTTTCTTATTCTTGAAAGCTGGCTAAGTGTTATTTTCATTATCTGGTCTGCCTTATTGCTCCTAGAAGAAAGTAATATTCCCATTCGAGAACTGCAATACTTTATTTGTCTTTAACAGTGCTTTAATTTCAAATGTCTGTTACACTTACTTTTGTCTATATATAGCATATCATTAGAGCCTAATTTCTATGCAGGAAGATATCTTGTCTTATCATTTTGTATCATCCATAATTCCTACAGCAATAATGATTATATATTAGGCACTTAAAATAAGCATTTGAAGGAAAATAATAGTAAATTTTCTTTAAGACTTGATGGGATATGAAGGACTACTTCTGCCATTTGGACTCTTATTTCTTAGGCTGTGGATCCATGACTTACAACGAGGGGGATGCAATGTTTTCTGCTTCCTGGAAGTAGGGAAATGAAGTCCTTTCGAGATGTTGGCTCCCAAGGGATCTAGACTCACTCATAGGATAAGTGCTCAGCAACTCAAAGAGCTATCACTTCAAATCTGTACCTCAAAATATGCAAAATCTCTACAAGATATAGACCTTTTGGTTTACTTTGTTACAGTTGAACCACAGATATGACGTCTGAGCATGTTAATGGTCTATTATGACAGTTTTTACTCTTATATCAGGACAGGTCTCCCCTCTGGACACAGTGCAAAGCCTGGTGAGCAGGGCAGTTAGTTCTTGGATAAACACGCTCAACCACATTCTCCTGAGCTTTACTTTGTGCCTTGCCAATAGCCCATTATTCCAATCCTCAGCTTATGCTTGGACTAGAAACCCAAATCTGATTCTTCAAAAACATCTGTTCAGCCAGCTGTTCACTGCTTCACATTGTTGGGGCCTATAGCTTGTCAGTCTTCTGGATTTCTTCTCCATGAGTGACATCTCACTAGCTGTAAACAAGTGCTCATACTACTTTATAGCAGTGCCCACTCCTATAAAAAACTCCTAATGCAGAATTTCTGCATCTCTTCTTGTGTCATTGCACCCCTATTACTCATCCTTATGTTTTTGATTAGCATTGTCCTCAGCTGCTTCATTTTTTTAATGAGTGCTACTGCATACCCATTGTGCATTTCTAATAGAGCAGATGGACTGCAGTCAGTTTCCCTCTCCAGTCCACCTCTGCCAGAGTGTTCTAGAGTGAGCAAATCTGGACATGGTGTGCTGTAGCATAAAATTTGCTGCCTCCAGTTCTGCCACATGCATTGCAACAGGACCACAGATACCTGTAGTCCCAGTAAGCTGTGATTCAGGTGACTGGGGTCTCCAAATTTACTTCATGTTTATTACCCAGATGCAGAAGTTATGCACCATTTAGCATTTTGTAGAACTCACTGATTATTTAACTTGTTTTATATCTTAATGTGGATGAAGAAGTTCTTTTAATTTACTTTGCTCTCAATGTTTAAGTCTCTAATATTTTCTTATTATAAATGTATAAAATATTCATAAGTAAAAGGTAGGAATAAAATGATTAAACTCTGCATGAGAGGAAGAGAAAAAATAGCCCTGACCAAAATATGTAAAAACAGTTCTATCAAACATTTGACATTTTTACTAAAAAAAAAATGATTATAGTGCTCTGCATGAAGTTATCTAGACATTCAATTCATTTATTATTAAGCTGAGAAATGGCCAGGGTATGTATCCCAGCAATTTTGACTTAAATTTTAGCAATAATTTCAGGATCCATTTGTTGGTGCTTTATCACAACCTATGGCTATATTTTATAGTCTATGATGCTAAAAAATGTTTTTATATTGCTTTTGTTTTGCTATTTTCTTATGATATTTTGTCAAATGTCTGTCCAGCTTAGATTCCTGTCAAAGATGGAAGTCAGGTAGAGTAAAATTGAAAGAAAACATCAAGATGCTTTTTCCACAAATCTCAACACCAAGTATATAGAGCAGTTCTCTGAGGTGTCTTACATACTCCATTGTGAAGCTTCACCATTTTAACTTCTTTTTTTTTTTTTTTTTTTTGCGGTACGTGGGCGTCTCACTGTTCTGGCCAATAGATCTCTATTGTTGAGGTGCTGAGGACTAAGTATTAGGTGTGGTGTTGCTTTGAGGTAGGTTGAGGTTAAGTTACAAGACATGAGGCTGCAGATAAGACTTGGAAAGGTGAAAAAAAGATCAGACCATGGAGAACTTTGTTGGAACTTAGAATGTACCCAGAGAGCATTGATGAGCTAGTGAAGGAATTTAAGCAACAAGTGACATGTTAGACTTCTCTTTTAGAGAGGTCACTGTGGGGAGCTAGGTTACCTTGGTAGGGTTTCCTCAGCTGATGACAAATAGTCCAAGCAAATTGTTAATTCATGTTAACCCACTAAAAATATAATTTAAATGGCACGCAAATAATGGAACAAAAGTTTTCATGATGGTTTTATCTTAAAAGATAAAAGTAAGATTATGAAAATAAGTTTATTTGGCTTATATTAAACCACATTCAGGTTTTATTTTTAAGCTATGTGGGGATTCTTCTAACTAACAAAGCTATAAACCTTAATATTTTTTGCATAGTTTTTCTTATAAAATTATGTGATAACATATTTTGGGTTCTGAAATTTACATTGGACTTTAACGTCATTAACTTCAAGAGGGTCAAATTTGTAAGTATATTTGAGAATTTTACTATTTTTTTTCCAAGATATTTGTCTTAATTCCTTGATATGCACACCATTTTAATCCCCATTAATTACATCTTCTAAAATTGCTAAATGGCCTAAGCCTAACCAATTCTCATTTGAAATGGCTTTATGTATGATTTGCAGTTCCACTATCTGACTACACAGGAACAATTGTTGAATTAGGAAAAAAAAGGAGAAAAAGGAAAAGCACTCCTTCCTAAACACAGTTTTTTCATAATAAATACACAACTATGATAATCATATGGAGAATGCCACCCCCCACAATTGTGCAGTACACAACCTGCCCAACTCCTTGTGACTGTCTTGGCATTTGAGATCTTCTCCAACAACACATTCATCTACTCTTTCTTCTTTTGCAAAATAAGCAACATAATTTTGAAATCAATTTCCATGGTACAATTTACATTGTAGAGCCAGATGTTTGCAACTGTTGTAGACATGGAAAGATGAACCCTTCAAAGAAGATAATATAAAGTATAGAGAACTTTAAGCAGAGAACATGGAGGAGAAATAAACGTTGTAAGTGATTTGTTGATCAATGAATATCTTCTGATGGAAACTTTTGCTTCTCTACACAACCTCTTAAATAAGGGGAATTGCATAGTGTACACTCACATAATAAAGATGATCTGAGATAAGGGGAATTGAGAGAAAGGGGCATACTGGAAAACAAAACAAGGTGAAATATACGGAATACACAACTTATAGGGGTTGATTACTTGGTGAATGTGCCAGGAACAGAAAGGAATATCACAAGGGAATCTCAGATGTTAGGACTTCTGGCTTGGGAACACTGTATGTATGTATTATCTCTTCATTATGTTGGGGTATAAAAGGAGGAGCAAATTTAAAGAGGGAAATAGGATTAGTTCACTTTATACCATAGATTTCTAGAAGACTGTTTCTTATTCAGATATTTAATAAGGACTAAGATGCCTGGTTCTAGCCTTTGTAGGAGATGTCAAGCTGAAGAGGAAAATTTGAGAATCATTGGTGTATGGGTGGTATTTGGAAACATGGGAGAGGAAAAGGCTCTTAAAGAGATGAAGTAGAATGATAAAATGCTGAAGACAGGATGCTGGGAAAGACAGTTATGGAAGAAGCAGAGGAAAAGTTCTGGCTGAAAATGAGAAGGAACATTCAGAAAAGGAACTGAACAAAGATGGGGTGAGTTTCTGTAATCCATATGTTGGATAAGGCTCCATCTATCCTCAGAGAGCATCCCATGCTCAACTGTGTCAAAAGTCATAGGAAGGTCAGGTCAAGGATGAATGACTGAGGAAAGTCTCATCATTTGGGGTATCTAAGAGGATCCAATCAATAGCTCCTCTTTTCCTTGGCCAAATGTGAATTAATTGTAAAATAAAGAAAAGGAAAAACAACAACAAAATAAAGGTGCAACTACCAAGAGAGCCTAAAACAAAGGATACTACTTTGTGTGAAAGCTAACCAAACCCTGGAATAGGCAAACTGGTCTTCCTGGTCATAGGCAAAATTGGGTCAGAGGCGGTCTCCCTGCACTGGGGAGATTCCGAGGAATGACGTGTGCCTTGGAGTAGCAGGGAGAAAACCCGTTCCCTGTGGATATCCTGCTCTCAGAAGGAAACACGGAGTCCATAATCATTGAGAGAGAGTGAGCAAGGGTAGGAACAAGAACAAGAGAGAACTCCAGCAGATAAAGATCAAATCAGAATGTCACCTTTAGGGTTTCCCTCGTGGCGCAGCGGTTGAGAGTCCACCTGTCGTTTCAGGGGACGCGGGTTCGTACCCCGGTCCGGGAAGATCCCACATGCCGCAGAGCGGCTGGGCCTGTGAGCCATGGCCGCTGAGCCTGCGCGTCCGGAGCCTGTGCTCCGCAACGGGAGAGGCCACGACAGTGAGAGGCCCGTGTACCGCAAAAAAAAAAAAAAAAAAGTCACCTTTATTCCATGGAAACATGGACTTGTAAACACTATTCTGCATGACTAACACTTCCCAAACTGTCAAAGCAAATCTGCTCAGCCCCACTCTGACCCTCCCAGAGAGGCTGAGCTGGCCTTGCTGAGTCTGGCCTAGAGAATAGAGAACACCAGATTAAGAGAGGTCCATTTCAAGGGCATGGGACTGCTACACTTTGCCCAGGGCTGCTCAACTCAGAAGGCCCCAGCTTGGGGTTTAATGATCTATGGCCACTGTCTTGAAATTCATAATAATTTTATCTTTGAATATATGCTTGGCTTACCCTGACCCCATCTCTTCCTGTCTCCCCACATCCTTGAGGAAAGGTTTTTGACTCTTGGGCCCCCATCACCTCAGGTCACCTGGCTTCCCCCTCCCTGCCCCTGCTCAAGGGCTAGCTCCCTCGGCCTCCCCAGCCTCACCCTGTAGGGTCCTGGGCTTAGGCACTGGGAAGGAGGCCCTGGGTCAGACATGGGTACCCTGCCACATCTTGGGATGGGACATGGCTGTGGCCATCCTTTCCCAGGGCTGGAAGTGTTTAACCAGTGACTGGGGGTAGGGAGCAATTCTCTTACCAGTTTTTATCCAAGGGTATATCCCCACTTGGAGGTTGTAGCCATTTGGTGGTCACTTATTGAAATAGTTTGGGAAGGCAGGTGGGCGGCCCTGGGAAGGGGAGATTGACCCTGCTTCCACCCTACCCAGCATATCAGTCCTGCAGCTGTGTGAGGAAGGAACCCTGCTCTGAGCATCCTGGGATCACAGCACAGGACCAGGCACGGGGATCCTATGGGGGTCTACACTGGCCCCGTGAGTCCCATGGTACTAAGTGGTACTATTTAGTAGTACTATTTAGTAATACTATTTACTATTTATTACGATTTAAATAGCAGACAAAAGACAGGTTGAGAGAAAGACCAGAGAAGAAAGGAAAGAGCTTTATATTTTAGTAACTTTCATGGCACATTTTCTTTTCTTTGAACAAGAGGCCCCATCTGCTCATTTTGAACTGGACTCCACAAATAATGTGGCAGACACCTGACATATCTAAGATGGGCTGAGCCACATGTTCTCAGTTCCTTCTGTATAAGGCACCAATTTGGGCGGTCACTGAGGGCTGAGGGAGTAGAGTGAGGCCAAGAATATCGTTCAAAGGGAATTTCCTTCACATGCACTCAGAATGATGGGGAAAATCTTCCTCCTCGTGAGTCATAATTAATCCACACACACTATTTCAGGTGACAAAATCAGAGCTCTGTTTAGTGCAAAAACTCTTATATGATGGAGGCAGAGCTGTAGGACTTCATGCGTTTCCTTCTCGGTAGAAGAGTCCAAACCGCACTCTGCACCTAATGGCTCTGGCGGGGGAGGGCACACTCTGAGGCACTGCAGTGAAGGCTGGTGGCGTGGGAAGTGCGGTACTAAGCGCTGTAAGGCAGCGGTCCCCAACCTTTCTGGCACCAGGGACCGGTTTCCTGGAAGACGATTTTTCCACGGACAGGGGCGTGGGAGGTGGCGATGGTTCAGGCGGTACTGCGAGTGACGGTTCTGGCCATAATGCAAGCAACGCTTTGCCGGCTCGCCGCAGCTCACCTCCTGCTGTGCGGCCCAGTTGCAGACTGGTACCGGTCCGCGGCCCGGGAGTTGGGGACCCCTGCTGTAAAACACCCCCTGAAGATGCCCCCGGGCCTTTGGGATCTGAAAGATCTTATCAGGAAGCATTTCCATAATCTTCTGTAACGTTAAACTTGGTCTCAGTGGTTGAGTCTATTTCACACTTGGGGCAGAAAGGCACAGCACAGGGAGATCAGTTCGGTGCTTTGTGACCACCTAGAGGGGTGGGATAGGGAGGGTGGGAGGGAGGCTCAAGAGGGAGGGGATATGGGGATATATGTATATGTATAGCTGATTCACTTTGTTGTAAAGCAGAAACTAACACAACATTGTAAAGCAATTATACTACAGTAAAGATGTATAAAAAATAAAAATAAGAAAAAGAAAAAAAATAAATAAAGGCAATGATAAAGGAGCTGTTTCATTTTGTGGAGATGAGCCTGCCTGCCGAAAGCCCAGCACCAGCGGGAGAGACACAGTTAAGCAGCAACCAGGATTCTTCAGTCGGTGGGAGGGAGTCTTGGTCTGATCAGAGATTCATAGCAACCAGAGGGCTGGAGCTTTTAGGCACTCGCCCTTTTTTTCTTGTCCACTCTGTAATTCCAGGAGGACATAAGGCATTTGGAGGCACGTAGGCTGGGGAAAAAATGCAGGATTGAGTTTTCAGAGTCTGGTCTCAATGAGCATGTCAGAATCCCTGCTTCAGCAGCCGTGGAGTGATTACAAGGATTAAATCAAGCACTGCTGGGGAACTTGGGAATTATCTGGAAAGCAAAAGCCGTGGTGGGGAGGAGGGGAGCTGACAGTATAACACATGGGGCTTGGAGCCTGACCAGTTGGGATATTTATATAAAGGTGACTCCACGGCCACTCATGCCTGCAGTGCACCCATTACTCATTCTTCGATAATAAACCTGGAATTCAGCGCTCTAGTGCTCTCTGGTTTCCTTCCTCTTCTATTCCGAGTGATGGGCCATCCTTCCCCTTTCCTGATTTAACTAGCAGGTCACCCTTTGGGAAAATGGTGTTAAAGGGAGAAATCTGTAAAATGACATATCATTTGGTGTGATTTTATGTCTTTTCAGAGGTCTTGGAAACAGCAGCCTCTCTGTCCCCTTGTGTTTAACTCAATTCTCCAAGCAACAAAATTTTGGAAGCAAACCACTAACACACTTCAAATGGTTCACTCTCAAAAGAGCATTAGGTATTTTATTCCATGGACCAACTGAGGAGAGAAAAAAATGTCACAGCACTCAGCAGGGCCATTCAACTTTCACCAGCTGAGACAGAGTTAAGCCTTTAGAATTGTTGCCCCCTAAAGGAAAATAAAACACAAGGAGAGGGAATTAAGATGATCTTGCATCATTAAGCAGTCATGTGCATTACTGAAAGATTTTGCTTTCTTATTGGGGCTATTAAGTATCACTTTGAATAATGGCTCCAGAGAGCAAAATGCCAGAACAAAGGCAAAAGGAAATGTGAAAATATCAGGAATTAAGAAAATCAGGACTGGGAAGAATAGATCTTTCCTGCAATAAACTTTAAAAGTCATATTCATGCTCACATATATGTAAATAAAAGATACATGTAAAGCAGAGAGATTCATCTCTCTTATAAAATCATTTCTATATCCAATGATTCTCTCTAGCTTTTATGAACCCGTCCTGTGTTCTGCAATAATTTATATCAGTGTGTTCAACTTTTATTTTAATCAAATGTAGAGGTTTGTACTCACTCATAATAAAATACACTCTGAAGGATTGCTTTTGGAAAGTTTTGCACTTAGCTGGGAGTAGATGTTTCCTTTTCAAATTGAAGGGGGGTAGGATTAATATATTGAAACTTTTGTAGCATAGCAAAATGAGAATGGGGCTGACAAAGCAGTATAGTTTGTCAAATGTTTCATGCTTCCATTAGATGAGAATCGGCTCATGTGCTAGCACCCAATGGTGGGGGTGAGTGTGGGTGTGAATTATATATTTTGCTTATGACACAAGCTTATTATTTTGCAGTAGTCTATGTCTTGAATTAAGAGCTAGTTCCTGGCTCTTATGTATAGGGAGTGTACTAAGTAGCTAAATTTTTAATTAAGAGGAAAGTAGTATATATGATTATTATCCAGCTCTTCCTAAAGACCTTTGGAGACCAAAGCACAAGGCATATGTTTATGCAAAGGTGAAAGAAGGGCCACCAAGGGGCATTCTCTGTAGTACCGCATTTTGCCTAAATCACAAGTTGATGGCAATATTGCAAATTGGTTGGAAGTTTTGAGGGAAAGAAAAACGTAGTTTGATGAAGTAATACTGAAGATCCTTTGGTACCATCAATCAGATAACACTTTGGTTACCCAAGTAGTAATAACAAGAGGGGCACATGAGAAAACATGTGAGAGGCCAGGGTTTAACACCTGCACTAAAAAAGACTGTCTCCTGAGATTAAAAAGAAAAAAAAAAGTTCAGAAGTCATTTTGGAAATCTTTATTTATGTTAATTACAGTCTTTGAAGGTCACAAAATGCAAGTGTACTACTTAAGATCACACCTATGGTAAAATCTTTTGTTTTGAGGTACAGTTAGGTAAAGTTGCAGATAATTACTATTGGTTCTCATCCCTGGAAGTTCCCTGGGTGAACCCAGCCCCTGTACACGGAGGGAAAGGAGACACCAAAGAAAGAGGCAGCCATTCCAGATTGGCAGGTGGCAGGTTTAATAAGCAAGGGAACTTACATAGGAGACTTGTCTTAGGTGGTTGCAAAATAAGCAGATCTCCAAACCTGCCGGCCAGAATCTTAACGTTTCTATGGAGGCTTTAACTGTGTTTAGTCATATCTTCTGTCCAGATGGTCTTAACATCTTACTCTTTCAAGGCTGGTCCTTGAAATGGCTCCCACTGTAGGAACAGTGGGAAGAATGTACATTCCAAGGACCCGGGAAGGGGTGAGAGGCCTCTGATTGCCCAGGTCCAGCTCACAGGTCAACTGGTGGTCATGTACTCTAGATGACCTCCTCCAACAATCACCTGTTTACCTTTCATTTTCTAAAGACTTCTGACTTTTTGTTTCTATCATGACTCTGCCAACTGATAAAAACTGCAGTTTGATGAAGAAAAATAAAGATGTAGTCTAGGTCAGAGTTTCTCTTAATTTAAGGAGAATCTGGAGTCATATTTACATTTGTACTATAGACTCTTTAAACCTGATGACTTTCAAAGTCTACTTTCCACCTCATGGCTATACTATTCCTACAATTCCTACTGCTACTAGGAAAAAAGAGATAAAAGGTAAACATATCAAAAATATCTATTGTTCTAGAAAGTAATGTTTAATTACAATGTGATTAGGCAGAAAGAGTCCCCATTCCAAAATCTTCCCCCAAAATTGGAGAATTTAAAAAAAAAATTGCTCCCTGTAGGGTTATTCTGCTTAGCTGAAGTTGTGGAAAATTCTTGACATAAAAGAAGTTTCACAAAATACAAAATATGTTGACATTACAGGGTCTTACTAGAAGAACAATTTTGATTATTATAATATTCCTAAAAATCCAAAATTGAGAGATCAGAGACATTCCAAATGTCTGAGAAATTTTGAGACACAGTTTTAAACATTCTTTTCAGGGAAAATAGTGCCTGAACCATTTTTATGGAGAAATTGTCTAATATTTTGTGTATGTAAGTCAGTTTCATAAATAAGGAATTGAAAATGACACATCTGCTATTGTAGAAGTTCAAATTTTACTGTTAAATAGATTTTTTTAACTTTAAAATCTTAGTTATACAACTGAGACTTACTTGGATCAGAAACTTTTAGTCCTTTTAGTTCAATATAGTCAAATTTAACCTTATTGAAGAAATTAAAAGAGAGCTCCTGCCTCATTGCACAAATCAACATATCAGGTCTTAGAGTCAAACTCAGTCTTCACAATGTTTAATTTGAATGAATAGATTAACGCCTTGTTAACTGTGACCTCTTCCGCACAGAATTATTTCTACATGTTCAGGTAATTGACATAACAGCTTAAACAAATCGTTTAACTTGAGGCAGTTATCTAATTACATCAAGTATCTGGCTTCATTTCTTCTGCTGCATGAGGTTGATTCTGTGCGGCATTTTTGGCTTCTCTGTATTATGTTTGTTTGGTTCTTTTTCTGTAATTACCAACTGGAGAGTAAGAAAGGCACCAAGTTGTGAGCACTGACAGCAACACCTTGAAAAACACTGGCGTCCAGTTTTGGGTACAATTTGAGTTGATTCTGAGCCATCCTGGTACTCAGGTTGGGTATCTAACTTCCATCTGTGGCCTGTTCTTCATTCCTCAGGGACAGATCAAGTCCCTTCTGCACCTGGCAAACCATGCAACATTAGAGCTTAGCAGGGAGGAAAAAGGTAATCTTTTTCTTTAAACCAGCGGGAATTCAACACACTCTTTGAAACAAGAGGGTTGATAGCCCTGTAATTTTAATCTGAGCTATTATGCATTTTTAATAAAACTACAGATACTCATCTTCATACATGCCCATTTCCACTGTATCACTCACTGCTCAAATTTTTTTACTCATATTTGCTGTGGGAAATAACTACGTTATACAATGTGCAATTCCTTGAATGAAGAACTTTGGCTTTTAAAACTTTTTCTCTTCCTCGGCATGAATCAAATCCTAAAATTATTAATTCTCTCTGCAGACTCCATATCCCAATTCTTATAAGGGTCCCGAAATTCTTCCTTGCTTGAAATGTAGCCAGCTGGGTTTTTAAAGTTTTGATCATGAAGGATTTAGAACAGACAGGAATTTTTCCTTATGGGGAAAGCTGAAGTTTTAGCAGTTGTCAAATGTGAGGCTATCGCCATGTGGATTCCTGGGGCAAAGCCCCAAGAATGTGTTATAGCTTGAACAATATCTATAACAGAAAAAGTAAAAGGAGCTATCCACTGAGGCCTGTTTGCTCTGGATTCCAGGTCCACCCATCTCCACGGAGTGGTGGCTGCTTTTGTAACTCTGAACAGTTGCCTGGCTCCGGTATTTTCTGGTATGTGGTAACCCTCAGCTGCTACATCCTTCCTAGCTTGGGTTGGCTTTGTCTGCCTCTCATGTTTGCTCTTTACCTCTGACTTCTTAGGCACCTCACTTCAACCTACTCTCCCACAGCACTGACTGTTATTCTCAGGTTTGACCTTGGCTCTCTCAATATTCACCATAAACTCCATTTCCCTGAGTTCAACACTTCTGAGGGAGGAAATAGATACTGGCAGTGGTTCTCAGTAAATGTTTTCAGGTTAATTTGTAGCTCACAGGGGGCTCTACTCATTTTAAACCCTGCTCCCTTAGAGTGTTAATATTTTTATTATTTATTAGTTACTCACATAAGCAGTGAGTTTAAATGTGTCATAGTGGACAACATACAATGCCTGCCCTCAAGGACCATGAGGTTGAAAAGTGAGAGGAAGGATACCTAAGATCACCTGCCTCTACATAGCTTGACTGTGGGCAATTTCACCTTCCTGTACATTCTCTGTACTATGTCGATTTGACAGAATATCCAGAAGATTCTTGGCTTTGCCTCTTAGATAGCTGCCACCAAGCGTGCAGGTGGATTTCTTGGCCCTCCGCGTCCTTCTGGGAAGCTCTCTTCAAATCAAGCAGAACACTTTAATTCCTGCCTTTCTTTTCAGACATTCAAAACAGACTGGAAACTATTTTGTAGGAAGAGCCATAGGCAGTGTTAGCACTCGGGCCACCTTCTAATTTTGAGTTATTTCTAGACTTTATGGATATCATTCTAATGAGAAGGACACGGAGGAATTTTTTAAAAATAAGTATGTTAATTAGGTGCATTCAGGGTATGTTCTTGTAATGAGAGACAAATAGCATATTTCTTGTTTTGCTGACATGAATCTATTCTGTGGGACCAACTCTCCAGACTGCTGTGTTTCAGGTACTATGGAAGGTGGCTCTCTAGGAGCATTTAGAGACTGGAAGAATATTTTAGTTGGCTATTTTATTCTTTTCTTTGGAAGAAAGTAATTTAGTTCTTCATTGGAACTATGCACTGCATGTTTTTTCAAGCCAAATAAATTACCTGAAATCAATAAAGAGGCTTAAATTTTAGCTATTTAATCTTAAGAAAAAAGAAAAGAAGGTAGGAAGGAAGGAAGGAAGGGAAGGAGGGAAGGAGGGAGGGAGGAAAGAATAAAGAAAGAGGGAGGGAGGAAGGAGCCTGGTAGCTGGCTGAAACCTCGGCCCTGCCACGTGAAGTGTGTTACGTGTAGATGCCACCTCCGTAAAACTGGCTAACAATAGTTTCTGGATTTGGGTTTGTTGTGATAGAAAGAGGTAACACATTAAGCCTCCAAGTCCCGGGCATGAAGTGCTACTGTACACGCACTTGCCAGTCACTTGGTTAAAAGACACCAAGGTCAACACCTTGCGGGCCACTGACACAGGCAAACTAAGGCAGATCAAGGGGTTGGTTCTATCGCAAACTGCACGCTGCGACGGGAAGAGAGAAAAAAAAATACTAGCCGTGGGAACACTAGGAAGCACGAAACCTCGCGAGAAGACAGAAACATCGCGTAATTTAGACCCGCAGGCGGGAAATAAGAAGGAACCGGTAGCGCAGCAGCTACAAGGACCAAAGCGGTGAGTAGAAAACAATGAATGCATTTGCAACCACAGCCCTTGAGGGGCTGCACCGTTCCTGGGGGGACTGCAGTACCAGGTCACCTGACTAGCTGTGTGGACACGATTAGTTAGATAATCCTAACCGCATGGCAATATAGGACTTTACTCTTTGCTTTAAGAAAGGCCTGAAACCCAATTGATTTGATCAAGAGATCACTCTTTTGAGCGGATAAGCCTGTATCTCAGGATCACAGGTTGCAAAAAGATCATTTATCAAACGTTTACTTTTTAAGACTCATGACAAGTTCCTCACGTCTCTGTGTCCAGCAGTCTTAAACTATATCACAATCGGTTCCACCTTCAACTACTTGCACCCAGATTCCAAAACAAAGATATACACTCCTGACCTCCCCTTCTGAAACACAAGTAAGTAAAACACAAGTAAGTCAAGATGGTGTTCTCCCCTACTGCAGTGTGCTAATAACCTTGGCTTTGTTTGATCAACAGGTTATTCTGGCGCTCCTTTGTGGTGTTAGCAGTCAGCAGAAGGAGCCAGGCAATTTTCTTCAAGTGTGGTGAGTGCTGCAACACTGATAAAGAAAAGCACGCTCAAGAAGAACTTAGAAGGGGCCCCTGACAAAGCCATGGGGAAGGAATGGAAAGAGGTGTGGGGAGGCGATGCTTAAAGATCTGGACCATCTGGTGAGGCAGAAAAGGAGAGAACAGGATGGAGGTGAGCTGAGAGTCAGAAGGGTGTTTTAGAAACAAAGAACGATAAGAGCGATGTTTCATGGGCATGAGGGGCAAGGTGGGTTTCTGGCATTGGAGTGGTTCTTTGTGGCTGGAGCGCAGAGTGGGGGGTGATAAAGGGCAGAAAATGTGCGGGAGAATTAAGCAGGGCTCAGTAGGGTTGGTAGATGAGTAGTTGAAACGCTGAGAGATATTGAGGTTATGGTGAGATTTAATTACCACGCAATTTTTGGTTAACAGATAAAAGCCCAAATTTAGGTCTGGTGGGGGTAAAGGGAAACAAGAGGATGGTTCCAGGACTGCTGATAAGGTACCTGTTCTTGACCTGTGTTCTTATTGTATGGCTGTATTCGTTCATGGAAATGCTGTCAGTGGTACCCTTATGACCTGTGCATTACACTTCAACAAAATATATAAGGAAGGAAAGAAAGAGAGGGAGGGAAGGTGGAGGGAAAGAATTATTTTTATCCATAAATAACTTGCTAATGATAGGCTGACCTAATCCAATATTTTAAATTTCAGGGGGAAAAGAAATCCAAGTACTATAAGTAAGTTCACAACATTATTGAAATGACTGTCTAGGAGGACATGTTTGTCTATCTTTATCTCTATGGGTCTTGGGAGTTTTGATTCATGTTTGCAACGTTTGTTGTTCGAGTACTTTCACCATAGGCAAAGCATGCTTTCTTTAAACCATGAAATCTGTTCCAAAGAAACCTTAAGAAGTGCTTGCCAGTTACTAGCTTTGAGCAAAAGACTGTGTTAAGATGTGTTGCAGTAAGTGTAATTATACAATAAATAGGGAAGAACTATATACACTATTATGGAAACTGGAAGTGATGTCTAAAACTTATTATTAGTGAAAAAAGAAGGACATTAGTTTTCCTAGGATTGCCGTAACAAATTACCACAACTAGGTGGCTTAAAAGAACAGATATTTATTTTCTCACAGTTCCAAAGTCTGGAAGTCCCAAATCAATATGTAGTTAGGACCATACTCCTTCAAAGCCTCTAGGGGAGGATACTTCCTTGCCTCCTCCTGGCTTCTGGTAGCACCAGCAATCCTTGGCAATCTTTGGCTTGTAGGTATCACTCCAGTCTCTGCCTCTGTCATCACTTGGCATTTTCTCTGTGTTGTTTCTTTATAGCTCTGTTTCTTCGGCACTCACATTGGATTAATGCCCACCCTAAAGACCTCATTGTAACTTGATTACATCAGAAAAGACCCTATTTCTATATAAGGTGACATTTCATAGGTACTGGTATTTAGGATTTCAGCTTATCTTTCATAGGATACAATTCAACAAGTTTCAGAAAATATGTAGCGTGAACTTATTTAGGTATGTTTACATGAACATATACATGTATATACAAAAGTTTGGAAAGGACTAGAAAGATGAACACTAACTCAGTAGTGCTTTCCTCTAAGAGGAATGAAGAAATGTTTTCATATTTTTCTCTATTTCCAAAGCATTTGGATATTTTATGATTATCATTTATTACCAATATAATTAATTCATTCTTTCAGTGTATATTTATTGGGTACCTACTATGAATCTTGGGGAAAAAAAACAAAAAAACACCAAGATCTGTCTGAATAAAATATATGTAGAAGAAACATACACACCTTAAAGAAAAGTGTTCAGGGGCTTAAGGGCTATTTCACTTAGTATAATTAATTTAAGATTTAGAATTTTCTCAAACCAAAACATAGGAAAAATAGATATGCAGATCATATTTGGGTCTTATTTGACCTATTTGTTGTGTTCACAAATAATTTTGTAATGCCTTCTATATGTGGGTCACATGATTCAAGGTCAGGTGATTTCATTTATTTTGATCAACAGGTAGTAAAAATAAATTATGCAGATGGGTTTTTCTGTTGAAGCATAATCCCTAGTCTGGTCAGGATGCTTTTTGTCTAATAACATATATACAAACTCTCTATTCCAATATAGAATTATTAAGGCACAATTTGCATAATGATACCAAAATAGTACTTAATTGTGGTTAGATAGCCAAGATCTGTAGCATTAAGTTTTCTTAGAAATTTTAAACCATGATATATTAATTAAAACGTAACCATCTTCTGTTGCTTTACCTTCAACTTCACAGTATAATGTTTGTGCTGGGAGCATCTCAGCCCATTTTTTCTCCATGCTTTTGAGTTTCAAAGTGTCTGTGCCATTCTTGGCGATATGCTGACCAAGCTGTGAGCTCTAGGCCTGGGTTTAGTTTCCCTGTGGGCACCAGGAAGCCATTCTTCTCTGAGGCCTTGGAAAGCTCCCTGCAACCAGAGATCTTATAACTTTGGAACATATCGGTGCAGACCACTGGGCACCTTATACTCTCCCTACACCAGGAGGAAATCTCTCTTCTCCTATTTCTGAAAGGATTTTCTTCTGATACCTCTCTTTCTGAGACAATAGTTACTCTTTTCAATAAGCCCAGGTATTTACAGAGGAAAAAAAAATTGCCTATAAGTAGTTTCTGCTATTTTCCTTATAGCTCTGAGGCAAGGGAGTACTAAAAATTTGGCTTTTGCTTGTAATGGATGAGGAGAAAAATGCAAAGTTTAACGGAGATAAACAGCTCAAATAGGATCTTGTCGCTGCATTATTCAGGAATGTTTATGATAAGTTCAACATTTGCCAACAAAGCATTTGTAAACACGAAAAAGAGCAAACAATGCGTAGTTTGGAAATATCTCTGTTTGTTGTAGAGACTATTGCTCGTTCCAATCTTGAGAAGTAAGCAGAATAAAATATACTATATGTTTTAAAACTGTGCTTTCAACTAAACTGTTAGAGATGGATTGAGATAAACGTTGGCAAGTAATTGAGCTATAACTAAGTCAACAAGCCTATTTTTGTCTCCCTGAATGGAATCTGAGCCCTGATAAAATTTATTCATAAACTTTGAACCCATTCTGTTTAGAATTGAGGTAGAACTTTGTCAAAGTCTATCTTACCTGATTGACATAAACAAAGAAGTGTGAAGAAAATATATGTAAAGAATCATTTTGCTTAATTAATATATAGCTTCAAGACCAACAAGGGAGAGTATGTATTGATGTGTTTTTTAAGTTTTAATTAAATTGCTAAAGCTTATTTTAAAAGAATAGAAATTAGAAGCATTTCCTTCCTATTTCTCAGGAAAATAATGGACTTTATTTGAACATGGCCACGCACTGGTGAGCCCGAAACTGCCTGAATGATAGGGGACATATAAATACACCGCTCAGCACTTTCTCCCTCCAGAATTCAGTTATGTTTCACTGACATACTTGTCCATATCTTCACTAGAGTTTTATCAATAAAAATAAATATTAAACATTTTCAGGTTGCTTTCTGTTTTGTTTGTTGACTGTTAAAATTGTGTTCAGTGATTTTGTTGTTCTTTATTTGAATGTTTCCTGTCACCTTGGACAAGTGACAGTCTTTTCACACCACAGTTTCTTATCTGTTAAGAGGAGGGTATGGTACAGATGGAACATATACATGCAAATGTAGTACATTATGGGAAGAAGTGGTTATTATTCTAACATTCTCCAGAATTCCCCTATGTAAAATGGATTCTAAGATACTAGTTTCCTATAAAACATTTCTTTTTCCCCAATGATTTTTAACCATAGATGATAATGATATTTATTCATTCATTCACTTATGTACCTACTCATTCATTCAATGACCATTTTTGAGTGTTTGTTACATTCAAGGTATGGTGCCGAATATCAAGTATACCACAGTGGACGAAATGGAGCCCGTCTTTTTTCTTTTCTTTTCACGGAATTGGTTGTGTTGTATGTAGCAGTGTGGGGGAGGGAGCTGGTACACACAGGCGTGTGGGTGGTAATAGGCCTCAAGCAATTCCTTAAGTGAAGGATGTAATTCTAATAAGCTGTGATAATGCTGGCAAGAGATGTGCATGCTATAATGGTAGATATAAAGAATAGCCTTTTGGCTAGAGAAGTTGCATTTAAGCAACTCCTGAAGGACAGAGAGTTCATTAGGTGAAGTGTTGGGGGAGGGGCATTCTAAGAAAAAGAGGCATGTATGAAGGCCTCGGGGTGGGAAAGAGTATAAAGTACTCTGAGATCTGCGAGAGGATTAATAGAGTTAGAGTTCGGATTCCAAGGAAGAAAATAGAGGGATTCAATGTTTGGATTCCAAGGGAGAAAATAGATTCAATTCAGTAAGGTAGGCAGGACCAGACCAGAAGCGCCTGTAATGGCTTCAAATTTTTCTAACCCTGCTGGAAGCCACTTCAGTATTTTAAGCAGGAAAGAGTGACTTGACCCAATTTGTATTTTAAAAAGGATCATTCTGACAGCAGTGTGGAAATTGGCCTACAGGCCAGGAGATCGAAAGTAAAGTAACTAGTTGTTTGGTTTACCAATTGCCCTAGAAGAATGGTGGTAGGGATGGAGACTGTTGTGGTGAATTTTATGTTTCAGCTTGGCTAGTTCTAGACACTATTCTAGATGTTTCTGTGAAGATATATATATATACACACATACATATACATATATATGTTTGTATATGTGTGCATGTATATATTTAATTTGAGATTTATATTTAAATTAGTAGACTTTGAGTAAATCAAATTACCCTCTATAATGTGGATGGGCCTCATCCAGTCTGTTAAGGGCCTTAAGATCTCCCCCAAGGAAGAGGGCATTCTGCCAGCAGAATGACTTAGGACTTGAGCTGCCATATCAACTCTTTCTTGGGTCTCCAGCCTGCCAGCCTACCCTATAGATTTTAGACTTGCCAATTCCCACAATCATGTGAGCCAATTCCTTTAGAATAAACCTCTCTCTCTGTCTGTCTCTCTGCCTCTGTGTGTACACACACACACACACACAGACACACACATATATATGTATATACATACACATGCCCATCCTATTAGTTCTGTTTCTCTGGAGAAGCCTGACTACTAATAAGCAGACCTAGAGATGAAAAAGTGAATAGATTCTCTTTCTAATTGGAGGTTTCTTATCAATTAAGATTTCATGGATTGAGTATAGGGGCCTAGGGAGAGTGAGACTCTCATGACTTGGAGATTTTTGGCATGAGCACCTGGGTCCATGGAATTAGCCTTAACAGAAAGGAAGAACACTTGAGGTGGTGGAGAATTGAGGAAAGGAAACCTAGAGTTCAGTTTGAGATATGCAGCACTCCAAATACATAAAAGGTTTCCAAAAGAGATATAAGTATGAAGTTGGGTGTGTGGTTCCTCTGGAACCTCCTAAAGAGAGGTCTTAGACTGAGAAATACATTCAAAATCATCTGCATAGAAAGGATGCTTAAAAGTATAAAGTACAAAGAGAGAAGAAAAGAGCATCCAGGAGTGTTGCACACAATTGCAACATTTAGGAGTCTGACAGAGGAAGAAGAAAAGCAGAGAATATGAAACAGTTTGCTTCTTTGATCACTATTTTTAAAAAATATGAAAAAGAAGTCGAATTTAAGCCACTGGTCACAAATTCAAATTTATGTCAGGGAGAGGCAGATGCAACTGTACATTACAGGGTGATACGTGTTTGGCTACTTTTATTGTCATCTGCCTAGTTTCTGGGTTCTTTAAAACTGTTTGATGTTGGGCTTCCCTGGTGGCACAGTGGTTAAGAATCCGTCTACCAATGCAAGGGGACACGGTTTCGAGCCCTTGTCCGGGAAGATCCCACATGCCATGGAGCAAATAAGCCCGTGTGCCGTAACTACTGAGCCCACGTGCCACAACTACTGAAGCCCGTGCACCTAGAGCCCATGCTCCTCAACAAGAGAAGCCACCACAATGAGAAGCCCGCGCACCGCAACGAAAAGTAGCCCCTGCTCGCCGCAACTAGAGAAAGCCCACGTGCTGCAATGAAGACACAATGCAGCCAAAAATAAATAAAAAACAAAAAAGACAAAAAACTGTTTGATGTTAACAGAGCAGAAATATATATTTCTATAAGTCCTATATTTTGATGGCCATGCACTTGAGACCTTACACTTAAGCCAATATCAAAGTATTTCTTTTAATTTCTGTTATGACCTGTGTTCCAAGTTGATTAAAGATAAGGTAGCAGTTGGGCCACATTTAAAGACTGTTTTTTTTTTTAAATAAAAAATGTATTTGAGAGGAACCTGCATTCCATTTTTAGTCAACTATTTCTTCTAACCAAACGATATGGCTTCAAAGAATTTCCCTTTTTCCTCTAATGGTAGGTAAAGATTTCTTTCTATAACTGTTCCGTTTTTGGTGACTTCCACATTGATATGCAAATGTGAACTTTCTTCCCAATTTCTATAGCACATCATGCAAGCAAGGGTATTTATATCCTAATAATGTATGGTGTAATAACTCTGAATACATTTTTGATCTTTGAATTTTAATTATGTCAGTGATATTTACTTTGATATGAGTGTGTTTTTCTCAAAAAGATCAAGGTTTAGAATAAGTAGTCAATTTAGTAAAATAGCCTTTTCATCATGTTTTATTATTTACTGAGTTCCTACAGTGTTCAGGGGACTTCAACTTATGCTTAAGACTCAGGCTGTATGCAGTGATCAAACAGTAATTTGGAAGCAGCGTTTATACATTTGATCTTGCCCACAGTTTTCTGCTTACACACTTGTGCTACTGAAAGGACCACAGCACACTGATATGATGTGTGTGCTTGTCTTTAACATCATTCATTCATTTGTTAGTTCATTAAATCCACATTTATTGAGAATCTGCAGTGTGCAGAGTCCTATGTGAAGCTCTCGGGATATACAAATGAAGACCACATGGCCCTTTTCAAACAAGGGAGTCATATTTTGAGACATCAATTATAATTCAGTGAGATGTGCATATCATTTTATTATTTATTAAGTGGGAACACAGAGTTTGGAGTGTTTAACTTAGTTTGGGGTGGGGGATGGAAATGGCCTGAGACAATTTGCTTGGGAAGGGGAAAGCTGAATCTTCAAATATATGTAAAATATTCTCAGTAAATTGGGCTAGGAAGGGAATTTAGATAAAAGGAACAAGTACTCTGTGATGATTAACTGAACTAGAGAACATTAAGGCATCCTAAAAAGAGAAAAACATCATACAGTTATTTACGTTACATAAAAATTTGGGAATACATGCAATTGACATTTTTTAACATCAGCATAATCGAGGGACTTCTCTGGTGGCACAGTGGTTAAGAATCTGTCTGCCAATGCAGGGGACACATGTTTGATCCCTGGCCCAGGAAGATCCCTCATGCTGTGGAGCAACTAAGCCCGTGTGCCACAACTACTGAGCCTGCACTCTGGAGCCAGCGAGCCACAACTACTGAAGCTGTGCACCTAGAGCCCATGCTCTGCAACAAGAGAAGCCACTGCAATGAGAAGCTTGCACACCGCAAGGAAGAGTAGCTCCTGCTGGCTGCAACTAGAGAAAGCCCGCGCACAGCAACGAAGACCCAACGCAGCCAAAATAAATAAATAAATTTATACATATATAAAAAAAAATAATCGAGCATTTATTGGTGTTTATTTTTGTTGGTTACTGAGTTGGTTCGTTGAGGCACAAAATTCTATGGTATGGACTCTATTCTCAAGGAGTTTATAGGATGAGTGAAGCTAGTGCTTTACATTAGAAAGATAAATATCAATGCCAGCATATTAAAGTCATCTTATAGAGGCATAATATGATAGCCTGATTGTATCACTTGTATGTAGATTTAAAGACATCTTTCCTTTGAAAAATATTGTTTTATATTAGACTAGAGGAGTTGGAAATTTCCTACACTTAAAAATTTAAATTGTTAAAGATACCATATTTGCAAACATTGATATCTTTGATACACACTTTCCATCTATTATAAATTGTCCAGTTTAGTCTCAAATATATGCATGTTACTTTATGAGCCTTCTAAAGGGCCCATTACATGTTAGGCACTGAAAATGCAAAACAAATAAAATATTTCTTTACATTTAGAGGCTTACAATCTAATGAGGAGAGTGAATAATTTTGACTTTTACATGTCACAGGAGCCATAGCAGAGGGAGCATGTGGTACTGTGTGGTGAGGTGCAGCAACTAATGCTTACAAAATTCTGGATGGGCTTCATGCAATGGGGTCATTTGATTTGGGATTGAAAATATGAGTAGGAAGTTATCAAGAAAATTCCAGGAACAGCAGATGTGAAGGTGGAATAAGGACTAATTTTGATATCTCCTTGCTGTCTGGTATAGCCAAAATGCAGGATATGGCATGTGATAGCAGAAATGTAGCAGAGGGATCAAAACAGATTATGGAGACCTTTGTATAGCATACATTTTTATTAATAACATAACATCTACAAGATTTAACATAAGCATTCTATTCTGTGCTTATTTGGCTTTATTTTTGTCTTTTAATTACTTAAATTTCAAAGGCCTATTTTTCCTTCTAATTGAGAAAATAAATTTGAGAATAAAATAAAATTGAGAAATAAATTTCTCACCCTAAGCAACAATGCAAATAATTTAAAAATGTGCTTATTTCTTTACACTTGAGAAAATCCTTTCCACATGTACTTCACTGTTACTCTTCACCTTCTTCCTGAGAAGAAGTACTCTTCCTACTCCCTGAGACTTGCCCAGTACAGGGACCACATGCAAGTCACCATGGATTTACACTGCCCTTTAAGTTTTATTCTCTCATGTATTTTATATATATATATATATATATATATATAAATGCAGCACAGCAGGTGCACCTTGAGATTCCTGGGCTTGTTTGGCAGTGGCTGGTATCACAGTGAAGCTGGGAATACATTTCAGAAATATTTTTTTCATAACACAAAACCCGGTGAAATGGAACCACCAAATGTTGTGATCACATTTGGCAAAGGTCAGTAAAATGTAGTCAACAAATTCCCACATTTGAACAGAGTGATGTCTTTGCATTACTGTCTTATACGTCTCTCTTTTAATTAACCTAATAGGTGGGGCCCTGAGAGGGGACAGAATCAAGATTATTATGAGCGGTCTCCAAAAGTATATGGTTATTAAAAACTGTTTGCTTATATGTATATAGTACACACACATACTATTTTTACAAATGTATAACATGTATTTTAATGATATGGTAATTAAAAATTACACATTTATTTCAAAGAACTGTGGATTTCATTTCACTCTTAATCATCATCCATTTTCTTATTTAACATATATTAAATTATTATGTACGATGGCATATGATACATTTTGATATTAAAAAGGCTGCTTAATATCACAACTTTGATAAATGATAATTTAAAATTATTTATATTTTTATCCATTTAAAGAATTAGTGATATGCATTTAAATCCTGTCCTTTGCTTGAAAATGTAATTCTGATGTTTCAAGCTTAGAGCAAATTTGATTTTTCCAAGAAGCACTATAAATAAGATGAAAGCACAAGTAGGTCTTTCTAATATCTCAAACTTAATAAAATAATTTTAAAGAATGAAGTTAAAGGCTATTGTGTGATGAGGAATATGGTGGTTGAACTCCCCTTACTTTGTCCCCCATCCTGGCACTCTTTACAAAGCAAAATAGAAAGCTAGTATGTTGGCCTTTTTTACCTTTATACCACCAAGCTCAAGGTCAAAATCAAGGGTCATCTTTCTTGTGGCTGCATCTTCACAATGACCATCACCAGACAGATATTGTGAAACAACAATTATAAAACAATTATTAAAAAACCTTGTTCCTACATTATACACTTGAGAATCTCATGATTTAGAAATTAAAATTATTTATTAAAGTCATCTTTGAAAAATAAGTCTCAAAAATCCAATCCTGGTATAGATATGAAGTCCAAACTAAATCTACTTGGTCCATTTTTACCTTCTAAAGCAACACACACTTTCTGGTCTTTCAACTATCTTTCATCATCAGGATCTACTATATATGGGAAAAAATGATATTTATAATTTTTCTTTTTACAAAATGTCAACTTTCTCTGTAGAAATATAACGTTAGCTTTGGGATAAACATCATCCAGCCTTTAGAAACATCAGCGATGACTCAGTCTTAAGAGTCTGCTCAGACTGAGAATAGATAAACTCAGCTGCATAAGCTGGAGCCCTTGACCTAGAAGAGCCCACACTTCTGTGAGTAAATAAACAGTGACATCATGATGCAATCTAGTAAGTGCTGTTCCACAGATATGACAAATTGAGTCAAAACGATCAAAGTGGGTGTTGCTCTCCCACAGCCATTCTTAGAACAATGTAAAAAGCTTTTGAATGAGCCAAATGAAAAGATGAAATTCTGCACTGTTTCTAGTTATAAAAAGAACCTTCTATTGCATGACATCTCTATTAGTTAGAAAGCACAGAAATCCTAGTCTCCGTTACCTTCTGACTTCTGATTCTAATGGGCCATATGGTTCCTGATTCTCCTGTAAGTAACTTAATGCTTTGTGTAATTAAGGGGGCATATGCTTCCTGTACATCATCAGTGTTAGATCTCCTTTACACTTGCAGAAACCAACATGGACCAGGTCATAATCTCACCTTTTATCTGCTGCCAGTAAACTTTAAAATTGCTTAATAAAATTCAGAGAAAATGATGATTCATCTTATAGTTTTTGAGATAACTGCATGCATTATTCGGGCTTATTGCAAGACTCCCTGCTCAGGAGAGCATAGCACCTTGTCACTCCCCAGATCCCTGTACGCACGAACAGGCTTTTATAGTGACAATTTGACCAGATATCAGGCAAAGCTAAAATTCTCTTCAGAATTTGTTTATTCTTTCTGAAATTTATGTACTCTGTAGCAACATTCCAACTCAATGATTTTTAAACATCTCACAGGGAACCTTTTTTTTTTTTTTTTAATCTATTAGCCAGGTTCTGTAAAGCATACACTGCAGGTGTATGGTCAAACAAATGTGAGTCATCTGTATAATTTTATACTTGAAAGGGACAAAATTTCATATCACCTTTTTGTTTCATGTTCTGAGAATTGACTGTCTTTGATCTTAACTCAAAATAGCTATAGAATTAAGTCCTTTATCTTGATTCCTTATTCTGCTTCAAGTTGCTGGAAGAATGATCTAATTCCTTTCCTTTGTTCTGCCCAGTACACTTTAGAGCTATCAGAAAACACTCCTTTTTACTAAAGCAGTAATTGTCAGAGACCCCAACTAGGAGTCACATGATCGGGTTCTGCACAGATCAGAATCCACTGTAGGCAGTGAGAATTCTGAAACTTGAAAACTGGAATGAAAAGCAAAATGACGTATGGATATGTGAGTTAATTTTTATCTGTTCTGTAGGGCTGTATGTTAGATTGCTATCATGACTGTAATTATTCTGTACCCCTTATCATTTCCATGCCTGTGCTATGTAACTTTATAAAAACTTCCATCGTGACTGGGGAGAACTTTCCTGTCTTTTGATTCTGACCTTACCCGTGGGACTTGCTTTGGTTCAATGAAGGAGGTGGAAGTAACTAACTATACAAGTTCTGAGCCTAGGTTTCAAGACTCCTTGCATGTTTCCAATTGAGTTCTTGTGCTTCTGCCATAGTCAGAGAAGAATGTTCCTGGAAGTTTGTTATTCTTAAGAGAAAGAGGGGAGACATGTGGAGTAGAGTCAACCCACAGATAGATGAGGAACTCACCCCCTATGAGCTGTACACTATAGATGCATGAGAAATACAAGTTTATTTTTGTATGCTTATTGAGTTTTAAGGCGACTTGTTTTGAAGCAAGGGACAGTCAGTCTGCATTTGATTTACCCTAAATAGAACTCCACTGCCAGAGGTGGCTATTCAAGTTTTTCAAAGATCCTTATCGAAATTGACAACAAATGTTTTGTTAATTAGTATATGGTTTGCTAGAAATAACTTTATGGATGAAATGGATAATGTTCAATATATGTCAGTGGCCCTACCACCATAATTATTTGGGTCCTGTCACTCCGATAATCCAGCTAGCTCAGCAAACTAATACCTTTCGACCAGGTCTAGAGAGTCATTGTTCTGTGTTCTCTCTACGTCATGCAAGGCTATGTCTTCTGACTGGACTCTATTACAAAAAAAAAACATTAAAAACAAATAAATAATCATATGACTGATTTTGTGCCTGATTGCTAATAAATGTTTGCCTGTGTGGGAAATTTTTCTGAGACTTGCTTTCATTGTGAAATATGGAGGCAGTTATTAATGCTTTGCATCAAAGTCTTCTGATTATTCATCTTTCATGGGACATTGAACCTTGGTGTTCATGATTAGTAGCACGTTGTGAGAGGCACTTCTTGACTGAGCATTTAATTGCTGCTATAAGACTTCTAGGACTCTTTCCCTTTGCCCTCTGCCTGGCGTCTGGCAATGTTCCCTTTAGTTACCATCTGGGACCCAGAATGAGAATAACAAAGACAAGGTCAGAGCCTCCAGTCAACCTGCAGTGGACATACGCCTTTGTTATTTTAGCCTCTGAGGTATTTTTTTTTTCCCTTACTTTAGCATAGCCTAGGCTTACATACCTTTTGGTAATGAGGCTACTAGGAAGAGGAGACGTAGCACTTACCTGCCTCTAAACACCTCAAGTGAATGACAGTAATGGAACCTGACAGTTATTGAGTGGATAATCTGGCAAAAGTGAGGTTGATAAATTTCTATACCAGTGACTCAAATATAGCTCCCTCTGCCCAAGTTGAAAATACCGATTGAAACTTTTCTGGACCGAGAATCAACTGATGGGGCTCTAATTATCTCTCAGTCAACAAGCAGATTGTTTTAAATAGGATTCCTGATTTCACATGACTAGGCCTTGCTCTGAAAGCAGGGAGAATATCTGGGTTAGAAGATTTCTGGTGGTTTAGGAATAAATCATATATGACATGGAAGACATATATTTTTTTGAAAGTTAAGATAGTTAAATAAACTTAGGATATTTTCATTTTAATTTTCTCTCAGCAAATACTCTGGGCTAATCCTGGCAAGAGTCTTTACACCCCAGCTGGAAAACTTCACCAGCTCATAGGAAATGGTGTCTCAGAAGCTTTTCACCTCAGGGCTGCTGAGACGGGAGATGGGAGGATTTGCTGAGCATATGTATAATGCACTTCAGTATGCTTTTCATGTGGGCAATCTCATTTAGTCTTCCCACAATACTCTGCTTAAGTATGATTCTTTCAATGAAGGATTCTTCATAAGCAATTGAAGATTAGGTTAGATAAATTGGCCAAGACCACACAATGAGAAGAAATTAGCAGAACTTCGACTTCAGCACATTCCTTTTCCTCCAGGGTCATGCCTTTTTTCTGCTACAAGCTGCCTTGTGTCCCATCTCCACCAGAATTCTTCCTTAAAACACACAGATGGCATGCTCTTAATTCATTTTAGGTATTTGTGAGCCTTTTTCCTGGGTGACCAAGCACAGGTCTGCATGTATATACACATGATACAGTGGCCCAGCAGTTATGTCCCCCAGAAGATATGTGGTGCTTTTTCTGATCTCTCCCATTGGTCTAATTTTTCTTGCCATTTTTTTCCCCTTTTCTCTATACTTTCTCCATTCAGTGCTGTTTCTTGGGGATTTGGTGAGAGGAAAATGAGTTAGGATTAGATCATTGGGTAAGTAAGTGAGGGAAGAAAGCTGAAGCATTTTGTTTTTCTTTTCTTCTGACCAACTAAATGAACATATATGATTGATAGATTTTTATTATTTCCAAGGGCCTAGTGGTTAAAAATCTGATAAATGTACTTTCTTAAAATGCAACTTAAATGGAATATAGCTTATCTCTTATCTCTTTATACAAAGAGACTGGGAAAGAAAAGAGCAAAAGGTATGCTGGCCTACTTAAGGAGGCAAAGACCTGTACTTCAAAAACTAAGACACTGATGAAAGAAATTGAAACGGACACAAACAGATAGAAAGATACACCATGTTCTTAGATTGGAAGAATCAATATTGTTAAAATGGCCATACTACCCAAGGCAATCCATATTCAGTGCAATCCCTATCAAATTACCAATGACATTTTTCACAAAACTGTAACAAAAAATTTAAAAATTTGTATGGAAACATGAAAGACCCCAAATACCCAAAATAATCTTGAGGAAGAAGAATGGAGCTGGAGGATCATGCTCCCTGACCTTAGACTATACTACAAAGCTACAATAATCAAAACAGTATAGTGCTGGCACAAAAACAGATACCTAGATCAATGGAACAGGATAGAAAGCCCTGAAATGAACCCATGCACTTATGGTCAATCAAGCTATGAAAAATGAGGCAACAGTATACAGTGGAGAAGACAGTCTCTTCAATAAGTGGCGCTGGGAAAACTGGATAACTACATGTAAAAGAATGAAATTAAAACATTCTCTAACACCATATACAAAAATAAACTCAAAATGGATTAAAGACCTAACTGTAAAACTGGATACTCTAACACTCCTAGAGGAAAACATAGGCAGAACACTCTTTGACATGTTACAGCAATATTTTTTTGGATCCATTTCCTAGAGTAATGGAAATAAAAGCAAAAATAAATAAATGGAACCTAATTAAATTTAAAAGCTTTTGCACAGCAAAGGAAACCATAAACAAAATGAAAAGACAACATATGGAATGGCAGAAAATATTTGCAAACGATGTGACAAACAAGGGATTGATTTCCAAAATATACAAACAGCTCATGCAACTCAATATCAAAAAAACAAACAACCCAATCAAAAATGAACAGAAGACCTAAATAGACATTTCTCCAAAGAAGACATACAGATGGCCAATAGGCACATGAAAAAATGCTCAATATCACTAATTATTAGAGAAACGCAAATCAAAACTACCATGAGGTATCACCTCACACCAGTCAGAATGGCTGTCATCAAAAACTCTATGAATAATAAATTCTGGGGAGGGTGTGGAGAAGAGGGAACCCTCTTGCACGGTTGGTGGGAATGTAAATTGATACAATCACTATGGAGAACAGTATGAATGTTCCTTAAATAATTTAAAATAGAGTTGCTATATGATCCAGCAATCCCACTCCTGGGTATATAGCTGGAAAAGATGAAAACTGTAATTCAAAAAGATGCATGCACCCCAGTGTTCATAGCAGCACTATTTACAATAGCTAAGACGTGGATGCAACTTAAGTGTAAAAGTGAATGAAATAATGTCAATTGCAGCAACATGGATGGACCTATTGATCATCATACTAAGTAGGTCAGACAGAGAAAGACAAATATCATGTAATATCACTTGTATGTGGAATCTTAAAAAATGGTACAAAGGAACTTACTTATAAAACAGAAAGAGACTCACAGACATAGAAAACATTTCCATCTATAACACCTTGTTCCATTTTGCAGCCCACATATAGCAATATTGTCATCGTTATATGTTTAACTTGTTCCCAGATTGGTTAGTCATGGGTATGTATTGCCAAGTACAGTATGTTACACAGAGGAAAATCACTTTGGGCAAGAAGAAGCTTATGCATATGTGTGTGTTGTTGTGGAGGATAGTTGTTCATGAAGACTCAATCCTTAGACTGGAGAACAACACTCTGAAGACGTTTGAGTTACTGCAGGAAATAATGAAAGGAAGGAAACATTAGTCAAGAGTGAAAGGCACCATATGTCCTCCAGTACCTAGGCACAACAGGGAGTCAGCCTAATAGCTATCTTCATGCACCCTTCTGTGTTTAGGTATCGAGGACATATGGTATATTTCACCCTGAACTGTGAATTTCCTAAAACAGCTGTAATGTTCTTTTAATGTAGTTTGTGTGGGCCATTATATACAAGAAGAGATGTTTAAAGCACCCCCTTTCTCCCACTCACAGTAATCAGAGGACATTTATACTTGTCAATGTATGCTTCTAACTATTGAATTATTACAGTTTTGGTATGTTACCTGCCCAACCCCTTCCTTTTTCCTCTCTCCCGTTCTCCACATATCTATTTTTCTCTCTTCATTTCTCGATCTGATTCCCTTTTCCTCTTTTTCTATTTTACATAGTTAGTAAACGGTAAACTTGAGGAAAGAGAGTGAAAACTCTTTCAAGTTGTCTTTAAAGTAACAGCTTGCATATCAAAACTGTTTGTGTACACCTTTTTTTTTAAAATATTGAACAAAATTTGGATCTCAATTTCAAGTTTTGGATTTCAAATATATTAGTCAAAGTAGGAAACTGTTCATTATCTCCTAAACCGTCATTTTTTTCCTTAGGGACATTTTATGCTTCTTCCGAATTCAGCACAGCCAGTTCTGATATGCAACCTGTGACTTAGAAATAGTTTAATGGGATTCGTAGATTCAAACAGTAAAATACACCCTGATTATGAGACTGAGAAAGAGAAACTTATAAAGGTTGAGGGGAGAGTAAATCAAGATAAAAATCATATAAACCTATAGTAAAGGGTATGGATGAAAGATATACTTTCAGGGAGATATTTCTGATATGAAATTAATTTGGCATAAGTGTAACAGCTAAGGAGACAGTTCATCCAAAATCGATGAAGATGATTGATAGCTCAAATAAGACACAAATGACACTATCTTAGAGAACAATTATTTCTCAAGTTTTGTTGGGGGATGGGGGGATGAAAACTTACAGTACTCAATAAGGACCTAAATAATTACTTACTTAAATTAATAGTGACTCAAAATTTAAAAAGGAAATGCTGGTATGTAATGGAACAGAACACTACAACTTCACATGAGGACATTTTATTATAGTTTTGAATTATGATAAATGACAGAACTACCTCATTTTAAGTGAATTTACTTAACTTAAATCTACGTAGTTCTATTCTTTGAAAATAGAGTTTTTAAATATTTTTCTTAGTTATGGTAGTGGGAGAGATGTAACCATATTTTTTCTTAAAGATTAAGGAACCGAAATGCACACACAGAAGTGTTCAAGCCAGTCTTTATTAACAAAGCCACCTGCTCTCAGCTCAGAGATCTTTGCATTTGGTAATAAATGGAGCTGGATGGGTACAGATTAGGTTGCAAATTCTTCCAGGCATTTTCTTTAGTGAAAAAAAAAAAGTTTTTT
Source organism: Lagenorhynchus albirostris (assembly GCF_949774975.1). Lineage (NCBI taxonomy): Eukaryota > Metazoa > Chordata > Mammalia > Artiodactyla > Delphinidae > Lagenorhynchus > Lagenorhynchus albirostris. Next base: position 18,627,717 of record NC_083095.1, read on the forward strand.
TGGAACATACTATATGCTCTAACCACATTCAAATGTTTTAACATCAATCAAATAGCTTTCAGAAGGGTACAATTGCATTAAAGCTAATTTTACTACCTTGGAATTTATGATACTTAATGTCTACAAAAGGTTTGCTTTTGTTCAATTTCTGATAAAAGGATTAACCAAGTAAAACAAAGCAAAAGAAATACGATATGGCAGTCTCCTTGAGAAAACATATTGCTTGATTGGCATAAGTATTTCTAAAGGTTTGTACAAGATCTTTATGACAAGCAAGTTTATGTATACTCATTAAAGTAGGAGAAAATTATCAATATTAATTACTCAGGGTCTTTTGCTATATAAAGTGACATTTATTTAAAACTATTTTTAATTCTTATTTAACAGTAATATACTTTCTTCCTTCCTTAATTAGTCCATGCAGAGATATTTTTTCTATTTGCATCAAGGTTCCAGTCACTTACAAAAATTACAGTCCTTTGTGCTGAGGACCATATGTGGCAAAGAGAAGCAGCTCAAGATTGAGACGCCTAACACCTGGCTTCTTACCCCACCCCTCCCCTAGTTTGCTACACCAACTGCAGGCAAATGATTTAACTTCTCTACTCCTAATTGCCTTACATACAAAATGAATGTCTATATCTAGGGCAATGCTTCTTAAACTTTTGTATGCATACAAATCACCCAGGGTCTTGTTAAAAATGAAGATTCTGACTCAGTAGGTCTGTGATGGGGCCTGAGATTCTGCATTTCTATAAAGCTCCCAGTTTATGCTGGTGATACTGGCTCATGCTGAGCAAAAAGGCTCATTCCAGTTTCTTGTAGTCCTTGGCTGAACAATAGAAGAACCTAGGCAGATTTTTAACAATACCAATGCCTGAGTTCTACCTCAGACAATTGAATGAAACTCTCGATGTGCGGTCCAGGTCCAGGCATCAATATTTTTAAAGTTACGTAGGTGATGCAAAAATGAAGCCAGGATTGAGAATAACTGTTTGAGATAATACCTGATTTCTGTTCAAGCTCTATGAGTGCCTTACTAGACAAGATATACTTTGTAAAATCATGTGTTCTATTGCAAAATGGGACAACCTGTCAACTACAGAAGATTGGATAAGATAATGGATAATTTTTCAGATAGCGAATTCACACTAGTGCTACGTGTCTTCACCGAAAGGAGCAAAACAAGAAAATTGAAAAATGTAATTGAATACCACCGAGAGATCCAAAGGGAGATGAAGAATCCATTTTTGAAAAAAAAGTGGTTTGGCTTGGTGCAAAGATTGTAACACGAAGCAAAGAAAAGACAAAGGTCAAGGCCACATTTAATTAATCATGGGAAAAGCCACATGCAATTAACAGCTGTGTGGGATAAATATCCATGTCTGTGTGCTTGTAAAGGCGAAATGGATCTTGCTTGAGTGTGGTCCCATGACCGCAGGAGAATGTTCAGTTACTCTTAGTTGAGCTAACCAATCCTTTGGTCCCATGGGACAAAGAGTGTCCTTCCCATAATTATAATTATGGGACCCTTTGTCCAAACTCTTGATTTAGTTTTCTGCCTGACACTTAGGACCTTCTGACATATCACAGTATATATTTCCTTTGCTTATATTAAAATATAACGGGGGAAACTTCTGTCTTATTTTCCTTTTGTATCCAGGTAGGTGCCTGGAATAGTGCATTAGCACAAAATATGTGTCTTGGGTAAATATTTGTTGAACAAGCAAATAAATGGAAAAAAGATACTTATAAAAGAACAATGAAATAGCAAAGCAAGAAGGGAGGATAAACAAAATAATTTCAGAAGATCTAAGGATCCATTTTGACTCTTCCTACTGGCTGGAGAAATCTTTTGTATGAAATCTTGGCCTTATAAACTATGTTTCTTGATTATTTTAAGATGTTTATAGAATAATGCTCTCATTGAGTAACAAAATATAATTTAAAATTCCAAGAAAATTCTAAAATTTTATGAGTAAAATATTTCAAATATCATACTAGGTACTTAAATGATTAAAAAATCCTTAATTCAACTGCAGAAAATTACTCTTTCATATTTGCAAGATGAATTGAAAACTTTCAAGTTATGTGGGGTTATTTTTTGCCTTTTCAGAGAGCTCAATAATTTTCTGATTAGATATTCTGTCCTTTGGGGCCATAGTTGATTCCACTATAAAATAATGGCAGACTCCTATTCTAAATTCTGGAAAGAATTTGTTCTAAATTCATTCTAAATTCTTAGACAAATTTAAGGTTGGTAACAATGAGAATCCAACAATGGGCCAAAAAGATTGACACTTTTTCCATGTCCTAACTTTTGGGTCAATACAATGGGAATTTTTATCTGGGTGTGATCTGGGTATGAAGGAAAATTTGTTCACTTAACAAATCTAGAAAGGGTGCAGTAGAGTCTATTCCATGGTCTTTCAATGTTACGTATGACTGGAAACAAGGGAGGCAAAAGGAGACACTGGCAGCAGTGGTGTGGTGTATGTTTATTTTCTGGTTTAATGAGATCTTCGTTAGTATAAACGCTTATTAAACAATTTATGAGGGTCAGCTTAATTGATGATTTCCTGATAGTGTTAATGAATATTTTACTTTATTGGTTTTGTCTTTCAATTTCCTATTCTTTAAAGTATGCATAGGAGGGGAAATGTCTGACCACAACAGCTGTATTTACAGGCTCTAAAAAATATTTTATGGGGTCTTTAATGGTATTTTGGAACTTGCTTTTGCCATAGTGTGTTTAGATAACTATAGCTTCCTTTCTACTGGACTGTACCTCTCTTCTGATTTTCTCTGCTCTGCTCCATATTAAAATTTGGAAAATCTAAATCAACAACAATTATCTTTTATTTCTCAAAATAGTGCAGAAAACAGATAGTTGAGTTCATTTGTGTTAACAGACACTTGAATCAAATTGTGAATTTTAGAGAAAATATATTCTTATTTGTGTTTAATAATGTGGTTGAATCAATGGAAAAAAGGAGATGACCGCTTATAAAGAGAGGCCTATTTCCCCTCCATTAAGTTTAATTGCAAACATTTCAGGCGTACTGAATCACTGCTGACCGTAGGCCCCTTCATTGTCATTCTGTGGTCATTGTGGTGGCTGCTTGTGGGTGCAAGTGTTGTGTCTTCAATTAGTTGTGGGAAGAAAATTGTAAGCATAATTGTGAATATTGTAGGGGCCCTTTTGTAAGTTGCTCATGAAAAGGAAAAAAAAATAACTTTTAAGAACCCTTTGGCTTACTAAAACCTAAAACTTTTTACTTCATGGAAGTTAAAAAAACGATTCCTTTATTTTTGGTTCTCTGTATTAGTCTGGTAGAACAATCTGAAAAACCATTTATGAGAAACTTTAAAATGTACTTTGAGAAAACCATCATAACTATATTTTAAAATTGTTTTGCAAAGCCCTGGGCAGTTCAAAGAGCCAAGCAAACAAAAGATATAAAATTACTTTAGTTGTTCTCAAGCCTGTAACCATCAGAGTAAAACAAAACTGGAGGCTTTGGGTTGATTATAGAAATAATGCAGCCAGAGGTGCCAATACAAGGCAGAATTTACTAGACATTAAAAAAGAGAAAGTCCTGGCAAGTTAGGTCATGGGGTCATACTGCCTAAAGCATCATGAACATGCAAATATTTTATGAAAGGAAATATTTTAATAGATATTTAGTAACTGGAGTCAGAAGGCAAAATAAACAAAGGGGGATCACAATGGTGACAGCCTCGGAATAAATTTTCTACGTGGTAGATGTAATTAAGAATTCAAGTTCAGTACCTATTTGGACTAAATTCACTATGGTGAATTCAGTGTTTAAACAAAAAAGGTAGAAATAATAAAGGTTGAGCAGTGGACTTAAGTTTTCTTATCTGATTATAAGCAGAAATGGCTGCTAATTCTAGGGTGCATATAGCTTCAGGGATCCAACATAGATATAGCCTTAGGTTTAAAAAAAATAAGGCAGAAAAGTAAAACCAAAGAAGTATATATATGTATATGTGTGTGTGCCAAAACACACACAGAAATCCCCCCCCACATATCGCCTTATGTATAGGTATGCATATAAAGGCAAAGAAAAAATAATGAAAAATAAGAGTATGAAAAGCAACTAAAGTAGTTACTTATAAGATGGGGGGTGAGATGGGCCTGGAGAGGGGAACTTCCGTTATATAATTTTAATTTTTTACCAGAAGTCATGTACTGATTTTGTAATTATTTTTAGGAAATTAGTAAAAGACAAAAAGGAAAATACAATTTAGACCTTTGAGACAGAAAGCGAAAAGCTAGAAGGTGATTAATCTTTCTAAGTTTCAAAGTTGGTAACGTGGCCAGAGGCAGCAAATAGAAAAGTCAGAAGTTTGAACTTCGTAAACACATTTCTCCTGCGTGGCCTTTGCGCCTGCTAGTTCCTTTGCTTAAAGCTCTCCTCACAGATAGTTACAAGACAGATTCCTTCACTTCATTTTTGTCTCTGATAAAATGTCATTTCTTTGTATGGTCCTGATTCCTCTTTCTAAGATATTGCCTGCTAGCCTTCCCCCATCCCATTACCTTGAATTAGTTTCTTTCCTAGCATTTTTCACTGAATCTGACAGATATTCATTTATTTTTACATTAATGTATGTTTCCGGCACTAGAATGAAGGCTCCGTGAGGGCGGGGCCTTTGGCTCTTCCTCTTTCCCAGCACTTATAACAGTGCTGGGCACATAGTAGATGCTGAAAACATATATATTGAAGAGGAGAAGGAATTGTATAGATGCTGTCTTATTGGATACTGTTAGGAGAAAAAGCCAAATAAAATGGAACCTAAAACAGGATAACAAACATAATATAACCAACCCTTTTGAAAGTTAACTTGTTCCACTTACAAATAAGCATTATACTTATTCTTGCCTTTCACATCTCTTGGGTATTTGAATGTGTCTCTTGGTATTAAATGGAGAATTTAAAATTAAAGTACAGTATAGGGAGAATTCTAGCTTAATACTATGTCTGTACTATCTCTTCCTAGTAAGGATGTTTTTGACTTGTACCGTAGTCCCTAATTTCTCATCATTTCTACATGTGGCTTCCATAGACAGTTTCAAGGAAGAAAATTATGGCCTGGAAATGTTGTCTTAGACTCAAAAGCAACTTACTGCAGAAATACATACAGTAAAAATACTTCTCAGTCATAATGTTGAACTTATATTTTTCTTTAACCCATGTTTTCTATTTAAGTAATTATTACTGGGCATTCCTATAAGCATACAACAACAAGAACACACACACTCAAATGTAATTCAAAAAACTTTTAGTTATTGTCTATATCTTATAGGGGGAATATGCTATCTGAGTTTTATCCTGGATTTTACATGCCAAATAAAAGTCAATATGAAATTCTCTCTGAAGTTGTTCAAAACTGTTGGCTTTACAAATCCCCTCTCTCATATACACACTTGGTAATACAGCATATGCCAGCTTTTAGAGCAAATAACACCTGCCTTGAATACAATAAATGGTGAAAATAGAATTCTCCAGAACTTCAACTAAAATGAAGATATTGGGGAGGATAATTTATTATTCTATTTATAGAATATAAATTTATTTATATTTATATATATAAATTTTTATATTTATTTTATTTATATTTATTTTATTTATATTATTTTATATTTATTTTATTTTATTTTATTATTATTTATTTATTTTATTTATTTTATAAATTTATTTTATATTTTATATATATATTTTTATATATTATTTTATATTTTATATATTATTTTATATTTTTATATTTTATTTTATATTTTATATATATATATTATATTTATTTTATAAATTTTTATATTTATTTTATTTATATTTATTTTATTTATATTATTTTATATTTATAATTTATTAATCTATTATTCTATTTCTTGCACATCTACAGTGCAAGAAAACTTGCAAGATACTGATTTTTATTGGTCTCTCCTCTTATATTTTATCATCAACTCTGCAAAATTAATTTCATTCTGTTGCTTAATGAGTGACTAGATTAATCTATAAAATATGTATAAAAATCACAAAGTAAGCAAGTGGAATAGTGAATTTAACTTACAAAGTGCTTCAAATAAGCATGTGAGATATTATGAATGTTATGAATGCTAGACACCAAAAGTAGATTTTTATATAAACTAATACAGTAAAGAAAGAGAACGAATGTTCAGGTACATATACATTTCTGACACTGAGGATAATCTAGGAAAAAAAGTTTGTTTTAATTTCAATAGCTAAAGGTGAATGGTATGTCTGTTTGTGTGTGTGTGTATTAGTCACCATAAGGAATACAGCATAATCTTTATGTGACAATTTAGAATCTTAGAATTGGTCGACATTTTATGACCTCCGCCTGATTCATCACAGTGTTGGAAATGTGTCTAAAAAATGTGGAATTATGTGTAAGAATGCAGATTCCAGGACCCTAAAGTCTAACATTCTGGGTTTTAAAAGCATTTCTCTAGCATCCCAAATTTTGAGAACTACTCATTGGCAATATTATTAAAGAGATAATAATACAATAACTATAGTAATTATAGCAATATAATACTAATGTTTCAATAGTGTTTATCATTTACCACCTTTCTAGTTATGTTACATGTATTAACTCCCTTAATAATTGCAAGTAACCTCTATGGCAGATAAAACTGCAAGCTTCATTTTACTATTGAAGAAAGAGTGGCACAGGTTAAGTCATTTGACCAAGTAACACAGTGTGTAAGTGACAGAAGGCTGGAGCCAACAATGGAACTAAGGGAGCCTGTTTCCTGAGTTTGCCATATTAACCCTTTCAGAATTCCCTTGGGCCTGATCCATGCCAAGAACTGTGGGTCAGAGGTGAACACGACACAGCCCACTCCCTAAGGTCCTTAAAGTCTGGAGGGGAGACAGACAAACACTAAGACAAATGAAAATCTGATTTAGGTATAAGATGATCAGGGGGGAGAGGAAAGACTACTAACCTCTGTAGAGTAATCTAGAGAAAGGACTGAGTGGAAATGGCAGATAAGATGGTAGCAACATTCCATACAGTATCAGTTGTGTTTGCAAGGTAACAGAACATTAGAGCACAGCACGTTTAGGAAAAAGCAATTCATTGTGCACAAATACAGCGTGTAGGATGAGGGCACGTGGAAGGCAGTAAAGCTGGAGGGGTAGATCAGGGCAAATCATGAAGAAAATGGCTTCACTGGCCGTACCAAGTCCATAGGCAAAGGTTGTATAGATTTTATTCTATGACACTAGTGCCCCCTGAGTTGTGCAGGGCAAAACTGACATTAATATATGCAGTGGGTGAGGAGTGGTCATGGGACAGTGTTAAAGAGGGAAATGGTAGGATAAGATTTGCTGCAGACTTAAAACAGTTTTCTCTAAAGCATGCATAGGAAGAGCATAACCCACCTGAAATATAATTGAATTTGAGACCTAGTCAAGTCTGATTTGGTCTAATGGCAAGGGATTTTTTCAAAATGAACAATTTTAAGGATAGAGTGTAGAAAGACCTGAAAACAGCCATCTGCTATGAAGTTCAGTGTTCACCTGGACTCTTTTCTCAGGATTCTTAAAAATGTATATATGTTCATAAAGTCACTACTGAGGGCAAGGACTCTATCAAAGAAATGAGTTATAGATTCAAGAAAAGTAACAACTGACTTAGGGAAGGGCTGCCATGTGGTACACCGCTTGGGTCTTGCTGTAGATACTGCATTTTGCTCTGTCACTCAAGAAACTTATGTGGGAAAGATACTAACAAGCTCAGATCAAGACTAGTCCTTAAGCTGGGCTTGGTGGGCAGGGTGGCTTTGTCTGGGGCATCCTTGTGGTTAGGAGGGCAAGCACCTCAACTGCTGCCCAGGGCAGACATCTCAGAGGAGTATTGCCAAAGCAAGTTTCAAGTGATGCAGCAAAGCAGACAGGAGCTGAGTACAAGCTTCTTAGGGAACCAGAAAGGATTCATGAAAGAGGGAATAAGTTAAACATTGCCAACAAATTGAGGGATGGAGAAAAGTCTATATAAATCGAAGAATAGAGAAAAATGTATACAAACAGGAAAGCAAAGTTTAGAGACTCCTGAGAAAATGATTATGGATGAATTGCTAGGAAAAAAAAAGAAAGTAGTACAAGTAAGCAGACTAGGTTAAAAAGAGTCATAGGAAAAGAAAATAAAGTTAATAAAAAAGGAATTTTTTAAGATGCGGTACATCTGGTAATGTTAATGTGGAAATGCAAATAACCAGGGATGTTCCTGACTTTCTAAAATAGCCATCTGATAAGTCCTTAGCCAGGATTCAATCTTGTGCAGGTTTGATGCCAAAGCCTGCCTTCTTGTAGTTATAGCAACTTGACCAATTCTGTGAGTCTTAGTGTAATTATGATTCATTACAGAAAGCCACAGAATTTCCTCAAGGGAAGGCTCTACCCATCTAAGCCACTTTGCAAGGCTGGGGGGGAGGGGTGTTCCTGTACAGATAAAGGTGAAGTGGGACACATGATCTGCTCATACTTGCAAAAATATGCTATCATGCTCTTCCTTAAAGGTACATTTTAAGAACTGCATATTCCTGGAATGGGTCTGTCTTCATTTGTTGATTTTTTTTTTTTTATGGAGACAATTGATTAAGATAAAGAATAGCAAAAATATTGTGCTTGTTTGCATGGGCAATTATAAACACTGAAGATACGTATTAATAAATACATTTTAAATTACTTTGTGTGTAAGCTGGTGAATGAGTGAAATCTCTGAGTTTATACTTGACCTTAAGAGCTTTTCAGAAATGCAGAATCAATCATATAAGAGTAGATTATAAGAATATCCTAAGTATCTGGGTAAGTGAGCAGAAAAGTACCCGATGAGTTTTAGTGTCAGCCAGTGCAGTGTAAAGTGATGAAGAATAAAACATAACATAACAGTGAGCATAAAAAAAGGCCTCTGGGGTATTGATTCCGGTTCTTGGCTCACAGTTCATGCTGGTAGCATTTGCCTTGCAGCTGCTGAGTCTCTCTTCTCTATATTGTCCTTATTTATCATTGCGTAACTTGGCCCAGCACAATGGCTTGTGTGGATCAAGAAATGTGTTTTAAATCAAGCAAAAATTTTCCCGGTCATTTCAGCCCTTCCCATAACTATGTAAGTGGGGCCACAAAACATGAGATGTTATCAGGAAGGACACTGGAATGCAAATCAAGTATTAGCCTGATGGCAAGAGATAGGTTATACATAGACACCTGTGATGATGTGGGCAGTTGTGGTTTCTGCACTTTGAGAAGGTAAAACATTGAAAAGACATGCAAAGGAAGTGCACAGTACTTAAGATGGGAGCAAGGATGCTGTGCTGTAGCATTAAAGAGAATCTGTGAAGGTGATGGTTAAAAACATATAATAAGTTATTGAGGTTGTAACTGAAAGAAGTCATAATAATTTTCTATAGTTATCATATGTATGCTCTTAAATAAGGTATACACTTCCTCATTTATATCTCCCAGCAAACCTGTAAGGTAGAGAGTGTAATTTTTTCTTTTTATAAGAGAAGGAACTGAGCCCTGAGAGATGGCGAAACTGGCCACATTCCGGGAAGAGTCATTTCTTGAACTCAAGGTCCGCTGAATTCACAAAAGTTTCAAAATCAAAATCTGAAAAAAATGTGAGGCTTTCATTTGAAATGGGAGTATGTGACATTAAGTATAAGTACTTGGAAATACTAGTCCACATGGTAAAGAATTTTTTTTTAATTAAGAGGAAATATAAATGGACTTGGAAAGGATTGGACAATGTTGCTCAACATTCGCTAATATAATTTGGCTCTGGATTTATATTTAAAGTGAAACTAAGGACCCCCACCCTCATCCCATGTCTTCCTGTGGAGTCCTCCTCTCTGGGAGCACTGCAGTGTCAAGGTTTCTAAAGCAACCTGAAGAGCCTTTGACTTTGAAAACTGAGACTTTTAAGTTGTAATTGAAGTTCTGTTTGTGGTGATTTACCAAATGAGTCACTAAATATGATCATAGAAGAAAAGAACATGAAGCCAGGTGGTGGAGGTAGAATATTTCTTAAGAAATTCCTTTAGCCCAACAAAAATTTTTCTAGGCATTATGAGATAATAATTACAATGGAAGTATTCCCAAAATTTACAATATTCCAAATCAAACTGTTAATGTAGTACAGTTATTCAGACGCACTGTGTTTGTCCTTATAGTGACTACACAGAGCAGAATCAAAGACCTTGAAGAATTTAAACAGATCATAGTAACAGATTTTTTACTATTATTATTTTTCATTTTCTAATCTGTGTTTCCCCATTACAGAAGATATTGATGTGTAAGTCCAAATGGTTTTCAATGTACAAAGCTATGGAAAGTAATACATTGGGAAAGCTTACATGTATTTATTTATTTATTTTTGGTAGGGGCTTGCTGGTTTGAAAAATTTTTACTTCCTAAGAATGATAAAGAATGAAGATAATGAGAGTACACATTATATGTCTTCATTATGTAATTGTAATATATGTATTTGTAAAACTATATTTGTGAAATAAATAATAAGTCATGACAACAGGTAATGTTATACTTAAAAAATATTTTCAATGTTTAACAAAATGATAAAGTCCATGCCCAACCTTCAGTCTTCATGTGAAATCCAGCAGTTCAGTCAAGCTTTTCAGTGTTGAGAGATGAAAGGTTGAGAGTGCAGGTTGAAAGACAGAAGGTGACACATTTAGATGCTTATTATGCCAAGGCACTGAGGTCACACATTTCTGTAGTAATAATTATAGCTCACATTTAATAAACCCTTGCTATGTGAAAAGCACTGTTAAGTGCTTTACATGCTCCATATTATTTAATTCTCAGAAATTTTCCATAAGGTGATACTCTCATTATCTCCATTTTTAACAGAGAAGGAAATTTAACTTATTATTAATTAGAATATTAAACATTAATATTAATTAACCAAGTTAGGCCAAGATGGGACAAAGTTTTCAAGTGCCTGATTACAAATTCATACTCTGAATTATTAGGTTATAATACAGAGATATCATAAATTAGTTAAAGAAAGAAAATCAGTTTATGAAATAAACATAATCTAAATCATTTTAGGTCTCAAACTGACTAACCAACCAAATATATGTGTATGATGGGATAGGTGAGAATGGGAAGAGTTGGTTATTTGTATACATTAAAGTATTTTACTCCATGTAAGTAGGTAATATTTTTTTTTAAATGAAGGGGAGTGGAAGGTTTCTACTATACAAACAGGTTGGAAAAGCTTTTAAGGCTCACTTTTAAGGGTACAGATAGACTGTTATGGATACAGAGAAACTATGGATAAAGGATAAATATCTCCAGTTGTTCCCATATAACTAGTGGTCCAAGAAGGGAAAAAATTGTATTAGAGTGCTATTTGCAACTTTTCAAGAAGAAAAAAACAAGTAAATAAAATATCTGTGGAATAAGACTGCTTGGTAAAAAGGAATCCTGCTTTGTGGTTATGGAGGTAATAATGACATTTGTTGCTTGGTGTTGAAAACATCATATATATATATATATATACAATGCATTTGGGGATGTTTTTCAAGTGATATAAATAAAAAAAAATAGTATGTGATAAAGGCAATTAGAACTCGATCCAATTCACGTTAACACTTAGTAGCTCTATAGTTACTGCTAAATCATTTTAAAATACAGTGCTCTGATATGCCCAGGGAAGATTTATTAGTAACAGAAAATATGTCGTTGTAACCACTGATACTTTAGTAGCTGGTGATAAAGTAGCTAGAGACAGAGAGAGTAGAATTAATTCAGAAACAGTTGGCTTTTCTTGGGTATCAGGTGTAGCTGACTGGGCAGGTGATGTCTAATTGCTCCAGAGCTGTTTTCTAGTAGTCTTTTAAGTCAGCATATACTTGGCTGGACCTGGACACAGGCAACCGTGAACTCAAGTGATCCAGACTCTCTTCTTTTCTAAACTAATGTTGTTCAAACTGCTGATCACCATGTATTATAGTAGAAGGTTGTGCAATCAGTTTAGGTGGTCTTATCTACCATTTCTAAATGAAATAGATATACAAGAACTGTCGATGTCCCAATGCATCTCCTGGACTAAGGGTGATAGTTTTATGAAAACTTCTGTTTGAACCTTAGAGGTGTATGAAAGGGGTGGGAGTTGGGCAATGGAGCATCATAGAGACTTGTGTATGGTTCATAAAGTAATATGTCTGTATTTCTGACTGAATGGAGACTAAAACTATGGATAATATTGCCTTAGGCACAATTATGTACAAGCTGATAAAAATTCCCAGTGTGGTCACCCTATAACTTTGGGGTCTCTCTAGTCCAACTCTTGGGACTTCTATTTAGGAACATGATTCATTCTACTTTCTGTGTCTGTAGAGCCCATCCTATCCTTCTATGATGTAAACTTCATTCTGGTGCTCAGGCAGGGGAGATTTCTAAATTATCTCTTTGTTGATCAGTCCAGATTTTATGCTGCTTCCAAATTCCACATTCCTGCTTAGAACTCTTTCATGGTTCTCCATATGATCAAGGTTAATTATAAACGCTTTAATCTGGCATTAAATGATTCTTCAGCAATTGCCCTTACCAGTATTTTGAGCCTCGTTCCCTATTGTTAGTATACAAAGACCTAAGATTCTGCAGTACCAAAACACTTGCTGGATCCAGGATGCATGAAGGGACTTCACACCTTTATGTTTAGACTTCATTCTGTCCTTGTTCACTGTTTATTCCTCTCTTTGTAAACCCATAAACCTTCCATTTGTTCCCTATTCATAATCACCTCCTCAGTAGGATTTTCATTGACACTCCCTATCCCTAGCAACAGTAAGATGGTTCATCTTTTCTGCCTTCGTGATTCTTTACAAGGCTGTCTTCTCCTATTGTGTCTTATATAAAGTTTTATCCCAAGTTTCTAAAACAGTACTTGGCTATAGTAAGAGATTAATACTATATATTTGTTGAATGAATAAATGCCAATAATCATGTAAATATATATTATAAAGAGGTATCATTAATATTTGCTGGACACATTTATTTGATTGTTTCTCCCCTTTTTTCTAAAACTGAGTACCTATTAATTAATATACCAACACTTCAAAATTTGAAATGGATTTCTACATGATATAATGAAATCATCATCATTTAGTAGACATGAGGCTTTGAGCCCTGCAAATAACTGCTTGCCTAAGCTGCTCTTGATGAGTTATTATTTTAGTCTGCAGAACAGTAAAGGGAAATGATTTGTTTGTGTATTTATAAATAGTTTCTGGATCATGTGTGTTTATGGGATTTTGTGGGGAGGAGAGTAAGAAGCAATGCTATAGGAACAACAGTAGAGAGAATGGGAAAGAGATTGTAAAAAGAAGAAAAAAAGTGTTCTTAATATTTTTTTCACCAACAATTTTGGGTTCAAGGAGCATTTGTTATCTCCCAAGAAGTATAAAATAAGATTCAAGGCTCAAAATTTTATTGGTCTTTATTCATCATTGAAATTTATTCATCTTGAAGTAACAGGGAATAAATACAAACTAAAAGTGTTGTTTTCAATTTTTTTTAATTATTATTTTATACAGCAGGTTCTTATTAGTTATCTATTTTATATGTTTTCAATTTTTTAAAACAAGCAAAACTGAATTAAAATGGGTAGTATGCTTGATTTTTTTAAATGCAAAGAAAATAATTACCCAAGATAAATTAAAATTTTGATCTTTATTATTTTGTAGACGTGTGTTTATCCTCCTTGTGGAATAATAAAGAATTTTCCTTTACCCTTTGAACATGCACCCTAAATTAGATAATTTTTCTTGGTATGTAGTTTTTCAATCACACTACTGCTGTAATAGATAATCAAAGGGGGATTGAATCCCTATCTTACAAATGTAATCATAAATAGATATTTCACACTAATGTTGGCAAGTGTGATCTGAAATACTGGACACGTGTAACATAAAGAGATTAAGCTGACATTTGTGTTTCTGATAGTGAGGTGTGGATTCCAGAGACACAGAGAGTTAGAGGATGGTGGACGTGGACATCAAAGTTCAGTGTTAAAGAGGGAGTGGAGTGGAGAGTGAAGGCAGTGACTAAATTTTATAAACTTTCTTTCGTGATTACCATTAGGCTTGACAGTATACTATGTATGTATTTTTATTGATTATTTTTAAAGGAAGGAATATAATATATATTGGGTGTTGCTATGGGTCGTGATTCCCTTAAAATAACCCTATGAAGTACTCTTATAATCTTTTAATAGCCCATGGACTATCCTTTATTTGTGTGTGTGTGGGGGGGTGTCAAACAACATGTGAGTATTCCTCAACAAGCATTTTCCACCCTGTGTTTAAAATACTGTTCCCACATTCGCAATATGAAATCTTTGTAGGTAGGGACTCTACCCTCAGGCTGCATAATAGGGTTCACTTTCTTGGACTCTGTGTTATAGAGGACCCCACTCTGGTCCTGCTCTAGCCCTGCCCTTTTCTGTGGAGCAAAAGCCCATAGGGCCAAAGAGATGTACCTACCTGGGGCCATGTCATATCCCCCTCATTTATAGACTATTCCCTCTAGCAACTTTTTATGAAAGTGAGCATAAACTCCTAAATCCAGGATTCAGGGGCTGAGCATGACCCAACCCCTGCCTCCTTTCCTGGTACACTTTACCTTGCTCATTCACCTCTGGAAAGACACTTATATTCTTTGAGCACATGAAGCTCATTCTTGCCCTAGGATCTTGCCTCTGCCTCCTATGCCAAGATCTCCATCCTGAAGGATGGATTTCTTCCTGTTGTCAGGTATCAAGTGAAATGTCATCTCAGAGAGGCTTTCCCTGACCATCTATGTCAAAGTAACTCCTTCATTTCTTCTTTTTATTATTTTTTTAAATGTTCTACTCTGTGTGTGTTTGTGTGTGTGTGCATTGGTCTACGTGGAATACAAATTCCATGAGAATAGAACTTTGTCTTCTTTATTGCTGTCTTGTCCTCTGCCAACTATCTAGTGCCCAGAATAGCACCTAGAACATGAGACACTCAATAAAACATTTGATGAATCAATGATTATTGAATAAATTGTCTGGGATAATCTATGTGTTCAATAAATGTATACTGTTTGAAGGAATTAATGAATTAAAATTGATTAACAATCAGTGAATGAATGAAAGGTCAGATCATTCTTCTGACTCCAAAGCCCATAGTTGTTTCACTGTTACACACTACTTGTGCCCATGTTGTGAACTCTACTGGACCCCTACGCTCTTACAAAGGTTGAGACAAGAGGAAGGTTGTACACTGTAAGATTTTTTGCATATTCTTTTCTTTCCTGACCTTGCATTGTGACATGACAGATCCTCCCATCAATAAGTGGAACCTATCTCTCCTCCCTTTGCATCTGGGTCAGCCATGTCACATGGTTTGCCCAGTGAGTTACTGGCAAATATGCCAGCAGAGGAGCTGTCCCTCTCTTGCTGCTCTGGGAAACTCTAAGACCACCATGTGAAAAAGCCGAGGTTATTCTACTAGATGATGAGAAACATCCGATCCAGTCCTCCCTGTTGTCTCAAGTGACTGGATATCAACTGCCAGGTGTGTAGGTGTGACACCATCCTAGATTATCCCTCCTTCAGTTGACCTTTCAGGTAACCACAGACAAGTGATCATGGTCAGCTGATATCAGCTGAGCTGGCTCGGTCCAGAAGAATCATCCAACCAACCCAAAGAACTGTGAATCTAGTAGTTTTAGTTCACCGAGTTTGAGGGCAGTTTGTTACAGGGCAAAAGCTAACATAATGAGGCTGTACGGAAAAAATAAAAACTGGTCTTACTATAACCATGTCCTCATAAGTTCAGGTAGCCTTTTAAAGTATAAATATTAAACTCAAGCACAGAGAAGTTATTTTACAATGGCCACTCCTACAAACTCTATTACTAAGGTGCTTCACTTGTTAGGCAGAAGAAGAAAGACTAGGCTTTGCTTTTTTTTTTTTTTTTTTTTTTGCGGTACACGGGCCTCTCACTGTTGTGGCCTCTCCCGTTGCGGAGCAAAGGCTCTGGACGCTCAGGCTCAGCGGCCATGGCTCACGGGCCCAGACTCTCCGCAGCATGTGGGATCTTCCCGGACCGGGGCACGAACCTGCGTCCCCTATAGCTGCAGGCGGACTCTCAACCACTGTGCCACCAGGGAAGCCCTAGGCTTTGCTTTGATATAGTTGATTTGGATAATGAATCATATTGTGTACCTCGTAGGTGATATTTGAGTGACAAATTGAAAATGAGTCACAACTTAAATACTTTGGTGGTTGAATTAGAATAGATGAAAGCCAGGGCTTTCCCTAAATGCTGACATCACAGGATTTGCCATGAGCATATAAAGTTGGAATAACAGCAGTGGGGCTGCAATTTTATAACGCTCTGTTTGATCCATGACTCAGATGAATTTTGATGTTGTAAATTATACTAAAGTTATGGCTGAACATCAGACATTTTAATATTGGATGGCCTATTTTGATACACACACTGACACACACCATATTATTTTGCTTAAAAATCATTGAAAGTTTTGCTGAGAAAAGTTTTGGCCTCCAAGCGTATTCCAGTGAATGATTCTAATACCGCACTAATCTGATACTTGAATTTGAATTGCCAATATTATAAAAATTTGCTGCCTATGCTGCCACTGTCGATGCTTACTTCTGCTAAACCAGATGTCTGTTATCTATCCTGCCACCTACACATTAAACTGCTAATCTCAGAGAAGAAAAAACGAAATATCTTATTTTTGTTGTTGTTGCTGTTACATTGAAGGATCCCTAAGATGTAATGCTGAGGCAGATTTTTATCATAATATAATTTATTATAACATATTCACTTGTCTTCTAACATTTCTCTAAGTCAATTTGGGTACTTTGAACTGTCGTGCCAGTAGCAATATGGTACAATCTGTAGCTTATTTCTTCCCAACTGGAAAATCGTGTATGCCATTCTCATGCCTCCTATAAATGGTTTGTTTAGGCCACTTCAAAGTGCCATCTGCCAGTATAGGCACTACCATTGGAATGAGAGAGTTCCTCATCATTTACTAGAAAAGGAATTGTGCCCATACTAACAACAACACAAAGGACCAAAGAATTGAGAATAAAGTCTGTCTGTCTTTACCTCAGTTATGTGAAGACCTTAAACTAGGCTAAAATCTACACAGATCCAAAACATAGATGTTAGTCAAATGATGCTGTTATATATTAAGATATTTTCCTCTTTGTCTCAAAGAACAGTATCTTAGGATCTCCAGTAAAGGGAACCTGGATTCATCTAGTCTTGGCCATCTTTTTCCTGAGCCTTTGTTAAGTACTTTACATATTGTTCCTATAGTGATTTTAAATATATACAGAAGTCCTCGATTCTCCTCTCCTCAAGAGGTGCAGCTTATTTCCCCTAGTTTAAAATGTGGGCTGGACTTAGTAACTAACTTCTACTCAGGAGAATATGGCAGGAGTGATGGTGTGTGACTTCGGAGACAAGGTCATAAAAGGCATTGTAACTTCCTTCTTGCTCTCTCGTGGCTAAATCCCTCTTGGAGAAGCCAGTGCCATGTTGAGAGGATGCCAAGGATGCCAGAGCAGTCCTGTGGAGAGTACATGTGGCAAGAAAAGGAGGCTTCCTGCCAACACCCATGAGAATGAACTGTTCTGGAAGCATATCTCCAGTTACGGTCAAGCCTCTAGATGACTGTAAACCTGACCAACATCTTGACTGCAATTTCATGAAAGAACCTAAGCCACACCACTCAGAAAAACTGCCTCTGAGTTCCTAAACCACATAAACAATACAATAATAAATGTTTATTTTTCAACTATTACGTGTTAGGGCAATTTTTTAATTCAGCAATTGATAGTACATCCACCAAAGCAAGCAGTGAACTCAGTAAAGCTATCAATTACAAATATTTCTCAGATGTTGATTGTCAATACCTTTCTTTTCTTAAAAATGGGTGGTTTGTCTGAAATGTCTTTTTCCTCCCTCCATAAAATGCAATGAGGTTATTTTAGGGAAATTATAAATTTTATGATATAGGAAATTTAGAAAAAGGCTTTGTGTATAAATGAAATTATAAAGAGTGAGAGTTGATTGCACATTATATAAATATGTGTATAATTAGATATATATGTAAGGAGTTACCTGATTCAGGATGGTATTAGTACAAACTTGCTGGCATGTAAGCATCTTTTCCCCTGTATACATCCACTGTCATGTGAGGACATGTTTTCTCTTACAATTTGGAAAAGGAAAGAGTTTGGGGTTGCGAGACAATGTGCTAATAGTGGAACACTGAGTAAGATGTGAGAAACTGTGTTTTATGGCTAGCTCCTTGGGTTAGGTTTGATTTCCTATGGTAGAGAAGGACCAGAAGCTGACATAAGAAAGATTATCTCACCTACACGGAACAATCATCTGTGCTTGTGCCCAGAGTCCCATGAAATATGAAACGTAATTAGAGAAGAGGTCATTCTCCTATTCTTTCATATAAACCATTGATATCTTGTATTGCTAGGTATCTTGGAATAATTTAAGATAATTGGAAGGTGCCTTATGCAACATGGGTTAGCATCCTTAGGATAAAAAAAGGAAGACATATAATGGGCAGTGGCAGGAAGGCTCCAGCATTTGGCTTCACGGGCATGGCAGGGGACAAGTAGACATAAAAGTAAGAGGAGAGGAACAGGGTAGACCCTGTGTGCTGCTGTGTGGTGACGGCAGTGGACGAGTTATTTGTTCATGTGAGACACTCTTCTGAGGACGCCCAGAAAAACCGGGGTATTCTTAAGTAATTTGGAGTCCTGTGGGTGAGTGAAAAGTGTAGTTATTCATAGCTACAATCTGGGAGGTCTTGGACATACATTAGAGTTGATGAATATATATTTTCAGCTTCTAAATGTTTCTTTCCTTTTCTTTTCTTTCCTTCTTTCTTTGCTCCCTCTTTCCATGCTTGTCTCCCTCCCTCCCTCCTTCCTTCCTCTCTTCCTTCTTGTCTTTGTTTTCCTTCATTCTTTCCTCTGCCTAACCTCCCTTCTTTTCTTTCTCTTTATTTTTTTATTCTACATTGTTTGATTACTTTTGCTGTAGAATCTGGATGCACTGGCTGAATTAGGTCTTTGATTCCAGTAGTCTTTTTTGATATGGGCTTTTTGCTGCAGATACACACACACACACACACACACACACAGAAACACACAAGTGTGTGTGCACACACACACACATCCTGTTTCACGTTAGACACTTCAAACTAGGGGTGCTTTTGACCTAACTCTAAGGTCTATCACACATCTTTGGAATTTAGAAAATTTAGAAATTAGATTCTAGATTCCAGTTAATGGGGGATTGAGTGTTGCCTTGAAGGCTTTTTATTGCTGCTGGTTGAAACTTGGCATGCATTTTGACATCCAGGTGCAATATTTCTTCCTGATTGCATGGCTCATAGTCACTTAATAGTGCATTGTTTTCCCAAGTAAAACTCAGTGGAGGTGCAACATCTGGTTTCTAGTGAAAAAGTCGACTTAATTTACTGAAATCCCTGGTGTGATTTACAAAGCACCAGTGAAGGTGGAACACTTTGACACATTGTGGAGTACTGACTGACTGTGTCTACATTGGCAAGGATTTCTAAATGGTTCATTTAAAGCAATCAGGGAATCTTTTATTTGGTACCACCCGAACAGCCAAAATGTTTACATTTCTAAATGAAAACCTTTTTCTTTGGGTGAAAACATTTCCAAAAAAAGTAAATGCTTTGTTCATTAAAGGCGAAGACAGTGTTTTCTTTTGAATGGTGGAGATAGTGAAATGTTTTCCAAATATCCCCAAATGAGGAAAATGCAGCTATTTGATAAATTCCTGACTCTGAACACCATCATTGGTAAAATTTCAAGCAATTGGATTTTCAGACGGACTATCAATTCTTGCGGTGGGAGAGTTAGATATTTGAAAACACAGCCAAATTATAATGCTGATGTGAAGAAAATTACCAAGGTATTTGAGATAAACCCTCATATATATGCATGATTTTTATATATTACTAACAAAACAGAATTTAAGTGCCTTGTTTTTTTCTACCATTTATTTGTTTCTGTGAGATGGTGAACTCAGATTTTGAGGTAATTCATATTTAATACACATTTACTGAGCATCCACTGTATAAGGTGGTGGGTACTATCAAGAAAAAAGTCAAAACTTAGTGGTGAGCTATGAACATGTCATTGCTATAATAATTTTTTTTTAACTTATACAATAATAGGTACAAGGAAGAAAATAGGTGGTTACTACCAGGTTTTATGCTTGTTGAGATCATCATAACAAAATCAGTGAAGTCACAGTGAGCCAAACAGAATAAAACCGAATTTTCTACAACAAACGTAAATGAAGGAATATGATTTCCTACAAAATATCTAAGAACTATTGTCTTAGGTTTAAATGATATATAACAATAAATCATTGTAGTAAAGGTAGAAGGCCACACAAGAACTTCATATAAACTTTACAATTTTAGTACAGAATAAAAATAAAATTGACCTGAAGTAACCTTCATGACACAATGGCTAATTATATTCTTAGTGACATCACGGTACATACCTGGAAATATTTTTCAGATTTTGCTCTTTTCTATGTATCAACTCATAAGGTCAATAGATGTGCTCCATTTTCTTAGTCTTGTGTCAATACCTCCACTTAAAATTCACATCATTGGTTTTGGCTTTTAAAATCAAGAATGAATTTGAAGGATTCAAACTTGATAATTTTCTAATTCTACATCTGTTATAAATTAGGATAGGAGCTGTCATATAAATTACTTCATGCAACTCTTTACAACCTCCCCAACCAATAATATTATTATTCCTTTGTAACAAGATGAAACACGGCAGACTACATGCAACTGCAGTAGAAATTTAATAAGAAAGTGATAATACTTGTTTCTTCTGATCATCTAAATTTGCTGTAATAACAAAGCATGTGTTTTAATCTGACTATTAAATGCAATGTTCCACTCCTCCCTACAACAAAATTATGTTTTACCCCATTACCATTTTGAGCCTTAGATTTCTTACATTTTAAATACAATTTCTTACCTTGTAAGATGTTTATGAGTATTAAATGTCACACATGTGAAAATTCTTGGAACTTATTAGCTATATACTAAAAGATTGTGGGGTTAAATAAGAAGATACACAAGATGACACTGCTGATTACTTTTACACTTTGCATGTGGACATATATAGATCATTTCCTAGAAATACTTGTGAAAGTTACATAACAGGTACATGGTGACTTCATAAAGTTAGTACTCCTTGTTTGTTTGTTCTGTTATGCTCTTATTTGGATTTAATTACCCTGAATTAAGTTGTTTACAAAATAGCATTCGCTCATTCATTCAACAAACATTTTGTGAGGACCTGTTATGCTGCTGGCACATTTTTAGTAGATGATATGGAATAATGTACCAAAGAAATGAAATTCCTGTCTTACAAATTTATATTCTAGTGATGTAGGAAGAGGAAAAAAACAAAGGAACACATAATACATCAGGTAAGTAGTTGTATCAGTCAAGGTTTTCCAGAGAAATAGAACCAATAGGGTGTGTGTGTGTGTGTGTGTGTGTGTGTGTGTGTGTGTGTGTGTGTGAATAAGGAGATTTATTTTAAGGAATTGGCTCACTTGATCATGGGGTCTGGCAAGACAGTATTGGTAGGGCAAGAAATTCAGTCAGGTATTGATATTGCAGGCTGGGACTGAAGTTTGTAGGGCAGGCTGATGGGCAGAAAGTTCAGGCGGGACTTCTATGTTCCAGTGTTGTGGCAGAATTCTTCTTTAGGAAAACTCAGTTTTTGCTCTTAAGACCTCCAATTAACTGGATGAGGTCCATCCACATTATCAAGGGTAATCTCCTTCACTTAAAGTGAACTAACATTATATGTTAATCACGTCTACAAAATACATTCACAGCAGTGTCTAGACTAGTGTTTACCAAACAACTGGGCACTGTGACCTAGCCAGGTTGACACATAAAATTAATCATCACAGTAGTATTAAAAAAAATAAAGCAAAATAAAGAGATGACATGATGGGGAAAGAAAAGTACTATTTCAGATAGACTAGTTAAGGAAGACCTCTCTAAGGGTCAGTATTCCAACCAAAACCTGAACCAAGTGAGGAACAAGCTATGGAGAGACTAGAGTGCTGGATAGAGCACTTAACACAGAAGAAACTACGTTCAAAGGCCTTAAGGTAGGAGCATGGTTGGCATAGTTTATGAACAGCAAAGAGAACCTCTCAGTTAAAGTGTAGTGAGAGAAGAGGGAGTGATAGGAACACGAAGTAAGAGAAGTAGTCCAGGATAAATTGTGTAAGAACTTTTAGGCCATGGTAAAGGGTTTTATTCTGAGTGAGATAAGGAGCCAATGGAGGGTGTTGGGCAGAGGAGGGATATGGTTTGCAGTAGCTCAATGACACGAATTAGTGGCCTCAGCAGAAATTATATGTCTTAAATGCCAGTGGTAATTGATAAATAAGATATGTGGCATGAGAAAAGAAGGAGGAAGTCAAGGATGACCCCAAGTGTTTCTTTGGCCTAATTACTAGAAAAATGAAGTTGCCATTTACTAAAATAGCAAGCCAAGACAGAGCTGGTTGGGATGGGGGCACATAAAAAGTTAACTTGGAGATGCTTCTTAAGTATCCAAGGAAGATGTTCAGCAGGGATTAAGGGGTAGTTGTTAGAGATAGACAATAGATTTCTGAATTTATTGATAGTGTTTAAACCCATGGGAGTGAAATAATCACTTGTGGAGATTAGAAAAAGAATTTAAAGAACTAAATCCTAGAATATTTCATGTTTAGAGTTTGGGAAAATGAAAAGATTCAACAACAATAGCAGCAAAAACAAAAACAAATTGGAAGAATAAACATCTTAAATTTGGAAGTGTCAACACATGTAAAGTTTAAACATTTTATTCAAGGCAGTGTTTCTTAAACTGGTATGGAGTTTACCTCAGACAGGTTTCATGTTCAAATATGTTTTCAATACCCTTCATACTATATCAACTCTGTGAAATTTTTGATGAATATTTCCATACTAAAGGCTCTGAGAAACCTAAGGGCAAATGAACCTATTTTAACTGTTAAACCCAGTATTTCAGACATGTTTTGATCATGGAAGCCTTTTATTTTTAATAGTAACTGAGTAATTCCATGGTCCTGAAATTATTTTTCTGACTATGTTTCTTTGCCACATACTCTTAGAATGCCTATTTTGATATGAATTGCCTGTTCCTTTAACACTAATAGCTGCTAACATTGTCTCCAAAGGTTTGGCACCTACAATAATGGAGATGGGGAGAAGTGTCTAGACTTGGGATACTTTTTAAATTTAAAAATGAGTAGAACTAGGTCATAGACTGAAGAATGAAGGCAAGAGAAAGAGACAACTGAGGATGACTATGACTTTGGCCTTAGCAATTGGTGAAAGTTATTGCCTGTAACTGAGATGGGAAACACTTGGGAATATGAGATCAGGATTGCTTTGTAGGGTAGGGACTAAGAGGTGCCTATTTGATGCCCAAATGGAGATGTCTAAAAGACAGTTCAGCCTTTGAGTCACACTCAGAGAAATGTTACGACTAGATAAATTTGGGGGTGATGAACATAAGATATTTGTTTATGTCCTAAACAGAATGAGATGTTCTAGGGTGAGAGTACAGAGAAGAAAAGATGTATTACAGGCTGTACCTCTCCCCAGCGTATTGAAGGAGTGTTACAGATGGAATGGGAAATAACAGTGATTTTCCAGTAGAGTTTTGATATTATCTTTATGACAGCAGATGACCAAAAGTTAGGAGTAGTAGAGAAAATATTACCAACATGTGAACCTCCTGCTATGCTCATTTGTAATCTTGTGATAGATGGTTCAACACAAATAATTTCAAGTTCCATCTCTTATACCTGTTTCTAATCTAGCCCTAACAACCACCCTCTCTTTCTACTAAGAAGGAGTAAGTTAGTTGATTTAACATGGAATTGAAAAAGTGTCTTATATGCAATATGTGGGGAGTTGAAATGCAGACTCAGAGCATATTTTTGACTTTTAAATTTCTGCCAATCAAATAATTTATTCTGTGAAATGCCAGTTAATTTGCTTTTTAAACAGTTCTTCCCAGTGCATTTCCTTGTTAACCAATTAGAGAAGTTGGATGATGTAGGTATAGTCATTTTTGTCAAATCTCACTAGGAATGCTTTTGCATTTTTATCTTTGTTTTTTTTTTTTCTGCATTGATTATTGTTTGGCTTCATCGAATTAATGGTTTTGGAATCATTTACTCACAGTCTTAGATTTGGGACAGATTGAGTCATCAAACATGAAGGGAAGGCTGATAACATTTGGTAAAAAGGCTTGAATAGTTATGTTGATTTTTAAAGACAAAATTAAGCAGAGGGAAGTCAGAAAGTCAGATTTCATTAATATTAAGTAACTATTCTCCTCTTCACAGTTTCAGGAAAAAGGCAAGAAATCAGTCTCAAATTTCTCCACTGCAGAATGGTAGCATTGCCCTTGTGGGGGCTGCTTGCTTCTGCGTTGGAAATGAAGTTGCTCAGTGTTGGGTATGTGGTGATAAGTCTGAAATAGTGCATGGGATACAGATGATATTTCCTTAATATTACACGAAGGAATCAGACTCCGAGATTATTATTATTCAGTGCTATCATTCAGGGCTAACTGAATAATGGGCGGGACAAGTTTCAAGCGTAGCTCCCTCTTTGGCATCACCTTTTAGTATATCAGGCTCTTACTATGACCAGCCGATTCTCATGCTGCATGGCCATGGTCTTCCTCTTGTTACCTGTTGTCAAGAGATGTCATGCAATTAGTAAGAATCCACAAAAAAAAAGATACTACAAGAAAATAGAATAAAGCCATTGATACTGATGGGGCTCTGATAAAGCTTCCTGCTTCCTACATTTGTGCTTTGCATACAGAATAAAAAGAATGAAGAGTCTGAAAGTAGGGCAAAGCACAGTGTGTTTTCTAAGGAATTGGAATTTTGCCAGGGCATGGAAGAGTATAAGGTGTACTTGACTTTAGTGGTGCTTCAGTGATTTAACTGGACTATACCCAAGAATACACAGAAGAGCTATCAATAAAAAGAAGCATTTTCTGATTATATAAGTACTACATGGCCACTGTAAAAAGTTTGAAAAATACAGAACTATTTCAAGAGATAACAAATCAACCTATCCTTATAAAGAGACACCACTGAAATTATTTTTGGTGTATTTTCAATGCATTTTCCGTATACGCTTGATGGCACTTTTATAGAGGGTTTCCTGCATTTCTCTTGTTGCATTTTATTGTGAACATATTCTCAATTTATTAAGACTTGTTCATTAATACACATTATAGTGATGCAATATTATCACATGATATATACTCCATAATATATTTATTTGTTGCCCTTCTGTTGAAGGTTGTTCCACATTTGTTGTGAATAAAATTGTGGGGAACATGTTGTTTGTTAAGCCTTACAGTTAAAATACTTACCATGTAAATTTTAAATGTTTTTTAAAAAACTTATTTGCTATTTTCTCACATTTGTCATTGAAGTTGACACAATCAGAAGAAAAGGGAATGCCATTTTTATAAGCCTATTCTTTGGAGTAGTTCATTAAAAATTGCCAATACTGTGAAATAGTTCACTGAATTAAAATGAGAGCTGATTGGTTTTGTAAAGATAAAACAAGTGTGCTTTGAGCCCAGCATTTTAGGCCTAGGAAAATAGTCTAATGCTGATTGCAAATACTTTAGCATGATTAAGGCTGATCTCTTCAGAAATAACCTCTGCTTTCTAGTTAAAACATGGCTGAACCAAATCCCCTCATGGATCTTTTTCTGGAAGTCTTGCTTTTCCCTTTAGGCATGATGTGAGTCATTATATTGCAGTTTTGATTATGAGTAGAATATTCATATTTACATAGTTGCAGACACCTCATCCTGCCATGATTAGAATGCACATGAGCAAGTAGATAATGATGGTGATTTATTATGATAAAACTAAATGAATGACTTAAATTCACCTAAAGAAAACTCTTTACTTTGAAGACAGATGGTATATTTACAGTTATTTATAAGCTTTATAGCTTTTATTTGTTTCCTTCTGCATTTTCTCAAAACATAGAAATGTTAACCCTTATAAATATGGAAAAAATAAATGGAGACAGTCCTATTAATTCATTCTCCTAGAAACTAAGAGAGAGGAGGGAAGAAAGGGGCATTAATTAATTATTTACACATAATATATTGATTCGTTGGCATGTGTTACTTATCATGACTCAAAACTGTATCAGAAATTTCAATATTTAGATACTAATAAGTTATATGACTCATTCATTGATCCATCAGCGTTGATGTGGATACTTGTATTACTGTTCATCTCTCTAGGTTACATAGGACAGATCAGAGTGACAGTTTGCATTGATCATGAGGGTGAATTGATGTAGTAAAAATATGTGCAAATGCCTTCTTTTTTATTAGAATGAAGCCACTGGGTTTCATTTTATTTAACTATGTTCTAATTTGTTAAATATTTTCAAGCATTATATGCTGAATTCAGTAGTTTCAAATTCCTAATATATCAGGTAAGATAAAGTAATAGTTTCCAGGAGAGGATTATTGGAGGCAGGTGTGATGTTGTGATTTATAATAATTATATATTTGGCCTTCATCCCTATTTCTGGCACAGAGCTTCTAAAACCCTTGGAATTTCCAAAGTAATGAGAGCCCTAAAAATGTCTTTTGTTATGCTAATGAGGTAGCTTTTGGACCACACCTAAGGATGGGGGCTGGTTGCCAGGAGAACCAACCATGTGATTATAAGTTGGAACATTCAGTCCCACAGCTTACCTCCAAGGAGGGGAGAGGGGCTGGAGGTTGAATTGTTGCCAATGGCCAATTATATATTCAATCATACCTGTATAATGAAGCCTCCGTAAAAACCCAAAGGGACAGGGTTTGGAGAGATTCCAGGTTGATGAACATGTGGAGATTTGGGAAGAAAATGGCACCCTCCCAGAGGACATGGAAGCTCCCAGACCTTTCCCCATACCTTGCTCTATGCATCTCTTCCATCTGACTGTTCCTGTGTTTGTTATATATCTTTTGTAATAAACCAGTGATCTAGAATGTAAAATGTTTCTCTGACTTCTGTGAGCCACTTTAGCAAATTAATCAAACCTGAAAAGGGAGTCTTAGGAACCTCTGATTTATAGCCAGAGAGTCAGGAGTACAGGTTCTGAAAGGCAACAGGCGAAGACAGTCTTGTAGGACTGAAACTTTAACCTATGGAATCTGGTGCTGCCTCCTGGTAGGTAGTGTCAGAATTGAGTTGAATTATAGGACACTCAGTTGTTGTCCCAAGAATTGCTTGTTGGTGGGGGGAGCACCCCTCATCATAGGACTTGGTACTAGAATCTATTTAGCAGGCTATCCTAAATTTATTTGACCAAGGAATCTGATTTTGTGGTTTGGAAAAGGCTGTTGCATGTACATTTCAACTCTTAAATCATTTTTGTCAAAGAGACTAATAAAAACCTGACACATCTGACGTATATATCCTAGGGTGGGCTCAATTATAGATGGGCTAAGTAATCAACGCTACGATGTTTGTGGGAAGGAGCAAAACACTCCACTTGGTTGAAGACTGGATATCGCATTTTCCTGACAAGCAGTTACCAAAAATTACCATCATAATTTGATTAACACACATGTTTTTATCTACTTTTTTTTTCAGGAACGATAATATTTTTATGTAATATCAATTATTAACATTTAAGAATGGATTAATAAAATACAAATTTCTCTTTTTGTTAAGTAAGACCTAGAGGGAATGGGACTAAGGGAGGTGAGACTAAATGGGATAAATAATAAGGAAAGGCTTAAAACAGTTGTGCTCAAACCATACTATGCATTTAAGTCTCCTGATAAGACTTTTAGACATGAAAATATCATGGCTCTACCGCTAGCATTTCTGATTCAAATGGTCTAGGGTACGGCTGAGGTGTTTTAAAGCTCTCATGATTCTAATGTGCAGTCCCAAATAAAAGTACAGCTCAGAAGGAGGGATAGTATGCAAGAGGTGTGCTCTCTCTATTAGGGAAAACTCCAGAAACATTAGGCACTGGGGTAAAATGGCCAAAAAAGAAAAAGTGGCAATGGCTTTAGGAAGTGAAATATAAAGGTCTTGTGGATCAAAGTCCCTGAATCAATGGTGGACGAAGTGATCCGTAGGCCCAAGAGCAGCTAGAACAGTTTCCATATTGCAGAAGCATAACTTATACCCACTAAAAAACAACTTCCTATTTCCCCCTATTCCCAACCCCTGGCAACTACTATTCATTTTTCTATCTATGGATTTGACTACTCTGGAGACTAAATTTAAGTGGAATCGTACATTATGTGTCTTTTTGTGACTTATTTCACTCAGCATACTGTCCTCATAGTTCGTCCATTTTGTAGCATCTGTAGCATACTGCCACCTTCATCCCCAGGATTTTGTTGCCCAGAATAATAGAAATTGAACTTGATTATCACATAGAATGCATATCATATCTCTACCTCAGAGTAATTATATTGTAAAAAAAAAAAGCGTAGTTGAAATTGGATTTTCGAAAAACTGTAAAATGTTGCAAAACATGCATATTCATGTACTGATAATCCAGGAGTCATTTTATTTTCCTCTTAAGGGAAGGAAAGAAGAGAAGAACAGTAGAAAACATAGAGATCAACTGAGTTCTTACTGTTTCTGTGCCAGACCCTTTCATATATGTCACCCAATTTCATGGTCGCAACACAGTTTTAAGGTAGAGTATCCTCATTTATAGATGAGGAAACCAAGGCCCAGATAATTTAGTTAGAGAGTATTCATTTGCAAAGCTTGCATTTAAAATGAATTCTTATTTCAAAACCTTTGCTTTATCTACATCATTGAATACAGGTGAGTTTCTCTGAATACTCAGTGTTGGTGGAATTTACAGAGAAATCTCATCCAAAAGTTTTGTTACACTTATACCTTTTATAAAGTCCCAAACCAAATGATTTTCTAAAAACGGAGAGATTGTACTTCAGATGATGATTAAGAACTCAATTTTTAGCAAATCATAGAAATTTTCTTCTGAAATAATCACATCGTATCTTGCGTCGGAAAGTATTCCCCTTAAACTGCTTCATTCCTATTTTAAAAGTAGTAATTCCTTATTTTTGTTCTGCACCTCAAAGAGAAGCTTTCCTTTCAATTATATCAGAAGACCAGATTTCTACATTTATCTTACAATTAATCAATAAAGAAAACATATTACCTCCCAATCTTCAGTCTTCCAAAATTATTTCTTTGATCAAGATACTCTTTCCATCCCTAGTTCAAGGGGATTAGATCCAGGGAAGGCTTTTGTTTTGTTTTGTTTCTTTGCCCCTATTACAATTTGGTCTTGACCCTACCTGATGTGTTTTAGGGCATAAGGACAACAGAGCAGGGGTCTCATTCAATGCCAGGCAGAAGGATGTGGTAAAGTCCACATGGAA
The DNA here is from genome assembly GCF_949774975.1 of Lagenorhynchus albirostris. Classification (NCBI taxonomy): domain Eukaryota; kingdom Metazoa; phylum Chordata; class Mammalia; order Artiodactyla; family Delphinidae; genus Lagenorhynchus; species Lagenorhynchus albirostris. Next base: position 18,657,372 of record NC_083095.1, read on the forward strand.
TAGAAATGGGAGGAGAGTTGACATCTTTACAGAATGATGATGATTAGTAAAAACGGACTCTCTACCTTCTCCCCATGTTTCATTCTTTGTATAGATTCAAGGCTAGGACCCATGATCATCTTCTTAAATTTATTGTCTATAGACAGAAATACAGCAAATACTTTCAAAACAAATATATCTTATTACAGGGAAATTCTGACCCTTATGAAATGTTACATTATCAAAGAAAAAAGCTGAAAGAACAGGTAACCTGAAGTTTATTTTATGGTACAGGTTCAGGCTAAGGTTGCAGGAATTAGCAAAATGTTTGAGGTTTAGCTGAGAATCAGCTTTCATAAATACGTCAAGAGAGGCTCAGACTGCATTCCATGTATCTTAAACCCAAGTAAAACACTTTTATAAATACGGAGAGGTGCATGGAAGATGGAGATAAGGGTATGGAATGTACGAGAGCGAATAGCATCCTGAAGTTTTCTGCTTCCACTATAGCATCTCAGACCTGATGAGAGATTACTCATGGTTTTGAACACATGTGTAGTCTTCATGTCTGCTACCATAGGCACTCTTTTCTTAAGCCACTTTATTGAAATATGATTGACATTTTTAAAAAAAGCTGTGTGTATTTAATGTGTACAACTTGATGAGTTTAGAGATAAGTGTACACCCATGAAACCATCACTACAATCTATGCCATAAACCTATCACCTCTAAAAGTTTCCTCCCTCCCTCTTATTTTTCATTATTGCTATTATTGTTATAATTATTATTGTTCTTTGTATGTGTGTGCGTGTGTGTGTGTGTGTGTGTGTGTGTGTGTGTGTGTGAGATAAGAACATCTATTATAATCTTTACCCTCTTAGTCATGGATACTCTTTTCAGAAGTTCATCGTGCAACCAGTAGTTAAACAAGTAGAGGATCTGGCTTACATTTACTCACCGAGTCTTCTGTCCACTTGGTTTAGTACCACTTCTGCAGTGGATGTTCTCTGATGGGCATTGATATTTAGTAAAATGAAACTCATCCTTTGTGCCCACATGCCTCTTTCCCAGATCTCCTTGTCATTGACCCTCCTGCTATGCTCTCCCAGCCAGGTCACTGACCAGCCAGATAAGCTGCTTGAACCATCCATCTCAACAGTACGTGAGTTATAACACAAGACTCTTGCCAGAGTGTGGAGTGACCATAGGTCAGTTAACTCTCCCTTAATCTGTTTTATGTACTGCTCTCTCTGCTTACTTTGAACCAGGTCCCTCAGAATCCACTCCTAAATTACCCTCACTGATTCATTCAGGGGGTGACCTTAGGAAAGGGAATGAAGGAGAAGAGTAGGACAGGAGAAAAAGCTAAACAATAATGTGGTTTGGTCAGCTTCAGTATGATCCAATGAGAAAGCTCTGGACTCTGGAGCACAAATTATGACATAGAATCATTCTCACATTTTCTTACTCTCAGGGATCAGCTAACTTTTTTGGTAAAAGCCTAAGCAGTAAATGTTTTATGCTTTTTAGGCTATTTAGTATCTGCTGCAACTGCTCTGCAATTGTAGTGTGGAAGACAGTGTGTAAGACACAGCACCTTTGTGTTCCAGTGAAACTTTATTCCCAAATTCAGGTGATGGCTTGGATTTGAGCTGTAGGATTGCTGGAACTTGCTGTATTCTGCTCTATGGAAAAAATGGCTCCCATTTGGCTGAAGGAAATTCTCCAAAGAAGAGTATAACTGTGAGTTGTGATTGGCTAACACTGTCAGCAAATGATGGCTATCAGTATACTGGTGGTAAAGGGGATCTGGATAGGACACCATCAATATCCAGTGTAGGCAGAGAACCAAGGAAGGCTTCTAGGAGGCAGTGATGACTGAACTTAACTGACTCTTTAAAGAGAGCTGATGAAATGACAACATGCACAAAGATGTGAAGGCAGGTTACAGAGCTACGTGTGTGGAGACTACAATCTGTTTGGAATTAAATGTGAACAGTAGAAGAAAGAGGCTGTGGAGGGCAATGTATACTATCCTAAGAACATTGATTTTACCTTGTAGGAATGAAGACTCTGGGGAGTTTAAAGTGGAGACATGGGATAGTCTCTGCAGTGAAGATGCAGGAGCCACAACCTTTTGTTGCTAAGTCCATCTATCCATATAGAGATTTTTTAATTGTATACTATCCATAGCATTTAAGAACACTTGTGTGTGTCAGTTCCATTTCAGAGCCAGTACGTGATGATCTAGATGCAGCTTTGGTGCTGCCTGCAATGGTGGCATATATCCTCAAAGAGACTTTCCAACAGTGAAGTGGGATTTTCATCTTTGATCAATATATGCTTTTGCCACCCAGCTTCCTGGAATTGCAGTAGATGTTTGAAAGGTGTTTCTCTAGATGGCAGGGTGAAGTTTATGACCATGAGATGGGGCATTTGCTGTTGCTAAATGAAGCCAACTGGTGTAGAAATAAGTCACACCTTGGTCTACTTAATCCCATGCTTTGGCGAATAATTACAATCATTTTGTACCAAATCTCAGAGAACCATCTGTTCAAATCGGAGGTTCCCATAATGTAAGCAGCCTTTTATGATCTTTTTGAAAAACAAATTACCAAGACACCCCTCCTTCTTTTTTGTGGCTTCCCTTCCTAAACCCTTCATTCTTCAGTATTTAGGCCAAGGCCAAGAGAGTGAACCAGCCATGAATAACCTTTTAGGAATACTCTTTTGCACATATGTGGGCTGGTTTAGAATGGCAAAGCCCCAGAGGAAGGGAGAGCAAATACGAGCTGTATTGATATCTCAAGCTTCAGGAGACAATTATTTGAACCAGGATTAGTCTCAGTGAGAGAATATTTAAGAAAGTCAAATCTCTAGAAAATAGATCAGATAACAGTGGTGGCCTCTGAAAGTAGGTCAGGGCCTGATATTTTTTCTCCTTTTTTGTATTTTCCAAATATCTACGAAAAATATTCATTACCTTTTACAGTAGGAACAATTAAAAACACGACAGTTTTGATGTCTGAATCAGTTCTGTAGTTTAAAAAGTTCTTTGTTCACAAGCATGTGGCAGACATGTGCACAAGAAAGTTATTAACATGCTCTAATATTTATGTAATACTTTTACCCAAAAAAAGATGACTTCAGGTCTTTATACTATAATAGGAACAAATTTATTAGCTGTTTTGTTGGAGCCTAGAGGTCTATAAAATTCTGACATACAGCAATGTGCTGTACAGACATCAGTCCCCCAACCACTAGACTGTTGTTGTTTCTGGAATATACATTGGCATTTTCTCCCTGATACAGGGCAATGCAGTACTGAATATCATGTGTATTGATAGAGAAGAGGGTTTTTAGAGAGCATGATCAAGCATTTTCTGGGAGTTATGGATTAACTTTACATTGTAAATTTTTATTGAACAGCAAGGTCCTGAGGAGCACAGTTAGGACATTATTAGAGAGCATATAACATGTAAAAATTACAAAATATTGCTAAAATCATATACATTACTTTTCCTGATTACTGTATAAAATAAGTAAATGTTATTTAATGATCATCATAGGGAAAAAAAATAGTGTTACTACTCTTGTCTCTCCATCCAGCATTCATAACTCTGTAGAGGTAAGGTAACTTGAACCCTACTTCAGACTGAACATCGAGGCAGCTTTATCAACCATTGTCAGAATGAGAAAACCTGCATGCACAGAAAGCAGCAACCTCAGTTCTCCCAACATTCAGGCCTGTTCTAGTCAAGCACCACACATGGCAACTTACAGGAAAGCATAATAAATTTGTGGCATACAGATCACGACACAACTCTTATCTATAAGCTGTGTTCCATCTTACTCCTTCCAGTGCCCTATCCAACTTCATGGCCTTAAATCCCTTCCATAGACATCTCATCCTCCTTCCCTGTCAATCAAGGGAATAATTTCCGAAGCCCAATGTTCTTGGCTTTGAATTCCTTCATGACCTATTACAATATGATCAATTACTTCCTCTCCCCTTAGTTTTTTTCTATATCCCATTTTTATAGGGATTCCTTTGAGTATGATTTTTCATTTATATCTACATCTGTATATAACTAAATTAACTATTAGTCTTTGCCCATTCTTTCTATGAAATGTATATTGCATGAGATGAGTTTAAAAAGCACACTTGCAGTATAAACCCAATAAGTGAACCAAAATAGTTGCAGAACCACCTGTCCAACAAAATTGTCTATGGGACCACTTGCCATTAAAGTTACCGATGCCTGAAAAAGAGTGGAGGCCAGGCTGAGTCATGAGTTACCTGACTGGAAGCCATTTAAAGTTTAAAAGAGAAGATGAAGGGAGAAAAGAAAGAAGAGTTAGTGATTTATTACCTGAACACTTGATTCATTGGATCAACTCTCTTAGTAGTTACTGTTTCTATAACTTCTCTATTATTGCTCCATTTCTCTACTCAAGAACTAGGTAAACACCACATTTTAGTGAATTAACCTTTTCAAACTCTTGCTGGCTTGTATGACATCTATTTTCCCAGGTCTTCCCCAGAAAGTAAAAGTTAGCATACATTAATTGCAACTCCCTTTATTTTGAACAGATATGGAGCTTCTAAATCCTTAATTACTGAGAAGCAAAATAGGATTTTATTGCTGCACACGATATTAGAAAAACTTCTTTACAGACTATCTTGAAGCCCAAGCTTTGCCACTGCAGCTAGAAAAGAAGTAATACTACCTTTCACCAAATATAACAGAAAAATAGTAAGAGGTGAACTTCAAAGGTGTATGAACATGTGAAGAGACGGATTCCTATCTGCAGTATTCTAGCTCTGGATTGGAAGGTACATCATTGCCTACCTACTCTAATGGGATCAAGGTCAATGGAAATGTGGCATGAGATTATTAGCTGGGAACAGATTAGGTTTTAGTGTCTACATTTTTGGATGAGCTGATCCAAACCTCCCCACTCCCAACTGAGCATATATTTGGATAATATAATATACATAACAGTATCTATCTATCTATCTGTCTATCTATCTATCGATCTATCTATCTACTTATTATTTTTTTTCTGATGAGATGAGCATTCTTGGGTCTTGGTTCTTTGGAGGGGAGAGGAAGGTGATGAAGAGAATAACACAAGAGCATTCTTCTATCAGTCTGAAGGTTTGGTTTTATGCCCTCTGGAGAAATGGCTGTTGGAGTTGTATTTCTAAATAAATATGTAGCATTGCAGGTAACAGGAGCTAACCCAACCCCTGCTCTTACCACATACCAGAAAAGAGTTTGGGAATGACACGCTAAACATTCTAGGTCTGCCACTAACATTTTTATAGAGAACATCGTTGGTGGAGTTGCCAAAATAGGGTGAATAGTTGCCTAAATAGGGTTGCTTAGGCATGAAATTATTAGGTGATTGCCTAAATGACAGAGGGAGACATGAGGGTTGGGGACAGCCCATGTCGAGGTGAAGAGCCACCTAACTTAAACTTTAATATGAATGGGGCTTATTTGTGCCTATGGGCTGGTAAGGTCTGGGGAAATATGGGTTATGGAAATTATAAGAATAATGTGTCTTACAGAACAAAGGAATTTATGAAGAGATAGGCCATCCTCAGTTTAAAGACTTCTTGTTTACAAACTATTTTCTTTTTACTTTCTTGATTACCTGCACATTTCTCCTTTCCTTCTGCTCTGGCTACTCCTTTGCTTCTGACAGTTTTCCCCAAACTTAGCCCACTTTACTCTTTTAATGTCTTTTTTCTTAAAGAAATAAGGCAAAATAAAAAGTTAACCACACAAAAACAAACTTCAACACAAGAGCACCAACTTCTGTGGTCCTCACTGACTTGCTTCATTACGTGTTCCGATGGATTTAGCCTCCAATGTAGAGACTGGTTTTGATGTTCAGTTAAATCCCTTGTATTCCATTCCACTACTTCTTAAGATCCATATTGACAAAGAGAAGGAGAGACAAGAAATTTGACTCCTAGTACAATCCGGTCTATCATCTCAGAGAAATCTCTCAAGGGAAAAAGTGTTTCAACTGGTAAAATCCATATTTCAATTTAATTCTAACTAAATTTATTTCAACACTTTAAAAGTAGCCTTTACATGAAACTGTATATACAAAAAGAAACCGCCTGAATGTTAACTGTGTGACTGACATTCAAACATCAAATTAGGATGAATAATTGAAGACTCAGCATGCTTCTTCTGACAGATTGCCAGTGGTCAGTCTGAAAGTCTCTCCTAATCAAAATATTGATGGAATACCATATCTATTTATGGGTTTCATGACTTAAGGTGATAATGAAAACTTACAGTTTTTTAATTTAGCTCACAATATTTAGTCTGTTTAGTCTGGATCAAAAAAGGCTGAGATATAAGTTAATGGTAGTCAAATATAATTTCTCTTTTTTGTTTCTTCAAATATAAAGAACTATTTATAAACCTTTATAAACTTAACACTTTGCAAGAAAACCACTAATGACATGATGAACTTCATAATGAGCACTCAGATAATGGCTGAAGATTTTTTAGTTGCTTCGGCTGGAGGTCTTCATAAAAAACATGTAAGAATGATGCATTAAATGACCTTTTCCTATATGAATCAAATCATCTTCCTCATTCCTTTCTAGTATCACTGATTGTATTATTTTTCAACTATATAATATATTAATATAACATATAATATATTAATGTAATATATTTAAAATATATTTTATATATTTATGACATAAAATATATATTATTTTTCAATTTATATATTGTGCTTGAGCACTGCTCTTCAGTAGACCTTTTTGTGATGATGGAAATATTCTATACATGCGCTGTACAATATGGTAGTCACTAGTTACATGTGGCTATGGAACACCTGAAATGTAGCTTGTTTGAGTGAAGAACTGAGTTTTAATTTCTATTTAATTTTAATTAATTTCAATTTAAATAGCCACATATGCCTAATGGCTACCATATTGGGAAGTACAGCTCTATAGACTGAATTTAGATTTTGATTACCTGTACCCTTAGTTGTTATGACTGGTTTTACTGAAATGATAACTTAAGCTTTAACACTGGAATGGAAGATAAGGGGTGTTAGCCTCTAGTGTTAGGGTCTGTATCCTCCTATAACATAGTTAATTGAAACAGTTTGTCAAGAAGGGATATCTATGATTTCCCTTTCTCTTTTTCAATTTTGAGTGAAGAAATTAACTGTCCATAGAAAATGTTGAGTCTCCTTACTGAGACAAATTCATATTATGTCCGGAAGATGATTTAAGGGAGTAAGATTGACAGGTGCTGTTTAAGCAGAAAAATAAAGCTCACATAACTCTTTGCCCATTAGTTTGGAATGTGGGATGGTGACATTTATGGAGAGACTCTCTCATTTCAGCTTTAGAGTTGATACTATTTCACCAGCTGTTGGAAAAGTTGTCCCTCTCTCCACTCACCTTACAAGCACAACCCACTGGCTGGGCATGATTCACTTCTCCTGGGATGCAGAATGTTTCTAAAAGACTTGATTTATTATTTTTCTTTCTGTCTCTGGAACAGTTGTATTCAGAGAACCAGACACACTGGCTTGGTCTAGAAACTACAGGAGAGCAGAATGATAGGGTATTCTTCTCCACGCTCCACTCAGGGCATGCGTTCATTCCCTTTCTCTCCTCTTCCATGCATACGTCTCCCATGTGGCTGTGAAGGAGTTCAACTCAGTATTCATTTTCAAAAAATTTCATCCCCTTACGCTAACAGTTTATTATCTCTTTTACTTTACAAAGTCCTGAAATTTTGCCCTGTGGTGTTTAGAAGTCAGTCACTGTTCATTGGAATGTTCTTAAGAACTTAATGATTAGAATTTTATGTTTTCTTTTTGTCACTCTGGGCTTAGAGCAAAGTACCCTTATAAATGTTGACTCAGCTATATCCACTTCTTAAATTAAAGTGGTATACTTTCTGTGTCCCAACTATTTGAAGCAAATACAGGAAACAACACAAGTGAAACAATTTCTTCCTGTGTCATGGTTTCATAATCAGTAGCATTTCAATGAACAAACAGATTCTTCAAACTTTAATGAAGAATGGATAAGTTGGTGGAATGGAGTAAATTTAGGCCTCTATCACTGGTTCTATTCTAGGGCCCTGGCAATACTTTTTGAAATTCATTAAGTAATTCTTTCTAGTGCCCAGGGTTTCACTATACCATATTTTAAGTGAGAGGTATCTAAATTATTTCAAAGGAAAATTCTGTCTTTTCGTGATTACATACTGTTACTCATTCCATTGGAAATTCACAGACATTGCTGCCATCACTCCCTCTCAACAGAGATTGTTTACAAGGAAATTAGATTGAATTTTGAGTGAGCAGGAGGTCAGTATACTTTATCTCTCTGATTTCATCTTCCATTGTCCTAAAATGACTTAAACTAGCTCGAGACACATGATGAAAGTTAACATTTATGTAGTAAACAGTAAGATAATTCTGTAGGGAAATTGGCATTTTGCACATGCAATCTTAATATGAGTTTAGTTAGATAAACAAAAATAGCCTAAAAGCAAGCTTTGAGTTCAATGTCCTTTTGTTTCAATTTGGATTTATTTGAACTCTTCTATCTTTATCTACAAAAGACCAAGGAAATTCATTTAAATATATAATATTCACATAATTTATTCATGCATTTGCTTCATGAAGGGAAGACAGTAGTTGAAATCAACAATTCTAAATTCCCCACAGTTGGATTTCTCTGGCAGTCCAGTGGTTAGTACTCTGCACTTTCACTGTGGGGTGCCCGGGTTCAATCCCTGGTCAGGGAACTCAGATCCCGCAAGCTGCACAGCATGGCAAAAAAATAAATAAACAAATAAATTCCCCACAGTTGATTTTTTGTCACCTGTGGGTTGGGTCATCTGATCCAATCAAGGGGATTTCTGTAAGTGAAGTCCTCACAAGCCAAGAAGGAAACAGTTGTCACTTCTGGCTCTCTTTGTCTGATTTTCATTTTTTCATTCATGGAACAGATATTTAAAGAGAACACGCTGTAGTACAAGACATTTCGTAATACTGTGATGAAAGATAGACATCTTTGTCTTCATGGTATTCTATTTTAAGAGAAGGAGATATAAATGAACTAATATATTAATAAAATATATCAGTTGGGAATGGTGCTATGACAAAATTTGAAACAAGGAAGAGATTAGGACATACCATGAAGGTAGTGAAGTGGCTGCAACTTTAAATATGGTGACCAAGAAATTCTTCTTTTTTTTTTAACATCTTTATTGGAGTATAATTGCTTTGCAATGGTGTGTTAGTTTCTGATTTATAACAAACTGAATCAGCCATATATATACATATATACACATATTTCCTCCCTCTTGCATTTCCCTCCCACCGTCCCTATCCCAGCCCTCTAGGTGGTCAAAAAGCTGATCGCCCTGTGCTATGTGGCTGCTTCCCACTAGCTATCTATTTTACATTTGGTAGTGTATATAAGTCTATGCCACTCTCTCTTTTCGTCCCAGCTTACCCTTCCCCCTCCGTGTCCTCAAGTCCATTCTCTACGTCTGCATCTTTACTCCTGTCCTGCCCCTAGGTTCCTCAGAACCATATATATATATATATATATATATATATATATATATATATATATATATATATATATATATTTTTTTTTTTAGATTCCATATCTAAGCACCCATTCTCTAGTCCATTCTCTAGTAGGTCTGTGTCTTTATTCTTGTCTTACCCCTAGGTTTTTCATGACATTTTTTTTTTCTTAAATCCCATATATATGTGTTAGCATACGGTATTTGTCTTTCTCTTTCTGACTTACTTCACTCTGTATGACAGACTCTAGGTCCATCCACCTCATTAGAAATAGCTCAAATTTGTTTCTTATTATGGCTGAGTAATATTCCATTGTATATATGTGCCACATCTTCTTTATCCATTCATCTGATGATGGACACTTAGGTTGTTTCCATCTCCAGGCTATTGTAAATAAAGCTGCAATGAACATTTTGGTACATGACTCTTTTTGAATTATGGTTTTCTCAGGGTGTATGGCCAGTAGTGGGATTGCTGGGTCATATGGTAGATCTCTTTGTAGTTTTTTAAGGAACCTCCATACTGTTCTCCATAGTGGCTGTACCAACTCACATTCCCACCAGCAGTTCAAGAGTGTTCCCTTTTCTCCACACTCTCTCCAGCATTTATGGTTTCTAGATATTTTAATGATGGAAATTCTGACTGGTGTGAGATGATATCTCATTGTAGTTTTGATTTGCATTTCTCTAATGACTAATGATGTTGAGCATTCTTTCATGTGTTTGTTGGAAGTCTGTATATCTTCTTTGGAGAAATGTCTATTTAGGTTTTCTGCCCATTTTTGGATTGGGTTGTTTGTTTGTTTTTTTTTGTTATTGAGCTGCATGAGCTGCTTATAAATTTTGGAGATTAATCCTTTGTCAGTTGCTTCATTTGCAAATATTTTCTCCAATTCTGAGTGTTGTCTTTTCATCTAGTTTATGGTTTCATTTGCTGTGCAAAAGCTTTGAAGTTTCACTAGGTCCCATTTGTTTATTTTTGTTTTTATTGCCATTTCTCTAGGAGGTGGGTCAAAAAGGATCTTGCTGTGATTTATGTCATAGAGCATTCTGCCTATGTTTTCCTCTAAGAGTTTCATAGCTTCTGGCCTTACATTTAGGGCTTTAATCCATTTTGAGCTTATTTTTGTGTATGGTGTTAGGGAGTGTTCTAATCTCATACTTTTACATGTACCTGTCCAGTTTTCCTAGCATGAATTATTGAAGAGGCTGTCCTTTCTACACAGTACATCCCTGCCTCTTTTATCAAAGATAAGGTGACCATATGTGTGTGGATTTATCTCTGGGCTTTCTATCCTGTTCCATTGATCTATCTTTCTGTTTTTGTGCCAGTACCATACTGTCTTGATTACTGTAGCTTTGTACTATAGTCTGAAGTCATGGAGCCTGATTCCTCCAGCTCTATTTTTCATTCTCAAGATTGCTTTGGCTATTCGGGATCTTTTGTGTTTCCATACAAATTGTGAAATTATTTTTCTAGTTCTGTGAAAAATGCCAGTGGTAGTTTGATAGGGATTGCTTTGAATCTGTAGATTGCTTTGGGTAGTAAAGTCATTTTCACAATCTTGATTCTTCCAATCAAAGAACATGGTATATCTCTCCATCTATTTGTATCATCTTTAATTTCTTTCATCAGTGTCTTATAATTTTCTGCATACAGGTCCTTTGTCTCCTTAAGTAGGTTTATTCCTAGATATTGTATTCTTTTTGTTGCAATGGTAAATGGGAGTGTTTTCTTGATTTCACTCTCAGATTTTTCATCATTAGTGTATAGGAATGCCAGAGAGTTCTGTGCATTAATTTTGTATTCTGCTACTTTACCAGATTCATTGATTAGCTCTAGTAGTTTTCTGGTAGCATCTTTAGGATTCTCTATATATAGTATCATGTCATCTGCAAACAGTGACAGCTTTACTTCTTCTTTTCTGATTTGGATTCCTTTTATTTCCTTTTCTTCTCTGATTGCTGTGGCTAAAACTTCCAAAACTATGTTGAATAAGAGTAGTGAGAGTGGGCAACCTTGTCTTGTTCCTGATCTTAGTGGAAATGCTTTCAGTTTTTCACCATTGAGGACGATGTTGGCTGTGGGTTTGTCATATATGGCCTTTATTATGTTGAGGAAAGTTCCCTCTATGCCTACTTTCTGCAGGGTTTTTATCATAAATCGGTGTTGAATTTTGTCGAAAGCTTTCTCTCCATCTATTCAGATGATCATACGTTTTTTCTCTTTCAAGTTGTTAATATGGTGTATCACGTTGATTGATTTGCATATATTGAAGAATCCTTGCATTCCTGGAATAAAGCCCACTTGATCATGGTGTATGGTCCATTTAATGTGCTGTTGGATTCTGTTTGCTAGTATTTTGTTGAGGATTTTTGCATTTATGTTCATCAGTGATATTGGCCTGTAGTTTTCTTTCTTTGTGACATCCTTGCCTGGTTTTCATGTCATGGTGATGGTGGCCTCGTAGAATGAGTTTGGGAGTGTTCCTCCCTCTGCTATATTCTGGAAGAGTTTGAGAAGGATAGGTGTTACCTCTTCTGTAAATGTTTGATAGAATTCGGCTGTGAAGCCATCTGGTCCTGGGCGTTTGTTTGTTGGAAGATTTTTAACCACAGGTCCAATTTCAGTGCTTGTGTTTGGTCTGTTCATATTTTCTATTTCTTCCTGATCCAGTCTTGGCAGGTTGTGCATTTCTGAGAATTTGTCCATTTCTTCCAGGTTGTCCATTTTATTGGCATAGAGTTGCTTGTAGTAATCTCTCATGATCTTTTGTATTTCTGCAGTGTCAGTTGTTACTTCTCCTTTTTCATTTCTAATTCTATTGATTTGAGTCTTCTCCCTTTTTTTCTTGATGAGTCTGGCTAATGCTTTATCAATTTTGTTTATCTTCTCAAAGAACCAGCTTTTAGTTTTATTGATCTTTGCTATCGTTTCCTTCATTTCTTTTTCATTTATTTCTGATCTGATTTTTATGATTTCTTTCCTTCTGATAACTTTGGTTTTTTTGGGGTTTTTTTGTTTTTTGTTTTTTCTTCTTTCTCTAATGGCTTTAGGTGCAAGGTTAGTTTGTTTATTTGAGATGTTTCCTGTTTCTTAAGGTAGGATTTTATTGCTATAAAATTCCCTGTTAGAACCACTTTTGCTGCATCCCATAGGTTTTGGGTTGTTGTGTCTCCATTGTCATTTGTCTCTAGGTATTTTTTTTAAATTTCCTCTTTGATTTCTTCAGTGATCACTTCGTTATTAAGTAGTGTATTGTTTAGCCTCTATGTGTTTGTATTTTTTAGTGGTCTTTTCCTGTAATTTATATCTAGTCTCATAGTGTTATGGTAGGAAAAGATACTTGATACAAATTCAATTTTCTTAAATTTACCAAGGCTTGATTTGTGACCCAAGATATGATCTAACCTGGAGAATGTTCCATGAGCACTTGAGAAAAATGTGTATTGTGTTGTTTTTGGATGGAATGTCCTATAAATATCAATTAAGTCCATCTTGTTTAATGTATCATTTAAAGCTTGTGTTTCCTTATTTATTTTCATTTTGGATGATCTGTCCATTGGTGAAAGTGTGGTGTTAAAGTCCCCTACTATGAATGTGTTACTGTCGATTTCCCCTTTTATGGTTGTTAGTATTTGCCTTATGTATTGAGGTGCTCCTATGTTGGGTGCATAAATATTTACAATTGTTGTATCTTCTTCTTGGATCGATCCCTTGATCATTATGTAGTGTCCTTCTTTGTCTCTTGTAATAGTCTTTATTTTAAAGTCTATTTTGTCTGATATGAGAATTGCTACTCCAGCTTTCTTCTGATTTCCATTTGTATGGAATATCTTTTTCCATCCCCTTATTTTCAGTCTGTATGTGTCTCTAGGTCTGAAGTGGGTCTCTTGTAGACAGCATATATATGGGTCTTGTTTTTGTATCCATTCAGCCAATCTGTGTCTTTGGTGGGAGCATTTAGTCCATTTACTTTTAAGGTTATTATCGATATGTATATTCCTATTCCCATTTTCTTGTTTTGGGATTGTTATTGTAGGTATTTTCCTTCTTTTGTGTTTCTTGCCTAGAGAAGTTCCTTTAGCATTTGTTGTAAAGCTGGTTTGGTGATGCTGAATTCTCTCAGCTTTTGCTTGTCTGTAAAGGTTTTAATTTCTTCATCAAATCTGAATGAGATCCTTGCTGGGTAGAGTAATCTTGGTTGCAAGTTTTTCGCCTTCATCACTTTAAATATGTCCTGCCAGTCCCTTCTAACTTGCAGATATTCTGATGGAAGATCAGCTGTTAGCCTTAGGAGGATTCCCTTTTCTCTTGCTGCTTTAATATGTTTTCTTTGTATTTAATTTTTGACAGTTTGATTAATATGTGTCTTGGCGTATTTCTCCTTGGATTTATCCTGTATGGGACTCTCTGTGCTTCCTGGATTTGATTAACTATTTCCTTTCCCATATTAGGGAAGTTTTCAACTATAATCTCTTTAAATATTTTCTCAGTCCCTTTCTTTTTCTCCTCTTCTTCTGGAACCCCTATATTTTGAATGTTGGTGCATTTATTGTTGACCCAGAGGTCTTAGACTGTCCTCAGTTATTTTCATTCTTTATTCTTCTCTGCACTAGTTATTTCCACTATTTTATCTTCCAGGTCACTTATCCATTCTTCTGCCTCAGTTATTCTGCTATTGATCCCTTCTAGAAAATTTTTTATTTCATTTATTGTGTTGTTCATCGTTGCTTGTTTCCTCTTTAGTTCTTCTAGGTCCTTATTAAATGTTTCTTGCATTTTCTCTATTCTGTTTCCAAGATTTTGGATCACCTTTACTATCATTATTCTGAATTGTTTTTCAGGTAGACTGCCTATTTCCTCTTCATTTGTTAGGTCTGGTGGGTTTTTATCTTGCTCCTTCATCTGCTGTGTGTTTTTCTGTCTTCTCATTTTGCTTATCTTAGTGTGTTTGGGGTCTCCTTTTTACAGGCTTGCAGGTTCGTAGTTCCCGTTGTTTTTGGTGTCTGTCCCCAGTGGCTAAAGTTGGTTCAGTGGGTTGTGTAGGCTTCCTGCTGGAGGGGACTGGTGCCTGTGTTCTGGCGGATGAGGCTGCATCTTGTCTTTCTGGTGGGCAGGTCCACGTCTGGTGGTGTGTTTTGGGGTGTCTGTAGACTTATTATGATTTTGGGCAGCCTCTCTGCTAATGGGTGGGGTTGTGCTCCTGTCTTGCTAGTTGTTTGTCATAGGGTGTCCCACACTGTAGCTTGCTAGTCGTTGAGTGAAGCTGGCTGCTGGTGTTGAGATGGAGATCTCTGGGAGATTTTTGCCATTTGATATTATGTGGAGCTGGGAGGTCTCTTGTGGACCAGTGTCCTGAACTTGGCTCTTCCACCTCACAGGCACAGCACTGACTCCTGGCTGAAGCAGCAAGAGCCATTCATCCACACAGCTCAGAATAAAATAAAGAAAAAGTAGAAAGAAAGAAAGAGAGAAAGAAAAAGAGAGAGAGAGAAGGAAAGAAAGAAAGAAAGAAAGAAAGAGGAAGGAAGGAAGGAAGGAAGAAGTTAAAATAAAATAAGATAAAATAAAATAAAGTTATTAAAATAAAAATATTAAGAAAAAAAAAAAAACTGGACCGATAGAACCCTAGGACAAATGGTGGAAGCAAAGCTATACAGACAAAATCACACACAGAAGCATACACATACACACTCAAAAAAAAGTGGAAAAAATAATAAATCTTGCTCTCAAAGTCCACCTCCTCAGTTTGGGATGGTTCGTTGTCTATTCATGCATTCCACAGATGCAGGGTACATCAGGTTGATTGTGGAGCTTTAATCCACTACTTCTGAGGCTGCTGGGAGAGATTTCCCTTTCTCTTCTTTGTTCTCACAGCTCCAGGGGCTCAGCTTTGGATTTGGCCCTGCCTCTCCATGTAGGTCGCTGGAGGGCGTCTGTTCTTCTCTCAGACAGAACGGGGTTAAAGGAGCAGCTGCTTCGGGGACTCTGGCTCACTCAGGCCGGGGGGAGGGAGGGGTATGGTGTGTGGGGCGAGCCTGCGGCGGCAGAGGCTGGCATGACATTGAACCAGCCTGTGGTGCGCCGTGCGTTCTCCCAGGGAAGTTGTCCTTGGATCCCGGGGCCCTGGCAGTGGCGGGCTGCATAGGCTACCCTGAAGGGAGGTATGGATAGTGACCTGTGCTCACACACAGGCTTCTTGGTGGCGGCAGCAGCAGCCTTAGCATCTCATGCCCATCTCTGGGGTCTGCGCTGTTAGCAGCGGCTCGCACCCGTCTCTGGAGCTCCTTTTAGCAGCGCTCTTAATCCCCTCTCCTCGTGCACCAGGAAACAAAGAGGGAAGAAAAAGTCTCTTGCCTCTTCGGCAGGTCTGGACTTTTCCCCGGACTCCCTCCCAGCTAGCCGTGGTGCACTAACCCCCTGCAGGCTGTGTTCATGCCGCTAATCCCAGTCCTCTCCCTGCGCTTGCTTCTACTGAAGCCCGAGCCTCAGCTCCCAGCCCCCGCGTGCCCTGGAGGGTTAGCAGACAAGCCTCTCAGGCTGGTGAGTGACTCTGTGCAGGAATCTCTCCACTTTGCTCTCTGTGCCCCTGTTGCTGTGTTCTCCTCCGTGGCTCCGAAGCTTTCCCCCTTTGCCACCCGCAGTCTCCACCCACGAAGGGGCTTCCTAGTGTGTGGAAACCTCTCCTCTCCTTCACCAACTCCCTCCCACTGGTGCAGGTCTGGTCCCTATCCTTTTGTCTCTGTTTATTCTTTTTTCTTTTGCCCTACCCAGGTACGTGGGGACTTTCTTGCCTTTTGGGAGGTCTGAGGTCTTCTGCCAGTGTTCAGTAGGTGTTCTGTAGGAGTTGTTCCACGTGTAGATGTATTTCTGGTGTATCTGTGGGGAGGAAGGTGATCTCTGCATCTTACTCTTCCGCCATCTTCCCCTTGTCCTCATTGTAATTTTGATTTGCATTTCTCTAATGGGTAGTGATGTTGAGCATTCTTTCATGTGTTTGTTGGCAATCTGTATATCTTCTTTGGAGAAATGTCTGTTTAGGTCTTCTGCCCATTTTTGGATTGGGTTGTTTATTTTTTTGATATTGAGCTGCATGAGCTGCTTATAGATTTTAGGGATTAATCCGTTGTCAGTTGCTTCATTTGCAAATATTTTCTCCCATTCTGAGTGTTGTCTTTTCGTCTTGTTTATGGTTTCCTTTGCTGTGCAAAAGCTTTTCGGTTTCATTAGGTCCCGTTTGTTTATTTTTGTTTTTATTTCCATTTATCTAGGAGGTGGGTCAAAAAGGATCTTGCTGTGATTTATGTCATATAGTGTTCTCCCTATGTTTTCCTCTAAGAGTTTTATAGTGCCTGGTCTTACATTTAGGGCTTTAATCCATTTTGAGCTTATTTTTGTGTATGGTGTTAGGGAGTGTTCTAATCTCATACTTTTACATGTACCTGTCCAGTTTTCCCAGCACGACTTATTGAAGAGGCTGTCCTTTCTACACAGTACATTCCTGCCTCCTTTATCAAAGATAAGGTGACCATATGTGTGTAGGTTTATCTCTGGGCTTTCTATCCTGTTCCATTGATCTATCTTTCTGTTTTTGTGCCAGTAACATACTGTCCTGATAACTGTAGCTTTGAAGTATAGTCTGAAGTCTGGGAGCCTTATTCCTTCAGCTCTGTTTTTCTTTCTCAAGATTGCTTTGGCTATTCGGGGGTCTTTTGTGTTTCTATACAAATTGTGAAATTTTTTGTTCTAGTTCTGTGAAAAATGCCAGTGGTAGTTTGATAGGGGTTGCGTTGCATCTGTAGACTGCTTTGGGTAATACAGTCATTTTCACAATGTTGTTTCTTCCTATCCAAGTATATGGTATATCTCTCCCTCTGTTGGTATCATCTTTAATTTCTTTCATCAGTGTCTTATAGTTTTGTGCATACAGGTCTTTTATCTCCTTAAGTAGGTTTATTCCTAGGTATTTTATTATTTTTGTTGCAGTTGTAAATGGAGGTGTTTCCTTAATTTCTCTTTCAGAGTTTTCATTATTAGTGTATAGGAGTGCAAGAGTTTTCTTTGTATTAATTTTGTATCCTGCTACTTTACCACATTCATTGATTAGTTTGCTGGTAGAGTCTTTAGGATTCCCTATGTATAGTATCATGTCATCTGCAAACAGTGACAGTTTTACGTATTTTCCAATCTGGATTCTTTTATTTCTTTTTCATCTCTGATTTCTGTGGCTAAAACTTCCAAAACTATGTTGAATAATAGTGGTGAGAGTGGGCAACCTTGTCTTGTTCCTGATCTTAGTGGAAATGGTTTCAGATTTTCCCCATTGAGAATGATGTTGGCTGTGGGTTTGTCATATGTGGCCTTTATTATTTTGAGGTAAGTTCCCTCTATGCCTGCATTCTGGAGGATTTTTATCATAAATGGGTGTTGAATTTTGTTGAAAGCTTGTTTTTCCATCTATTGAGATTATCATATGTTTTTATCCTTCAATTTGTTAATATGGTGTATCACATTGATTGATTTGCGTATATTGAAGAATCCTTGCATTCATGGGATAAACCCCGCTTGATCATGGTGTATGATCCTTTTAATGTGCTTCTGGATTCTGTTTCCCAGTTTTTTGTTGAGGATTTTTGTGTCTATAATCATCAATGATATTGGCCTGTAGTTTTCTTTCTTTGTGACATCTTTTTCTGGTTTTGGTATTGGGGTGATGGTGGCCTTGTTAAAGGAGTTTGAGAGTGTTCCTCCCTGCTATATTTTGGATAGGTTTGAGAAGGATAGGTGTTAGCTCTTCTCTAAATGTCTGATAGAATTTGCCTGTGAAGCCATATGGTCATGGGCTTTTGTTTGTTGGAAGATTTTTAATCACAGTCTCAATTTCAGTGCTTGTGATTGGTCTTTTTATATTTTTGATTTCTTCCTGGTTTAGTCTTGGAAGGTTGTGCTTTTCTAAGAATTTTTCCATTTCTTCCAGGTTGTCCATTTTATTGGCATATAGTTGCTTGTAGTAATCTCTCATGATCCTTTGTATTTCTGCAGTGTCACTTGTTACTTCTCCTTTTTCATTTCTAATTCTATTGATTTGAGTCTTCTCCCTTTTTTTCTTGATAAGTCTGGCTGATGCTTTATCAATTTTGTTGATTTTCTCAAAGAACCAGCTTTTAGTTTATTGATCTTTGCTATTGTTTCCTTCATTTGTTTTACATTTATTTCTGATCTGATCTTTATGATTTCTTTCCTTCTGCTAACTTTGTGTTAGTTTTGTTCTTCTTTCTCTAACCGTTTTAGGTGCAAGGTTTGGTTGTTTAATTGAGATGTTTCTTCTTTCTTGAGGTGGGATTGTATTGCTATAAACTTCCCTCTTCCAACTGCTTTTGCTGCATCCCACAGGTTTTGGGTCATCGTGTTTTCATTGTCATTTGTTTCTAGGTATTTTCTGATTTCCTCTTTGATTTCCTCAGTGATCTCTTGGCTATTAAGTAGTGTATTGTTTAGCCTCCATGTGTTTGTATTTTTTACAGTTTCTTCCTGTAATTGATATCTAGTCTTATAATGTTGTGGTCAGAAAAGTTACTTGATGTGATTTCAATTTTCTTAAATTTACCAAGGCTTGATTTGTAGCCCAAGATATGGTCTGTCCTGGAGAATGTTCCATGAGCACCTGAGAAGAAAGTGTATCCTGTTGTTCCTGGAGGGAATGTCCTATAAATATCAATTAAGTCCATCTTGTTTAATGTATCATTTAAAGCTTGTGTTTTCTTATTTATTTTCATTTTGGACGATCTGTCCATTGGTGAAAGTTGGGTGTTAAAGTCTCCACTATGATTGTGTTACTGTCGATTTCCCCTTTTATGGCTGTTGGTATTGCCTTATGTATTGAGGTGCTCCTATGCTGGGTGCATAAATATTGACAATTGTTATATCTTCTTCTTGGATTGATCCCTTGATCATTATGTAGTGTCCTTTGTCTCTTGTAATAGTCTTTATTTTAAAGTCTATTTTGTCTGATATGAGAATTGCTACTCCAGCTTTCTCTGGTTTCCACTTGCATGGGCTATCTTTTTCCATCCCCTCACTTTCAGTCTGTATGTGTCTCTAGGTCTGAAGTGGGTCTCTTGTGAACAGCATATATACGGGTCTTCTTTTTGTATCCATTCAGCCAGTCTATGTGTTTTGATTGGAGCGTTTAATCCATTTACATTTAAGGTAATTATTGATATGTATGTTCCTATTACCGTTTTCTTAATTGTTTTGGTTTGTTTTTGTAAGTCTTTTCCTTCTCTTGTGCTTCCTGCCTAGAGAAGTTCCTTTAGCATTTGTTATAAAGCTGGTTTGGTGCTGTTGAGGTCTCTTAGTTAGCTTTTGCTTGTTTATAAAGCTTTTAGTTTGTGCATCGAATCTGAATGAGATCCTTGCTGGGTAGAGTAATCTTGGTTGTAGGATTTCCCTTTCATCACTATAAATATGTCCTGCCACTCCCTTCTGGCTTGCAGAGTTTCTGCTGAAAGATTAGCTGTTAACCTTATGGGGATTCCTTTGTGTGTTATTTGTTCCCTTGTTTCTTTTAATATTTTTTCTTTGTATTTAATTTTTGATAGTTTGAATTGTATGTGTCTTGGCATGTTTCTCCTTCGATTTATCCTGTGTGGAACTCTCTGTGCTTCCTAGACTTGATTAACTCTTTCCTTTCCCATATTAGGGAAGTTTTCAACTATAATCTTTTTAAATACTTTCTCAGTCCCTTTTGTTTCTCTTCTGCTTCTGGGACCCCTATAATCTGTGTTAGTTATTTCCACTGTTTTATCTTTCAGGTCATTTATCTGTTCTTCTGCCTCAATTATTCTGCTATTGATTCCTTCTAGAGAATTTTTAATTGCATTTATTGTGTTGTTCATCATTGTTTATTTGCTCTTTAGTTCTTCTGTGTCCTTTTTAAACTCTTCTTGTATTTTCTCCATTTTATTTCCAAGATTTTGGATATCTTTACTATCATTACTCTGAATTATTTTTCAGGTAGACTGCCTATTTCCTCTTCATTTGTTTGGTCTGGTGGGTTTTTACTTTGCTCCTTCATCTGCTGTGTGTTTCTCTATCTTCTCATTTTGCTTAACTTACTGTGTTTGGGGTCTCCTTTTCACAGGCTGCAGGTTCATAGTTCTTGTTGTATTTGGTGTCTACCCCCAGTGGCTAAGGTTGGTTCAGTGGGTTGTGTAGGCTTCCTGGTGGGGGGACTAGTGCCTGTGTTCAGGTGGATGAGGCTGGATCTTGTCTTTTTGGTGGGCTGCACCATGTCTGGTGGTTTGTTTTGGGGTGTCTGTGACCTTATTATGATTTTAGGCACCCTCTCTGCTGAGGGGTGGGGTTGTGTCCTGTTGTGCTAGTTGTTTGTCATAGGGTGTCCAGCACTGTAGATTGCTCATCGTTGAGAGTAGCTGGGTCTTAGCATTGAGATGGAGATCTCTTTTAACTTTTGATATTACGTGGAGCGGGGAGGTCTTTGGCGGATCAGTGTCCTGAACTCGGCTCTCCCATCTCAGAAGCACAGGCCTGACACCTGGCTGGAGCACCAAGACCCTGTCAGCCACACGGCTCAGAAGAAAAGGGAGAAAAAATAAAAATAAATAAAATAAAGTTATTAAAATAAAATATAAAAAGTAATTAGTAAAAATTAAAAAAAAGAAAGAAGAGAGTAACCTAACCAAAAAACAAATCCACCAATGACAACAAGCACTTAAAAACTATACTAAGAAAACAAACAAAAGAAACACGCCCCCGCCCAAAAAAAAAGGTCAGACAGAACCCTAGGACAAATGATAAAGCAAAGCTCTACAGATAAAATCACACAAAGAAGTATACACATACACACTCAGAAAAAGAGAAAAAGGAAATTATAGCAACCAAATCAATAAACTAATCTATCAATGATAATAAACTCTAAATACTAAACTAAGATAAACATAAAACCAGAAAGAAATTAGATGCAGAAAGCAAACCTCAAGTTTACAGTTGTGCCCAAAGTCCACCTCCTCAATTTGGGATGATTCGTTGTCTATTCAGGCATTCCACAGATGCAGGTACATCAAGCTGATTGTGGGGATTTAATCAGCTGCTCCTGAGGCTGCTGGGATAAATTTCCCTCTCTCTTCTTTGTTCACACAGCTCCTGGGGTTTAGCTTTGGATTTGGACCCTCCTCTGCGTGTACGTCGCCTGAGGGCATCTGTTCCCACCCAGACGGGACAGGGTTAAAATAGCAGCTGATTAGGGGACTCTGGCTCGCTCAGGCTTGGGGGAGGGAGGGGTAAAGAATGCGGGGTGAGCCTGAGGTGGCAGAGGCTGGCGTGAAGTTGCAACAGCCTCAGGTGCGCCGTGTGTTCTCCTGGGGAAGTTGTGCCTGGATCACGGGACCCTGGTAGTGGCGGGCTGCACAGGCTCCTGTGAGGGGAGGTGTGGATAGTGACCTGTGTTCGCACACAGGCTTCTTGGTGGCTGCAGCAGCAGCATTAGTGTTTCATGCCATCTCTGGTGTCCGCGCTGATAGCCACAGCTCGTGCCCATCTCTGGAGCTCGTTTAGGCAGTACTCTGAATCCCCTCTCCTTGCGCACCCTGAAACCGTGGTCTCTTGCCTCTTAGGCAGTTTTGGACTCTTTCCCGGACTCTCTCCCAGCTAGCCGTGGTGCACTAGCCCTCTTCAGGCTGTGTTCACGCCGCCAACCCCAGTCCTCTCCCTGGGATCCGACCTCCGAAGCCCGAGCCTCAGCTCCCAGCCCGCACGCGCCCCAGTGGGTGAGCAGACAAGCCTCTCGAACTGGTGATTGCTGGTCGGCACCGATCCTCTCTGCAGGAATCTCTCCGCTTTGCCCTCTGCACCCCTGTTGTTGCACTCTCCTCCGCGGCTACGAAGCTTCCCCCTCGCTACACCCCGTCTCTGCCAGTGAAGGGGCTTCCTAGTGTGTAGAAACCTTTCCTCCTTCACAGCTCCCTCCAAGAGGTGCAGGTCCCCTTCCTATTCTTTTGTCTCTGTTTTTTCTTTTGCTGTACCCAGGTACGTGGGGAGTTTCTTGCCTTTTAGGAGGTCTGAGGTCTTCTGCCAGCATTCAGTAGGTGTTCTGTAGGAGTTGTTCCACATGCACATGTATTTCTGATGTATTTGTGGGGAGGAAGGTGATCTCCATGTCTTACTTCTCTTCCATCTCGAAGGTCTCCCCAGAAATTCTTCTTTGTGAAAGTGACATTTATAGACATAAATGAGGAGAGGATGTGAGTTTTGCAGGTATCTAGAAGGAGAGTATCCCTGGCAAAACATAGTGATCAAAAATGTCCTGAATGGATCACATGCCTGGCATGGATACAGCAAAGAGGACAATGTGGGTGAACTGACTGAGCAAGGCAGATGGTATTGTGTGATGAGGTCAGAGAGATGAACAGGGTAGGGGTGGAGGTTGGGCTATGCAGAGTCTTGCTGATGCTTATAGAGCTTTGACCTTTACTCTGAGCAAGACTGGGAGATGTTGGAGCATTTTGAGCAGAATAAATCCATGGTCTGACTTCTGTTCTTATGAACTAATTCTGAATGCTCTGTTCAATAGTAGACTGTAGGAGAACTATGGCAGAAACTATTGCAGTAGAATCCTGGCAAAATAGCTGACTGGATCCAGGTCATAGTGAAGAAAAGTCGTGATATTCTGGATATATTTTGAAAATAATGTAATAGCTGATGCATTTAAAGTGGGGTGTTAGCCAAGTAGCTGATCCAAGGTTTTTGTGACCTGTTACCTATGCCGTGCTTCTCAGACAGTCAAGTGGAGATAATAGATGGGACTTCAGATATATGATTTTGTAGTCAGAAGAGAATCTCCAGGCTGGAGATTTCAAAGTGGGACTCATCAGCTTATTTAAATTCATGAGTCTGGATGAGAGCTCTCCCAGCTAGTGAGAATAGATAGACAAGAGAAGAGATCCACGAGTGCTCCCTGGGTCACTCCAGCTTTTAAAAGTTCAGAAAATCAGGGGACATAAGCAGAGGGAACAGGGAAGAAGTGACTGCCACAGGGGAGTCTGTTGGCCTGGAAGCAAAGTGAAGAGTGTTTGAAGAGGAGGGAATGATCAACTGTGTCAAATGCTGCTGATGGATTAAGTACTGAGGATTGAGAACTGACCTGTGGATTTAGCAGCTCATTAGAGGCCTTGACAACAGCAGTCGTGGTGAAGTCTGGTGCTGAAAGGTTGACTGTGATGTTAAGGGGAGCAGAGAAAGGAGATGGTAGCTGGAGTGGCCTGTGGGATGGAGAGAGATTTTTTGTTTGTTTTTAACAGGAAAAAACTACAATCATTGGATGGAAGTTTTGAATATTTGAAAAGTTTATTACTTGTGCATAAATGGAGGGGTTGGGCTTAGTTAAGAGAATGAGAAGGTATAGCCCATCCATAATCACAGGAGTGAAGGCCAGATACATGCGCTGCAGGTACAAGGAAGTAGGTAGAGGAATGGAAGGAGCAGGTGGAAATTTCCTCTTGGTTGCATTTTTTATATCAGTAAAGTTGGAAGTTTATCAGATAATGGGGAAAATAGCAGGAGTAACAAGAAATTTGAAAGAAGATAATCACCTGTGATAGTAGTCCAAAATGTTACTTGGATTTACCTTGTAAATTAATTTTGAGAAATACTATTGATTCTTCTCAAGAATTTTAAAATTAATATCTGTAATGTTTCACTATAAATTTAAATATTATAAAAGTTTCTGGCATATTGTAATTGTTGATATTTATAAATTAAAGTTTTGCATCATTTTTAAGATGCATTAATGGAACCTAAATTAAGTATTTCAAACTCACCATTATCCATTTAAAAATATAAACAAGGTTTTCTCTCTCAGAAATGTTAACATTGTCTCCTTTTCTTCTTGAAATGGAACTTCAGAATTTGAACCTAAGGAGATATATTTATGCTTGAAAATATTTTATTACCCTTTCATACTCCTCTGTAAGAAAACTAGGTATACAAATAGATTTTTACAAAGTTTAATGTGCTAGAAGACAAAAGATTAAAAAGTAGCGAAACAACTTTAAAAGTATTTGTACTCAATCAATAAATGTAATGATATACAATTATCATATATAATATAATTATATATAGTTATATGTGTGCATAACTATCAAACAGTGTATTTGTTGGATCCTTCTGGAATCACACACACACCACATACCACGACTCAGTTAGATTTTCAGGAGGTTTATTGAGGGTGAGGTAGGAGTGGGGAAATGGATAATGCCTGCAAAAAGTAAAAGAGGGAAGAAAGAGATTTGGTGGGAGAGTCTCAAACCACAATGTATATCTGACAAAGTTTTGCCAACCCAACAGAGGCTGCCAAGCAAAAGTTGCCCATCAGAGAAATCTTCCCTTGAGCAGCAGTGACCAAGCCCAGTGATCAAACCTTACTCAATCATTGGTTGAGGGCTGTCCAGGAAGAGCATGGCCTTGGCTGGAGAGCTGAAGCATCAGTTCATGAAGGCACTAAAGCTGGAGGCTTTCAGATGGCTGCAAGCTTTGCAGTTCAACAGAAAATTCCTTCTTGAAGAGAGATCCCAGAAATGATTTTCCCATCACTGCCACAAACATGCAAACTGTTATCAACAATGTATTCTTAATGAGATGGATGGACTTTTTGTATCAAAGTTTATATATCTGTGTGGATATATATTACTTTATTATTATAACAGTTTGAGGTTCAGCATCAATTACATCTTGTATAATTGTAAACCTTAAGAAACCATGTTCACAAAACAAGGATATTTTTTACTTCCTTTCAAATATATGTCAATTATCAAATGATTTTAAATCATTAAGAATTATTTGTAGTAATCTATCAGCTGATGACTCAACTAGGCCCTCCTTTAATTTTGGTGCAATTCAAGAGTTAGAAAAAAAAATGCTTGCAATTTTTTCCCCAAATTATTAGTCATTTAATTTCTTAGTACCTAAGAAATACTCTTAAAAAGATTTAACAAAATTTATTAAATGACAGTTATGCCTGTTACTTTTCATCTAGAGATACCCCTGTTGAAACTGTATAATCAGAAAGGATTATAAAATTCTGAATGTTTTATCATATAAATATTTTTGCTAGTACAATTTTTGATACAGTGTTTTTATTTTAAAATGTGTCCTAAACATATTTTCATCAAAACTTTTCAGCTATAGCTTTAGTTCATTCAGTTTACAAAACATATCTGTCAGAGAATCTAATTGGAAAACCAAGTTGTCATTTTCTTTTTTTAAAAATAAATTTATTTATTTATTTTTGGCTGCATTGGGTCTTCGTTGCGGTGTGCGGGCTTCTCATCACGGGGCTTCACCTGTTGTGGGCCACGGGCTCTAGGCACGTGGGCTTCAGTATTTGTGGCATGCAGGCTCAGTAGTTGTGGCTTGCTGGCTCTTAATCTTCCCGGACCAGGGCTCAAACCCGTGTCCCCTGCATTGGCAGGCGGATTCTTAACCACTGTGCCACCAGGGATGTCCCCAAGTTGTCATTTTCCAACGACCTGTCCAACTTAGACTTTTTTTTCAGAATATTTTTATTTTATTTTTTAATTCAACCAGTACTATTAATGCATATCTTTGTGACATCTGTCTCACTCTAAATCCTAATTCTATGATAAATAGATATAAGGCATAACTCTTGCCATAAATTTGTTCTTTTGATTAGCAAGTCACTGCAACCTTCAATTTCTTATAAAACTGTTTGTTTCTATCTTATAGGACACTCCTTCAGGAGTGATTTTTTTTTTTCCTTTGACAGTAGCAAGGGCAAGGAAGAGATAAGGTAGTTAAATAAAAATTCCCAGTGCTTCTGCCATATCACTTTACAATATATGTTTTATAATCTGATTTCAAAATACATCAGTGTTAGCCAAAGCACATTGTTTCTAAACACCACACTGTGCCCTTAACAGAATAATGTAGGAAACATCAATACATATATCCAACAAGGCGCCTTGATTACAGGAGGCTTCTTGTTCCCAAGGTTTCAAATTCTGAAATCGTCCTTTAGTTTGATGCCCCACAGTTTTTATATATGGGTCAAGGCACCATAGTAAGATTCGGGATGGCTGTGAGATGGCTCTTTTATGAAGTGATAGATGATTACTGTGAAGAGAGAATAGGAAAGAATAAATTGACTGATGCCTACACACTGCAGACATGTTTTTAGATCAGCTTAGAGAAGAGTATGTTTGGAAGTCTCCCTCTGGAAATTGATTTCCTGAGATCTATTCATGTTGTGGAAAAAAAAAAAAAAAACCTTTGTGTATTCCCTGGGATACATATACTCCAAAGGGAAGCCACTGGTCTGGAAGAAAAGGTGAATGAATAATCTAGTGCTTCTCAACTTGAAATGATTTTACCCCTCCTCCCCCTGCCCCCCGCCCCCCTCCAGCCAGGATACATTTCGTAACACCTAGAGAGATATTTTGCTTGTTGCAAACCAGGGATGCTGCTAAACAATCTACAATGCGTAGGAGAGACCCCCACAAAAAAATTATCCAGTTCAGAATGTCAGAGACAGAGAAACTTGTTTTAGAGCTTCACTAATGAATTTGATGTGCAAAGGCCAGCCTCATCAATAACACCTGGCAGTGAGTTAGAAAATGCAAAATCTTAAGTTCCAGATGATTCATTTTCATAGTAAAATTTGAAAGGCCCTGAACTAGGGAGATGCAGTAGCATTTGTAGCAGCACTGATGGTCCAGTTGGCAACCACTCAAAATGGGAAACTGTTTTTATAATACATTTTTTAAAGTTTCATTTTTCTTCTTTCAAATTTGTAGGAAATGTGACAAAAATATTCTGGGCTTAGCTAAATATAAGGTAAACATTGTTCTTATGCATCTCTAAACAATGGCAATGAATTAGATCTAAAGCCTTTGTGAAAAAGACAATATTACACTTGAAATCAAGACATCCATTATAACAGAAACAGAGTAACCTTTTTGTTGTCTTTTCATGCCCAAAATTGAATTTAAAATTTTTAGGCTATTTAAAAAGACAAAACAAACCTGCCTCACACCCAGTTTACATGTAAACATTGCTTCCAAACCCATTTTGTTTTGAGTGATTTGTTTTCCCACAATTCAACCCAAGTCCTCAAGCCATAATAATTATTTTCTGTTACTTTTCCATTTAGAGTATTTTTCAACTAAGACAAGTGAAGAGGGGCAAAGCATATAACAGTTATTAAACTAATATAAAAAAATAAAATGCTGGTTAGAACTAAATTCATAATATTAACTCATTTTCATCCCCTTTAAAACTATTCCCTGGTGATAAAGGTCATTAACTATTTCAGGTTGATAAAATGGCAATTGAAAAATTTCAGTTTCTGTTCACTAAAATGAGCTCTAAATTCTATCAAGCTACTTGTATCTGACTTTTTCAGAAATGTCTAATATTCTTGAGGGGGCTTTACTCCTTAAGAAAATCTGGTATAGCAGAGAATATTATGTTTGAGTGAAAACTGTAGTTGGCTGGAGAAAAAAGTTGAGTCAGTTCATACAGAACTGTTCATATAAAATTTCATTATAGAAAATTTTATTTCTTACTAGTATAAGTACCAGCATTTAAGCTTAACTTTTTAAATAGAATTCCATTGGGATAAAATAAATATTCAATCTATTTACAAATCTTCTGATAAAAATATTCTGCAGTGTAGAGATTTTAAAAATTCATTTAAAATCATCTTTAGGGCTTCCCTGGTGGCGCAGTGGTTGAGAGTCCGCCTGCCAATTCAGGGGACACGGGTTCGTGCCCTGGTCCAGGAAGATCGCGCATGCTGTGGAGCTGCTGGGCCCGTGAGCCATGGCCGCTGAGCCTGCGCGTCCGGAGCCAGTGCTCTGCAACAGGAGAGGCCACAACAGTGAGAGGCCCGCGTACCGCAAAAACAAAAACAAAAACAAATCATCTTTATTATTTACCTCACCATATTGTTACCCATTGCTTTATGCCCCAGTGCTGTAACAAACTGTTAACTGCTTTCTCTGACTTTGGCCCCTCCTCCTGCCAATCCTTTTGTGTACCTTTCAACATGCCATTACTCTTCTCAGAACTCATGTGTACTCTTCCTTAAATTGATCCAAGAATATGCCTCAAGTGTAGGTTTATCTGTGACTGTCAAGATTCTTTACTGTGTAGCTACAACCTCTTCATCTAGCTTCATTCACATTGACTGTCCCCACCCTGGTTTGGAACATACCTTCTTCTTTTCTGTCCCTTACACATCTTATCAATCCTGAGTCTATTACCTTCCTCGTTGTTTCTTTGTTTCCTAGCAAAGAATACCCTGGTTTCTTCCCTCTGCTGGTTCAAATCATAGTCATCACTGAAAGGCTGGCTCATAGCCCATATTCTCCATGAAACCCTCCCTGAAGGATCTACCTCTGGCTCATAATAGTATCCATCTTTTTAAACATTTTTAGCAGTCAATATATTACCAAATGTATGATGGGAAAAAAGGCTTTTATTATTTCTTCACACTAGTCAATATGATGCAGCTGTGATTAAAAGCATGGGCTTCCAGTTATACCTAGTACGAGGTAATGTTTTAACTGATCATTCACTAGCTTAGAATAATGCTTACGTTAACTCAGTTTTATGTGTCTTGGTTTCTTCATTTGTGTGACTTTACCTAACTGGTCAGCTCATTATGATTACTTACTACATGAAAAGTATTTGTCAGAGTGGTCAGCACGCAATTCAGGTTAGACATGTATCAGCATCCTCACCATCATGATCATTGTCATTGTCATCATCTCCCTAATAGGATATAAGCTCATCCATTGCAGAGGTCAACTCTTACACTTGCCCTAGAACTCTATGCACATAATTAGTGTTGAGCATATTGCAGTGCCAGTGAATATTTAATTATTAATTCATTTTATTCTTATTCACCTCTAGCTTCTACTCCCAAGGCTGTGCCAACATTGTTCTAATTGTCTCATTTCAGGTAATATTAGGTACTGTAAAATCCCTTATCTTTATTTTTCCCCAAAGACAATGAACATCCTTATCAGAAAGAATATTGTAAGCTGGACATTTAGCATATGTTCTCATTAGATCAAGTCTTTTGCAGACAGACAGAAGTAGCGAGTTTCACTGTAACCATTATAGAATGAAACTTGCTTACAGCAAACAACCTTCAGAGCACTGTACGACTTCATTCTGGGCATATTTTCATTCTACTTTTTGCATATGTCTATTTTTCTTTCAATGTCTCTAGAATTTCATGTGCTGAGTTTATGTCCATTTCATGGAAGGTCATATAATCACTTCTACTAATTTATCACACTTTCTCATCTCTCCCTCCCCACTTCTAAATAATTCCAGCTATTTTCTTAAAGGCAGTTCATCTGTAAAATGAAAAAAAAAAATCTCCTTCTAAAAATGGCAGATCTGGAGAGCAAGCGGTGGGGATTAGGGAGGTGCTTGGTGGTAGAAAGCTTTGTTACCAGGAAATCTAGACTGAAAAATAGACATACCTGCATCCTTCAGAATAATGGGTCTACTTATGCATCTTACAAGATCTTGGGTCTTAGGATGTGTTAAAATATATATGGAGATTAATAGCCATATTATCTTCTGTTTTGATGAGATCCATGGGGACTACTATACACAATCATTGCAGACATAGTTATTGGGGACCTATATATTAAAGTCAGTGTATTGCATTTTGGAGGGTACAAATGTGATTAAAACCCAAATACTTGGGCTTCCCTGGTGGTGCAATGCCTGAGAATCCGCCTGCCAATGCAGAGGACATGGGTTCGTGCCCTGGTACGGGAAGATCCCACATGCCGTGGAGCGGCTGGGCCCGTGAGCCATGGCTGCTGAGCCTGCGCGTCCAGAGCCTGTGCTCCGCAACCGGAGAGGCCACAACAGTGAGAAGCCCGTGTACCACACACAAAAAAAAACAACAACAGAAAAACCCAAATACTCCTAGTAAAAATTTATATTATCAAGACTATTACTTGAATCATGGCTACACTTTTAACCACTACATTTAGGGGATGTTATAAATCAGTCAGATGGTGAAAAATAAAAGACATTTATAAAAAGATTGTTTGAAGTATATAAAAATATTAAGCCAAGAGAGAAGACTGAACAACATATGTGATAGTTATTTTCAAGTTTTATTTACTGTATCTCAGGATTAGTCCAGAGAACATAAATAGGACCAAAGAAGAAAGGGAGGTAAATTTTAATTATGAAAAAGTCTAATGATTAGAGTTATCTATCCTTTAAAAATAGTTGTTGGCAAGGGAAAGACCTCCTGGGACTGAATAGCAATAACAAAATGGCTCTAAATGTTGAATATTAGGAATGCTGTAGAAGGAAATCTTGAATGTGATGAAAGATTAAGTTACAATTTCTCTAAAGTCGCCCTCTAAATTTGGGAAATAATATTCCATGAAAGTTCAGACAAATACAAACAAGTTAATTTCCTTTTACTGTTAGATCCTTCTGACTTTTAATATTAACTTATTTATATTTTGAATAGAGTATATTTTAATTTTCGCCATGTCATAAAATATGAAACACTTATTCTTCTATAAAAATGTAATAAAAATTGATGGTAAGGTAATCTTATTGTTGGTTAAGATTATCTTACTGCATACTTTTCTTTGGGTTGTCTTGAGTAGTGGTCCTCAAACTTTCTTGATTGCGCAGTAACAAGCAATAACAAAAACAACTACAAAAACAAAACAAAGCTTGGACTCACAAATTGTGAATTGTATTTATTTCTGGTATACACATACACACACACACAGTAGAACTAATATTTTATATATATATATATTATAAAATAGTCTTAAATAGAAATTTTCTAAAGATGAGTTAAAGAATGTATAATATATTTTAATAAATGTATCTCCTTTATTAATAGTATAAATTGTTTTATTTTTAAGGTACTAAATATTTTGGCTCTCATTTAAAATAAATTCTATTTAATAGTACTCATTATGATGACCTCATACTATTATTAGGGACATAAAAATGCAGAAAGAGGATATATTTTTATTGTTTACAATAAAGATATAAATCTTTACTTCAAATAGCCATCTAAATCATTTTGAAATTTTTTGGCCATCTTCTTTTTAGATTCATACATGAATTACACATTATAATTAAATTGATGAAGAGCTCATTCTAGAAGAAGTGATGGTTCTGCTATTTTATTGTTCTTTCCTTGTATACACTTTATTGTTACAGTAGTCAATGTACAATTTTTTGCAGAATTATGGTTAAGTTACCTGTCAGTTTTTTTCAGAGTTAGCTTAAAGTTAGATATTATAATTTTGTACTGAAGAAGAATAACAGAATGAGGAAGCCACAGTTAACTTATCCCCTTTGTGGAACCATACCCTTTTCCTTAAATACTGATGTCATAGGTGACACATTTGATGATTTGATAATTGATCAAAGGCTGTGGGGGATGCCAATGATGTTAGTGTCAATGTGTGTGTGTGTGTGTGTGTGTGTGTCTGTGTGTGTGTGTGGGGGGGGTTTGTGTATGAAAGAGGGGTGGGGGAGAGAGAAAGGGAAAGAGAGACTATATACATATCAAATATCTTCCCTTCTCACACTGCATCTTCTTTGTAAGCCTTGGGATATGTGTACCTGAATTTTTAAACTATAGGGTTGGAGATTATTCCAATTTTATATTACATTGAATAAAATAGTAAATTTGATGTCTTGTGTTTTGTGAATACATACTATGTATTGACTTGAAAGACAATATATATAATTTAATCTGACAAGTTCTTCTCCTATTTAATTTTTTTATTTCTAGTGAAATTCAGAAATTCTGTCTTCATGTGAAGCTATTTTATGTGATACTTGCATAATAGTGAGCATAATATGTGCTTTATCATATATTTACAAAAGCAATGGATAAAACATGATAATCATAGGTGCTATTAGTTAGTTCTCTAGTTTTTTTTCAACTAAGGATTTCACAGAAATTCATTGCTTTGATTGATATTTAGTTTGTTCTATGAAATGTATGAAATATCACCATGTTTTAGACTTTAAGGAATCTTCTAGGGCCTATCTTGTCTAACATCCCTTTGCAAATGTGGAAACAAATATAGAAACTGATGATATTGTATATTTTTCAGAGCCTCAAATCTCTCAATGGCTTTGGACTCAAGAGTAGATTTTTTTTTCTAGGTATGTCTTTTGTTAATAGCAAAATAATTTAACCTGTTACCTAAATTCCTTCTGATCACATATTATTCTCTGGATTTGACCAAGTCTCAAACCTTCACCCTATTGTCAGTGTCATAGCTCCACTGCGCTAAGGCTCATGTTTGCATAAGTTGGTTGATGAACTAGTTGGCATAGGAAGGTAATGAATTTTATGTGGTAGAATTACAAAAGCCATCATAGAAGGTGAATTGATTAAAACACACAGTAATTCCCCAGATGGGAGAGAATTGGTCTGGTCCCCTACACACACACACACACACGTGCACGCGCGTGTGTGCACACACACACTGAAGAGATAGAACAATTATTACTGTAGAAAACAGTGAAAATGAATATTCTAACTAGGTTATTTTCATAGAGGGAACAAAGTTTCATCTAACTAAAGTAAAATGATAGGTGAAAGTTATTGAATGTTTACGTGGAAGAAAAAAGAAAGCTGGGATTAGAAATCAGGAATCTGTTCAGCTGGTCTTTATGGAGGACTTGAATGTACTTTGAGGAAAGGAATGAACCAACACAATTCTAGGAACATCATCAGAAGAAATTGTAGATGTTTACTTCAGGGTTCATCAAAAACAACTGATTCAGTCCCACTTAAATGTTTGCTTCTGTTCCCTACTCCAGCTTCATGAGCATATCCTTTTCTTTTCAGTATTTTTTATTGTATAATATCTGTTTTCTCACCTGGGCCATTTTAATTAGAATTAGAAAAAATGTAATCTCTTAGCATATTAACTGTATACGTTATTCCCTACTGGTGGGGTAAATTTGAAAGAAGGGTCCCATTGACCTAGGTCCATTCCAGATCTAAAAACTAGGCCAGTGGAGATCTGGCTAGATCTCAGTCCCCTCTTGTCACCCCACCCCAGCCCCATCCCATGACCACATAGCCCCATCTTTTCATTTCTTTATTGTTTCTCATTCTTCATAATTTTGGCTCTCATTAAATCTCATGGCTATGAACCCATCTCTGCTTGTTATCCTTTTAGTTTCAATTTCCACTACTAGATTTTTCATTATCTCAGCATTTTCAGGTCAAATTTCTGAGAGAGAATTCAGTCAACTTCATCTTTTCTGAGCCAGAATATGTCACATATCTAAGAATTTGGTGCTCTAGGGTCAGCAGTTGTCAAAAGCTAGGAGTGCGGTCTCTTGGTTCTTTTGAAGAAGATATATGGATTTATGATTAAATGCTCCATAACAAAAATACTGTCCCTTATGAAATTCATTCAGTTTCTTTGGGACTGCTTTAATGAACAAAAGAAAAAAAAATCCTCATTACTTGCTTAAAGGAACATCCTTAAACCTAATCTAGAGGACTTTCTTAATTACTCAGATGCCATATCACTTAGCAAGTTAATTACGTATATTTTAATGAAAAAAAAATTGTGAGTACTAGGTTAAAGTAAGAACCTTCTTAAAGAAAAACTGTTTCTCTACTTAACAATATTTCTGATGACAAATGTGTGGGTTTTCCATACGAAGCAATTCTCCAATACCCTGCAGACACCAACTGGGTGTCCTACAATTTAATTCAATTCTGATACTAACTACCCAAATTTAGTGCAGACCCAGCAAGTTAAGGGCTCAGTCCCAAAAGACTGCCTCTCATTTCAGATGCCATGAGCCTCACAAGACCGCCTCTCATTTCAGATGCCAATCACAAGTAATGGGTCCCTAGGTTACCTACACTTCTGTCTAATTTGGCTACAAATCAGGGATTCCCATGACCTCCTCCTCAGGCTTGATAATTTGTTATAATGACTCATAGAACTCAGGGAAACACCTCATTTAATATTAGTAGTTTATTATAAAGGCTATTATAAAGGACACAAGTGAACAACCAGATAACGAGGTATGTAGGATGAGGTCTTAGAAGTGTCTTGAGTGTAAGAGCTTCTGTCTTCATGGAGCTTAGGGTGTGTCACCCTCCCAGCATGTGGATGTGTTCAATAATCTGGAAGCTCTCTAAATTCCTTCCTTTAGGGTTTTTATGGAGTTTCCAACATATGCATGTTTGGTTAAATCATTGGCCATTGGTGATTGACTACGTCCCCAGTCCTTCCTCCATCCCCAGAGGTTGTGGTATGGGGCTGAAAGTTCCAACCATCTAATCACATCCTTGGTTCCTCTGGCAATCAGCCCCCATCTTGAAGTTATCAAGAGTCACCTCTTTAGCATAAACTCAGGTATGGTTGAAAGGGGCTTATTATAAATTACAAAAAACATTCCTCTCACCCCTATCACTCAGGATTTTTGGCACTCTGTGCCAAGAACTGGGGACAAAGACCAAATATATATTTCTTCTTATGTCGCAAGATCACAATTCTGTTTTGAGGAGATTCTGCTGTGGCAAACAGTAATTAGAGCCATTTATTTACCAGCTAGACATTTCTCATTCCATGGTGGTCTGCAGGTGGTGCCTTTAGTGTGGTGGTCCACATTGTCCCTTTAGTGGGGTTATACTCAAGAGGATGACTAAGACAGCTGTGAACTGGCAAGAACTGAGACTAACTTACCTAGAGAAACAAAGAAAATGCATTCAATGCACCATCAAGAAGAAACGGTAACTTTGATGAAGTTAACAGGCAATCCAGGACAGTTCAGCATCAGTTATGAGTAAGTCAGATGTTAAAAGCTTGTTTAGCCCTAAATAAAGCACTATTTAAGGGGAATTTTTGTTTGTTTGTTTTGCTTTGCTTTTTTTTTTAACATCTTTATTGGAGTATAATTGCTTTACAATGGTGTGTTAGTTTCTGCTGTGTAACAAAGTGAATGAGCTATACGTATACATATATCCCCATATCTCCTCCCTCTTGCGTCTCCCTCCCACCCTCCCTATCCCACCCCTCTAGGTGGTCACAAAGCAACCAGCTGATCTCCCTGTGCTATGTGGCTGCTTCCCACTAGCCATCTGTTTTACATTTGGTAGTGTATATCTGTCCATGCCACTCTCTCACTTCATCCCAGTTTACCCTTCCGCCTCCTCATATCCTCAAGTCCATTCTCTATGTCTGCGTCTTTATTCCTGTCTTGCCCCTAGGTTCTTCAGAACCTTTTTACTTTATTTTAGATTCCATACATATGTGTTAGCATATGGTATTTGTTTTTCTCTTTCTGGCTTACTTCACTTTTGATAATACAATTATACCTTCCTTTTACTGGAATTTTACATTTTGCATTTTTACTTTTTTATCCAGATGATATTCATCACTATTTGCCAGATGTATCATAGATACTAATATGCTGTTATTGCTTACACTCTTTCTAATCTTCAGAGCCACCTTGAAATGTTGGACTTATTCCCATTTTATGGAGGAAGGAATTGCAAATCAGATAATTAACTTTCCCACAATGTAGGATCAACAGTGTTTAGGCCCCAATCTACCTCCAAACATAGGTCCTTTCACTATATCATACTGTCCTCTCTTCCCATGTATTTAGAAGGAAAAACAAAGATAAAATATTTTTGGCCAATTGGCACTAGTTGTGTCAGAAAGTATGCATCTCTGATAGACATGGATTGATCATAAGATTATTCCTGCACTTTCCAATTCCCCTTATAATTAAGAAAAGAATATATCGTTTTACTCTCCTACCATTATCAGGTAGTTCCAGCTTAAAAGAGTATGCTTAACATGAATTTGCTGAATAAGACATCTGATTGCATGTCTTCTACACACAAAGACCTTGAAGAAAGTTATTTGGTGGAAAATGCCCTAAATGAATTCAGGAACTTCAATATGAATGAAAGATTCAAACAAGGAAGGAAAGGAAAAATGTGCTCTAAAGACTTTTTTAAGACTGACTAGGCTTTTCCATTTGTGTACTGTATAAGATTTTACTAGAATGTTCAAAATTAAACCACATTAAAGTAATCAAAGCACTCTTAGAAATGACTTCATAATAATGATTGGGACTTGAAGATACAGCTGGTTTTGGTTAAGTACTGCCTATTGAAAATTATTTGAAGTAAAGTGAAAAGTAAGAAAAAAATTTCCTTCATAATTGTTCACATTTTAGAACATTAATATAGGGTGTGATCAAGTGGTAAATATGGCACACAAATATATTGCTGTAATTTTAAAATTCAGCGTCCCTTTGAAAACATACATAATGAAAGGCCTGAGAATTTGGTATGGCTACTTGTATCAATCAGATACTGCCAGATTTTGCTGTCCATGTGCCAGCAAATTTCTCCCTCATTTTGCTCCTAACTTCTCAGGCAACCAAATTATGTACAGTGCTCTTCTCCCCCACCTCCATCTCCACCTCAACCCCTTCATTCAGAGGGTTTTGTTTATCAGTTTCCAATTCTTACATGAGGGAAGTTTAGACACATAACTCCAAGTATGGCCTGATTTTGAAGCCAAGCCCTGAGTTGAATTGGCCCCTGACTCTTCTTCCTGGACAACCTACTCTTAACTACTCTAAAATATGCCAGACTGAAGATGTTAGCAGATTATAATGGAAGTACTATGCAGCAGACCAAGAATTTTAGTTTCACTTTAAATATACAATTAATACCAGATTAGTTAATGCATTTTATTATAGGTATGTCATGATTTAGAAAATATTTCAAAACAGTAAGGACTCAGAGTAATTATATTCATGATGATAGTGATGATAATATTAATATTAAAAATAGCAATAATTATATGTTACAATTTGCAAGCATTCACAGATTTTCAGGGAAAAGAAGTACTGAAGACATAAATCATCACATCTATGCTATCTCATCTGTTTGGATTGATCAAAAATATGTAATCCTCCAAAAACATTTTTCTGTTTTTTTTTTTAAGTATTTGCATATTCCCATTCCATTTATTTGGAAGCCCATGGTTAGTTATCCAAGATACCTGCCACACAGATCTGTTCTATCTTCTTGCCTGGATGACCCTTCAAGTATTTCTAATTTCTTGGTGGAAGTGTTCTGTTCTACATTTTCCCCGGCTCATTTTCGCCCTGGCCTCTGTCCAGCAACTCTTTCTCTTTCTTGCATTACTTCCACAACCTGAAGCTCTGACTTACAAACTTCCTCTCACTTGTGTTTTTCCTGAGAAAGTCAGATTATTTGTCAAGTACACTGAATGAAATGCTCAGCCAAAGTATCTTTCCTTTCCCTGGTATTGAAACGTTGCAGAAAGCTTGCTGAAAACAGAGACTCTGTTTCTTTTTTTCCATCTGTAATTTGCCACATGATCTTCAAAAGTCCCCGAAAGAGAACCAATAGTGATTTTTATATATTTACTCCAAAAGACAGGAATCCCTGTCAAGATTAACATCAAAATATGTGCCCTAACTTAAAGAGAATAGGCATAATTTCAGCTTAGTTCCCTCCTTAATTCCTTTCCTGATGTCCTCTCACCATGCTCCAGCGTGCTAAAAATATGTAACAGGTTGAAATTCCTATCATTTCTTCAGAATTGCATTCTAATCTTTCAGCCCTTCAGTCTGTGCTATGAAATTTGCTTAATTCTTAAATGATGTATAGTGTATGACCTCTTTATCCTCCCTCTCCTCTCCTTTCCTCTCTCTCTCTCTCTGACTTTAAGAATTATGTGCAAAATTCTGTTGAGATTTATGTGAAACAACACCCTACTTTCAGAAACGTTTCTCATATCAAAAAAAAAAAACCCACAAGAAATGCACAT
Source organism: Lagenorhynchus albirostris (assembly GCF_949774975.1). Classification (NCBI taxonomy): domain Eukaryota; kingdom Metazoa; phylum Chordata; class Mammalia; order Artiodactyla; family Delphinidae; genus Lagenorhynchus; species Lagenorhynchus albirostris. The sequence continues at coordinate 18,695,876 of NC_083095.1, forward strand.
TCTTGGCTAACAAACTTTTAAATGCCCTAACAGAAAGTGGAAAATTAAGTCACTTGAAATACTTCTGAATATCTAGCTTTTGCAAAACACACAGAGGCAGAGAGAGTTGACCAAATAGTTCATCTCTGAAGATTTGATACCTTCCAAATGCATTTACTCACCTCTGTCATATTTTTGGTGTGTTTTTGTCATACATTTATAGTTGTGTGAAACCAGGAAGGGGTTATGAATAGTAGGTAGAAGAGATAGAGTGATATAGAATCACGCTGGGTGAAAAGGTCTTTATGTTTTGGATCTTAAACAAAGAAAAAGACATTCTAGGGCTTCCCAGGTGGTGCAGTGATTGAGAGTCCACCTGCCGATGCAGGGAACACGGGTTCGTGCCTGGTCCGGGGAGATCCCACATACCGTGGAGCAGCTGGGCCCATGAGCCATGGCTGCTGAGCCTGCGCGTCCGGAGCCTGTGCTCTGCAACGGGAGAGACCACAGCAGTGAGAGGCCCGCGTACAGAAAAAAAAAAAAAAAAAAAAAAAAAAAGACATTCTATTCTTAGGAGAATAGGTTAATATGTAAAGTATTAAGAACATCTCGTAATAGCCATAAGGAACCAGAGGGTTCTTTGTACATCTGTTTTAAAACTATTTTAAAGTATAATTTCACACCTAAAATAAAAATCATAAATTCGCTACTATCACTAACACAGTAAAACAAGAATATTAATTACATTATATACTTTCAATTCCACAAAACAGTAATTCTCTGTACTCTGAAGACATGCCAAGACCACAAGAATTTGAATGCCACAGCACACCTGCAAACCAGGCCAAAAGGAAAGGAAAAGTATATATGAGTACTGTTAGTTTATTTTCTTAAGTGGCAACATTTAAAAAAAAAAGATGCATTAAAAACATATGAACTTATACATTCCAGCTATAAAAAGACCAGAATTAAGCTAATATTACATTTCAGTAAATATAGAATAAATCACAGCATTATATGTGTATATCGGGGTCTCTAAATTATTTGAGATAAAAAAGATTTAGCTCATGCACTGTGGTATAAAATAAATGATTTTTTCTGGATAATTCTGGAAAGGCAGAATATAGTGTAAATGTCACAGCTGTGAGGCTAATAGCAGAGAAAAGAGTTGGAGCTAAATCTTAATGCATCGTATGAATGCCTGTGCACACACAGGAAATGGGAGAGGAGAACAGAGGATTGTTTTACTTTTAAGAACCATTTTCTGGATACATTTTGGCCCTACTTCCTCAGTGAAAGATAACTTCAGGTTGGATAATTTAATAAACTAGGAACAGAAAAATGTGAGGGATCAAAAGAACCAGCAGCCAGTTAAATCAAAGTGATCCACAGGACCTCCAAAGAATATAATAATGATAACATATTAAATAATAAATAAAATATATTAGCAAACTTCTAAATAGGTTATAAGCAGCTTAACCCATGAAGACCAGATTACTCCTATGTAAAACAGGGATAATAAAGCTAGGATCAATATATGGGAGAAGCACCAAAGTACTGTCTGGTACACAGTAGATGCTCAATAATTGAGTGCTGTGATAACAATAATAATTACACTTGGTGGCAGTAGTTGTAGTAATAATTACATATTATTAAATACATTCAAATTTCTGTCTCACTTGTTCTTCCAGAAAGACCTTTGAAATATGTAGTTTTTCAGTTTGTATGTAAGATACAGTGATTTGGACAAGAGTCATAAATTTAAAAATTATAAATTAGACTTATAAATCATAGTTATTTATTAATTATAGATACATAAAATTTAGGTCTCCTGACCCCATGTATCATCTCTCCCCCACCTCCTCCTCCCCAGCTGGGATTAGAGGGGCAATTGATTATATGACCATGAGCCTGACTTTGAGTCCTTTGTATCATTGCTACTTGGAGTGTGATCCCATTCTAGCAGCTTCAGCATCACTGGGAGCATATCAGGAAAGGATAACCTTAGGCCCATCCCAGACCTGCTTAATCAGAGTCTGCATTTTAACAAGATTTATAGGTAATCCATACACACATTATAGTTTGAGAATCACTGCCTTAAAACATTAATTCTCAAACTTTGCTCTACTCGAGGAACTTAAAAAAAAAATACTGATGTCCTGGATTTGCCTTGGACTGACTAGATCAGAATTTATAGAGGTGGGTGGGTCAAAGCATCAGGGTTTTGTGTTTTGTTTTGTTTTTGTTTTATAAGCTCAACAGCTCCTGATGATTGTTTTGTGCAGCCTGTGGTCTTTGTAAGTGGGTGGCTTAAAGAAAATGTAAATGTAGAAGGGATGCAGAGCACTTACAGGACAGTTGCCCAGTTGGTCAACTTCAATAATTCAAATGGGACAGGAAAGAATAAAACAGAACCGGTAATTTCAGTACACAAAGAACAAGGTACAGTCATAAGGCTTTGCATAGCTAAGCCCTGCCCTACTTCTCTCTTCGTCATTTCCTGGCATTCCCTTTAGGTTATGGTCCAGACATACACACTCCTCAAACTCACCACGGTCCTGCTCAGGTCTTTAGCCACCTTTTGGAGATAAGATTGCCTTTCTCTCTTCTCAGAATCCTCACAGATCCCAGCCTCACCCAGCTAACTTCTACTGCTCTGTCTCAGAATAAAAGAGGCCATTCCTGACCCATTGCACCTGTTGAAATCAGGTTCCCCAGTCTTATAGAATGCTTTACTTCCCTTCAGAATGTTTACCAATACTTTAATTATGAATTTATTCATATGACTATTGACCTCTCATTAAACCACAATTCCCAGAAGGGCACAGGCGATTTTGTCTGTGTTCAGAATATAATTATAAGCAAGAGTCTGACAATCAAATTGAAATATCTGGAACAGGATAGAAAGCTCAGAGATAAACCCATGCAGCTATGGGCAACTAATCTATGATAAAGGAGGCAAGAATATACAATGGAGAAAAGACAGTCTCTTCAATAAGTGGTGCTGGGAAAACTGGACAGCTACATGTAAAAGAATAAAATGAGAATACACCCTAACACCATACACAAAAATGAACTCAAAATGGATTAAAGACCTAAGGCCAGACACGATAAAACTATTAGAGGGAAACATAGGAAGAACACTCTTTGACATAAATCACAGCATGATCTTTTTTTTTTTTCTCGCACGTACCTCTCACTGTTGTGGCCCCTCCTGTTGCGGAGCACAGGCTCCGGATGCGCAGGCTCAGCGGCCATGGCTCATGGGCCTAGCCGCTCTGCGGCATGTGGGATCTTCCCGGACCGGGGCACGAACCAGTGTACCCTGCATTGGCAGGCGGACTCTCAGCCGCTGCGCCACCAGGGAAGACCCACAGCATGATCATTTTTAACCCACCTCCTAGAGTAACGAAAATAAAAACAAAAATAACAAAATGGGACCCAATGAAACTTAAAAGCTTTGGCACAGCAAAGGAAACCATAAACAAGATGAAAATACAACCCCCAAATGGGAGAAAATATTTACAAATGATTCAATGGACAAGGGATTAATCTCCAAAATATACAAGCAGCTCATGAAGCTCAATATCAAAAAAATAAACAACCCAATCCAAAAATGGACAAAAAACCTAAAGAGACATTTCTCCAAAGAAGACATACAGATGGCCAATAGGCACATGAAAAGATGCTCAAAATCACTAATTATTAGAGAAATGCAAATTAAAACTACAATGAGGTATCCACTTCACACCGGTCAGAATGGCCATCATCAAAAAATCTAAAAACAATAGATGCCAGAGAGGGTGTGGAGAAAAAGGGAACCTCTTGCACTGTTGGGAGGAATGTAAATTGATATAGCCACTATGGAGAACAGTATGGAGGTTCCTTAGAAAACTAAAAATAGAATTACCATATGACCCAGCAATCCCACTACTGGACATATACCCAGAGAAAACCATAATTCAAAAAGACACATGCACCCCAATGTTCATTGCAGCACTATTTACAATAGCCAGGTCATGGAAACAACCTAAATGCCCACTAACAGATGAATGGATAAAGATGTGGTACACATATACAATAGAAGGTTACTTAGCCAGAGAAAGGAACGAAATTGGGTCCACATTTGTAGAAACGTGGATGGACCTAGAGACTGTCATACAGAGTGAAGTAAGTCAGAAAGAGAAAAACAAATATCATATATTAACACATATATGTGGAATCTAGAAAAGTGATACAGATGAACCTGTTTGCAAGGCAGAAATAAGACACAGACATAGAGAACAAACGTATGGACACCAAGGGGGGAAGGTGGGGGTGAGATGAATTGAGAGATTGGGATTGACATATATACACTAATATGTATAAAATATATAACTAATGGGAACCTGCTACATAGCACAGGGAACTCTACCTAGTGCTCTGTGGTGACCTAAATGGGAAGGAAATACAAAAAGGAGGGGGTATATGTATACATATACATATGATTCACTTCACTGTACAGTAGAAACTAACACAACATTGTAAAACAACTATACCCCAATTAAAAAAAAATCTAACTGAAATATTAACATGATTGAACTAAAATATAGGTACAAGAACATTAACTGATGCATTATTGTAATTTAAAAACTAGAAAATTCCCTAAATTTTTATCAGTAGAAAAATAGATAAATTATGGTGCTAAACCTAATGGAACCCAAGACAATAATTAAAATGAATGATGTAGATAATACAGATATATATGAAAGGGCATGAAAAATATCTATGATTTATAATTTTTTTTTAAAAAGCACATTGCAGAAAAAAATTATAAAGTATGATTATATTTTATGTTTAAAAATATGTATGTTTTACATGAAGGCATATGTGCATGTTCATGCACAGATACACGTACATATGTATGTTTTCCCTTGGGCACACTGTTTAACTTTCTGTTCCTGTATCAGCCAGTGCTCTTTGTATCTTGGGGACCATTGTGGTTGTTACCTAAAGCATAATACTCTTTTATTTCCTTTATTGGGTGACTCCTGTGTGACTACCATATCTCAGCTCATTGCTAATGAACCCACACTCCCTTCATTATACATCCCTATACCATGAATACCTCTCTTTTGTCATATTCATCCCAGTTGTAACTTTACAATCATTTCTGTAACTTCTTGGGGGCATGCTTATCTGTTCCACTGGGTGGAAGCTCTGGAAGGCTGCTGTGAGGTCAATGTGCATATCTTTGTACCTTCAGAGTCTAGAACAATGTCTAGTGCTGTATAGAATCAAAACTAATTATTTAGCGAATAAGTAGCAAGCCAGAATTTAAACCAAACTCAACTGCATTCTAAAACTTGTGCTCTTAATTAGTAACAAATTACCGATTAAAGTTTCAAAATCATATTTTACTAAAACAGAAATACCAAAGCCAGGAAACACTTCAGTGAGCACTGTCTCTGAACTGTTATTATTATCTCTGAGGAGGAGGGGGAGGGATCATGAGAATTTTCTTATCTGTTGATGATCCAGTAACAACCATTGGGAATTCTTTCACTGATAACCTACATGATTTTATACTCGTTTATAATATCTACCTTGTGATTTGCCAAAGTCAATAGTTCTGATAAATTCTGTCGATTGCTAATGCTTTGTTCCCGTGGGAGATTGTATTCTCACCTATCCAAGGAATTCAAGCATGTTCAGTTCCATAGACAGATAGTAATAACATCAATTAGAAAAAAAAAAAAAAAGAGACCTCAGTCAAAATTGGAAAATCATTTTGCTTGGAATTGAAGCAAAATTAGATTATAAATCTGTGCATATTTAGGTTGCCTTTAGCATTGACCTTAGATTTGATCTACAGACAGGTCATGTGCCTGGGTAAGTAATCATATAGAGAGGTAAAGACAGTCATTCAAGATAAAGGCATTCTAATGTTTTCTAAAGTTGACAGAAATACCACATTTTATTCTTTTCTAAAAGGAAATTTATAACTGTACCTTCAAGATTTTCACAGACACATTTGCCTCCTGTCCCCTCTAAAAACCTTTCTGGCTTAGGACAAAACCCATTAAGATTTGAATTGTAATATGATTTGAGCAAAAGTTCAAAGAATATTATTTTTAAAGTTTATTTTATATTCATATATGTGAAATCATACTAATATTACATGAATTAGATGAGCATCATATGAGTCATAAGAACATTATATAAATTATAGGTATATGAGAAATTGCTCACAAGGCCTACAGGGTTTTCTTTTGAATAGTCTCAGTGGTGGTAAAACTTGGTTCCAGAAAATCAGTTCCACGCTTAAAATTTAGTCTATCTGTCAACATGTTTGTGTATTTATCTATCTATGCACACACACACAAACATACACACACATGCACACTCAAACATGCACACTGACACATACACACATATATATGCACACATACTTACCCTCTCTTTCTATATATATAGGTGTGTATTTTTTCATGTATAGATATAGATTTCTTTGAAAAGTAATTATTGTCTAGTGGAAGAAGAATTAGATTTTGCAACAGAGGACTCACTCTTAGTTCTGGCCCAAACCTGCAAGAACACCCTGGCTAAAGCACTCCATCTTCCTGCTTCCTGCTTTTCTTGCTTATTACTTCATATGATAATTAAGGGCAGGAAACTGAATGACTGTTTAGTTCTGATATTACCTAGTTTTACCTTCTTTTTCTTTTCCTCTCAACATACACCACATTTAAAGAACATTTTCCCCCTCAGCTTTGAATTGATCTAAATCTTACAAGGAGGTAGTTTTATTTATAATTAGCTAAGATTGTTATTTTGTGTCTGAGAAAGGAAAGACTGGAGGAATACCCAGCTGTCTTTTGCACATCAAATGTCTCTCATGGCATGACATTTTGATGAGTTAAAGTATAAATGAATCAAAGGTAGACTTTGTACTCCTTAAAATTCACATGGGGTTGCATACTGGGAAGGATGTGTTTTAGTGTGCTATTCTTAAAACATTTGAAAAAATAATATGACATCTACCAAATATCAAATAGAGCAGCGTGTCTTCAGGGGTGTGTGTGTGTTTGCAGACAGGCTTTGTGTTTACATGCATGTATATTATAATAAAATCATAAAATCGACTTTTTACCAAAAGTACTGGAAAGTCTATGTCCAAGGAATATTTGATCCTTCAAAATAGTCACCATGGGAGGCTCTAAATTTATTCCAATCAGGTTGTCATCACACAAAACAGTTCAGGAATTTCTTTTTAGAATTGCCTACAGTGTCTTCTTTTGAATATTCTCAGTGGTGGTAAAACTCTGTTACAGAAAATCAATTCCATCCCTAAAGGTTAGTCCAAATGCAATTTGAATTGGTGTGAAATTTGGCATAATGCCTCTCTGCTTACTCCTCACTGAAGAACTTATTCCTGGCAGCCACAGCAGCAGAAGTACCTCATTATAAAGCTTTTTCACTTATAAGATGGCCCCATGGCATGGATCCCAAATGTCATGTTCTGATAGGCCCCATTTGACACATTGGTAAAAAATTAAATACACTGTATGCTTTAAATCTGAAATGGGAATGCAGTGGAATGTGAGAAATATTTCTTTTCGATTTGGAAGGCAAACTCATCAATCAACCATTAGATAAATGGTGCATTTACTTTAGGCCTGTCGATAAACAGATCAATTAACATAACAAGATCCTGTCTGTAAGAACACAACTGGATAATATTTTTCCTTGACCCTATTAAGAATTCAGAGGTTTTTTTCTAGTTGCCTAATCAAAATATCTTCATTTCAATAAAAATACTAATTGATAATTATAATAGAAATATATATATACGTCTCTGTCCCAGTTCATGGAACAGAACTCCTAAAGTCCTTGCAATTCCCTAAGTGGTAAGAACATTAGGAATATCTTTTGTTCTAATATTTAATCTTTGATGCTAGTTCCTGACACAGGGATCCTAAATCCCTTGGAATTTTCTGGGTGATGGGAATGTCTTTTGCTCTAATGAGTCAACTCTTGGTGGGCTCCTGGATAGCTTCAAGATGGGGGCTGGTCACCAGAAAGACCAAGTCATGATTAGATGCTCGGAATTTTCAGCCAGTAAGGGCAGAAGTGATGGAGGCTGAGTTAATGACGAATCATGCCTATATGATATAACCTCCATAAAAATCCCAATAAACAGAATTTGAAGAGCTTCTGGATTGGTGAACACATCCATGTACTGGGAGGGTGTTGCATTCAACTTCTCAGGGACCTTGCCCTGTGTATCTCTTCTTGTGGCTGTTCATCTGTAGCCTGTATCATATCCTTTATTATATAATAAACTGGTAAATGTAAGTATTTCCCTGAGTTCTGCGAGATGTTTTGGCACATTATGGAAAACTAGGAAGGGGTTGTGGAACCCCTATTTATAGTTGGTTTTTCAGAAGTAGTGGAGACAACCTGTTATTTGGAATTGTCATCCAAAGGGGCAGTCTCCTCAGATGGAACCCTTAATTTGTGGGATATAATGCTAACTCCAGGTAGATAGTGTCAGAATTGCACTGAATTGTAGAATGCCCAGCTCGTATCCAAGAACTAGCTGGTGTGGGAATAAACCCATGCATCTGGCATCAGAAGTGCTGTGAGTGTAGTACTCATGTGAGAGTAAAGGGGAACACAGGAGGTTTTCCTCGACAACTTTGAATGAATCCTGTCATATTTAGAAACATTCTTCCTATTTTTGAGTGTGAGATACTTCTTCTCTTAGGTTTCTTAAAAATGGAATCCATCAATTTCTGTTCAATTCAGATTTCCATGGGATTTTCTGTTCCTATTAAATGCAATGGCATTATTCCAGTCAACTAGAGGAGAAAAATCAATAATTTGTAACTCTGTCCCCTTAGTCCTGATGTCTGGTCAGTCCCTAAATGTGCTTGACTTGTCCTGACAGCAGTTTGCAAACTTGTCTTCCCCTCACTATTCCCCTTGTCTAGTATGGACTGGTCATTACCTTTGGTCTAGATTATTACAGTTGCCACCCTAACATAGCTCTCCAGTCCCAGAGTATTTGCATTCTTTAAACTAAAACAGTATTTAGGCAGCTTTATTTCTTTATTTTTAACAAAGTGATTTCATCACTTAACTTCCCATTCAAACAAAAACAAAAACAAACAAAGAAAAAATCCCTCAGAACTCTCCATTGCCTTTTTAACTGTAAACACATCCTGACTGATGTACAAAGACATCCATGCCTTCACCAACCCTTCCAATTTTACTTACCATTATTTGCCTTCAAATATTCTGCATTCCACATTAAACTGTCCTCAGATATTCCTGTTCCCATGAGTTTTTTGACATGTTATTCCCTCAGCCTGAAAGTACCATGATCTTTGTATTTCATGTTTATATTTTTTTAATTTTTTGAAACACAGTTGTGATGTTGTGCTTATTTGGAGGTTCTATCTTCCTCATCTGATTCATACAGCAAAAAGATTTTTCTCCACTTTTTACTCACTAGATTGCTTTTTTCCTCTTATGTTTTTTTTTTTTTTTTTAAATCTTCCTTACTCATTGAGAGCTCATTGAGGGCAGAAACATGTCATTATTCATTTTTTGTGACCTTTACTGTGGCTTTCACAGCTTAGGTGCTCAATAAATATCTGTTTCATAAATCTAAGTATATGGATATGACACACACAATGTTTATATCCTTAGAAAGTTTCTCAAGCAGATGGTAGTTGCTATAGGAATTCAGAAACAGTGGGAAGAGAGAACGTTTTGATGTTCAGTGCTATCGTGTTCATGTCCCTTCCACCCAGAGGGAGTGCAAAGGAAGGAGCCGAGAATCAGAGACTTCTTCAGTTCTTCAGACTGTACGTGGTATCCACATCACCAAGACAAACAGCTTAATATCTCAAGGCATCAGTTTTCTCCTCTAAAAATGGAGATGTTCTGCTATGTATACTACCGTTACTATGTCTACTCATAGGGTTTTGTAAAAAATGGGATAACATCCAACATCAACTGATAAACTTTAAAACATTATACAAAGAGAATTTTTTTTTTATTTTAACATCTTTATTGGGGTATAATTGCTTTACAATGGTGTGTTAGTTTCTGCTTTATAACAAAGTGAATCAGTTATACATATACATATGTTCCCATATCTCTTCCCTCTTGCGTCTACTCCCTCCCACCCTCCCTATCCCACCCCTCCAGGCAGTCACAATGAAACTTGCAGTTACTAAATATCCATCTCAGATTTACAGTTTCATAAATGTCAGTCTCCTATTAACAAACTTGTCTGGTGTGATACTGACCAAAGGGGTCAGTATCTTTCTTTTCCCTTTCTTTTTTTCCATTTCATGTGTAATTTATATATCATTGGTAGTATTTTATGTATCATAAAACTTGAAAAGCCATTATCATTTTCAAAATGTGACTAAGTGGGAAATTCATTTTATTTAGGGCTAGTGTACTGATTTAATATCCATTATTTTTCCCTAATCAGTGTGAGCTGGAAACAGCACATTTCTTCTCCAGATGCCACTGAGTGTCAATCATCACAAGCATGAATTTTATTTGAAGCTACATTTTTAACCAGAATATAATTTGATTTCATATTTGTCCTTGATTTAGCTATCAACAAAATGGAACTAATAGATGGGCAGAAAGAAAAGATGATTTTGTTTTAAATGAGAGGTAAAAACAAAATAAATAGCAGTTTTATATTCTGATAATGTCATTTCTTATTAGATGTTTAGGAGACTCTCACCCTCAAAAGGCAAACACCGATAGCTTAAATGGAATCTTACCTGAGGGGAAGGCAGGGGAGAGCTTTGAAAGGCAGTCACTCTATGTGGGAAGATGTAGTTGTGCAAAGCTTGACCGTCTCTTTTCGGGAAGTGTTACCTTCCACTTGAAGGAAGCTCTTAATTTTTTGTCTTCATTACTTGTATGCAAGCAGCTGTGCTCTGTTTCTCTCCCTTCCCCTTCATCTCTTAGTTTTGGAGTCAGGTCAGAATTTTCCAAATTTTTGAAAGTAAAAAAATGCATATAATTTTTTTGAATTAAAAAATACTTTACTGAAAAGCATACAAAGAGTATTTTGCTTAACCTTCAATAAGAAAACCCCTGAATTTTTACTGATATTTACATATTCTCAGCTCCAGACTCTTGCTTTCACATCTAAATCTTCTTCCCATCTCTCCTTTTTCAAAGAGGTAAATGAAATATAGCAGCTACCTAAGATGTGATAGACATCTGGAGACCAGAAGACCAAGAGTAGACAAATAAAAGGAGAATGATATAGAGGATAAAACATGTTATTTGAGTTCAGGTAACTAACTGTCTAGAGGATTCCGTAGTTGTTAAAAGTCAGGTCCTGTTTTGGATGGCCCGTGTGGTAAGGAGCAAATTGCTAAGAGGAGGCTTGGTCCCAACCACTGGCAGGCATTAAATTTTAAAAGCCCAGTCCTTTGGACCAGAATTTAGGGCATGATTCCTGGATTTGGTGATGCATTATAATCGGCGGAAGAAATCTAGAAAATAGAAGAACTGGGATAACATGAACTTAATTTAGGCCAAGTGTCTGGGGCGGGGAAGGTTGAGTTGGGATTGAGGGACTCTATGAAAGAAGGGATACTGGACATCAAGGTTTTGCATTAATATCACCAACTCTAAGCTTATAGTAGCTGATGCTGAACTTACTGATGTTTTGAAATAGTGGTAAAGTTCAAGTACCGAATTCAACTAAGAATGTGTGACAGGAGAGGAAATTTTAAAGGAAACCCATGCCTGAATCTTTTATTGAAACTGTAGTATTATTGAACCATTTTTCAGGGAATTAGGGTTTGTGTATGTTCAGTGATCTAGCCAGCTCTCCATATGCTCATACTGACAAAACAAGTGCTCTTGTCTACTCTTTTTCTGAATAGACAGTTGCCTGTGTAGGTACATTGGTAATTATGAAGAACTGGCATAAACTAAAAACTAAAATTCAGCTTTATCTATCTGAAAGAAAGATTTGTGATAATAAATTATATTTTGATTAACATTGAAATGCCTCCTACATATTTGTTTTGATAATTACTTCACCAGAAGGAACTTTTTACTTAGATTTTTCAGTAAACAAGTAGGGACTGTATCAAAAATTTTGTTATTTTCCCTAAAAGTAAGTTTTCTCTCAATTCCTTTCTTCTGACTCACACACACACATATGTTAGTTTGCAGTGAGTGCGTGAAATTTTATACAATTTTATTTGCATCTAATGTATAAAGTAGGAACCAAAACCTGAAGGCTAAAGTTAAAAATAGGTGTGATATTATTAATCTCATATTATCATTGGAAATTTACATTAAAGCTGGAACAAACGTTAATGAATGCAATATAGAAAGTGGGGGGAAAGGTGGGCAACAGTTTTATTCTGTTTTTCATCTCAGATGGCATTTAAAAAAATTACTTGTGAAGACTGCATTTGTTTTTATGACTATGTCTTGGCTGTGCCATATAAATCATTCTCTAATTAATGATCAAAGTAAAAAAAAATAATTGAAATTGGTTGTTTGGATGAATTGATCCAGTTTATTAAAATAGATCAGTCATTTCTATCAAAATAGTTAATCTGGGAGCCCTTAAATAAATATTTTATGGAGAGTTACCTTTCTTATTCAAATCAGAAGACCATCATATATCATTTGTGGTTAAAAGCTGGACTTTTCTGTTGTCTTTTGGGTTGTTTCTCTGTAGCCTGGGTAAATTACATCATTTATCACACATATCTTAGGTAAAATCACTACTTATGTAGCCAATGAACTAGAATCCAACCTGATATGCAAGAAATATTTTTCCCAGGATACTTAATAATTAACATTCAAAAATTGAGCCTGAGACAAAACTATAAGTGGCACTTTTGATTTCTTCAAAGAAGCAGTCTCTCTTACCAGGGGTTGTTAGATAACAGGAACTTCATTATTTTTCTGCTTCCTCTTGTGTTATTCATTTACTGTTAGAAAGTAAAGCATGAAAGACTCTAATAACATTTTAGTATGATTTGTTATTCACATTTTATATTTTTTATTTACCAAAACACAAAAGACTGAAGTTCATACTGATGATTTCAAACCACAAATTTCAATATAGAGAGATGTATTTAGTGTGCTCATGTAATTGAACTACTTACCAAGATTCAATAAACAATGTAAAAGAAATTAACAAAGTCAGTAAAGGAAAAGATTTTTACTTACCTTGCATATTAAAAACAAAATTTCTGAAAATTATTACAAACCTAGATAGTATTTACTGATACAATGACAGGGTGCAATAAACCTATGGTTTTAACACATCAGGACAAGATTACATAGGTAAACTGATCTTATATTAAGACCATCTTATTTTAATTTGGATTATTTAAAGTACTGGAACAAAATAGGTATTTTGGTTCCCTCTCCCATTTCTCTCTTATACCTTCCTCATACAGTTACTCAGAGACAATAAGGGTTGCATGTATGGCAGTTGGTCTCTAACTGATAGCTCTGTCAAATATTTGAACTGTATAAACTCCTTGAATGTATACAATTAGCTTTAAATCTCAACAACCACAGATTCTATATAGGGTGTCCTATTTGAATCTCCAATACTTTAGAATTGCATGAAGTTCAGTTCAAATGGAAAACTAAAATAACTAAAAACTTTAAGTTTTGGAAATGGCTGTGGATATATTTGGATTTTATCTAAAACAAGTTTTTGGAACATCATCAGAAGAAAATATGTGTGTTTTGGATACAGTTAGTTACCTTCCACTCTGTCCCCCAACATGTGTTCCTTGGTTCTGCCTCATGGTCATGCAACAGCAATTCTAAATAGTATTTTCTGCCCCCAAACATAAAATATTTTAAAATTTCCTCTCTTTCTTGTTATAAAAGAATATTATCTATAATAGAAACATGAGGAACTTCTGTGCCCAGAAGAAAATCTTATGCCAACCTTTTAAGATCATCAACAGCAGGAAAATTAGATTGATATATGTGAATAAATCAACTTCCAGACCTATGCATGTAGAGTTAATAGCTTTAACTTTGGGAAGGTGGCAATATCACAAAAAACGAAAAAAAAAAAAAAGTTTATTCAAGTGATAAAATATAGACAAGGAAACTGGCCAAAGGAAAGATAGCAAAAATTACATAGGGAAGACCATAGCAACATGGTCTCAGGAGACTGATATTTACAAAATTGTTCCTTGTCCCTAACTACATAAATTTGTGCATACATGACTACTTATAAATGTACATAACAGGAAATCAAATGAATTTTAATATCCTGACATAGATTTTCACAGTCCAAATGTGCTTTAGTTTCTTTCTAGGTACCAGATAAAAGAAAAACAATATTCTAGGATTTCTTTTGAATATTGAAGGCTGGGAATGGAAAGGGTAAAGGTGATATTTCTTCCTTTCTTTACACAATACATCATTCCTTTGGTTTCTTTGCTAATAAATTTTGCTGGCAGTTTCATATGATAGATCATTGTGAGTGGGTTAGGCCGCTTGGGAGAGTTTCTTCCTTATGGACTTCATTCCTCTACTTACTTGAAAGATGCCGGGAGGAGTGGGCATGCACCAATATGTTCATTTCTTCAGTTGTAGGCGTGGGGTAATGAGAGGCAGAGCTGTGCAGTTCTGTAAAAGGCTTTAGAAAATAGGAAGAACTGACATATCACTAACTAATCTTCAAGATGGACCTTTTGTCTCTATATAATGTCCTGTCCTGGGTAAGTACTGGAAAAACTCATTTATCTGTTAGGATAATTGAATATTAAAGATTTAAATCAGAGATTAGCATTTTGTAGAGATGTATATCCTGGGAACCAGGGCTTTGAACTATATTCCTCCACTGACTTTTAAAGTAGTGAACAAGAAAGGAATTAAGATATGTCATTTCTTGGGCAAAGTCACTTCATGTGGAAAGTAATCTTTGAAAAGATAAAAACAATAGAATCTTCCCACATGACAATTCAGTCTTTGTGAAAGCAGACAGGTGATAAAATATCTGTTTCAAAGAATTCAAAATAACTAAAGTATCATTAAAAGGTACAATTTTTTAAACAAGACTGCTAAAAGAATAAATTGCTAATATCATTTATGAAAAAGACTAGGAAATAGAGTGCCTTACTTATGCATTTAGTAATTTGAAATGTTATAGGCATCAAACATTAAGTAAAATATTTCAACATTGTTAAAATAACTATTTAAAAATGATTAAACAGCTTCTCTATCATTATTTTAACCCTGCATATATGTTACTAATACTTATATGTATCTGAAAGGGTCATTTCATGCCACTTAATGTGACACAAATCTATACCTTTGATTAGAAAAGCAGTATTTTATCTGTCAGTACTACATCTGGTTTTTCCCTCCTGGGAGCTCTCAAATTCATAGTTAAAAACCAAAAAATGAACCTGACCAAATTTGTCTGCTGAGTTCATCTAGCTCAGTTGTTCTCAAAGTCTTGTCTCTGAAAAAGCAACATCAGCATCACCTAGGAACTCATTAGAAATGCACATTTTCAGCCCCGCCTGAGATCTACTGAATCAGAAATCCTGGGGATGGAGGCCAAGAATAAAGCCTCCAGGCAATTCTGATACACTACTTGAAGTGTGAGAACGCTGCTCTGCAGCAGGTCAGCATATCCCCCGGTGCTTAACCTTGGGAACTAAAATGGCTTCTTCACTTTCAAGGGCCAGAACTGCCAACCCCACTCCCTGAATGTCTGCTAGGCACTCCTTTCCATCCTCAACATCCTGTTCAAATTTTGTCTGAGTCTTATTGCTTCAGTGCTAATTCTGAAAATTGCAGCCATAGTACTATACATTATACTCTACATAGACCTATACATAGTATCCACGTACATTGTATGCTACCCTCCTGAAAATTATTTACATTTAAATCTGAGCCCCATGAAGATATAGAGTGATTTAGCCCTAAGTGTTCTTCCTTTTTAACACCATGACATGTTTCAGATTGTCTTCTAATTATATTTTTGGGCCAGATTTACACAATTGACTCATTTATGCATACTACCTGTGAGAGTTAATGACACATACTAATATAAGAAAATTTCTCAAATTGAATAATTCAGTAATAAATTAAGAAATGGATAAATGTGTAGTGTATGTTCTTCGAAGCTATTAGACATAAAATTTTGGAGGGAACGGAGGTAGACACAAATATATACTAAAGTAGACACAAATATATACTGGCAGAAAAGCCAAAGTTTTCATGAATTTTTAAGGTAAATGTAAGTATAGAAATTTCAAGATGGGGCTGTGGCTTTAGAATTGTCTCCCCCACTGGATGTAATTGAATGAAAAGGTTTTAGAAGCCCTTGTGAGGTTTAGGTAAGTTCCCCAAAGCCCCTTTTAATTCAGACCATAGAATTTCATCTTACAGAAGCACTGACTGTGTTGAATGGCTAGCAGGGGCTTAAGAGGAAAGGTGCCATAAAGAATTTAGTACTTAGAAAAGGGGGGTTGAGAGGGAAACTTCAGTGAAATATCTCTTTCAGTGAAGTAAATTAAGATCTATATTCTATGCTCTTTTACCATGGAGGAAATATCTTTGAGAGAACTCAGAAGATCCCCCCTCCAAAAAATGGTAGGGAAATAGACATGTATGATTTTTTTCCATTGAAGTTTATTCTGTCAGGTATAGCAAATCAAAGGAGAGAAAGTTAGTTTTCAAAAAAAAAAGAGAACAAAGTAAGGAAAATAAAGCAAACTAATTGTCAAGATCCTCTCTGCCTTAGACCCAGATGGTTCACTTTTTCCAAAATAGAGACAGTTCTATGGCCAAATGCTTGGGTGTCGCTCTTGAGGAGAGTAATTTGTTGATAAGTTACAGTTCCTCTGAAAAGTGACAGGTGCTCAGAATTTCAGCTGATAACTCTCTCCCTTTTAAACTGTTATAATTTAACCTGAAAGCTAACTGCTGATAGGTAGGCATAATGGGTAGCAATCAGCTAATGAGATACTAACTCGTTTTATTTGTTTTGGAATTAACTGAGTGTGAACGATTAGGGCCATTGGTGTGACTTGTCACACTATCTTTAAAAATAAAAGCAAGACTTGCTAGATCTTTAGAAGGATATATGCCCAATTGGATACTTTTACACTTAGAGACTGAAAAGAGTTTCGGGAACCACTGTATATAATAGTAAAGGACTGCCCAGAATGCATTTAATTAAAGGCATAGTCTTTATTTTCTGTTGCTACTGTAACAAACCTACCACACACTTAAAAGCTTAAAAATACAATTTTTTTATCATACAGTTATGGTGGGTAGAAGTCAGATGCAGGTTTTACTGGGCTCAAATCAAGATGTCGGTGGGTCTGCATTCCTATCTTGAGGTTTTAGAAGAGACTCTGTTTCCTTGCCTTTTCCACTTTTTAGAGGCTCATGGTCCCTTTCTCCACCTTTAAAACCAGCAATGTTGCAGCTCCCTCTGACCATTCTTCTGAGGTCACATTTCCCTCTGTCCTTTTCTGCCTCCATTTTTAAGTCCTTTTTGATCACATTGGGTGCATCTGAATAATAATACAGGATAATCTCCCCATCTCAAGGTCCCTCCCCTTAGCCACATCTTCAAAATCTCTTTTGTCATAAAATTCACAGATTTCAGGAATTAGGTCAAGAACATTTGGGGACATCTCTTATTTGATCTACTACACACATTGGTGAAAATCCCAGAATTTTTAACCTGCTTTACCCCTCTGACTACTATTTGCCTAAAGTTGGCTGCTCAAATCTTACTAATATAAGATATTTTGCCTTTTTTTTTGAGGAAGTACAATTGGATGATGTGGTCTTTTAATGTGCATTACCTTTAAAGTATAAGCGGAGAAATTGGGGGAAGGCAAATTTATTAATTGTTTCAAGCACACATTTTGAGCATCAAGTAGCTGGTTGACATCATTCTAGATGTTGTATATATGATGATGAATGAGATATGACTCAGTTTAGCTTATGCCCTGGTCCTACCTAGTCTCCCCTTAGGCGAAACAAACACAACATTGGTAGATTCTCTAATGTATAATATAAAGATAAGTAACCAGGTGCTCTGATTCATAACAAGAGGTAATTTAGACTTTTGTTTGGGGTACAGTCTCTGAGCAAGTAACATTAAAGCCAGGAAAAGTGCTAGTGGTGGAAGGTATCAAAGGCCCTGCATTGATAATAAGCTGTCTGTGTTTGGGGAAATGAAGAAAAGACTCAGATTATTGGTATAGCTAGAGCACAGACAGGAGGAGAGTGGTGAGAGGAGGGATTGGTAGGTAGTCCCTTTTGCAGAATTTGAATTGCATTGTAATTCAAAGAATAACACTGAAGGATTTTTAAGAAAGAGCTCAGAGCTGATTTATATTCTTAAAAATTACACTGAAAATGGAGAAGAGATAATTAGGAGATAAAGCCTTTAAAGAGATAATTGAATTAATCCAGGTGAGAAGAAAATGGTGATTTAGGTAAAAAGGATATTGGTAGACATAGACAGATAAAGATTTCATATTTTGGAAATAGAATAGTGATTTATAACATAGGGTCAAGATTTACTCTCAGATTTCTGATTTTAGCAAGTAACTTGATGGACATTTAATTTACTGAAATTGGAAAACTATTTCCCCATTTATGAGTTCTGGATGATCTTACAGCAATATTTACAATTTTGAGGAGTCACAGACCAAGTAGAAAAATTCAAACACAAAATTTTGCATGCAATTTTTGAGGGTTAACAAATCTCCTAAACACTTTATTTCACCAGCTAGATTAAAAAACTTAAAGACCTTCAGCAAATTGAACTCTTCTTCTCTAAAGTAAACTTCTACAAATACAAAGATCTAGTGCCTTTTTTAAGAGATGCACTTTAGTTCTTTTGTGATCTAAAATTAATTTTATTAAAATTAGCTCATCTAATTCTGTCATTCATGATCTGAGACCTACCTTGCATCCCTGGTAAGCACAAGTTTTTATGTATTTGTGCTTTTATCGATTTCTCTTCTTATACTTGGTCTTTCCTTATGGCATTTCTATCCTTTCAAAATATACCTCCATGAGTCCCTTATCCATGAAGCTTTTTCTTAATTTGCCAGTTCACATTAACCATTCCCTTCTTTAGCTCATTAAGGTATTTATGACCCTATATGGTCCTCAGAAAAAAATAGGCTCACTGAATACAGGAACACAGTATAGCATCTTTGAGTCTCTTTTGTAACCAGTACAAAATAAGCCTTAATAAATAGTTATTGAATATAATGATTTAATTGAATTGATTTCCTATATTTTCCCATAGATAATAGTGCACCTTCCAAAGATATAATTGTTAAATAGAAGATTCACCTAATATCTTGCAGAAAGTGTTCCTCTGTGAATAAAGATACATCATTTAGTTTCAAATATAAATCTTTGAAAACTGACTTTTAGTGGAGTCAAATGATCCCTTAGAAGTGTGTGTTGCTGCAGTGATCACTATGACCTTGCATCAGGCATCTGGAATTTAACCAACACTGGTGGAGTCTTGGCAGTTTCTTGGTATGTGCAGTATACTTTGGCTTTCCTTTAAAGGCTGATTAACTGTGAACTTCCCTACAAATTATCTTATTAAGTGATCTATAGTAACAGACTGTGAGCTATTAAAACAATTATTTTTGTGGAATTTGTGTGATTTTTCTACTTCTAAAACAAATCAAAACTAATTAAGAAATTTTCAGGGAAAAACTCTCAACTGAGACCATACTGTTTCAGAATATGTTATCATTAGACAAAACCTGAATTAACATTTCTCTTTTCACTCTCCAGCAGAAACAACTTGTATATGTGTAATTTAAATTCTTTAGCATGAATCAGATGGTTCATTACAACAAATTAAAGGTTGCTAAGAAACAGAAGTTGTGACCTGTCAAGAGGGGACTATTTAAAGCACCTCAAAATAAAATGTTGTTATCAATGAAAGTCATTTGGAACTCTTAGTGACAAACATTCATTATTGGTATGGGGGATATTTGTGGTACAAATGAGTGTGCTCATTTTATATTGCATTAAAGTGTATATTGCATTAAAATGTGTTTCTTAGTTGAATAAGTACAATGAAGAATATAAGTATAATGAAGACATATAAGTATTTCTTTTTAAAAATAACTAACATATTTCATGAATATACATTCATTTATCTTCAATTGGTACAAACATATTATTTTGATTCCTTTAAGTTATATTTAACAATGAATAATAAAGCTACTAGACTCTTAGATAAAAGGTAGGTCTACCCCTCATTGTATAGTTTATGAAGTGCACTCATGTGGTAGTAAGACTTGCCAATTTCCTGTCCTAGAATAAGTGACAGTTCTTTACCTTGAGCACAGATCCTCTGATTCCTAAGCTCAAATTTTTCAATAACATGTAAGAATTAGACTAACTCAACTGCTTTAAAGTACCTGTTTGACTCCCAACTATGTCTCTTTCTAATTCTTAAATGCCTTTAAAAAAAATCTGAGCTCATAAGAAAATTTAAGAAGCCCTTTTACTGTGCCTCATCTGGTTCTTTTTCTCCCCCTCTCCCCAGTTAACAGCAAGATTTTGACTAGGAGTGATGGTCACATTCTCTATCAGTAAGTATCCTCTACCTATCAGTGTCTATCTGTGACTCAAGACCCAACCAATCAGGAGGAGAGCCTGAGGCACACAACTAGCATGGTCATGCCAGGGAGTTCTGGCTTCACTGTGGCTGACTTAAACACGGGGGAAGTTCTTGGAAAGTTAGCATTCCAGAGGGTCACTGGGAGGCTGGAAAAGCAGGCTTGAAGATGGAGGACACTAAGATCTGATCTCTGAGCTCTGAAGGACTGGGAAGCAGCAGGACAGGCTGTGTCGATTCTGGCTTACTGGCTTTTGCAAATAACATTCAAGATATAAAGTCTCAGACAATTGACTCTGTGGAAGGTGTGGAGGAGGAAGATTCAGTTGCTTCTACTAACTCTCACTAGGAAAGCAGGCCAACCAAGGAAAGATAACTTCCCCAAAGGAAATAATGGTGCATTTAGGAGGGAGATGGGGTTCTTGATAGCAAAAGAAATGATGTCTTTTTACTACTGTTTATATAATGAAGCACATGGTGTATGATATCAAGTCATAATCCTTAAACCTTAGTTGCCTACCTTTCCTTGTCCTCTCATTGTTATTAGTCTATATTCTAAGAAATGTAGCAATTGTTTTCAGTATTATTTATCTGGCATCTTGCTTATATTATCTATTTTATTGTATCATATTATATTATCTATTATATTGTATGTATATATATATATATACATATACACATATGTATATAAGAAAATACTGGATAAAAAAGGAAACTAATACTGCAAGCAGTTTGTGATTAAGCATCATGTAAGCTGTTTACCCATAAATACCAAAGAAGATCAGAGGAGGGGGCTCTCGGGACAAGTGAGGCAATCACATGTATATAGACCATAAATGCCAGAAACACTTAAACTGTATTCCCAACTCTGCCACAAACTATCAACATGACCATCCCTGTAAATGACAAGTCAGTTTACCTTTGTAACTCAGGTCCTATATCCTTCAAATAGGGATATTAATGTAACTAACACGTGGAATAATTGTGTAACATGCAAAATGCTTATCACAGTGCCTGCATATAGTAAGTGCTCAAAAGTGTATACTGGAATTATTCGTATTAATATTCGTTATTATGAAGTATTATTAGAAGTGGTATGGTTTAGGTAGTGAAGTTCAAATTCAGCAGATGTTTCTCAAGGGCTGGCTCTAAAATAGCCCCAAAATAATCCACTGAGAGTACCACTGCAGTGATGGTAATTGTTACTGTGGGAAATTGCAAACAGGAAACCTACAGCTCATTATGGTGTGTTGTTTGCATATTACAAATGCTGAGCTGTATAATCTGGAATAAAGACAATTTGACCTCCAATTTTTTATTCCAATCACTGCTGCAGCTGTTCAAAATACCTCCTCCATAGCAGCCACACAAAAAAAAATGTTCTTGTGTTTGTATTTAAGCTGGAATAGATAGCATTACTTCTCAGCCAACAAATTTCATGTTTTGAGAGTTGTCGCCAAATATATTCAGATCCAGTGTTTCGAATTAGGAATTGAAAAAGGAGTTTGATAGAGAATAAGAATGGCATCTTCTCCCTGTTCGTTCCCTGGAATGCCACAGATTGACTTAGTGGGAAAATTTTATTTTGACGAAAACCAGGAGAAATTTCATAGAAACATTTAAGTACAACTTTCATTGAATTTGGAATGGGAGTTTCAAAGAAGGATAAAAAATTTCTTTGTGAAGGAGATGATCATTTTGGAAGTGACTATACAATAGATTTTTTTTTTCTTAAGAAAAAATTCCTTCATCTTGAAATGTTTTCAAAATGTCATGACCTTCACTGGCCCTTTAACTTTATCTGGAAAATATCTACAGATGCCAGTCTTTGTGTTAGCCCAACTTCTGCTCTGCAATATTAAGTCTTTTATGAAGCACCTACTGAGTGCAACATGCTTGGGAACAAAGATGAGACATATACAAGAAATAAAAGACAACCTACATTCTGTTTTTTCAATGACTTCTAAAAACTGTGGAGTATTTCTCAGAGGTTTTCAGATTAAGAATTAATGAGATTTGTAGACATTTTTCTGCTCATAGCAAAATGAATAATATGGAAATAACATTTTATTTATTCTGTAGTTCTGTATATTAAAATAGAGTAATTTTTTTCTATAGTTGATCACGATACTGTAAAAAGCATTTTGTTGTAGTCAGTTGCTTGGTAAATTTCACTGAGGAAGTTTTAACATTTTAAGTATTATTTTTCTGGAAATTATTCTCAAGGAATTGTCTTATATTGCTTTCACCTTACAAAAAACACAGCTAATTGAGATTTAAATTGTATTTCTCTTGGAAATAAGTAAAGACTTTTACAGAAAAACTTGCATGATTAATTTTAGTTTCTTTTTTATTTCATATTAAATTCCATCTTATTATTTACCCTTAAAATTATAAATTGTTTCCTATTTTTATTGAATATTATTCAGCAAACTAAACAAAGACTGACAGGGACTGTTTCTTATTATAGAAAATTCAAAGAATAAAAGAACATGTGGCCTTTGATTTCTCATAGATCAGAGCTTTGTCATAAAAATTATCTAACTTCTGTGTTGGTACTATGATTGTAATAAGTTTGAATTCTAAAAGGATAATTTGCAATATACATATATTCTAAAACTATTACTTAGATAAAGATCTTTGGAAACACCACAGTTTCTTCAATAATAAGGACACCTGTCAGCACTTCTCAAAGAAATGCTGGAAATATATTGAAGGCTTTTTTAGACACATTTGAAATAACATGACTAAAATATTTTGTAAATTATTTTTTTCTGGGATTTCTTTCTAACACTCAGAATTCTTATTCATTAATGACATGTTGAGATTCCAATGTCTAAAATGTGTTGTGTGCACATAGTGACACCAAACAGACTGAGAGCTAATTGTCAACAAATACCCATTGGTTAGTGTCTACAGTGACGCAAATGAAAGAAAGGCTTAGCATGTGAATCATGAAACATTTACATTGTCAAGAGGCAGAAGATTGTTATGTGATTTAATCCCACCCACCGCATCCTTTTGCCTTTGTCCATGTTTCTTCTTCTTCTTTTCTTTTTTTTAAGAACATATTTTTCTCACTGAACTACCAAGGTATGTCATACCATCATTTTTTCTAAAGCTTTTAATGTACATTTTTGAAGACTTTAACGTTATAAAAAGTGTTAACCTTCATCTACGTGGGTTTTTAAAATTCAAAAGTAATTGTGATGTAACATAATGTTTCAAAGAGAGCATGGAGAATAGAGTTACATTTATGCATGAATTTCTGCTTCACTCCTTACCAGATGTGTGGCCTTGGAAACATCTGTTAATCCATTCTAAATCTCTGTTTTCTCCATTCCAACCAATACTTAGAATTGGGAGGATTCACTGATATAAAGGCTATAAAGCATCTAACAGAAAGCATGTAATAAACACTAAAGAAATGTTAGCTGATATTTCCATGCCCCATATTATGAGAAGGCAAACCTGGGTAATGGGCTTGTTGCCAACATTTTGCTGGATGAGATACAGTAGTTGTGAACAAAATGGCAATTTGGATGGATCCTATATGAACCCAAGAGGCAATTCAAGAGGGCGATAAGTTGATAATATGCAAAAATATAACTTCAATTAACATACAGCACCTCTTCTTTTCCCTCATCAAATGCAGAGAAAAACTGATGTAATACTCTTTTGCCTTTATATAGGAAAGATTAACTCTTTATTATTCTTTTCTGTTTTTCCAGACTAAATTTATATAGTCTGGTAAGGTATATCCTTTTGAGATAACTTCACAGAAATAAAAATGTGACTAGGTAGGAGGAACAGGGAAGAGAAAACACAGAGCGTTCTCTGACATAAATCATACCAATGTTTTCCTAGGTCAGTCTCCCAGGGCAGTAGAAATAAAAACAAAAATAAACAAATGGGACCTAATCAAACTTATAAGCTTTTGCACAGCAAAGGAAACCATAAACAAAACAAAAAGACAACCTATGGAATAGGAGAAAATATTTGCAAATGATGTGACTGACAAGGACTTAAATTTCCAGAATATACAAACAGCTCATACAAGTCAACAACAACAACAGCAGCAAAAACAAACAACTCAATTGAAAAATAAGCAGAAGACCTAAATAGACATTTCTCCAAAGAAGACATACAGATGGCCAGTAGGTACATGAAAAGATGCTCAACATCACTAATTATTAAAGAAATGCAAATCTAAACTACAATGAGGTACCACTTCACACCAGTCAGAGTGGCCACCATTAAAAAGTCTACAAATAACAAATGCTGGAGAGGGTGTGGAGAAAAGGGAACCCTCTTACACTGTTGGTGGAAATGTAAATTGGTGCAGCCACTGTGGAAAACAGTATGGAGGTTCCTCAAAAAAACTAAAAATAGAGTTGCTATGTGATCCAGCAATCCCACTCCTGGGCATATACCCAGACAAAACCATAATTTGAAAAGATACACACACCCCTATATTCATAGCAGCACTATTTACAATAGCCAAGACATCAAGACATGGAAACAACGGAAATTTCCATCGACAGATGAATGGATAAAGAAGAAGTGATATATATATGGAATATTACTCAGCCATCAAAAAGAATGAAATAATGCCATTTGCAGCAACATGGGTGGACCTAGAGATTATCATCCTAAGCAAAGTAAGTCAGAAAGAGAAAGAGAAATACCATATATCACTTATAGGTGGAATCTAAACTATGATACGAATCAACATATCTATGAAGCAAAAAAAGACTCACAGATATAGAGAACAGACTTGTGGTTGCCAAGCAGGAGGGGTGGTAGGAGAGGGAAGGAATGGGGGTTTAGGATTAGCAGAGGCAAACAATTATATATAGGGTGGATAAACAACAAGGTCATATTGTATAGCACAGGGAAGAATATTTAATATTCTGTGACAAACCATAATGGAAAAGAATATGAAAAAGAGTATATATGTATATATACATATATATGTGTATATATATATGTGTGTGTGTGTGTGCATACATATAAATAACTGAGTCACTTTGCTGTACAGAAGAAATTAACACAACATTGTAAATCAACTATACTTCAATAAGGTTAAACAAAGACAAGAAAAAAAAGAAAACACAGAATTTGATTTATTTGGACTTCCTGACCTTCTACTTTAGGCCCACAAGTGACCTTGGTAAGAAGTTATTTCTTAACAGATTATATTTAGAAAGGAGGCAGTGGCAGTTAATAATCATATGCTGTTTCATTAATTCATGTATACATGCAATAAATATTAAACACCATTTTTTCATTATGTCCTGTGCTATGGGGTGGAGATACAATGATGAATAATGTAGATATTGATTCTTCCCTCCTTACATCTAAAATATGAAGAGGTAAATAAGATTCCTGGTGGCAAAGATAAAAACAGATTTGTGGGAACCAGTATGTGGTGGTCTGGGAGCATAAAAGGGGCATCTCACTCAGCCAGTAGGGAAGCAGGGCATTCAAGGAAAGTGGTATGCAAGAAAATACCAACTTATTGAAGGCAAGTGCACTTCAAAGACAGAAAATGACTCTGCAAAGGCTTTGCAGAGATATTTGGGAAATTTCAAGAACTGACTAGAGTTTATGTTCTAGAATGAGACATAGGAGAGATAAACCTAGGAATTAATCAAAGGTAAGCTAATACAAGGCTGCAAAGGCCACGTTGGCACATTTGAAAATGATTCTCAGGGAAATGGCGAGAGAATAAAAGATCTGCAGCATGCATATGAAATTATAAAATTTTGCTTTGAAAAAATGGAAACCATTGGACAAGAGAGCTCTTAATTCTTGAAGTATATTTTTTGTGGGGTTTTTTTTTTGATCAATATATTTAGTTTCTATAATGTAAGTATTTAGAGATAAGCAACACAAATCCCCCACCTTTAGTATTAGGGTTCATAAAGCCTCTGATATCACACAAGTTGGTTAGCTTCAAACTTTTCCATAAAAGTCAAGATATTAAGGCCAATATATCTTCACCAACCATCTCTTCACTTAAACTTTTAAAGTTATGTTATTTCCTAACTTCACTGTCACTGATAAGGGCCCCCTCATGATCTCTCTCTTAGGTGATCCTTACAGATGAGAGAGTTTCCAAACAGAATGTTTTGTTTGCGTAAAATTCATTTCTTAAGAAATGTAAGAATGTTTTGTTTGTTTGGGTCTATGTCGTTTGAAGTCTTAACTTTCCCATTTCATGGTCTCTGATGAAACCTGAAAGACCAGAAATTAATTTTTCACTGATAGTCAAAATGTGTCTGTAATCCAAAGGCATCACCATCACCTGGCTGCTTGTTAGAGATGCATATCTTCAGTGCCCATCACAGACCTACTGAATCAGAATTTCTAGGAGTAGATCCCAGGAGTCAGTCTTTTAAGAGGTGATTCTTACATGTGCTGAAATTTAGGAAGAAATGATCTTTAAAAAAACTTGTAAAAAATAAATGATGTTTATTTTAAAAATGATATTAAAAATTGAAATTATTGAGACTTGACACGAAGAGAATAATCTGTAAAAGAAAAAAAAAATGTTCTATGAAAGCCCATGTTAAGAGGATGAAAAGACAAGCTACAGACTGGCAGCAAATGCCAGACAAAAAGCTATTATATAGAATATATAAAGAAATCTTAGAACTCACTAAATAAAACAAACCCATTTAGAAAATTGGAAAAATAATTGAACAGAAGTCTTTTATCTAAGAAGATAAACATATGTCAAGCAAGTACATGAAAATATATTCAACACCATTACCCATCAAGGAACTACAAATAAAAATCATGATGATTTATCACTACACACCTTCAGAATGGCTAAAATTTAAAAAAAATAAAGTGACAACATCAAATGCTGGCAAAGATGAGTAGAAACTCATTCTCTCATACATTCCTAATGGGAATGTAAATGGTATAGCCACTCTGGAAAACAGTTTGGCATTTGCTCATAAAACTAAACATGGAATTACCATAGAACACCATAATTGTACTCTTGGCTGTTTATTCCAGAGAAATTCAAACTGTGTTTACACAAAACCTATACACAGATGTTCATAGCAGATGAACACAGATGTAATAGTCCCAAACTGGAAACAATACTGATGTCCCTCAACAGGTGACTAGTTAAACAAACTGGTACAAACATACCATGTATACTACTCAGCAATATGAATGGAGGAAGTATTGATACATATAATAATTTAAATTCCATTTGTATGACATTCTCGAAATGACAGCATTTTATAAATTGAGGATAGATTAGTGGCTGCCACAATTCAGGGACAGTGGAAGGGTGTGTGTCAAAGGGAAATGGGTGTGATTATAGAGGGCAACATGAAGGATTCTTGTGCTAGAATTGTTCAGTGTGTAGACTGTGGTGGTGGATACATAAAGCTACAAACATGATGAAATTGCAGAGAACTAAATTGTCTAGAAAAAAATAAAAGACTATTAATAGCAACCATGCAGTGGGAACAAATGTGGTTCACAGAGATCTACTCTGCAAATTCAGAACATTTTGCCACTGAGAAGGAATCAATGGCCAGCACAGCCTCTGTTGATCTTCTGCATATTTCAACAGCTTTCATCACATGGGTATTCACATTTGTAGACACCATCTACCTGAAGCTCTTCCCATACCCTATCTCTACTGCCTCTGCAGGAGCCCAGGAACCCCACCAATAGCCAGCCTAGACCTTAGTCATAATAATAACATAGACAACTATACACCAACAGTTTGGATAACCTAGAAGAAATGGAAAAAATTCTAGAAATATACAAGCAAACAAGACTGAATCATGAAGTAATAGAACATCTGAGAGAACCAACAGTGATTAAGGAGAATCAATAATCAGATACCTCCCAACAAAGAAAAACCCAGGACCAGATAGTTTTATTGGTGAATTCTACCAAATATTTAAAGAAGAATTAATGCCAGTTCTTCTCAAACTCTTCAAAAAAGTTAAAGAGGAAGGAAGACTCCCAAACTCATTTTATGAGGCCAGCATTATCTTGATACCAAAGGCAGATAAATACCAAAAAAGTTATAGACCAATATCTTTGATGAACATGAATGCAAAATTTTGCAGTAAAATATTAGCAAACTGTATTCAACAGCACATTAAAAGGATCATGCACTATGATCATGTGGGATTTATCCCTGTGTTGCAAGGATGTTTCAATATATGCAACTCAATAAGTATAATATACCACATTAATTAAATGAAAGATAAACATCATATAATTATTTCAATAGATACAGAAAAGCATTTGACAAAATACAAAATTCTTTTCTGATAAAAATGCTCAACAAGTTGGGTGTAGTGGGAATACACCACAACACAATAAAGGCTATATATGGCAAACCCACAGCAAACATTATACTCAATAGTGAAATGTTGAAACCTTTTCCTCTAAGACCAGGAAGAAGACAAGAATGCCTACTCTCATCACTCCTATTCAACATAGCTCTGGAATTTCCAACCAGGGAAGTAAATAAATAAATAAATAAATAAAGTCATCCAAATTGGAAAAGAAGAGGTAAAATTGTCTTTGTTTGCAGATGAGATTTTCTACATATAGAAAATCCTAAACACTCTGCCAAAAAACTTTTAGAGCTATTAAATTCAGTAAAGTTTCAGGATACAAAATTAACATACACAAATCAGTTACATTTCTATACACTAACAACAAAACATCTGAAGAAAGAAATAAAGCACAACCATTTACAATAGCATCAATAAACAGTAAGTACTTAGGAATAAATTTAATGAAAAATGTGAAAGATATGTCTGTACACTGAGAAGTACAAGACTTTGATGAAAGAAATGGAAGAAGACACAAACAAATGGACATATTTCCCATGTTCATGAGTCAGAAGAATTAATATTGTTAAAATGTCCATACTACCCAAACCCATCTACAGATACAATGAAATGCCTATCAAAATGCCAACGGAACTTTTCACTAAAATTTATATGGAGCCACAAAAGACCCCAAATAGACAAAACAATCATTAGAAAGACAAACAAAGCTGGAGGAATCACATGTCCTGATTTCAAAATATACTACAAAGCTGTAGTAATCTAAACAATATGGTACTGCCATAAAAATGGACACATAGACTAATGGAGTGGAATCAAGAGCCCAGAAATAAATTCTCACATATATAGTCAACTAGTATTTGACAAGGGGGTCAAGAATACTAAATGAACGAAGAGTAGTCTCTTCAATAAATGGTGTTGGGCAAACTGGATAACCACATGCAGAAGAATGAAACTGGACCTCTGTCTTACACCATTCACAAAAATTGACTCAGGATGAATTAAAGCCTTATGCATAAGACCTAAAACTGTAAAACTCCTAGAAGAAAACAGAGAGAGAAATCTCATTGATACTGGTCTTTGCAGATTTTTGGGGTGTGATAGTAAAAGCACAAGCAACACAAACAAAAATAAGTAAGTGGGAGTACATCAAACTGAAAAGTTTCTGCTTAGCAAAAGAAACAAGAAAATGAAAAATAACCTATAGAATGGGAGAAAATATTTGCAAATCATATATATTCGATAAGGGGTTAATATCCAAAATATGTTAAGAATGTATACATTCAGTAGAAATAAAATAAAGCAACCTGATTAAAAAATGAACAGAGGAACTGAATAGAGCGTTTTCTAAAGAAAACATACAAATGGCCAACAGGTACATGAAAAGGTGCTTGACATAACTAATCAATGGAGAAATACACATCAAAACCACAAGAATATATCATCCCACACCTGTCAGAATGGCTTTTGTCAAAAAGACACAAATAACAAGTGTTGGTGAGGGTATGGAAAGAAAGGAAATCTTGTGCACTGTCGGTGGGAATGTAACTTGGTGCAGCCACTATGGAAAACAGTATAAAGCTTCCTCAAAAAATTAAAACTAGAAGTATGATACTGAAATCCCATTTCTAGGTATATATCAAAAGGAAATGAAAACAATCTCAAAGAGATAACTTCACTCCCATGTTCATTATAGCATTATTCACAATAGCAAAGAAATGGAAACAGCCTATACGTCTGTCAGTGGATAAAGAAGATGTGGTATATACATGCAATGGAATATTGTTTAGCTATGAGAAAGAAAGAGACTGTGCCATTTGCAACAGCTTGTAAGAGCCTTGAAGTCATTATGCTGTGAAATAAGTGAAATACAAATACCGCGCAATATCATTTCTACATGGAAACTAAAAAAGCTGAACTTATAGAAACAGAGAGTAGAGTGGTAGTTACCAGGGTCTGAAGGATGGGGAAACAGGGAGATGTTGGTGAAAGGATATAAACTTCCGGTTGTAAGATGAATAAGTTCTAGGGATCTAATATACATGATTATTAGGGCTAATAATACTGTATTATATACGTGAAAGTTGCTAAGTTATTGCACCTTGAATAATTGTAATTATGTTACATGATGGCGGTGTTACCTAACCCTATGGTGGTAATCATTTTCCAATATGTAAATATGTCAAATCAACAGGTTGTAAACTTTAAGCTTACAAAATGTTATATGTCAATTACATCTCAATAAAGCTTGAATAAAAAAAGAAAACCAAAGTAGGTGCTTCAAGTAATAAAGATTCATTGTTTCCTTTGTTAATGACTTATTCAGAAACTGAAGAAAATAGAAGCTAGTTCAAATAATAGAGTAAAATATGCAGAAATATTTGTCTTCCTTTCTTACACACTTCATGCTTTCTTATTTTTTTCAAAAAATAATGAGAATAACAGTTTTCTTATTATCCAATAAAACTTGCTAAAGTCAATAAAATCTAAATGTAGATTGATCTAAAATTGATTCTGAATTTTGAAAAGAACATATAAGGTTGAAATCTAAGGGAAATACCTTGCCACAGTTCTAGTAGGAATGGTTGAGAAGTCATCTGAAAAATCCCATGTCATTATTTATTCAGGTCCAAATAAACTTATAGTTCATTTCTTTCTTAATTCATCAAAACTAACTCATTCCTTTTGTTTTCTGGCTAATGTTAAGCATAATTTGAATGTCAGTCATCATTTTGTCTTCAGAATGGCTTTGCTTGTTCTATTGCATAGAACTCAAGGGTCACAAAAGCCATGGACACTGAAGCATGACTAAAGGCAGAGGAAGGCTGTTATGTTTCCACTTAAATTTTCTTTTCTGCTGAGTCTAAGAAGGCTCACTCCCTAGAAGGTGCTTTGTCTCAAAGAATAAACAGATCAGATGTTTTTTTCTTGACATCATGTCTATTTCATTCCTTCTGCCTTGCATATGATTAGTCAAGAGGATGGGAGATTAGTGATTGTTTTTGTATTTTGTTAATTGGCACAAGTTACCACATAGGTACTCGGCAGACAGAACAGATGATACATGACTCAATAAATAAACTGAGAAAGCACTGTACAAGTGCCAAAACATTTCATGATAGTTGGCATGTTGAATTCATCTTGTGAAAAAAATATTTGCTATGAAAATCTTTCATCAACATTGTAAGATGAGACTTTATGATAGATTCCTATAAAAGGGTTATATATAGAGAGAATTGTTTTTTAATGATGAAGATTTATGAATGGAAAAAAGTTCTTGGCATCTTACTCTATCCTCAATGATCCTGTCTTCAGTATATACAGAGAAAGTCAGTCCCACTGAGAGGTTGAGACTGAGTTTAGCTTACTTTTTCCTTAAAAAATTGTGAGGACAGTTTTGTAAATTGCATCCAGTAAAAGAATGAGCTATAATGAGGGGACTATAACAGCTAAAGTTCTCCACAAGATGACTCATTACCTTAAAAGACTGTTTCAATGCTTATAATGTGATACCTTTTTATCTTTATGTACAATAGAATCTTTGTCGCAGTGTATGAAAACCCTTGAGAGAAAAAGGGAAAATAAAAGCAAACTATTCTCAGGAAACTACTAGAGCAGATTCCTCATATTCACTTAGATCTGGATGGATTGAAGTTAATGCATGCTACTCATGAAATGTGATAGTCTCTTGGTTCAAGACCAAAGAAAATATGAAGATTGAACTAGAGTTTATCATACTGAAGATAGTGTTTACATTTATCATCATAGGTTTGGCTTCTCGGGCTGCTTTCAGTGTTCTCGTGAACTGACAAGGAATCTGACTGAACTACCCAAATGTAATTTGCTCTATTCTCCCCTAAAATCCTGGGCATCAATCAAGCCCATAACTGTGACTTAAACAATAGCCATCAGCAAACCCAATTCTGCATACCTTACTTAAGCCTGAAGTACTCTCCCTGCTTAGGGATTATGTGATAATTTCTCCAATAACCATTTGGCCTCGATTCATTGTAGAGTAGTCACAATTTGGGGAGATAAACACCAGCACATCAGAGGTGAACTTTAGGACTCTGTGCTTCAGGATCCAGGCTTAAACCAACTAGGGCATAATATTCTCCTAGTTATAATAAATTCTCAGGACCAAACTGAGGTCAAAGAGACATCAGAAAGGGTTTCCTGGAGATTTTGTTCCCTCCTTTATGTGAGAGAGCCATATTATGGGATGGTCTCTTTTCCTCTGGTTTCTTTTGCAGAGATTGAGTCCTAGAATTGTTACAGCTATTTTGCTTGAGGAAGAAACCAACACAGATTTAACTAGAAGCCCAGAGGACTGCAGAAAAAAGATAAAACCTGAAGTCCTCCCTTCCTCTGGACTTCCCAATAAATAAACCAAAACAATCCCTTTCCTTTAAAAGACTTTGAATTTGGTTGTCTGTTATTTGCAGCCAAAGTCATTTCAATGTGTATACCTCTCTGCTCATTCTTCAAAGTTTAGTTCAAACCTTGATTTCTCTATATTGATAATCACTTTCTACTGATAATTTATGGAGTTCTTACAAGATACCAGGTGCTCTTCTGAGTATTTCGCGTGGGTGGTGAGAGGTCAACAGCCTAGTGAAATTATTCAATTATATCCTAAAATTTGTAAGATTACAGAAATATTAAGTAACTTCCCCACAGTCCTACAAGTAGGAGGGAAAATATGTTTAAACCCAAGCAGTATTGTTCCAGAAGTTTCATTCTCAACTATTACATGATACTGTCTCATTATATACTAATCTCATATTAGATCCATATAAGCTCTTCTTTTTGAATTTTTTGGCGTTTATTATCTATTTTACAGTTAATACCTGCTATTAAATTGCCCTGGGCTATTTTCACCCTATATTTTTTACCTAACCTATTTTTTTTTAAACATCTTTATTGGAGTATAACTGCTTTACAATGTTGTGTTGGTTTCTGCTGTATAACAAAGTGAATCAGCTATACATATACTTATATCCTCATATCTCCTCCTCTTGCGTCTCCCTCCCACCCTCCCTATCCCACCCCTGTAGGTGGTCACAAAGCACCGAGCTGATCTCCCTGTGCTAGGCAGCTGCTTCCCACTAGCTATCTATTTTACATTTTACTTAACCTATTTTATATTTATGTTTCACATGTGATCCTTCCTTTTTGCCCAATTCATTTGGAATAGACTCGGGTTTGCAGTACTCTTATATTCTATAATGTTTTGTAAACACAATGAATTCAGTTTGCATAACAATATTGATTCAAAATCATGACAAGTTTGGCTATGATAAACTTAATCACCATGTTGTAGCATACTTGAACAATAGACTAATATTAAGGCAACCTCCTTCTCCACTTCCTCCCCTTTCCATACAAAATTGGAAATCATAAGACAGGAATTTCTTCAACATCCTTAACTCACTCTCACCATCATCTAAATTCAACCACCCTAATCATCACTGTCCCTTCTCATACATTTTGTATAAGACAAATTCTATCATTACTCTGCTTCCCACCCCCTTTTGCCTGCCAGGTGACCTTAGTTCATTGGCTCTTACATCTTTTTTCTTATGTATTCAACTTTTTCTCTCTTTACTGACTCCTTTAGCTTATAAACAATGTTTAAATCCTATCTTCATAAAAACTAAAAGGAACACTCTCTTCCACACCAAGGCCCCACTTAGCTTCTTCTTTAGAACTCATCTCGTTTCATAGCCAAGTTCCTGGAACATGTCTTCTTTCTCACTTTCTATTCCTAATTCTTCTGCCTCCAGCTCAAGGAAAACTAAATGTTTGTTGCTAAAGTGATTAACCTTAAAAATGAGTGGGCTGTCTGTTTCATTGGTTCTCATTAACTGCTTCCTTTTGGAGTTTCCCTCTCCCTGAGCTTCAACATTCCTATATTTTCTTGTTGCTTTCCTATTAATCTGCTTCTAGATATTACTCATGGGATTCCCTTCCTCTGTTAATACTTTAAATACTGTTATTTCTTATTCTTGTAACTGGAGATTTCATTTATTCCCACTTTTTTTTTCTACTTTTATTGTTGATTTGAAGTGGCAGTTTTTCAGACTTTCTGAAGAGCAGAAGTCCTCTCCATGAATTTTCTCTTGCCTGATACCTGAAACCCCAACATTAGTACTACAACATGGAACAAAATATTTTTATTTCTATAGGAATGAAATATAGCCTCTTTTATTTATCTTTCATAAGAATAATGGTCTTGAACAATGTGGGTTCTGTGTGGTGGATATCAGAAAAGTGTAGAGAGGAGATTATAGAACTAAGTGGTGAGGATGTGAGGGGTAGTTTTCACCTATTTGATAATTTTGTTGAGAACTTCAACTATCAAAACAAATCATAAATATTTCAAACATAGATGTGTCACGCTAAGGAAACTTTGCAATGCCTACTTTTAGGCTACATCCATCTACTGCTGAAACAGGAAAAGGAAAGTAAAAACAATCTCATTATTTGATATAAAATATGATACTGTTAGTATTCTAATACCCTGTTTTCCTTCGGCTTTTTTTAAGATATCATTGATATACGGCACTGTATAAGTTTGAGGTATATAGCATAATGATTTGATACGTCATGAAATGATTACCACACTAAGTTTAGTGAACATTCATCATTTAACATTGATGTAAAATAGAAGATAAAAACATTTTTCCTTGCAATGAGAACTCAGGATTTATTCTAACTTTCATATATTACATACAGCAGTATTAATTGTTTTAATCACTTTATACATTACATCCCTAGCACTTATTTATCTTATAACTGGAATTTTGTACCTTTTGACCACCTTCATCCAACCCCTCTCCCCCCGACACCCCATAACCACAAACGTGATTTTTTATGAGTTTGTTTGTTTTCTGAACTATAATTGACCTACAATACTATGTTAGTTCCTGGTGTACAACATAGTGTTTTGTTACTTCTGTACATTACAAAATGATCACCATGATAAATCTAGTTATCATCTGTCACCATACAAAGATATTACATTATTACTGATTATATTTTTTGCACTGTACATTTCATCCTGTGACTCATTTATTTTGTAACTGGAAGTCTGTAACTCTTAATTTTCTTAACCTATTTCACTCAGCACCCCCATCCCTCTCCCCTCTGGCAACCACTTATTCTCTGTGGCTATGTTTCTGTTTTATGTTTGTCCATTTGTCTTGTATTTTGGATTCCACATATACATGAAGTCACACTGTATTTGTCTTTCTCTGTATAGCTTATTTAACTTAGCATAATACCCTCTAGGTCCATCCACATTGCTACAAATGGCAAGATTTTACTTTTTTTTATGGCAGAGTAATATCCCATTGTGCGTATATACCACATCTGCTTTATCCAGTCATTTATTGATGGAAGCTTAAGTTACTTCAATATCTCAGTTATTGTGAATAATGCTGCAATGAATATAGGGGTGCATATATCTTTTTGTTTTCATTTGAAAAATACCCAGAAGGGGAATTGCTGGATCCTATGGTAGTTCTACTTTTTAATTTTTTGAGGAACCTCAGTACTGTTTTCCGTAGTGGCTGCTAAATGCTCTTAATACTTGACAAAAGGAAAAAAAAAATTTTGAAATGCTAGGTGGGAGTGCTGTCTTCTGTTTGTAATATGTGATCTGACTTTGGAATTTGTCTGTTAAAATGATTTTCCCCATGAAGGAAGAATTTTAAAACTTACAAAGAAAGAGGGGTGTGATGGGAGGGAGGGAAAAGAAGGAAATAAAAAAAAAAAAAATATATATGGAATTCAGTATGCTGTAATTTCAGACCTCCTTAATGGTCTTAACTTACAGAGCACATAGGAGATGAAAGAAAGAGGGAGAAAAGAAAACTTGCTGGTTCTTAATGCATTAACAAACAGTCTTTTAATAAATGCTGCTATAGTGTTTATAGTACAACAAGGAGAGCCCATATTACCTTTAAGTTGTGCCTTTCCCATGGCCTATATTGTCTAATCTTATACTACATTTAATCAAGTTTGATGGGCTGCATAACAAAGGAGGAATTCCAGATAGTATTTGCTCTCATTCTTTTAATCCCTGGGTAGATACAGGGAAGAGACAAAACATGAGTCTGAGGAATGAAGAAGTTTCAGCATAATGCACTGACCTCTAGAGCAAACTCGTTCCACATGAGAGTGTTCATGTTAATAAAAAGGTTAGCATCATTAATTCCATGATCTCTTGTTTTGACAGCCAAGATGAATCGGTCTGTTTTCTTAAACATTCTATCCTCTTCCCTGGATAGAGATCACATCCACAGTCATGGCAGTGAGTCAATTAATACAATTTCTTGAAAGGACATATGTAATAATGACCATCAGACAACATGAGAAAATATTCAGTGTGTTCATAATCACATAAATCTTCACAATGATTTCATAAATGTTTACAAAAATTCCTTCCAAATCTTTTCCTATATCTATACCTACTGTTGAAGTCACTGAGAAAGCTGTTATAATCATTGTAAAATATGCAAAGTAAAGAGAATTGCAGTGACAAAGGAGCTATATTCTCTTCATGTTCCAGTCTAAATATAAAAATTCCTTGTGAATTGATTGCAACCTTGAATCAGTATGTTTTCATGGCAGTGCTTTCCAGATATAGAGAACCAATAAACTTTTACATTGCTTAGCTAACCTACTAGCTCTCTAAAGCTATGATGAGCATCAATAATAATTTGCTAAATGACTTCTTAGAGCCATAGAATTGAAAAAGTCAAGTCCCAAAGATCAGAAATAGATTGTAAAAGGGGAAGGGTTGCTAATGGCCCCTCCTTTTTTGTGTTGTACTTGGCCCAGTGATTGAGGGGCATAAAAGGGAAAGTATGAGTGGAAGTGCATAAGCTAACGGTTTCTGGGAAAGATAGACCATGAATAGTCAGATAATGAAAACACAGAAGAGATGAGGGTGTCAAAAAGAGACAGCATGTACTTCTCAATTTAGCACAGGTCAGTCCTTTTTTTTGTTTGTTTGTTTTTAATTTAATTTATTTTTTATACAGCAGGTTCTTATTTGTTATATATTTTATACATATTTGTGTATATATGTCAATCCCAATCTCCCAATTCATCCCACCACCACCACCCGCCTTCCACCTTCCACCCTTTGTGTCCATATGTTTTTGTTCTCTACATCTGTGTCTCTATTTCTGCCCTGCAAAATGGTTCATCTGTACCATTTTCCTAGATTCCACATATATATGTTAATATATGATATTTGTTTTTCTCTTTGACTTACTTTACTCTGTATGACAGTCTCTAGATCCATCCACATCTCTACAAATGACCCAATTTCATTCCTTTTTGTGGCTGAGTAATATTCCATTGTATATATATACCAGTTCTTCTTTATCCATTTGTCTGTCAATGAGCATTTAGGTTGCTTACATTGACCTGGCTATTGTAAATAGTGCTACAATGAACATTGGGGTGCATGTGTCTTTTTGAATTATGGTTTTCTCTGGGTATATGCCCAGTAGTGGGATGGCTGGGTCATATGGTAATTCTATTTTTAGTTTTCTAAGGAACCTCCATACTATTCTCCATAGTGACTGTATCAATTTACATTCCCACCAACAGTGCAAGAGGGCTCCCTTTTTCTCCACACCTCTCCAGCATTTTTTGTTTGTAGATTTTTCTGATGATGCACATTCTAACTGGTGTGAGGTGATACCTCATTGTAGTTTTGATTTGCATTTCTCTAATGATTAGTGATGTTGAGCAGCTTTCCATGAGCCTCTTGGCCATCTGTATGTCTTCTTCAGGGAAATGTCTATTTAGGTCTTCCGCCCATTTTTTGATTGGGTTGTTTGTTTTTTTCATATTGAGCTGCTTGAGCTGTTTATATATTTTGGAGATTAATCCTTTGTCAGTTGATTCATTTGCAAATATTTTCTTGCATTCTGAGGGTTGTCTTTTCATCATGTTTGTAGTTTCCTTCGCATTGCAAAAGCTTTGAAGTTTCATTAGGTCCCATTTGTTTATCTTCGTTTTTATTTCCATTACTCTAGGAGGTGGAGCAAAAAAGATCTTGCTGTGCTTTATGTCAAAGCATGTTCTTCCTATGTTTTCCTCTAAGAGTTTTATAGTGTCTGGTCTTACATTTAGGTCTTAATCCATTTTGAGTTTATTTTTGTGTATAGTGTTAGGGAGTGTTCTAATTTCATTCTTTTACATGTAGCTGTCCAGTTTTCCCAGCACCACTTATTGAAGAGGCTGTCTTTTCTCCATTGTATATCCTTGCCTCCTTTGTCATAGATTAGTTGACCATAGATGCGTGGGTTCACCTCTGGTCTTTCTATCCTATTCCATTGATCTATCTTTCTGTTTTTGTGCCAGTACCATATTGTCTTGATTACTGTAGCTTTGTAGTATAGTCTGAAGTCAGGGAGTCTGATTCCTCCAGCTTTCATTTTTTCAAGACTGCTTTGGCTATTCAGGGTCTTTTGTGTCGCCATACAAATTTTAAGATTTTTTTTTCTAATTCTTTAAAAAATGCCACAGGTAACTTGATAGGGATTGCATTGAATCTTTGGGTAGTATAGTCATTTACACAATACTGATTCTTCCAATCCAAGAACATGGTATATGTCTCCATCTGTTTGTGTCATCTTTGATTTCTTTCATCAGTGTCTTATAGTTTTCTGAGTACAGGTCTTTTACCTCCTTAGGTAGGTTTATCCTTAGGTATTTTATTATTTTTGTTGCAATGGTGAATGGGATTGTTTTCTTAATTTCCCTTTCTGATCTTTTGTTGTTAGTGTATAGGAATGTAAGAGATTTCTGTGCATTAATTTTGTATCCTGCAACTTTACCAAATTAATTGATTAGCTCTAGTAGTTTTCTGGTGGCATCTTTAGGATTCTCTATGCATAGTGTCATGACATCTGCAAACAATGACTGTTTGACTTATTGTTTTCCAATTTGTATTCCTTTCATTTCTTTTTTTTCTCTGATTACTGTGGCTAGGACTTCCAAAACTATGTGGAATAATAGTGGTAAGAGTGGACATCCTTGTCTTGTTCCTGATGTTAGAGGAAATGGTTTCAGTTTTTCACCATTGAGAGTGATGTTGGCTGTGGGTGTGTCATCTATGGCCTTGATTATGTTCAGGTAGGTTCCCTCTATGCCCACTCTCTGGAGAGTTTTAATCATAAATGGGTGTTGAATTTTATCAAAAGCTTTTTCTACATTTATTGAGATGATCATATGGTTTTCATTCTTCAGTTTGTTAATATGATGTATCCCATTGATTGATTTGTGTGTATTGAAGAGTCCTTGCATCCTGGGGATAAATCTCACTTGATCATGGTGAATGATGCTTTAAGTGTGTTGTTGGATTCTGTTTGCTAGTATTTTGTTGAGGATTTTTACATCTATATTCATCAGTGATACTGGTCTCTAATTTCCTTTTTTTGTAGTATATTTGTCTCATTTTTGTATCAGGGTTATGGTGGCCTCATAGAATGAATTTGGGAGTGTTCCTTCCTCTGCAATTTTTTGGAAGAGTTTCAGAAGGATGGCTCTTAGCTCTTCTCTAAATGTTTGATAGAATTCACCTGTGAAGCCATCTGGTCATGGAATTTTGTTTGTTGGAAGATTTTTAATCAGTTTCAATTTCATTACTTGTGATTGTTCATATTTTCTATTTCTTCCTGGTTCAGTCTTGGAAGGTTATACCTTTCTAAGAATTTCTCCATTTCTTCCAGGTTGTTCATCTTATTGGCATAGAGTTGCTTGTAGTAGTCTCTTAGGATGCTTTGTATTTCTATGGTGTCCATTGTAACTTCTCCTTTTTCATTTCTAATTTTATTGATTTGAGTCCTCTCCCTCTTTTTCTTGATGAGTCTGGCTAAAGGTTTATCAGTTTTGTTTATCTTCTCAAAGAACCAGCTTTTCATTTTATTGATCTTTGCTACTGTCTTCTTCGTTTCTATTTCATTTATTTCTGCTCTGATCTTTATGATTTCTTTTCTTCTACTAATTTTGGGTTTTGTTTGTTCTTCTTTCTCTAGTTCCTTTAGGTGTAAGGTTAGATTGTTTATTTGAGATTTTTCTTGATTCTCTAGGTAGGCTTTTATTGCTATAAGCTTCCCTCTTAGAACTGCTTTTGCTGCATCCCATAGGTTTTGGATAGTTGTGTTTTCATTGTAATTTATCTCTAGGTATTCTTTGATTTCCTCTTTGATTTCTTCAGTGATCTATTTGTTATTTAGTAATGTATTGTTTAGCCTCCATGTGTTTGTTACTTTTTCCCTGTAATTGATTTCTAATCTCATAGCATTGCTTGATATGATTTCAATTTTCTTAAATTTACTGAGGCTTGATTTGTGACCCAAGATGTGATCTATTCTGGAGAATGTTCCATGTGCAGTTGAGAAGAAAGTGTAATCTGCTGTTTTTGAATGGAATGTCCTATACATATCAATTAAATCTATCTGGTCTATTGTGTCATTTAAAGCTTGTGTTTCCTTATTAATTTTTTGTCTGGATAATCTGTCCATTCATGTAAGTGAGGTGTTAACGTCCCCCACTATTGTGTTACTGTTGATTTCCTCTTCTATAGCTGTTAGCAGTTGCCTTATGTATTGAGGTGCTCCTATTTTGGGTGCATATATATTTATAATTGTTATAGGTTCTTCTTGGATTGATCCCTTGATCATTATGTAGTGTCCTTCCATGTCTCTTGTAACATTCTTTATTTTAAAAATCTATTTTATCTGATATGAGTAT
Source organism: Lagenorhynchus albirostris (assembly GCF_949774975.1). NCBI lineage: Eukaryota > Metazoa > Chordata > Mammalia > Artiodactyla > Delphinidae > Lagenorhynchus > Lagenorhynchus albirostris. The sequence continues at coordinate 18,737,642 of NC_083095.1, forward strand.
TGCTATTCCAGCTATCTTTTGATTTCCATTTGCATTGAATATCTTTTTCCAACCCCTCACTTTCAGTCTGTATGTGTCCCTAGGTTTGAAGTGGGTCTCTTGTAGACAGCATATATATGGATCTTATTTTTGTATCCATTCAGTGAGCCTGTTTCTTTTGGTTGGAGTGTTTAATCCATTCACATTTAAGGTAATTATTGATATGTATGTTCCTATTACCATTTTCTTAATTGTTTTGGGTTTGGTTTTGTAGGTTCTTTTCTTCTCTTGTGTTTCCCACTTAGGGAAGTTCCTTTAGCATTTGTTTTAGAGCTGGTTTGGTGGTACTGAATTCTCTTAGCTTTTGCTTGTCTGTAAAGCTTTTGATTTCTCCGTCGAATCTGAATGAGATCCTTGCCAGGTAGAGTAATCTTGGTTGTAGGTTTTTCCCTTTCATCACTTTAAATATATCATGCCACTCCCTTCTGGCTTGTAGAGTTTCTGCTGAGAAATCAGCTGTTCACCTTATGAGAGTTCCCTTGTATGTTATTTGTCATTTTTCCCTTGTTGCTTTCAATAATTTTTCTCTGTGTTTAATTTTTGTCAGCTTGATTACTTTATGTCTTGGTGTTTTTTCTCCTTGGGTTTATCCTTCCTGGGACTTTCTGTGCTTTCTGGTCTGGGATGGCTATTTCCTTTCCCATGTTAGGGAAATTTTCAACTATAATCTCTTCAAATATTTTATTGGGTTCTTTCTCTCTCTTATCCTTCTGGGACCCCTATAATGTGAATGTCATTGTGTTAATGTTGTCCCAGAGGTCTCTTAGGCTGTCTTAATTTCTTTTCATTCTTTTTTCTTTATCTTGTTCTGCATCAGTGAATTCCAGCATTCTGTCTTCCAGGTCACTTGTCCATTCTTCTGCCTCAGTTATTCTGCTATTGATTCCTTCTAGTGTATTTTTCATTTCAGATATTATGTTCTTCATCTCTGTTTGTTTATTCTTTAATTCTTCTAGGTGTTTGTTCTTTAATTCTTCTAAGTATTTTTAAATATTTCTTGCATCTTCTCGATCTTTGCTTCCATTCTTTTTCTGAGGTCCTGGATCATCTTCACTATCATTATTCTGAATTCTTTTTCTGGAAGGTTGCCTATCTTCACTTCATATAGTTGTTTTTCTGGGGTTTTATCTTGTTCCTTCATCTGGTACATAGTCCTCTACCTTTTCATTTTGTCTATCTTCCTGTGAATGTGGTTTTATTTCCACCTCCTACAGAATTGTAGCTCTTCTTACTTCTGCTGTCTGCCCTCTGGTAGATGAGGCTATCGGAGAGGCTTCTGCAAGCTTCATGATGGGAGGGGCTGGTGGTGGGTAGAGCTGGGTGTTGCTGTGGTGGGCAGAGCTCAGTAAAACTTTAATCTGCTTGTCTGCTGATGAGTGGGGCTGGATTCCCTCCTGTTGGTTGTTTGGCCTGAGGCATCCCAGCACTGGAGCCTACCTGGCTCTTTGGTGGGGCCAATGGCAGACTCTGGGAGGGCTCACTCCAAGGAGTACTTCCCAGAACTTCCGCTGCCAGTGTCCTTGTCCCCACGGTGAGCCACAGCCACCCCCCGTGTCTGTAGGAGACCCTCCAACACCAGCAGGTATGTCTGGCTCAGTCTCCTATGGGGTCACCACTCCTTCCTGTAGATCCTGATGTTCACACTACTTTGAGCATGCCCTCCACGAGTGGAGTCTCTATTTCCCCCAGTCCTGTCGAAGTCCTGCAATCAAATCCTGGTAGCCTTTGAAGTCTGATTCTCTAGCAATTCCCCCTCCCATTGCTGGACCCCCAGGTTTGAAAGCCTGATGTGGGGCTCAGAACCTTCACTCCAGTGGGTGGACTTCTGTGGTATAAGTGTTCTCCAGTTTGTGAGTCACCCACCCAGCAGTTATGGGATTTGATTTTATTGTGATTGTGCCCCTCCTACCATCTAACTGCAGCTTCTCCTTTTTCTTTTGATGTGGGGTATCTTTTTTGGTGAGTTCCAGTGTCTTCCTGTCAGTGATTTTTCAGCAGTTGTTTGTGATTCTGGTGCTCTTGCAAGAGGGAGTGAGCACATGTCCTTCTACTCAGCCATCTTGAACCAATCTCCACAAGGTCAGTCCTTATGCACAGATGTATTTTCTACCATCGTAAATTCTACCCACATGCCAACTTGTGTATTCCAGCCTCAAATTGTCAACCACTGGCCTAATCAAAGCAGACCTGGATTTTTGTCCACTTTTGTTGCAGTTTCTCTTAATTGGCTACTCAAAAGACGTTTCCAACCTCTTTTTCTTTTACCACCTCCACAAAAGGGGCTGGAAAGCCAAATATTTACTTTCCCAGTATTTTTTTATTATAATAAGTATTTAACCCAGTTCCAGCCTCTGAGAAATAAGCAGAATTCTGCTGATGGGGAAGGTTTAGTTCTCAAAAAAAATTGTTTCCCTTATATAAAAGCATGTGGTGAATTTTCTGCACCTGTCCAGTCTTCTTTCCTTCAGAATAGGTGATTTATCCATAGCTGCTACATGCTCATATCACCACGAGGCAAGTGGGGAAAGACCAACAGTCTTAGGATGGCAAAGTAGGAAGACAGAAAGACGACATGCTTAAGTGTTCAAACAAATGCCAGCAAAACCTACTCTCAGATTAGGTATGTACACAAAATAACTACTATTGTTTAAGCCACTGTAGTCTGTTTTTCTGATTGTTACAGCTCAATATATGTTTGTGTGATTTAAGGTCTTTTTCAAAGAAATATTTTTAGCATTTTGTTAATGATAAGCATATTTGATTTTACTAACATAAAGCTCCACAGGGTATGCTTTTATTTTTTGACAGAATTGTCATTCTGATCACATTAAAAAAGCCTAGGATATCTACAAACATATAGGAATCTCATCTTATATAAACAAAACATTTTAGCCAACTGGTACTTCGTCAGAAATCTTGGTGGAGTTTTATATTTCATCTCTATCGTCTCAACATAGCACTTGTTTTATCAACTCTTTAGCCTTATGGTGTGAGTCTGTTTGTCCTCTCTGCATTCCCTGTAGTGGTAATAAAAGGACATTGCATGATTCATGGATTTTAGTACTAAAACAGGCATGTAGAATTTTTTTTTAATGTGACTTCATTTTGTCATGTAGTAAATAATTTTAATAATTATATTTTTATGGCTTGGCATTTGATAGGCATCTATACTTATAGTGTCTGCACACATGGCCAACCCAAATTTTTTCCACTGCTCTTGTGCTAGCTCAATGAAGCACAGCCCAACGCAATGAAAAGAACACAAGTGTGAGACACCTGAGTAGGTGGTATGTATTACCTACTAACTCTGTGGCTTCAGATAATTTTATCAATCTCTGCTTAAGCGCTATCCTTTGTATAACACAGAGATAATCTTGTATATTGCTGTTTCACAATTAAATATGTCGTAAAAATAATCCATTATAGAACTTAGCACACATTTGACTCATTGTATGTCAGTAACTTTCTATATTTTCCTGATATATTCATTTATTGTTGTTGTTGTTATTAAATGATCCATGCTTATTGAGGTAAAATGTGTAAGTCCATTAGTATTGGTAGAAGCAAAAGAATATACCCCCAGTCTCTCATGTAGTAATCTGTAGAGCACAAAAGGTAAAATAGAAATAAATTGTGAGTATTTCCTTATTATATAATAATAATGATTGACATGTGGAAAGCTGACCATGTGTTTGACATCTGTTAAGGCTATGAGTGGATTACTAATTTTAAACCTCTCAAAAACCCTGCCATTAAGCTACCATTTTGATCATATCCATTTTGCAAATAAAAAAACTAAAGATTCAGAAAGTGTAAAGAACTTACTCAAAGTCCAATAGCTCATCAGTGTTGGAATTTGGTGAGCTTAGTACTTGAATGAAATCTCCATGATTCTAGAGTCTACTCTTCAATTCTCGTTTATACACTGTCTGGAGAGTAGTTGATAATGTATAATTGATTGAATGTCATCAAATGGAGGAATATCTCCCTGGTCTCCAGAAATCCTTAAACATTTTTTAAACTGAAACAACCCATTTTTATATTCTCTTATTTTTTAGAGGAAGGTGATTATATCAAATAATACATCAAATAATTATCTGATTATGATCCATATGGCACATGGTTCAACTCCTTTGTTAAATATTGAAAAAACAACTTCTCAGTAGAATGGTGGTTATGAGAGGCCGGGAGGTAAAGGAAAAGGGGAGATGTTGTCAGAAGGTACATATTTTAGTTAGAAGATGAATAAGTTCTAGAGACCTAATGTACAGCATAGTTAATTATAATGTACTATATCCTTGAAATATGCTAAGAGAGTAGTTCACAGCTGTTCTTACCACACACACAAAAGATAACTATGTGAAGTGATGGATGTGTTAATTAGCTTGATTGTGGTAACCATTTCATAATATATATCAAAACATCATGTTGTTCAGCCTAAATACATACAATTTTATTTGTCAATCACACCTCAGTAAAGCTTAGAAAGAAATAAGTAAACAGAAAACTTTATCCTGAAAGAGAAAAGGAAAACAAAACATAGTTTCTCAGATTTTTGATAAATCCGTAAGTCAAGATTCAGTAGCTTTTATGCTGTGTCAACATGCAGGACCAGATCAAGACACCAAAAGCCAAAATCTAAATTATGTTCTGCCGGCTTCAAATAAATATTTCATTCCCAGCACCCAAGGATTTCCATATGTGACAAACAAAAATTTTTAAATAAATAGCTTAGTTTCATTTATTCATATCCTGAGGAGATGAATGTAAGCAGATCTAAAATCTTGCTTAACTTTTAATGCATTTTTTAGAAAAGATGTGAATTGTGAATAGGCTGTTGGAAGCGAGCCTTATAAATCACCTGAACTGTTCCACTATTGGTATGTCTTGGAGTCATTATGTATAATTGGTTAATGGTGTATTTATTCTCACATTATTGGATCAGCTCCAGGGATAATCACTGATGAGTTTCAAAACTCCAGGAGGATTTCTGTGCAGAGGTAAATGAATTAAAAAACAAGATTAAACAAATTACTTTTATTTAAATTCAATTTAGGGGTAATCGTTCTGTATTGGGGGTGTTGCAGCAGTTTTCAGAAGTGATAAATTTGCTTTAGTTTGCTAACTTGCATTTCCCTAGAGGTGAGAAATTAAATCATTGGTGATAAAAACCAGAAAGGAAGTCATTCAAACTAAAGTTCATAGTAGAATTTCCCACCTTCATGCTCTCTTCTTTTGGATACCTTATCTTATTTAACATGGTCTTTGGAAACTTGATAAATAGGAAAAAAAGAACCATTTTCAGGGCTTCCCTGGTGGCGCAGTGGTTGAGAGTCCGCCTGCCGATGCAGGGGACACGGGTCCGTGCCCCGGTCTGGAAAGATCCCACATGCGGCGGAGCGGCTGGACCCGTGAGCCATGGCCGCTAAGCCTGCGCGACTGGAGCCTGTGCTCCGCAACGGGAGAGGCCACAACAGTGAGAGGCCCACATACCGCAAAAAAAACAAAAAAAAAAACAACAAAAAAAAGAACCATTTTCAGAGACAAAATCAAATGCACATTACTTAAAGGAGTTAGGATTTCCAGAAACTATACAAACACTACAGTAGAAAAAAGCTCATGTGTATTTCATTGAGGGTATCTGCCCTGACTGGACACAGAAAATACTGACAGTATAGTGCTATAATTTTCATGTAAAGCTACTAGATATGGTTAAGTAATAAAAATTCAAGACTTTTTACCTCAATGTGCTTCACTGGATTAATTATTTTTTAGCTGTCTGATATGATAGCATTAGAGCTCATTTCCTTTGACATGAGGATATGTATACTATTCAAGCGTAAATATCACTGGAATAGATTTATAAATTATTGCATCGAACATGTGCTCCATGAGATAAATAGGAGTTCTCCAGACATAATAACTTGAGATAGGGAAAGGGATGCAGGGAGAAATGAATTTCATAAGGTTTTGGTAAGTATATCATTTAAAATGAGATTCAACTACATATTGAGGAAGATCTAAATAAAGGTGGTTTGAACAAGAAGTGAGCTCTACCATAAAAATATTCTCGAGCTAGGTGTTGCAAGTTGGTGCAAGTACTTGGTTGTCATCAGGGATCAAGGACTCTTCTATTTTTCTGTTCTAATATCCCCCTTTTCCCCTAATTTACTAACCTGTTGAAGCAATGAATGTCACTGATTGAATGGGTAGAGGAGAAGAAAGACAGTAGAGAACGAGTACTACAAATTATCATTGCCATTTTTCAACTCTTGGTGTGCAGTAGAAACAAGGGGAAGCCAAACCACCAGAAATCAGGAAGAACAGCAACAAGAGAGTAAAAGGTTTAGCCTCCCCATGGAACTGAAAAGAGATCTGTAGAACCTCAGGCAGCTCTGGGTGCCTAGGGCCTTCTGTGTAAATGGAACTCAATTAAACTCTGACTTCTCTTACTTACCGTTTCCCCATCACTTTTTACTCATTCTTTAGCCCATCCAAAGGATAAACAACTTGTTGCTCTTATAGTTTGTGTAGCCATAACATTTGGATGGCCATTTGGATCATTCATAATTTTATAGAAGCCACATTTTATCATTTGTGTCTAACAGTCCAAATCATAGATCAAAAGATGCCATAAAAATTGAGTTGTATAAAATAGATAAAATGAGATGTCATTGCATGAACAATTAATTTAAAGCCCCCTCACTGCTTTTTACATAAGATGCTGTCATGATATTTCGAATTTCTTCTTGAGGACTAAATAATCTAGTGGACCAAATACATGGTTTGTGACCTGGGTTAAAGATCTTTTGTCTGTTTAGCAGTTTGTTGTTATGGGTTCACATACAAAAGAGGCAGTGAATTTTTTCTTAGTGCCCACTCTAATAGATGGAATAAAAGAGGCCCTATATAAATGTTTGTTGAATAACTATATAAAAAAATTAAAGAATACTCGGGAGGGTCACTATAAGATAAAGGTTTAAATTTCATCATCATTAGTGTATATGAACTATCTAGTTGCTACGTTCCTTCATATGTACTATAAGCTGATTCTGTCACAGGAAATTAGAACAAAACTGCATTCAGCTTTTAAATAACTGCCTTCTTGGAGATCACACCATTGCTGAATAATGAATATCATTTGATTGTTCTTCCCTTCTGTCAAAAAGAGTTAAAGCTAGTGAAATACATTCTTTAAGAAAATGTGTGTACCATATGTGGATGACTTATCATCGTGCCCTCTTTAAAAAGTCCAAGTATGTGAAAATCAGAGATAGTACAGAGGTGCAAGTTCAAGAATGATACAGCTTTTTGAAATCCTATGTAAATTGCTTTCCCCTCTTTACAATTCCAGGAGAGAATAAGAGAGCAAATTTTTGCAAACTTGCCAGTCCTTGGATCTTTGTTTGTCTTACGCATGGTCCCACTTGGGGTCTAATGAGCCAAGGCTATTATACATAAGCTTATTGTCAGGGACTGTACATTGGATAGTGGCAGAGAAGTGACTCAGAAGTGACCGTTGCAGAAATGTGCAGAAGTTTAAAGACTAAGACCACTCCTATCATGATATATAATAAGGTCATTAGCTACTGGAATCACCACTGCCATTCAGTTCAGTGGGAGGGGAAGGAGTTGGTAAAGAGCAGTCTTACAGCACCATGACTATTTTTGCCTATTGAGATTCATATTCTTTTAATTTCACCTTTGGAAAAAAATGACTGGAAGAGATAATAGACTACATTTCATCCGGATCTTATCTTTATAGAGATTCTTAAGTTTTAATATAAATAAATATCACTTACAGACCCTAAAAATAGACTCCCACTCAAGTGAGTCTGATTCAGTAGGTCTCTGATGAAGCTCAAAGAGCTGCAGTTGCAGTAATACCCCAGGTAATTTTAATATAGATAGGTCCTAGACCACACTTTGGAAAACACTGATTTGCGGGAATGTAAGCATTTCTCATGATCCAAATATAGAAGCTCATTATGTTTACATTTTAATAAAGAAACAAAATGTATTTTCCCTTTAAAATAAATTATTATGGACATTTTCTTAGATATGTAATTATGTACATTAGTATGGATGATTTCAGGGATATAAAACATCCTTCACCTCATCCCACATGACCTGGTAAATCCTATGCAGAAGGGTTTAAATACTAACTTGCTATAATACAGCATTGTTTTTCCAAAAATGAAGTCTTTAAATGTATTGGTAATAAAGTTTGTAAAAGGAATGTACATTTAAAATATGATTTCACCTCAGGCAGTATAGAAGCACTACTTTTCTGATTGTTTTTCTTGCTTTGATTCTTAAGGAATGTTTGAATAAATTATTGAATGACTGGCTTTTAAAATACCTACAAAACTTACAAGTCTGAAGTAAAGAATATTATTAAAATGTAGAGCATTTAAATCCTTTATTATATTTGCTCTCCTTATTTAAGGATTTATTATCAGCTTGGAAGAGCTTCAGAAATTTAGTTGCTATTTGCTCTCTATAGGTACCTGCAGAGAAGATTCCTAGAATGGGTTTAGGTTGAAATCCCACATCACTCTCAGGTTTCATCAGAGAGAATTTAATCTCTAGGGCTGGGAACAATCTAGACAAATTACTTCCACAGGAAGATAACACAACCCCTTACCGACTCTCAGATTCTTCATCTGCTGCCACGCCCTGAATTCTCCCTTTTACCTGGACCTCTTCCTCTAAAGCAGCTTCTCTGGCTTCCTGACTCCAGCCAACTTACCCATTTTCTCTTCTAGAAAAATTTTCCTTCTAACTTCCAAAGTGCATTCTCCAGTCTATCATCTGACAGGGTATTTCCATATCTGAAATACGTATACTTCTAAAATTCTAGGCAAAATCTAGATTATGGAAAATCTAACCATATTTCAGATAAAAACTAATTCTTATTGTTTAATGTCTTGGGGACAAGTAATAAGATAGGGTTATGATGAGATGTGGCAAATAATATGGCAGATTCAATCAGTTTAACCCAGGAAATTCATCGGGGCATTCCAGTATCACAAAATCAGAGTCTGGGACTTCTTGTCAAATTAACCCAGGTTTGTGTCCTGGCCCTTCCACAAACGATCTTTGACAAATCATTTTACTTCTCTAGATCATAGTTACCTCATTTGTTAAAATATGGTTAATGATATTTATTTGATGGATTATTATAGCAATTAAATTATACTTTGCATGTAAAATCATTATTAAAGTGAAATTTAGCTTAATGTATATTACTTGCATTTCATGGCCCATCTTTAATTTTTAAATTGTTTTTTGGATGAACCTGCTAGCATTGTCTTTATTACATTTTTTGTTAGGTGTCTGGTATTTTGTCACATATATTGGTGCAAAAATCGATTCAATTTATTAATTCAAAAATATAGTTATTTTTAAACGAATAAATATACATTTTAGATAAATATATATATATATTTTATATGTCAATTTAAATAAATATAATTTTTAACTAGTAGTGCAGGACCAACTTGGATATTCCAAACTGGACTCAAGGTTGAGAAACTACTTATATGATAAGCTGCCATTATGTATTTTTTTCCTTAATTCTTTACTTTTTTTTCATTCTTGGATGCAGGATGTAAACTGTAGAATGTGAGTGATAGAAGGATATTATTATTAATCACTTCATATGGGCAAAAATACACAACGAAGCAACATATGTATTTGCCTTTTGAAGTGCCATTCCTTTCCTGGAGTTCTGTTTCAGATGGTGACATTCACCACAATGCAACGAGACCACATCAAATTGCACACATGGAGTCATGTTAGAAGCACAGATGAAACAGACATATTTTGTTTTGTCTACTCTCATTAGAGGCATGCACAAAATAATTTGTTTACCATCCCAGGATCAGAGTTGATAATTTACTAATGGCTAATAATGCCTTTCTGTGTACTCTGAGTTAAATGTCTCCCTTTGACAGGAAAGTTAATAGAGAGTAATATTTTTTTTAATCAAAAAAACAATGCTTTCAACTTTCTGATTGTATGTAGGCTCAGAGAGGATGTGCAGTGGGGTCAGAGCTTAAAAGCATCCCTGCATTCTTGTTTTTAAAATAATGCTTGTAATGTGGGGAAACAAAGTTCAAACTGAAAAAAAATAAGATTAAGAAGACCAAGCGTTGCTTAATAAATTGGCAGGCATGTCCACATGCAAGGGATTAACGTAGCTTCTGCAAACTTGGCAGTATATGCACTTAATGTCTGTTTGTTTCTTACACACACACACACACACACACACACACACACACACACACACACACACACACACACCACACCACACCATTATGCACCAGGCCTGAAAAAAGCATTTCAGAAGATGCTGGTCAAAGTTCTGGAAGGTTCCATACTAGTAGCTGTTTTATGGAGTCTTCAAAACACCTGCTGAATATACTGAGGCATTTTCTCATATGCTCTTGAGAAGCCTTAAGTAAGAGAAACAATTCTTATAACATGTCCTGTGAAATGTTTGTGGTCCCAATTAGCAACCACTGGAGTGATTTACAGACCTTGGAAGTGTTTGCTTGTCAATGCTTTAAATGAAACATATTATCCAAGGTTTGCCCCAGTCTACCCATAGCAGCTGGAGTTTGTGTCATGTTTGATTCATTCTCCTTGGTTTACTACAACGGAACACTTAACAGGTGGATAGAAAATAAAACAGCTTGTGTCAGAAGAATAAATTATGTCATCAAGACCTGGGCATTATTTAATAGTCACATATTTATATGTGGCCTGTTCTAGCAAAAGTTCTAAAACTAATTATGGCTCCCATCAGGGAAGATCAATTTGCAATTCACAAATCACTTATGTTACACTTTTGTTGTAAAAAATGATAATTTGTTGGTTTAAATAAAATCTTTTTTTTTCCACAAATATTTTTTTAAACTGAAGTATGGTTGATTAACACTATTGTGTTAGTTTCAGATACAGCAAAGTGATTCAGTTATATATATATACATATATAGATGTATATATATATATATATATATATATATATATATATATATATATATATATATATACACACATATATATATATATGTTGTTTTTCAGATTCTTTTCCCTTACAGGTTATTACAAAATATTGGGTAGAGTTCCTCGTGCTGTAGAATAGGTCCTTGTTGTTTATCTATGTTTTAATTTAATTTAATTTATTTTATTTTATTTAACATCTTTACTGGAGTAAAATTGCTTTACAATGGTATGTTAGTTTCTGCTGTATAACAAAGTGAATCAGCTATACATATACATATATCCTCATATCTCCTCCCTCTTGCATCTCCCTCCCACCCTCCCTATCCCACCCCTCTAGGTGGTCACAGAGCACCGAGCTGATCTCCCTGTGCTAAACAGCTGCTTCCCACTAGCTATCTATTTTACAATTGGTAGTGTATATATGTCCATGCCACTCTCTCACTTTGTCACATCTTACCCTTCCCCCTCCCCGTGTCCTCAAGTCCATTCTCTATGTCTGTGCCTTTATTCCTGTCCTGCCCCTAGGTTCTTCAGAACCTTTTTTTTTTTTTTTTTTTAGTTTCCATATATATGTGTTAGCGTATGGTATTTGTTTTTCTCTTTCTGACTGACTTCACTCTGTATGACAGACTCTAGGTCCATCCACCTCACTGCAAATAACTCAGTTTCGTTTCTTTTTATGGCTGAGTAATATTCCATTGTATATATGTGCCACATTCTCTTTATCCATTCATCTGTCGATGGACCCTTACGTTGCTTCCATGTCCTGACTATTGTAAATAGAGCTGCAGTGAACATTGTGGTACATGACTCTTTTGAATTATGGTTTTCTCAGGGTATATTGCTCAGTAGTGGGATTGCTGGGTTGTATGGTAGTTCTATTTTTAGTTTTTTAAGGACCCTCCATACTGTTCTCCATAGTGGCTGTACAAATATGGAATGCTCCACAAATTTGCGTGTCATCCTTGCACAGGAGACATGCTAATCTTCTATCGTTCCAATTTTAGTATATGTGCTGCCGAAGCAAGCACTAAATAAAATCTTTTATCTCAAGTATGGATGCTGGTGTTTGAGAGTATCAGTGCTCTTAGCCACTGACAGAGCATACAGAGTATAAAATGTTGGGGTTTTATGAAATGTTCTTACATTAGCACTATTTTATAAAACTGGATTCTATGATTTAAATAAAAAGGAATGTATGGATTTTATATTATATCCTAAAGAGGGTGCTAAACTGTTAATACACCAGTTAGTCTTCCTTCATGAAACATTAGCCAGTATTGAATGCTCATCTTTGGCTTACTGTCTGCATCCTTTTTTTGTCAGAGTCAGAGATACATTTGTGGGAATGCCTTGACATGATTTTAAAGGTAACCTGCCTAGATGGGTTTTTTCCAGCCAAAATAATACCTTTACTTTATTATTTTTCCTATTGAAGTAGTGTTGATTTACAATGTTGTCTCAATCTCTGCTGTACAGCAAAATGACTCAGTTATACACATATATAAATATATATATATGTTCTTTTCATATTTTTTCCATTATGGTTTATCCCAGGAGATTGGATATAGTTCCCTGTGCTATCCAGTAGGACATTGTTTATCCATTCTAGATGTGTTTAATTAGTTAGAAGGCAGTTTAGAGAGCTCAGGATTTGGAGTAGGAGCTCTGTACCCATGCTGCCATTCTTTTTCCACTCTTTACCTTACAAGTGGCTGTGAGATTTCAAGGAAATAATTTATGCAAAATAGCTCCAATGACATCTGGAACAGAGGATAGCTCTGTATCCATAGATCTGATTCCATTTTTGAAAATAATGTCTGCTGTGTGTGCTCTCACTCTGCTAAGTGAGATTAAAATTTTTCCCTTTTTGATTTTCTCAGAAAATGTTCCCTGATGTTTGTGTATTTGGATACCACAAATGCACATGGGTGGACACATACACATGTGACTCATTTTGTTGAAATTATAAACTCTCTAGAGTTCTGTTTCCTAACCTAATCTGATCACTGATTGGGTTGTATTGCATTGTCCCTAAAGGTCCTCCATAGCTCTTTGATGGTTATTTTATGTGTTAACTTGACTGGGCTGAGAGATGCCCAGATAGCTGGTAAAACGTTATTTTTGGGTGTATCTGTGAGGATGTTTCTGGAAAAGATTAGCATTTGAATCATAGACAGTAAAGAGATCCATCTCACCAATGCAGGTGGACATTATCCAATCCAATGAGGGCCTGAATAGAACAAAAATGTGGAGGGAGGGAAAATTTGCTGTCTCTGTTTGAGTTGGGACAACCAGCTTCTCTTGCCCTCAGATATCAGTGTTCCTGGTTTTGGAGCCTTTGGACTCAAACTGGGACTCACAACATTAGACCCCCTGGTTCCTATTAAGCCTTCAGGTTTGAACTAGAAGTACAACACCAGCATACCTGGGCCTCCAGTTTGCAGATGGCAGCTCATGGGACTTCTCAGCCTCCGTAAATAGGTCAATTTCTTATAATCTCTCTCTCTCTCTCTCTCTCTCTCTCTCTCTCTCTCTCTCTCTCTATATATATATATATATATATGGCACATATCATTGGTCTGGTTTCTGGAGAAACATGACTTACCACAAGCTATAAAAGTCTACTATGATTCTAAAAGAAAACCTCTGTGAATGTGTTTAAAAAAAACAAAGAAAGAAAATTATTTCAGGATAGGTTGTGTGAAGGAGGTAGGAGGTAGAGGGCTAAGAGTAGGTAAGTTAAATCAGCTTTACAGGAGCTGGTATAGTATCTATCTTGTTAACTTTTCATTAATAATATCTAACACATATTATGCACTTGAAGTTTGTTGAATGCATCTATTCATGCCTAAGTGGATGAATGAATTGGTAGATGGAAAAATATGAAAAAATTCAGTTTAAGGAGACACAGATCAATTGAAACAAGATTGTGAGAGTAGTGACTGAGAACACGACCTATGATGTTATTAAGGCCTGAGTTCGAATCTTAACTTTGATAATTATCAGCTATGGGATTCTGGACAAGTAACCAACTCCTTGAGTCAAATTTCCTCCTTATAATAATTCTAGGTAGTGGGTATTACTATCTTTTCTCATGATGAGGACAATGAGACGGGTAAAACACTCTGTACCTGCCTCACAGTAAGCAATGTGACGATGAGGGTGAAGATTATAGCTTAAGAGCAATATATAATATGTATGAAGTTGTATAGTGTCTATTCTTCAGTTATTACCTTCAGCCTATTATAGAAATTCGCCCAACAAACTTGTATTTCTCTCATGGATCACTTAAACGAAAGGCAGTGTGACCATGTGACAGACTCATTTTGATCTCCAACTTGGTTATAGTAGTTTGCTTGCCAGCTTATGTAGTTTAAAGCTTACATTAGTTATCTTTTTCTGCTATTAATACCTCCAAAACGTAATGGCTTAAGACAAAAAAAAAACTTTATTATCTCCTGATTCTGTGTATACTCTGGACAATTCTTTTGGTCTGGGCTAAGTCATGCCATCTTTCTGGGCAGATGGTGATTGGGCTTGTTAGTCTAGCATGTTCTCTTTCACAGGTGAGAAGTTGGCATGATGTCACCTTGGACCACAGCAATGACTTTCCTATGTGTCTTTCATTATCCAGCAAGCTATCTTGGGCTCATTTCCATGGTCGTGGTTATAGAGTTCAAAGAGAGAGCAAATCCCAATGTAGAAGCACTTTCAAGTTCTACTTTTGCTATTTTTTTCTAATGACTTCTTGGACAAAGCAAGTCACATGGCCAAGTCCAGATTTAGAGAGTAGAAAAATACATAAGCTTCACCATTAGCTTGGAGGAATTGCAAGATCTAGGGTATTATCCATACAGGTGTTGGAGGAATTTGTAGTCATTGTAACCATTGTAGTACTGCAATCTACCACACTCTGTTGAATGTGGTACTCACCATTCGCTGCTAAAACTGACCATAATCCCCTTCAAAATCGACTGTTCTATGCCTTCAGCATCCATGAATACAGTGGCTTGCTCATGGTAGTTGTTGATTACTTTTAACTGAGAAAGGAAGAATCTAAGCTTCATCTAGTCATTCTTCCTTTATAATTCAGTTTTAATTAAAATACTTAAATTTTATTAACTTTAAGGTACAAAATATGAGTCTGATTCAAGTACATAGAAAGACTGTTGTGTAGAAAAAGGCATTACTTTTATTTTAAAAGCTTGACATTTGCTCTCTAACAAGTCATTTAAACTCACTGCATCTGGTTGCAAAATAAAAATGGAAACTAATTTGATTTTTCTCCCCTGTGAGACAAATGAGACAATATATGCGAGAATTGCAGTGTGTTAACTGTTATAATGTGAGACAAAATATCTTAATAATATATAAGCAAACAAGCAATGTCTTTGAATTTAATTGTTTTAAAAATGAAACCTTGTTTATCTAGTTTTCTATCTCCATGTGCATTTAAAGGCTTGTAATAAAAGCCAGTTACCTTTTGATTAATTGCATTATAAATATGGAGCCAGTATGTATCAGACACAGTTTAGGTACATACTCAACAGTTTTACTAACATGAATTTTCCTTGAGTCTTCTAATTTTTTTGTTCTCTGGGGACTTAAAAGAAGCATCAATGTAACATTGATTCTTAACTAGGGTGAATTCCCCCCCACCCCAGGGTACAGTTGACAATGACTAGAAACATTTTTGGTTATTGTAACTTGGAGAGGTTGAGCACAGGCAACTAGTGAGTAGAGGTCAGAGATGCAGGGGACGCGGGTTTGTGCCCCAGTCCGGGAGGATCCCACATGCCGCAGAGTGGCTGGGCCCGTGAGCCATGGCTGCTGAGCCTGCGCATCCAGAGACTGTGCTCCGCAACGGGAGAGGCCACAACGGTGAGAGGCCCGTGCACTGCAAAAAAAAAAAACCCAAAACAAACAAACAAACAAAAAAACAGAGATGCTGCTAAACATCCTACAATGCCGAGTGGTCCCTCCAACTCCCCAACTAAAAGTTACTCAGCCCAGTATGTCAGTAGTGCCAAGGCTGAGAAACCCTGCTTAACTGAGTGAAGAATTTACTGTGAGGTCATGATTTTATAGAGAAAGCAGTTGATGATGAGCATGATGATGGCAGTGTTACAGAGGACAAGACGGAGAGAGGCTTCTTTTCTATTCCTCCTCTCCAGAAGTGGCTACCCTTCCACAAAGGACAGGATGGTAAGGAGCAATCTCAAATCTTTTTACCCATTGAGTGAACCCTGCCCTTCTGGTACTTCCCAGTGCTCACTTATTATCTCAGTGGTCTTCTCCCTGTCCAGCTTTACACTAACATTTTCTTACTGTTGTTTTCTTGAAGCATTATCTGAGCTACTGACTGGGGCTTTAAAATTGATGAGGTACCATCAGCAATTTCCATTTTTATTAAGGGAGCAGAGGCGAGGGGGAGTTGAGTTCTAGAGTGTGTTTGGGAGGTGTTTGTTTTGACTGTCTGGTGGCTGCATACCAGCCTGAGGGAGTCACAAATGTCACTGCTGTGCAATGGTATAATTTTCCTGCCGCTCCAGAGAGTCTTCTGTGTTAATCTCCTGGCATGTCTGGCGACTTTCAAAATAGAAGTTAAAGGCAATTCCATGGAGCAGTGAAAAAAGATTCAAGGTCCCCATTCGTATTTGTGAGGACAGAGAAAATTGCTATGTGCAGTTGGCCTTTTTCATTATTGAGAACATAGAGCAGCTCGGCTTTCACCAGGGCTAATTGATTTTCACAGCTGGTGCAAGAAAGTCTAAGGATGGTATGAAACTTAAAAAGTCCCTTTGTCCAGACACTGAAGCTCATGGGTTCTGCATGGACTTAAAATTTGGGCTTCAAGAAGAGATGCTGAAAATCTTCCGAAATAACCTTGGGCACCAACCGGAAAAGAGTTACTTGTTCATAGAATGCATGGTGTGAGTGGGTTATGGCCTGCCATATGGCATCCCTTCAAATTTATTATTTTCCCTTTACATTAATTATGTTATGTGGCACAAACCTGATTTCACCCCTGGTACCAAGTAATTCCCCCATTTAATATGACATATTAGATGATGTTGATGCCTGCCTTTGCCTTATGGATGACAGAAGACACTACCTACTGACTAGAGATCAGTATCATAGGTGTCTGCATCATAGGCTTTTTGTTTTCTAACTGAATTTCTCTACTTTATGGGCTAATTGGTTTATGTATTCCTTATTATGAAAAGCTGGAAAGGCAGTGTGAATCTGAGGCAGAGCTTCTATACAGAAGCAACAAAGCAAGGATGTAGTTGCTAGAACTGGGATAAAAGGGGAAGATTTGATCACATGTAATGTCAGTGTCCTAATGGCCTGAGCATCTTAGGAGAGGTAGCACAGTGCAGTAAAAAGCATGGGCATCAGGTCAGATCATTCTGGCTTCCATTCTGAATTCGGCCACTGAGAAGTCCAGGGATCTCAGATGAGTTCCGTTAGTTAGGGTCGTGAGATATAAAATGAGTGTAAAAGGGCCAGGGATGTCATAGCCCTCAGCATGCTCTCTTCTTCCTCTTCCAATTGCCTCCCTGAAAGTTAGGTTCAAAGCCTGAGTCTTGCTCATCAAAGCCTACTTGATGTTGAGTCTTGAACCATGATGGAGACCTTCTTGTATTTTCGGCAACAACAGAATTGGTCTTGTATTTTGGGATGCAACTGGAGGATGTGTATAAAACACAAGAAGTTGTGGGCAAATACATCACTAAATCCAGTAAAGACTATTATCTGAAGCAGCAGTCAACAAACATTTGACCAGGGTCCACTTATACAGAGGCAGAGAACCAGTTGCCTTTCTTCAACATATTTTCACCTTCTCTTTGAAAAAAAAAAATAACTGGATGACATGTAGTTTAAAAGGAAAAAAAGTAAACTATTTCTTGTGGCACATGAGCACTGCATACTATTTACTTCGTAAACTAAAGAAAACATTTAGTTATGTACTGTTATGCTAGATGACAATGTTCATAAAATTACCTACACATTAGACTTGACTCCATATTAAAGTTATTTAAAAATCACACTTTTTTGGCAAGGTATCCCCAACAAAGTATAAACTCATAAGCACCCTGGGTGTTGACAGGTAGTAAATTTATATCTACTTTGATATACAAACATATATAAGGAACAAGAGTGGGGGATATTTGCAGTGCATGCTGTCTTAAAGTCTAGTTATTGGAAAAATAGTGATCAAAAATAGTGATGACTCAAATATTTATCAATACACAATTTAGTGTTGTCTATGGACTCACAATAAGCAAAATTAATAGTGATAATGCTGAAGGAAGGTTATTTTTAAATTAAAAGGAAAAATATCAATAATTGAACTCCATGTATTGCTAATGTGTATTGACAGGAAACATTCTTATTGAAAATTGCCAACTTTTAAAACTTTATGGATATGCTTGCATAGTAGGAACTTTATAGCATTGTGCAGCAGACAGAATTAATAATAAAATACTAGTTGTAGTTGCTATTAAACTGCACTGATGTGCAGCTGTGCCTATTTTGCAGTGAGACCCCAAATGCTTCCTTATTCGGTATCCCTGTTAAGTAACTATGATATGCTCTCATTTTCTTTTAAAATACTTTAATACTTCAGATAAAATTACATATTAAAATTGTATAGCTTCCTATAGTTAATTGTCAGGTGAAAGTCTTAAAAATAGTAGAATCTGCACAGAATTGTAACAATTAGATTTTTAGCTATTATGATTCAGATATTTTTTGTATACTTTTGTGCTCTCCACTTTGCTTCATTCATTTACAATTAAACTCATAACTTAAGAATTATTGACATGTTGTTTATATAAATACTTTAAAAACTGAAACTGCTTAATTTAGTCAAAATGTAAATTTGACATTTCTAACTACAAACTCAGAGCATATTGTTCAGATGTTCTCAGTTCCATTTCAGTTCCATTTGGCTTTAAAAAGAAAGAGACTGGTGGCACAGTGGTTGAGACTTCGCCTGCTGATGCAGGGGACATGGGTTCGTGCCCTGGTCCAGGAAGATCCCACATGCCACGGAGCGGCTGGGCCCGTGACCCATGGCCGCTGAGCCTGCGTGTCCGGAGCCTGTGCTCTGCAGCGGGAGATGCCACAACAGTGAGAGAAGCCCGCGTACCCACCCCCTCCAAAAAAAAGAAAGAGAATTCACACCTGATAAACAAGCAGTGAAATCCAGACATATTCAACTTGTATAATTAGACTCTATAATCTAAATAGGCAATGTCTAAATTGATACATTAATGTAATTTATCACTATAAGTATTTGTTGAATTGCATAGAAATCTATCCTTGAGGGGCTGCTAATTATGAAAATATATTCTGATATTTTTATTTGATTTCATAGGTTAATCCACTTTCTCCATTTTTTAAAGAATTTTATATATTTTAAATAGGAAATATTTGAAGATAATATCATATTCTTGACTTTTTTCATTAAAGAAATGCCTAGCCCCTTGTGTTCAGAATGAATCCTTGTTAGATATGTTTTCTGAGTCTGGGGTATATTTGTGCTCTGTGGCTCCTTATCCTTTGAGACCAGGGAACAAAATGTTTTCTGAGTACAAACAGGATTGCAGCCAACCTAATGTGACTGAGACTTTATCTTGAATCTCAGCTCAAATCCTTCCCATTGGTAATGGCCACTTCTGAAGGCTTCTGTAAATGTCCTATTAATAAACCAAATGTCTCTTAAAAAATTGCAGACTTTGCTCTTTACTAGTCCCTGCATGTACTCCTTACTGAAAATCCTGGCAGTATTCATTCACAATATTTACCAACAGACATCAAAAATAAAAGAAGAAGTGAATTAACTTATTACTCTGTTCCAACTCTTACACTCTTGCCACTATTGATACAATTTACAGTGGATACTTTCTTTCAGCCTTTTCTAGATTCGGATCTAGACCCTCGACTTGAATTTGAAGAGGCTGCCACAGCAGAATCACCTTGGTTTGTTTTAACTTTATCTGTCCTCTCTTGAGTTTTTGTCTTGAAAGAGCATTGTAAGAAATAGTAACTAAACAATGGTTGGAGGGGACATGATTTTTTCCCACTGACATTTACTTTCTGTCTTTTTTTAGTCATGTATTCATTTATTGAATAAACATGTGTTGAGTATCAGCTATGTTCTAGGCACTTTGGATACATGAATGAACAGTTGCATTCACAGAACTTACTTTCTAAAGGGTCCTGACAGACAAAAGGTATCAAACATCATACATAAGTAAATTAAATAACTTGTACAGTGATAATACTGCAGGAAAAGAGAAAGTAGAACAGAGTAAAGGACAAGAGTGTTGGACAGGTGAAGGAGGGGTAGGTTACACCATTAACTAATACATGGTGAGAGCAGGGATTAAAAAATAACTTAATGGGGATGAGGAAGTTTGCTAAGTAAATAACTGGCAGACGTGGGACTTAGGATAAGAGAGTAGCAAGTGCAAAATCCCGACAGTTAAATCTGCCTTTAATTTTCATTAACTTCCACTGATTTACTCCATAAGCATTCATTGCCCACCTAAGAGATTGCAACTCTGTAAAACTGACCTCAAGAAAAGGAGAAACACTGTACACATAGAGGATAAAATACTTAATTTCAGATAGAACAAAATTAAAATAACTTGGAGAAGGCAGCACGGCACTGAGGAAATTATGTCCATAATATCACTGTTCATTGCTACATCCACCAGTTCCTAAGACTGTTCTTGGTACTTAGAAGTACTTAATAAATATTTGTGAAATTAAATATTAAATGATCTGTTATGTAAGATCCTTCATGATCCAGCCCCAACCCCAATTTTATTTATTCTATAAAATGTCCTAGATCCCAAAATAATTTATTTTTAATTTCCTTCTTTATTTCTGCTTTAGGCAGTAAATTTAAACTACTACTTTCTTTTTCTCTTCTGTAAGATAGAGATGATGTTAATAATATTATATATCTTGAAGAGTTCTCATAAAATTGAAATAATTTACTACATTTATGGTACTTAAAATTTTCCTGGCCCATAAGTAATGCTACATAAGCTTTGACTCTCATTACTCTTTGTTTCTCCTTGTAGAACTTAAAGTTATGTAAGTATTTGACTGTGGTATTTCTGTCTCCTCCATAGGTTGTTGTTTACAGTTTGAGGGCAGGTTCTAGATCAGAATTTAGGTCATAATTCAACAATGTATTCAACGTAGTATCTTGAAAGTAGTAGTGATTCAATACAGGAAGTAGGCTTATAGTATACATGTGTACATCCATCAGAACACCCACTGAAATATCACTTCACTAGAGACTCGTCTGTAAAAGTCCTGTTTATCCATTCACTTATTCAGCAAAGGTACAGGCAATGGGAGTTGTTTGCCATATTCATTATTAGAACTGTCTTCACTGTGTTATTCTACAGTATTGTGAGTCTATATTTGAAACTGTAAAATGTCTTATCCCATCCTCTCGCTATGATTCACCTGGCTAATAAATAATCAGTCCTCGTGAAGAAAGCATAAGGAATTGTGTGGGAAAACAGTTCAGCATTCAAAGTGTAGGGATTCAGTTGGCCACATTCCATCTTTAAGACAGAGCTTTACAGGGAAGAAGCAGAGGTACCCTCCCATTCCAATTCTTTTAAAACTATCACAGCTGTGGAAATCTGAGGGCAGAACAATTCTTTCACAAAAGAGAGGCCTATATTTTGAAAAAAATTCTTTTGTAACCATACGTAGCAAACACCAACAATCATAAAACCTACTACTTAGTGAAAAACATTGGGTTTATGACTAATCAATCAATCAACACTGATTTATTGAAAACTCACTGCATGTTCAGTCTAATAGATGCTCAATGGGAGAGAAAAACAATGTATTTATTATTTTCCTTATTTATGAATGTCACATTTCATTTTAAAAGGTAATATGAGGCAGCCTGTGAGAGTACTAGTTTTAAATAAATGAAATGAGCATAAAAATAAGACTAAAACAGTAGGTAAGAATAATAAAATTACATGCAATATAATTCTGGACAGATGCTAGTCATGGACTATTAATTTGATTTTCTAGCAGCCAGAACAAAGAATAAACAGCCAGAGAAAAGAAGACTTAGAAATGTCGTGGTAGCCATGCTTTTGAAGACAAAACTTAAAGAAAACCCATGAGGACAAGTGTTTTATTCAATTCTGTAGTCTCTGTACCAAACACCACATTTATTGAGCACAAGTAGGCATTCCATAAATACATAGAGTTAGCAGGGGGGTTATTTTTAAATTTGACATTAAATTGCATGTATTACACCTTTAAAGAAATAACCTATATAAGAAGATGAAATAACATGAAATCAGAACTGTCTCAAAAAATCCACTACATATTGTCAGTATTATCGCTTCCTTCAGAAAACTTAATGCATTAAATGAGATGAGATCAACAAAATAGTATTCACTGAATTTTAGAGGCTTCAATTTCTTATTTATAATATTTTAAAGAAATATTCCACTTCAAAGCCCAGACATAGGACCTTAACCCATCTCATGAGCAGTATTTTTTAATTTTTTTCGGTACGCAGGCCTCTCACTGCTGTGGCCTCTCCCGTTGCAGAACACAGGCTCCGGACACGCAGGCTCAGCGGCCATTGCTCACTGGCCTAGCTGCTCCACGGCATGTGGGATCTTCCCGGACCAGGGTACGAACCCGTGTCCCCTGCATCGGCAGGCGGACTCTCAACCACTGCGCCACCAGGGAAGCCCTATGAACAGTACTTTAAAGTAAATAACTAACTCTTTTTCTTTTTTTCTAATAGATAAACTCTGCTCCTCAATTTATTCTAAGACATATCACAATTTAAAGTTTCATGAATGCTAATGAAGAGCCAAGGATAAATCTAATTAAATTTTATGTCAGTGTAGCTTTCTAATAATTGCCCTTAATTTGGAAATTAAAAAAAAAAATTCTCTCTTTCTCTCTTTGATGAACCAAATTGCAGCACAGTAACTTATCTGCCAACACTCAATATCTGGAATAACTGAATTTTCTGGAGCTTACCATTTCACTCTCCTTTTATCCTGGAGATGACTGGATAAATATATCCTGCTGGCTTAATAAGTTATATTAAAACTCAGAAAGGGATTCTGAAATGGCCCAAATCACACTACCACAACAAAGGTAAGGTTACAAAAACTCAACATCCAAATCCCTTGCCAGTGGACCTCTGATTAGGTGCCTTTCATTCTAGATAGGGTTAAGTGAGCGTTGCTGTGTTTTTTAAAACTTTCTCTTTCGGACGACTAGAGGAATGCCACCTGGAACACATTATAAAGGTTAACTTAAAAAGCATCCAGAGACAGGGAAAGAGGCCTTCTGCCTCACCTCCTTTCCTGCTTTCCCTGACCAAACAGCTGAGAATGCTGATCTTCTGAAAAAAAATCTGATCAAAACCTATTCACTAAAATTGATAAAATGCTCCATTACCTCAGGATCAAAGAGAAGTCAAGAATAAATTACACCGAAGGGGACCTGGAGAGCCCATTGAAACCCATCAACAGACAGGCGAGTGACAGACCAGGAAGCAATTGTAGAGCCATCAGCCTAACTGCCTGTGAAATCTACCCTGGACCCATGCTCTGCCACCCGGAGAATTTCATCTCTCGATGAGAGCACCTGGGACCTGTCAGTCATCCAAGCCCAGAGAATTAAGACTTACATTATAATTGTCTCCACTTCATAGCCTTAGTTGTCAATGAACTGGAAAAGTACTAGATTCAAAAACAATTTGCGTTTTAAAGGACTCCAGGAAATAAAAAATGATGTGATTTCTTATGGTTGTTAAGATAGACATGCAGAACAAGTTGTATTGAAACTTACTAACAATGATATATTTTGTTTTTAATGGTCATTCCTAAAATACTATCCAAATTATGACCCTCAATATTGCTAGGTAACTAGACCGGAGGGACATTTTCTATATACACAAATGGTTTTTACCATCATTTTTCTGATTTAACAACATATTTTGCTTAAATCACAAACCAAAAATTCATTAACTTTTGAATGAATCTTAAAGAAATTACATGATTTATTGATAAAGACACAAGTCCATTAGCAAAACAGTTCATTTTGTTTTATTGGTATTACATTTTTCCACTGTAGTTTGTTCATTTCTTTTAAATGCTGTCCGTTTTAGGGTCTTTATTCTAACAGCAATATAATGTTAAACCCTAATGACTAATCTTGAAAAGAGTACAACCTATTACTAAATTAACAGCTTCACCAAACCTTCTTTTAGTAAAAATGAACACTATTCCCAGAATATTTAGAGGCCTAAATGACTGAGTTTTGAATGTGATAGCACATGGCTGGTTTGCAACCATGGGTTTGAAGTTGCTGTTTATAGTTGAGTTGACTTTTGGAAACATCTGTGGATGTATTTGATTAGTGATGAACCATAGCTTACAATTTCATAGCACTTTATAATTTAGAAAATGTTTTCACATATGCCATACCATTGGATCTTCATAATCACTCTATGAGACAGATACTCATGCTGTTATTTTCTTCATATGTGGCCCTTTCTTTATATGCAAACTGTAGCTCATGGAAATCAGAGATAGTAACTGTTCCTGAATACAATCACACTCCTAGTCAGTGCTAAACCTGGAGCTTGTGTCAGGGCCTTTATGTTCTAAAAGCCTCTGTTCTTTCTACTCTGTCTTGCAGATCTTACCAAGTAAAGCAGAGGTACCACTGTTGTCAAAATGTAGGCAATTGTCTATTTGCCTAATGTGCTTGAATAGCTTCATCATCTAATGCCTGCCTATTGCTACTATTTATTAGTTTCATATAGCTATGTAAAATATTTTAAATTGTGGTTTGGTCAATCTTAGCCATGTTCAAAAGCTGCCTGTATCTCAGCCTCATGAGAATTGCACATGATATTTCAAGATCAATGAAAGTTTGATGGTACCTGTTATTGTTTTTCTCCCCATTCTCTATTTGTTCAGCAGAAAAACAAATACTATGTATGTGTCATATTTTTCCAGTAGCATGCAGTCTAATCCTGTTAATGACAAGAACTTGCTCGTTAAATCAATTTAAAGTACATTTTGACACAGATGTAGTTTTTCTTCAAGGATTTGCCATCTTTTCTTCTTTGTGTCTTAGCCAAAATTTGGCATTAGCAGTTTGTCTTTGATTCTTATCTTCCTTTCAGGAATGACCATCTCCTTATACCTATAATAACCTTGCCTTTGCCAAAATTCCAGAACGATTATGCCACTGGTGTTCAAAGAAGTACCATCTATTGAATTTCTCCTGGGTTCAGCCAGCTGGGTTCAGTCACAATTCCCTGACTCAAATCATACCCAGACAGATTCAACTGTCCTGTGTTTCACTTCCTCACATTCTGTTGTCCCAACCCTGCTACTCAGGTTATTCTCAACCTGGAGCAACATTTCTTAATCAATATTTCTATAGCTGCACTTTGCGTTCTCTTTCCTCTCAATTCATATTTACCATGTTTTTGTGATTTATGATATGAAAGGATTTGTTAGTTTGTTATATTACCCAGCAACTTCATATAGAAAAATTTTGGCTGCAAAATTGTATCTCTTCCTCCTAAAAATACTTTCACTTTGCAATTGTTTTGCAAATAATTTATTTTTATACTTAATCTAACTTCAGAATTTTAAATGCTATACAATACAAAATGACAATAGGAGAGAGGATTTTGTTTGGCTGGACTCAAATATTGAGATTTTCCTGTTTAGAAAGAGTGTGTGGTCCAGTTGCTTGAATGGAAACACCATATTTGAAACTATGGATGAAACCATTGACATTTCCCCCCAGAATGGCTTTCAGTGATTGTTATGGTTCAATCAGTGACAAAGCCATTTTATGTATTTCAGCAGAATTATGTAGTCCCAGGTCAGATGGTTTAAACAGTAAGATTTTAAAATAGAACCTAAATAGGTTTTTTTCTTCCAGAGCTAGAGAACTTTGGAAAGTTTATACTAAGGCAAAGTCCATATTGGAAAGGTGTTTCTTCATATAAGGTGTAATTGATGAGAATAAACAGATACTGAATGGGATCTCTGGAGACAGGGAGTATTCCTACCCAATAAAAGAAATATTGCTGATACTGGGTGGCATTTAACCTCTGTTTTACTTCACCACAATCAGAAGCTCCCTGTTTCATCGTTGAACAATTCCCTGTTGAGCCCAACTGGACCTCCTTCAACATCTCAACCTGTAATCCCACTTCTGTCAAATGGAGTAACAGATAATGAATTGATTCCTTCCTCCACCAAAAACCTCTTTACAGTGAGCAGAAGTATTGGTTCTCAGCCACCTAACCCCATTCCCCTCACCCCATATTATTTTTTCTTTGGTCAATACAGCTTAACAGTCTTCCAAGTAAAAATGTTCTGGGTGTCCTGAAACCACCCAAGGAATTCAAGTTAAAAATCCATTATTTAAAAGGAAGAAGAAAGCTGAAGAGAAAGTAATGTGGACCTTTCTAGTAGGTGGCATTAAATATGAGGAGCTGTGTTGGAGCATAGTGGGATTTTAGTGCTCCTTAAATCACAAGAGTGATAGATGCTTTCTCAGCCTGCTCATAAAGGCAGTCTCACACAAAATGCTAATTTTCCATGAGTTCTCCCATACTAGGAATGCCAGTAATGCTTGATCAGCTAATTTAGGGCCAAGTGTATTTCAATCAAGAGAACAGTGATGGGATATCGAAAAAAAAAATGTTTTTTCTTCCTTCTTTCTCCATAACATTGTTGGCTTTATCCACAAAGCACATTAAAATTACTCACTGACTCTTGAGAAATAAGCAAATCAGGCATAAGTAATGCTTTTTGGGTGGTAGGAGGAGGGGAGAGAGGAAGGGAAGGCTGAGAACACTGAAACTCTACCCCTCCAAATAATACATGAAGGACTTCCTCTCTTCCTCAGAGCCATGGCTTTCTCTCACGCCCCATTTCCTTGCAGCTAGTAAACCCTAATGAGACAGCAGTGCTTGTGCACTTTTGTGTTATACAGCTGTTCTTTTTCACTTTGACTCCTCCAGTGACTAATTTGTCACTCTCATTACATGCACTCACTCCTTCCTCTCCTCCCTCTTTTCATTTTGTCATTCATTCTCATTCCTGTGATCCTATTATTGGTGTCTCTCTCTCTCTCTCTCTCTCTCTCTCTCTCTCTCTCTCTCTCTCTCTCTCTCTCTCTCTCTCACCCCGGGATAAAGAAAGCAGAACATTTGCACTCCATTATCATCACCTGAGGGAGGCTGCTACTTGAGTGACAGAAAAAAAAAAAGGGTAAGGGGATGTCATAATGCTTCTTGGGTTTGAAAAGTCAATCCAACAAGTTAATAGCAGGCATACAACATGGAACCTATTGAATGATAATAGTGGTATTCTAATTGTAGGAATTCCCTTTTTCTACCTCCACCCCAAGTTAGTTGGTGTGACTGTAACTGTAGTTGGTGTAACTAATGATGTTTTTTTAGAGGTGCTCACTTTGAACATCTATACACAGATTCAACATGACTGTGCCAGGCTCATAGAGACTTCTGGCAGCGTTTCTGGAAGAAAAAATAAAATAAAAAGGCAGTGCTATGTGAAACTTCTCCAATCAAAAGTCAGAAGAGTGACTTTTGGTCTCTTATGTGAAATGCTTGATAAAGAACAGAAAGAAATTTAATATCAGCACATAACTTGCAACCACTTTTTTTTACTTTAAGATTCAAAACAGCAGGAAATAGACTGCTATCTAAGTTTTAAAACTCATGAGTAGTTTATTAGAAATTTAATCCATTTGTTTATGATTCATTGACACTGTGCTCGTCAAAATAGTGTTTGCTCAGGGTGATAGTGGATTGAAGAAGACTTCAAAGATGTTTTTAATTTTTTTTTTTTACTAGGAATTTAAGGGTTGCCAAGAGTAAAAACAACCTACACTATGCAAATTCTTAGTTTGCTCCAGCTACAACATTGAAAGTAACTCTCCTCTAAGAATGTCGGACTTGATGCATTTACTCAGGCTTCTTTCTTCCTTGTGCGGTTGATAGGATTGTTTACGTGAACTAGAAAACTTTCCATTCCCTTCCATAACTATGACCCAAAAGGGGTAAAATGCTATTTCATCACTTGAACATTTTGAAGATGGAATTAGGTCTGGCCTTTCTTAGTGGCCAGAATTTATTTTGTTCTCTCTTCAAAGAAAGCATTTGGCAGGAACTAATGTACAGAAAAGACAAAAAAGACAGACATTAAACACTACAAGATGTGAATTGAATGGTTAGAGGGTAATTTGCAGATCTTGCTGACAAGAGATACACGTGATACTGGGAAACAGCAGAGAGGTTTAGATTAGCTGTGTGATGAAGGTGATTCCTGAGAGGGTGAAAGTAGAGGCTTTGCAAACTTTTCCTTTTGTGTTTTCAAGGACACGTTGAAATTGGGGTTCTTGGGCAGTGGTTCTCACAGTTTAGGGATATCCTATTGTTCTGTAATGCAAGAACACCAAATCTTAATAAAACTGAAGGGAATAATTGTTTTGAATGAGACAGAAATTAGGAATAGGAGAATAAATTCATATTTTAAAAATATCACACTATCATTATAAAAGTACCAATGACAAATAGACCAGTTTATTTTGTTATCTCTGATACTTTCATAGACAGTGATTTGAAGATCATCTGTCCTTTGAGAATTTGCTTCCTAATCTCAAATCAGCCCCAACTCAGTGGCAGTAGGAATTTCCATCCCATTAAAGATAATTGGCCCTGATGGACTAGAATGCTTTAGAATGATGCAGTGTTGAAGCCTTGCTTTTCATATTGTTTCCCCCCAAAGCTGTAGTGATATTTGCAGAACGACAAGAGGGATTGGTTTTGTCTAAATCACCATCTTCACTTGCTGACCTATATGGTTAGCCACCTACCTTGAAAGATCTGACATCAGATCTTGCTCTCATAAAATCAAATTTTACATGGTAATCAGGGGGATCTTTGTCCTATTTATATCAGCTTTATTGAGATATAACTCACATACCATAAAAGCCTCTCCTTTAAAGTTACATTTCAGTGTTTTTAGTGTATTAGCAGAGTTATGCAACAATAACCTTTCATCCTCAAAATGTCTTATGCATTTACTGCTTTCGGATTTTTTACATAAATGGAATCATACAATATGTGGTCTTTTATGATTGGCTTCTTTTTTTTTAGCATAACATTTTCAAGATTCACTCATGCTGTAGCTTGTATTAGTATTTCATTCCTTTCTATTGCTGAATAATATTCCACATTTGCTTATCCATTCATTAGTTGATGGACTTTTGGGTTGTTTTCACTCTTTGGCTTTTATGAATAATGCTGCTATAAACATTTATATAAAAGATTTATATGTATATTTGGTTTCATGTCTCTTGAGTAGATATTTAGGAGTACAATTGCTGGGTAATATGGTAACACTATGTTTAGTATATTGAGGAACTGCCAAACTATTTTCCAAAGAGATTGCATCACTTTATATTTCTATCAGTAATATGAGGGTTCTGATATCTCCACATCCATGCAGCACTTGTTAGTGTCCCACTTTTTAATTATAGCCATCCAAGTGGATGTGAAGTGGTATTTTATTGTGGTTTGAATTTGCATTTCCCTAATGACTAATGGTGTTGAGTATCTCTTTATGTGCTCATTGACATTTGTACATACTCTTCAGAGAAGAGTATTCAAACCCTTTTCTATTTTTAAAAGTTGGATATTTGTCTTTTTATTGTTGAGTTGTAAAAGTTTTAAAAATATTTTCTGGATAATAGCCCCTTCTCAGATAGATGATTTGCAAATATTTTCTCCTATCCTGTGAGTTCTTTTCACTTTTTAAAATAGTGTCATTTGGAACACAAAAAAATTTAATTTTGATGAAGGCCAAATTGCCTTTTTTTTTCTTTTATTTCTATGATTTGGGTCACATAAAGGAAACCATTGCCTAAATCAAGATCATGAATCTTTACTCTTATGTTTACTTTTAATAGTTATATACTTTCAACTCTTACATGTAGGGTTTTGAACAATTTTGAATTAATTTTTGTCTAGGTAAGGGTCCAACTTTATTCATTTTCCTGTGGATATTCAGTTGTACAGAACTATTTGTTGCTAAGATTATGCTTTAGACATTCTTGTCTGAAATCAATTGATCAAAAATGAGAAGCTTTATCTCTGTACTCTCATTTGTATTCCATTGATCTATATCTCTGTATTTATGACAGTATCATATTGTCTTTATTGTAGCTTTGTAGTGAGTTTTGAAATTGCGAAGTATGAGTCCTACAACTTTGTTTTTTGTTCTTCTTCTTCCAGATTGTGTCAGCTATTCCAGATTCCTTGCACTTCTATGTAAATTTTAGGATCAACTAAAAAGGCAGCATGGATTTTGAGAGGGGATTATTTTTGAATTTGTAGATCAGTTTTTTTTAGAGTATTGCCATCTTAACAATATTAAATTTTCTAATTCATGAATACAGAATGCCTGTCTATTTAACTAGGTCACCTTGAGTTTCTTCCAGTGATGTTTTAGAGCTTCCTGTGTATGAACATTTTACTTCTTTTGTTAAGTTTATTCCTAAGAATTTTATTATTTTTGATAATATTGTAAATGTATTTTTTTCTTAATTTTATTTTCACATTATCATTGCTAATGTAGAGAAATACAATTTACTTTGCATATTAACCTTATATCATGCAAACATGCTGAACAGTTTAGTAGCTATAATAGTTTTTTTTTGAATTCCTTAAGATTTTCTACATCCAATATTATGCTTATGTGAAGAGGAAAAATTTTATATGTTCTTTATTTTCCATTATGGATGGCTTTCATTTCTGTTTCTTGCCTGATTCTCTTGGCTAAAACTTCCAGTGCAGTTTTGCAAAGTGGTGAGAATGGACATCTCTGTCTTATTCTTGAGCGTGGGAAGACAGCTGTCAATCTTTCACCATTATGATGCAAGCTGTGAGTTTTTCATAGATTGCTTTTATCAGAAAGTTTCCTTTCTATTTCTAGATATTTTTAGTGTTTTTTTTATCATGAAAGGTCATTATTGTTTGTAAGATGATTTTCTGCATCTATTATCATGGGGTTTTGCCATTTATTATATAAACATGGTGTTTTATATTGATTGATTTTATATGCTGAAGCAACTTGCATTCCTGGGATAAATCTCAGTTGGTCATGCTATGATTTTTTTTTTTTTTTGCGGTACGCGAGCCTCTCGTTGTGGCCTCTGCCGTTGCGGAGCACAGGCTCTGGACGCGCAGGCTCAGCGGCCATGGTTCACATGCCATGTGAGCTGCCCCACGGCATGTGGGATCCTCCCGGACCGGGGCACGAACCCGCGTCCCCTGAATCGGCAGGCGGACTCTCAACCACTGCGCCACCAGGGAAGCCCTGATCTTTTTTATATATTGCTGGATTTAGTTTTCTAGTATTTTGTTGAGGAATTTATGTCTGTAAGAGATATTGGTTTATTTTTCTGTCTTTGCTTTGATATCAAAATAATATTGGCCTCATGGAATGCAATGGGAAGTGTTTCTTCCTCTTCTAGTCTTTGAAATGGCTTGTGAAGAACTGATGTTAATTTTTCCTTAAATGGTTGTTGTAATTTGCCTTAGAAGCTATTTGAGCCTGGGTTTTTCTTTGAGGGAAATTTATTGAATTCTAATTCAGTCTTTATAGTTGTTATATGTCTATGCTTATTTTAAAATTATTCTTGAATGAGTTGTGGTCCTTTGTGTCTTTCTAAGAATGAATCAATTTCATCTAATTTATCTAATTTTTGGCACATGTTTGTTCACAATATTTTCTTATAATCTTCTATATTCCTCTAAAGTCTGTAGTAATGTATCCTCATTCATTCTTAATTTTATTAATTTGTGCAATCTCCCTTTTTTTCATGGTTAGTCAATCTAAAGCTTCATCAACTTTGTTGATCCTGTCAAAGAACAAATTTTTAATTTTGTTGATTACTCCCTATCATTTTTCTGTTATCTACTTCATTTATTTCCATTATGATCTTTATTATTTTCTTAGTTCTGGGAATTAGTGTCATATTCCCAGATTCTTGAATATTCAAATGGATATTCAAATGGATATCATTCAAATGGATCTCTATAGGGAACTTTCTGGGATTAGTGTCATATTCCCAGATTCTTGAATATTCAAATGGATATTCAAATGGATATCATTCAAATGGATCTCTATAAGGAACTTTTAAAGAATAAACATGAAGATGAATAAAGAATGAGTGTGTAAAAATCTCACTGTCAACTCTGTTTGCACCAATTCTTTTTACAATAATGCTGGATAACATGGAAAGTTCACCATACCGTAGTCAGCAAATAAAATGGAAAGAGCTAAAGATAATGAGTTTTTGGTAGATGGAATACTGTGAAGATTTTTAAGATGGCAAATAATTAGGTCTTATAACATCTTTTTTTTTGACTAGAAGTATGTACTCTGAAAAGACCTATGTATTTTGGATATCTTACTTAAACTAAGCATCTTCCTTGCTGCTTCCTGATCCCCACTGTGACCCTCTCAGCATCAGAGATATTCCAGATCCAGATTTTCTCTTAATGGCCTCCCCTCACTTTGTTTCTAGGTTCTGCTAAAGGGAAGCCCAAGTCAGAGCAATGCCTATTATAGAAAGAAAAAGATAAAGAAGCAAATCAATCCAACGTAGGAAAGAAATTCTCTAGAGATTTTAAGGTTCAGAGGAATTTGTCACTGGATCTTTGACTGGTGGTCAATGCTAAGAAATGTGCAGGTGTTTGAACATATTTGTAATTTCTATTAAAAAAAAAACCCTGAAATTCTCTGAAGATGATTTTCCATTAGGCTATCCAGTGTCCATTAAAAATTTGAACATAAAATGGTCTTGTAAACAAACTTTGCTTTAACAGGACACATTGGATTTTAAAAATAGCGAAACATTTTAAAAAGCAAAGCCAAATAATCATGAATATATTACTGTTTGGCTCAAAAGAGTACCTAGAACAGAGGAGTTATTGATCCATTTTTTAAATAAATGAGTATATAAGTGAATGTATATATATATATATGCATGCATCTACATGTATAAATATATTAATTAATTAATACATGAATGACATGAAATATGTGGTCAAGTGGTAAATTGAGTTGGATAATAGTTTGATTACTTTTTCCCTGAATCATTTATATGGCAATGCTTACAAATATACATAAAAGCCATTTCACATAGATTTTCTAAAAATATGTATCCTACCATATGTGAAAATAGAGCAAGTGATTTTTGAAATGTTATAAAACAAACATCATAAACTATATTGTAATAGGCTCTTGAAATACTATTTTCCTTAACTATAAAATGTTGTATGGTAGTGTTATAAATACCTTGTAATTTAATACCTCTTGAAACTGATCATCAAAATGAAGGTATAAATGGCTCTGAAGAAGAAGCCATGTGGAAACAGGACTGTGGAGCACTGGCTTTATTCCGGCTGGAGAGACAGCCAAAGGGAATATGTCATTCTCTTATAGAAATACTAGGAATGGGGATGTGCCATTAAGGGGAAGACTTTCTGTAAGTAGAATGAAATGGCACAGTGATGGTATTCTTGATAAATAAATTTGATGAACAGTACTAGATAATAGAGCAATGTAGCATTGGATGTCAGAGGGTTAAAGAAGGAGTTAATATCAAACCATATCATCTCACACCAGTCAGAATGGCCATGATCAAAAAATCCACAAACAGTAAATGCTGGAGAGGGTGTGGAGAGAAGGGAACCCTTCTACACTGTTGGTGGGAATGTAAACTCATACAGCCACTATGGAGAACAGTATGAAGGTTCCTTAAAAAACTAAAAATAGAGCTATGATATGATTCTGCAATCCCACTCCTGGGCATATATACAGAGAGAAACATAGTCCAAAAGGATACATGCACCCCAATGTTCATTGCAGTACTGTTTACAATAGCCAAGACATGGAAGCAACCTAAATGTTCTTCAACAGAGGAATGGATAAAGAAGATGTGATAATATATATAATGGAATATTACTCAGCCATTAAAAAGGATGAAATAATGCCATTTACAGCAACATGATTGGACCTAGAGATTGTCTTACTGAGTGAAGTAAGTCAGACAGAGAAAGAGCAATATGATATCATCAACATTATATGTAGAATCTTAAAATCTTAAAAAAATGAAACAAATGAACTTATTTATAAAACAGAAACAGGCTCACAGACTTAGAGAATGAATTTATGGTTACTAGGGTGAAATGGTGGGGGGGAGGGATAGTTGAGGAATTTGGGATTGACATGTACACACTGCTATATTTGGGATGGATGGCCAACAGGGACCTACTGTGTAGCACAGGGAACTCTGCTCAATATTATGTGACAACCTAGATGGGAGGGGAGTTTGAGAAAGAATGAATGCACATATGTGTGTGGCTGAATCACTTTGCTGTACACCTGAGGCTAGCACAGCATTGTGAATCAACTATACTCCATTATAAAATAAAAAGATAATAAATAAATAAAAAATTTTTAAAACCCTATAATTTATTTTATCCTGTAAACATAAGACTTAATTAACTATATGTGAATTATTAGAACAAGCTCATCACTTATACTAATGGGAAGAGTTCTACTTTCCTGAAAGTAACATGTGCTCTATTTGAAGTTTCAACCTGCTTTACTACTGGGCAAACAATCTTTTAATTCATGTACTCTTTTTTTTTTTTTTAAAGGATCACAGTTTGAGAGGATCCAGAGGGAATATATGGGAAATCTCAGGCTTGAACTTTCTAAGATGATAGCATTTTAAAGAAAAACAAACTAAAGTACAAAGCAAAAACAAAATCCAAAAGTTGAGTCTTTAGTTGATAGTAAATTCATTACTGTGGACAGGTTTTATCAGTCACAAAACTCACAAGATGTAGCTTGAAGGATGAGTAGATTTTTTTAAAATTCCTTTTGTTTGCCTTTTTCCTCTTCCCTTCTATCTCCCAATGCCCCCTTCCTTCTTCTTCTTCCCTTTCCCTCTCTTTTCTTTACTGTTCTCTTTCTCTCTGTCTCTCTCTCTGTTTCTGTCTCTCTCTCCCCCACCCCGTTTGCTCTTAAAAAAATGTTATTATTTGGTGCAAAAGGTACCACTTTTTTCTTGGGTGACCATGGTATTTTGATGCCCATTACCATATTTGTGACTTCTCATGCTCTAAACTTCATTTTAAGTCTCCAAATTGAGGAGTATGATAGAGCTGCATCCTATAAGGGGCAGCAAGCATCAGGACACTGTCATCAACATTTTATTCATTTTTTTGGTGCAAGAAATGTTATCTCTATTCTCAAACAATTTTATAAGTTTAGTGAGTGTTCTGGGATAATTTTATTATTGTCTAATAGAATAAAAACAATTAACAGGTAGAGAATTGTGTTAAAGTTTTCACTTTGAAATAGAACAGAATTTTTTCCTTTCACAAATTAGTTGCTAGGAATAAAATTCGGAGATGTAATAGAATTGGATACAGCAAATCTCCCATCTCAAACTGGATACGCTTGTACAGAACTAATTGGATTTTAAGCCTCAGTGATAAAGTCAAATGGAAAATTCTGAGGTTTTTGGAATTCTAATCCTAGGTAATCATATACATAGTTACTTGTATATGAATGTGTGTTGAATGCATGAGTGAACTACTTAACTGTTGATGATTCTTCTGAAATAAATGACAATGTGCATAACCAACTCTTTTTTTCCCTTTTTGGGAAATTCTTTTACTTACCTATAAACTTAGCAATACATGAAAGCATTATTAGTAAACATTTATCTAGCATCTATGTTTTTGAGTTGGGAGAGAGTTTCAAAATATTACCTATTAAGATTTAGAAGAGCACCGTGTAATCTTTAATGGTTTCAAATACCCCACATGCTTCTGTGGGCCAACAGGAGCTTCATAATTATCTAATATTTAGAATGCATCTTTCACTCAACTAACTAAATAATTCACCTTACTCAATTATTTTCTTCATTATACATTTTTTTCACATCAAAAAGAATAGGGATTAATGCCAAGAAGTTACATACTAAATTTTTTTAAGGATAAACTTCCAGATAATTTTTTGAAACATATGTTTGAATATGGGTAAGCTTGAAAGTTTTACACTAGGTTTGGCTTTGCCCTAGTCAGGTATGAAGGTAAAATGCGCACACACACACACACACACACACATATACACACAAACTACAAATCACGTAGGAAAAGACCTATATTATCTGCATTTCACGAGTAGTGAAAAGCACTTAAATTCTTAAAAATACTTTTTATTATATGAAACTGAGGGTTCATTCTTAAATGAAACTCTCCTTACAAAGATTTCATTAAAGGATTAAGTAACAAATATTGAAGACTACCCTGCTGCATTCCTGGATTTTAGAAGTTGAGTCATCTCATTTAGTGACGTGATCTGGGAAACAGGAAACAAGGGTAGTTTTCACAGCTCCTTGCTTCCTTCTGATGTTTGAGATTTAGAAGTTTAGGACTTATAGATAGCCTTTGCACGTGGCCACATCAGAGAATCTAAGAACAGTGGGAGTGAACTTTGCTAACCGTTATAGTTCCAAATGTCTTTGAAACAGAAAAAATACACTCTAATTCAGGAACAAAGTCTATAGTTGGATACCCAAATTTAACATGGTAGAATTACAAGTGTGATGAGTTTTAGGTGTAGTCTAGCCCAACCTGTTCATGTTCTTTTTGAAGAAACTGATGTCTAGAGTGGATTCATGATTGACCTTTAGCCACAAGTCAAGTAACTAGCAGTACTTGTCAATGTCTGGCTGACCCCCTTTGCCAAAAAACTATACTTTAATAATAAAAAGTGTCCTGGAGGAGAGAAGACCTGAGAGTTATATATTCATCCTTACCAGGCTGTTTCATTTCACCTTATAAGCAATTGATTAAGTGGTCTTAAGTCCATTTGGCCATGAGTGTGATACAATTATAAATAAAGGATGGGACAATGAAAGCCAGAAGCTAGATAAGGAGGGCTGGTTGGCTTCCAACAGTGTCCACTACAGTAGTGAAATGCAGTTGCTCTGTGGAGTCTTGAAATTTACCATTACTCTTTCCCCCCAAACAAAGCAAGCAATAAATAAATAATACAAACAAAACCAAAAAATGATTTTTCTATTTTCAGAATGTTTTATAAAAGAATACTGTGTTTGCCTTTATATTAAAATATAAAATTGCTGCTACAGAAATATGTCATTTTAACAACCACCCGGTGCCAGTGATATAGAGTAAGCCATAGGCAGAGTGTAGCACATAGAACACTGTGGTGACTGCCTTCATGCACAAGAAAAGGCTGTACACATTCATTGTCATGGTCGATTACCAACTGTGTTGTTACTCAAAAAGACTTTATTTTCTTATCCAGGGCAAACCAAGGACTTTTGTGGGCTTTTTGGCTCTTGGCCTACATTTTACAGGATTCTAGGGTTGTGTTGAGAATTCAAAACGTG
This sequence comes from Lagenorhynchus albirostris, assembly GCF_949774975.1. NCBI lineage: Eukaryota > Metazoa > Chordata > Mammalia > Artiodactyla > Delphinidae > Lagenorhynchus > Lagenorhynchus albirostris. The sequence goes on from NC_083095.1 coordinate 18,775,289, forward strand.
TAAGAGGCTCTCACTCAGGCAGCCAAATCACCAGGTAGAAAAGCTATAACTAGATGATGTTAGTATTTTCTCCAACAGCTGACAGACAGAGCAGCTGACTTTCAAAGAGTTGTTTTCATTAACTTACCTCCCACCCAGTGAAACTCAATTTGGGAAAAATTCCTCCACTTGCCTAGTATCAAATCTTCTTCCCTAAGGTCTTAGTAAATGGGGCCTGGTAAAAACGACACCAAAGGGATTCCCTCATTTCAGACCAGTTTGTTCCTTTAATGAGGCTGAGCAAATCTTGGTGCTAATTTAGAAAATTCACATATTGCATAGTGGTATTCTTCCAGTATTAATGGCCCCAAGATATACTGCTTATTCCTCCATAGATCATACTCTCTGCTCCTGTTTTCAGAATTAGTCCTGTTCTCCCCTCAGGTTTGCAAAACCTGCAGTAAATGTGTCAAAGTTGAGCTGGGGAGTGTGTTTAGATGGAGGGGTGCGAGGCACTTCCACATATTAAACACAAGCAACATATCCATTGGCCAGGATTCCATCTTCTACTCCCGAGATGGAATCTCTGGCCGCATTGGAACAGGGCCTCAGGGCCTCTTCCTGCAGGGTCTCTTTATCACGACATCTATGTGAACTGAGTTTTCATGTATTACTGACACATTTGGGCCAGAAATGAGAAAATAAACACTAACACGTTAAACACGCATCTGAAAGAGTGAAAAGAGTAGAAAGATATCAGTTCAGGAGAGAAGGGAGGGGTGTCTTATAGCAATATTCAATCTTGATGGAAGTTAATCTGAGCCAGTAGGTTAAGAGATCTAAAACGGTTTCTTAAGGAAAAAAAATACAGGAAAACAAAAGAGGCAGTCTCCTTGGAGAGTGTCAACGTACAGAGAATGGAAAACAAAAAGCATAGTATCTAGATGTGAACAAGAAAAAAGGAAATGACATTATGACTCTCCATTGGATTCAAGGTGATTTTGAGAATGGATCAGCAGTTGAACCTGAAGTATAGATCCAGCACTGAACTGGATCTTTGGGGATGACATGGAACTGGGTAAAACACAATCAGTGTTCTTGAAAACAAGACAGTCTCCTTTATTTGTTATTCTTTAATTCTAGTTCATTTTATTATCTATGGTGTTCCATTTGACATTTTATTTAATGTTGATGTTATCAAATAACTGGGGGAAAGGTCACAAACATCCTGGGTGAAAGCAATTCCTTGAGTCCATATTGGACCTTTGGATTCTGATGTGTCCTCCAAATCCAACAGAGTATATACTCAGATTTTAAAAGTCCTGTGTATATCATGCTAAGAAGAGGTCAGCCCCAAATTAGATTGCATGTGTGCTGAAATGTGGCAACTAAGTCAAATAGTTAAGAAACAAATTTTGTTTATACAAAAAAATTGTTTTGCCTTAATTTTTCTTCTTAAATATCATATAGAGATGCATGGTGATGATGTCAAATTTCACTCGTCAATAGCAACATTTTACCCAGTGTGGTGTGGCCCTCTGACGGGACAAAGTGCCCATTGTCCAGGAGTTAGGATGGTGTCATGGAGCTAGAACTTTTAGATATTTTTAGCTTTCCAAAGAGACAATACAAACTCATGCTCATTCCTAATTTGTTGGAAACAATTGCCATTTCTAGCCAGTGCATACTTGGTACAGGCAAAATCACATCCCATTTGTCTTTTCCTTTACATCATCTCCCCTTAGTCCCTGTTTTTTCTTTGCTTCTATGCCAAACAGATTTTGTTTTAACTCCTTGTTTTTATTTTTTTTTGGTAACCCATCACTAACTTCATAACCCTTGAGACCCAAGAAGTTAATGTGTGGCATACAGATTTTGTCATATGCTTGTTCTTCCCAATTGTTATTCAAATTGCCAAATGGGATTTGATGGCTAACCACCAGCCCAGAAAACAAGCTGGGCAACAGGCACATTGCAAACCAGAAGGACCAGTACCAGGATAAAAATTGATCCACAGACTTGCAATTTGTAGCCAAGAAGGGAGTTAAATGATGCCCTTATTAAGATTCAGAAAATCAGTGTTTTGTGGTAGGGTAGCCAATTAGAATAGCTCCAAAAGTTTAGAAAAAATTTCCCACCACTACCACTGTGGCAACACTATTAACAAATAAAAAGAACAGAATTGTTTTCCCTTGGTTGTTAAAAAATTAAAATTTCTCACTTTTTGGCTGGCTGCAATCTAGATCCACATTTTTCTTTGAAGGACAGTGTTTTATAAAATGCTTTATTTTATGTGCCAAGACCGGAAGCAGATTCTCAGAGGACCCAAAAAAGTTTGAGCCAAATTTCTCCCCAAGAGAGAAGAAGGGAGATGGATTGTGAACAGTAAGAATAATAAACTAACTCTGAAGGCCATTGGAAGATACTCATCTAAACATGTAAATGTACAATATAGTAAGCATTTAAGAGGCCCAAGCCAAAGGATGAATGGTCCTACCATGCTAACATAAATACCATAATTTCATAATTCATTCCTAGTGAGTGCTCCAGAGAAGTCTCTTGACTTAATGTACCCTAATCAAAAGATTTTTTCAAGATATCTCTGCTGGAACGTTTGGTGATGGGGACCATTGATTCTTTTCTCTCAGTTGTATATGTCAACAGTTTCTCTTCACAGCTACCTGGGTCCTGGGCTCTTCCTTCAATGTCAGGAGGCATCACAACAGTTGTATCTGTTAGGATACTTTGGATAGCAAGATACAGAAATCCAAACAAATTAACTCTAAAAATAAGGGAATGGACTGATTCATATGACTAAAAAAATCAAATGATATAATGAACTTCAGGTATAGTCTTCAGGTAGGTAATTTGGGATATGATGCTATTTCTTTGAAAATTTTTACCTCTCGTCTACAATTTAAGTTTCATCCATAGGTCATTTTTTTCTCACAGTATCAAAATTATTTCAACAATATTGAAGGGTCTCCTGCAAGGCATACATAGAAGGCTTCAGGTCATTCAGACTCAAGTTGGGAATTTGAATCCCTGACCTCATGCTGTTCTTTCACCTCTTGGTCCAGTGACATAAGAGTAAAAAGCCAACCTTAATATATTCACATTAGTTTTCCAAAAATGTTCAAAAGTATCATATATACAGCAAGCCAGCTCCTTTTTTTTTTTAATTTTTAAATTTTATTTTATTTATTTATTTTTTCAGCAGGTTCTTATTAGTAGCTCCTTGTTTCTTAGAAGTGGTTTATTAGGAGTATCCAGTGAAAGTATTTTGTATATCTCTATTGCCAGATCACACCATGAACTATCTACTCCTAGAAATAGAGTCATTAGCATCTTTAAATCTAATCACATGAGAAAACCAATTTCAGAGACTCCAGAAACAAATTAGGAAACTCATCCTTAAGATTCTATTCCTCTATAATCATTCCTGCTAGCAAAATCTGCATTAGTGAGGGTTCTCAAGAGAAATAGAACCAATAGTTTAGATAGATAGATAGATAGATATATGTGTGTGTGTGTGTGTATATATATATATACATATACATATATACATATATATATATATGTATATACATATATGTATATACATATATGTATATACATATATACATATATATGTATATACATATACATATATACATATATACATATATACATATACATATATATATATGTATATATATATATATATACACACACATATAAAATATGTATTTCTCATAGAGAGAGATATAGATATATGTAGATATGTGGGTAATGTATATACATGTCTATATAGGTATACCAATGTATAGATATATATGTACATATATCTGTATATAATGTACATATAAAGTACAGTAGTAAATAAAATACTAGTATTCCCCTAGTATTTCATATTTACTGTATTTTACAAAAGTACTTATCTGTGAAGGACTCAAAAATAATAAAAAGAGAAAAAGAAACCTCTTTAACCAGAGATATTTTTGGGAATCACTTGTATAGAACATTTTCTTTCACTGGACAGAATTAGCCACATACTCAAACGTGATATTATGTGTGCCTAAAACTAAAATGTAATGACATTTAATGGCATTGATATGCTGGATTTTTGAATAAGGAGAAAATTGTAACCAGGAACCATAAGAAATATTAATCAATAGAAATAGGCTTAGAAGTATAGAAATGACAAAGTTAGCGTATAAGAACTTTAAGACAACTATTATAAATATGGTTAAGAAAGTTATGGAAAGCATAAGTATAATGAGAGGAGAAATAGAAAAAAAAAGAACTATAAAAAAAGAACCTAGTGGAATTTCTATAGTGAATACTAGAATATCTAAAATGGAAAATTCACTATTTTGGTTTAAGAGCTTATGAGACACTGAAGAAAAGATAAGTGAAAATGAAAGAAAAAATAGAATGCATCCAAATAAAAGGGAGAAAAAATGGTTTGGAGAAAAATGAAAAGTCCTCAGTTACTTGAAGGGAAATATGAAGTGGTCTAACATATGCATAATTGGAATTACAAAAAGAAAGACAAAAATACTTATAAAACGTAAAATGTATTTTCTAAATGCAATGAAAACAATAATAGCTCAGATCAAGTAAGCACCATGAGCCCTACTGAAAAGAAGCAGAAAGAAAATACCCCAAAGGTCAAAAAAGTAAAATTGATGGAAACTGGAAAAAAAATCTTAAAATAAACCAGAGGAAAAAAAGAAAATTATATATGGAAAACAAATATAAGAATAACTGATGACTTGTATAAAGAAACAATGCATGACAGAGACAACAGAACAACAATTTGTAGGTCAACCCATTCAAACCACACAAATAAAAAGGTAAAAATGTAAAGCCAAATACATGTAAGAGAATTATTCCACCACACTTGCACTACAACTACTATAAACGGAAGTTCTTCATTCTGAAAGGAGATGGAACTACATGCGAACCTGAAATTAAACAAAATGCACATACAGAGACATTGTGTTACACATGAGATTTTTTTGCTTGTTTGCTTATTTCAATTTTTCTAAAAGAATGGACTATTTAAAGCAAAACTAATAACAATATATTGTTGAGGTCTTAAAATATATAAAAATAAACTGAATATTGATAATATAAAGAAGGATGGGAATATAAAACTATGTTGGAGTGACACTGAAGTGGTACAATATTTGGGGGGATTATACTGTGATAAGTTAAAAATGTGTCTTATAAACCTATGAGGAACCACATACACACACACACACAAAGTTAAGAGAGGAGTGAAATGGAATGAAAAGTTACTAAAATAATTCAAAATAATACAGGAAAAAATATAAAGGAAAAAAAATACATGGTACCACTATCAAGATGGTAGAATTAAATCCAAACATATTTATAATTATAATGTATTTAAATAAACTAAAACATTATATAGCAAAAATTGTCAGAATGGATAAAATGCAGGACTACACTATATGCTGTCTACAAGCAACAAAATATATGAAATATTTATATTTTAAATAAAAATAGCCATAAAGATTAGAAGTAAAATGATGAAACAGACATGTCATGGGAAATGTAATCATTAAGTTGATGAAGCAGCTATATTTATATTGAATAAAGTTGGCCTTAGAGCAAAGAATTTTACCAGAGATAAAGAGCATGCACATTATATTGATAAAATGATTAATTTATGAAGAAACAATACTAAATATGTGTGCATAAAATAAGAACAATTTGAAAGATAAACCAAAAATTATGGAACACAAAAGAAAAATAAATATTACATTTTGAGAATTATGAAAATACATAGAAAGTGTGAATTTTGAAGGTCTGAACAACACTGTTCTCCAACTTGATATCAAATTTTTATAGTGCACCACACCAAACAACTAAAGAATATACATATTGTTCATGTGCATGTAAAACATTCTGGACTGTATTCCGGACCATAGCACAAGTCTCAATAAATTTCAAGTAATTGAAATTACTTGGTATTAAATTAAAAATCAATAATAGAACATCTGGAAACAAATGGAACAAATGTATAGAAAGTAAGCAACACTATTTCATATAACTCTTGGGAAAAAGAAGAAATCACAAATAAAATTATAAAATGTTTTGAAATGTTAGATAATAAAAACTACAAAATGCAAAATTTACAGGATACAAGTAAAGCATTGCTTACAGAGATATTAATTATTTTATGTTTATATTAGAAAAGAAAGTTTTGAAATCAGGCATCAAAGCTCTACCTTAAGCTAGGAAAAGAAGAGCATATTAAACCCAAAGGAAGTAGACGGGAAAAAACAAAAATAAAAAACAGAAGAATAGAAACCTGAAATAAAGAAATTGGGCAAATAATAAAAATCAATGAAACCAAAACCTGGTTGTTTTTAAGGACCAAGAAAATGATCAAGAAAAGGTGAGATCTATGCAAATTATGAATATCAGGCTGGGCATTAAACTGTAGGCAATACTATAGATTATACAAATGGACATTATAAAGACAATAAGCCTATATTATGGACAATTCATAGCAACATATTTGACCACTTGGATGAAGTGGACATATTTCTTGAAAGACACACATTATGAAAATTGACAGAAGAAGAAATAATCTGAGTAGTCCAGCATAATTTCAATAATTAAAATTTAATTATTAATAATTAAACACTTTCTGACAAATTCTAAGCCCAGAGAGTTTTATTGGTTAATTCTATCAAATATTTAAGAAAGTTCTTTGAGAAAATAGAAGATCAGGGATCATGTTCAATTCATTTATGAGTTCAGGATTACAGGCAAAGACATTAAAACAATGAAACAATACAGCTTTCTTCAATAGCCCTCATGAGTACAGATACAAAAACTTTTACAGAATATCAGCAAACAGAATCCAGCAAATGGTAAAAGTAAGTAATTTGTCTCTATCCACTGCCTCCTCTACTTCTGACCTGGTTCACAGCTTGAGCATGGAAAAGATTGATGTAATATGTTGGACACCCTCAAATTAGAAAGAAAAAAAAAACAAGAAGGAAGGAAAGAAGAAAGGAAGGGAAGGAAGGAGGGAAGGAATGAAAAGAGGTCTATAAGAATACAGGGTGTGGTAAAGGGTAGGAGGAAGGACAAAGGAAGTAGATAAACTGAAAATTTTATGATGATTTCAGAAACATAACCACAAGAATCTTTCAATACCATTTTTATTTGAGAAGTTGTGTTTTAGTCTAGGCCCTCTATTAAAGTGACTGAAATATAACTCATACAGGCTTAAGTGAAACACTTTCCCCCCTCCAACACACACACACACACACATACACACAAATAGGTTTATTTAAATCTGGAAAGTTTGAGATATTCTGAAATTCTCATCAGGATTAAGTCTCTCTATCACTTTAAACAATTTTTATTTATATTGGCTGGATTCTCAAACAATCTTGCCAGGTTACTATGAAAAAGCCCCCAGAAACTCCAGAGTCACAAGGTTCTTAGCACCAGCAATCCCAGAAGTAAAGAGAAACTCATTACCGACATCAATAGTGAATGCTGCAAAGGGGCTCTGACTTGCTGTGTGTTTAGGTCATGCACCCATTTCTGGAACTTTGATAAATGTTATCCACAGATGTATCTTTCATTGGCCCTCTGGAACATCTGTCCTCTTCAAAATGGTCAGGGCCATGTTTCGATGATGCCATCTGGAGAAGGGGAATCTTCCAGAAGGGGAAAAAAAAAAGTCTCAAAGGTAAAAGTAAATGTCAGAGTTTATTTCATTCTTGTGTTTCTTTGTTAAGAATCTATGGAAAAAACATTGTGAATGCATATGTATATGTATAGCTGATTCACTTTGTTATAAAGCAGAAACTGACACACCATTGTAAAGTAATTGTACCCCAATAAAGATGTTAAAAAAAAAAAAAACATTGTGAATGGAGTTAGAAGACCTATGATATAATCCTGGCTAAACAACAGGCCAAAAAGTGCATGCTATGGGCCTACGTTTTTCCTCATCTCTCAAAAGAGATAAATGCAAAATAGTCACAATAACAACTACATTTATTGAATGCTTACTTAACAGGCAGTTTTAATATACTCACCCAATGAAAAAGATCAACTCTCTAGATATGATTATGAGGATCAAGTGAGATAAACTAGGTAAACTGTGTATCATAGCACCAGGCACTTAGTAAGCACTCAGTGCATCTTAGATATCATCATCATTACTGCTCCAGCTGACGGTATTAAAATTTCAATAAGAAAATATGTTATTTGCTAGCAGCTAATACAGCCTCAATAAATGTTAGTTAAATTTGAATGTTGTAAACAGTATGTTGACAAATATTTTTCAGTGACAAATTACACTATTGTGTACTAGTATAATGAACTAAACTAATGGTATTTGTAAAGATTGTAACAGACTAGTACAATAAATGATAGTGATATTCTAAATTTTCTTTTCATTTCAAGACTTTTTGTCAAATCAACAAATCCTATTTTAGAATAATCTTTTTTAAAAAGTATTTTCTATTTATTTGAGTGTGCCAATAGTATTAAAACAGTACAACTAAAATTTAGATGATCTCTTTATGTAACAGAAGATATCAATTCAAGAACAAGGGCAACTTACAAATGACATTAATGAGAATAAAGAGGAAATAATGGCAAATGAAATTATGTTGGCTTTGGATTAATGTTTAACAAGAGGAAATTCATTTTATTCCTCAAATACAATTATAATGCTATTAATCCCTATTTGATGATCAAAAAATGGTCCCAGTATGACTGGAACATAGAGGGCAAAAATAGGATTGCATTATATTGAGATTGAAAGTAGGCATAGATTAGGTGGTGCCACATAAATTAGCCTGACATTTTTAGAATATATCTCAAGGACAGTGGGAAACCATTGGAACATTTGACATGATCAGATTTACATTTTCAGTAGGTTTATCTTCAACAGTGTGAAGAACGATTGGAAGAAGTCAATGCTGAAGGCGATCATTTCCAAATCAGTTGCTGCTGTCAATGAGTAAAATGATCTTAGCATGGATGAAGGTGGCTTTGAAGATCTGAACAAACTTGCTAAATACCGTTAAAAAGATTCACAGACACGTACATTTCAGATCTAGTTGGTTTTATTTAGTGAATCATGAATAGGGAAATATCCAGTCTAAAAAAATAGAGAGGAGCTTTGAAGAGTTGTACAAAGGGAGAGGGTTTTATTGACCAAAGTGAGGAGGAATGAAGAAGTTACCCTGGGCAAATGCTGATTGGTTAGCAAGGTTACTTTACTTATATGGGGCAAAACAAAGTTTCAGAGCTAGGTTATGATAAACTAAAGCTGTGCAGGCATATTCTGACTGGCTGGCTTTACATTTTGATTTCTTAACCTTGAGGCATTTACAGGCTTTAGTTTGGGTTTGCTTACATAAGCTGCTAAGGTATAGGAACCACTTGAGTCTATTGGCTTCCCTGTTTAATTTAACAACACTTAGAAAAATTGTGAATTATGATATGTTGGATATGTCGATAAAGGAGAAAGAGTGTCCAGAATCACTCTCAGGCTTCTAACTTGTTTAACTGGGTATATTGATAGTGTGATTTCCTGAGACAGAGAACAGATAAGGCAGATGAGGCAGATAAGGCTTGCTGCATATCAATGAAAACCTGAGCTTTACATGTGTTTTTTTTGAAGTCGATTAAAATAAAAAGGTTAATTAAGCAATTGAACATACAGTTCTAGAATTTTGGAGATGGATGTGAAAGGCAGATATGGGAAAACACCATGACAGTGGATGAGATCTCCTGGAGAGAAAGTACAGCTTGATAAGAGACATGAACTTAGCACAGAATTTCAAGGATTTCTACCACTTAATATTATACAGACAATGTTTTTGATTATGAAGCAATAGAAAAAGCTCTAGAGTATAAAACAGCATTCCAGGATTATGATCTCATTTGTTTTTTCTTTTTTTTATTACCAACTTTTGTAGAAATTGGGGCTAATCAGTTAACTTTTCTGGGTCTTAGTTTCATTATTTGTAAAATGAAAATTAAATTATATCAGTGCTTCTGCTCAGTTATTTTTTTTTTTAAATCAGACTATAGGACCATTTCTGATCAATTGAATTAAAATCTCTGCAAGATAGGCCCCGAAATCTGTAGTTTCAAAAAACACCCTGAGTGGGAACATGTGTGTTGCATAATTTCTATAGATCCTCTTTCATTTAAAGTTCTATGATTCTATAAGAATATACAAAAAGCCATGGACAATATAAAATAAAAGAAACAATAAAGATGTCAAATCCATTGCAAGAAATGATTTGAATTTAAATATCTTTTGTTCATTTTTTATTCAAATTGAATGCCTCACCTTTAGATTTGCATCAAAACTTGAAACCATATGTCTTAAAGCTTTAGTGTCTTAAATGGTTTGCCCCCTGTGGAAACTAAATTTATAATTGGTGACTGACTGACTTGCTTAAATCCTTGATTATAGGAATTTCCTCTATAGCATGTTTACTAGTTGACATTCATGGAGTTTCTTTTGCTTTTCTTAGAATGTTTTCTTAATAGGATATATTTATTACCAATTTATCTGAAATAAAATTAAGTTTTAGCTCCTTACCCTGTTAAGCCAAGCAATTCTTAAGAGCAAACAATGAGTGGAGGTTCAAAAACAAAATAAAACAAGCCATCATTATGGTTTTGGGAAGTTAATTAGAGCACAAATTAGCAATGGTTCCTATAATGGTCAAATGTTGAATTGTTCCCAGAAGTCAAAGAAACTAATCCTGATGTGAGTTTCCCAGGTTTCTTAGGGTTAAATTGTTAGATGTAGCAAAGTAGTATTCATATGCAGGATAGGACCAGTAGGCCAAGGAAGACCAACTTCAGTAACTTGCAGATTGAAGTATAAAAACATGGCAATTTCATCTAGGACAACTCTGGACCAATGATGATTATGTTTGACATATTGAAGTGAGAGCATTTGAGTATTTCTACTCACTTTAGATAAAATAGGTAAGTTTAAGTCTTCAGTGATGGTTGAAAAAATTAAACAGTTTTCTCAAGACTCCCAGACTCATACACATTTAGACTGATAGTGTCTCTGGATGGTTGATATTCCTTATCAAGAGTATTGATTTTAATATAAACACTTCTTTACATATTTTTATGCATGTCACTCTCGCATAAATAATTCCATAAATAAATAGTATACACACTTGAATTTCAGACCTTGTCTTAACGGATTCTTTGAAGCAGCAGCTATCCTTCTGGTGAGAAGCTCTGGCTTTTTTCTTATAATAGTCCATAAGTATTTTTTTTAATTAATTTATTCAACAAACATACACTGAGGGCCAACTTTATGTCAGGCATAATGTTAGACAGTGAGAATAGCAAGAAAAAGGCAGACACTTTTATAAGTTTATGAAAACTTATGAAGTTTATGAAATTAATGCCAAGATACTTGTATCATGCTGTATTGAAAGTAAATGCTGAGACTTCATGGTCCAGCAATGTTAGAGTCATCATTATTGAACTAACCCACATGCCATGAATAATGAGAAAACTAGACGAGATTTTCAGGCACTATACAACAAGCAGAATAAGACTATGGTAGCCGGAAGAAGGAAAACCAAAGATTGTGATCTCTACAATCACCTTGGCTTTCTGCCTGGAAGCACTTCTCAGTCTACACTAAAGGGAAAGAAATTCCAAGGTGAGTATATCAGTCATACTTACAGAAAGGGGAGGTCAGGGAAGCAGAGGTGGCTAGAATTTGCAAACCCGAGTATTACAGAAGATGGAGCTACTAAGAGAAAGAGCTTCAGAAATCTGCATAGGAGTCTCTTTGAGTGGCTACATGCACATAAAGATATGTGCAGAGGTGGAAAGAAAAAGTTAAACATTCCCAGAGCTCATACAGAGTTGGGAAAATGTTTGATTTCCACCTAGCCAGAGTAGGGAGACCTTGTTTTAGTTTTTTAATTAAATTAATTAATTATTAATTTTGGCTGTGTTGGGTGTTCGTTGCTGTGCGTGGGCTTTCTCTGATTGCGGCGAGTGGGGGCTACTCTTTGTTGCAGTGCTCTGGCTTCTCATTGGAGGGGCTTCTCTCATTGCAGAGCAAGGGCTCTAGACACACAGGCTTCAGTAGTTGTGGCACATGAGCTCAGTAGTTGTGGCTCATGGGCTCTAGAGCGCAGGCTCAGTAGTTGTGTCACATGGGCTTAGTTGCTCCTCAGCATGTGGGATCTTCCTGGACTAGGGCTCAAACCCATGTCCCCTGCATTGGCAGACATATTCTTAAACACTGCAGCACCAGGGAAGCCCAGGGAGACCTTGTTGATCAATTAGAGCTATTAGTAGATGCCCCCTAAAGATCACCTTTAAAAAGGGGCTATTTAGCTCTGGAGTAATGCCACTATAACTAGGCTTAATAATAAATCTTGAAAGGATTACATTGATCTACAAGAAACATAAAGGCCTTATAAAAACAGACTTCAACTCTTTATAAAAGCAGACATCAAAATCCAAACACTGAACAATGTAACATTCACAGTACCCTTCATTCAAAACAATGTGTCACAAATAAAGAAGCAGCAAATGGTAACTGTAACCAGCAGAAAAATCCATCAACTGAAGCAGACCCAGACATGACAAAGATAATGGAATCAGCAGAAAAAAATCTTTAAAAAATCTATTATAAATATGCACAAGGATTTAAAGGAGGATATGAACATAATAGAAGGATAATAAAAGATATAAAAAACAAAATGGAACTTTTAGAGAAAAAAAACAAATCTGAAAAGAAAAATCTGTTGAATGGGACTAATGCCTATTGGATACAGCAGAAGAATTAGTGCACTTGAAGACATGACAATAGAAAAATATCCAAAGTGAAGGATGGAGAGAGAAATATTAAAACATAATGAACATCTCAGTGGATCTGTGGTAGAAATTCAACGGGTCTAACATGGAGATAATTAGAGTCACAGAAGGAGAGAAGAGTGAGGGAGGACAGAGAAAAATATATGAAGAAATAATGGCTGAAAGTTTTCCAATTTAATGTAAAATATAAACTCACTTGATCAAGAAACTTCAAAAATACCAAATAGGATAGACATATAGAAAATACCCCAAGACATCAAAATGAAATTGTTGAAAACCAGTGTTAAAAAGAAAATCTTGAAAGCAGACTAGGGGAAAAGGTATATTACATAAAGAAAAACAGAGTAATTTTCACCAGAAACTATGTATTGTAAGTCAGACATAAATAAAACGTCTTTAAAGTGCTAAAAGTTTTTTGTTGCCAGTGATTTTTAGTGTCAAATCCAGTTTTCCCTATGATCTTTTCTAGCAGTTTTATAATTTTATGTCTTATGTATGTCTTTAATCCATTTGAATTGATTATTTTTGTATAGTGTAAGATAAGGGCTCACTTTCTCTTTATTTTTGTGGTACATGGGCCTCTCACTGTTGTGGCCTCTCCTGTTGTGGAGCACAGGCTCCGGATGCGCAGGCCCAGCGGCCATGGCTCACGGGACTAGCCGCTCCACAGCATGTGGGATCTTCCCAGACCAGGACACGAACCCATGTCCCCTGCATCAGCAGGCGGACTCTCAACCACTGTACCACCAGGGAAGCCCACACTTTATCTTTTTTGCACATGATTATTCAGTTTTCCCAACACTGTTTATTGAAGAGACAGCCCTTTCCCTATTGTGTATTCTTGGAATCCTTGTCAAAGATCACTTGATCATATATGCATGGATTTATTTCTGGGCTCTCTATTCTGTCTCATTTGTCTCTTTGTTTGTCTTTATGCAAGTACCATACTCTTTCGACTACTGTAGCTTTGCAATATGTTTTGAAGTGAGCACATGTAAGGCCTACAGCTTTGTTCTTTCTCAGGGTTGTTTTTGCTCTTTGAGGTCCTTTGTGGTTCCATATAAATTTTAGGATTTTTTTCTATTTCTATAAAAATGCCATTGAGATAATGATAGGAATTGCATTGAATCTATAGATTGCTTTGGGTAAAATGAACATTTTAAGAATACTAAGTCTTCCAATCCATGAACACAGGATATATTCCCATTTGATTGTGTCATCTTTAATTCCTTTCATCAATGTTTTTTTTAGTGTATAAGCAGAAAAATAATCAACAAAGTACAAAGGCAATGTACGGAATGGGAGAAAATATTTAAAGACCATATATCTGATCAGGGGCTAATATCCAAGATATATTAGGAACTCCTAAAACTCATAACAAAAACAAGCCAAAAAATCCAATTAAAAATAGGCAAAGTACTTGAATAGACATTTTTCCAAAGAAGACATACAAATGAACAACAACTATATTAAAAAATGTTCAACATCTCTACTTATCAAGAAGATGCAAATAAAAATCACAATGATGTATCACTTCACCCCTGTTAGGATGGTCACTATCAAGTACACATAAAACAATGAATGCTAGCAAGAATGTGGAGATTAGAACCCTGTGCATTGTTGGTAAAGATGTAAACTGTTGCAGCTATCATGAGAAACATCATGGAGATTCCTCAAAAAAATTTTAAAAAAGAACTACTATATAAATATTTAATGAAAAAACCTAAGGAAATTATTTGCCTGCCTGCCCACAGGAATCAAAATGTTAATGGAAATAAAAGAAAACAAGATACCAAAAGGAATCTTGTGTCTATATAAAGAAATGAAGAATGCCAGAAATGGTAAATGCATGCATAAATAAAAAATAGATTTATATCTTATTTTTTAATTTCTTTGAAAGATAGCTGTTGAATGCAGGAGTAATAACAGTATATTGTGGGCTTTATAATATATGTATAAGTCAAATGAATGACAATAACATATGAACTGGGAAAGTAGAAATAAAGGCCTACTGTGAAATTTCTTTATTAATCCTGAAGGTATATAGCATTATTTTAAAGTAGAATTTAATAAAGAAAAATGCAAATAGTAAGATGCAAATAGAAAGATGCAAATAGTAAACCATGCATCTACTACTAGAATGTAAAACAAAGAGATGGACATAACAATTAATGGTGAAAATAAAGTAGAATACCAAAAATTCAATTAAAAAAAGTATTAAAAGAGAAAGGAAGGAGCAAAAGACAGATAATATGACTAGGAAATATATCTAAGAAGGTATACATTAAATGTAAATGATGTGAATAAAGCAATAAAAAGGCAGGGATTGTTACACCATGGGGAAAAATAAGCAAGTTGTTGTATACAATGAATATACTCCCTAAATAAAGACAGATTGGTAAAAAGTGAAAGGATGGAAAAACATTCAGCTGATGTTCATTAATAGGTGAATAGAAAATAAAATTATGGTATATCCATACAACAACATATCACGGTGTAATTAAAGGGACAAATTAGGGATACATACAAAAACATGAATAAATCTGAGAAATATTAATTTGAGTGAAAGAAGTCAGATAGAAAAAGAGTACCTGCTATATTATTTCATTTATATGAAATTCTAAAGTAGGCAAAACTATACTACATTGTGGAAAGCATTTGGAGCTTCCCTAAGGCCTTGGGTGAGTGTGTGTTTGTGTGTGTGTGTGTGTGTGTGTGTGTGTGTGTGTGTGTGTATGCGCATGTGTGTGTGTCTGTTTGGAGTATGAGATATAGATTGCAAAGGAGCATAAGGGAATTTTTCATGGTCATAAAAGTTTCTATTTTCTAATTTTGGTGGTTATACAGATATATATATTTATCAAAATAATGAATTCTACCTTTAAAGTAGGTGCATTTTATTCAATGTAAATTGTACCTCAATAAATTGTTTCAAAAATGTATATTTTCCTGAAGAATTACTAAAATAATGGTAGCTAACACTTATTAATGCATACCATGTCTGGGATTTGCTAATCACTTTACTCATATTACTGTATTTAATCCTCATATCAACTATGAGTCAAATCAAATATTTTTTCCATTTTACTTAGGAGAAAACTATTAAGTAACTTGCCCATTGTGATTCAGCTAGCATCACACAGGATTTTGCTCATGAAGGCAGGTAAACTCCATCACTACACTCTTCTACCTGTCAGTGGTTCTATGAGAAGGATGAATGGAACTGACTCTATGTCTGTAATGGCTAAAGCAACTTTGATGTGACCCTATTCAAAGCAAGGACATACCCTCTTTCTCTCAATCTCCCTCCAAATCTGGGCTATTCTAGTGCCATTATTTTCAAATTATTTTAAAGTTTTCTGTTTGTACTGTTTACCTTATTTCATCCATATTTAACACATACTACCTATTCCCAGATATTAGGTTTACTCATGGATTTTTAACTATATATGTTTTAGGGTTTATTGTTTACATTGTTTCGTGTCCACTTAATTTTCCCCTAAAACGGAAGTTCTCTTATAGTTTAGTTTGTTTATTATATACTTCCAGCATTTTCCTCCGATAGGTTAAATGGCTGATACAGTAATTTTTTGACCATATTAACTTTTCTCCTCCTGAACAGATGAATGATATTGGTTGGTAATAGAATTCTTAGGTAGAGTCATTTTGTCTCAGTAGTACTTTGATGTTATTCTGCCATTTTATAACAACCAGTGTTGCAGATACTGGATAGTGTGATGCTAGTATTATTTACTTTGCCTCCGTAATATTTTTTTTTTTTTTTTTTTTTTGCGGTATGCGGGCCTCTCACTGTTGTGGCCTCTCCCGTTGCGGAGCACAGGCTCCGGACACGCAGGCTCAGCGGCCATGGCTCACGGGCCCAGCCGCTCCGCGGCATGTGGAATCTTCCCAGACAGGGGCATGAACCCGTGTCCCCTGCATCGGCAGGCAGATTCTCAACCACTGCGCCACCAGGGAAGCCCCACCAAGACGTTTATCTTCCCATCTGGAAATGGATGGGAATTGATTCTTATAAGTGAATGTATAATTCTCTGAAAGTAAAATAAATTGCATCTTCATTTAGAATGTGGAGACTATTTTTACTTAAATTTGAAATAATTCATAACTTTAACATGAACAAGATTCCTTTCCTATAACATTCCTGAATGGAATCCATGGTTGAATATGAGCCCTGGGTGATATTGACTTTATGTTATTTGGAAAGTGCCTAGAGTGGTGGATATAGAAATTTCAGAAACTAACACACACATACACACACACACACACACACACACACACACACACACACACACTCCTAGGTTATCTCTGTAGATCAGATGCAAAAATTATCCCAGTTCTCCACTCTGCTATACATCTGCCTTTTGCAATGTCACTTTGTAACTTCTGCCATTAAAGAAGTCCGTTTTCTTCCTCATTGAAGCTGGGGTGGCTTGTTTTGTCACATGGAATGCAGAGTAAGGGATACTGTGCCAATTCTGAGTCTAGTTCCAAAGAGAATGTGAGAATGTGTGCATTTCTTCTCTCTCTCCCCCCCACCTCACCTTTTTTTCTCTCGCTATATGTAGCTGACCACTATGAGAATCGACAGAGATTAGCCTGCTGGAGGTGGACAGACAATGCAGAAAAAAAACATGTTATTCTAGCCAAAGCTCCTGACCTGTGATAGAACCAGTTAACATCAGCAAAGCCACCCAAGCTACCAATAGCTGTCCACAGGGGCATGAATTAGCACACCTGAGAGCAGAATAACTACCCAGCCATTTTGCAGACTTGTGAACCACACAAATTCCTATTGTTTTAAATCACTAGGATTTGCGGCTTGTTCCTTGTTTGGCTGTTTATTCCCAGCATTATGGTAACCGAGGACAGAAAGAGCATCTAAATTAAATGTATTTCAGAGATAAACTGAGACTAGAGTGCAATTCAGTGCTACTTACTTTATACTCAGATCTGTTCATATTAGCCCCATTTCATTTATCCAACTTCTGGGCTTATCCAGATAGTTTTATGAAGCAAACAGAAAGAGTTCTCAATTCTTCTTTCATGTGTTATGTTTATATGATTTTCATTAGACTTGAAGTGTGTGCAGACACATCATAATTGTAACTGCACTGAAATACGTGAAAAGGCTTTCTCTGATCATGATGTAAAAGTAAGATCTCTAAAGTGCCAGCAATCTGAGATACCACCTTGACTCATGTCACATTTGAGCCAGTTTAAACATATTCTCATTTGGGGCCATTTGTATAATGTTATCTTTAATTATTTGAATAGATAATTGCAGAGTTAATAAACTCTCACTTCGCATAAGACATTCGTCTTATTAGCCACCCACACACCTCTCTTATGTGCACCCCTAAACTCCTGGTCATTCCTCCCAAGACATTTATTTTATTTTAGTGAAACATCTTTTGGTGGCAAATGAGGAAACTGAAATTATAAATAGTCAATTCAAAAAAAAGTAACTTTCTTAAAGAAATTTAGTGGTTCATGAAACTGGCGAGGATATGAATAGATTTGGCCTCATGCACATATGACTGGATCCCATGAGCTGAATGATATTATTTGTATATAATTCCGTTTCCCCATCTTGACTCCCATTCTGCAGATGAACTGGCCCAATTACACCAGACTTCTCCTAGTTGTTGACATGGCTACTGGAAGCTCTCAACCCAGAGGAAAGAAAGGAGCCCCCCTCTCATCTTCAGTAAGGAAAATTCCAAAGCAGGACTCAGATTATCTTGCTTGTTTACATGACTATTCCTGTTTCCACTTCTTGTGATTTAGAAGATATTATTTTACAGTTGGCTTGGGTCATCTGCTCAAAGCTATGTCAGAAGGATATTGTGATGGGTGACTGCAGAAGAACAGTGTGAATGCAGAGGGGAGAATATTTTGCCAAAAATGTGAGATGTTATTACTAAAATAAGAAGTCAGTGATGGTAAGACCTAAATGACAGATGTTCACAGAGTCCCACTAGATCATGTCTCTTTGATAGGACTGTGACAACGCAGTTTCATTAATTTGTATTAGAGAGGGTTTTCCAGCTGTAAGGCATTTGTTACAATAGGCTGGTAACATTACTGTTATCATTTGTATAATAATAGTTTTATAAAACTGAAAATCATTCAGCTTAAATTTATTCTGAAAATGGAGGGGAACTTTTAAAATCACCACTTAAAAAACTTAATCCTGTTCTATACACATTTCCTAGTGTATTTTGCTACAATAAGACGTGAATGGAAATTGCATAATGGTGAAAGGCTTTTTATTCCTGATTCTAATCATATACTAATTTTATGCCTGGTTATGGAAGAGTATACAATTAAAAAAATGAAGCAAATGAAATTTTGGTGAAGCATGGGATCCATGCAGAGGTTTAAATAATAAAACATTTAATAAAAGTGATATTATGTTCTATGGTATGATATACAATCAACTTTTTAAATAGTGATTGCAGTCTTTTTTTGAGATCTGTGTCATACAAGACAATAAAAATTCAAGCAGTTTCACAATTCATGAATATTGATGCCATTAAAGCTATAAATAAAGGATATTTATAGATATGAGTATTTATCCCACTATTCAGATAAATAACTTTTCATCAAATTCTGTTTTTACATATATATTTTAATTTATAAAATATATAGTCTAGGCAATATCATTACTATGATATTAATTTATAGTCTAGGCAATATCATTACTTTTAGCAATATGTATCCATATACTGGATAAAGAATTTACTTGTGAAAACTACACATGAACGCCAGTGATTAAAAAAACATGATTTAGATAAACTCCTTTGATTTATATTTATTCGTTATGTCTTGCTAGCACTCAAGCCATGGATATTTAACATTTTCATAAATTTACTGAAATAAAGTGATTGCACAGATTTTTATTTTCCTATAAAAAAAAGAATACATCACCAAGCTCAGGTATTATCAGAGCACTCTGGCAATCACAAGGGAGACCAAACAAGATACTAGGGAACTAAGATACTAGGTAACTAAGAAACTATTAAATGTAACAGTTTATGCATCCAATCATAAAATATGGTAGTAGAATGCACCAGATAGAATAAAAATCATAAGAAATATTTAAAAGAGTGCACTCAAGGAAGAAAAACCAGGAAGATTATTTTAGAAATCGAAGTTTACTGAAAAAATAAAGGAGTGAATGAATGAGTGTTCTGTTATTTGAGCATTAATTGTTTATCAAAGCACTGTGAGGGTGCATAAATGAATATCTCATTACCTGACTTCAAGACTATTGTTATCTATTATAAGTAGAAATATACAAAGAACTATATATAATAAAATTATAGAAGTATTCTTGTAGGCAGGCTATAGCAAATTGAGAGAGAAAAGAAGAAAGAAAATTCTCAGTGTAATTAAACCTGAAATGATTTCACCATCAGGGGTATGAAGATATTAAAAGGAAATACACCTTAACTTCTGTAAATATTTGTACTAAAATGAGTGTTACTTTTGAAGAATACTCTCAGAAATGAAAGAAATCCCACTCTCTAGAGCCTTTAAGCTATTCAAATGCTTTATAAATTAAATGACTTGACCTGAATAGAAAAATGAGTTATAGTTTGTCAGAACATTCAGGGAAGAGAGGTGACAAAATTGATCCCATAAAATATTATCAATGCTTTTAAAAAACTATATGAAAAAGAGAGGGCAGTCTTGGTGTCAAATGAATTTGAGAATCTTTTTATTGAATAAAGATGTATGACAATATCACAACTTCAGTTATGACTCTCTTAAGGAGAATAAAATTCCCTGCCTATTGTAGATTAATTTGTTAAAGGAATTTTTCCTTCCAGAAAATCTGTGAACCTTAGATTGGGAAATGCTGTTGTAGAAGCTGGAATGCAATGTACCAGTCTGGAGATGGGCATAACTCTTAGGAAACATTGAAATATTTGAAGCAAATGGTAATGGGGATTAAAAGGGAAATGATAGCATGGTTAGGTAGACTGAAATAGATTCTGAGGTGGTAGAGTAGACAAAACCTACTGTTGGATATGATTGGTCAAGGAAATTGTGAAGTCACATTATTCTTTGATTATGTTGTTTATTGGTGTTATTTATTGCTGCATAACAATTTACTCGAAAATATATTGGCTTAAACAGCACACATTTATTATCTCACCGTTACTGTGGTCCAAGAATCCAGGCACAATGTAGCTGGGTTCACTGCTTTTGGGTCTCTCACAAGTCTGCAGTCAAGGTGACAGCTTAGGCTACCATCTCATCTGAAGGCTCCACTGGGGAAGGATCTACTTTCAAGCTGGTTTACCTGTTTGTTGGCAGAATTCATTTCCTCTTAGGCAGTTGGAATGAGAGCTTAAGTTTCTCCCTGGCTATTGTCCAGAGGTCACTCTCAGTACCTTGCCACGTGGACTTCCCCATATGGCAGCATGCTTCATCAGAGTGAATGAGCAGAGGGAGTGTAAGCAAAGGAAAGATTGCTAGCAAGAAAGAAGTCTCTGGATTTTATAGCCTAATCTTGGAAGTGATACCCAATCACATTGGCCATTTTCAATTTCTTTAAAGCAAGCTACTAGGCCCAGCCTGCACTTAACAGGAGGGAATTAGACAAGGGCATGAATAATAGAAGACATGAATCATTGTGAACCATTTTAGAACGCTGTCTGCCACATTATCTAATGGTTGATATGAAAAGAAACGGGCTTTTTCCATAGAAAGAGAGATGACAAAGCAAAAATAAGAAAGAACAAAAACACCAAAAAACCCCCACAAACCCTTCTCTACCTTTAAAGTGAATTAAACTTTTTTCTTTTATAAGAGCTAAAGATTGTTGGGCAGCTACCCTTTTAAACTACATGATGCACTAAAGCATTTTTGTGATTTATGGAGTCCATGAGCTCAATCTGATAAGTATTTGTGCACTCAACTGTAAATATTTTACAATGTGTTTAACACACATACAAGCAGAGATAAACACAGTTAGTAATTAGAAAGTTTGTACGAAGAACAGCTTTTATTTTTACTAAAAGCGTTCTTGAAACAAACTTTTTTACTTTTGCATTGTAACACAACACCATCATTCTCTTTTTTTCGCTCCTTTTAATGTTTTACACATGGTGTGAGAAACCATGTGTTCCTGGTTAAAGACTTATTGTTTGCTAAATTGTTGTGGCCTTTTAAATTCTTCACACCCCTTTATCTTCTCACCCCCACCTCTCAATATTATAAATACCCATATACATGCATTTTTCAACTAATGGGATACTCAGTCCCCTGGGTGATCACACTCAAGGCAGTTTAAAAGAATGTAAACATTAGTATGAAGAATTTGGTCTGTGTTTCAACTTTCTAACTCTAGCTCCAGCCAGCGTAGGTGGGATTAATGATTTAACCCAACCATTTCAGAGTTACCTACCTTAAGTCTGAAAAGAGTGGTGTCTGGAAATCATAATTACTGATCATATTCTGGTCAAAGGATGAACATTTCTCATTTACAGAGACATAGAGATCCATTGCCCCAGTGCTTTCCTAGATAAAGTAGACTGGCCTAAATCTAGTCAACATTAAGTAAAAGACAAACTATTTGTGGTGTGTGTGTGTGTGTGTGTGCGCACGCACGCATGCATACACGCGCAAGTGAATTTTGTGTAATCTACTTTGGAATGTCAGTGATATTCCATGATAATTTCAATGCTAATGGTCTGGGGGCACAAACAGAACTGAGACTTAAATGTTCACCTTAGACAATTCACTTAACTAATCTGAGCCATGATTTTGTCATCTATACAAGTATAGTAGTGATAATATTTATCTCAAAATTATTGAGAATTTTAAATAATATGCTGTGAAATAGTAGTAACTATTAGAAGATCAAAAAGCAGAGGGCTAGGGTAGTCTAAGTGAAGGAAGAGGCTGGTTTACTCTGTATGCTCAGAAAAGGTCTCTGTGTGGTAGCAATATTACAGCTTACAGCTGAATGGGAAAAGAAACCAGACTGGCAAAGATATGAGAAGGAATATTCCTGGCTGAGAATATCTGGAAAGTGCAAAGGAGATAAGGCAGGGACAAAATTAGTATGTTTGACTAAAAGAAAAAGACCCATGTGTGTGCACTGTACCAAGTTGATGATGAGGAAAATTGGAAGAGGACAAAAAGCCAGGCCAGGCACCTTATAGGTCATTTAGGAGGTTTAAACTTTATTCTGTGTGTAATTGGAAGCAATTGAGAGTTTTCAGTAGGGAAGTGATATGGCATAATTTACATTCTAAACAAGATTACTCTGGATGGTCTGCATGAAATAGATTGGACAGGAGGTAAAGATGAATTAAAAAGTTCTGAGAGGGCTTCCCTGGTGGCGCAGTGGTTGAGAGTCCACCTGCCGATGCAGGGGACACGGGTTCGTGCCCCGGTCCGGGAAGATCCCACATGCCGCGGAGCGGCTGGGCCCGTGGGCCATGGCCGCTGAACCTGCGCGTCCGGAGCCTGTGCTCCGCAACGGGAGAGGCCATGACAGTGAAAGGCCCGCGTCCCGCAAAAAAAAGTTATGAAATGATTTAAGTAGTTCAGTCTACAGAAGATGAGGTTTTGGAAGGTGGAAGACAAAGGAGATGGAAAGATATGGAAAGTTAAGAGGGAAAATGGAAGTGTATGGTGTCTCTAAATGCAAGAGAATGTGGTTGAAGAAATAGAAAGTGGACATCTACATCAAATGCTGCTGAGAGGAAAAAGAAGATAAGGATAAAGAATTGTTTTTTAAACGTGGTGGCATACAGGTTAATAAGAATCTCAGTGCAGCTTCAGCATGTTGGATATGGAAATCTGGTTGGATCAAGAGGAAGGGAAACAGGAAGGACAAGTCGTAGAGCAGCAATAATAGTTAATGCTTTAAGAGGTTTTACTGGGAAGCGGATCAGAGACATAATGGAGTTGAAGGATATAGAAAGAGAGTTGTGTTGTCAATTTTTAAAATGGTAAATCTTAGAGCATGTTTATATGCCACTGGGAATGAATCAGTAGAAATGGAGAAAATCATGATTTAGGTGAGAGAAAATAACAGTAATAAAACTCTGAGAAAATCAGAAGGAATGGAATCCAGAGTCCAATGAAAAGTTTGGACACTGACCAACTTGTCAAAATGTCATCTTTTGAATCAGAAAGAGAGCCAGAGAATGTGAGATGAGATGCAAGTAAGATTGTTGAATAGGAGTAAAATAAAATAGATTCCTTCCAATTGCTTTGAATTGGTGGGAGGAGGGATGTGGTATTTAGATTTTAGGAGAAAGAGGAAGATATAAAATAAGTATTACATTAGATGCAAAATAAATTTTAGAAGGGGATGGAGCGAGATTGTCTATTTGGTATTTGAGGTGCTGATTTTAAATTGTGATTGGTAAACTTAGTTTTACATTATCTCTAGCCATGTGTTTTTGCTTGAGTACAGATCCAGAAAGGTAGGTGCTTAGGTAGATTTAGTGTTTTCAGGCAAAAACAACAGAAGCAGAAAGGGTCAAGGGACTTGAGGATATTTTCAAGGAATTTTTATAGTGAGGTACCATAGAATCTAAGCTGAGTAGAGAAGAAATTAATGACCTTGAGAGGATGACTGGTAGAAAGACTAGGGCAGACCAGTGGAGAAGACTTCTCGATAAGGCAAAAGGACTGTTACAAAAGAGAAGAGTAGATCACCTGAAGAAGTGGAGATGGCGTGACAAATTTCAATATTAGACTTCAGAAGTAAGGTAGTGATGACAAAATCGATGCCATGACCCTGATAATGGTCAAATTAAGATGAAGTAATAGACCGTTGGACATGAGGAGGCCAAGGAAATTTAAGCCCTGAGTGTTGTATGGATTATTCAGGGCATCCAATATATTGAAGTCACCAAGAATGGTGATAAGAGCAAAGATGGAGAAAGTCGAGTATGAGCCAAGTGGCGAAATCTCCAGCAAGAAGGTACATCGAGGAGGTCAAAGAATTAGAGCAACAAAGAAGGACAGTGGTTGCTTTTATTGTGTGATATACAATTCAAAAGAGCTGGAGGTTTTGAAGGAGGAAAAGAAAATGTGATATTGAAGTGTGGAAGGGAGGAAGAAGGATATCTATCTCATCTCCAGGCCCTGAGGTATGTAGGGAGTGAGAGCAATAAATTGGTCTTCACTATGAAGAGCTGGGGGCTGTGTTTATCAAGGGAGAATTTTCTATTAATCCATAAAAGTGAAGAGAACATTTGGAGGAGAGGCTTTGGAAATAGGAATTTTCAACGCTGTGCAAGGCAGAAGACAAACTCTGAGTTTAGAGCTGTATCAAAAAGATGCCATTTTTTTTTATCTCATCTCTGATGGTTTAGTTTAAAATAGGGATGCATAGGAACTTACAATATATTACAATAACTGATTTGCTGGGGAGTAAGCTAGTAGGAATATTTAACCTAGTTATTGAATGAAGGCAGGGATTCACTTAAATGCAGAGATACAACCTCAGTAATAATTAGTAGGAGACAATTTTACAGAGATTCTTGGATGGAAGAAGCTGCTTAGAGCTTGTGTTCCTCTTTTTTCATTCCTAATATAACCATCCCTTTGTATTAACTGGGGATTGGTTATCCATGGATGAGCAATGCCCTTTTATAAAATGGCATAACAAATGCATATAACCTATGCAAATCCTCCCGTACACTTTAAATCATCTATCTATAGATTGCTTATAATAATTAATACAATGTAAATTCTACATATGTGGTTGCTAGTGTGGCAAATTTATGGAATTTTCTGTAATTTTTAAAAACTACTTTGATCTAAGTTTGGTTGAATTCAAGAAAGCTGAGCCTGCGGATATGGAGGACCAAATGTATTATTTGTTCATCTGTATTTTTTGAACAATCATGTCAGGTGTTTATTTATTTATTTTTACTTTTATAGTCTTTGCAAAGATGTATCTTTTGTCTTTTTGGATTTTCTCTGTTGTGTTTCTGGTTTTATATCCCACTGATTTTTCTTTGCTTTATTGTCATTAATTCTGCTTGTTTTGGTAGTTATCGTTGATTGTTGTGTAATTACTTATGTATGACACATTGCTCATTAATTAACAGATTTCTTCTTGTTTTAGGCTGAAGTGTATCCCTTCCAAATTCATATGCTGAAGCCCTAACCCACAGTTCTTCAAAATGTGACTATGTTCGGAAATAGGGCCTTTAAAGTGGTGATTAAGTTAAAATGAGGCCATTAGGGTGAACCCTAATCCAATCTGAATGGTATCCTTATAAGGAGAGGATTTTGTACTCACAGAAGAGACACATACAGGTGAGGACACGACAAGAAGGTGGCCATCTGAAAGCCAAGGAAAGAGGCTTCAGGACAAAGCAAGCCTGCTGACACCTTTCTCAAGATGAGAAAGTAAATATCTTTTGTTTAAGCCACCAGTCTGTGGTACTTTGCTATGGCAGCTCTAGCAACTAATCCACTTCTTTTCTACTGAAAACATGTAAATACCATACATTTTCCTCTAAGTGCCATTTAAATTGTATCACATACTTTCATAGGAAGTGTTTTTTATGATATTTCAGTCCCAAATATTTTCAAGTTTTCAGTATGATTTCTTCTATGATATATGAATTATTCAGAACAATGTTTATATATTTTCCAACATAAGGTTTTTTTCATGTATTTTGGTTATTGATTTCCAATTCAAGGGCAGTATGGTACAACAAACATACTCTACATGATTCTAACTCTTTTAACTGTATTGAGGACTTGTGACCTCAGATAACACCAACTTTTGTAAACGTTGCATGTATGCTCTGAAAAATATGGATACTCTCTTTCTTGGACACATGGTTGTCTGTATATCTGTTAAACTGAGCTTCTAATTTAGTTGTTTAAATTTCCTATAATCTTATAAAAATGTAGTCTTTTGTCCTATGAATTATCAATAAAAATCTGTTTAAATATCCCACCCCAATAGTGGATTTACCAATTTCTATATTCTAACAATTTGTTTGTGTGTGTGAGGTTATTTATTAGGCTCATTTAAATATGTATTTATTATAACATCTTGCCTACTTGAAATTTTTGTCTCCAGTAATGTATTTATCTTAAAGTCAATTTTGTTTGAAATCATCATAGCACATCAGCTTTCTTTTCTATAGCATATGGCTGGTTTATGTTTGCCATCTTTTTTGTTGTTGCTGGTTGTTCACGTTCGATTTT
Organism: Lagenorhynchus albirostris; assembly: GCF_949774975.1. Taxonomy (NCBI): domain Eukaryota; kingdom Metazoa; phylum Chordata; class Mammalia; order Artiodactyla; family Delphinidae; genus Lagenorhynchus; species Lagenorhynchus albirostris. The sequence goes on from NC_083095.1 coordinate 18,802,370, forward strand.
GCTCCTCTAATTGATGTAAATACATTTTACATTTTGTATGCCAATCCCAAAGTTGGATGACATACTCTTGATTATGAAAGACATGTTAGTAAAAAAATGGAAAATGAGAGAGGAAGAGCTATTAAATATAACTCCAGCCCTGCACCAGCAATTTTATTCCCCATCCTCGCCCCCATTGACAATCTGATTTCCTTCTCATGGTAACTTCAGTCTCTTACCCAGCAGGATTGCCCAGAGCTTGCTTGATCAAATAATTTTCTCTTTGTCCAAGAAAAAAATTTTGCCTTAACTTTGGCAGGGAGGATACTGGAATGCTTGTTCTCTGTGTACCAGTGTGCTCTGCTGCATGTATAACCACATCTACAACATTAGCAGCCATCTTCCCAGTAACTGAAACTTTATATAAAGTTATGGCATTGAATTGGTGAGCCATATGATGCCACATAGTTCTGAGTTTTTCACAGTCCAGCATCATTTGTTTTCAAAGTGCCATGATTCTGCAGTTGAAACCAAACAAGACTCTTTCTTAAATTAAGAAAATGGATTATATTTGTGCTTTATGAGTTAGAGGAAGAGAGTAACTAAACTATATAAAAAAAGAACAATGCAGAACAACTCTGGAGATATATTTAGAAAAATCGAAAAAGTCATTGGCTACTTTCCTGAAATGGTGTAGATGGATTTGTCAGTAGAGACCTGTGAATCATCATGACAGGCTGTTCATGGCAGGCTGCATATGGGTACCACCTTGCAGGATGAGCTAGGCAGATTAGTAGACCTCTTCATTTCTTTGGAATTTATTTCTCTATTTTTTATGATTTTGCTAAATCCAAAGATGGATAATTTGTACATTTATTATAAAAATATTCTGGAAGATAGAGTATTTATTCTTATAAATCAGTACATTAGCACTCTTTTCAACAGAAGAAAATAAAATGTCTTATTCTATTTGGAGATTATATTTTGTTTTGCTTCTATTTACCAAAAAAGGCATGTGTTGGGTACTATAACACCATTGAAAATCTACCACATTTTAAAAAATATTTAAAATAAAAATAATTTAAAATTTAAAACTATTTTCTGACTGACGTGTCTGTTGATGAGCATCTAAAACTGCTACCTGGAAACTGAGCTATTTGTAATGAGGTGGATAGACCTAGAGTCTGTCATACAGAGTGAAGTAAGTCAGAAAGAGAAAGACAAATACTGTAAGACAAATACATATATATGGAATTTAAGAAAAAAAAATGTCATGAAGAACCTAGGGATAAGACAGGAATAAAGACACAGACCTACTGGAGAACGAACTTGAGGATATGGGGAGGAGGAAGGGTGAGCTGTGACAGGGCGAGAGAGAGGCATGGACATATATACACTAACAAACGTAAGGTAGATAGCTAGTGGGAAGCAGCCACATGGCACAGGGATATCGGCTCGGTGCTTTGTGACCGCCTGGAGGGGTGGGATAGGGAGGGTGGGAGGGAGGGAGACGCAAGAGGGAAGAGATATGGGAACATATGTATATGTATAACTGATTCACTTTGTTATAAAGCAGAAACTAACACACCACTGTAAAGCAATTATACCCCAATAAAGATGTTAAAAAAAATAAAAAAATAAAATAAAATAAAACCTCTACCTGAATTAGTACATTGGCTGTATATGACATTTCACATTGCAGTCATATGGTCTACCATTTGTTTCATGTGCTGGAATGATACTGTCAAGCTCTTAATTTAAATCTGCAGTTACTTTTGTCATAATATGAATTGGTAAGTAGAAAATAATTTTCATTTACAATTAATAAGTCACAAAGTAAGTGACTTTGTGACTTATTAGTAGTAATAAATTAATACATAAATATCCACTAATTATATTATTGCAAGCATTTATTTGATGAAATAGAAATTTCATGAGTACATATTTAATTGCTATAACAATATTTCAGTGAGGTAGATCATTTTTAAAATTTTTACAATTTCTGTGTTATGTTACTTTGCTGTATAGCATTCCTTCACTATTTAAAGAAATACATCTTCAAAGAATTATCAGCAAAAAATAAAAAAGCAATTAGAGATGAAAATAAAATACAATTATCTGGATAAGTGAATAAAGTTTTTGAAAGAATGGGTGAAATGCCAGAAAACAGGAAATGCCTTCAGGGCTACTAACTTGGCCATTATATGGTAGAAGATACTTCACTAACAGGACGGGATATATCTATACTTTCTACCTACATGTCAGTCATCATGGATGAATTTCAGGAAAACCAGGAAGAGAGACTATCCTAAAGACTCCATTGAAATAAATATGCTATTTCTGATACAGATAAAATGACATGAAATTTGAAATTTCAGTATTAAATTATTGGTCATTTTTATTGAAAACCATCCATTTCAATCACAATCTTTTAATTGTCTGAAAGATGGTATATATAGGAAGTTTTTAGACATATATATTTTTCTTGCATATGTTGAACAAGTGATCAGATCCTAGTTACTTGTTCTGCCTCCAATTATTTTTGTTAAATTTTATTGAATTGCAAATATTTTAGAGGTGGAAAATAGTCGATTAAAGAATTAGAATGGGTATAAAGATTAACAGTTTTATCACATATTCATTGTAACAGGAATTAAAAATGTGCATTTTCAATAGATTGAAGTATAATAAATTGAAATATGGTTTTTAAAAACACTAACAACTGCCTTTCTGCATAACAAAATTATATGGAAATGAGAGAAAAATGCTGTTTTTGAATGCATAATCTGTATGATTCTGTTTTTGGCAAGGCCATGTCTAGCACTGAGATGATCATTCCAGAAATAATGTGAGCGTGGGAATTTTCTTCACTTGACAGAAACCAGAATCGAATTTGATAACATTCTGGCAGAATTTTATGCAGAATACAAACATTGATACCAGAAAATATTTCACATTGTTTTAGGCATTGATATACAAAATTAAATGATCAAAGTAAGAACAGATGCAATGACATAAATCACACTGAATTAAGAAATACTAAATATTACTGAATTATCACAAACCCTGATGTAAGTTATACAGAGGAGGTAATTATTTTGCACATTTTATGAATAAATATATTGGGGGAAATGTTGTTCATTACTTGATTGGAGAAAACATATACAAATTGTTAGTATGTCATTTAGACAAGTAATACAATGCAAAAATAAATTTAAATGAATGCTCCCCAACTCATTTTATGAGGCTTATAAAATCTTATTATCCAATAAAAGACCCTATGAGAAAGGAAAAATGGTAGGCCAACCACATTCATGAGATCACAGATATCCCAAACAAAATATTGGCTAAAAAAATCCAGAACAAAAAATCTGATACAATGTATTGAAAAGAAGTTAGTTTTGTGGGTTTTCTCTATTGTACTTATGACTGTAATATACGACTTATTCAATTTTAAATACTTTCTGTAGTCAATGTGAACTCTGTTAAGGAATGTCCGTTCTGTTCACTGATAAGCCCCCATGCCCAGACCAGGAACTTATATGTAGTAAGTTGTCAATAATTGTATGTTAAAGGAGTCAACCCCAGAAATTAATGTAAATGAACGTTAGAAAAAAATTATAAATATAATTCACCAAATTAAGTGATTAAACTACATGACCATGAATCTCAATATATGCAAATAAACCAGTCATAAAATTCTACACTTGTTTTCTTTTAAAAAAAAACAACAAAAATAGGGAACTTTCTTAACCAGATTAAGTATATCTACAAAAACTCAGACATCATACATAGTGGTGAAATAACAGACTTTTCTCTTAAAATCAGGAATAAGAAAAATATGCTCACTGTTCTTTCTTATTCAAAATTTTCACTCAACATTCGAAATACTGCAAAAAGTATAACTGCCTACACAAAACCCGGTAAAGATCTACACATAATTTTATTCAGAATTAATAATGGAGTTTATTAAATTTATATACACCAGCAACAAATAGGAAACCTAATTTCAGAAATTACTTTTAGCAAAATAAATACATGAATAGAATAATCTTTCATAAACAGATCTATATGAAAAACATACAAAAATATTATTGGAAGTTATACAAGAGTATATATGTATATGCATATGTGTTTATGAATGTGGGTTTACGTATATATAAGTAAACAGAAAACAATACCATGCTTATGGAAAGAAAAAATCAAAATGCAAAAGATGGCAATTCTACCAAGTTGATCTATCGAGTCCGTGAATTTTCAATACATATTACAATGGAATTCTTCACAGAACTTGACCAAGTAGATTCTAACGCATATGAAGAGGAGTAAATGGGCCCATAAGAGCCAATACAGTCTTTAAAACAAACAAACTGAGAGGACTTGGACAGTTAACTTTCAAAGTATCTTATAAAACCATAATAATATAGTGTTTATTGACCCAGACACAAAGCAGGTTGACCAGTTAAATAGAAAAGAGGTCCAGAAACAGACCCTCACACGTATGGAAATTCATAACGACAACAGTAGCTCTGTAAAACTGGCGTTAAACACCACTTCATAGCGGTTGGCTAACTGGTGCTTGATGGAGGAAATTGCACTGTATGCTCTTCTGACAAAAAAAAATTACACAGTAAATGATTACAACTAAGCATTATAGAGCATTTGCCATGAGTCAGGAGTTCTGCTAAGCCCCTTATCTCTTTCCATTTCCAGACTTACCCTTTGATTTAGCTACTATTTTAGCTCCCATTTTAAAAATTCAAACAGTACCCACAATTGCAAAGCTCAGGAGTGTCAGAGCCAGGATCTAAACACTGCTCTCCTCACCCAAATCCATGCACTCATTTTATATATTTCTCCTTGAGAAACAGTAATGATAAAAGCCAAACCAAAAATAATTTATTTCAAAATAAATACAAACTACAATGTCAGCATGTTCAGAATTTCAATTAAATACAAACACTAAAGAATCATAAGTTGAAGTAATATGGGAAACCAATGAGATAAGGGATATTTCATAAAAATACTAATTTTTAAAAGATCTTGTAAACACCTAAGTTGCATTAAAAGAGAATTTAATAATATCTCATTATATGCCTTCCTTTTATTGATGCCTATAGTGTTGCTTTTAAATAGAGGCCTAATATCAAAAAGCACATATTCTAATCATGTGAAACTTGCAAAGGGAAACCAACAATATGAAAACAACCAAAAAAAGAATCATATTTTATTGCAATGGAAAATTGGCTGAATTTTGACTTTTTATCTTATAAACTAACTTTTCTTAGAGGAATTTTATAAAGCTTGTTTGTGCTGAGAGACCTTTAATAGCAAAACCTGGAAAATGTTACCTATTATTATCTTAAACTATTGTATTTACCTGTTATCCTTATAACACTGCCAGGATAAAGAGTCTGTCAGTGTTTCCATTTCATTTCGGAATCAACCATGACACTTTGCTCTGGGCTAAAACCTGGCATGTGAGTCTAAAGTCAGTTTTATTTTTCCTTAAATAAATGTTGAAATACTTTTTAGCTAAGCCATTTTGGTTAGAATAGAACATAAATAAATGTAACTGACTCCAGATGCTTTTGGTGCCCACTGAGAAACAACAGAAAGGATATATATTTTCTTAAAAAGTAAAACATAAACCTAAAGCAATGACCAATGTGCACATTCACTTCATACAAACCGTGTGTCTTACTTTAAATTTGTGCTTGCTTTTAAATTATTCTAAGACTACATGAAATTCAGCTTTCCCAATGTATTTATAATAACTCACAAAATTTAGATCCTTTAGGTAACATTTATTTAATTCTAGATTTTAAATAAAATGCATATATCAGTAATTATTGAATTAGAGTAATGCAGCATTATACATGCAAAAATTTGAAAGACCTTAAGGACACCCTTGCCTAATAAATCTGGTAAAGATAACCCCTATCCTCTAAGCTTTCAAATATATCATATAACCATTGCTGTGTGTTGACTCAGCCTTGGAGAAAGACACCCAGCAGGTTGGCAGGATAAAAGCTTTCCTGTTTATTCAACAATGTGCCTCCATAGGGGGTACAGTGGCAATCAGACTGGCAGGTCTTAACATGGTGCATAAATATTTCCAAATCCACCGAGCATACTTAGGAATATGGAAAAAGTGAGACAGACCACCAGCAGGCGTCAGACTCACCTTGAAAAGTCCTAGACATAACTGAGACAGTCTGCTCAGGGGTCACCCAGCACCTTCCTTTGTATGTTTTGCTGGCACCATTGCAGCCCTCATTACTCTACTTCCTACCTAAGCATCTAAATGTGTCACAGCATTTAGTAGTTGGATATACACAGGTGAACTCCCCCGTATTTCGTCAGTTTGGGGATATACGTTTGCCATGAGGTCCAAGTTTGCTAGGAACAGCTATCTTTAATCACTTGTTCAGAATTCTGTAGTAGTCATCGACAGAACCAACATGGCTTTGGATTCTCAGAGCACTGACTCAGGTTCCTAAACACGTTATTTTCAGGTTCAGAGAGAGATCTTCACTAAGGAAAGAGGGGTAAAGGAGAGTAAATAAAGAGTTAAATGCCAAACTAGACCTATAAAAGCATTGATTTTAAATAATCAGTTTAAGGTTTGGTGACATGTTAGGGTTGGATAAAATAAGCATATTCTTCCTCCTTCCCTTTCTTCAGCAAGCTCTTCACCTTCTAAACTCAACTTCCCCAGCTGTAGAAGATGAATAACAAGAATTATTTCTTCCATTATAGAATTGTGAACTTCTAGTAAGTTACTGTAGCTTAAATATTCATGGAATTATAAGACCCACACAAGCAAAAGTTAAAAAAAAAGTAAAACAGAAAGTAGAATTTTTTTAGTTAATATATATTAGGGAAACCTCTAATATTATTGATATTGAATTGATAAAGTATGGTAATATAGTGGAGCAAGTAGGTGCTATTACTGTCCCTACCATGAACTATCTGTGTGATCCTAGAACAGACACAAACTCCATGAATCTCAAATTTGTCATCTGGAAAAGTGGATTTGTCACTTAATCCAGTAGGGATGTTGTGAGAAATAAATGAGATAGTGCTCAGAGAATTTATAAATAAAGAAGACTTTACTGGGAATAATGTCATGACTCATTTATTGACTTTAATAACATATTTATCAGTTAGAACTGAATTCAGCAATCTGAAGCTTAACCAAATAGACATTATATTTCCTCACATGATAAGAAATCCAAAGGTATGCTCACCATAGCTGAGATGGTGGCTCATACTGCCATCGGGGTAGCAGATTTCTTCAGTTTTTCCTTCCCCATCCTCTTGGCCTGTGGCTTTCATTCTCCTTGTCACAAGATGGTTGTTCCATTTTCAGGTATTGCATCCACATTTCAGGCAGGGAGAAGATAAACAGCAAATGGACAAATGCTGCTGCCAACTGAATCTATTCATTTTTATCATTGAAGCAATGGCTTTTTCGATACCCATATGGGATATGCTTGTTTACATCTCAATGCTACAAATCAGCCAAATGGGTACTCTCAGTTTCTAGGTACTCTGAAAAGGTGGCTATTTCACCAGGGCATGTTACAGTACAGAATAAAAGTATGGTTCTTTCATAGAGGTTGTTTATGGAGTAGACCTCCATCAGTCAGTCACATACTCAAAAGTTAGGGTAATGCCTATGTTATTTTGAATTTTCAGCTTTATGTATCTCAGGCTTCCTAAATAAGTTATAGACTCTCTGAAGACAGGCTCCAGCTTTATTACTTCTCTTGAAAGTGTCACAACATGCTACACAGGTTTGTGTATATTATAGAAACAAAATAAATCTTATTTTGAACAGTCTGGGTTAAAATGATAGACTGTCTATATAAATATAACCCTTGGTGAGTCATCCACCTTCAAAACTATTTCTTTTTCTTTTTTTTTTTTTTTTTTTTTTTGCGATGCGCGGGCCTCTTACTGTTGTGGCCTCTCCTGTTGCGGAGCACAGGCTCCGGACGCGCAGGCTCAGCGGCCATGGCTCACGGGCCCAGCCACTCCGTGGCATGTGGGATCCTCCCGGACCGGGCACGAACCGCATCGGCAGGCGGACTCTCAACCACTGCGCCACCAGGGAAGACCTCTTTTTCTTTTTGTCTCCCCAACTCCATGAATATCCTCCATAGATTGTTAAACTATTCTCAGGGATATTACTCAAAGACAAGGCATGGCACTCATAATTTATTGGGGACATCTGTGTGGAAAGATTCTGTGACTGAATAATTCTCCAAACAGGAAATGGTATTTCAGTGGCACTTCTATAACTATAGGCCTTATATGCACCAAAGCATTCCTTTACAGCTCCCCAAAGTATAATTATTTTGGATTTATTCTTGGCCTTTATGAATGTCTAAGAGAACATAGCTCTATTAAACGTCTTTGCTTCCCTCAGAACTTTAGCCCAATGGACTAGAAATATACCTGACCTAGAGTATTATTTATTAAGAATGCCCTCTCTTCTAGATTGTTCCTATAATGGGTGACATTTATGTGATATACAGGTAAAAGGCTCATAAAGATGTTTATAATAGGCTTTCCAATTGTTAAGAGACTAGGAAGTAGGAAGGTATTGGAGCAAGGCTTATTAATTGAATTGTTTACAAATGAGGTCCTTAAGTAGGAATTTGTATAGTGTATGTAGGACATGCTCATATAATTTATGTCTAACGAATGAATATTTTATGTCTAATAATCTCCACTTCCTTTGTCAAGTGACACTCATATAAACAGCTTCTTAGGAAGGGTCAAAGGGTTAAGTCTCTTTCTCCTCTTGAATTTTTTAGAAAATAATCTATTTTATGAAATGACTTGGCATTTTCAGTCTTTTGGTATAAACGCTTACATCTAAGGAAATTATTAGAGCTAAGATTTTCAGCATGCTGTTTTTTGGATGAAGCAGAGAACAGCTTCCAACTGTTATTGTTCACACACACACACACACACACACACACACACACACACACACACACACACACACACACGAGCGCGCACACGCCCGCACGAGAGATTCTGTAATTCAGGCCCTGGAGGTTTTTCCTTATCTGAGGCCAGTTTTACATCTTAAACATGATTCTTTTAATTCAGGGATTAGCCACCACCCCACCCATTACCACTTCAGGTTTCAAACTCATTTAGCAATGATTTCCACCCTTAGTAAAATGTATTCATGAGGTGTACATGACATCTTGGCTTATTATACAGCCAGATTGATTAAATAGGTTCACAGAATGAGATGACTGAAGGAGAGAACATTATAATTACAGATCATCATGCCTTGATACCCAACTCTAAGGTTACTTTGCTGATTAATTCATTTAGCCTCCTATCATCCCCCAAAATAGCATGTAATACTTTTTTTCCAATAATTTAATAAGATAGTCTCATGCTGGTTTTATGTAATCACATCCGATTCATGCAGATTTCATTTGTATGTCAAATGACTCCAAAATTTACACCTCGATCCATGATATCACATTTGAATTACATTCATAAATGCCCTAAACCATGCTCTCAAGCTCTCTGAATTGTCTCCATCTCTTTGAATTCCCTATAAGGTCTAGCTTGAACCCATTCACTTGTGTCCGTCTCAATGGTACCCTATATATGAGGCCTCCATCAACATCTTTTGGACCACTGTGATAGTCTCCAAACTGGGCTCCCTACTCTATTCTTCTTCCCTCTAAAACATTTCCTACATGAAAACCAGAATAATCTTTAAAAAACATAAGTTAAAAAGAGCTCAGTAATCTCAGGGGTTTTTTGGAGGAATGGGAGAAAGTGACAAGCCAATTCCAAAATTAATACAGAATATAAAAAGCCATCCTCACAAAGAAGAACAGAGTTGGACAATGTACAGACCCGAGTTCAAGACTTATTATAAACGAAGGTCAACAGGTAGATTAATGAAACAGAAAGATAGCCCAGAGAGAGAGATTCACTCTTATATAGTCATTTGATTGTTCTGAAATTTTCAAGAGAATTGTCTCCTCCTCTAGGTGTATTTAAAATATTTATTTATTCTCTAGGGTTTCAGGGTTTCATGCTATCTCTAGCTGTGGCTTTCTTTTTATTTATCTTGTTTGTAATAGTGACACATTTTATAAATTCTGGGTTAGTCTTTTCTTCCTTCCTTCCTTTCTTCCTTCCTTCTTTCTTTCTTGCATTCCTCCTTTCCTCCCTTCCTTCGTTCGTTCGTTCGTTCCTTCCTCGCTCCCTCCCTCCCTCATTTCCTACCTTCTTCCCTCCCTCCCTCCCTTTCTTCCTTCCTTCCTCCCTCCCTCCCTTCCTTCTTTCCTTCCTCCCTTCCTCCTTTCCTACATTTTCCCTCCTCCCTCCCTCCTTTCCTTCCTTCCTTCCTCCCTCCCTCCCTTTCTTCCTTCCTTCCTCCCTCCCTCTCTCCCTCCTTCCCTTCTTCCCTTCCCCCTTTCCTACCTTCTTCCCTCCTCCCTCCCTCCCTTCCTTCTTCCCTTCCTTCCTTCCTCCCTTCCTCCCTCCCTCCCTTCCTTCCTTCTTTCCTATTTTCCTTCTTCCATTCTATTTTTCTTTCTTCTTTATGGATAACAATAGCTGCCCATAGTTGGTTTCTGCTAGCTCTTTCCTACAACTTCAATAGAGAAGAATCTGGCCCAACTCCCTCTTACCTAGCAACTCTTATTAAGAAACAGGCATAGAAACAATCATGCAAGTATTCTGTAAGGTTAAGTCATCTCTAAGTCTGTGTTATGTGAGTTATTCCACCCACCTTGCACTAGAGGTTCCTTTGAGATAAACCAATCATTTCTAGACAGAAGATTTTGTCAATCTTATAATCTGCATTAGAATCTTTCAAATTCCTGACTGAATACAAAACTCTTTAAGAGATCACCTCTTGGGCACTATTCTGAAAGGTGAATAGTGAAGAGCTAAATAAATTCTAATTGTCTGTTTAGACTAAACTTTCCTAAAATATAGGTCAAACATATTTTTTTAGAACTCCAGTATCTAAAGTAAATAAGCCATAAAATTACAGGAATTTCAAAATAAAACATCAAGCACCAAGATTTTCATGTCAATTGATGTAATAAAGGAAAACTTTAGTACTGATTAGCTACCTTTAGAAATATACTGTAAATCCAGTCTGTGAGAGAAAAAGCATATTAGGGAATATACAAATTATATGAGCAAAAATTAGACATCTGAAAAAGAGCATATCAGAGTTTAGCAAGGAAACAGAAATTACTTGAGTATTTAAATCAGAACTGGAATACAGGCAATTGGTTAACCGGGTGATAAAATAGGATAATGAGATGACAGCAGGAAGTTATCACCACCCCTCCACTGGTGGGACAGAGTGAGGAGAAAGCATCACAAGAACTGGAAGTTGAGGCCACGCCCTGGCTTGTCCACTGGGAGCTGGAATCTTGGAGGAGATGCAGCCACTGCCAGAGGAGCTACCTGAGAAGGACAGGAAAGGGAGAGAGAGTCTGGTGTTTCCTCCCCTCACTCACCTCCCTTCACCTCTAGGCTCCTGCTTCAGCCTCCCCTTGGCAATTATGGGGGTAGCAGCCTGCAGGGAAGGATGAGGGCACCTGGACTAGAAATTCTCATTCCTTCACAGTGAGGTCATGTTCATGACCTCTCCCCACTCCTACTCCAAAAACAAAAACAAAACAAAAATGGAGAGCTGTTTTTTTGCGAGATAAGCTTTAGGATGCAAAGTTGTTTTTTTGTTTTATTCTTTCTGTTTTTGTTCATTTTTTAAAATTTTCCTGAAAACAGTAGGAATTGTAACAAGCAACAATTGAGAAATTTCTTGTCTCTAATTTCTATCTGATTCATGCTCCTGTCAATTTTAGCACTAATATGATAAACAGATTCAAACCTTTCTGATTGGTTAGATTGGTATAACATATCCACCCTTGCCCACCAATTTTAACACTAACAAAACAGAATTGATCTTCCTTCGAAAAAATGTTAAATCTTCTTAAAAACATTTCTGTTTGTACATTTTCCCTAAAACTAAATTCACATTGGTTGAGAGTCTGGAATGATTTAACTCTCTCTTAATTAAAAACAACAAAAAATTTCAGTTCATAAATATATGAAGGTTTCTAAATTGGAATTTGCATATGTTAATTAGGGTGTTCAAGAGCAACATTTGGTACTTATGAAATGCTTAACTCTGTGCTGAAAAGAACTTGGAATAACACTTAAATACAGAAGAGACAAATTTTCCAAGCTCTCAAATCACTTATTAAAATTGAAATCATGTACTTGTCATCACATGGAAATCAGTAGAAACACATAAATAAGCTAAAAGTCTAAAATTTAGCTTTAAAGGTTCGTTTTTCTCTAAAACTACTAGTTTTGGCTTCAAAAATCAGATATTTAGTAAAAGAATTGAAAATAGAAAATTACTGGTTGGTTCTATCTGGATTTACAGTAATTCTGACAAGTTTGTATTACTGAACTCTATTTCAATGTCATAGAAACGATTTTCCATATCACAGAAAGAGGAATTTATAACTAAGGACACAAACATAATCCTTAGCCACTGCAAAAGTGTCATTTGCTGGTTTACATGATAAATTGAGACAAATTCAGATTCTTTATACTGGAGTCTTAAAGCACCTATAAAAACAACATAATTGGACGAATTGGAACTTTTATATTAAGAAAATATTGTACCTTAGTGATCTTCTTATTGCTAAACAACTCACTAGGTTTTGGAGAGTAAATGAGTCAGTCTAGAAAAATATCTTGGGGATTTTGCCACTCATGATAAGGTAGTTGCTGAATATTTTTATTTTGTTTTTAGGGAGATAAGGAGGTATGTTATCCTTAACTAATTTACCTCTAAAATGACCAATGGGATCCTTATCATTTGTGGCTGAGTTGATTTTACCATTGGTTGTTATAATTACTTTAAATTGCTTAGAAGTTATTATCAAGATATACAATAAGTCCTATGCAATCTATCTGTAGATGATACTGTATAGATTGCTGTTACATTCATTTATACAATGCATTAATATTTGGCTCTTGTAGAATTGGCTTTATTGTCTACACCTCTGCCATTTTATTCAATGAGTTCCAATTTATTAGGATGTTTAGATACATAAGGAATCCAAATTCAAATAAAGCAGGAAAAATTGAAGAAAAATTAAACATTATTAAGGAAGCAGTCAGGAAAGCAAGGATTGAAACTCTGGGTGGTCTTTTAGGACCCATCAAATATTTTCAGTACAGAAGACCACACAGAGGATGAGAAAAACAAGTATTTTATTATATTGTTAACAATCCTTTCCAACAAAATTTTTCCAGTTGTTAAAATTTAATTTCCTTATGTGTATGTGTATATCTTAGAACTGTGTCAGGAAGTTACTGGGAATTCTTATCAACAGAAAAAATAAAACCATAAAAACTACACTGTTTGGAAAACTTGAGGATAGAAATGATCATCTCATCTACATCTATTCTTCCTAGCTTTCTATGTTTTTTTAGGTACCCTCATTTAGGCAAAAAGCTCATTTTCCCTTTCTTGATCTCTCTCTACCTTAAGACACTGCACTCAGCTGTCTTCTTCACAATATCTGTTCCCCTTACCTTTCCATTTCCACTTCTGTGCATTATTTCCTAAGTCAGTTGAAAGTTAATTTAATAAAGTTTATTTTGCCAGTGATCATTAGCTTATTTCCTTTTAACACAATTCAAAAACTATCAGAAATTTGTATTTAGACTTTCAGTAATATAGCCCCAATGTACATTTCTAAATGTTCTTCCGTCATTTTCTTGGTCATCTCACATATGTGAACACAACTGGTCTCCATTTCCTGCTCTGCTTCCCCACTGGGACATGTCTTCCTTCCAATATGGCATTGTACTTGTATTAAGCAATTGAACAATATTTTACAGCCTAAATTGTGATTTTTCACATAATATAGCTAATTTAGTTCTCACAGTAAGTCTGTATACAATAATAATATAGTTGTAATAATATAGTTGTAAATATTTTACATTTTGAACACACACACACAAACTTGGGCTAAGTAAGAATGAGTGGGATGCCAAAGATTTACCTATTGATAACAAAATAAAATATATATTTAAAATTTTCTGCAGGGACCTGGAAGCTTTGTGGGGTCAGAGTCAGATGTATGCATATCTCAGTGCAAACTGTATACAGCAAATCATTCTACTACTGGAAGGACTCAAAGATCATGATCTTTAATTGCTGCCTCCCCCCAAATGTTTAATGTAAGTATGTATATCTTACAGGGCACTTAATAAAAATTATGAAATGAAAAAAAAAGCAACAAAAAATCTCTAACTAAAATGGTTCAATCCATTGACCCTGAAAAACGAATAAACAAAATATCAAACATTTTAATACATTAACTCATTTTAGAGTATACTTTATTCTAATTTTATCTTCTCACATAATTACAGAACTCAGAAAACCGTGATTGAGGGTTATTTTCTTTCTTTCTGACTACCTGTTTTGGTCTTCATTGCATTATGTGACATACATGTTTTTCCTTAGGTATTACCCAGTGATCAGAAAGGTTGCTAATGAAATATGGCAGAAGCTGCCTCAGGCCTGTTTCTCGTCTGGAACATGCTGCATTGCAGCCTCTTATTTATCCTGATGAATTGACAGTGGAACTCTAGAGACTTAGTTCAATTTCCTGCCTTAGACAGGCACTGTGAATATTAACCCCCCGAAATTGTTTCCCTAAAAGATGTTACATATCATGGCTTTCCAGGATAAATGTAGCCATTCTCCCCCGCTTTTCGGGTGTTTTTCTTTTTTAATTTTACAATGAAAACAATTCTATTTTAATCTGTCTTTCTCTTTGCACTCATAAAGGGGCCATGCTTTAAGAACAAAGTGCTACACTGCAGTTTTCGTCATCCAGACATGATAGTAGTCCACACAGAGCTTTAGGAGGACCTAGGTTGCAGAATGACTATGGACATATGTTATCATATTCTTTATAAATTACCAACAGGGAAAGTTCCTTGACAGAATAGCTGCAACTACAATTTTAATATGCTGCTTTAGGGTCTCCTATTGACCCCTAAACACATCGAGACTCTGTGTTGATAGCCAATGAAGACACTCACTCAAGCCGGGGGCACGGTGGGGGCACATTCAGTACTCCTCACAGGGCACTACAGACAGCTGTTGATGAAATTTGATTCCCAGCTCATCGTTTGTACAGTAGAAACTTTATGCACTGCAGAGGGAGATTATAACACAGCAATAAATGCAGATTGAATTTTCTTTACAGGTCCCCAGACCTTAATCCAATTGGGTTAGTATACCATCCTAGAAAATGCCACAGGGCTAAAAAGATAAAGATGAGCTGATTGCTTATGAAAGGTTATCCAGAAGCCAGGTTCTTACTTTCACCAGCCCTTTCAAAACATTCATTATTCCTGTATTGTGTTCCGTTATAGAGGAAGAAAAAAAAATTGACAACATTTCATGTCCAAATATTCATGATAATTTGGGCTGAGATGAAACATAAAGACACATTGAACAAGTTAATAATTGAGTGTTATGGGAAAGCTAACAATGTATCCATACTTCAAAATTATATTAACTATTTAGTTAACATTTCTTTAGAGGAGCAACTGAGTCTTGTGTGGGAGATTTATTGAACGTAATAGGGCAGAGCTTACTGTATTGTGTCAGGTTCAGTTCTTGCCCTCAAATTATCTGTTTGTTACCAGGAACTATCCTTTCTAGGCCTTCTCTGGCATAAACTTTGGAAATCTTATGTCTCTTTCAAGTGATTTATCAGTATTTTCTTCCTAAGTTCATAAAATTCCCCTCCTATGACTCCTAATAAATACAATTTTCTCATTTTTATTTATTATTTTTCCAGTGATCTTTTCATACCAAAGTGATAGAAGTGATATTTCTTTTATATAGTGGGACCTGGGAAGAAAATTGATACCACCATCACAACCTCCACCACTGCCACCAAAAACACCACCGTTACGACATTACCACTGGGATACCACCATCTTTGCCATCACTAGCACCATCAAAATTACTGGCATTCTAGCACCATATATATCTATAAAACAAGTTACACACAAAATTGTTTATACGGGTGCAGTGCTTCTCAAACTTAAATGAACATATGATCAATGGAGGATCTTATCAATATACAAGTTTTGATTTATTAGGTCTTGAGTGTGGCCTGTGATTCTGCATTTTTAAAGAGCTTCTAGGAAATGCTGCAACTGCTCCTTTATGACCAGCCATTGAGACAGAAGCTTTTGCTTGATCCTATACAGAGATAATTATAAGACCCGGATCGGAGCTCTACCTGTGAAAAGCTTACAATCACATTAAAAATCTCTTTTAAACACACCCAGTATGTATAAATCTGAATTTACATACAAGATAAATTTGGGGTAACTAATGCTACAAAAGGATTCCCTATGATATCCCATTAAAGAACAACTCAATTAATGTTTTAAATTTGAGCCTCATAAAAATGGGATTAGCATAAAACCACTCATTGGCACAGATTTTTATTTAAGGTGATATACTTAAATAAAACAAACATATGTCCCAATAAAGACAACCATGTATAAAAGAAAGTTAGCATAGGAATAATATAAAAATATTAAATAGATATAGGAGTGTATCATAAGACAAATATACTAAAGAAATGGGTAGAAAGTAAGCACATATGGTTTGCAAAGATCTCAGGAAGACTAGCTTGAGATTTCCACTGGTCTATTGATGGTTCTATGGCCTTTGACTTTCAAATTCCTAATCATTTTTTATCTTCTCTTTGAAGCAGATGTTTTTTACCTAGAAGTTAGTCTAGGAGAGAGCAGAAAATAGAATTGAGGTTTTGCTTCTGCATCTTTAAGATGCAGCTTTATTCTATATTATTTTATTTTCTCCTACTCTTTCGACATGCAGAATTCAGGAATATTCATCACTGAATTTACAGGTCAAAGGTTCTATATATTCCATTGACACAATTGTGATATGGACAATAGGGAGATGTTAATTCTCTCTGCCCAGAGTAGAACATCTTATTCTGATTTGCCTGCTAAGGTCTGTATTCATTTTTACCTCCATGTCGTGGCTGTCTGTAATTTTCTTTTACCTCATTCATTTCATTTATGCACCTACTTTGAAAGCTCATGTATGCAGATATGGAGGTATATTATCTCTCTTCCTGTTTCTAGCTATTGTTTCCAAATAGACATCTTTCAGATTTAGTGACTAAGCCTTTAGATTTCTGTTTCACATATTCTTCTGTATTTGCAGCATGAACCTGAATTACAATTTCTGAATGGTGTGTAGCCTTCACTTCCTAGATGCAGACAGAACAAATTTGCCTGTTTCTCAAAGGGATAATCAGAATTTATCCTCCTCCTGGGACAAAAGCAAATCAAGCCAGCTTATTTAGTTCTGTTTTAAGTACCAGTGAGCTGGTTTAGACGAGAGAAGAATGCTGCAAGGTCCGTATCTAATTCTTCTAACAGATGTGTTCAATCCTAGTACGTTTCAGCACATTGAGATGTAAAAATAGGGACTGAGTTTTTTTTTTTTAAGTAAACTGTGCCTTTTATTCCATGAATAACTATTCGAACACAATTATACATTTCAAGTGGTTTGTGTGTTTTTAATAAAGAAAGAACACAAAGATCGCATCATTCAAATGGAAATTATTTTTTCATCTAATCTTATCTAATGTGATGGTGACAATCTTACAGCAAAATAATACTTGTCAAAGCTAATAAGCAAGGTTGCAAGAATGTTTGCATCTTCCCTGGCATCTTCATAAATATGACAGCTGCCTCAATTATTAAATGAGAGTGTACTCTGGCATCAGTAATTATTGCTGTGCCTGAGGTAGAAGATTAATAAAAAGTGAGTTTATCATAATTGCACAGCAATAATAAGGTGGGTCCTTTGTATTCTGTTAATATACACTGTTATCTTATTATGAGAATTATGCCCCTCATATTCAAGTTAAACAAGTGAAAAAATCCACCCCTGAGATTAGGGTGTTATTTTGATTAATTTGTTGTGTATGAACATAGATGGGTTTATATTTGTAATCAGTTTCTGTATCTTGAATATAAGAAAAATTCTCCATCCCTTTGGATGGTTTATATAATTCTTACATAATTTTTATGACCTTGCTAATTATAAAAGCACTGAGTTTCAGGTGCTCCTTAAGTAACAAGAAGAAAGATTTGAACACATAGGGCATATTCTAAAACATAACAAGCAAACAATAAGACCATTATTTCAGTTCTGTTCTGAACTGCACATTTATCTATGCTACTGCAATCAGATGCTGCATGGCATTTCTGTGGTAAAGATTATGTCAGGATTTGGAAATGGAAAAGTCACAAATCCAAGTCATGAATCCAAATGAAAAAAATCACACTTTTATTTACTTATTTAGTTTTGTAGCTGAAACTAAAAAACTGGCTGGCTTTCCTTTCCCTAGCTCTAATTGATAAGATGTTCAAATCCAAGTGTTAATATCTTTTTTGCTATGTACTAGTCATTACTATTCATCATACCTATGTTCTTAAATTTATCTGTATTTATTTATTTATTTATTTCTAGTCTTGCAGAAAGTATCAGAACTGGGTTTTCCAGCCCAAACTCAACCGCTTGGAGCTTATACTTGTACCTTTCTCTTTGGCACCATTTAGATTTTTAAATGGAGTTAGTCTAGGCTCCAATGGCAATTAATCTCTGCAGGACTCATCATTCTCCCACCTCCCAAGCACACCAAGTAGATGTAAAGTGCTTTAAGTTATAAGAGAAGAAAACATCCTCCAAATCCAATTAAACACCTATATGTGCTAAAATGATATAGAATGTAATGGATAAGTGGATAAGAGTTAGTGCTCAACTAACACCTATATGTGCTAAAATGATATAGAATGTAATGGATAAGTGGATAAATGGATAAGTGGATAAGAGTTAGTGCTCAAATTCCCACTGGAGTATACTCAAATAAAATCAAGTGCTTTATGAGTACAGTGGGAAAATGTTTAAGTAACTAGTGCTATATTCTTAGGAGTTGGATGAGTTTGACAGAAGCTATTGGAGGGAGGGTACGTCCCGTAGGCATCTGTAAAATGATTAGCTTATGATTATCTATTGAGGGTGGTGAACATTCCAAATAGATTGCAAAGTGTGATAGTTAAGGTCTCTAATATACTTCTTTATAGTAGGAGCTTGGTTATACTTAAATTAATATTAATCATTATGTAGTTTTAACATTTACTTGAGTCTGTATTGATATCTATACTATATCTGTATGTATATCTTTCTCTGCATCTATATATTCTAAGTGTTGTTTACTTCTTCCCTTTCCTTCTGGATTACATATAGCCCCTAATAAATATAAATAAAATACTAGTGTTGGCAACTGTATTTGCAGACAAAGCCTAGTAACCCCAATATCTTTAATAAAACCCCAATATCTTTAATAAAAGCAAAATCTTTGTAATGTCTGAATAAGAAAAGGTGAAATGTATACAGTTGAAAATTTTTAAAAACACTTTGTAGCTGATAATAATAATTTTTGTACTACACTGTTCTAAAGTTTAAAATATAAAATGTAGGAAATATTTCTTGCTCACAAATCAACCTGAAGTGTATGTCCTTGACCGAGAGGCAGATTTTAACTCCCCAGTGATTTGGAGGCCCAGGTCCTTTGTATTTTGTGGCCCCACAACCCTCTCATGCTAGTGTGTCTCCAGCCAGCAGAAGCATAAGAGAGGCTGGAAAGTTAGTCTAACAATGTGTCCAAGACGAAGAGGGATAGTATCTTTGGTGATCAGAGAGCATGGTTTTATTCTGAAATTAACCCATTTCAATAAACACCCATGACCTATTCATCTTCAATATTTTACACCCCTTGTTTTTCTGAACAAATTCATGGCTTCTCTTGATTTGAAATTTGCCTATTTTTCTTTTTTTATTATTTTGTATTTACCTGTTTTCTGAAAATACACTTTGCTTCTTTTCCAGCCCTATTTTCCATAGCTCTATACTATACACCTTATCCTCTCAACCACTGTTTCACCCCTGCAGAACATTTATTATTATTATAAGTATTTCCCAACAGCTTTTACAATATTACATATTCATTTGTGGACTTTGTCCACCATGTTTATTACGTTTTAACCAGGGCACATATAGGCACTTGATTATTTATTTAAAGGATACCTGGCTCCATCATATTTTTATTCCTTCTTTCAACAAATTTTTTCGGGTAATTGCTTTGTAGCAGGTATTACCTTAAACCTTAAAGATAAAAAAGGTAAAAAATAACAGCTAAGTCTAATGGGAGGAACAGATGAGTACACATGCAGTTTGGGATGCAATGTGATAATAAATGGATTCTTAGAGGAGGAACAGAATGTTTTTGAAATTCATAGGAGGAGCTCCTTACCAATTAAAAGGAAGCCAATATGGAGTCTCTGTTGGGAGCTCAATTTAAAGAGACCTGAAGGATAAGGAGGAAGGAGGGTGTTGGAAACGGGCCACTCCAGGCAGAGGAAACAGCATTTACAGAGATATGGAGATGAGATAAAAACTAGCTTACTCAGGACATTGAAAGAAATCCAGTATAGCTGGGACATAGATAGTGAGTGAGAGAGATGGAGAGATGAGTCTATGAGATAACTAGGAAGTGCCTCATAAAACATGCAAGCAAGTCTGAACTTTATTTGAGGGCAAAAGGGAAACATTAGAAGGTGTAGAGAGTGTCTTGATGCTGTGTAACCCAGTGCTCAGTGTGTAGGGGAAGTGGTAATCCTGCCAGAGTGACGGGTCCACTGCAACGTCTGTAGCAGTCAAGGACTCTCATGGGGTGTTCAGTGCTCTTCTCAATAGTTCAACAGATGTAGTGAAAAGCTTCCAGTGTTCCCTGTGCAGATGTTTTCCAGATCATGGGAACATGATGACTTTAGATGAAATTAAAGGCCATTAAATATACAAAAAACAGAAAGAAAGATTGTTCAGATTGAGTTTAGCCTACCTCTCCCAATCTCCTGCATTAGAGGTCACAGAATCATATCTGATGCCTGGATAATTTAAAGGGATGAGTAGATTATTTCATTAATCACTAATAATGTTTGTATACTTGTCCTTAGATAAGAGAGATAATTTATCATACTCCGGTGGAAGAAACCAATTGTAACTGAAACTAAGAACTTCCTCCCCTCAATTCATGACACAACTTTTGTTAAAGGGTAGCAAATAATCTAGGCCATAGAAAATCTACTCACCTCCAGCCTCCATTCTCAATTAAAAATCATATTCTAGTCAAGATATGTTTCTGTTTTTAACCTTATTCCCCAGAAAATGTGCTCATTTTCTTGTTACAGGTGTGAGCTGCAAAAATAAATTTTCTAACACGTGCTTCTCTGAGTGCCTTTTCTGCCCCTCATCCTGCCTGGATCTTATTTATTCGTTCAAATAACATTGATTGAAGTTGTACTAGATGTCAGGCAAAGAATGAAGCAGTGAGGAGTGCCAAATTAATGACATGATTCTAACCAGAAAAAAGGTTTAAAAAACATCGTATACTGTTTTCCTTTTCCAAAGATTTATAAGGCACGTTATTTTATTAATACCTCTGAGAAAATTTACAGGAAAGAAATGTGTTTTACTTTGTCTAATGCAGCATCCCTCGTGCTTTACTAAATCACAGAATCGTTTCTCATGTGACACCTGTTTAAAACCTGTGGAATGCTGGTATTTGGAAGCACAGTTTGGGGAAAAAACAGCCTGGTGGGCTAGTATACCAGTCTTCATCTCTCCTAAAAGAATTGATCAGTATCTTGAGAATGGAGATCAGAGACCTCTATACACTGTTCTTTCCCATTTGAAAGGGAAAGAATCCAAACGGGCTTAACTTTTATTTAGTTCTGCCTCCTCTTTTGTGAGATAGAACAACCTCTGGGAAATGGCCACTCTAAGAAATTAGTACAATTAAATCTTTTTTTCTTATTTATTTTCTCTTAATTTTTTGTTTCATGATCACTGCCCAGAGGCATTCCCTACAAGGCTAAGAGGGTACAAAAATAATTACTGGCATTTATTGAGTGCTTAACTTGTGCAAGGTCTTGTGATGAGAGCTGTGCATGTATTATCTCCTTCAATTCTCACAATAAACTCACAAAGTAGGTACCTGAATCCCTATTTTTGGAGTCAGGTACCAGACTCAGTGGCATTGAGGAGATAAAGACTTAATCTGAGTTAGACGGCCAGGTCACACACCTTAACCCTTAAATTCTATTTTCTGATAGCAGTTTGTGGTATGGACAGTAGATCTACCATCATGATTTGCAAGTGTTTCTAGTCCATAAAGTACTCCCACATGCTATATTTTCACAGAAACTCACTGAGGGAAGCCAGTGCAGATATAGTATCTTTTTTCCAGATGAGTAAATTGAACTGAGAAAACAGAGCACACCACAGTTAAAAATGGTGCCCCTAGTCTCCAAAAAGTAACATGAACAAAATGCCTGACAGGCATCATAGGTCCCAAAACCTGGAAGGGAACACAGAAATCATCTATTCCAATGCTCTTTTTTCATAGAGAAGCTCTTTATACAAAGAGCAACTAAGGTTCTGTACTTCACTTCCACAGAATCTATTTCTTTTAACTGTATATAGTTTTATCTTGTTAGCAGGCTCATTACATATAAAATTATAAAGCAAACATTTAAAATCTCAAGGTTGTTATTTTGGGAATTGTGTACATAGAAATCAGAAAATGTTAATGTGGCAGAATGCAGTGAGATTGATAATTATTGACCTCTATTAGCTGTTATTACAATCACTCACATTTTATTTTCCTATATATTTTACATTTAGCTTTAGCATTTGATAACAAATGAACACATTTTTGGATTATTAAATCAACCTTATGGGTACTTCTTATGTGAAGAACTGTGAAAAGAATATGTTTGAAACTTTCATCAGTGCCCAAAAATTTAAAAAAATAAATAAATGAGACTTTGGACTACAAGTTAATAGAACCAACAGGAAAAAGTCTTGGAATTGTCAATGGATTTAGAGAATCAAAATGTTTCTTGATTGAAGACCAGTGGCCTCGTGAGTATCATTGGCTGAAATTTAAAATTTGACTAGAACTCTGTGTGAACGGTTAAAGAAAAAAAATAACAAAACTTGAGGCTGTTCAGACAGATACAATGGGATCTGAAAACTCAATTTTTTGTTTAATTGTTTGGAAAAGTCAACTTTTTTTTTTTTAGTTTGCTTGCTTTCTCCGTTGCTGCTTTAGGGGTCGTCTGTTTATAGTGGCGTGGAGGGCATTTTTCCCCAGAATGAAATGTGAGCATCTCCTTTCTTTTCCTGGGAAGAAACACCAGACTGAGTTATTTGTAAAGTCAGAGCCCCCTTTTCCTTGTGGAACGGAGAACACTAATTTATATTACAATTGGCTCTGTGTGGTTTTGTTTGGTGGTGTTGTTATGAGTGAACAGGCTCTTCCTGATATGCCTCTTACGTGTATTGTGATAGGAATAATAAGAAAAATAATAATAATAGCTCAGTAGAGAGGAGTAGTGGGGATGTGAGACCTACATTGGGTGAGATTGGGAAAGCAAAAGAAGAGTAGGGGTTTGAGCTGGGAGAAATTTTCAAGTGTGCGAATGCCTGGCAGTCACTGTGATTGAGCCGATCGAAGAACCACTGCAAAGAAAACAGGATTATGTTTGAACATGCAGAGATCTCTGCCAGATCTCTGCTTGGTTTTCTTGAAAATGACACTTACTGCTCATGCCATCACCACTCAGTCTTCCTGTGAGTGGGAACTTCATTCCTGATCTAACCAGCAGCATGCCAGCTAATTGCCTGGTTACCCACCTAACTACCCTGCAAAACTCTTTCCACAGTGTCTTCCAACCCAGAATAACTGTGAGACCAGACAGAAACTTCTGGACACCCAGCAATGTGCTGGGGTGAGTTCCAGTGGTTGGGGTGAAGATAAATGCTCCAGAGCACTCTCTGCTGGGACAGTACGGAAGGGACCCCTCTGTTTCATAGCCAAGTATGTTGAGTCTCCTTTTGAAAACAATATGAACTTATTTCGTTTCTCATCCTTGAAAAAAAGAAAGTGTGTTTGGTTGAAAATGAAATAACACAGCTGTCAAAATTACAGGTTCTTCCTCCCTTTGATGTATAGAATTATGGAAGACCCCGGAGGATTATGGGGAGACTTGAGCTGAGAGGGCAGAATAAATCATAGTTTTGCTTGAAGAAGTTTCCTTGCATGACTGAGAGTATCATGCCCTGAAGGATTTGTAGTAAGCCATGGCACCCTCCTAGTGGAGAAAATGCCTAAGACCCAGCTGACAAAGGCAAAGGTCTAAAATCTACCCAGACAGGATTTAAGAGAGGGATAGCTGTAACCTTTAAAAACTGACTTAGTGGCTGATGGCTGATTCTGAAAACAAAGGAAAGAAATTCTTTAGAAACATCCCTAATATTCCTTGAAATCAATTTGAATGGAAATTCCATCTATTGTGATTTTTAATTCATTAAATTTTGAAAATTTTGATATTTCCTCTTACTAATTATTTATCTCACCTCCCTTGGATTTATTTTATCTTCATTTTTGAAATAAATTTCTATTTTTGTATAATTGTTTAATATATTTTTTCTAAGACAAGCCTCTAGTTAATTGAGAGCTGATTTCCTTCTTTTTTGGAATTTGGAGATTTCACGGTATGGATCTGAAACATGTAATTTACCCAGAAGAATGTGTTATGAAAGTTTCTTTATGAATCCAAAGTAATCAGCAGTGCTATTGATAATATATGCTATTTTGGAATATTGTTTATGTGTGAAGAAATAAGATTTTATTGAGGTAGTTAATAAATTTCAGTGTTATAATATTGAGAACATAAATATAGACCATATTCACAAATTGAGAAAGAGAATTTGCTTTATAAACTGCTGAGCACATCTTTTATACACATCTTCCTTTTGACATGATCAAAGGGAAATTGCTATCATATGCTGGATACTGCTTTTTTTTTCTCCTCTCCTTCTGTAGGCACAAACTGTAATCTCGAACTGCACATGAGACTATGTGCTCACAACTACAAATGGTATATTGATCAAGTAATTAAATTAAATCTGATGTTTGACATTAGGTACAAGAATCGTTTCTTGACTGACAGAATATTCCATTTTCAACTCATTACTGAGAGAAAATGAAAAAGGACTTTTACACATTGAAAACTCACTGTATTTGCAGAGCATTTGCAAAAAGATAGAAGTTAGAATGGAAGTTAGGTTTTCCCTTGTAAATTGTTTAATGATAACACTAATGATGATATCTTCCATTTATTGAGCATCTGTATTTGTCTTATCTCATGTAATTAACTTGTATTTAAAGAAACTGGCCTAATAAGTAAATAAAATGGGAATAAAGGACTATATAGACAATAATATTTTTTGTTAAAAATAAAAAACTTCCTACAAAAGAATTAAATAAGTATTAGGCCAAATTTGCAAATTTCCAAGTCTTCCACTCAAACCACAGCAGAAGAAGAAAGAGGAAAGAGAGTAAAGTACAAGCAGATATTAGATTGGTAATTAGCTTTGATCCTTTTGTGAGTAGACAGACTAGGAGGCAAGACTGCTTTCAAATGGTTTCAAAGGGACAGACATATGGTACAAACTTTCCTTAGGAGCAGGGACTTCCTGGAGCTGGAGTGAGTGTTAAAAACGTGTCACAGAGTGGAGAAATGGAGCAGTCAGTTGCCTGGCCTATGTTGGACAGTGTCTTCAAAAGCATAAATACAGGGAAGCCCTGGTGGTGGTGCCGCTGGGGGTTGTGAAAGGGATCAGATAAACCAGAGCGGCCAAGGCAGGAGAAATAGGAGAGCATCTTCAGGTGGCAGTACTGGCAGAAGGCCTGCCTTGGAGGATGGATCAGGTACATGGAAATAATACAGGTAGACAGCAATGTAACATGAAACTGAAGATGTGCAGAAAGGAGATGGCACTTTCTGAAAGACAGATGGCTTCCTCTCCTTTGGTCTAGAGTTTTCATAGTTCTTCTGATGTGAACAGAGGCAGAGAAATTCTGTCTTAATATATTTTTGTGTGTCCCTGTTGTAACCCAGACCGGTCACATAAGAATACATTTTATATTAGAATTAGTACATTATTCATTTATTGGGTATTGTTAATGGGCTCTTATTTTTGCATTCCATTTTTTCAACAGATATTTATTGAGAAATGATTATATGCTAAATGCTGATTTAGATTTTGGAAATAGAGATAAAGGAAAGAGAGAGGGCTTTCCTGCTACCTTGAAGCTTACCTTTTAGTGAGGAGGTGATAGAAAATATGTAACTGAAGGTGCCAAGTGTTGTGCAAAGATTTATAATTGGCTTTTGTAGCAGAGAGGAACCAGTTAACGTCTGAAGACTGTGATTTAAATGATGATAGTAAGTTACAAAGTGACTCTGAGGAAATACCATTTCAATCAGAAAATGCAAAGCCCACTGTAAAGACTTGAAGGTAAGAGTGAGCTTGATTTATTTGAAAATCTAAAATAAAGCCAATGTGTTAGAGCATAATGAACAGAGCAAAAAGTGGCAGGGAATGAACTCTGAGACATACACTTCATGAGACGAAGTAAGAATTTTGAGTTATTTTTTGTTTTTAAATGAAGTTGTTATGAACTGAATATTTATGTCTTCTCAAAGTTCATATGTTGAAATCTAACCCCTAATATGATGATATTTGGAGATGGGGACCTAGGGAGGTAATTAAGTTGTGAGGGTGGAGCCCTCATGAATGGGATTAGTGCCCTTATAAGGAGAGGACAGAGAACTACCTTGCTCTTTTCTACTGTGTGAGGACTCAGCAAGAAGATAGCCTTCTGCAACCAAGAAGCAAACTCTTACCAGACACGGAATTGGCTGACTCCTTTATCTTAGACATCCCAACCTCCAGATAAGCCACCAGATTTATGATATTTTGTTATAGCAGCCTGAGCTAACTAAGATTATAGTGGTAAAACACTAGAGTATTTTTTGATAGGAGACAAACTGGTTTGCTCTTTTAAAAGAACACTCTGGAAAATGAATGCAGAATAAATTATAGGAAATAGAGACAAGAGTAGAAGCAAAGAAATCAGTTAAGAGACCACTGTAGTCCTTAGGAGTGTGGAAGTGTGTGACGGTGGTGATGATGGAGAGAAATGAATGAATATGGGATGTGATTTGGAGACAGGAATGAGAGGACTTGTTGGAATGGGTTGGATGTAGAGGGTGAGGGAAGAGAAAAAAGATTTTTACCTTGTGCAGTTTGGTTAGCTGATGTAGCAGTTTAGAGAAAAGCAGAAGTGTGACATCCAGAGAATACAGCTGGAGTGACTCTATCAAAAGTTATGTTTCAGTGATTTTAAAGTTGAGGCACTGTTTGGAAATACAAGCAGAAAAGTACAATAGGCAGTTGGATATTCAAATCTGGTCTTTCAGGGAAAGCTTAAGTTTAGATATATAAAAAATAAAACATCATCAGAGTAAATGCAGCCTTTAAAATCCTCACTGCAATGACATCTCCAAGCATGTAGCATATACCTTGCACCTAGTAGGAACTCAATAAGCATTTCTTAAGTGTATTTTCGTAGGAAGGTATAATGCTAAATGTAGAGGAGAGAAAAGAATAAGAAATAGTTTGAGTAATTTGAGAGATGGCCTGTTAGTTTCCTATGGCCACTGTAACAAAATACCACAAACTAGATGGCTTTCAAGAACAGAAATGTATTCTTTCATAGTTTCAGAGGCCACAAGTCTGAAGTCAGTATCACTGGGCTGAAACCAGTGTGGGAGGGGACGTGCTGTATCTGGAGAATCTAGGGGAGAATCCTTTCCTTGCCTCTTCCAGTTTCTGATAGCTGCTGTCATTCCTTGGCTTGTGGATGCATCATTCCAGTCTTTAGGATCATTATCTTCGAGTATCTGCTCTGCATACACATCACCTTCTCCTTTACATCTATTTAAAATCTCCTTCTGTCTCCCTTTTATAAGCATCGATATGAATGCAGTTAGAGCTTACCTGGATGATCTCGGATAATTTCTTCACCTCAAAATCCTTAATTTAATTACTTCTGCAAATACCTCACCCCCCCCTTTTTTTGGCCTTATAAGGTAACAGTCACAGGTTACAGGGATTAGGAGGTGGATGTTTTGGAGGGGGCATTTTTCAGTCTACTACAGATGGTAATGAATTTGATAATATAAAAGTTACATTATAAGGGTATGTAACTACAGCAAAAATAGATACTGTGTAAAGTATCATAGGAGCATGAAAATAAAACAAATTAATTCTGGGAATGTCTAAGGAGAAATACTTCAGTGCCCTGGCTCTTGCAGGACAAATAGAAATTTGTAAAGTTGAGGGTAAAGAGAAGAAACCCCAGGCATAGAGAACTGTATGAATATAGGTGTGGAGCTGTGAGTGCATGGTGTAAGCAAAGGAAAAATCAATGAACATGCTTCAATACCAACTCCTAAACAAGAAGTGTTTATTGAGTCCATACTGTTATCCAGCCTTTGGAGAATACAAACTAATTTAAGATATGATATTTGTAAAAGTCTGTAGCCTTAGATCATCCTGGGGGAAATAAAATGTGCATACACAGAACAAATAGAGAACAATATAAATCAATATGCAATTATATGTAACCTTTGTAATATTTACCAGGTCTTCAGGGATAGAAAGAATCACCAGGAAATAAGTTTATTTGTGGGGATGGGGTATGAATCATGAAAGAGGGGTAGAATTTGATTATGTAGAGAAGGTAAAATGTGCAAGGTGGGTTAAGCAGAATAAAGAACATGAGTTAAAGCAGAACTGGGAGCTGCATGTGTTGTGGTCCGTGTGTGGGTTGGAAGAAGAATTTCCAGACACAAAGTATTTTAGAAGAGAGTGAGTTTATTGAGAACAAAGAGCAGAGTTAGTGAGGGGCCCTGCAAATACAGTGGGTCGACTTCCTGATATAGCAGGGAGAGCCGACCCCCTTTGTGGGCTAGTAGCCAACTTTTATAGCCTCAAGACAAAGAAAATTCCTGCTGGCAGGATGGCATTAGGTAATTGGTCAGGATGCTACATGGTGAATATTTTACCTAATATGGAGCCACGGGCTGTCCAGTTTAGGTCAGGAGAGACCATGGCAACAGTTACTATAGGGGCTTGGTTAATTCCGGAGATTTTTGTCCTGTGCCCTCGATATAGGGCTCCACAGCATGAGTGTGAGAATATGAGACCAGCAGCATGATTGGAGTCCCCTGAAGCATCACAAGAAATGAGAGTGGATAAACTAAGATGTTGTCCTTCTATTGAAGGGTTTAAGGGCACAGAGAAGATGACTCCTTGAAGCCCTGCTCAAGTAGTAGGGACCATATTGACACTTGCATTTTTGCCATATAGTTTGGACTGTGTAATTATTGTCACGTATAAACAAACAATGATTGAAACAGTGAACAAGTTTTGGCATGCCATCAAATTGTGAACTCTCTGGGAGAAGAATATGTGGTTTATACTTTCTAGTTTTTCCCCAATTCAGGGACAGGAGGTATTGTATTGATAGAAAGCCATGACTGGACAAGAGAAGAGAGACGTTGATACAGAGATGGAGAAGGAGATAGGGAGAAATTGTGTTGTTGACTAGTCTCTAGCATTACACAAACGAACACAGTGTGTGAAACCTGGAAGGGGAGTCATTTAAATGATTGCTCTGGATCTCTGCCCAGTCATCTTGATAAGCTTCATGTAAACTAGCAATGAGCTGAGAGAGACAGACTGAGGAGGAGTCAGCATAGTGAGGGCTGATTTACACTCAAAACACACACACACAAAGACAGACACACACAGACACACACACACACACTCCCTTGGCCTCTCTCATCTGGAGCATAAGTGTAATGTTTTCAGCCTGTCTACCTTAGTTGAGTGGATAAGATAATATTTACAAATTGCTCTGGGAACCATGGAAGTTGAACCACTAATAAAAAGTATTTTCCTAACATGACATTGGATTTGAAAGGTTTGGAAAGTGCCTACGTAGTACACCTGCAGGATTGTTGTAAGCAAGTGATACGATTTCAGTGCTTGTAGGGCTGTCTTTCTGTCTCCCTGCATACAGTCTTCTTGTTGATTTTACAAATATTTCAGCATTAATTACAAAACAAGCAATGTGCAGGGATCTGGTGTTTAATTTTGTACTGCTTTCAATTATGGACGGAAGCAGTTTATGAGCCCTGTGATTTCATTCATTCATCTGTTAAATGGACACAATTTTTCCTGCCTGATGTTCTGAACACATTTTCCCCAAGAGCATACTATGCTTCAGAACCTGTATTATCATCTGGGAATAAGCAACTCAAAAGTCTCCTTTTGAGGCCACAAGAGAATGTGAAAACATGCAAAAACTAGAAATATTTGTGTATCATATGTCATGTAACAAAAATAAAGTGTAATAAAATAGTTAATGGGGACATTATTGGGAATTTCTAATTACTTAGTTCTTCTCAGGGAGTCAGGAAAGGCCTCATCAAGGAGATATGAGTAACTACTGATGAAAAAAAGAGGAAATGAAATAAGTAGATTTCAGATTGAAGAATAAGGCTCAGATTCACAGAGTAATAAGACATATTTGGAAATCTCTGTCTTCCATATAGTAGGTGGGCAGGATCCAAGGTGAAAGGGCCACAGTAGATGAAGCGACTTGTAGGGAATTGAACCTTGCGTACATTACTTAATAGAAACTGTTGAAGCACTTTAAGCAGTGGAGAGTGATGTGGTCAGATTTCCATTTAAAGGTAAGTTGCTGAACAAAATGAACAAGCCCCAACAAAATAAGATGCTCTGAAAATATCAGTTAGTGACAATGTTAAAATATTTCTGGAAGGCATATACTGTGGTATGGTCATTAGAATCCATAAGTCTCTACCATTATCTTAATACTGATGCTTCAGCATTCAAGTGTCAAAAGTTGATGGATTTGAGATTCTTCCTTCTTTTCTATTTTCCTATTTTGGAGGTTTTGTCCCACAGGGTCTCTCCATTCATTGTGATCTTGTGTGGCTGTGCTATTACTCTTGATATGGGAACTCAGGAGCCAGCAGTCTTGGGTGGGCAGGTCAGGAGTCAGTGGAGCACAAGAATAGTACTTAAAGGAGGATAAACCAAGGGAAAGTAATAACTATAATATAACATGTCCAACAAGGGGGCTTGACCTTTCAGAATCCTGTGAGCTGCAGCAGACGCTCCACTTGCTGCCTTGAATAGTGAAGAGATAAGTCTCCCCTACCAGCCTAAATACCCTTTCTGAGAGATCCCCATTGAGGAAGAAAATGAACGATTTATGTCTGCTGAGTTAATGCAGGGCACACGGTTGTTTGGAAGTCCAGGACTGGATGTCAAGGAGGAGACAGAGAATGTATAATCCTCAGGGGATCTAACATGTATTCAGAAGTGCAAGACTGGTTAGCACATAAGATGTTAAGACCAAAATACTCTGGGAAAGAAGGAATGACATGGGGGGGGGTCTCTCTGAACAGAGCTAAGGACAAACTTTAAGAATAATCAGACAGCTCCTGTGACACCCCTTCCCAAGTAAACTTCCTTATGCTCAGAAGGCCTCCTCCAATGCCTTTAGAGCCCTTATCTCAAACTGCAGTTAGCCTTTTCATTTATGCAGTTCAAATCTGTTTCTCCTACTAAGCGAGTAAAAACCAGTGGTAGTTTCTGGTTTCTATTATAGCCACTGAGCCTAACACAGCATCAAGGAGACAGTTGGTACTAAGTAAATTAACAATGTTATCATTTATGTAGAACCTGTTATATGGTATTGAAGTAATTGTCAAATTTTAACATGCATAAAATCACCTGGGAACTTTGCTTTAAGATGGGTTTTAATTCGGCAGTTTTGGGGTGTCGTTGATGCTGGGCACACTTTGAGAAACAAGGAGTTAAACATTTATGTCAGAATACCTGGGGTCCAGAGAGTTTAGTAACTTGTCCAGTTTACCCAGCAGGTTAAGGAACACCCTGCATTCTAACCCACACCAGGCTGACTCCTTAGTTCTCAAGCATGCTCTCTGCTTTCCTAAACTCTGGCCATTCCTAAATGCAACCACACCAGCTACCCTGTCTCCCTTCCAAAATTGTGCCTCTCTTTCTGGCTCCTGAAAATACTGCAGTGAAACATGTGGCTATCTTGCCCCTTTATTCATGAGTACTGCAGGGTATCCAGGGTATCGTGCACAGGTGGTTGCTGCCTTCTTAGAGTTACAACACAGTAGGAAGACTTTCGTTTCTCTAGACCTAAACTAAATAAACTAAATAGCTCTACCAGTCGTAAATTATAGTTGGTCTTTTCTGAACACAAAATGGGTCTTCACACACTGATGAAATGTAGAACCTCTGTCTTTGCCCATCTCAGCTTAAGTGACTTTAGCAACAGCACCGGAAGTGGGATTGAAGAGAAATTGTCAGACCTGAGGCAAGTGTCCAAAAATGAAGGTGAAAAAATGCCCAGGGCTAATTACCTTCAAATATCTATCTTTTATTACTGGATGCCAATTATGCTCTGATCTCTGAAAGATGATTAAAAAAAAAAACTGGAAAAAATATAACAATTGAATCTCATCAGAAGTCTCTTTACTCTTCCTGAAGCAGTCTGTGTAACTGTAGGTTGATGTGTGTGTATGTGTGCCTCATCTTAGAACATGGCTGTGATAATGAACTATATCGCTTTTGGCTTCTACTGGGTGTGTTTTACAAGAAAGAATAGGCAGGGTTTCATTTCTCCCAGCTGTAAAGATGCAAAAATTTTAAATTAAAAAATAACCTTTCAGCTGATTTCTTGCATAATTGCTATCTTGTTTTGCTAATACTGTGGCTGAATTATAACTTGCTGAGACCTTGGGGATTTGCATGCTGGTTTATCCTCTGAATTTGCATTGACACATGGTTTTCAGTGAAGTGCGTAACTAAATCCTGTGGCCGAGATCCTGGCTGGCAGTATTTGCATTGAAAATCAGTAGGAGATTAGGGGAAGAATGACTCCTGTGCAGCCTCCCTAAATAGATTCAATGATGAAAATTTTGGGTCTCTCAAAATGCTGTTCACTTCCATTAAGTGGCTGGGGCTCCTGAGACCTTAACTGTACTTCATCAAAAGACCAAAACAAGAGGATACGTGGGGAAAATGTACAGACACCATATGACACATATTTGGGATATGATAATTTGCCAGAATCTTTAAAATGGATTTTTTGGGAGAAAATTTGGGGATATTCTTGCTGAATGAACTTGAATTTTCTGATACCACGAAAACCACCCAGAACATCATTTTGCTTTCTGGACCAGGGATCAATGTATGAAGCCAGTGAAGAACTTAGCATCTTCAGTGATGTTATCAGACTGGCTTACGAAATATTTTAAAGGCAGTCAGTGAGACATTCTATAAATTAGCAGTAAGTGAACTTCTTTATAGGCTGGACTGTTTTCTTTCTATGCATTGCTTATATATTGAGATTTGTACCTACTGTGCTTTGGCTCCTAGGGATTATGCCTGGTGATGAAGGACACAGAACTTTGACTTCAAACCAAGTTGTTTTTTAAACTCCGAGAGTGATAGGAATTTCTTTTACTTGGCACCATGGTCTCTTCCCTTTTTAAATCTGAAAAGCATGTGAGAGTGCACTCAGAGCCAGCCACTGAAGGAAACTAAGTCCCTGAGATGTTGAGGGACATTCCCAAAGCAACACATTAGTCACTAGTGTGCTTATGCAAATCAACCTTCTGCCAGAAAGAGGGGAGGTGAACATGGAAAAGAGATGGTCATTTTACAAAAAAGAAATTATATAAAAATGATGCCATGACATTCTTACATTTTGTCTCCTCCTGTTGAGTGTCTATGTTGTTGTGAGAACTGGGCTAGGAGCCCAGGGTTCCAGAAAATCACCCTTTTATTGTGATTTGGCTTAAGTTCAGATTCCTTTTGAGAAGAAACAGAAAGAAAGGGGTGGTTTTTGCTCTCATTTGGAGAAGGAGGCTTACACTGGTTTGTGGACCAGGTATGAAAGTACTTCCTTGTTATCCAAACATGATGCCTAGTTTTGATGTTCCAGGTAATGAAGCAGCAATAAGTGCTAGGCCTGCAGGGTAAAGCCTACTGTGGCTATTCAAGGAAATTCCTGTCAGGAAGAGGAAAAGCCATGACCATTAACATTTATATTAATTTGTAATAGAAACAGTTTAGAGAGCTAAGAATTTCCCAACAAATTTAGACAAATAATGTTTGCATAAGTAAGAAAAGGAGAGCTTTTGCAAGACATTATATCACTATAACACAAAGCATGTTCTGTTATGGAGTTACAATAAAAAAAATTATGAAGGATACAATACAATAACCATATAAAATTACCATTACATCTCAGTAAGTCACAGAAATGGAAAAGAAGGATGCTTCAGCGACTTAAGAAGGCTGAGTGTGAGATTCAGAAAACTCTTCTACACCAAGGTCAATGGCTATAAATACAAATCAATTGCCTATTCATGTTTCCTCCTCCAATTTCCTGGTTCCTATTTGGTTTTCTGGGCAAGCAAAAGAAGTTAAAGAAACAAACAAACAAAAAAGGCTATTTTTCAAACAGATGGAAGAACATTTTCCTTTCTTTATGATTAACGTACCTCATCATTTTATATTTTTGTTCTCTTATTAGTAGCAGTGAATTCACATTCAAAGATCAAATCGCTAGTATAAACTTGTGGTTCTCAGAGCATAGCCCTCAGACAAGCAGCTTCAGCATCACCTGGGGACTTATAGAAAAGACATGTGATCGGTCCCATTGCAGACTAACTGAGTCAGAAATTCCAGGGGTGGAGCCCAGCGGTCTGCTTTATAAAGTCTTCCAGGTGATTCTGGTGCTTTCTAAAGTTTAAGAACCATTGTTGTAAACCTTAAGGTCTCTGAAGTTTTTATGACTTATTCAACTTGTCTTAGCATGGAAGTTCTCAATTCAGTTATTTGTTTTTAAGCAGTTTTTTTTTTATGCTTTAAAGCAGATGAGAGTCGATGTTCTAAAATTGATATTATGAGTCATTTCTTCATAAAGAAGAATAAGCATATCATTTAATAGTTAAAAATTACGTATTTTGCTATGAGTTAAATAATCCCCAGGCTAGCCTCCTTGTTATTCTCCATAAAGATTTGAAAAATGTCTGTCCTGATTTTGAAAGAACTGGACATTTTTCATGAAACACTTTCATTATATGAAGAATATATTCAACAAAAATAAATTTAATAAAATAAAAATTGTTTTAAGAGCTCTTCCCTAAAATTTCAATTTATTTACAATATATAAGCCCATTATATTTCTCTTTATAAAAAAATATTAGTTGCCTAGCAGCAATGGTACATTGTTGGTAACTTTAAGAAATGTCATAAAGTATCAAAAACTCTTAAGTTTCAGTATGAAAATATTCAAAAAACTAATGCTTTTTACTTTTTTAATGCCACTAGTATTTCTCTGCATGTTTTATTCTTTCGTTAGGAAATACATATGTATGATATACACATATTTGTCTATATTTTGCAATACACTCAATTCTGAGCATGAATGAAAATGATTTTAACTAAATTTTGATATAAACCTGATTCAAACAAAAATAGTTCATATGGCATAAAAGAGTGTCTGAGTTAGTGTGTATAGAATAAATCTCTTTCAAACATCACCTATGATTTTTGAAGTTTGTAGGTTGAAATAATGATTTTACCCCTTCTGTTTTAGCTTTCGGCTGCCTCAATGAGATCCTATGTGAAAACCAGTCCTGAAGGCATTGTGAGAAAGGAAGCATTCAGTATTATTTCAATACCTCATGCCATCAGGTATTTTCAATAAATTATCTTTTGCTATAAAATTCCCTATGCTGTTTTGCAAACCTAACAGGTTAAAATGGTTTGGATTTGCCTTGGTTCAGTTTCCTCTGTGCTCAATCAACACAACCATTTATTGAGTTCCAAACTGTGTAGTCAGGGACCCATGATGGATATAGATACAGCAATATAGCCATCTAGCTGGGACTGCAGAAAAGGAAAGTTTTATCCTTGGAATAAATAAATACATATTTTTCTATGTGTGCATATGTGTGTATATAATAATAATATAAGCATATTATTATATATAAAAATCATGTATATGCACATATATATGTTTTTTTTAAACTAAATTGCTTTTACTTTCCAAGAGCTTCTGAAGGACTTTTCTGTTAACCGCCAAAGCAGATGGGTTTCATTAAACTGCCCAGACCATTCTTTCTCTAATCATCTGCCTGGTCCAATCTGAGGGGAAAAGGGTAGACATATGAGGAATCTATTCTTCTTTAACCCTCTCTGCAAGGCATCTGCTAAGACCTCATTCATCACCGTGAAAGCTGTGAATGGATAGCTACGCAATACCCCAAGGTCTCGTTGGGAATGGCGGTGTAATGCCTAACCTCTCCTCTGGTAAAGCAAAAGCAACATGTACTTTTGTCAAACTGTCAGCAAACACTTCCCTCTTGATACAGTTTGCTCAACCCAAACTTCTGCAATGTCAACTGGCCGCAAATGTTTCATTTTGAAGAAAACCCCCAACCGGTGCCTTGATGTGGTTCTTACAAATGAGTACTTTTGTCTCTGTGGTGGCTGAAAGTGTGTGGGATGTGTTTGCCTCTGGAGGGATCCAAACTATGTAGGAAAGAAAATGGCTTTCAAATTTGATTGTCAAATTATACTATTAGGCTGTGTGGGCTACATAGCTATTTAATGAAATCAGCCCAATATATCTCCTTATCAACCATGTTTAAAGTGATAGGAGATCATTTAGTCATTCATAACACCATAGAACTACTGCTCCTCTAGCAGGCTTCAGGAGTAATAGATGATTGCAATATAAGCAGCAGACACCAGCCCCTCACCCCAGCCCCACTCCTTAGCTGGGACTGAATGCTAATGTAGTGTTAACTATGTGGCCCACACTTACTTTCAGTCATGAGTGCCATAACTTTTCAATCAAATGAAATTAAGACCGGAATCATCAGACACTTGTTAATTACAGTGCGAAATATCTCAATCACTTTGTTTTTAGAGGTGGCATGAAAATTATGAAAGACAGATAATGGCACTCATTATGCAGGATGTGAAGTGGTCCATTAAGCCATGGAAACTTCTTCCATGTAACAGTATTCATCCTAACTTGCCTCAGAATTCCAGTTCCTAGTTGTCCAAAGGCTAAGGCACTTGAGAAATCAACATGATACCTGGTAAAATCTCAATTTTTCCTTAGATTTCAGGGAGTGTCTAATCACAGAGTAGCTTTCTATCTATTCATTTTATTATTTATTTATTTATTTATTTTTAGTGCAACTACCTCTCCATCTCTAAGTTGTTCCATAATTACTAAGTATCACAGAAAGTATTTTCCTTTATAGTGAATTCAGTTCACCTACCTAACGCCAATGTGAGTTTTGATGTCCTCAAGGATGATTTTCCGTTTGTAAATATTTTGATTTAAATATTCAATATCAAATGTATTGATATTATATATCCTAAAACTTAGTTTTTTGTTCTGCTTTGCTTTTAATCTCTATTAGTAAGTATGGCAAGTGATAGCAATCACTTTTAAGGAGCCTTAATACAACTTTGTTACATTTACAAAATTATTAAATACACTTTTCAAACATTTTAAACTGTATCTATAGAACAATTATAGTTTCTTTCTTTCTTTCTTTTTTTTTTTTTTTGCGGTACGCGGGCCTCTCACTGCTGTGGCTTCTCCCATTGCGGAGCACAGGCTCCGGACGCGCAGGCTCAGCGGCCATGGCTCGTGGGCCCAGCCACTCCGCGGCATGTGGGATCCTCCCGGACCGGGACACAAACCCGCGTCCCCTGCATCGGCAGGTGGACTCTCAACCACTGAGCCACCAGGGAAGCCCTATAGTTTCTTTCTTTTAAGTACTTGTATTATCCAAGGGAGAACAAACTGTCCCAAATACTTAAGTAAATCTTGTAAATTAAATAAATACAATATATATGGTAATCACTTAAATAATTCTTTAGTGTGTATAAACTTTACTAGACCTCAATATAAAGTTGCAAAACTAGACTAACACATTTTAGAAAGGAATTGCGAGTATTTAGCCTGATTGGCTAAATTCTCAAATTGTCAAACATGTACAGCATATTCTGAAATCAGAATATTGACATCCAAGTTAAATTCTCTTAAATATCTCTCTGCTTAATTTAATCTTCTTCAGGTTAATAAATACAACTCAGTTGGGTATAATAATTCATCCCCAAATCCTTGGCTTTTCCTGTTCTGGTGACTGTGATTGAATATGACCAGAAATGTAAATTGGGATTTGAATGGCACACCTTGAACTTTTTAGTTTGATAGGACTCTACAATTCTTTAAAATAATAAAAAGAAATCTGACTGAATTTTTGACCTTTCTAATAGTTCAAGGGTACTGTCAATATTACTTACCCTGAAGTTGTGAAAAGACTAAGTGTCATGGTTATTTATATCATTGTGAGAGCAAAATTTCACATATGTTGAGCCTGTTTTGAGGACTATTCAGCTTCTTCCCTTTGATTTACCTGTTTTTAGCTATTTTCTTTCTTCAAGAAATCCATAAGGCATAATGTCACATTCAAGCCATTTACAACCTCACACCATTTTTTGGTCATTATTTCTCAGTGCAAATGTCCTGATTTTGTTAAATGGCTGGCTTTTCTTGCTGACCATCCCCACACAATAAAACTACTTCCTTAAGTAGAATCAGTGAAATACTACTTATGCTTTAAAGCCAAAATGAAATCCCACCAGATCTGTGAGCTCTTTCTCCATTACTTCACCCAGACATGACCACAGATACCATGGCCTTAGAATCTCTAGAAATGGTTCCTAAGCCACGCTGGTCAGAACGCAGCTCATCCCTCCTCCTGGGTGATGAAGGGGGATGGGCACCAGGGAGGGGGAGCTCTAAATCTTGCTCACCTGCTTCAACCGGAGTGGAAGCCCTTTGCTTATTTATCTATTTTTCCTTATTCATATGAAGCTTACATCTACTTAAGTATACCACAGCTTTTAAAAAGTAATAAATGAATCCAAAATTAAACAAACCAAAACTAACATTTCCTCTCCATGCTAGATTATAAATGCCAAGAAAGTGATCATTTTTCCAACATCCCTTTGATTCCCCAGCACTAATTTGTCTATAACTTGGTGAATGAATAAATGCTATTATATGGGCTGACATTATGCTAGGTATAACAAAAAATTAAACTAAATTTTAATGGAAAGAAAACCAGGCTAAAATTTAAGACAGCTAGTTTAAGCCTGTACCTCGCTTGCAGTGCTAGATATAGGTGTGGGATAACCCTCCTGATTATTAAGTTCCAGTTAAACCGAATAATAATTACTGTAATACCAAAGGCAAACACTCTGCAGAAAGGCAGGTAATAATTATGGTTAAGAATCTGGGCTTTGAAGCTAGACTGCTCAAGTTCAAATCCTGGCTACAATTTATACTTTCGTACTCGGACCAGTTACTTAATGTTAAGCCTCGGTGTTTCTATATGTAAGATTGAAATATCTTACGGAATTGTTGTTGGATGCATTAATTTATGTATCGTGTACAACAGTACCAACAAGATTATTTAAGGAAATGCTCGGAAAAACATAAAGCACTAGGTAGTGAAGATATAACTCAAAATATCTCAATTTTTATAATTTCTAGCACCAAGTTAAGGAGAACTTAGTGCAGCTTTTTTTAGCTACTCAGAACTTCAGAATTCTCAGAAAAGTACCACGATTATCATATGTTCTATGAGGTTTTGCATTAAAACAAGACATGGCGAAAATCATGATGATTATTAATAGCAACAAAAACTACTTTAGCAGTATCTTTTCTGGCCACTAACCCAGAATTAATATATGCCTATTTGCATTGCTGGGTCATCTAATAAAAGTTAATATTACAGCATATGTTCTTTATTCATTGTCCTTTTCCACTTGAGAAAGCTTCCTAAGGACAGAACTTCGTTTAGGGTGAAACGCCTGTCCTGGTTTGATTTCCGATTCCCAGGCACCATTCAATTCTGGGCAAACCAGCACAGTTGGTCACCTTAGGGCTTCTTCCTCTATTCCCTAAAATGTTTAGCATCATTTCTTGCATGTGAACAGTGCTCAATTAACATCTACTGAATGGAAATAAATTCAGTTGGTTGCTATCAAAATCCATCTATCAGTTCAGGCATATTCTTTGACCGTAGACCCAAGGGAAATGTCTTTGTCTTATGTGATTGAAAAGTTACCAGGTGAATTGATGTAGGCCCAGGAAAGTCAAAGAAGATTAAAAGAGAAAGTAAATCCAATAGTGCAGTAAAAGTAAACTACCCAGAAAATTTTAACATACAGTAATTAAATTTTTTATTCATCTGTTGGAAAGTATGGAAGAGGTTGATATTAACTAGCCAAAGTAGTAATATATTAAGTGTCTCTAACTGGCATAACTTTTATTTTAATAAGACAGTAATTGTATGTTTAATAAATACTAACAGCTTATTAAAATGTAGTGATGAGCCATTATGGTAAGGGTTTATAAAATATCTTTACGGATTCAAAATGTTTTAATAAATGATACTTGTTGAAACCCATATACAATTAAAAAGGAACATTAACTATCTCTGCTTTAAGGAAAGCATAGGTAATGCCCTCTAATAATTATTAGTGTTAATGCACACTGAAGGAGTCTGCTTTGTTATTCATCTTTTGAAATCCCCATCAACACTCCTTGATCTTGGCAGTCCCTTGAGAGCTAATGCAAGCCTGATACATTCATGCTTTGCACTCCCAGCTTCAGTGATAGTGCATCAAAGGGGTAGAAGTTCATAAGTCATACTTTCTGCTCCAGTCCCTGTTAGAAATATCAACAGAGCATGCTTTCTGAAGAGTTTTAAGCACTTCCAACCCCTGTTGGAAACAGGAAGGGCAAAGGTAAAAACACAAAATACTAAAAAAAAAAAGTAAAGGAAACAATATTGAACTTCAAAAAAAAAAAAAAAAAGAAGAAAGAAAGAAAAAAAATGCTTGCTTTGCATTTGGACTAAGGTTAGCATTTTTCTTCTCTTTTTGCTTACTAATTCACCCACCCCATGATCCTTGCGAGGGCAGAAAGTCAAACAGCCTTGTCCTGTGCACCTCTGTACTCTGGGTGACTTTTCTAAGCTCAGAGCTCCCACTGACTTCAAAGAGGGGAAAGGCCATGGAAGAAATCCACAGGGTGCTGGGGGGAAAAGAGCCAAGGACAAAGCTGCAGTTAAGTCAACTGAAGTGTAGCATTGTTTCTTTATCATCATCTGATGGGTTCAATTAAATTCTATCTTCGATATTATATAGCACATATTTTTTCTCTAGGTGAAATGGAAACATCTGTATGTTCTTGTAAAACTAAGCCCCCAGAAAAAACAAACAAACAAACAAACAAAATTCTAAACAGTTTTATGTGTATAAATGTCAAGCCAGGCAAACATCAGGAATATTGTCCCTTCCCTGCTTCATGGGTTCATATTATACAGAAGCTGTCCTGGCAGTAGTCATAATTTGGGGGGTGACTGAGTCTAATGAGAAGCCTAGAAGGGGTTCACAACCACTTGATCAACACTTAATACACATGGAGGTCTGATTGGGTGAAAAAGAGGAGGAGGTCACAGAAATGGAGAGGTAAGATAGAGTTTTATGAAGCTGTTGCTAGCGACTGCTATTAGGTAATAGTTTTGTCACATGAACGTTTTTTCATGTGTAAATTTCACATAACAATAATCCCATTGGTCCTCCTCTCCCACCTCCAAGTACTTCATTCTTGACCTGTAGTTTGAGATGGACAAGACCAAATGCATGCATTTTGTAAGTGCTTCATTTGAAATAAATTACTCAAAAGGTATATCGTATTTATATACTCTTCTCCGGACGCGCAGGCTCAGCGGCCATGGCTCACGGGCCCAGTTGCTACGCGGCATGTGGGATTTTCCTGGACCGGGGCACGAACCCGTGTCCCCTGCATCGGCAGGCGGACTCTCAACAACTGCACCACCAGGGGAGCCGTATATACTCACTTTTTTATGTTCAAATCCTTCTTTGTTAATTGTTACTGTTCTTAACTTACTGTTTTATGTCTTGGGCCTTATATCAACTTTTTTTTCCCCTGTAATTTGACCATTTTAAAGGCCTGCTGTCAAACACCATTTCACAGTCTAATTTCTAATATTTCCATTAAACTTTCTGCATCTCCTGTGGAATTCTTTCCTTGGACATCACATTCATGTTATCCTTCTTCCAAAAACCTAATAATGAGCCTTGCAACTATGTGACTAATTTCTTCCAGAACTTGTCACTACCAAATGCTCACACCAAATGTTATACTGTTAGTACATGAGAAGCTCTACATACAGAAA
This sequence comes from Lagenorhynchus albirostris, assembly GCF_949774975.1. Taxonomy (NCBI): domain Eukaryota; kingdom Metazoa; phylum Chordata; class Mammalia; order Artiodactyla; family Delphinidae; genus Lagenorhynchus; species Lagenorhynchus albirostris. Next base: position 18,844,949 of record NC_083095.1, read on the forward strand.
GTTCACTCTGTTTTATCCCTCAAATAACCAAAAATGGATACCTATTTTCATCACCAGAGTGAAAACCTAGTTGCCATGGTTTGGTCTCTGTTGGTAGTAACAGAGCTCCCTTGAGAAGCCTGTATTCTTGATAAAGCATGTCAATAAATAGTAACTGAGGGACTTACCATAGTAGAATAGGTTTAAAATCATGACTTTGTTCCTGTGTCTTCTCCTATATCCTGATGACAAAACCCAGGCTCCCGTGAACCACAGTATGTTGTGTATTCTCGCCCAGGAGTCACCAGTGGGAACCACAACAGATCAAATTTGGCCACATCCGTTCATTTACTCTTGTCAATGGCTGACTTCTGCCTACAGCTGCTTAACTGAGTAGTTTCAATAGAGGCCATATCATGGTCCACAAATGCCAAGATATTTACTCTCTGGTTTGAGAAAAAAATTGCCACCTATTGTCCAGCAGAAAACAATGATAGTTCCTAAGATAGAGTTTCTGTCCTGGTTTCTAATTTCCTTCCCTTTCCCAGTAAAATGGGGTAGCCAACCCAGAAGAAATCTCAAGATCCCCTTCAATTTTCACTTTAACTTGGAACAAGAGTTCTTGATCTGGAGTTCATGAATGAGATTCATCTCTGAGTCAGGTGTGTGTCTGTGTGTGTGTGTATGTGCGTGTGCACGCGTGCACATTTTCTGGAGCAGCATATGTTCAGTGGCTAAGAATATAGTTCAGATTCATATGATTCTGATGTTAGAATGCAAGCTTTCATAGTTTGGCTGTGGGACTTTATGCAGATTACTAAGACTTTTCTAAGTCTTAATTTTCTCATCTGAAAAAAATGGAACTATTAACACCTACCTGAGAAGACTGCATGAGCGTGAAAATAAATATGAAATCGCCTATCATGTTCTTAAAGCACGTATCAAGTGCTCACTACCACTCCTAGACCTTAGATGGAACGTCTGTGGAATACTCAATGCCGAAACAAGCTTACTTGCTACTCTCGTTCCTGAATTAAACTTGAGAAAATTTAGGCATCTTAATGATTCCAAATAAAATCTTCTTAACATAGTGAAGAATGAAATGACCATAGCCATGCTTTCATAGATAGGAGAATAATGAGGTGCCATGGAACACGCTTAATGAAACACAGCTTCGAAGAGCATGTATTAATGCAAGTCTCCAGCTTATTTCTAAGAGTAGCCACAATGAAAACCTGGATATTCCTGGGACGGAGCTTTTTAAAATTTGTATTTTACTTTCATGCTGATATCACAATTTTGCTCTGAAGAAAAATGCACAAAACAGAATCGGCCGTTGGCTTAAAGCTGATTCAAAGAAAAGCAATCAAGTAAAGTTTTTAGAAATCTGATTAACTTTATTGAGGATTATGCAGCACAAATACATGTTTAATAATTGAAGATTTAAAAAATAAGTTGATGAAATAGTGATTTTTTTAACCCAGTGACTAAAACAGAAATGATAAATTTAGTTTTAGACAACAGATATGCCTGTTTAATATCCTTTCCAATCTGAAGTGGTACCAGCAGTGTTGAGAATGACAGTACCTATGTTAGGACTGTTTGAATTTCAGAAAGCCTTTGGTTAAATTCTGCATAATTGGCTCCTGCTTAAGACAGAGCTTGCAAGAATCCAGGAGGAGACATGGGAGTAGATAAAGAATGAGTGAAAGAAACAAAAAACAGACACTCCTGGTAAGAGGAACCATGTCCACTCTGGGGGGAAGTATTAAGAGAGTTCCACATGGAGCAGGGCTTAGATCTTGGCTGCCTTTTATCTGAGTAACTGGTTCAGACAGTGGGATCAGATTTAAGTGGTTACATTTGCAGATGCTGATTGGAGGACAGTGAACATGAGAAATTCGGAAGGCACGGATGTACTTTATTATCGCACAGAAGACCAACACATGGCATTTAATAGTTATAAACACATTAGGCTCAGAATACATTTACATAAAATACAGGGGAAAGGGGCAAGAGTTAGAGCCTTAAAATATAGACATGTATGACACAGGATAAAAATAAAAATCCATTCACAGAAGCTTGGATTTGAAAGTTTTCCTACTTAATACTTCAGAGTCTAAAATATAAGCACTCAGCGGGTTAAACTATTTACATTAAAATGATACCACTTTGGGGAGAACTATATGTGCTTGGGGAATTAAGATAGATTTGGGGATCTTTTACAATTTGGATGCAAGTTCAAATTTCAGGTCATTTCACAGTGAGCAAAGAAGACATCACAAACTAGGATAAATTAGCAATGTAGTCCCAACTGTGTGACTATGCCTCTACAAGTCAGTTGGCCAAAATAAAAATAAAAGAGAAAGGATATGCTTGATATGTTGATATGATTTCTCCCATAAGCATGGTAAATTTAAATATGGTGGTATAACGTGGACCTGATAAATTTGAAAAGATGCCCGACTGACTGAATGCATGCCGGCATAGGACTAAAATGTACTTTGTCTCCACTTTATCAATTTAGAAATAAAGTAACAAAAATTGCTCATTCTTCAGAAACAGTTGCACATGCAAGTATCATCACTGTAACTTCAACTTAAAGAAATCAAGTTAGTTATTACCATTACCAGCTTTCAAAATGAATGGCAACATGCAGGCAAGAGGAAATGAATTATTTCCTTAAAATACAGTCACATTATATGAACAATCAGATGATTCACATTGACTTTAAAAAGAAAACACGCATATTGTAGTATACAATGCTATTCATGTTCTTGTTTAATTGATTGCAAAAAGTACTCTAGGGTGATGACAAAATCCCTGCTTGTCTCTGCGATTAATCATCTAAGAGTAAAGAACAAACTGTAAGAAAGCAAACAAACATTTTGCAATTGAAAACTCGAGACAATTTAATTTTTAAGCCAGACAGCTGATGCTCATATAAATAAACCAGAACTGATCAGAGAAAAGGAAACTCGAGATTAAAAATTTGGAATTATTTTAACAAACATTAGTACACTTCAGAAAAGATCCTGTGTATTCTGGCTGAGAGTTAATGATCTTTTCTGCTTAATTCTGAGCAAACAAGATTACAGGAAATAATCACATCCCATAGATTCTCTAGTTGGATAAATAAGGCCAAGCATTCATAACAAATAAGTTGTATCTTTTGTGTGGGCTCTCAGGAGTGTGCTGGAAAGATTTTGAGGCCATTTCTAGACTCCTGAAAAAATTCCTTATACAATTATCACTGTTTCTTGGAGGAAATGCTAGTAGGCTGTTTGAAAGCACAGCTTTGAAATTTTGAAACTTTTCTTTTGTTATGATTCATTAGAGAGGATCAGGGCATGCTGCTACTTCTCTGTACAAGTACTGACTTGTATTCATTCAAAAAATTAACTGTCCCAACACCCTGAATAGTCGAATATATTCTCAGCCTACCTTTCACTAGAAAACTAGAAAGTATGTTATCAAATTTTCATGTTAAGATAGTTTTTCCTTTTTTTCTTTTTTCTATTTTCTTTCCAGAAAAAACAAATATTGACCTGTATCTGATATTCACTATAACGTGTATTTGATACGTGACACAACGTTAAAAAGGTATAATAATAATAGTTAACTTAATGATGATTTACTCTTTCTCAAGTACTATGGGAATGTTTGATATCATTTAACTTATTTATATACAAGTCCTAAGAGATGACGTTTATTATCACTGTTTATAGGTAAGGAAATGGAATCTTAGTGAAGTTACATAGCTTGCCTAAGGTAATGTCAGACCTAGGAATTAAACCTAACTAGGTTTGCTTTAGAGTCTGCATTAAGAAAGATTATAAAAATTAGGTATTTATGGATTTTTACATATTTATTGAGTGCCTATTGTGTTCTCAGCATTATTATGGGTACTGGGAGAAATATCAATGAACAGAAGAATTACTAGAGCATGCAACATATTTTTCAACTTAAAATAATACAGTGTCTGCAAGTCTGAGCAGATAGACTACAATAGACAGCTAGAATCATTTACCTAGGAGAATGGGAATGGCTAACAGATGGTTTGTTGTTGTTATACATACTTTTCTGAAATAAGGCCAAAGTATACCAAATGATCAGGCACTAGTTAGAGTTTTTTTCCACTTATCTTTTTGCATGATACCTCAAATATTAAAACACATATATTATACGATGACTACTATGCTACCACAATTATGTGTTTGACATATATTATATATACTTCTTGCAACAGCTTCCCAGAGGGGTTGCATGATCTCCAACTTGAAGTGCAAGAAATTTATGCACTCTGATGATGTCCGACTTGACAGAGCAGTTTATGGAGGCCTTGAGGGTCAAATCCAACTCCTTCTGGTTCCAAATAATGCCTACATTACACCATGATCAACCTAATGCACAAATATTCGGAGCATACCTCCTATAAGATCAGGGAATCCTCCACTAGACTGCTGTGGGTAAGAGATCTCACAAGCCTAGTGCTTAAGGATGCTTACGGGAGCTTTCCTCTTTCCCTATACCCTGCAGAGCAGATTTTACAATGGACAGTCTAAATAAGGGAGATACCCAGATGTTAAGCATTATTTTGTACGTCTTTCAGATAATGAAAGATCCCTGAAAAAGAAAGCAGTTTTTATTTCAGCTTTTATAATGTTTACTTAATTTAATAAAATAATAAAATCACTATGCATGTATAAAATCTATAAACGGGCCAGGGTATTTTATCCCATATTGCCTTTAAAGTCTTATTAGTTTGTATTTATTCCTACTTCAGTTGGCCGTTTTGCATTCAAAAATCTCCTTCTCACGTGCATAATGCTCTGTTGTATTAAAATAGCACTTGGGGGCTTCCCTGGTGGCGCAGTGGTTGAGAGTCCCCCTGCCAATGCAGGGGATATGGGTTTGTGCCCCGGTCCAGGAAGATCCCACATGCCGTGGAGCGGCTGGGCCCATGCGCCATGGCCACTGAACCTGCGCGTCCGGAGCCTGTGCTCCGCAACGGGAAAGGACACAACAGTGAGAGGCCCGCGTACCGCAAAAAAACCAAAAATAAAAAAAAAACAAAAACAAACAAACAAAAAAATAGCACTTGGTATATTACTGCAAGATCTAAGAGTGCCTGAATATCTACCCAATCCTTGCTTCCTTCTTTAAAGTTCCTCTTGTGGTTTCTACAGTGATAAAATGAAGAACATTTGTAAAAACTTCCACAGAGACCATCAGTTTGCAAAAGACTCATATATTTGCTTTCACCAGGTATACATTCTTTGTATTATGTTTTGTTTTGTTTTTTCCATAAAGAAGATTGAATCACCCGTACTGACTGAATCTAGAATGGAAATGGTCCTGTCAGTTCTTTTTCCTCCTCTAGCTCTTCTCCATCAGAAGTTCCAATTGCTCTGCTTTGACATCACACCTTTTCAATGTGTCCAATAGAACTCGCACTTGGCTGAAAATATGAGAAAGGAGAGGGGGAAGGAAGATTGTTTTTTTTGTTTGTTGATTTTTTTCCTGATTTAGTTCAATAAATTTTGGCCTTGTCCTTCTATCTACAGAGATGATGCAAGTAAAGAAATAATATGCATAGATTATTTCACAGAATCCTAATAGCAACCCTATGAGCAAACTTGAGCAAAATTCACATCCAGTCAGTGGCAGAGCAAAATTCAACCCAGGGTCGCTCTGGTTCCCAGCTTCCTACCCTGACTCTCCTGCTCCTCAGATGCTATCAGCTGATAGAATTTTATCACCGCATGTCTTGGTCTTCCTCCTCAGCTAAGTGCAGATCCTGGGATGGGAAGGAGGCTTGTACAGGCACTCAGATTAAAAATGATTGTCTATATTTTTTTGATGCCCAAATAATGCATCAGTATTGTTTACAAATGACTGTAGGGAAGGACAGAGATAGAAGAGTGTACAACAAGGAGTGTGTTTCCAACAAGCAGAGTTGCCCAAGTTCTATGATCTGGCTCACATTAGACATTTATTAATCTGTTGATTTGTTTACCAGAAAATACTAGGATATCAGTTGTTGGAAGTCTTAGTTGGTCAAATGGTTTAAAATAGTGTTTACTGTAGATCTGTGTGTTTGGATCTTAGAATCTCAAAATTGAAATCCATATTAGATTTGTTCTGTTCCAATTCTTTCATGTTAATGATGGAAGGCTTGTGACTAGGAGATACACATTGCTGATCAATGGTAAAATATTCCCACCTAAAAACAGAAGACAGGCATTTTCACTCTGATTAGAATATCCTTTTCATTTACCAGATGATCCTTCTCTGTACTTGCCACACTGACTTGCACAAGTACACACACACACACACATACACACACATTACACTTCTCTTCATAATTCCTTCATACATATCATTACAATACTTCCTGCTATGACAAGTTTGAAGATTTAAATAAATGATGGTTTTTAAATGGTTTAGAAAGATCAAGGGAATTTTAAGAGTTCAGTGCAGGAAAAAAACCACAGTAAAGAGCTAAAAGCTCTGTCAGAGAAAAGAAACATATTCCTGTGAGAATTTCAAGAGGGGCTCCCGTCCCACTTAGGGTCCTGCTTTTGACTCAGCTTTGATACAGAGGCGGGCCTGTATCTGTCAGCCTGGAGCTTTACATATTTAAGCTGTGGATGCCTGGTGTCTACTCAAAGGAGCCTAATGACCCAGTTTTCTCATATTGGTTATTATTTATCAGTTAGGCATAGAATAGAATAGAATAGAATAGAATTAATAGAATAGAATTAGAATAGAATAGAATTAGAATAGAATAGAATAGAATAGAATAGAATAGAATAGAATAGAATAGAATAGAAGAATAGAATAGAATAGAATAGAATAGAATAGAACCAGATGACTCAGTTGGTATGAGGACAGTGAGCTTCTGGAAAACAAAGAGGAGCACTTGATGAACACCAGAAATCAGGAAGTGTGTTTGCACCAACTCACTGACAAAATCTCCCACTTGTCTTAGAATGTCACTCCTTGGTTTGGTGCTTTGTGTCTGGCAATCTTATGGTAGATGTCCTTCTTGTCCTAATTCAAAGTATTGATAATTGTAATCTTAAAATCATAAATTCTGAATGAATTCTTACTTATCTGAATTTTATTTGGTCACAATTTTTACTTTCTGGAGGAAGATTCATGTTCCAAGAAAACAAGTACATTTTTCAAATTTTGGTGGGAACATGAGGGAATTATAGGATTTTAGGAAATTGTCATATAATTAATTATAATTTCTAGACTTATATGTCAGTTTCTATATAAGGAAATGAGACCTGCTTTTCAGAATGATGATATTTTTATCTTTATGGAAGTCTCAAGTTTTTTAAATTTGTTTTTTTTTAAATGCTGGATTAAGGCAGAAATATGTGTATATACATGCATATGCCTATATATAGATATTTGCATATATACAGTTTTTCAGCAACAAAGTGTGAAACAAAAAGAGATTTGAGGAAGATATTGCTTACCCAATATAGTATACAGACCTTTCTCCATTTACTTTGGGGTTACATCCCCATAAACCCATCATAAGTTGATAATATGTTTTGAAAGTGCATTTAATACACCTAACCTACCAAAGCTTAGCCCACCTTAAACATTCTCAGAACACTTACACATTAACTTACAGTTGGACGAAATCATTTAACACAAAGTCTATTTTATAATAAAGTATTGACTATCTCATCTAATTTACTGAATACTGTACTGAAAGTGAAAAATAGAATGGTTGTGTGGGTATAGAATGGTTATAAATGTGTCAGTTGTTTACCATTGTGATCACATGGCTGACCAGGAACTCTAGCTCAATGCCACTGCCCAACATCATTGGTCTCCATATTGATAGTGCAGCAGAAGATCAAAATTCAGGATTTGAAGTAAGGTTTCTACTGAATGCATATGGCTTTCACACCCTCATAAAGTTGAAAAATTGTAAGTCAAACCATCTTAAGTTGGGTCCATCTGTATTAACCAATATTTTATTGCAGAATATTCAAACCATACCCCTGAACTACTTGGTTTAATAGTTGTATTTTGATACTCTCCTTTAAAATCATAGATATGGATTTGGAATTGTGTTCATGAGAAATTTAATTTTAGCATCTATCTACCCAACTACTTACCTACCTATCTACTTAACTGTATTTGCCTCTATTGGTCCACTTCATCTAACTACCATGAAGGGGAATGTCTTCAAATCTTCACCACGCAAATACAGAGCAAACAATGATTTGTTTTGAATCAAGAATCAGAGGATTCCCTGATGAGATCTGACTATCTTGTTTACATTGAGAGTACCATCTTTACCTCAAAGCTTCCACATCATTTGAATATATGTCTTGCATATTATTTGTAAAATTAAAATTTTAATAAGGCCCTAAAGCAGAAGAGTAAGCATCAGACTGTAGTTCTCCCAGCTGAGTTACTTCTCCATATGGCAGTGGTTTCACATAGCACTAAAAGTCAGATAGGAAAGGAACTGCTTTCAGAATAAAAAAAGGAAATCAGGGTGTGTGTAGTGTGTGGGGAGAGGGTGGTAGTGAGAGTATATATCTGTTTCTGTTTGAAAAAAAAACAATATTGATTACCTCTTATTTACCAAGTGTATTGTTAGGTACTTAAAAAAATATTTCAAAGAAGTCTTACTGTGAAATAACTCTAAGAATCTTTATTTTAAATGTTAGATACTGAATTTCTCCTAGGTTATCCAATTTCCAAAGGAAGAGTAAGAATTTGAATTTGTATCATTGTATGCACTTCTATTTATAGCATTTGTTGTAAAAGGTACATTGGTCGCTTAGAAAACTTAAGAAAAAAGTCACCAAATACAATAGACCACACATAAATTTTAACTATTCAGCAGGAAAAAGGCATAGTAATTTTCCAAATAAGTTATATACATACATATGTATATATAATATATAAATTATATATATATACAAATATATATATGCCAGTATTCACATTGTTGTAATTTTCTTTTCTGTTATGTGATATTCTTCTCCTTTGATTTCGTCTCCTCAGTTCTCTAATTGAGCTAGTGGAATCTCTTCCCGTCATACGTTTTATATTTCTTTATACTCTTTAACGTGTTTACACACTTTCAATTCTTACTCATGTTGATTAACTTGAGATGAAAAGGAGAAAATTGTTCAAATAGGTACCAGCAAATTAAGATAAGCACAGTTTATATTATTCCCTCACTTGTGCACAAGTGTCTCTCTCTGGATTAAAATTAACCGAGAAGGAAGGCAAATTGGATATGTTGATCTGTCCCTGTCAGAGCTGACAAATGGAAAACCTGTCGGCGAGGAGGTTTCATTCACAGCAGGAGTGCAATCTCTTCTCTCTGAATTAAATAGCGTGATGTGGATTTTATATATTCCAGATTCTTTTCTGAGCCACAGACCAGGAGTACCATCATTCCCTAGACATTTTCTAGTCAAGAGTTTCAGAAACTCAGTTTTATCACACCTTGCAGATAATGCAAACATTTACACATAATGAAAGTATATTTACTACTCATTAAATAATTAAAGAGACTAGTAATGGAGGAGGTCAAGATCACAGAGACAACATAAGGTAAACCACTCACTGCTTCAGGAGGTAATGTCCCCTCTTTAATGCATTTTCCTCACTCTATACTCCTATCATTCTCTGTTCCTATTGCCACTTTACCATTTATAAGATAAAATTAAAGCTAGTTTTGTCATTCTCCACCAGTAAACTATGAACTCACTGAGAGTTATGACCAAGTATTTGTTGTTACTATTTCATATATAGTTTTTCTTTTATTACACATCTGTGTGCCCTAGAATGACTTTGAGTATCATATACAGTTGGCCCTTGAACAACATGGAGGATTAGTGTTGCTCACCCCACACATAGTTGAAAATCCACATATAACTTTTGACTCCCCCAAAACTTAACTACTAATAGCTTACTGTTGACTGGAAGCCTTATTGATAATGTAAACAGTCAATTAACTCATATTTTTTATGTTGTATGTATTATATACTGAATTCTTTTTTTTTTTCGGCTGTGCTGTGCAGCATGTGGGATCTTAGTTTCCCAACCAGGGATTGAACCCACACCCCCTGCAGTGGAAGCATGTAATCTTAACCACTGGACTGCCAGGGAAGTCCCCTATATACTGTATTCTTACAATAAAGTAAACTAGAGAAAATAAAATGTTATTAAGACAATCATAAGGAACAGAAAATATGTTTTCAGTACATATATGTATTTATTGAAAAAAATCCATACAACATAACCAGGCTGATGACAGCTTAGACTCTGCAATACTGGATGCCAGAACACAGTGGGAAAGGCCTATGGTGTTTAAGGCAAAATGACTCATTGTTAGAGTCAAGTACCTTTTTGAACTACAAGATTCAACACAAAAGTCTCAAGGAAAGCTAATGAAGCTGCAAATTGCCAAACTTGAAATATATCCAGAAATAAGACAGTTATGTATTTAATTCTCCTGGACTCACATCAGCCTTTTTTCTTCTTTTTCTATACCAGTCAGTTTCTATTTCATAGTCATAGTTTTTGTTATTCAACAACATTGGAGTGACTGTCACTTGGCTTTGTCATGGTTCTGACACTAGACCCTGCTTTTTTGTGACCTTTCATGGTAGCTAACTCCAATAGCTGCCCATGGTCTTTGTCTCAAGTGTTAGAGAGAAAATGTGATTGGTCACTGGACAGCTGATATCCAATATTCCCCTTGGTCCAATCATCTAAGCCAAGGTAAAAAGCAGAATTACATGATCTCTTAGTTTTTTCTCCCTAGAATTGGGAGGTAGGTAGCTTAAGAAATATATACTGGTACATAAATATTATGTTGAACTTAGTTTACATTCCATGGAACTATAACAGAAATATTTTCTCAATAATAAAAAGCTTCAGGAAATATATCATCTTCAAAATCCCTTTAAAATGTTGAATCCCTACTCTAGGTTGCTAAGTGAGAACTACAAATAATAACACAAAAGTGGTAAAAAAAGTGAAATAAAAGGACTATTTGTGGGCATTTAAATCAGTTAAGCACTGAGATAAGTAATAAAAATAGGAACAACAATCACATTGGAAATGCCAATGATAATTCTTTATAAGAAGATATATAATACAGTTTTTACTGAGCCCAAGCTTGTACTGTTCACCACAGGACAAGCCAATAAATCAAGAGATGTGGTGTTGGGGCAAGGAATAGAGACTTTATTCAGAAAGCCAGCAGGCCCAGAAGATGGTGGACTCATGTCCCAAAGAACTATCATCTCTAAATTAGAATCCAGGCTTCTTTTATACGAAAAGGGGAGGGGATAATGTCCTGGTTCCGGTCAGACTCCAGAGGGGATGTGTTAATTTCTGCCTTCCCGAAGCACTCATAGGTGGGCCTGGTCAGGACATTTCTTGTGAGCTAAACAAATGTATTTTAGCTTAACTCTCATAATGTGGGAGGCAGGGTTCCCAGAGATGGGCCACTATGTATAATCTAAGCTTGTAGGCAACGTCCCTTTAGTGATTAACTTGTAACAAAAACAATAGAATACAAAGGTTAAAGTAAAAGAAACAGATCCAATATGGAGTCAGATTTGTTCTTCCCTATTACACAACAATTAATAAAGTTAACAAAATAATATACAAGGACTCGCACCATCAGTTTTAATAATAATGATAAGAAGGGATTTTTGCTTACCACTTCTTCTGGTGAGAGCACAGTTAGTTTCCTGAGGGATTATCCCCCTCAAAATCTATCTATTCATCTTTTCCCAGACTTCTGTCTCTTGGAAGTACAGAGAAGCCAGATTAATACACTGAAACTCAATGCTTAATCTTTATGTTTTCTAAGTCTGTTAGTTAATAGATCTTTTTCTCTTGGATTTGAAACTGATAGGTTAAAGGTCTGGAATTTGGTAAGATCAACATGTAGTGATACTACCTGGAAATTAAGTTAACATTTGAAGTTAGCAATGAAAAGGCATTGACTCCTGGTGATGTAATTTGAGCACCTGGATTAGCCATACCAGTCCTTAAATTCTGACTTTTTAACACCAACTTGATTTGCATTTCTTTCAGTTGCAGCAATATCAATTCTAAATATTATAAGCATGGTTCTCAAAACCTTGAACAAATTCTTATAGATGTAATGTTTCCTCTTTTTTCTCTTATTAATTCTGCCTAAATAGGGCATTCTTTTTCTCATTAATTAGCTTAGTTTAATTCCCTTAAATTCCTTTAAATGGATTGTAGGATTCTTTCCTGATAGGTTTTTGTTTGATATAGTAATTTTTCCAAAGGTACTGTTTTAAGAAACCTTATAGATGAAGTTGCTGGGATTTCTGTAACAGTGATGGAATCATGGGTTGAGATGAAGTCATGGCACTTTAATGCCAATAGTCTAACAGGAAACATGCTAGAGAGATGAAGTCTCCCCGAGGAGGACGTGTGTGAGGTTGCCTCCCTTTGTCATCAGTCCTTTCCTGAGGCAAACAAAAGAGAATATGCTCCCTCTTTCCTTTCCAGTCACTCCAAAGTATTTGTCAGTATCCAAATACATTGACAGCAGTTTGCCCATCAATGCTGCCAGTAAATGGACAGGAAGATTTCTATCCTGCATTTATCTAGAAGGACTCTCAGATAAATGTCACATTTGCTCCAGTCTGCCCAGGGGGAAAGCCTGACAACACATAATGAAGACTCAGTTTCTCCAGATACTTCAAAGCCTCAAAAGCACATGGAATCACCGCCCACCCTCACCCCACCCCAGCCCCTATCCACACCTGTAAACTTATTTTGACAGATGGGTTATTTACACAGAGAAGTGGGAGGAAAAGGGAAGGTCAGAAACTTGCTTTCAGCCTTTACTGCTCCTATTCTTGTTTATAAAACTGAATTTGGATTCTTTCTGAGTCAACTTAGAATTTAACTTCAAAGAGAACATAATACATAGGTCAGGGTGTAGAAATAAAGAAAGTGAAAATATAAATGACACATAGAGCAAGGTGATATAGGGATGTGCAAACATATCTGTTATGACAAAATGGCTAAGGGCTGGCATCCACTATTAATGTGCAACCTCTGTTTGGATGGAAAATCAAAAGTCAACTATATGTTACTTACAAAAACAAAAAAAAAAATACACCTAACAAAATGTCACAGAAAATAAAAGGGATTGTCAAAGGTCATATTAGACAAAAACATACAAGGTGGGGAAGGAAAGGGGTGGTAAGAGTCATAATTCCACACAAAGTAGAAATCAAGGCAGAAAGCACTAAACAAACAAAAAAAGAGCTTATTTTCTACTCTTATAAGGTATAATCTGCAGTTAAATATAACTATTTGTAAGCCTTTATGAGTCAAATAGAGCATCAAATGGCTATGACTTAATTTTAAGGCAAAAGAAATGAAATAAAATGAAAAATATAGAGAAATAATAATAGGAGACACAAGTATGTAACTCTTATGACACAAAAAGTTGGTTAAAAGTGTACATAGCAAGCTGTTTTTCAAAACCAAGAAATATATGGATTTATTTAAAAGAAAAACGCAGATGCATAATATTTGCTCGTATTTGTTTATATTATTTAAATATGTAGACACAAAACTAGATAAAAATTTCTTATGTTTTTACCAAACTATAAAAGTACAAATTAAATAGAAACCAAAATTTGAAAATTAATAAAATTCAAATTACAACCACATTCGGATTTCATAGTAACAACATGTTGTATGTTTCAAATTTCATTTATTGGTTCCTTTGATTTCTGACATTATTTTTATCACTGGAAAATAAAGCACAGTGATTAACCCCATGAACTGTGAAAACAGCCAGCTTTAAAGTGCCACTTTACAACTCTCCAGGTAATCTTAGCAGGTTACTTAACCTCCATGTGCGTCAGATTTTTGTCTGTGAAATGGACATAATTACAGCACCTACCTCAGAAGACTGCTGTAGATGTACTTCTAACAGAAACAGGCACTTAGTAAGTAGTATGTATGCTCAATTTAAAATATCTTATTTTTTAATTTTCTTGCATTCATGATGAGCTAATTATTTTATTTATCTTTAGCCAAATACCGTACTTGTACATAAAATAAAATATTTTCTACAAGGCCTTTGCTTATTTACTGGTATGCTTTCAGCTAAAGAACTTTTACCAATTTGTGAGTACAGTTGAACAATAAATCATAAAATTTCAAAGAAATGGTTCCCTCACTGCAGAATTTAGAGATATTTCTAGCCATGGGGTATGTGTATGTGTATATATATATATATGTAAATCCTTTCTCTGTTAAGTGTACCTCTATGGAAATGTTCAAGAAACAGAAGTTTAATAGTGATGTTAGAGAATTTACAGCAAAAATTATTTTCCAATTGATTTCACTTTTTACTAGACTAGACCTTAATAAAAATGAAAAATATTAAGGTTCATTTATTTACATAGCTCTCATGCATGGCTTGTCAATTTTATGTAGGTACTGTAGTAGGAGCTATTGAAAACAAAAATAAACTGATCCTAAAATAAGGTTTCAGACCTTAAATGACCAAAGGGAGAGATATCCTTTAGAAAAAAAAACAAAACATAAAAAGTAGGAAAAAAAATGAAAGCTGGCATTTCATGCTTTAGAGTACAAAAATCTGGTTAATGTAATAGAGCTAAGCTGTATGAGAGGTAGAACTGTGACGATTGAAAATATGGTAACATAACGTAAGCTGACCAATATTTATTAATTTAAAAATGTCATTCAGATAATTTTTACTCTTTTATATTCAAAACTAAAAGGAATATATTATTTTATTCAACCTAAAGAAGGAGGTCATCAGTAAAATACTCTGCATGTATTTGAAAAGGCAGGCAAATTTTATAGTCAATAATTACATTAGTATCTGTGAAAACAAAGAGAATTATATGGACCATCAGGTCTCATCTATCATGGCACCAGATGATGGTCTTTGAGAGTCATGACAAAGATTTTTCCTGGGTAAGCATCCTCTGCAGATCCCTAGCAGTAGAAAGGCCACCAGGATTTCTGATTGACTCTTACTGAACATAAGTATCTCCCTGTCTTCTCATAGGCCATGGGAAAGCACATGTGGCTTATGTAAGAAGCAGCACAAGGCACTAGTGATATAGGCTGAGAAAGAAGATGTAGAGGATGAGTGGCTCACAGGCGGAGGGTTACACCACATCGCTGTAGTCCATAATTTACTGCTACTCATGCTGAACCAAAAATGGAAGCACAACGTGGTTCATTTATGGCCAAGTAGTGCTCAAACAATGACACAGGATGGACCAGAACTTGTTTTGCACAATATAAATCATCTCCTGCTGTGGTTTCTCTGCCTTTTTCTCTTGCCATTTTATTTGCAGCCACACTTCAGAGCAGTGATTTCACATACTTGGTTGTGGACTTTCTTAACCATATATGGCAATCAGGGTAAAAAATTATGTTTTTGTTTATTTTTCTAAATCTCAATGGAAAGCACGTCTTTTCCCAAATGTGTTCTTGAAATATTTACTTTGTGAAAATAAAAATAGTCATTTGGGGAAGCAGATTCAGATCTCGTGCCAACAACCATAAACTCCACCCTGTGTTTTGTCACAATTAGATTTTTTTTGCTCTCTTTAAGAATGTTTTACATGAAATGACTATTTTCACTGAAATGCTATTTTGATATTATATTGCTTTATACACTAAACTGAAGAGAGATAAAAGGCAAATAGGAGTATAATTATTCTTAAAAACAAAATTAAAATGTGATGATGTAAATTCTGACAGGAACTCTAGGAGTCAAAACTAAAAATGAAGGAGGGCTTCCCTGGTGGTGCAGTGGTTGAGAGTCTGCCTGCCGATGCAGGGGACATGGGTTCGTGCTCCAGTCCGGGAAGATCCCACATGCTGTGGAGCGACTGGGCCCGTGAGCCATGTGCGTCCGGAGCCTGTGCTCCGCAACGGGAGAGGCCACAGCAGTGAGAGGCCTGCATACTGAGAAAAAAAAAAAAAAAAAGAAGAAGGAGTGATTTTACTGCTAATGGTTTTCTAAGAAGGAAGATGTGGAATTATGATACGTAGTAATTTAGACAATATCTAAATAATTGAAGGGAAACAATCGATAAATTGGTAATGTATATTCTGTAATCACATTAAATCTTTATTTGTTACCATTCAAATTTATAAGATGTTTTAATTTATATTTATTATTAAACCAATACCATGAGATGATTGTGCCTCTCTCCTCACATTTCACAACTGAGAAAAACTAAATTCCTGGCATTTCATTGATTATCCTATATTCACACAGTTCATAAATCATAGATCTGAGACACGACTACTGTATCGTGTACTTTCTAAACCAGGATTCTTTCAACTACATCACAGTGATCTCACTTTTACTCTTCATCTTCTTCATTTTTGCTTTATATCTGCTTAGGAAGAAAAAAGAGGTGCTTCCAACTTCAATTAAAGTGTGTGTGTGCGTGTGTGTGTGTGTTTCCTTATCAACCTTCTTGGGTATCTATGAGCCTTTTTAGTCTGTTATTATTCTTTTCAAAAACCAAATTTTGGCTTTAATAATTTTCTGTTGTGCTTTTTTTCTTACATTCCTTAAGGTCTGCTTTTTATAATTTTCTTCTGTTTGGGGTTGGATTGTGTCCCTCCTAATGATATGTTCATATCCCAATCCTTGGTACTGGTGAATGTGGCTTGATTTAGATATAGGGTCTTTGCAGATGTAATTAAGATATAAGTTAAGATGACACCATATGACCCAGCAATCCCACTACTGGGCATATACCCTGAGAAAACCATAATTCAAAAAGAGTCATGTACCAAAATGTTCATTGCAGCTCTATTTACAATAGCCCAGAGATGGAAACAACCTAAGTGTCCATCATCGGATGAATGGATAAAGAAGATGTGGCGCATATATACAATGGAATATTACTCAGCCATAAAAAGAGACGTAATTGAGCTATTTGTAATGAGGTGGATAGACCTAGAGTCTGTCATACAGAGTGAAGTAAGTCAGAAAGAGAGAGACAAATACCGTATGCTATGCTAACACATATATATGGAATTTAAGGAAAAAAAATGTCATGAAAAACCTAGGGGTGAAACAGGAATAAAGACACAGACTTACTAGAGAACGGACTTGAGGCTATGGGGAGGGGGAAGGGTAAACGGTGACAAAGCGATAAAGAGGCATGGACATATATACACTACCAAACGTAAGGTAGATAACTAGTGGGAAGCAGCCGCATAGCACAGGGAGATCAGCTTGGTGCTTTGTGACCGCCTGGAGGGGTGGGATAGGGAGGGTGGGAGGGAGAGAGACGCAAGCGGGAAGAGATATGGGAATATATGTATATACATAACTGATTCATTTTGTTGTGAAGCTGAAACTAACATACCATTGTAAAGCAATTATACTCCAATAAAGATGTTAAAAAAAAAAAAAAAGATGACACCATACTGGAGTAGGATGGTCCTTTAACCTGATATGACAAGTGTTCTTAAAAGAAGAGAAGAGACACAGACACACACAAGAGAAACAGACACAAGGGAAGACACCGATGTGACAACACAAGTAGAGATTGGAATTATGCAGCTCCAAGGCAAGGAATCCCAAGGGTTGCTTGCAACCGCTGGATGCTAGGGGAGAGTATGGAACAGATTTTCCCTCTGAGCCCCCAAGAAGGAACCAATCCTGTCGATATTTTGATTTGAGACTTCTGGCCTTCTGAACAATGGGAGAATAAATTCTGTTATTTTAAGGCACCCAATTTGTGGTAATTCGTTATGTAGCCCTAGAAAACTAATATATCCACCTTCCGCTCTCTTTGGGTTTAATTTGATGCTCTCTTTCTCACTTCTTGAGATGGATCCTTAGATCACTGATTTATAGGTTTTCTTTTTAAATATGCCTTTAAGTTATACATTTCTAGGTAAACACTGCAGTAGCTGTATAACACAAGTGTTGATATGTTTCATTTTCATAGTTCCTTGGTTTAATATTTGCTAATTTCCTTTGCCTCAATGATTATGTAGACGTATATTGTATAATTTCAAAATATGTGGCTATTTTTTATTTAGCTTGTTTTATTGAATTCTAGTTCAAGTCCTTTGTCAGAGAAGATACTCTAAATTATTTTTAAATTTAAAAAATTTCTTAAGAATTGTTTTATGGTTCATCATAAGTTCAATGTTAGCATACTCTAGAAACACTTGAAAGAAAGCATAATCTGTCAATTTGGAGTATAATAGTCTTAGGTAAATTTTATTAATCAGATTATTCATATCTTCTTTATTTTTACTGTTTTCTCTTAGTTTGATCAATTCATACAATATGTTTTTTGAAACTATCTTATTAGGTGCATGCATATAGGTAAATTGACCCTTTAATCAATATGTAATTTCTCACTTTTTCTTTGGCAATTACCTTGCTTTAAAGCCTATTTTTTTCTGATACTAGTATAGCTATATGGTATATGGTATTTTTTGTTCTTTTACTTTCAACATTTCTGTATAATTACATTGAAACTATGGATATGTTAATAAATGGTATGGTTTAAATTTGGGTTTTTTGTTATTTTCTTCTTTTTTTTTAATCCAGGGTAACAAACTTTGTTTTTATTTTATGTGTCTATGATTGATGATTATTCCATTTCTATGTATTTCTTATTCAAAACTTCATTAATTTAAAGCATAAAATCTTTTCAAACTGTGTAAATCTCAAGTGCCCTTTAGGTATTATTGGTAATTTGGAGGGCAATGAGTAATATGGCAGAGATTTTTATTTACTAAATATTTACAGGATTGAAATTAATTTTCTATTTATGATTTCCATCTAAAGAGTAAACATATTCTATATCTTAGGTAACACTATAGGAGAACTGGGGGCCCGTACCAATGATATCAGCATACTCATCTGTAAGGTGAGTAAGTAAAGAATGTAAGGTGAGTGGTAAAGAATGGTGTGTTTGATCTTGTTGCTTCCTTCAAATGTGCTGTTGGATCCTGGTTATTTAACTCATTTGATGTGTTGTGCTTCCAGCAGGCTTGGTGCTGCAGAATATCATTTTATTCTTCAACCCGTTTAACTTCAAATGAGATGCAAAAATACTCTTTCAGCTATCTCTCTCATGTGGTAATAGAAATCAACCAGAAGGTAGAAGTTAAGTAATGGATATAATATTTTAAGAGTTCTATTGGAATTAAATGATGTATTATGATTAAGGAAAGCAGGAAGAGAGTATATGTTAACATGTATGGATTCATTAGGAATCACAAAAGCCCAGATTGATTGAATATAGCTATCTTGGCCAATTATACAGTTACTTAATTTTAAAAAGACATCTTAGTACTTTGTTAAAACAAACTTACAGGGTGATATCAGTTTAATATTCTCTTCTAGGTGATGATAGTGTTAATACTAAGAAAAAAAATATTTAGTAGTTACCTACTTTATAGGAATGAACTGTTCTAGGCACTTTACATGAATTACTCCTTTAGTATTCACAGCAATATTGTAGGTTTTCTGTAATTATCCCTATTTTATAGATGTAGAGAAAGCTTATAGAGGTTAAATAAATGTCAAAACCCCAGAATTGGGAAATAGGGAAGCCATAATTTAAAATCTGATTTTTTTTTTTTTTAGTTGTTGTTCAAAGTCTTTGTCCTTTTCTCAAAACCTGGCAGCCACTCAACAGGTCTTATATAAAATAATCAATGTTCTACTGAGGCCCTGAGAAATTCAAGAATTGTAAGACTCGGTTTTATTAAAGAAAAGAATGGGAATGAGGTAAAGTGGAATAGGGCACAGTAGTTCTGGGAAGTAGTAAAAAATGTGACACTGAGATAAAGAAAGAATAATACTGTATATAAAGAATGCTGCTTGATTCTCAATTCTGCTTGTGGGTGAAATCTATCTAAGACTTAGGAGCGGGAGGCTAGAGGACTCTACTTTTATGAAAGGTAACTGTTAAAAATCAGTTGAAAAACCAATGCACCTATTAATAGAGGTAGTTAGCATTTCACGTTATATGAACATCAGGTATTTATTTCCTTACTTTTCACCAGCTATTTAGTAAACTCTTATTATGTGCAGGCATTCAACTAAGTAAGTAGTGGAAATACAGAAAAAAATCTATCGACAAGGAGATTGCCAAGACCTTATGAAAAAAGTAATAATGCATCAGACATTTGAAAGGTAAATGAGAGTTAACCTGACATGGGACAGGGGAGGGGATGATGGATAAGTGTTCTGGGTGAAGGGCAGGGACTTTGCTACATACCTAAGGGGAGAGCTGTAAATCTAATCCCAATTTTCCAGAGAATCAGTTTCACCAAAATGTTTAACAAGCAAAAAATTCAAGAATGAAAAAAATTTTAAAAAGTGTTTCTCTAAGTCAAATTTAAATTATTTTATTTTTCCCTGAATTTCTGCACTATTGTGTATGCAATCTTACCCCCTTCCAAAGAAATTTTTTTTGGATTCTTTTAAATGGAAACTGTTCTTAAAAAGCTTTTATGTGTAATGTGAGAAGTTTTAGAACATTCATCCACATTTAGCTTTTGCTGAAAGGGGGGGAGGAAATTGGTTATAATAAAAACATAAAAGACATTTTATAACTATGTGTAAGCTAAAATAATATGGTTTTGGGGGGTAGAATAAATAATCAGTGAGAAGCAAAACTGATCCGTTCAATGTTTATTGTCCATGGTGAATCAATTAGAAATGACCACAGCAACTACAGTGAGCAGAATATAAAAATGTCTTTCATTAGCTGGTTTATTTCTAATTCACATGAGAATATCTTGAAGCAAAACTGTACAAGTAGTAGTATGCTTTTTAAATACAATTTGCCTGGTATTGCCCATTTCATTTCATAATTATTTTTTCCTACATTAAAGCTAATTAGTCCATACATGGTTTTAACCCCAACTTTGGAAATATTGATAGCCTATATAAACCTTGAATGGGCCAGGATTAAAAGTACCAAATAAAGAACCTGTAACCTGAACTTGTAACCTGTTACAAGAGGTTTGATTTTATTTTCTTTGTGTATATGTGCATGTATGTGAGTGTGTATGTCTAAGTGACCATTTTAATGTTTTGTGACTTTAAAGTGTCCATTTACATTTCAGATAAAGGTATAAAAAATGCAAAACGTCTCCTAAATATTTTATTTCAATAAAGAAAGTTCAAATATGTTAAGAAATATATGTCTAGAAAAGAACATACTAATCCATTGGGGTTTGGTCTTAAATCATATGAGCATAAATTATCATCGTAAACTACTAATTATACATTATGTAACTTTTTACTTTCAAACTCTTCACTCTTATCTTTGCTCAAGTAGAAGCACTTGATGTTTAGTGATGGAATAAACATTTAACAGAGGCCAACTTAGTGTCAGCTAGTCCTAACTGACAACAGGGACCATATTTTAGTCACCTGTGTAAGGGCAGAGTTTAAGGATTTTCATATAATAGAAACTCTAAGAACATATGAATGGGTTTGCTGGATCAGCTGTGAAGTACCTTCTCATATTCGTGCCTTCACAGGAGATACAGATTCATTAGGGCCAGGAAAGGTCCATGAAAAGTTGTAAAAGTGCAGGGAAAGGAAATAAGGCTATAAAACATCATGTTTCAACTCCAGCATCTCTATCCCTAGCCCCGTCCAGCTCAATTGCCCACCAGGGAGAAAGGGAGGGATATGATGTCTCAACTGTGAAAATCAGTGACCTAGGTCTAGAAGTGAGTCACTGATATGACACACTCACAGAGCAGCAGCAAAAGCTACTGGATTCTCATGGAATAAATATTCAGCTAACGAGGAGTCACACCTATTCACCACTGGGCTCAACCAGCAAGCACACTCAGTAAGATCTTAAAGGCAAGTCAGAGAAAAGAGAAGAAGGGCAGGACAAAAAAAACAACCAACCAACCAACCAGGGAAACACTAACAAGCTACAGAGGAGATAAAAAGAGCAAACAATGTTAGAGAAATGTATTATCTCTAATCTCTAGAAGGGAAGGAAAAAAAAAAAACAACCTTCAGCAGTGAACATTACAAACAAATAGCACCTACCCTGGTCCATAGGAAACTGTTAGACTATAATCTAAGGGTCACCATCTAGGTGTAAACAAAGTGCTATGGGAGCACCAGGGAACTGGATGAACCTGAATGCTGAGTCAGAGCAGTTTCCTCAAGGGGGTCATAACAGAGATGAATCTTAGAGTATTGATAAGATGTAGCCTGGTGGAGAGGTAAGAGATGCAGTTCCAGGAAGAGGAACATGAGCAAGACCACATACATGTGGGGCTTCACGGAAGCCTAGAATGCGATGTCAAAAAATAAGTGAGAGGGAGGGATGATGGAAGGTATGGATGGTAAGGTTTTCTAGAATCTTCTTCACAATGTTAAGGAGTAGTTATTCTCCCTCTACATTCCTCTCTCCAACTCCTACAAACACTAGACTCCTTGTTCCTCTCTAGAAGTTATATTGATTTTACACTCTATACATTTCTTAGATTTATTTCTTCTTGATTCTCAGGCCATTGTTTTTGTCAAAGCACATTAGGCTATGTTAGGTCCTGCCACCATATATCCTATAGCACCTTTCTCTCCCTTGAGCCATATCCATCAAACCTTATTAGGATCACTGGTCAGTTTCACCAAGCCCTCTTCTGGTCCATCCTGGGTTTGTCTCGCTTATCATAGTATCCCTATTGACAAGATAGATGATGAATACATTTTGCTTGAATGAAGTTAAAACTTACCTAAACGATTGCAATAATCTAACTACTCCCCCCTGACTTCAAATTTCTCCCCGTTTCTTACACTTGCCATGCTGCAACAATGTGCGTAAAAGAAAGATTCTTGCCTTACAAATAAATAAGCTATTTTTGTACAGAAATTTGAGAGTTTATTCATACTTACTTAAAGAAGACTTCTGAGCAGACTCCCACATAAAAAAAGGTACTGAAATGGGTGCTAAGTTTTTAGGTCCTTTTCATAAGCATACATTTCTTATTTCTATGTTTCTCCTTAGTAAGAAACTTTTGAAATATGCCCCCAAATATTTGAATTGAGTCTATTCACAAGTGCACTTTTATTTTATTTTTATAAAACTTATGGTGATATGAATTGAGAAAACAACATCCAGGTGTTGACTGCCCTTTTAAATGAACTTAATTGTCAAACATTTCTACTGAGAATTTTTTTCCTCTCCCTCTGCTTTAAGAAAAAAAAGAAATGCATATTCCTTCTGTCTCTGAAAAAGACAGATGTCAACAAATAGATTCCCTGATGAAAACAGAAGGATTTATTTCCCCTCTAACATATTTATCCAAGGGTAAGCCATTGAAACGAGGATGACTCAGGAGATCATAGGCTGAGTACATTTTGGATTCTAATCCTAACCATGTCACTGACTTAAATATGGGTCTTATTTCTCATGTGTCTTAATCTCCCTGGCTGTGAAAGGAGAATATTTCTCCCGTGCACCTAGTGCTTTGAAAATCCAGTAAAGCAGCACAGAAGATGCTGTACAAAATGTACAAAATGTCATGAAGGAAAAACAGTCTACAAAACAAATAAGGTGGAGGGGTTTTTGATATGGATTTCATTGATGTAATGAAATAAGTACCAAATATTAGTCATTGTGTGACGTGTGTGATGACTTGCTAGGTGGAGGGTTTAAGAAGTAAATAAGCCATCATATCTCCACTTCCCTCTAAAAGGAGCTCCTTGCTTAGTTGAGGCAGTAGGTGTACAGACAGATTACCCCCTTCATTTGGTGAACATTTGTAGAGTATGTGTTATATGCCAGACACTGTTTTAGCCAGTGACGATGCAACAGTGAGGTAGAATGGATATGAGGGATCTCTTCTCTGATTGAATTCTAATGGATGAAACAAACAACAATCAAGATAAGTATATATATATATATATATATATATATATATATATATATATATATATAATTAGTCCTAGGAGGAAAAAAAATAAGCACATGGAAAGAAGATATATATGGAAATTTTAGACAAGCTGTTTAGGCAAAGCCTTATTTCAGTCCTTTTTAAACAAATACCTGAAGGAAGTGAGAGAACTAGTGATATAGGTCTCTGAGTGAAAGGCAGTTTAAGGCAGCAGTGCCCATGCTGCGACATCCATGGTAACAGCAAGCTCTGCTTACTTCCTAGGTGGTGTCCTCCCCAGTTGCCTATTTCTGGCACAGAGGATCCAAGGCTATACTTAATGACCAAGTGCCTTACAACTTATCTCAGGAATAATTCAATCCAATATGATCCTAATCTCCCTTCACTGTAGAAGTTCAGAGCTAGGGCCTGGGGGAGGGTGGCGGGTTGCCATTCTGCAGCCTCCCTTCCTGGTGGGGCCCTATTCAACACACCTTCACCAGTTATAAAATGAAAATTCCCATGTATATCATAATAAATGTCATAGGATGGGATCATGATCAGGTGGAGGGAATTTGGTGGGCTTTTTATTGTCTTAATGATATCAGTTGACCCCAGAGATCCTGCAAAGCCAAGGTGGCTGTGGTTAGGAGATGACTAGACTGTCTTCCAGGAAGAGACAACAATGTAAATGCATTTTGGAATGAAGAAGTAGACATTTTCAAAGAAATGTTGTTTCATCGAGGACCAGAATATATGGGATGTAGAATGAAATCGCTAGGGAGAAAGCTATAAAGGGAGTTTGGGATCATATCATGGAGAAAGTTAAGGGATTTGGTTTCTTCCTATAGGTAATAAATGGTTGTAAGCAAGAAAGAGAACTGAACGCATTTTACATTTTAGAAAAATTCTGCCTCTGCAGAATGTTGGGTGGAAGAAACAGGAGAAATTGAAGCCAAAGGGAGCAGATGGAAGACTATTACAAAGGTTTAGGTAAGAGTTTCATTCATTGAATCAATGTTTATTTGTCACCCATTCTGTGTGAGGGACTGTGCTTGTCAACAGAAATGTCATACTGAGCCAAACAGAACCAGTGTAGGCCCTCAGAAGGCTTGATGAGACTTTCCGTGTTCTCAGTAAAATAGGATGTTTAACGCTCAAGGAACAGAATGATACTATGAGGACATATGGTGACACAATATAACATAATCTAAGAATAGCTGGACAAAGAGTACTGACCTGAGAATTGAGAGGAAATAACTGAGAAGAAGTAATTTCAAGAGACGTTTAGAATGTAGAATAAATATAACTTTTAGAAAAGAGAGAGAAACGATGGAAATAAGTCAACCGGTTCTGCTACATTTCTCCTCATTTAATTACAGGATGCTCCTATTCTCAATTTTTAGATAATTTAGAACACAAGGAGATGTCTGCTAAAATTAACACGCTCTGTTCTAGGAGCTTAGATACAAATGTGTTCAGACTTCTTTTCTTACACTTTCCTCACTAGAACCAAGTTCTACACAGATGCTTAAGACTTGGGATGAATTTATATCAACAAAAAGTATATTGAGAGTACTTA
Source organism: Lagenorhynchus albirostris (assembly GCF_949774975.1). Lineage (NCBI taxonomy): Eukaryota > Metazoa > Chordata > Mammalia > Artiodactyla > Delphinidae > Lagenorhynchus > Lagenorhynchus albirostris. The sequence goes on from NC_083095.1 coordinate 18,870,471, forward strand.
CTATTCTAAGAATGGGCACACAGTGAACCAAATAAATATAAACTTTTGTTCTCATAGAGATTAATTTTTAGTAGGCAGAGACGGACAATAAGAATTAATTTGTATACTTTATGATTATAAATATCAGTGGAGGGTAATGGAAAATCAGGAACATGAGGGATTATATTCTAAACACGGAGAAGTTGGTGTTAGAGCAAGAACTTGAAGGAAGTGAAGGAGTGCTTCACCTGGATGTCTGAGGGAGAGCTGTCCAGACTGACAGAAGAGCCTGTGGGGCCCCATTTCCTTGGTTCAGAGCATGGTGAGGAGACCAGTAAGCCTGGAGCTGCATGATTGAGGGAGGACCAGTAGAAGATAAAGGCTGAAGGGTTCTGGAGGGGGATTGATCATAAAGGATCTTATAAGCCTGGGACAGACTTCAGGTTTAACTTTGAATTTAGGAGCCATTTGAAAATTTTTGAAGAGAAATAGCATGATGGGTTTCAGCTTGTTACAGCTTCTCTGTTGAGTATAGACTACAGGGTCAAGTGAGGATGCAAGCAGATTAATTAGAGAGAGCTGTATTTATCTAAGTGTTTTGCTTTCTTAGACTTGCATATGCCTGGGACTCAGAAATATTAGCAGCATAGACTTTTCAAGCAAATTGCAGTTTGTTATTACCATCAAATCTATGAAGCCTAGGATACATGCCACAATGGATATGGTTAAACCAATACCTCCTAAGAAGCTAGGCATCCAAGCTGGGAGGAAGTGAGAGAGTGGCATGGACATATATACACTACCAACTGTAAAATAGATGACTAGTGGGAAACAGACACATAGCATGGGGAGATCAGGTCGGTACTTTGTGACCACCTATGGGGTGAGATAGGGAGGTTGGGAGGGAGATGCAAGAGGGAGGGTATATGGGGATATATGTATTTGTATAGCTGATTCACTTTGTGATACAGCAGAAACTAACACACCATTGTAAAGCAGTTATACTCCAATAAAGATGTTAAAAACATTTTAAAAAAGAAAGTAGGCATCCAAGAAAATAAGTCGGACTACACAAGTCAACTAGAAATCACTAAAACTGTATACATGTAACAAAAGTTATTTCCAAGTTGCCTAGATACTTCTACATTTCCTTCCAAATCTATATTTTATGCAGTCATGAGAGGAAATGCAATAATAAAATGGAATCAAGTGATCTGAATTTTTATCCAGTGTTTATTACATAATTATTTAGAGATCACCTAAACCAATTTTTTTTTATTCTACAGAGAAAGATTTTTCACCTTGAAGATTTTATAATTCTAGAATATAAGGAAAAATCAGTGAAAAACTATGAAACACAATAGTGAAGATTGGTTAAACTTATTACATTACCAGAAAAAGGCAGGTTGATTTCAGTATTACAATTTGTTATGCAATTTGGGAATGGAACTTGCACTTGCTACTCAAAGAGAAATAATATAAAGCATAGTTCACAGGCATAACACATAATGGATGATCAAAAAATAGTTTTCTCTTTACCTCCCCTATTATAGAACCTTAAAGTTAATGATCATATCAAAATGTGATAACCAGGCATAAGGAATGACAGGTTTCCCCTTTCTTCCATGACTCTGTTTTTTTCTGTTCACATATGTCATCTTTAATATTTTTTTCTGAAAATATTTTTTGAATTGTTATGTGTATTAAGATTAGGTCCAATGCAAATGATAAGAAATCTTCAAATAATGTTGCCTAAACAAAAATAGAAGTTTACTTTTCTTTCTGTTGATGAAATCCAACACTGTTGCGGTACTAATGAAATCAGAGGCCCAGGCTTATTCCTTCCTGTTTCTTTGTCATGTGTAGCTTCCAGTCCCATGGTCATCCCCATAGTCCAAAGTGGCTGCCAACGCTCCAACCATTTCATCTGATTTCCATCCAGCAGGAAGTATGATAGGATAAAGAATCAGAGACAAAGGGTATTCATCTTTTTTTTTTTTGTCATAATAAAGGTTCTCACATGACACTTTCATTTATATCCTTTGGCAAGAACTTAATCAGATGACACCGTCCAGCTGCAAAAGAAACAAGGAAATGGTCTAATTTCTCAGAAGCTTTGTACTTAGCTAAAAATTAGACATTCTATTAATACGTAGAAGGAAAGAATGGGTATTGCAGAACAACCAATAATCTCTACCAAAATAAGTAATCCTTACTTTAATTTGATCTCTCTTTGATTATAGCCACTGATCATTTGACAGGTTGAATAGCCAATATATAACTGGAAAAATCCCTTAAATACATATCTGAAATTCATAGGGAAGCTCACTGAGCTGTGTAGGCTCCTTGTGAACCATTTTGCTATATGTTGGAAGCTGGGTTGTTCTTGGAGGAAGAAGAAACCACATGACAGAACGTAATGCACCAGACCAAGTCCAGATGAGGATGCAGAAGGGAATCAGTGACTGGGCATGTTAATTGGTGAGCTGCAAGGAAGGTCTGGAAAAACAATTATGTCTAGAGAAACACTAGAGAAACAGCACCCAAACCATTCCATTGAAAATATTCAAGAGCAGAAATTTTCAAAGTTATCGGTGCCTTTAATACACAGAGAAAACTCAAACCCATAACTTGGCCAGAGTCCTACCACAGGTCTGGCTTACTTCTAATTAAACTGAATTTTTGTTTCCATTAGGATCTCTTTATGTAAATGGAAAAGTATGACAGAGGGAGGATTTTTAAATTCTTGTTGTTGTAATACATATGTGTATTTGAAGGAAAAGAGAAAAGATTAATCATTTTATTTTATTTCTTTTTTTTTTTTTTTTTTGCGGTACACAGGCCTCTCACTGCTGTGGCTTCTCCCGTTGAGGAGCACAGGCTCCGGACGCGCAGGCTCAGCGGCCATGGCTCACAGGCCCAGCCGCTCCGCGGCATGTGGGATCTTCCCGGACCGGGGCACGAACCCGTGTCCCCTGCATCGGCAGGTGGACTCTCAACCACTGCGCCACCAGGGAAAGCCCTAGTCATTTTATTTTTATGAGATTTGATTGGGAGTGGGAATACTTTGGAAAACTTAAAAGAAATTCAGGGATGCTCTATTCTAGCTCTGCTTCAGGAAAACTAAGCCCTTGGTCATAGTAATGATCTAGGGTTTTGGCCTGGGCTGGGTGGGAGGTTAAAGGTGAAATATCTGGCTGACCTCTGAACTATGCTTAGAGGGATTAGGATAGAAGCATGTAGGGCTATGGGGTTGTGGGAGAGAGAATAAATCAAGAGGACAGAGTTAATGAAATTTAAGTATAGAGAAGATGGTTATACAACCATTCTCCAGTTTTACTTCAGCAAGAATTATCTGGGGTGTTATATAAAGTACAGATTCCTGTGACCTCTACCTACCTCCTCACCAGGGATTTGAAATCAGCATCCTTAACCAATACCCAGGGGAAAAATTATTAAATGGGTTCCCTGAAAGCTATCTAGGGGGAAGTTTACACAAGAAAAATGAAGATGCAATTCTGGGGGAATTACTTAAAGCACACCATTGTGTGTTGTGTGTGTGTTTATGTCTGTATGTATGTTTATGAGCGTATGTTTATGTGTATGTTCTTAGAAAAACAGCATGATATATACCATTCTTTCTCTAGTAATACCTTGCAGAAATTGGAGCAGAGTTAATTTTTAATAGTATATTTAATATGTTGCCTTTTTAAATTTATTTATTTGTTTATTTTTGCTGCATTGGGTCTTCATTGCTGCACGTGGGCTTTTTCTAGTTGTGGTGAGTGGGGGCTACTCTTCATTGCGGTGTGCGGGCTTCTTGTTGCAGAGCATAGGCTTCAGTAGTTGTGGCACTCAGGCTCAGTAGTTGTGGCTCGCAGGCTCTAGAGTGCAGGCTCAGTAGTTGTGGCCCACGGGCCTAGTTGCTCCGCGGCATGTGGGATCCTCCCGGACCAGGGCTCGAACCAGTGTCCCCTGCATCAGGAGGCGGACTCTCAACCACTGCGCCACCAGGGAAGTCCAATATGTTGCCTTTTTAAATGAGAATTTAATATCATACCTTCCAATGCTCCAGCAAAAACAAAACAGAGGATCCACAAATTTAATAAACACTATGTCCTAGGTACTATTCTTATAGCTTGTTTTATCTCCATACACACCCTAAAATGTGGTTATTAATATTATTCATAAGCTACATATTTTTAAATATAAAAATAAATAAGGTACAAAGAAGTCAGGTGACATGCCCAAGTCACACCTTTAGTAAATGACAGTTTGGCTCCCAGGCTTTCTACCACTAGACTATCCTGCCTGCCCTCACAGTGTTTCTTGACAATAGAATCCGAAGAACCCACCCGGATGCTAATGGTGTTATTGTTAGATGTTGTAGAAATTAATTAATTTACTAATTAATCATGGGTTTGAACTAATACTAGCCACTTTGCGGACATACAGATGAATGTCAAGCTCCTTGGTGAGGAAAACATGAGTAAATCAATGGTTAAAATTCACTCAATGCTCAGTGCTGTAGGCTAAGTCAGGGTGTGGTGTGATGGTGAGATGGAGAAGGCTCGCCCACCTCACCTTGGGAGGATTGGGAGTGATTTGGAGAGGAAAGGATATTCCTGAGAAAACTCCCATGGCAGTTCATAAGGTTGAGCAGCAGCTAGTCAGGCATAGATAGGATGGAGAAACCTTGGGATAGTGTGTGCAAATAAGTGGGGGAATGAAAGAGCACAGGGCTGGCACCGAGTTTGGAGGGGCTACACACAGAGTAGAGGCAAAGATGTGAAACCACGAATATCTTTGCTATTCATGTTAAGGTGGAGCATTATATGGTTAAAGTCAAGGATAATATTTGCGAGCTCTCAGCAAAAACCAAGTAAAGGTTGATAAAGATTTGAGTGGTGGTGGAGAAAGGATTAATAGGGGAATAGCCTAAACGGGGTTTCCCACCATGTTTCAGTAAAATGGTTCTTTGATGAAGCTAATTTAAAAATGGTGACTATTCTGTATTTTAATTCTTTAAAGGTTTCCTCAAAACCTGAAATTACAAAATATGCTAGATTTGCATGATGTAGCATTCTCCAAATGTAGCAACCCCAGAATGTTTTCTTTTTCTCCTCTTCCTTCTCCTTTTCTTCCTCCTTTTTTTGGGTAGCACCTATTAACATACCAGAAAACTTATACTCAACGCAGTACAACTAAGTGAAAATCTAGCCATGAGGGATATTAGGACATTAAAATCTTTGGGACTCGATGACTCTTCATGTTGGGGAGAATTAGTGAACAACAGCAATGCCGTTTATGGAAACTGATAATACAAGAAGTAAATGTGGATGTCAGGGGAGATTCAGTTTTTTTTTTTTTTTTTTTTTTTTTTTTGCGGTACGCGGGTCTCTCACTGTTGTGGCCTTTCCCGTTGCGGAGCACAGGCTCCGGACGCGCAGGCTCAGCGGCCATGGCTCACGGGCCTAGCCGCTCCGCGGCATGTGGGATCTTCCCAGACTGGGGCATGAACCCGTGTCCCCTGCATTGGCAGGCGGACTCTCAACAACTGCGCGACCAGGGAAGCCCCTGAGATTCAATTTTTAAGTTACTGAATTTAAAAGGCTTGAACAACATATAACTGGACACACCTGTGTCTACTATGTGTTCAAAACATTTTATTTCAATTTCAATAACTAAGTTAATAAAATCTACCTGTCTACATTTCTACACATATGCATGTATACATATGTATTTATCTGAGGTACATACTATATACATTATAAGAATGAGAGATTATTGAACATGCATCTATAAAGGGTCAGCTCCTTCAATAAGTCGTTTCTTTTCTTCTTTTTTTTTTTTTTGGCGGTACGCGGGCCTCTCGCTGTTGTGGCCTCTCCCGTTGCGGAGCACAGGCTCCGGACGCGCAGGCTCAGCGTCCATGGCTCACGGGCCCAGCCGCTCCGCGGCATGTGGGGTCCTCCCGGACCAGGGCACGAACCCGTGTCCCCTTGCATCGGCAGGCGGGCTCTCAACCACTGCGCCACCAGGGAAGCCCTCGTTTCTTTTCTTGATACTGTTTACATGTACGTACACACACAAGCACACACAATCTTGATAAAAGTAATGTTTTTCAAATTGTAAACTTGAATAAATTAAAACTCAATATCCTCAACAAGTTAAATTTTGGAAAATTCATGTAATAAACTTGTTTCTCCACAATAAAACATTGAGGAGGCATTTTGCAGTGGTAAAAAAATATATATATATATATACTATTTATTCCCATTGATATCACTCAGAAAGAGCACAATAGTTTGTCAGAGTGATGTCAACCATGAAAAATTCCAATTCTGAATAGTCATCTTTTGAGAAAGATAAAAGTAATGGAAATATTGGCTCAAAATTGAAATGCCCCTAAATTCTGTAACATTAATGAGATATATATCATAGAAAAGTGGGTTTCACCCGCATAATCCCAAGTGAGCAGGTCAAATTGTTCATACAGACTAAATGTAACTTTAGAGCTTTTCTTGGAGCAAAAATTACACATATTTATTTGGGCACCTACCTAACTTGGCAATATAACTCAGTCTAGAATCACATACATTTTAAAGCATAAAAGATAAGGAAGAATAAGAAAAACAGTGATCATGCACTTGGAATAAACTCATTTAGTAACCAAGGATAGAGAAACTCTTAAAGATTTTAGACTTAGTCATTGAAGTTTCATGTATTTGATTCTCTTTAAAAGCCCCCTGTTCCCTCCTTTCTGCCTGTTCTTGGTTCCTCCAGGCTCAGTACATATGCTCAGTTTAGAGGAAGAACTGAATAGGAAAGAAAATCTTTAAAGATGATTAGCACAAAAATGAGGCTTTCTCACAGAGATATTCAGAAGAATTGAAAGGACAAAGTTTAAACAGGGGCTCTTTGGAGAGAAAATGGGTGGTTACGTAAAACACTTTTTATATTTGGATAAAGTTCTGAAATATTTGCCTTTATTTTCCATTAATAGGGAAGCTATACTTACTATAAAACCGAAAAGCATTAAGTGCTATTTTATTGGTTATTAAAGCAGTATTAGCTACTTTATCAAATTTTATATGTCTAAGTATAATTGAATTTGTAAAATAGTAGCTTTTATTTGTAGAATTTTAACAAAAATGCCTATTTTTGATAAATCCATAGACCTAATCATAGATACAGTTAAGTACCAGAAAGCACACTATATCCACTGACACAGGCATGGCTTCTAATCACAGCTTTGTCACTCACTTGCATCTGCCATAGGGCCAAACAGTGAATTACCCTGGTCTGCTTTTTCCATCTACAAAACTGGGAGTGGGGGTCAGCAGAGGTCTTCCCGCTTGACTGTACATGGGAAATATCTTGGGAGGTTTAGAAAAATGCAGATTTCCAGAAAATTCCTTCCTGATTTAGGTGAGTTTGGAAATCTGTTTTTTAAATAATTACTCCATATTGTTTAACCAATAACCAAATTTAAAGAACACTGGATTCAGAAGACGTCACATTTTTACTTTCAAAATTCCATAGTGAATATTCAAAGTATTAACATTTTGAAAAAGGGAGGGTATAAACAAGGAATTCTTGTTTAACTTACGTATTTGATACTTTCTACAAAATGAACTGGTTTTGGGTTAGAATTCATCCTCAAATTTTTACTGCTAGTTACAGAGGTTAAAGCTTATAATTGTTTTGAGGAAGAACGGTCCTGCCCATCACTTGTTCTGGAAGCACAATGCCACCAAAGGGGAGCACATACAAACATCTTGCATCCAATTACGTGTGTGAGTAATTCCACCTCTGTGAATTTAAACTAAGGAAACTATCAGGATAGAACATGATGAAGAGATATAATATAGGAAAGTTTTTTTTTTTAAATGGGAATTAAATGAAACATACAAAACATGACTTAAATCATTGTTTCTCAAATAACCTGGATAGCTTGGTTAAAAATAAAGATTCTCAAGACTCTTTTCTTGGAGATTCTAATGCAGTATGTCTAGGGTAGGGCTATCACTGTATATTTTTAAGCAGTCCTCCAGGTGATTTTTATGATATGGTAAATTTGAGGATCATTACATTTAGTAAAATGACACTAAGAAATGAAATGCCATATAGCAATTAGAACAATGGTGTATATATAGTGTCATGAAAATTATAAGGATATATACTAGGTTTTTAAAAATATTAAATTACACAAGTATAGTGAGAACCTGTTTTTGTTAAATAAGGTATCATTTTATTGGAAAGGTCCAGAAGAATTTAGTAATGTTATCTCTGACAGGAATGAGGGAGATTTTTGCATTTCTTTCCTTTCTATTTATCTCCTTAAATTCATTTTTCAACAATTAACATGCATTACTGGTGTCATTTTTTTTTAATTAAAAGAGAGAAAGAAACCAAAGAAGAGGTGTGCTGGGCTGGCATCTTGAATTGCTATACGTTTTAGAGGCAAGGCGTTAACTTTGAGGCTTATTAAATACAGACTAATGGACAGAGGTGCCTGGCACTTCACCTGCTTCCCCAGAGTTGACTGCAGGCAGTCCCTGCCCTGATTCTTCCACTTAACACTTGTGTGTTCTCCTGGAAGTTCAGCTCTGGCTATATCCGAAAATGCTTTTCCAAAAGCAGTTGGAAAGAAAGATCCTACTCCAGCGAAATAATAAGTTCCAGCTCAATTTCCACTAAATGACTACTTTTAGTAAAGATTTTTATCTTAAGTAAACTTAATTCTTGTCCAGCAGTAAATCTTTAAAAATATATTTATTTCGCCCTTTGCCATTCAAGCCTATTTCTGTTTGTTTGGATCTGAGTGGAGACGGAGAACAGCTGAACTTCAGTCCTACACAAAATGACCCTTATTACACAGGTTCAACAGAATTGGGCTTATAGTCAGTTTCAACTGAACAATTTCTTTCCTCTAGAAAGAATAGAAAGAAGCTTATTTGCATTAAAAAGCAAGGCTTTGATGGATTTTATTTTCTACAGCCCACTTTTTTTTAAACATACGTAGTTATGCCCAAGAAAATGTAAAGATGAATGAAACCCTTCTGAAATGCATCTGTTGTAAAACAAAATATTTTGGCAAGTTGCTTTTAGGGTTCAGAGATTAACTACATACACTTTTGTGAAATGCTTTGAAGATAAAAAGCATTTTCTTAAAGCTTAATATTATTATTCTAATTAGTATTATTCTTTTAAGCATTCATTACAAAAAAAACCCCACTATACATATTAACCAGCTTAGTAGCAGGCATTTATTTTCTTTTTTTAACTCAAAAAAGCAGGTGATTCAGTCTTAAAGCATGTCCTTGCTCTCTACATGGAATTTCTCAATTGCTTAGAATTTTACATAATTTGTAGGCATTACATTAAGGCTTGAGAACTATTAAGAGTCCAGCTTCTGTTGTAAATTTACAGTTTGTGACTCATCAAAATTGTTGAAATACCTCAGCTCATATTCTTTGGAAGTTTAATACTTTTTAACCTGAATGTTCAGGTACATGGGAGTCAATATTCATTTGAAAAAGTTCATCCTTTTGTTTTTTTGACTATGTAGACAAAGCCAAAAGAAAAGTTTATTCCATGATAAATTAATTTGTAGATGCATAGAACTCAAAGGTCAAAGGACACTATATTCAATGGAAATAAGTAGAGTTGATACAAATCAACTCTTTTCTTCCTCCCTTGTGGTCAAGGGAGAAAGCACACAGCTTTCTTCAAGCACATTTCTTTTTACCTTTTCAACTGAGATCATCCCTACGTAGTGATTTTCAGGGGTCAGATAAGTAGAAAAATGGAAACTGTATGATCACTGTTCCTGAAATCACCAAATGAGTACAGTAAATATAGAGATTAATCATGGCCATGAGTCAATGCCGGGGGCCGGTTAGCAAGTTAAATCCCTACCAGGATTTTCAATAGAATTATGCAGTAGCACAGACTACAGTAGTCTCACCAAAGAACTAGGCTAGGCTTTTTAAAGTTCACAATGATGTCACCTTCCAGGTATGATTAGATACAACAAATTATTTTGCTCAAGATCCCACTCTTCCCCCCTGCAAAAAGAAAGTCCATTCCAAAAAAAGTAATCGAAATCAAACAACTTAAACATATTCCTGTGACCCTGCCTATAAAGTTGTGATACTGGAGCATTATGTTTCTCTCTACCAGTACTCTCATCTCAAGAATCTTATGAATTACCTCTGCTAGGACACATCTCTGCACATCTCATGTGAAAGGGATAGGTTCCACTGCATTAGTAAATGGATCAAAGTGTTATTGGTAGTCAAGCAAAGAATCAAAGGGAAAAAAGGAGCTGTTTATATAATGCAGCATCTGATATGCTCAAGCTAGGAAAGAATGGCCACTAGTGAGATGCCAGGAGAAAGAAACCAGGGCCTATTGGACCATTCCTAGACACAGTAATTCTACATACTTTTTTTTTCAATGTTCATTGAATACATGCTTGTTGGTGCCAGCCATGTGCTTGCAGAGTGCCAAGAACTAAAAGATTTAATGTTCTATTTCCAGTCAGGACAGTGCAGGAGACACACACATACATATGTGTGAGTATATACATACATACACACACACACACACACACAAACACACACACACACACACACACAGAATGAAAGATCATCATAAAATATGACAAGTTTTACAATTGAGGCATAGGTATGGTCTAACTGTTCTCCAGGAGATTGGGGAAGGCTTCACGGGAATTAATATTTTGAATAGGTTTTAAATGCTGGATAAGAGATTTTTGGGTTCTGTTTTAAAATTTTCATTTCAAACCTTTTTTATGCATATAGGAAAGAGCACAGGCTACCTGATGAATTTAGAGAAAATGTACCCACCCATGTAAATACAATCATGATCAGAATATTAAACATTACCAGCACCCCATGACTCTTAAGAATTCTCTCCCAAAACTTTCCCTTTCCCCCAAAAGATAACCCCTATTCTTACTTCAACAATTGTCAGATAAAGAGTAAAAGAATATAGGCAGAGAAAATGTCTCATTCCAATATCAGGAGATAAAAATGAAGATAAATATTTGGAATAATGGGTGCATAATGTATATGTATGGGTGGAATAATCTATGGACTTGAGAAGTTTCAGTGCTAAGCACTGAAAGCAGTGCTTAGCATTTTATTATTTTATTTATTATTTTCAATTTATCATACAGTGAAATTGGCTTCCTTTTTTGGTATGGTTCTATGAATTTTAATACATGTGTAGATTCATATAATCATCATCAAAATTAGGATCCAGAATAGTTTCATTACCTCCCCAAACTTTCCTCCTGCTATTACTTTATAATCAGATCTTCTCCCTACCTCCAAACCCTATGAACCAATGATGAGCTCCTCGTTACTTATAATGCATCTGAGGTTAATCCAAGCTATTGTGTGTATCAACAGTTCATTCTTTTTTATAGCTGACTGCTATTTCACCTTATGAATATACACAGTTTTTTCATCCATTCACTTGTTGAAGAATAATTGGTTTCCAACTTGGGGGGATTATGAATAGAGCTGATATAAACACTCTTGTACAGGTTTTCATGTGAACATAAATTTTCATTCCTCTAGGATAAATACTTGAGGGTGGAATTGTTGGGTCATGAGGTGTTTAACCTTATAGAAACTGTCACGATCTTTTGTGCAGTGATTTTGTCAGATTTGCTTTATATATTTAGATGTTCTGCTATGAGGTGCATACACATTTATTGTTTATGATTATTGTGTCCTTCAGTGAACTGACTCCTTTATAATGATGCAACAATCCCTCTCTGTTACTAGTAATAGCCCTTGTTCTGAAGTCTAATTTGTTTGACATTAATGTAGGCACTGAATATTTTCATCAGGATCTGCATGGTATTTCTTTTCTATCCTCTTATTTTTTTATTCTATTATATTCAATATAATTATATCAGAAGTGAGTTTCTTGTATACAAAATATAATGGAGCCATTTTAATCCTTTCTGTCACCCTTTGCCTTTTAATTGTTTTGTTTAGATCATTTACATTTAATGTAATTTTTTATATGTTTGGATTGAAGGCTGCCATTCTATTATTTGTTTTCTGTTTGTACTCTGTGTTTTCATTCTCATGCCTTTTAGGGGATTAAACATTTTTTGTATTTTGTTTTAACTTTTAGTACTTTTTTTACTGCATCTCTTTGAATAGTTTTACTTTTTGATTATTGTAGAGATTATAATATAAAAAATCATACTTTTCACATTCTACTTAGAACCTCTGTTTAAATATTTTAAGTGGAATGTAAAAATCTTATGTCTGTTTTTTTAATTACCTTCTCCCCTTTATTTTACAGTGATCTTATATATTATATGTATGTACTTTATAAATTCCATGAGTAAATATTTTAACTTTTGCTTGCAACTGTCAATTACATCTTAAGGAACTCAAGAGAAGAATAGTCTATTAGATTTACCCAGATATTTACCACTTCTGCTGCTCTTCCATCTTTTCTGAGGCTTCAGGTTTCATTCTAGAATCCCTACCCTACTGATTGAAGAACTTCCTTTATCAGTTCTTTTACAGCGGGTCTTGTGGCAATGAATTCTCTTATTTTCTTTATTTCACCTTCGTTTCTGAAGAATATTTTTGCAGAATATTGAATTCTAGGTTGATTGTTCTTTGATTTCACTTTAGCACTTTATACATGTCATGCTATTTCCTTCTGACTCATGGTTTTCTAAGAGAAATTCATTGAAATTCAAATCATTTTTCCCCTATAGATAGTGCCTTTTTTTCTGGTTGTTCTCAAGGTTCTTTCCTTTGTCTTTAGTTTTCAGTGGTTCAATTATGATGTGACGAGAAGTTTTTTTTATAACACTTATTAACCGTTACACACACTTTACCACTTGATTACTTACTGTCTTGCATTTTTCTGCAGTTGTTTCCTGAACAGAAATTTTGTCTTTTTAGTCATATTTCAAATATTTGAGGACAGAGACCAGAATTTTTTTCTTCTTTATTTCCTACAGTACACAGTAGTTACACAACAGAATTCTCTCCATTGGAAATGGATTAATAGACTGTTTCTTGGACAACAAGATACAGTAACAGAATGCAGTGTATCAGAATGTATCTTGGCCAAGACAGGAGGGAGGATATACCTTTAACTGAAGCCAGGGTGGGCTGGAGAAAATACCCAACATTAAGTCAGTCAGCCAAGTGTTGATGGCAGAGAGAGATAACAAAGCTTAAGTGTGAACCAAGCTGAAATAGATGTAGAACATTCCCTTTAGAATAGAGCTTTTCTCTGACTATTAAAGGATAATTAGTCTTTGCTACAAAGATCAAAGGAACTCAAGACTGTGGCTATAGATACTAAACAGACAACACACTGACCACTTATGTTTCAACTTGTAGAGCATATCAGAACAAATCTATCTCTCTTTAGTCATTCTCAGTCATTATAGGTACCATTAGCAGGATCATCTTGGAACAGGAAAGAAAAAAAGGGAATATGTATGTGCACATATAGAAACTAAAGCTCTATGATTCAGCTTTCAAAATTTCTGCTTCTTTAAATGCCATAGAAGCACAAATATGCATCAGTTTTCCATGTTTTCTAGTATTCTGAATTTACCCATTTTAGCATTTTGATATTGTACTATTATCTTTTTATATGTCTGTGTCATAAGGTCAAGAACCACATCTCATTTTATCTTTTTAACCTTAGCATATAGTACAGTGATTGGTACTAATTAATTAATGTATATTCAACAAATATTTATTGAGCAAAATAAAAAAAATGTCCTAGAGGATTCATTGAGAATTCAATAGCTAGCAACGTGCACAATGAGATTTGGTTGAAATGAACTATATTTTAGAATATATCTATACATAAAGAAAAACAACATGTGAAAATATAAGTAATAATAAGATAAATCAGAGTACTTATCAAATAACTATGAAATATCCTGTACTGATTACTGAAAAACATAAAAATAATTATATTAAAATAATCACATCCTTATCAGATATTTTAAAAAAGGAGTAATAGTGACCTAAGCAAGTAATTGAAGAATAAATTTTACGGAACTTCCCTGATGGTGCAGTGGTTAAGAATCCACCTGCCAATGCAGGTGACACAGGTTCAAACCCTGGTCCAGGAAGATCCCACATGCCTCGGAGCAACTAAGCCCATGCACCACAACTACTGAGCCTGTGCTCTAGAGCCCGCGAGCCACAGCAACTGAGCCTATGCACCTAGAGCCTATGCTCCACAACAAGAGCAGCCACTGCAATGAAGAGTAGCCCCTGCTCACTGCAACTAGAGAAAGCCTGCACACAGCAACGAAGATCCAATGCAGCCAGAAATTAATTAATTATTTTTTAAAAAAAGAATAAACTTTACCTACCACTGAGAATCACCTACTGTTAAAGACAGTAAACATAGGGTTTGGAAGTATGGACTCCAGAGTCAGACCGTATGGGTCCAATTTCTAACTCTGCCATGTACTAACAGAGTGACTTTAAATGGTGCCATGCTGAAAGAAAAATACTCACATTATTTTTCTCTCTACACCTTGTCCATACTCTTAATACTTCTGGTCACCAACTATGTAGGGGTTTTCCCATGACAAGCAATTCTCTAAGTCTCTGTGTATGACAACTAAGCGTCCTACAATTTGACTTAATTCTGACACTACCTACCTGGAGATTCCACAGATTAAGGGTTCAGTCCCACAAGACATCCACACTTCCACCCCAGCCACAGATACCAATCACAAGTAGTAGGTCCTTTGGTCACCCACAGCTTCTCTCTGACTTGGATACAAATTGGAGGTTCCCACAATCCTCCTATCAGGCTCTATAATTTGCTAGAATGACTCACAGAACTCAGTATGGCTCACCAAATTCAGGAAAATAGATTACTTATTTTAATCACCTTTTTATTATAAAAAAATGCAACTTACATCTTTGACATAAATTGTGGCAATGATTTTTTTTGGATCTGTCTCCTAAAGCAAGGGAAATAAAAAGCAAAAACAATCAAATGGGGTCTAATTAAACATAAAAGCCTTTGCACAGTGAAGGAAATCATTGATAAAATAAAAAGACAACCTACTGAATGGGAGAAAATATTTTCAAATGATATGACTGATGAGTTAATATCCAAAATATATAAACAACTTATACAACTCAATATCCAAAAAAAAAAAAATCCCGAACAATCCAATTTAAAAAAAAAGGGGGGTGGGGTGGGCAGAAGATCTGAATAGACATTTTTTTCAAAGAGGACATACAGATAGCCAACAGGCACATGAAAAGATGCGCAACACTGCTAATCATCAGAGAAACACAAATTAAAACCACAGTGAGATATCACTTCACACCCGTCACAATGTCTATCAACAAAAAGAACACAAGTAACAAATGTTGATGAAGATGTAGAGAAGAGGGAACCCTCATTCACTGTTGGTGAGAATGTAAATTGGTGCAGCCACTGTGGAAAACAGTATGGAGGTTTCTCAGAAAACTAAAAAATAGAACTACCATATGACCCAGCAGTTCTACTTCTGGGTTTATATCTAAAAAAAAGCACACATTAAAAAAGATACACACACCCCAATGTTCATAGCAGCATTATTTCAATTGCCAAGATATGGAAGCAACCTAACTTTCCATCAACAGATGAATGGATAAAGAAGATGTGGTATAAATATACAATGGAATACTACTCAGGCACACACACACAAAAAAAGAATGAAAATTTGCCATTTGAAACAACATGAATGGATTTGGAGGGTATTATGCTAAATTAAATGAGTCAGACAGAGAAAGACAAGTACTGCATGATATCACTTATATGTGGAATCTAAAAAATACAACAAACTAGTGAATATAACAAAAAAGAAACAGGCTCACAGATATAGAGAACAAACTAGTGGTTACCAGTGGGAAGAGGGAAGGGAAGGGGTGAGGGAGGTAGGTGTAGAAGATTAAGATGTACAAACTCTTATGTATAAAATAAATAAGATCGAAGGATATATTGTGCAACACAGGGAATATAGCTAATATTTTTATAATAACTGTAAGTGGAATATAAACTTTAAAAATTGTGATTACTATGTTGTACACCTGTAAATTATATAATATTGCTCATCAACTATACTTCAGTAAAAAAATAAAATCCAAAAAAAATAAATATGTTGAGGAAGAAAAAATCATACAGCTCAGGAAATGCCAGATGGAAGAAATGCGTAAGGCAAGGTATGGGAGAAGGGGCACAGCACTTCCATGTCCTCTCCAGACAGGCCACCCTCCCAGCACCTCCACATGTTCACCAACATAGAAGCGTTTTAAACCCTGTCATTTAGTATTTTTATGGTGGCTTAATTTTTAGGTATGGCTGACTAAACCATTGGCCATTGGTGATTAATTCAAAGTCCAAGTCATCTCCTCTCCTGGAGGTTGGAGCGGTGGGTGCTTCAAGTTCCAACCCTGTAATCACTGGTTAGTTCCCCTGGCGGCCAGCCCAGGTCCTGAAGCTATCCAGGAGTCCACAGCCACCAGTCATCTCATTAGCATACAAAAAGACACAGTGCTTCAGAGAAACCAAAGGTTTTAGGAGCTGTGTGCCAGGAAATGAGGACAGAGACTAAATATTATCAAGAACCAGGGCCAAGACCAAATATATATTTCTTATTATGTCACACAGACACTCTATGTGCTTTAACTTTTCCATCTGTAAAACAAGGATGGTGATAATGGGACCCGATTCATAAGCTTATGGTGATGTAGTGAGGGTTCAAATGGTCATTTACATGGAGTGTAAAATAACTCCTGGCATACCATAAACTCTCTAAGAATTAGCTATTTTTTAATTCTTAATCTGCATTTCTGAGTAAGTGAAAGAAAGAGACAAAAGATGGAAAAGATTACAAATCCTCTGTTTATGTTGAAAAAGTCTGAATAGAAAGAATTCAGGCTTTAATGAAGGAAAACATAAATTTGAGATTTTATAAAGAATTTCCTGACTGAGGGAACAGGGAATAGTGATCTGGTGCATATTAGAATTAACTAATTTATTTTACTAAAAAAAAAAATATATATTTATTTATTTTTTGGCTGTGTTGGGTCTTCATTTCTGTGCAAGGACTTTCTCCAGTTGTGGCGAGCGGGGCCCACTCTTCATCGTGGTGTGCGGGCCTCTCACTATCGTGGTCTTTCCTGTTGCAGAGCACAGGCTCCAGATGCGCAGGCTCAGTAGTTGTGGCGCACGGGCTTAGGTGCTCCGCGGCATGTGGGATCTTCCCAGACCAGGGCTCGAACCCGTGTTCCCTGCATTGGCAGGCAGATTCTTAACCACTGCACCACCAGGGAAGCCCCTAGAATTAACTAATTTATATAGAAACAAAGGAGGCTCCCAGTAAAAGAATGTGAAGAGTGCAAATTATTGGGTTTTATTAGTACTCAGACACTTCCTATGACTTGAAGCTTAATTGATAAGGGGGAAATTTCAAGAGGGGATTATAGGACCCTCTGAAAATAATTCTTTTTTTTGTGAAAAGAAGCCAATATAAGTTGGAATCAAACACAGAGCTTGAGGATCAGAGTAGAATAATGGCTCTGAGTGCTGTGTGCTCATTGTTATTTGAAGCAAACTTAATCTAGCTACCGAAAATAGTGTGCACAATGTAGGGAGAGAAAATAAATTGCATATGCAAGCTACGAGTTTTAAACCTCAATATGTAGCTACTTGCTATTTAAAAGCTTTATATAAGGAGAATTGTTTCCCTACTTATTTAAAGGGGGTTGGGAGAGCGAGGGTGGACAGCAGCCACCAATGGGCCATCCATCCATTAAATGGAGCAGAAAGGGATCAGTTAGGAGAAAACTATCCCATGGAAGCAGCCAGAGGGAGCTGTAATTGGAGGCTACAGAGCTGGGAGTCTAGCAATGCAGGTGGCAGCTTGAGTGGAACTGCTGCAGAATGGCCCTGAAGTGACTAGTGGCAGCCACGAGGAAGGAGGCCAAGTGAGTACAGTATGGGGTAATGATTTAAAGGCAGTTCTGGCAAAAGGGATAAGGTGAAGGGAGCATGCGCTGGAGCAACCTAATGTCAAAAATGGTGACACTGAGAGATTATGAAACATCCGCCTAGAAGGGGGCTAAGGTAATTTTGTAACCACTTGCAAGAGAAGGTAATATGCTTATTGGTGGATATACTCTGATACCCCTGGGAGCATCTCCACTTCCTACAAAAGGGAAGGAATCTGAAAGTGTGTGTGTGTGTGTGTGTGTGTGTGAGAGAGAGAGAGAGAGAGAGAGAGAGAGAGAGAGAGAGAGAGTGTGCACGTGGAACTGAGGTTCTACCTTCACAACTGTCAAAAGTTGGGCATAATATTAATATTTCATTAATTATACCCATAATCTGGAAAGTAAATAACAGGGGAATTTGTCTTTTAGTTAGTAGATGTCTAGAAATATGCAGATGGGGAGTCAAGAGAATGGTATAATGCACATTTACTGAATTTCCAGCTCAGCATTGGAATATCCTTCTGATTTGGGGAACCATCCTATAGACACTGATGGAAATGGTGGTGATGGACATACATATTCTTTCTGTGCACTCCTGGTGACTAAAGAGTCATGTTGTCCAAATACAAATATTCAGATGTTTTGCCTGAGCCTCAAATCTTGAGACTTGGTTGGGGAATTTTTCTCCTGCTTCATGTCATATAGAGAGGAGCAGCAATGCTCATACCTGGATGCTGCCCTGAAGTCCTCCAGGATGACAGCACAAAAAGCAATGCCCAAGCAGAGGATTCCTGAGACCAGGACTTTGACATAGTTCACCGTCTTTGGACCCTCCAAAGCTTTTTTCTGTAGTTTTTGTTTTGATTCTGGAGCTATTAACTTATCCAAAAACTTCTTTTAAGTCCATCAAAGTTTTTTTTCTTTTGTTTACAACAAAGAATCCAAAGACGTAGAAATGGGTAAACCTTATTCATCAGGCATTTGAGCAGTCATAACCAGAACGAAAGCTTGTATCTTATTTCTTTGTCTTTACTGATGGTCTCAAAGGAAAAGTCTAGTGGTATCCTTCTTCACACGAAGCTGAAGGCACAGTCTAGTGCAAGAGTCAGTCAGCTTTCCTGTTCAGGGCAAGGTAGTAAATATTTGAGGATATATGTGGATCTGTGTTGCAGCTAGGGGACTCTGCCCTTGTAGTGTGAAAGCAGCCATAGACCACGCATAAATGAATAAGCAGTATTTACAAAAACACACAGCAAGCCAAATTTGGCCTGAATTTTTCTGACTCCATGTCTAGTAGAATGAACACGGGTCTTGGAAGTGGATAGACCTGGGGCATCCTGAAAAAGTCACTAACTCTTTTGAGAGTCAGTTTCCTCATTCAGAGGTAGGAAAAAAATGGCAACTCATGGATTTCCACTGAGGATTAAATTTCAAGAGAACATACGTTTTAAAATCACCTTGCTGTTTGGTTTGGTTTACACACATTGTTTCATGAAATGTAAGTATATCACATGTTACACTAAATAATTAGTTATTATAATATAATATTTTCTGAAAAGTCAACATTAATTTGTGCACAGCACATGTTCACACACACTCTCTCAAGCATTCATATAACTTCCCAAAGAAGAGTTCTTATCTAGAACCAATCTCCAAATAACAGTCTTTATCCTAACTTTGAGTAGGGCTATTATTTTTTGTCGCTCCACCCATAAGAAGTCTCCACAACCTGAAAATACTCCCAGAGATAATATTTCATAATGTTGGCAGGGCAATTGGCTGGAAGTTCTAGATATTCCAATACTGAGTCTCTTTGATATATATTTTAATTCCAGGCATGAGGAAAGTTGCTATTAATTTGCAACACATATGTGATAAGGGGGAAAGTTTTAAAATATGTTCACAGAATGGGCTGTGCAAAGAGATACTAATTAAAAGACTGTGGCAGTTTTACCTCAGGAATCCAACAGATTTTCTGATTGGCTATCATGGTGCCTACTTCATGCAAAGTGCAGAACTGAGAAAAATGCAGGCAATGGGTCTGTGCTACTAAATTTATTGGAAAAAAATTTTCCTGCCCAGAACCGTCACTTGCACTATCAAATCATCAATTACATGTTCAATTCACAGTAAACAGTGTCTGCTAATTACATAACACTGTGTTAAATTCAGTCCAAATGGTAGGATGAACATATGAGATTGATTTTCAGAACTGTATGAGCTGGTTATTTACAGTTGATTAGTGAAGACAGAATATGGTGCAGAAATTGATACGTTAACTTAAGGACTTCTTTTCTTCTCCAATTCTGTGAAATTGCTCATGTTATCCTAATCTTAAAAGATCTATATTAGCCTTAACCAGAAATCTTATCACATAAGGGATCCAAGGAGGGCTGAAACAGAGAATAGCGCATAACTTAGCCTCAGCGGCAATCTCTTGTTACAGTATAATTGCTGTCTCCTCAAGTTTCAGTAAATGTGTTTACTAGATTCCTCCTGGTAAGAAAGCTTCCCACTCAGTTGCTTCTGTTTTTATTCTAAAATCTCAAATCTAAATTTCTAGATTTTCAAATCTTTTCTAGTCTTTTTTTTTTTTTAATTCCAATCTTGGAGTCCCATCCTGTATTTTTTTCTCTGTAAGCTCAGTCTTTGTTTTCCTCCTGATTTTTAAAAGAAAATTCTGTTAGCCTTCTAACACCCTCCTCCTCGTGGCCAGAGTGTTAGCCTACCTAGAGGACAGTGACGTGAAAGAATATCCAATATTTATTTAGCACGAGTGCTGGTGAATGTTATATGTCAACTTGGAAGGTATTTTTGCATGAGATTAGAATTTAAATCAGTGAACTTTGAGTAAACAGATTGCCCTCTGTAATGTGGGTGGGTCTCACCTAATCAGTTAAAGGACTAAATAGAACAAAAAGATAGGCCTTCCCAAGTGAGCGGAGATTCTCCAGCAGACTGCCTTGTGACTTTCTCTGCAGTACTGGTTCTCTGGGTTCTCCAGTCTGCCACAGTGCAACAGGGTCACAGGTGGGCTGCACATGGGCTACCAGGCCGCTGCCCAGCAGAAGAGGGAGGTGTTGCTGGTTTCTGCACCTGCCATGTGCTTCTGGTATGGCTGACAAATCCCTGACCCACCTTGAGCTGACCTCGCAAAGCCAACATCAGCTCCAACCTCACTGACATTGGCTGCCCCACAGCAAAATCCAAACCCAAGACAGCCCAGGCCTGGGAGGAGCCTGAAGATATAGGACACCCTTTATTGCTCTGAGAATTCTTAAGAGATTGAGTAAAGGAGTGATGTGACCCTGAGGCTAGGAGGGAAGTCAAAGGCTGTGGGAAGATGCCACTGGGTACAAGGCAAGGCACCAGGAAGGAGGCAGCCAAAAGGAACAGCTTCCTAGGATCTGCCCTACAAGTGTGGCTGGAGCCTGCTTATCAGGCCTGTTCCCAAAGGGCAGCAGATTTGCACTTACCAGCCTCCATATCGCTTGAGCCAATTTCTTATAATAAATATCCTTTTATACATGTTCACATCTTATTAGATCTGTGTCTCTGGCGAATCCTGACCAACACTATACATACATTACATATAAATTCTCTTCTATGTGGTCTATTTTGTTTAATTTGTATAACAAACATGTACAATAGATACCATTGTCATGCTTGTTTTTTTATTTTTTAATTTCTGTAGATGGGTAAACTGAGGCACATATTTGCTAAATGTTTGAGGAATATGCTAATAAGATTTGGACATAGGTCTGGAAAACAGTCATTCTTACTCCATATTTATTAATCCTGTGAGGTAGTTATTATTTTCCCCATTTTACAAAGCAGAAAGTTAAGATGAAGAGAGATAAGTAATATGTCCATAATCTGTAACTAGAAAACCATTGCCTCTCTGATTTCAGATTTCCTATTAACTATTGAAACAGATTACTTTTTGCAAAATTAAAAATTCAGAATCTGAGTAAAGTACAGCAACTTTTATATGATATTATGTAAAAATATATTAGGTTCAGTGCTAGTAACATTATAATATATAAAATTCAATTCTGATAGTAACATAAAAATACAAATAAAATTATTTCTATTACTAAGAGCTTTCAGCTAAGCTTTATTGCTCTTGACAGGTAAACTTCAGAAGCATTTGCATTCCATCAGGACATCAGTATTGTGCCCATTCATAATCTTGTTGAGATACATTGTGAGCTATGTTTATATTAGAAAAGAAGACAATAACTATCAGGAAAGTCTTCCAAATGTCTCGATTGTTAGACTTCTGACATTGAGGTGAAGGCAAATTTTTCAGAATACATTTTTCTTACAGCTTCCTAATGTTCTTAGTGGAAAAATTTTCTTGTCTTTGGGGTTGATTTGATTTGTGTTTGGAAATGTCATTACCTAACTTTGTGAGAAGGACTGCTCAGGGATAGTAGGTTTCCAGCAATCTTCAGAATGAGGTCCTCAAGGTGGGGTCCAGTGACAAAATACTAGCGTGTCTCTGACCTGGGACTGGTTGATGAAGTGTGTTGGGTGACTGTTATAGGTTGAATTGTGTCCCCTCAAAAAAGACATGTTGAATATTACAAAAAAGAAAGAAATAATGCCATTTGCAGCAACATGGATGTATCTAGAGATTATCATACTAAGTGAAGTGAGTCAGAAAGAGAAAGACAAATACCATATGATATCACTTATATGTGGAATCTAAAATATGACACAAATGAACATATCTACAAAACAGAAAAAGACTCACAGACATAGAGAACAGACTTGTGGTTGCCAAGGGGGGAAGGGTGGGGAAGGGAAGAACTGGGAGACTAGGATTAGCAGATACAAACTAGTTTATATAGGTATATATGGGATGGATAAACAACAAGGTCCTACTGTATAGCACAGGGAACTGTATTCAATATCCTGTGACAAACCATAATAGAAAAAATATGAAAAAGAATATATTATGTATGCATGTGTATGTATAACCAAATCACTTTGCTGTACAGAAGTTAATACAACATTGTAAATCAACTATACTTCGGTAAAATTAAAAAAAAAAAAAGACGTGTTGAAGTTCTACCACTTAGTACCTCAGACTATAAGTTTGTTTGGAAATAGTTTCTTTAAAGAGGTTCCAATCCAATATGACTGGTGTCCTTATAAAACGGGAAAATCTAGACACAGAGTCAGACGCACACAGAGGTTAGACCACGTGAAGATATGAGGAGTGTGCCATGTGGAGATGGAGGATTGGAGTGATGCACCTACAAGACTAAGAATTCCGAAGATGGCCAGCAAACCACCAGAAGCTAGGAAGAGGCAAGGAAAGATTCTCCTACAGGTTTCAGAGGAAGCATGACTCAAGTGACACCTTAATTTTGGACTTATAGCTGTCAGAACTGTGAGACGATATATATTTTCTGTTGGCCCCATGATTTCTCCATATCCCTAGTTTGTGATATTTTGTTATAGCAGCCCTAAGAAACTAATAGAGTGGGCAGATATTTATTTCTCAGGAGAGAAGGTAATACCATTAGATTCTCCAAGAGATACTTGATCCAAATATATATATAGCCATGATTTTTGAGCAGTTTGGAGAACCACCTGTGCATATTTTTGAATCATAACATTTTTATTTTACGAAGTCTTTCTGAATATTCACTCCAAATATCTGAGTCTATCTGAAATAATTAAGTTGTTTGTTTTTACAAATTACAAATAATTAATACTAGAATAAGCACTTTTCACAAGTTATAGGAAGCAACAGGCCTTTTAAGAGGATGGCAAATATTTAACAATTAAACCAAGTGTTTTATTTAGATTATAAAGTCAACTCATGTCCATATTAGAAAATTGTTAAATATAGAAATTTAGAAAGAAAAGTTAAAAACCACTCTTTACAACTTTACATCTTGGATTATTATATTTTTTGGTGTAGGGCTACTTGTTTTATTCAACTGAATTATCCTGCTGGGGTTGATTTGCTGCAGAAAAGTGGTGAGACAAGAAAAGCCCCGCTGTGCTGGGGACTCTGTGCTAGGAGCATTCCAGTCACTTTCCCTGTGAAAGGATGGCGTAAATATGGTCAGCACCGCTCTCAAGGGGTTGTGTGGATAAGTGAAGGGAAGGCATTTTATTTTATTTATTTTTATTTTTATTTTTTGCGGTACGCGGACCTCTCACTGTTGTGGCCTCTCCCGTTGCAGAGCATAGGCTCCGGACGCGCAGGCTCAGCGGCCATAGCTCACGGGCCCAGCTGCTCCGTGGCATGTGGGATCTTCCCGGACCGGGGCACGAACCCGTGTCCCCTGCATCAGCAGGCAGACTCTCAACTACTGTGCCACCAGGGAAGCCCCCTGGGAAGGCATTTTAGATGTGCTGGGTGTAAGGGAGATGAGGAGAAAGAGAAATATTGAAAAGCATTTATGGATTTCTTTTTCTTTTTTCATGGCAAGGATGGTGGGATCATTTGTGCTACTTCTTAAGGAAACTATAGTAAAGACCATTTTACACACATGCTTGCTCTCATTTCTGCTTGTTTACTTAATATAAGTCCCTAAACAGGGATCCACTGAATCAAAGATATGAACATCCTTATGTATGTGATATTTTTTTCAAGCTGATTTCCAGAAAGATTTTTCCAAATTACATAACAGCAGTGTGTGAAAGTGCTGTTCTCAGAATGCCTTAATCAGCACTGAGAATTATTTTTCTTTAATATGTTCCAGTTTAAGAGGGGAAAATAGAATATCTTTACTTGTATTCACATTTTTAATTATTAGTATGGCAGAATCTTTTATTCTTGTTAGCCATTTTTGTTTATTTTTATGTTTATTCTTTTCCCATTTTTCTCTTGATCTACCTCTTTTCTCTGTGTCACATTTTTTGAAAGAACAAAATAAAACATGCTCATGCAACAATCAAACCCTATAGAAATGCATAAAGATAATACTCCCCCCACAATCCCACTCCTTGAAGTAACATTTGAATGTTTGTACTCTTGCTCACGTCTCCTGTGCTCACATCAACATATACAGGTATATGAACAGGTCTACATTGTGTTGTTATTTTGATTATCGATTTGACTACGTATATCACTCTGTAGCTGACTTTTCACACATTATTTTAGATAGAACCTTCTTCTAGGTCAGTTACCCTGCATCTACTTTCTTCCGTCCCTCCTTACCTTCCTCTCTGTTTTCCTTTTTCTTTCCTCCTCCCTTCCTTACTTCTGTCTTTCCTTCCTTCCTTCCTTCCGTCCTTCCTTCCTCTCTTCTTTCTTCCTTTCCTTTCCTTTCCTTTTCTTTCCTTCCCTTTCCTTTTCTTTCCTTTTTTATAAATAAATGGAACTGTAATTCAAGATGCCATGCACACACATGGAAAAGATGTAACACAGAAACCCAGAAATGCAGTTCAGGAACACGTCAAAGAAGGGAATTTTGTGGAAACATTTGGTAGAGAGTAATTTCAAAGTCATTTTGCTTCTTCACATGGACTTTTTCATGGCATGTACGCATGGGGGGAAGAAGGTAGACCTCTCAGGATACCAGAGTGGCAGAATGTGGAGGCAGCCCAGGCAAGATTCTGCTGACTACTTTCCTGAGCAAAAACTGCAGAGGATAATGGCCCAGGGGCCCGTCAGGAAGACAGGTTCACCAAGGTGGCAAACAGGAACACTCTCTACTGTTCTGAACGGAGAGTACATCTCCAATCTCTCAGAGGGGTAGACCACAAGAAGAGGACCATGGCAGAAGCTTGGGTTTCTATCAACATCAACGTGACTTCCTTTCCAAGAATTCTGAGCTTCTGGACCATCACCTCATATGCCTCTTACCCTTCGCCTCATGGCCACATTCTGGTTTCAGAAATCCACTGCAGCCCTCTTTTGACCTATAAAGCATGACAGCAACACAGCATTAATTCTGCACAGAGAGAAAATTCGGTTTTCTTAGAAACTGAGATATTCCTTATTTTCCATCAATTTTTATTAGTTACTCAGGCACTGACCAACATTTTCTGCTCTAGCCTCTTTAGGTAATTTTGAGTGGTTGTCCTTCTCCCCAACATAATATTGCATATGGGATGGACATTATGTAACAGCTCAGTTATTTGTCTAAAAATAGAATCTGACACTTATTCCAACCAGGCAATTTGAATATGAACCCCTACTTTTGATACTTATTTAAATTTTGCCCCTGCTTCTTAATTAATTGAGGGATATTATTTGATTCTGGGACACTATGAAGGTGAAGTTTATCTGGGTCATCTTTTTTTTTTTTTTTTTTTTGCGGTACGCGGGCCTCTCACTGTTGTGGCTTCTCCCATTGCAGAGCACAGGCTCCGGACGCACAGGCTCAGCAAGCCCGCTCTGCGGCACGTGGGATCCTCCCGGGGCACGAACCCATGTCCCCTGCATTGGCAAGCGCACTCTCAACCACTGAGCCACCAGGGAAGCCCTGGGTCATCTTTTTATAAAATGAATTTATACCCCCTTTACCCATTTCTTTCATTTTAATAGCTGTGTATTATTTCATGAAGTGAATATACTAAAATGTTCAACTCATATCCCTCTTCACTGGTAGTCCAATTATTTCTAGTTCATTTCTTCATTTATTTGTTTGGTTTTGATCATAATAAAAAATGCTGGAAAAAAAACTCACATCAACAAGTACATATAACACTCACACTTTACATACAGGAAACTATATACAGTTGGCCCTTGAACAATGTCAGGATTAGGGGAGCTGACCCTCCGTGCAGTTGAAAATCATCATGTAACTTATAGTTGGCCCCATGATTTCTCCATATCCCAAGTTCTGCATCCACGGATTCAATGGTGCAGTACTGTAGTATTTAGTGTTCAAAAAATTTTGCATATAAGTGGACCCATGCAGTTCAAGTCCATGTTGTTCAAAGCTTAACTGTATATGTCCTTGTGCTCATTGCTTATAGATCTGTAGCAGGAATTCCCTCAAAGGTCAATTCTAAATAAATGACTGGAACTCACATTATCCAAAAGCCAATGAGTTGAGGTGGTAATAGAAAGTCACAGAGGGTATATCAATTTCTGCATACAAAAACAATGGACTTTACAAATTTGCAGAAATCTGGGCATTTTGTATATTCACTGAAACCCATTGCTGGTGTTCCTCAGGAAAACTTTGAGAAGGCTAAATTATGCAAAGAAAACTTTGTGGATTTTGATTTTTTGCTCTGAGCTTGGTATCTGATATAAAGACTTGTTTATCTTTTGAGATATGTAAGGTCTAAAAAACAAGTGGCAGGGAATAGGACAGAAGGAATTTTCTTTTAGTTTGGAGAAGTCTGGAGTTTTGGCCTTAGAACTTTGAGATACTGCAAAGCAAATAAATGAAGAGTGTATTTAAAGTCAATTCCATCTCCAGTTATTTACCATTTAAATTACAGTGGTAGGAAAGCTTCCAAATTAGAAAAAACGCACTTCTGATCAGAGGAAAAAGGAAGGGCAGTGTTTTAAATGTTGATTTTAAATTAGGTCAACGTAGCTATAGTCTGACTAGTTTGGACTTGAACAAATTTAAACATTGAAAGTGGGTACTGAAAGAAAATATTGTTGGTGTTGCAGAGTAGATCTCAATGGAAGGAGGCCGCCTTCAAGGTAGAGCTGAATCAATCACTGTCGAGTTCCTCAAATCTTCCATTCTTAACCAGAAGTGGGCTTTGATATCACCTGGGGATCTTATGCAAATACATGTTGGCCAAATTTCTGATTCAGCAGGTGTGAGGTGGTACTCAGCATGTATATTTTGAAAAAGCTTTTCAAAATACTGTTGTGAGCAATTCTGAATTAAGAACCACAGTCTAAAATATGTTTCTAGAAGTAAGTTCTCTGGATTATCTGAGACAGAATCATCTGAGGGACATGTTAAAAATATGCATTTCCAAATTTTGATTCAATATAACTGGAATGAGGCTTGAGATTCTGGACTTTTTACAGAACCCCTCAAGTTGTTGTGCGAAGTGACGTTTGTGAGACCCTGCACATGTATCATCCAAGAACAGCATTAAAGGAACTTGGTCTCATTGTTCTGACCCATTGCAAATGAGTTGAGATGTAGCCATAAAGGCACCACCAAGTATGAACATTGGTTGTAAAATTTTACAACCTGATATATTCAAAGCTAATAACAGACACATCTTTAAAGAGGAAGGCTGCTTGAACATAACCATGTGTCGGTACTGGTTTTCTAGCAAGTAGTCCAGCCTCCTGATGTCTACATCATACCAGCATAGTCAGTGGGTATCTTTGTTAAGGTGCCTTTTGTTGCAAGTAAAATCAAAGCTAATGAATACTAATTTAAGGAATTAATTTAAACAGTTTAAGTGAGGAAATTCGTCATAAGACAAGTTTCTCTTTTGGAATCCAGAAGCATGAAGTAAAGCCAAACTTGAAGAAATAATTGAAGCAGGACTGGAAAAGCCACATGATTTCTAATGTCTGCTCCTTTCTGCTCTCTGCTTTACTTTTCTCTTTCTGCAGTCCAGTCTCTTCTCGTCCAAACATATGGTAGAAGATGCCACCCAATGGTCTTCAAGTTTACAATGTCTCCAAGGTCTGGTTACTCTTGCAGCTGCCTCTTTTTCCCAAGGTCAAATCTCTGGGAGAGAGAATGCTATAGGACCAGTTTGAGTAAAGATTCCAATTTTGGTCCAATCAAATGTGTAGGAAGAGTAGATTAGAACCATGGCTGCTGGGGCCACTCTTGGCAGTTCCCAAAGTTTAGGGGTTGGGTTTGATTTCTAACCTAAGGATTTTGAGACAACTAAAAATAATGATGATAAGACTAAAATCAGTTTGGGCAAACTGAATACAAGTATACACATGCATACACACAGGCACAATTACAATTTATATAGCACAGATGTGGCCTTGTTCTTTCAAAAATGTCTGTCCCTAAGGGATTTGCAAACCCTCTTTGCCATGTGCCTAGAAGTCTGTATAGGATTTCTGTTCCATGCTGTGACTATTCCATGTTGTGATTTTGATTACTTCCCTGACCTAAAACCAAATGCCTTTTAAATTCCCCAAGGGTGGAGATTTGGTCTTGCTTAACAAGTACAACTACCATAATGCCCAGCACATAGTATGGACTTAAAAGCAATTTGTTGAATAACATGGTTACAGGGTCTCCGAAATTTTGTCTAAAACTCTTTATGTCTGCTTAAGTTTTTACCACAAGAAATTCTCTGTAACTGCCAGCACTGATACTATCAGTACCTCTTCTGGACATCTGATTGGTGGTAGGTTGAATTAGTCTGTGCTTCGCTTGGTTTCCCAATGATCTTTGAAGCTTTGCCTACCTTTCCTTCTCACTCACTCTAACAGTAGCTTCTGGGAGCCCCCTTGGAGGGTTCTGGCATGTTCCCATGGACAGTCCTGAAGATTTCACTTAATTTTCAGAACTTTTCTTTCACTGTTAAGGATTTCTGTTCTCATTAACCATCTGTCCCATAATCACACTTCTCAGCTCTCCAAGTCTTCTAAAATAGTGATACTTAAACTTTATAACTGACCTGAGGAATCTTTTGAAGATGCAGATTCAAATTCAGAAGCTCTAGAGAGACGCCTGGCAGTCTGACTTTCTAACAACCTCCCAGCTAATGCTGTTGCTGCTATGCCATGGACTCCACTTTGAGTAGCAAGGTTCTAAAGACCCTCTCTACAATTTAGCTGTCTTTCTTCAGATTAAAACAATCTCACAATCTATCAGTTTTCTGTGGGGATAGCCTAAAAAGCCTATTTTGCTGGTCTGTGTCAATCCAAGTTACTGAATTCTCTTGTCTCAGTCCCTTTGATTTACCGGTGAATCACAAAGTTTCTAATCTTAATACACTGTGTTGGGGTATTTGTTTTTACTCCCCATTCCCACCATTGTTTTTTCTTAATTGGTGGGAAGAAATAGCTACTTTCAAAATATATTCCTAGGAAGGCTCTGCCCTTTGATAAAATAATTTTATCTTAAGATTCAAAATTTTAAAATATGACTGCAACTTCTACACAGTTTTTTTGTTTTTGTTTTTCTTTTTCCCATGAAGTTGTTTTCCCACATCTTCTCTTAGTTACTTGGGACTGAAAGGGATTTTGTGCATGTAGCTGTGTGTAGAGTGCAGTCTGCCTCTGACTGGCAAAGGAACATCACAGTGGTGAAATTCTTCTCATTCCAACCACCTCATGATCTTTACAGCTGCACAAAAAGGTGACACATGGCATTAGCACAAAGAATGTGGTTCTCAGCTGCAGTGCTGTGCACACTACATGCCAAAGAGAGGTACGAGGTGTGCTCTGATAAATTTGTTAGTAATAGTAGTAAAAGAGCAAACTTTGCAAATAGTTGATTTTTAAATCTGTTACAGTGAATTCTAGTTTAGGATATTGACTATACAATGATGTCATGCTAATTCATTTTCTCATTTGCTTTCTTTTGAGAATTTGGAAAGAGTGAATTTTGTCTTGGATACTGGGATCATGAACATATGATTATCATCTGTCTATCTTTCTACTGCAGAAGATTCAGTATAACTTATTTCACAAGTGCCAAGCAGTTTTATTTTCTCCACTAAAATTTTCAGTTATTTAGGTTCTGTTTGGAAAAATCCAGCCCATGTCTTCTTATGTAACCCAAAAGGAAAAGTAGTTTATTTTTCTCCACAAATATACCCTCTAACTTTTGGGGTACCATTAAAGGGAAAGTTTCCTATAATTTGAGCATGCTCTATCTAAATAATCATGATCTTTCCCCAGCATGCTTCCCTTTCTACTCAATCAGATCAACATCTGACCTTGTGTTTTATGTCAGGCTCTGCTCATAATCCAGTTCATTTCAAGGACACTACTTCTTTTTTTCCACTATATTAAAACACATTGATCTCTCCCATCAGTAAACTCATAACATCCTTTTAACCAACATTACGTAGCAGATGCTCTTTTTCTCTACTAGTCCTGTGTTTGTTAATCTAATTTTTCCAAATAGATTATAGGTATAGATTACTGAGAATATAATCAGGTAATAGATTTGTTTTTTACTGTGCTAGGCCCAAAACAAAGCCATGCTAAAAACTCCATAGCTTATACTTTATTTTATGAATATCAAAACAACTGAAATCCCATCTTTGAAACTAAATAAACAGAACAAATAGTTTAAGTTTCAACTCAGAGAGGGTGAGCTAATTAGAAATGAAATTAATGTGTATGTGGCTTTGTTCATGGTCTCAATTTAGCTTAGTTCAATTCTTATGTCTTCTCTTGTTTGTTCATTGTCTTTGGTAGGGAATGATATCATTCAAATCTACTGATTTAAAGAATTTCTAAAGTCATTTCTGAGACTCAAGGCAGAGCAAGGAATTCTTTGATGCAAAAATATGACTGTAACTTCTACCGAATTTTTTTTCCCTTTTCCTGTGAAGTTTATAGAGAAGATAAAAATCTGGATTTTTTGGACAGAAAACTAAAGGGCTTTTATCCCTTCATCCCTTTTCACAGATCTTAAATAATGCATAAAGAAGAAAATGGAAAATGAACCTTCTCAATATGTGGAAGAGTATGTACACTTTCAATTAGTGAACTGAGACTCTCAACTGACCCTCAAGAAATGTTTTCATGGTGTTACAACTCCTGAAATCTTTTTCAAAGGAAACATGAGTGGGTCAAGCAAAAAAAGAGGAGAAGCATAGTCGCTGTTGAATTTAAAATGTCATACACATAACTTGTAGATTTTCAACTACTACAACAGAAAAGGAGTTTTTTTGGCTTGTGTTTCATTTTGCCCTTCTCCTTCTCTTCCTCCACAACCAACCCCCCCCCCCTTTTTTCTCCTCCTTCTCCCCCTCCATGTTTTTTTGGCTTACTTTTGTTCATGGGGTGAAGCAGTGACAATGAAACTCTGATTGAATGTGACTGTTAGCAAGTGGAAAAATACCAGGTTTCACCCTGTCTCTATACTGATGTCGAGTCCAGCTCACCCCTGCATTGTTGAATTAACTTTCAGCCATGTTCTTAGCACATACCAAACCATCATCAGAACAAAGTAGATTTGGAATGTCGTTTATGCAAACAACATTAAGCAGGGTATATGTATCTTTTAGCTTAAGATTTAAATGTAAGTAGGGTGTATCTTCTGAGTTGGACTTGAAGTAAACCAGGCTGTCCAGAAGAAATGCTTCTGTGGAACATTGACTTAACTGCTTGGAAATGTTCAAGCAATCAAAACATGAACTTTCAACAAAGTCCAAGTGTCTCCATTCAGAATTTGTTTTCTAGATGACATAATATTTCAGTTAACTTGAAGTGTGAGTGTCTGTAAAAGGCTATTTTTTACTCTTAAAACACTCTTTAAGTTCACAAAAATTCTCTTAGTGGATAGAAATGGCTAGCAGAAGAGATGGTCTCTCAGGAGCAGCAGGGATTTAGTATGTTTCTTTGACAAAAAGATCCTTTGCTTCTGATATATCTACCAAAGATACACAAATATCTTACTTTGTGATTAGGTTTTCTGTAAGATGAATTCTAGATGGCTATTAGTTTTTTTATATGATTTTCCTTCTACAAATTCATGTATGAACAGAAAGTTGAACATTGCAGGAATGAAAGCTTCATTTTATATTAATTATATGACATAGATAACATTAATAGAAAGTGTGGATGTGTGTGTGCATTTAATTGATCTGAAATTAAAGGCTCGCGTATCTGTGTCCTACTGGGATTTGTAATAGATTAATCCCTCCACAAATGCTGGATCTCCTTTTGCCCAGTTCTTATGTCTGGATTCCAATTCCTCATATGTGGATTTACCCAGGTGTGACTTTTCAGAAAATCTAAGAATTTTGGTTCTAACAGTAAAAACCATCCTTATTGCAAGTATTTTAGAAAAGAAGGAAAATGGAAAGTAGGGAGTGATACAAACAGAAAATGAAAGTAAATTTTGAGGCAAGTTCAGGGAGAAGTCTTTTTCAAGGTAACCCTGGGGAGAATTCAAAGTTGAGTGTGGTCTAAAACCAAACTCCCATATTTGTACAAAGAAAATAGGGAAATTTTATAAGGTCCTGGAGATCACAGTGGACTCTAAAATACTCAAGTCAGTTCCCAAGTCAGTAAACCAAAGGCACTGAACTTGTACTGGGAGGTAGGTGAGGAAAGTCAGTATCAAACATTCTTAGGTCAGTCTCTGTCCAAGTTGCTTCATATTTATTATCCCTTTCAACTTTTTCATTAGTTTTATGAAAAAGGCATTATCTCAGTTTTACAGATGAAAAAAAAACTGGCATTAATAAAAATTAAATGAAGCTTTTAAGAATTTATTTGTATTCTTAGACATGATGACCAGCAAGCAAAAAAAAAAAAAAAAATCAATACAGTGCATACATGTTCTTCAGTCTTGAGAATAGAAGAATGTTAAATGCACACACACACATACACACATCTGTTGACAAATTCCTTTTACTTTAGAATCAGTCTGTTCCTTGAGTCACTGCTTACCAAGTTGTTGACCAACAGATGACAACTGGATATAATTCTCCCTTTCTTATTGTATTAAAGATCATGTTTGGGTCCTAGTGAATAAAACAAATTAATTACTTTAATATCTGTAACTGGAAAACAGCTCCTAAATAATTAAATAGTAAGATATTCACTTTTATCTTTTAAAGGTTTTTTATAAGCAGCTTTGTTTACTACATTTCCTTAAACTATAGTGAAGGATGTAGAAAGGTAGGGAGATAAATGTACTCCTGGCATACATATTCCCTGTTACCTATCAACACACAGCTGTAGAAAAGGAGGTATAAGTCAAAATGACAGATACAGTAAGTAACACATATAGTTCTTGTTCTGCTTGTGCTATTCTAAGTATTTTACATATATTAACTTGCTAAATTCTCATAACAGCCCTATAAGGTAGGTACTCTTAGTACACTAATTTGTGAGATTAGAAATTAAGGCACAATGAGGTTGAACATTTTGCCAAAGTCCATAGAGCTGGTAAGTAGCAGAGTTACTGTTTTAAACCCATACAATCCGACATCAGAATGTGTGTTTCTAACTATTATGTTATGACATGTAGCTTCTCTAAAAACAGTAATCCTTGCTTCCATCAAATCTTCAATGTTCATGAATTTAATATTAAAATACTATTTTATTTTATTATTTAGATGAAAAAGAGAAGTAGAGAATTCTTAACAGATGAGAAATAGTAAAGTACTATACATTGCAATAATATACTCTGGAAGAATAAAATATATTTCCTACCTTTCATTGAATTACATTTTGCTACCTCTTAAAAGACCAAAATCATCTTTAATCTGTTATTTTACATCACCAAGATATGTTTAATAATTTATATGGATTCAGCAAAGTAATGATTAACTCATCTGTAAGCCTTTCTTGAGAACATTTCATTTTGAAGTTATAATTCTGTATATGGGTATAAAGGGAAGCTAGAACAGAAAATACAATGGTTTAACAAAAAAAGTTCAAAACTGTAAAAACATTAAGAAAAATCAGATGCTGTTTTACTCTAAAAAGTCAAGATAATGTATCTGCCTGAGATTAAAAATAAGCAAACAAACAAGAAAATAAAAAAATAAGAAGACCCTCTTAGGACCAGAGTAAAGTACATAGTAAATAAATCCAGTGGAGACCAGGAGAGTTCTCCGGGCTATGATGAATGAGTAGAAAATCAGTGAGAGTATCTTACATTTCATGATTTATTCAAAGCCTTAAAAAGAGATGGCCAAAATTAAACAGATGAAACCATTTTTAGCTGGTTGATAGAAGATATGTCATGAGATCAAGAAAATTTGAGTCATGCAAGGATCATGGCTATCATCAAACCAGCCAATCACAACCATCCAACCATGCAATGTGAATTAGTATCTAATCGATCATATGTCAATATAATACTGTTCCCTGATAAAATCGCTAATTACTAAGAAGTCTTCTTGAGACTAGCATTATTTGTCATCATTATATTTGCATGATTTTATTCCATAGCAAACATTCTATTGTTTGACTTATTGAATAGCTATATCTCTATTTATCTCACTCATTAATAGGAAACTCTGTTAGCAAAACATCTTATCCATTTAGTCTTGTTCCGGAAGACATAAACCAGACCCATTTCAACTGGAAAGGGCTTTCACTGAAACCAAGGGACAATATTTCATAGACCCAGCAATCCTAGTAGAATCTGATGGCTTTCTATCTTGTTTATTTTAGAAGCTAAATGAAATGTCTTTGAAATTGAATAGACCAGATTCAGAACTAAAGTGAACCAACCATCTTTGTTTGCCTGGGACTATGAGTGTGTTTCCAGTGCTGAAACAGAAAATACCAGGCAAATTGGAATGGATGGTCCCCTATGAACAGTATGCTCAAGTCGGTCCACCAGGCCTGTGTCTCATCAAAGCACTCATGGTATCTGTCCTTATCATGGGTCCTTAGCCTAAAGCATGGATCCCTCTGTAGCAAAAAGCTACAATTCCCTTCCAATTGTATCAGCATTGTTCAGACATTAAGTTCTATCACTGTATGGAATTAGCCAGGAAATAAAGGACTCATGGACTTGATCGGGTAGAAGTAGGAATAGCAGAAAGAGGGTGATGTATTTGGTCAATGTTTGGCTAATAAGAAACATCAACTGGTGTGCTTTTTCACTACTGCTCCTCCTTGGGATCATCTTTTAGAATGTGAGAACTGACCACAAGATATAAGAATCAGAGCCCATATTATCACAAGCCTCTAACATTGTTAAAAGCTCATCTTCATGATTAACAGAATTTTAAGTGTCCAAGGATCAAGACTTGAATCAAAGTCAGGACCATGAGCTGATGTGTTGCATGGGATAAGCGTGGTTCTGTGACCCCACTGGGATAGGAGCATGCCCAGGAACTCTTTCTCAAATGAGTAGCTGCATAAGCTCTTGAATGACAATAAATGGCAAATTAAGAATCTGGTTTCTCCTTCAAGGTAGACGATATTGTTACTTCACTTTATGAAGTCCAATAAATCCAAATCAATGATATGCTAGTGTTTGCTGTTCATATCAGTTATGTTAGGATAATATGAAGACTAGTACCCATATTATGAAAGTCATCACCTTAGATTCTCCAAAGAACTAGACACCCCCGTAAACAACAGATGGGTCCATTCCCCCAAATGGCCATTGCTCATTGGAGTGACCACAGTAAAGTGCTTCATATTTTTTTCAAGGTCAATGCTTATACCCCAAAGAAAGTGGAAATAGAGTAAAATATTCCCATAGTAGCTTAGGAAAAGCTGATTCTTGTAAGGTTCCACAGCCAAGGTCAATAAAAATTACTCTATTACTCCATCTGCCTTTACCGGCAGAAAACATTTCTTCCATGGGATGGTTGTAAAGTGTGCATTTTTCAGGTCGGGATTCTGAGAGTCTAGGAAATGAGTTTACATTCAATGTTACTTGCTTCTTTGAAGTGAATAGAAGTCAGGTCACTTGAATACATAAATGCTGTCATTTATTACATAGTATATATTTATCCTTTGGTCTTGTCTGCAACCAACTTATAGTAACCTTGATTCCAGATCCAGATTTATTATTATTAATACACTTTTATGTAAAAGTACTGACTATAAAATTAAGTGGGTCATTACCAGGAATATTTGACAGCCTTTTGCTAAATTCAAAAAGAACACATGGCAATATACTTCCTGCTAGACAGCTGTCCCCATAAAAAATCTGCTCTCACAAGAAGCATCCTTGTTGACCAGCTGAATGACCCACTTGTGTCTGGGCAGAAATCCATTCATTCTGGGGCTGATACATTGCTAGCAAAAAGAAAAGAAAAAAATGCTCTTTTACCCATATTTACAAATAATTCAAAAATAAATATGAAAAATTGGACTTCATTAAGTTTACATTTGACATCCTTAATCATCGATACAACAATAACACAAACAGCAAGTTATGAACATTCCCTTGAAAATTTTATATAATAGCTTCTATTTTTCTAGTTTTTTTCTTCGTGAAACTGACTTGGGGAAAGCTTTGCTTTTGCTGGTTTCTTTGTGAAAGTAGCAAAACTGTGGAATCCTTTTCTATTATTGTAGATTAGCTCTCTTTCTTACAGAATATAAGATTCCTTGGCTCTCAACCTTAAATAGAACTGATGACAAATAAATGGATAAAAGAGGAAATAGCCTCTTTTTCTGTGAAAACAGGAAATGCACACTTCAGAAAAAGACAGACAAGGCTAAAAGAATCACTGTCAGAATCCTTACTCTCCTGGAGCAACTGTGCAGCTTGCCCTCGAAAATCGAGTGATGTGTTCCTAATTCAGAGGGTGATAGCAGTCCTGCTCGATAAAGTCGCTTAATATCAGAGTAAAATGTGAAAAATAACTATATTATTTTTTCAAAATATAATCCATTATCCTATTGCCCTTCATGGATTTTATTTTGCCTATCAGGTCCTTTTCCTAAGCATACATGTGACTTCAGTTCCGAAGGCCTTGATGAGGAAAACCAAATATCATGGTGTCATTTAATAAAAAGATAGTGAATAATACTGACCTACCTTCAAATAACAATTCCATTGGTTATTAGGATTTGACACTTTATATGTCGTGTATCCCTTTTGTTTCGTCTTCATCTAGCATAAAATTAGTTTTGCTACACTTCACAGGGTTGATAATGACATTTAACCAAAACGTGTATCGTGTGCCTAGCATAGTGCCTGGTTCAATCAATATTTGTTCCATTTAGGCAGCTTACAGTTCAAAAATATAGAAAATCTCTTTTCAGTCTCGATTTATATTATCTGTCTGAATATATAGTCATACTGCATTTGATTTCTCTTAGCCTTATTACCTTCACAGATACTGCATTTTTTACAAATTGAAGGTTTGCGGCAACCCCAAATCAAGCATGTTGATCAGCACCGAAACATCAGCATTTGCTCACTTCATGTCTCTGTGTCACATTTTGGTAATTCTTGCACTATTTCAAACTTTTTCATCATTGTTATATTTGTTATGGAGAGCTGCGACTGGTGATCTTGGATTTTATTACCACGACTCACTGAAGGCTCAGATGATAGTTAACATTTTTTAGCAATGAAGTATTTTTTAATTAAGGTGTGTATTTTTTTAAGACATAATGCTATTGCAAACTTAATAGACTACAGTATAATGTAAACATAAATTTTATATGCCCTGAGAAAACAAAAAAATTGTGTAACTGGCTTTATTGCGACATTCGTTTTATGGCCTTTGCCTGGAACCGAACAGCAATATCTCTGAGGTATGCCTGTACCAACTTCTTAAGCGTGTTTTCTCTGATTACCCAAGCAAGTTAATATTTCTTTTTTATAAATACCTATGCACTTATATCCAATTAGACTCAAAATACATTTACCATAGCCTGTCTTATATTACAGTTTTGGAAGTATCCTCCTCACCAGACATCTATGTTAGAGGGCAAGCATAATGGTTTACATTTTTGCATGAAAAACCTCACTCAGCCTTCATAAGATTGTTTTGTCTTTAGTTGTAATGTTTGTTGAGTGAATAGCAGATTACCATCAATTGTTGGCTCTTAGCTTTGGCACAAGGCATAGGGAGGAATAGATGCAGAGGTTTTCCATGTTGTTTTATACCCACAAATGATGTATTAATGATGCCTTATGAAATATAAACCATTAAAAAAAGCTAAAAATCAATGTAACAAAACACTTACATACTTAAATAAGGATTGTAGGGAATGCTAGAACACTGTTTAAATCAGATGGGTGGCAAGGAAAAGGTTAGAGTGACCCAAAAGGAATGCCAAAGGAAAAGAGTTCAAGGGGAAAATAAAGATAAATGAATGCCTTTGGGGTGAAGGAAGTGTTGAAGGATGAGGTTTTAACTTTTCCCCCTTTTCTGAAGAATACAGCCAGGAGCAATCATCAACATATTTTTTCCATGTGAAAAGGAGGCAAGATGAAGGAGAGACTGTCCAGGTCTGAGTGAAGATGACTTATTTTACTGTTCACTTGGGCCGCATCTCAGGAGGGCGCCACCTTTTCATTTGGGGCTCAGCTTTGTATCTTACAGCAAAGCTGTCTGAGCAAGTGACTTAGCAAGTAGCTTTTGGTCAGGCCCGAAAAACTGCTGTAATGAAGTAACTTTCTTCCTCTCGTGTGAAGTTTTTCGAGTTCTCCATGAAAAACTCAATACGTTTAAATAAGTAAATATAACTAAGAGTGAGAATCACAAATGTTAGCTGCTTTCCTGGGAATGCATCCTAACTGAAACATGTCCTTTCAGAGGTAGTAGGAGCTTGATGTTTCTGTAGACCTTGTCCCTTGAGCTTTTGCAAGGCATTGCTGCAAGAGTGGAATGTGCAGTAAATCAGGTTGTCTCCTTAAACCAACTTTTATTTGTGGCTCTCTAACCATCCTATTAGATTTAGAGATGTGCCATGTAAATAAAGGGGCAGAGGGGGACATACAGAGCCCACAGCATCCGACTGGCCATAAAGGGAGGAGCCCCTGGTTCCTCCACTGTGGGACATGCATAAGGTGGTCCTATGTATGTTGATTAACATTCTGCCTTTCCGTTGGGATAATTTGCAAAGGCAGCCAGAGAAACCAGAAAGCAACTATGCGATTCTCATGAATTTTTCTCTTCATTCTTTCTCCCTCCCTCACTCTTATCCTTCTAACTCCCTCTGGCTTTCTGTGTGCTTTATTAGAATCAGGTAACAAATATTTCTCCAGATTTTACGAAAGGCAACACATGACTTCACTTAGTCAACTTTGCCAACTATAATAACAGCCTTGAATTTAATCCTCTTTACTTAAAGTTGATCTTTTGATATATTGTCCTTTTCTGTCTATATCTAGATATACTTTTGCAAAAGCAATGCTATTACTCTGAAAATGTTCCTATGTATTAGTCACATCGCCTCCCTGACAGACTCAGGTGTCTGACCCGAATGTTAGTTACAAGTGTTTCCCAGGCATGGAAGGTGTCTGTCATTCTGTTTTTCATCTCTAACAGTTTTAAGGGAAGGCAGTCATATTTTCAATGTTAAAACTCTTCTGTATTCCTCTGGGTAATGTCAGGATCCCTGAGTAAATATACAGATCTATAGTTTTCTTCTTTCAACCCAATAAGATATTTGGTAGTTATTGAATGGACCTATATAAGGTTATTTAGGTTAATATATATATATATATATGGTTAATTTCTCTAAAAATTTAAATTCCTAATATATAAATATGAAAAACAGACCATCCTCGCTTTTAAAATTGATATGGGTATATGAGTTTCTATATATGAAAGATTTCAGATAAAATAAAATTGTATATAAATATATATATATATAAGCCTACATGAAATGGATAATATTCTAGGAAAAATATGTATGGAAGAAATAGATAAAGTTATCACAGAACTGTACAGCCATAAAAATATGATGATTATAGGTGGGTTCACAGAGGGATTTTACCAAACTTTCAACAACTAGATAATTTAAGGTAGCTCCAGAGTCATAAGGAAGGAAAGAAAATTCCCAATTTTTTAAATTTTATTTTATTTTTATTATTTTTTTTGCGGTACACGGACCTCTCACTGTTGTGGCCTCTCCCGTTGCGGAGCACAGGCTCTGGACGCGCAGGCTCGGCGGCCATGGCTCACGGGCCCAGCCACTCCACGGCATGTGGGATCTTCCCGGACTGGGACACGAACCCACGTACCCTGCATCGGCAGGCGTACTCTCAACCACTGCGCCACCAGGGAAGCCATGTAATTTTGTTTTTTATTTTTATTTTTTTTGAAAATTCCCAATTTTTAAAATAAAGTAAGGATAGCTTTGAAACCAAAGCCTGATCAAAATAACACATTAAAAAGAAAACTAAAGACCAGACTTACTTATGAATATCAATGCAACATAATAAATAATTTGTAGAATCTGAATTTAATAGTACAATAAAATAATGTATAATGACAAAGTTGTTTTTTTTCGGTATCAATTCAAATATATTTCAGTATTAGTAAATTTATAATATAATTCACATCAATTGATGTGCAGAGAAAAAATATAATTGTCTTCATAGACATTAAATAGGACTTTGAAAAATTCAACACCAACTCATGAGAAAACATTTCAGAAAATATTAAATTATTAAATGGAGTTTTGCAATATTTTTTATCCTATTGAAGTACAAATTAGACCCTTTTTTCCTGTTTCTGTTTTGTAGTGACATACAGGTCTTGTCTTTCCATAAAATGAACTCAATTACTATTTGTTTTACATGCTGTAAAGTGACTACATAAATAAATGAATACACACACACACACACACACACACACACACATATATATATATGTATACACACATTTGTTACTAATTATATAAATGTTACTATGTTCAGAAAACTTTCTAGGAAATACCACAAAATAGTGACAGTTACTAATGGGTGGGACACTTTTTGGAAAGATTTTCATGTTTTTTTGTATTAGTCTCAAATTCTATAATGATCACATATTATACTTATAACAGCTTTGATGTTAGATTTTAAGGTGATTTCGAATACAAAGTAATCCCTCATTTTCATTATTGAAGTACAAAAGAGAAGATTTTTTGGTCAGCTTGATTATGTTCATCTTCATATTCAAGAATGAAGATGAAATAGTTACATGTGCACTTATATTAACTCTATTCTTCAGTAACATATATAAAACCACATATTATATAATTAGATTTTTTTCTATTGTTTCAGATCATGGAAAACTTTTTGCAGCTTCTTAATATGAATCCTGGACCTTGGTGTCTTCATCAACACTAGAACCACTTTCTAACTTCATCATCACTGTAGGTCCAAGCACACCCTCTTTCATTTTATTCTATTTTTGAAATCCACCACTTCTAAAACTGTGTATGGTGTTGCTATGAGAACGTTTGTATACAAATTCTCATTTTCAGTGTATTCTGACTTTTCCCCCATTCACCCTGTGGTGGTACACTTTTGATCTGCACAATGTAAACCCTACTATACTACTTTGTAAAGCCTGTAAAAAAGGCATGATTAAATTGACATCTCATATGGAAGTCATTCCCATGAGAGTTGTTACTAAATATGAAAGCAGCTCTGAATCATCCACCTCCCTATTTAAATTTGTATGCATGTATATATAATATAAATGTAGGAATTGTTCAGATGAATCACATAACTTATCAAACTAGTGATAATTTGTATACTTTCTGGCAATGTTTTTTCTCCAAATGATACTTTGTTGTCTAACAGAAAGCAATTAAGAAAGAACTATGCTATAAGACTATAGTATAAGATGGTTCCCTTATACTTTAAGGGTACTTTTAAGAAAAAGAAGATGCCTTGTCTTATATTTTGGCATTTAGAAATATAAATATTATTTTTAATCTATCATGTGCATACATGTTGTATTGCTTGAGAACATTCAAGCTTGCTGTTGAGGACAAAGAAAACAGATGGGGCTGATGAAACTCATAGGATGAGTTAGAACAGTCAAACCATTGTTGAGTAGTGCATATGTGAACATAGAAAGGGATGAAAGGACAAAATGACACCTAATATGCATGGAATACTGAAGACTTTTAATATACATGAGGCTCTAAATGTAAGAGACACTAAATGTTCACCAGGCATTAAATATACATGAGATGTCTAAGGTATTGAATGTTTATGATACACTAAGTATACATGAGGCACAGGTGACACACCATAATCAGGAAGTCTTAATTAAGCTTTCTGTTTGTGACACCCCTTCTGGTGCCAAGTGTCCTCTCCCCAAGAAGCACATAAAATCCAGAGCTGCTCAGACAGCTAATTGGTGAGCTACAGCTGTGACCAGGCCAATTGGGGCTTGAAACCCTCAGAACGCCTGTATGTCAATGGCCCCAAGCATCCTCCACACTCACTCTGAGAGAAAAAGGATGTCTGAACAGTGTTTATCCCAGGATTTGTATGACCCTGATGCTCTGTTTGTACAGTGTTTTATGTGTGCTAGCTTACCCTATCCATTTTCTTGAGATTCTCACAGCATTGGGTTTAATAAACCATCCAATGCAAGCATTTTAATTCGGTCTGTTGAATGTTTCTGTCCCATATTTCTAGAATCACTTGCCTGATAGTATATTGGACACTACCCTTGGATCAAGGTAATTCCCTCCATGATAAAATTAATTTGTACTCCTACTCAGGCTTCACCATCATCATTAAAAAAATAAAGAAAGAAAAGAAAAAGCACTTGTAAAGAGAAAGATCAAAGATAAGGTTTCACTGCAATATTTCTTCACACTTGAAAGTGGAGTTTGCTCTGCCAAATTTTTTTCCATTGAAATATAGTTGTTAGAATTAGGAAAAATCAAGCTGTCTGGGATCTGTACTATGTGTGTGTGTTTCTGAGGTTGAGGCCTGGAGAGAAGGAAGATCCTTAGGTAATCACCTTATAAAAATGTCCATTCAAATAAAACTAACTCCAAGAGACAATTGAACATTGTGAGATGGGAACTTGAAGACTGAGAGAGATTGTGATGATCTTAAAACCCAAAGAAACAAGACTTCTCATATTTGAGGGACCTGTCAGTAGGATTTAAATTTACAATTAGAGAATTCTTTTATGACTTTTATTTGGGCTTTGTGAGAAGACTAATTGAATCCCCTTGGGGAATTTTATTCAGTGTGTGTCTCCACCTCAGTGACACCACTACATCAAAGGTATTAGAATTTGCACTCTGATTGGATTGAACAGGAACCTCTGTTGTCTGTACGCTGAGGTGGTGAACTCGGAGTATTAGTCTTTCAGGCACCACAAGAATGTAAAATTCTACTTCCATTTCTTCTAAAAATATAAATAGACTTAATGTATTCACCCAACCTAAACTGACAACATGTCAGTATACAGAATTTTTTAAAAACCTTTATAGATTGATGTCTTCTTATAGCCTTTGGATTCCAATGAATTCCCTGAATGTTTTATGGAAAACCTCACAACCTTCTGTTACAAGAAATTAGATATCTGCAGATTTCCAAATCTGAATACTCCTGTAAGTTCACCAGAGAACATCTTATAATAAGTTCTCCACATCCTTATTTCCATTCTAACTGACTTTGTCTTAAGTCCATATACATTATCCCTAATGTATATTTAAAAAAATTAAACATTTTTATTGTTTTATGCTTTCCCTGTGCTTATCCATTTTTAATTTTCATAATTTAAGTAGTCATATGAATAAAATATTCATTTTTCAAAAGCAGAAAAACATAAAATGAAAACACATCTACCACCCATATGTTTTAAAAATAGTTACTTGTGTCTGTTTTTAGACTTTTGTTCTGGTAGTGTGCATGTGCTTTATTTATAGTATTTATTTTATTTATGAATTTTACATATATATCATCTTATAAACTTTTTTTCCATTTAATATATCATTAATATATTTTTATATTAACATTTTCATCAACATCAATTTTAGATTATAAATGTAATTCCATCTTTGTATTATATATATATTTCAATAAGTTATGTAAATAATATCTCAAATCAGAACTTTGCAAAATTCTAGGACTATCTATTTGAATCATAGTTTATATGAATTGCTGCATTCTGTAAGGCTGTACTTGCTGGCCCTGCCTCAAATCCATTGTAAACAATTCCAGGTTTATATATTAAATAACAATATAATGAACATCTTTAAGGATAAGATCCTTGGACACAATCGTAATAATTTGCTTAGAATGAATTCCTATATTTAGTGTTACTCGGACTAGGAAGAAAATATTGAGCCATTTGATATATAT
Organism: Lagenorhynchus albirostris; assembly: GCF_949774975.1. Classification (NCBI taxonomy): domain Eukaryota; kingdom Metazoa; phylum Chordata; class Mammalia; order Artiodactyla; family Delphinidae; genus Lagenorhynchus; species Lagenorhynchus albirostris. The sequence goes on from NC_083095.1 coordinate 18,915,325, forward strand.
CAAAAATTTTTTTTCATAAAAGACAAATTCATCTTAGCTAACAAATGTATGTGATATGCCCTTTTCTTTGAACCTTGATGGATATATTATATTGTCATTAAAATAAATTTTTATCAACTTGAAATGTATGTTGCACCTTTATACTGTTTCAATTTACATTATTTGTTTATTCTGTAGTTTGACTTTTTTCATGTGATTATTTGTATTTTTTATGGCTTATTTGATGAATTTTTCATTGATAAACTTTGGTCATTTGTCTTTCAGAGCACTTTTTAAAATTTTTATTGTTCTTATTGATTTCTAAAAGCTGTTTATTCTGAAATGTGTCTACTGTATATGTTAAAACATTTTTTTCAAATTTCTAACTTGCCAGGAATTCCCTGGTGGTCCAGTGGTTAGGATTCCACTCTTTCACTGCCGTGGGCCTGGGTTCAGTCCCTGGTCTCGGGGAACTAAGATCCCACAAGCCACATGGAACAGTCAAAAAGTAAAAATTAAAAAAAATAAAATAAAATAAAAAAAGAAAAATTTTCTAACTTGCATTTTAGTTTTCAAATTTTTATATAGTTTAGTTTACACACTCTTCAATCTGTGTATCTCTCCTTTTACACACACATCAGCGTGTAAACTTAGTGTCATTACTTTGTGTCAAAGTATACTTTAAACCACCCTTTATAAATTTCTCTTAACCCTTAATGGGTTCCTACGATCCAGCCTCAGTCAAGTTTGCGAGTCTCATTCTTGTCCATTGAATCTGGTTTCAATGGACATGGTAAGGGATTTTGTGATTCCAGAATTTATTTATCTTCACACTTATCTTTCTGCCTAACATGTAATGATACCTCAAATACGGTTGTATAAATTCTACTCTTCTTTCAAGATCCTCAACAGTATCCCTTATGTGATCTCTCTTACTAAGAATCCAATTCATAATTAATTCATCACTAACATTTGCTTTTTGTTTTGTGGTTCCCTTAATTATGTGAGAAATCCCACTAAGTCTTCTTTCACATGTGTGTCTAACTTTTACTTCACCTATTCGTTGTTTATTTATCTTACTGTTTGTATAAAACTATTATTTAGGGTTTTTTAAATTAGTTTATAAACTGTGAGGTTAGGAATTCTATCTTCATATATTTCTATGTCCCACAGTTCAAAAACTAATATATTTGCTAAGTGTATTCACAATTTTAAGAAAAATAGAAGAATAAATTAAGTACTTTTAACCCCCAAAAATGATTATCAGAGAATTCAAATCATGCATAGAGTTACTGAATAATGGTTGAACTTTTGATGAACTCTTCAAGAACAGATAAAATTACCTAGCTCATATGTTATTCTTTCGTTATTTCTATCTTATGCTAATTAATTTTATCTCTTTAGATTTAGGTTTCTACATTTATTTAGTGATAATGTACAATACTATAGTCATATTTCCAAGGGGAACTCCCACTAAATCATTTTAATAATTACAGTGATGTTAGCTGACCTTTACAGTGTGCTTCCTTATCACATACAAAGAACTTTTTTGTAGCTATTATCTTTTGGTCATTAAAATGATCATCTAAGATAAATATCATTTCCCCTGTTTTTTAGATTAGAAAATGGAAGCTCAGAAAAATCTAAGTAACTTACTTTGCAGAGCCAAGTACTTTGCAGAAGCCTAATTCCAATGACCAAATATTTTTCCACATACGAGTCTGCCTTCCTTGGTTTACCTGCATTTAAATTGCTTAGCAGTTCCGCCTTATAGTAGTCCCCACTTATCCAAGGTTTCCCTTTCCCTGGTTTCAGTTATGCACCAGTCAATTGCAGTGTGAAAATATTAAATGGAAAATTTCAGAAATAAATAATTTGTAAGTTTTAGGTTGTGCACTGTTCTGAGTAGCTTGATGAAATCTCACACTGATCTGCTCTGTTCCAGCCAGGACATGGATCATCTCTTTCTCCAAGTGTCCCACCCCTTAGCCACTGAGTAGCTGTCTTGATTTTCAGATTGACTCTTGTGGTACCTCAATGCTTGTGTTCAAGTAATCTTTATTTTATTTAATAATGACCCCAAATCACTAAAGTACTCTTGCTGGCAAATCAGATACGCCAAAGAGAAGCTGTAAAGTACTTCCTTTAAGTGAAAAGATGGAAGTTCTCCACTTAAGGAAAAACTATTGTATCCTGAATTTTCTAAGATCTATGGTAAGAACTAATCTTCCAGCTATGAAATTGTGAAGAAAGAAAAAGAAATTCATGCTAGTTTCACTGCCACACCTCAAACTGAAAAAGTTATGGCCATGCTGCCTGATAAGTGCTTAGTGAAGGTGTTATATTTATACAGTAGGATATTTTGAGAAAGAGAGCACATTCACATATCTTCTATTAAATATGGTGTTATGATTGTTCTGTTTTATTATTATTCTTAATTGTTTACTGTGCCTAATTTATAAATTAAACTTTATCATAGGTGTGTATGTATAGGAAAAAACAGTATACACCTGGTTTGGTGCTATGAATTCAGGCATCCACTAGGGGTCTTGGAAAGTATCCCCTGCAGATGAAGGGAGACTACTGTATTTGCATAAAATATTTTAAACAAAACTTTCCATTTATTTGAATATTTCTCAAAGGCCTTCACTGAAACCCTATTCTAGAAGTGATCTTAATCAACTAAATTGAACTAGAGCTGTATAAAGGACTTATGAATTCAGGTCCATCCACAAAGACTGTTTAGAAGCTTCAGAGACAAATATCATGATAATGAGCTCTCTGGCTGAGAATGGCCCTTATTTTCTTTTCTGATGGAGTTTCAGTTCACTTTGCCCTGAATAGACAAAGTCTTAGAGAGCGACAAAGTATTAGTGTCACTTGGGCTTGAAGTCACTCTCATTGGTGTTTCAGTGATTAGAAGAATATAAGTGAAACCTTCCAACAGCCATACCCCTGAAACGACCTGCTTTTGATAGCTCTGAATATTGTACTTTCCTAATTAGAAATCCATTAAACTGAGACAGGTAAGTGCAGGTGGAGTGAAAATGATATGGAACTAACAAGATAATAAAGAAAATAAGAAGGATCCTGAGGCTGGTTTGAATTCCATTTGAAGCTGCTGAATTTGTTGTTGTTTGTGTTAGAATTCATCTGATACACTAGAAAGAATGGCATTTATTATTGGGCACTCTTATTTTTCAATTAATATATTAGTGGTTGTACTCTACAGTTTCTGGATGCAATTTGTCATTGCTTCTCTGTTGCCTATTGTCAAGGCAAGCAGTTCTCAGAACTGACTGGTCAACAGAAATACATGTGATGGTTATTAAAGTAATGTAGATATCCAACCTTTTTCACTAAATCTGGAGAAAAGATAGAGTAGGTCTTTGGCACCAACACTGAAATGTGTATATTATATACATAATATATATGTTATATACATGTCTACTTAATTCTAGGCATTATCTTCTACCTCTCTTATGAATAATTAAAACTGAGGAGAGAAAAAACCTATAAGAAGTTTATAAATAGGTAGACAGCTAGATAGATAGATATGTGTGTATATTCATACATATATAGACATAGATATATAAATATAATAATTTTTCAGATATATACATTTAAAATACATTTAAAATCTTTTCAAATATACATTTGAAATATATACATTTAAAATCTTTTTTTAAATGTATACATTTAAAATCTTTTCAAATATATATATTTATATGTGTGTGTATATACATTTAAAATCTTTTCAAATATATATATTTATATGTGTGTGTATATATATGTATCTTTTCAGCATCATTCCACATTATCTGATTATATACCAAAAGAAATCTATTTCTGATATAAAAATATCAGTTGATTTATGGACAAGCAAGGAAGACAAATGGATATTGTTCTTTACAAAAATATATGATGAATTTTATAATCAAGGCATGAGTCAAATGCTGACACATCACACAGGAGGAAGGTGAGTGATTCTATATGTTAGACCACTGTAGCCTGAAGAGTTCTCCTGTATCATAGATTTCTGGAAGAACAGCCTCCACATGTTGTGAGGCAAGTTAACTTCTCAGCACTCGGCTTCTCCTATATTATGCTTCATAAACATTTAAAAGTTTCCCATGGAGGGCTTTTCTACACAGACATCGAATAGCTCAATTTTTGATAGATCTGTCAAGATTGTGTCCTTGTATCAACAATGACATTTTTGGTTTCAATAAAAACAACACAAAAAAACAAACTACATAACAAGACCTGCAAGAGTAGGAGCCTCCTTGGAATGGCTAAGTCACCAGGGAGATGATGTCAAGGCCCTCTTTCCCCCATTTACGGTACTTCCATTCATGGCTGGAAGATGGCTGCAAGAGCTCAGAAGCTTCCAGCACAATAACCAAGGAAGCAAGATGCAAGAGAGAGAAAGCAAAGAAGAAGAAAGTAGAGATGTTTGCTTCTTCTCACACTACATGCAATCTCCCTCTCTCTCTCTCCTCCCTCCTTTTCCTTATAAAAGAAGGAAATCTTCCCAACTAACTTCAGCAGCCTATCTCCAGTTTCATCTGCACCAGTGGGTCAGAGGTCATCGACTCACAATCACTGGAAATGGAGAATTGGATGGATCTTCTACAGCTGGGGAAGGGGAGAAAAGGTGAGGTGAGTAGATATCTTCCTTAAGTATACTGCTAGTTTAACTTAATATCAGATTGTTCTTATAAAAGATGGGCAGAATTGCTTTTGGATAGGCAAGCAAGAGTTTGGATTAATAAATTCCAAACCAAAGTATTTGGATTTCAATTGATCTTTGTAAAATAAAGGAAAAGTGAATTTGGTAACCCAAAACACCAGATTTTAAAAAATAAAGGCTTTCTTTGAGCTATACGATTGATTTTTGTATCTGATACTACCTTTACATTTGTAATTCTAGGTTGACAAAACTTCCTTTCCTAAGAATATGTCAGGAGTTAGGAAGGAGACATGGCTTAATAACCTGCTGAACAGAAAAGGGGACAAGTCAGAGTTGTATATGTTACTAACATTTCTACTCTGTGGCAACTCTAAAGTGATCAGCCATCTGCTTTACAGTCTAAAGTTTGTAGATGTATCAGTATTTAAAACAAACAAACCAAAAGAACTCTCAAGTAATATAGGATGCCCTGCCTGCCGACATCATATATACTAGAAATTTTAATGAAAGAATAGCTTCAAAATGATATCCTGCTTTAATATTTACATATATGTGAAGAAGATATCCCCAGGGAATAAATAGTTTTTTTTCTTAATTTCTGTATTGTTAAATTCCCTGCATGTAAAGTCTGCTTAAATTCCATTAATTTGACAGCTTGAGCTAACACTTCAGAATCTTTTGACTAATTCTATATATGCGTGAACCTGTACACTGAAATTAATGGGAGTTCTCAAAGTGGATCAGGCAGGATCAAGACCTTTTAAATCTTGAGCACCATGACAGTGAGGGCTAAAGAAGATTTCTGGAGACTATTGAAAAAGAGAGAAGACAGAAGGGGTGCGTGGCCCAACTGTGATTTATTAGTAGTAATAAACTTGGCCAAGAGGCCAGCAGGCTCTAGAATTAATCTTACCCAAGAGATCACAGTGACAGTTCTCTCAGAGCTGGGTTTAAGCAAAGCCAAATACTTCCTGAAGAGCCAAGGAGAGGTATGTTTCATACATGGCAACAGAAAAGTAGGTCAGTAGATCAAATGGCAAATTTTGAAGAGTGAGGCAATGCTAGGGAAGGAGAGGTGTGGTTTGAGAGCAAAGAACTGTTTCTGTGCATTGTGAATAATTAGCGGTGTAATATTTGTATGATGAATATCATATAAGAGGACATATCAGTGGTTTATCATCAGAATTTTTTATGCGTTTGTAGGACACTTACTCTGTGCCTGCCACGGTTTTGGAGACTTAAGTATAGACTTTGCACACTTTCCAGTGCTATAGGCCTATATTCAGCCTTAGGTTTAAAACCGTCATGAAAAAGACAGAAGAGATGCTCGCTTTTATGTGAGTAAACACGGATACATGTTGGTACTAAGGATGGCAATTTGTTCTCTTTCAGCACTTCACTGGCGACTTAAAGTTCCTTTATGTTGATCTTGGCAAGGAGTGAGCCAACAAAAGCTAGAACAATAGACTAAAATGCGTAATGCAATATCCTTCATTGTGTTACTATATTTGCTTTTCCCTTGAAGTAGCCAAAAGTGCTGTAAAGGCTGGGACGGTTAAGCACTTGATAAGCTGTCTAACCCAATGCCCAAACAGTTGTTGAAAAGCTAGAAAAAATTATGTATTCAACTAATTTCCGCCTAAGGACAAACTAGTATTTAGCTAATCTTTACTATAAGATTACTTCCAGAGTAGAATTAAATCTATTACCAAAAAACTGGGAGTATATTATACACATACTCCCCAAACTTATTTAAAACAAAAATATAATTGATTTGGAATTGTATAGACATTATTTTAATTCCATATATTGAGCAAAGCTTCCCTAGAGAATATAAAAAACAATTTATTAATAAATTAGGTCTTTATTAGGTTGAAAAGCCCACAATTTAATCGTTTCTATTTTGAAAATCGTTACTTAGATTCATGCTTACAATATAAGGTTATTTCATGAACATAATTAAAATTTGAACATAATTTCCTTTAAAAGGAAAATTATCGACTAAAATGATTAGAACATTTAATATTTAAAATGCAAGTATAGTTGAGCCTGTGTTTTTTCTGTCTTTGAAAAAATTATCTCTTTTGACATGTTTTCTTTGGCAAAGAGTTTATGAAAATTAAATTGATGTTGTGCTAAGGTTCTTTATATTGTGAATGGATTTTAAAATAAAGGGAGGTTATATAAAAATAAAGGCCTTGTGTATTCCTTTTATTTTATTTGGACAAATTATTTTTAATTAATTACAAATTGAGCACTTAGGTACTTTAAGCATTAAAAGTCCCCACTGATTTCTATGAGGTATGAATTTATCCAGACTGTTAGCTATGTCAATAGTAAAATGCTAAAAAAGTAATGCTGAATCAAAGTCATGATTTAATAAGTGTGAAAATCAAGAAAATGTAAAATGTTAAAATTTATAAGAGCAAGATTTCCTAGCTCAAGTTTACTTACAAAAGGCACTAAGTTCAAAGTTACCTTTTCTTTCTTTTCTGGAAGTTATCATAATTAACTAAAACGTCACAAGTAACATTTTTGGCAGTGGTTTAAGCCTATTTTTCACATATTCATCGCACATAATGAGCTAAGGGATTTTTCTCAAATGTTGCGATTAACATTCACCTTTTCATGAACCTTATGCTTAGAAAAATATAAAAGAAGCAAGATTTCAGGAAATGACAAAAACATAACAATAGGTATTTAAAGTCCCTAGCTGTGGGGATCTTAATTGTATCAACAATGTGATTGATCATCAGTGAGCATTATTCCCCAGGGATGCTCACACTGCCTAATGGACTATAAGAAGGCTTTCAAAGAGCCAAACCTACTTAACTGCTTGGAGAAACTCTTGCTGGGAATCATTGCTTAATAGATGTAGCTTTCTCTTTTGCTAGGAACTTGATTTTTCAACCCATCTTTCTAACAGATAATGGCTTCAGAATATGGGAGGGTCAAGAATAGTGACTGTAGAATGCCATTGTCAAGTGCCACTGTGTGTGAAATCTACCATTCATGCATATGTATAACTGAATCACTTTGCTGTACACCTGAAACTAACACAACAATGTTAATCAACTATACTCCAATAAAAAATAAAAGTTAAAAAATAATCTACCTTTCAGTAAACGTATTTACTTTAGACTAAGCCTTATCCTTTCTAGGCATCTGCAGAAAAGAAATAAATATTAACTCATCTAGCAGTTCAGTGTGAATCTGTTCAGAACCTTTTCTTTCATTAAACAAAAGGGACTGGGGAACCCTGGTGTGACTAAGGAGGGAAGAAGAGCAAGTGTTTGGGGGAAGAGGGTTAAAACGCACTGATAATTGGGAGGAGTGGCTCTGCAGGAGCTCTCTCCACATTGCACAGTTTTGCAAACAGCTGATTCATAATGGAAAAACCAGATAGTGAACACCTGTATCATGACCTTGTATGAAAGCCTGTGCACAGCAGTATATTCATCAGGGTAATGTTGCTGAGCTGATGAAATAATGTGACATAATAAAAAAGACCTAAATGTTGATTGTTTTTGGTTCTAACATTTTTGGAATGCAATCTGGCTATACTTACAAGAAGTAAAAATACATGTGACAGATGAATAGATAAAGAAGATGTGGCACATATATACAGTGGAATATTACTCAGCCATAAAAAGAAACAAAATTGAGTTATTTGTAGTGAGGTGGATGGACCTAGAGTCTATCATACAGAGTGAAGTCAATCAGAAAGAGAAAAACAAATACCATATGGTAACACATATATATGGAATCTAAAAAAAAAAAGGTTCTGAAGAACCTAGGGGCAGGGCAGGAATAAAGACACAGACATAGAGAATGGACTTGAGGACACGGGGAGGGGGAAGGGTAAGCTAGGACGAAGTGAGAGAGTGGCATGGACATATATACACTACCAAATGTAAAATAGATAGCTAGTGGGAAGCAGCCACGTAGCACAGGGAGATCAACTCAGGGCTTTGTGACCACCTAGAGGGATGGGATACAGAGGGTGGGAGAGAGACACAAGAGGGAGGAGATATGGGGGTGTATGTATATGTATGGCTGATTCACTTTGTTATAAAGCAGAAACTAACACACCATTGTAAAGCAATTATACTCCAAAAAATATGTTAAAAAATAATACATGTGACCAAATAAGTTTTGTTATATTGCATGATGTAGTTTTTTTTTAAAAAAAAAATTTCTCTAATTTCTTCCTTACTCTGGTAGTACTTTTGTTTTGTTTTGCTTTTATTTGTCTTTTTTTTTTTTTTTTTTTACATTTTCTTTCTGTGTATTTTCTCCCTTTCTCTGGTCCTATATAGGCAGATAATCGACTTTTCTTTCTTGTCTTAAAGAAAGGTGTACAGTTGAGTAAAGAGCACAAGTTTGCTAAAGCAGTCTTATCTTCCCAACCTGTGTTATTTTTAATGCTTAAACTCACTGAAAAGATAGTGTAACATTTCTTAGAAGTAGAATAAAGAAATATAAAGAGAGGGAAAGGGACTAAAAGAGATTCAACCAAGCTGAGGGCAGACAGCACTGAAGGTCTTATGAGTGTAGGAGACCCATCCTCTACTCCCTGGCATTTCTTCACAAAGGTGACAAGCCTGAAAGCAAAGGTATTCCATGAGCAGCTGACTTCTTCTGGTGAATCCAACTGCTGCACCGCTACTGCCTGTTTGATATCCACCTATATCTACAAGGGAGTTCCTCTGACTTGGGAGTTGACTATAAAACAAAACAAATTGGGTCTGCTGACACTAAGTACAGATGGCTCCTGAAGTATTCCAGCTCTCTTTAAGGTTGTTCCTGAAAGACAATGGGGAGATTCTTGCAGCTGGCAGAACATCAAGCAGAATGTCCATTTGTTCTGCATGGAGAGAGAAACTGAGGCATGGATTTATGTAGGTACGTGATCAGTGGCTGAAGTTTAGTTGGATATTTAGGATAAGGAACAATATAATAGAAGGCTTGAATGGGCTCAGAATATGTCTTTCAGAATTGTGTTTCATTTGAATGGTCAACACACACATGCATACGCATGTAGGCCCTCACTGCAGAGAGTACTTTCCATAACCCCGGAGACAAGATGAACCTTTATGGATTTAAGTTCATTTCCTCCAGCAATTCAAGTGCTTGTTCAAAAGCTTCATAAACAAAATATCTCTAGTGGCAGCAATGGAAATTATGTGTGGACTCAAAAGTATGGACTTTCCATTTGCTATGATTGACTTGGTAGGTCCCACTGCTTTGTGCGAAAAAGCATTGGCAATAACTAATTCTGAGACCCCAGTGTGGTACAACGTCTGGAGATGATCAACAAGCCACCTGGCGGCAAATTAGTTTAAGTGGAACACTGGAAGGGAGAGTAATTTTCCTCACCAGGTTTTCTTTTTCCCTTTGTGCCTTGCTTCTGTGAGCACCACTGTTTGTAGGGTTGTGGAATACTTTATGCCATTGCACACAATATTACTACAGATCAAGGAACTCAATTTAGCAAACTATGTTAGTCAAAGGACCAAGGAGTATTATCATAAAATGCATTGTATTTTAATATCATGCATAAATTTCACAGGATTTTTTTTTTAATTCCATCTTTATTGAGGTATAAGTGACAAAAAATTTGTAAGATATATAAAGTGTACCTTGTGGTTATATGATATGTGTATACATTGTACTCCAGCTACCATATCCAGAACAGTGTTAAGCTATAGCACTGATAATATTCATCCCTGCCATGTTTCCCTGTCTACTCTCTAGGGGGTAGTTTTTGATTTCTCAGTTTCAGCAGGGCCTCCACAGTATATATCAGAATAATAGACAATAATTCTATTGAACAAATAATAGTAGAGATGTTCATCTTTAAAAAAAAACAACTTTAAAGAGCTTTCATTCTATGAAAGATATCAATGCCACATTAGTCATATATGTTACAAATATTTTCCAAGTTTATTTACCTTCTACATTAGTTTGTGGGACACTTTTTTCTTCCATTCATCAGATCTACCATTTTTCTCCATTTTGCCTTCTAACTTTGAAGCTCTGTTTATCATCTTTCTTTACCATGAAATTACAGAAACATTTGCTTATATTTTCTTGTAGTGCCTTTCTAAACCATCACATTTTAGAATTTGTTTCATTAGCAGATGATGCATGAAGCAGACAGCTTAATTCCTCTACCGCGCCCCCTCAGCTTCATTGAGGGAAATAAATCTGAGAAGATCAAGAGGGTAAGAATAATGTGGAACTATTTATTTTAGGTTTGTGAAATGGCAGCATAAATAAAAGCCACATAGGAAAGACCCTTCACGTCAAAAAGCTGGCTCTCCAATTGGTTGCATGAAAGCATCCTATCCCCTCAATGTCTACCACAAATATACAGATTCACATTTTCTGTGCTATATGAGACACAGAGTCCTTTCTATTTTGCTGAATTTGAATTGTAGGTGAAACAGTATACACAAGTGCAGCTACTTATATGGATAAAGAAATAACTAAGATGTAGATGCAAGCACAAGAAATTGTTTTCTCTGGATTTACCCAGGACAGTGAGTTCATGGTGTGTGTGTGTGTGTGTGTGTGTGTGTGTGTGTGTGTGTGTGTGTGTGTGTGTGTGTGTGTGTATGTGTGTGTGTGTATGACATTACTCAGCTTTTGACAGCTGCAAAACAAAATCTTTTCCCAGTAAAAAATCCAGAAGATATATTGTTCTACATAATCGTGGACCTGCAATTCAGTCAATACACTGTTTTTTTGGTCGTTTTTGTGAATCTTACCAGAACACCATACCTCTGAACATATGATAAGGTAACACTGTAAACACTTTTGTTGTTAGATTTCTGACTTACTTTTTTCTTTTCTTGTTTTTAACATTTGAGAGACAGGAAATATATATATATATATATATGTATGTATATATGTATACATGCATGTGTGTGTATGTGTGTGTGTGTGTGTGTGTGTGTATATATATATATATATATATATATATATATATATATATATATATATTTAAAGCCTCACTAAATGTCCCCAAAAAAACCTTTTAGTCTCAACTACTAGATATTTTTTTTCCACAAAGAAAGACAAGTAAGAAGCTTGGCTCCTACCTGTAACCTCCTTCAGTAAACACTGTAATACCAAATTCTTTACATCTTAATAATTGCCAGGCTAGATTAACAAGCTGCTAATGTTTTGATTTACAAATTGGAGGCTGATTTGGTTTGCCTGGCCTTCAAGAAGATTGAGCTGTCTCCTCTATTCCCTGAAAGTAAGTAAATGACTGTTTATTCATTCCCTTGATTAGAAGGCTGCCCTCCAGCAAGATAAAAGAGGTTCCATAATAAATACGAGACTCCCATGTTTTGTTTTACTTTCTGGATTCAGTACTAAACATTAAAATGAACTGGAGATTGATTTTTGTTCAGGGACCAGTGCCAGATAAAACAAGGAGTGAACAAACAGACTAGTTTGTAGACACGAGCTCCTTTATAAAGAGAAGAGGATTTGAGTGTTAATGTAACAGCAACTGGGTTATTCCAGGTGTGTGTGATGGTGTGTGTGTGTGTTCTGCCTTCTCAGCAGGACTTTTTAAATTCATTCTCTCTGATATTCTGTTGGTAGCTGTTGTTGTCAAAGATCAAAACGAAATGCATCTTACCCACTTCTCTAGTCACTGAAACAAAAAATTTCAGTTAAATTTTCTTTTATTGAGACCAGGTCTACAGCAGTACTGTGGGGATTAAAACACACACACGTGCACACACACACATACACACAGAGGATAAAACCAAAGAAATTTCCATAGATGCACTATTTATGGGCATGCACACACTTTTTTCCCCCTCTTTTCTCTCCCCAGTCCCATCTTTTGGAGGTCTGTAGGACTCCCTTTGCTTCATGACTTTGCCGTTTGGCCTCAAGTCACAAATCAATTTCTTCCAATTCATCTCCTCTTCTCTTGCCTTGGGGATCATCTTGTGTCTCCTCTGACTTGCAATAGAGCTGTTCTGCTTTCTGAGTTGCTGATAAATTGGCCAATAATGGCAGTAATGGATGCAGCAGTCTCTTGCCTCCCTTTAAGCAATTTACATGTCAGGGCTAAAGTATCTCCTCCTGAATCCTGGGCTCAGAGGAGTGCCCAATTGCAGCTGCTAATGGAGCTGCTAGTCCCAGTATCTAAAGTTGATGGATCAATAATAAAATTAGCTCAGCTGCTAAGTGTATGTGCTGCACTTTGATCCATAGAGACAAGAAAGGAATGGGATAGGTGAGGGCGGGGGAATGAGAAAGGTGATGATGTAACTGAGAATTGATATTTGTGCACATGTTCACCTCTGTGTCTGACCAGAAGACTGACAACTGGATGCACTGTGACATGAAAATCTGATGCCATAAGTTTTAGGATATATTCAATATGAAAACCAGAAGTGAAATGAGTGTTCAGTGTTGCAAGGTGGATTTGCTGGGCTTTGTCTCTTCGCTTGTTAATTCAGTCAGTCTTGCAAAGAAGTTTGGTTTGTTTTTAGCACAGGGGAGACTGATGTTTACATCTTTCCCTCACTTGCAGGAATCAGTCTCCCGACCTCCAAACCCTATTGCTTTTATCATATTTTCTCTTGACTTATAGGTAAATGGTCTGATGTTTTACTCAGATTCCTGGAGACACACTAACCATGGTGTAGTTCTGGTATAAGATGACTAGAGAGAGAGTAAAATGCTCAAAGTAGGAATTCAGTTATTCATTTAAACATTCATTTGTTCCTAACATAAGAGAAAACAGAGATAAAGTGGTAGGGCCTGGTAGACACTAAGAGATTGATTTCATTTGTCTTTCATTTCCACTTGTTAAAATGGACAGTGTCCACATTGTTGTAGAACAGTGCCAAAATGTGTACATCTCAAGTTATTCAATTAATTTTATGAGCCTTCATATTTCATGTCTTATTACTTTATGGCAGACATTTATGACCCACTCCTCTGAAGGCCAGGATTCATTCGCTTCTTTACTCATTCCATACATATTTATGGAGTATCTACTGTGCTCTTAATGCTGTGAACAGGACTAAGGTTACAAAAGTCAGACATCCCTGTCCAAACGGAGGTAACTTGGAACCAGTGTGACAATACTTGGGAGCATCTCTAATTATTTAGAACAATTCCAGGACTCAGAAATCCACAGATGAATGAAACTCACATTTGCTTGCCATGATGACAAACAGTAGTGCATATATACCAATACATAAAGGAGTAATTACTTACAAATACATGTTGTGACTCACAATCACAAGGTATACTAAGAACAACACTTAACTCAGATTATCCTATTTTTTGTGCATGCCTAAATCCAGTTTGCATGTTTATTTTTCTTAAGTTTGTCTTCCTCCTTTCCTTTCTGATTTCCTTGTCTTGTGAAAACACACATATTGATCAACCAAAATGATTCTATTTTACTAATTCTTTGCAAATTATCACTTTAATTCTTTTACATAAACTGTTAGATTTATCATTCATGTCTCCTAATTAATACACTATAATTTATTAGTATATTATTCCTGAAGGTTTATGAGGCTCTTTGCTATATGATAAAAATAAGTGTTTTTTTCCTAACTTTTCATTATTGTTTGAATCTCCTGTCACTCTTCATTCAAGTAGTTGGTCAATCTAATGGAGGCATTCTACGTATGATTATTTTCTAACAATCTCCAAGTTTCCCTAGAGCTAGAAATATTACAGCTCTCAGGAAGTCATCCTCTTTTTAAAATATTAGCTAAAATGCCTTCTTCTGTAAACCTCTACTTAGGTTTCCATGTCACATTTTTTCGGTATTTTTGTTTTGCGTTTTTGGTTTTTTTTACAAATTAAAAAAAAAAAAAAACACCATTCTATTGGATTTTTTTCCTTACCTCTTTCTGTTCTTTTCTTTTTCTTTCTTTTTTTGGTAGGATGTGATATGTCTTTTGGCATGCAGTGAAATACTGGAAAGTTTTGAGGAAATGAGATTTATATACCTTTTCTCAGACTTCGTCCCCATAAGGAAAATCATCTGTGTGATGAATCTCCTCTATGAATTGATAAGTTACAATCCTCCGGGGGAAAATCACATTATACATGTGGGGCACTGTTAATCAGGCATGATTCACACTCATTAATGGAAATTTTCCAAGGCCACTAAAGATCTTTTGTTAACAAATGTACTATAGAAACTTTTTAAAGGTCTGTTTCTCAGTAGTCTTAAGTGATATTTCTTGTTTGTCTCCTCAGAACTTGTTTTGCCATAAAATAGAAACTTAGAATATGTCTGTAGGTTTGATTTGTTTTATTTTTTTAAGCTTCTTGCCTAGTTAAATGTAGAAAATCAAATCTTGAAAGAGAAAAAAATTAGAGTGAAGGTAAAAGAAGAGGAACAAAAGAGAGGATCCTAGAAAAGCAAGGTGTTTCGACTGAGTTTAAATTGTAACACAGCATTTAGAGAATGGTGAGGTGGTGGCTGTCTCTGTGTGACTCAGACTTTCTGTTAAAAAAAAGGGGGGGGGGCTTTCAATTTTCAGCAAAAGGAAAGAGGACATGTCTGATGCACTGGCCCCTAGGAAGAGACATCAGAGTCTTATTCCCAGAGAAAAGAGTTAGTGACAACCCATAATGTGGTTCTGCTGATGAGGTAATGACAGCAGGGGCAGCCAGGAGGGGTCTTGTCAGAGAAATGTGAAGGCATGAGCAGATCCCTATCTCATCACTGAGAAACCTGGAGATGTCCCTCACAGCAGAGCTGGGTGCTTAGATCAGCTGGTGTCATTGTGAGCAACTAAAAATACGTTCTAATTTGACAACTGATTTAATGTGAACCATTTGTTCCCAGAGGCTGGAAGTCCTAGGAATATAAGTATGTATGAGAAAATAAGAAGTCTATGTATGGCCAAGTGCTAAATTCAATGGGGCAGATATCTTTATTGCTTTAATAACGACCAGCTGGCCTTTTCTTTTTTTTTTTTTTTTTGCGGTACACGGGCCTGTCACTGCTGTGGCCTCTCCCGTTGCGGAGCACAGGCTCCAGACGCGCAGGCTCAGCGGCCATGGCTCATGGGCCCAGCCGCTCCGCGGCATGTGGGATCTTCCTGGACCGGGGCACGAACCCGTGTCCTCTGCATCGGCAGGCAGACTCCCAACCACTGCACCACCAGGGAGGCCCCAGCTGGCATGTTGACACTCTGTTATCTGGGTGGATGCTAAATGAACTTGTCACCCTCTCTTCCCATTGTCTCTCAACAACATAGGCTTCAGGTTTCCCTTTCAGATGAGGGTCAAGACCTATGATGTGAAAGAATCCTCATCTATGCTATTCTTGGAACAACAGGATTCCAACACTTATGTTAAAGGTAACATTGTAGAAAATAATTTGATATATAGTATATCCCAACTAATAGTCCACAGTTATGATCTGTGGGTGATTATTTACTGTTGTTGTTATTGTTGCTGTTTTCTAAAGGAACATAAACCTTCAATCATTACAACAATGAGAGCTGCAAAACAAATTATTTTCCCAGTAAAATATCCAGAAGATATACTTTTCTACATAATTGTGGACCTGCAATTCTCATATAACACTAAATTATAAAAAAATATAAATTATAAAACTTACTCCAGAAGGAAGGAACTTTATCATTCTTAATAAAGCTGCTGTTCACTTAGTCCTTTGCTACCCTTAATTAATAGTCAAGAGAGTGGGCCCATTTGTGAGAAACCATGTAATACTTTCATCTGGGAAAACAAAACAGAACCACAAGTGTTTCAGTGCCCGTGCCTAGACTGCCTGTCCCTTTCTCTAGCACATTTCCTACTTTGTAGCTTTGCTTTTCCAAAGGCAAACCCCATTTGGAAAGCTGGTGACCCATTTATTTTTATATATTGGTATATAAGTCCCCAAAGAACTGTTCCGTTTAACTGTTACTGCAGATTGTATTTTACAGTTGCCCAAGGTTGTGGTAGAAGAGGGTGTTTTGGCTCTTTGACTTGAGTGTGTTATCTGAAGTATGTTATTTTACTGATTCACAAATGCCTCACAAGCTGAGAGTTTTACTATCCATGTCACCAATAAACCATATTCCTTATCAGACCTCATTATAGGTTCAAGTATTGGACCAGATATCTGGCTAAAACTGAGGCAGGAGAAATATCTATTAAGTGACTTTATTTTTGTAACCTTGAGTTATATGTTATATGTATACCTACCTCCCTTTTATTTGACAAGCTCCTGTAGATTGTTCAAACAACAAACTCAGTTTTTGTGACGTTAAAAATACAGGGATTTAACTCTTTCCCTTATAGGTTTGGAAGAGAGAAGTCAAAATGTGAAAATAAACTACTTACCTTATACATCTCTCATACCAAATTGATCTGACAATGAAGAGATGATCATGGCATATATTATTTAATACATACTTCCTCTGTATTTGTAAAGTCCTTGTTAGTTTACATAGGGCTTTGAAATATACTATGACAGTTGGTCAATATAACTATTCTGTGAGATATAAAGAGGGCCTAAATCTTTATATTCATTTTACACTTGATAGAAAAAGATTCAGAGAGAAATCCTATAAATATAATATTGTACATCATGGAGCTCAAGGTCAAATATCGGCCTTCTTAGGCATCAGGAATTTTTCACGTTCCTAAGCTGTGGATTTAGGAATCTTGGCAACCGTGGTTTCTGTCCTTTGTGAGGCCACATGCTTTACACTTAAGAAGAAGTTTTTAGATAAACTTGACAAAGTCTCAAGGTAAACTTTATACTTCCTGCAGCTCTATTTTATGAAATTTCATTGAGAGTTGAATTCACTTCTTTGGAAAGAGGAGAAATCTTTTCAGTAATGCTTGTGCATATTACAAATGAAATGCAAAATTGTAAAGGAACTTAAGGTGAAATTGCAAGTGACCATACTGAGTCTGTTTCACCTTAAAGCTGATTGGCATAAATGACTAGATTATATTGCTATATTGCAGTGCACCGCGTATACTGTATATGGTACGTGATAACTCTTTTCTATCACTACCCAGAATTCCCTGTCACCAAAAATACTGGCACAATTTAAGTGCACAAATTTATTAAAATTATATGATACATGGAATTTAAACATAAAAAAGAAGACATCTAGGAACAGTGCCAGGACAGAATTGTTCATATTCATGATTATGAGTATCGTAATAACAAGATATTCTCAATCCAATGTTGAAAACTTAGAGAACTTACACTCTTGGTCTCCCACAGGGTTGCTCTATTTCCAAGTCTCGTGAATTCATGCTCTCTTTTGTTCCTACAAATCTCCCCATAGTTTAGGAACTTGTCCATATCTCATCACTAACAGTTTCCTGCACAATCCAAGCACTGTTCTTTCAATCCAGCTACATATTTCTCTGATAAATATTTTTATCTTACGATTCTCCAACAATTGACCTTCATTACCATTATTAACAGATGAATTGCTTCCCTAATTTTTTCATGTCATGATACACAGAGAAAATGATACTTATACACATGCTGGGGTAAATGGAAGATATTGAATGCCTCTACGTGGTACATGGGGCTTGATGAAGGAATGCATTTTTTAAATTTTACATAAGTAAAAGAAACACAAAATAAAAGGAATATGAAACATGTTAAATGTTTAATTTTTAGAAAATTTCCAATAGGATATATTCAAAACTTTAAAAAAGAAACTTGAGTGGCTTCCATGAACTTTTTTTTTTCAAATTTTAACCTGAAGCTTGATCAACATTTTCACTTGTTACTCCAGTTTTTTTGAATATTTTCTTCAACAGGAAATTTTACTCACATATGTTGGTGGTAGCAAATGACAAAAGAAAAGTTATGATTTTTTATGCCAATTGAAGGAAATTTATCTGTAAGTAGTAACAGATTTCAGAGTAGTCAGTCTCTAAATTGTACTCCAAATATATATTCATTCTTTAAATCTATCACTCTTTCTTTTATGCTATTAACAAATAAAATGTTGAAATTTCTTAAGGTAATGAAAATGGATTTGAAATTCAAACATTCTCATATCATGAATTTCAAAACATTGATAAAATGTTTTCTATTAATTTTAACAATAATTCTGTATGGTTCAAGTTAAAAGACTAAATAATATCAGTGAGCATCAGTAACCATACTCTCCTGAAGTAAGTTTTTGCTTAAAGACAAGCTATATGGATACATGGCGATATTTTTCATGTAGTTTTTGCAATAAAAATATATTTATTCAAGGTGTTCAAAAATTTCACTGCAATTAGCTGCTTTGGCAAATCAATAATTATTCTTTAACAATCTGCAAAATGTTAATTATCCACACTAATTATATACAAATTTTTAAAATTCTTAGCTCATAAATTTTTGGGAAATTTTTTTTTTTATTCAGCAAAAGCAGTTCATATGTAACAAAAGGAAGTGATATTCTAATTCTTTGCATAATGCTGGAGAAATATAGTGACCTGAACTCTATTAGAATCACGATCTTTTAATACCATTTAATACAGATTAGAATCTACAGACAGGCTATGATGCATAAGGTCTTCTCTGTGAATTAAACAATGTATTATTTAAACCCCAGACTTCTCAGAATAAATGTTAATGAATGAAATCATATAATTTCTCTCCCAAGGCAAGACACTTTTCTGAGTAAATGGGTGTTACTAACAACCAGGCAAGAGGGACCTTCAAGAGGGCGGAGGAGTAAGACGTGGAGATCACCTTCCGCCCCACAAATACATCAGAAATACATCTACATGTGGAACAACTCCTACAGAACACCTACTGGACGCTGGCAGAAGACCTCAGACTTCCCAAAAGGCAAGAAAATCCCCACGTACCTGCGTAGGGCAAAAGAAAAAACAGAGACAAAATAAAAGGGATGACCTGCACTTCTGGGAGGGAGCTGTGAAGGAGGAAAAGTTTCCACACACTAGAAGCCCCTTCACGGGCGGAGACTGCAGGTGGCGGAGGTGGGGAGCTTCGAAGACGCGGAGGAGAGCACAGCAACAGGGGTGCGGAGGGCAAAGCGGAGAGATTCGTAATCCTCCCGATTACGGAGAATCGGTGCCGACCAGCACTCACCAGCCCGAGAGGCTTGTCTGCTCACCTGCCGGGATGGGCGGGGCTGGGAACTGAGGCTCAGACTTTGGAGGTCAGACCCCAGGGAGAGGACTGGGGTTGGCTGCATGAACACAGCCTGAAAAGGGCTAGTGCGCCTCAGCTAATGGAGAGGGAGTCCGGGAAAAAGTCTGGAACTGCCTAAGTGGCAAGAGAACATTGTTTCAGGGTGCACGAGGAGAGGGGATTCAGAGCACCACCTAAACGAGCTCCAGAGATGGGCGTGAGCCACGGCTTTAGCACGGACACCAGAGACGGACATGAGACACTAAGGCTGCTGCTGCAACCACCAAGAAGCCTGTGTGCAAGCACAGGTCAGTATCCACACCTCCCCTCCAGGGAGCCTGGGCAGCCCGCCACTGCCAGGGTCCCGTGATCGAGGGACAACTTCCCCGGGAGAACGCACGGCACGCCTCAGGCTGTTTCAACATCATGCTGGCCTCTGCCGCCGCAGGCTCACCCAGAATTCTGTACCCCTCCCTACCCCCGGCCTGAATGAGCCAGAGTCCCCTAATCAGCTGCTCCTTTAACCCTGTCCTGTATGAGGGAAGAACAGATGCCCTCAGGTGACCAACACGCAAAGGTGGGGCCAAATCCAAAGCTGAACCCCAGGAACTGTGCGAACAAAGAAGAGAAAAGGAAATTTATCCTAGCAGCCTCAGGAGCAGCTGATTAAATCTCCACAATCAACTTGATGTACCCTGCATCTCCGGAATACCTGACTAGACAATGTATCATCCTAAAACTGAGGCAGTGGACATTGGAAGAAACTGTAGACTCGGCGTTTGCTTTCTGCATCTAATTTTTTTCTAGTTCTATGTTTATCTTAGTATAGTATATAGAGCAGCAATGGAAAAACAGCAAAAAACATAAGGGATCTCCATAAAGTTAACAGCTGATTTTTCAGCAGAAACTCTGCAAGCCAGAAGGGAGTGGCAGGACATATTTAAAGTGATGAAAGGAAAAACCTACAACCAAGATTACTCTACCCAGAAAGGATCTCATTTAGATTCAACAGAGAAATTAAAACCTTTACAGACAAGCAAACGTTAAAAGAATTCAGCACCACCAAACCACCTTTACAACAAACGCTAAAGGAACTTCGCTAGGCAGGAAACACAAGAGAAGGAAAAGGCCTACAAAAACAAACCCAAAATAATAAAGAAAATGGTAATAAGAACATACATATCGATAATTACCTTAAATGTAAGTAGATTAAATGCTCCAACCAAAAGACAGAGACTGGCTGAATAGACACAAAAACAGAACCTGTACATATTCTGTCTACAAGAGACCCACTTCAGACCTAGGGACACATACAGACTAAAAGTGAGGGGATGGAAAAAGATATTCCATGCAAATGGAAATCAAAAAGAAGCTGGAGTAGCAATACTCATATCAGAGAGAATAGACTTTAAAATAAAGACTATTACAAGAGACAAAGAAGGACACTACATAATGTTCAAGGGATCAATCCAAGAACAAGATATAACAATTGTAAACATTTATGCACCCAACATAGGAGCACCTCAATACACAAGGCAAGTGCTAACAGTCATAAAAGGGGAAATCGACAGTAACATAATAATAGTAGGGGAATTTAACACCCCACTTTCACCAATGGACAGATCTTCCAAAATGAAAATAAATAAGGAAACACAAGCTTTAAATGATACATTACACAAGATGGACTTAATTTATATTTATAGGACATTCCCTCCAAGAACAACAGAATACGCTTTCTTCTCAAGTGCTCATCGAACATTCTCCAGGATAGAACATATCTTGGGTCACAAATCAAGCCTTGGTAAATTTAAGAAAATTGAAATCATATCAAGTAACTTTTCTGACCACAACACTATAAGACTAGATATCAATTATAGGAAAAAACTGTAAAAAATGCAAACACATGGAGGCTAAACAATACCCTACAAAGTAAGCAATACGTCACTGAAGAAATCAAAGAGGAAAAAACTAAATACCTAGAAGCAAATGACAATGAAAACATGAAAACCCAAAACCCATGGGATGCAGCAAAGCAGTTTTAAGAGGGAAGTTTGTAGCAATACAACCCTACCTCAAGAAACAAGAAACATCTCAAATAAACAACCTAACCTTATACCTGAAGCAATTAGAGAAAGAAGAACAAAAAAACCCCAAAGTTAGCAGAAGGAAAGAAATCATAAAGATCAGATCACAAATCAATGAAAAACAAATGAAGGAAATGATAGCAAAGATCAATAAAACTAAAAGCTGGTTCTTTGAGAAGATAAACAAAATTGAAAAACCATTAGCCAAACTCATCAAGAAAAGAAAAGGGAGAGGACTCACATCAACAGAATTAGAAATGAAAAAGGAGAAGTAACAACTGACAATTTAGAAATACAAAGGATCATGAGATATTACTACAAGCAACTATATGCCAATGAAATGGACAACTTGCAAGAAGTGGACCAGATAGAAAAGCACTACCTTCTGTAACTGAACCAGGAAGAAATAGAAAATGTAAGCAGACTAGTCACAAGAACTGAAATTGAAACTGTGATTAAAAATCTTCCAACAGGGTCTTCCCTGGTGGTTCAGTGGTTGAGAATCTGCCTGTTCGTGCCCCGGTCCGGGAAGATCCCACATGCCATGGAGCGACTGGGCCCATGAGCCATGGCTGCTGAGCCTGCGCATCTGGAGCCTGTGTGCTGCAATGGGAGAGGCCACAACAGTGAGAGGCCTGCTTACCGCAAAAAAAAAAAAAAAAAAAAATCTTCCAACAAACAAAAGCCCAGGACCAGGTGGCTTCACAGGAAAATTCTATCAAACATTTAGAGAAGAGCTAACACCTACCCTTCTCAAACTCTTCCAAAATATAGCAGAGGGAAGAACACTCCCAAACTTATTCTACGAGGCCACCATCACCATGTTACCAAAACCAGACAAAGATATCACAAAAAAAGAAAACTACAGGCCAATATCACTGATTAACATAGATGCAACAATCCTCAACAAAATCCTAGCAAACAGAATCCAACATCGCATTAAAAGTATCATACACTATGATCAAGTTGGGTTGATCCCAGGAATGCAAGGATTCTTCAATATATGCAAATCAATCAATGTGATACACCATAATAACAAATTGAAGGATAAAAAACATATGATCATCTCAATAGATACAGAAAACGCTTTCAGCAAAATTCAACACCCATTCAAAATTCAACACCCATTCAAAATTCAACACCCATTCAACACCCAACACCCATAAAAAAACTCTCCAGAAGGTAGGCATAAAGGGAACCTACCTCAACATAATAATGGCCATATATGATGGACCCACAGCCAACATCATTCTCAATGGTGAAAAACTGAGGCCATTTCCTCTAAGATCAGGAGGAGACCAAGGTTGTCCACTCTCACCACTCTTATTCAACATAGTTTTGGAAGTTTTAGCCACAGCCATAAGAGAAGAAAAAGAAATAAAAGGAATCCAAATCAGAAAAGAATAAGTAAAACTGTCACTGTTTGCAGACGACATGATACTATACATTGAGAATCCTAAAGATGCTACCAGAAAACTGCTAGAGCTAATCAATGAATTTGGTAAAGTAGCAGAATACAAAATTAATGCACAGAAATCTCTTGCATTCCTATACACTAAAAAAAAAAAAATCTGAAAGAGAAATTAAGGAAACACTCCTATTTACCACCACAACAAATAGAATAAAATACCTAGGAATAAATCTATCTAAGGAGGCAAAAGACCTGCATGCAGAAAACTATAACACACTGATGAAAGTAATTAAAGCTGATACAAACAGATGGAGAGATATACCATGTTCTTGGATTGGAAGTATCAACACTGTGAAAATGACTATGCTACCAAAAGCAATCTACAGATTCAATGTAATCCCTATCAAACTACCAATGGCATTTTTCACAGAACTAGAACAAAAAATTTGACAATTTGTATGGAAACACAAAAGACCGCAAATAGCCAAGCAATCTTGAGAAAGAAAAATGGAGCTGGAGGAATCAGGCCCCCAAACTTCAGACTACACTACAAAGCTACAGTAATCAAAACAGTATGGTACTGGCACAAAAACAGAAATATAGATCAAAGGAACAGAATAGAAAGCCCGGAGACAAACCCATGCCCATATGTCACCTTATCTTTGAAAAAGGAGGCAAGAATATACAATGGAGAAAAAACAGTCTCTTTAATAAGTGGTGCTGGGAAAACTGGACAGCTAGATGCAAAAGAATGAAATTAGAACATTCCTTAACACCATACACAAAAATAAACTCAAAATGGATTAAAGACCTAAATGTAAGGCCAGACACTATAAAACTCTTAGAGGAAAACATAGGTAGAACACTCTATGACATAAATCACAGCAAGATCCTTTTTGACCTACCTCCTAGAGGAATGGAAATAAAAACAAAAATAAAAAAATGGGACCTAATGAAATTTAAAAGCTTTTGCACAACAAAAGAAACCATAAAGAAGATGAGAAGACAACCCTCAGAATGGGAGAAAATATTTGCAAACAATTGACAAAGGATTAGCCTCCAAAATATGCAAGCAGCTCATGCAGCTTAATATCAAAAAAACAAACAACCCAATCCAAAAATGGGCAGAAACCTAATATACATTTCTCCAAAGAAGATATACAGATTGCCAACAAACACATGAAAGGAATCTCAACATCACTAATCATTAGAGAAATGCAAATTAACTACAATGAGGTATCACCTCTCACTGGTCAGAATGGCCATCATCAAAAAATCTACAAACAATAAATGCTGGAGAGGATGTGGAGAATAAGGGAGCCCTCTTGCACTGTTGGTGGGAATGTAAATTGATACAGCCACTATGGAGAACAGTATGGAAGTTCCTTAAAAAACTAAAAATAGAACTACCGTATGACAGCAATCCCACTACTGGGCATATACCCTGAGAAAACCATAATTCAAAATGAGTCATGTTCCACAATGTTCATTGCAGCTCTATTTACAATAGCCAGTACATGGAAGCAACCTCTGTGTCCATTGACAGATGAATGGATAAAGAAAATGTGGCACATATATACAATGGAATATTACTCAGTCGTAGGAAGAAACAAAATTGAGTTATTTGTAGTGAAGTGGATGGACCTAGAGTCTGTCATACAGAGTGAAGTCAGAAAGAGAAAAACAAATACTGTATGCTTACACATATATGTGGAATCTAAAAATTAAAAATATGGTTCTGGGGCAGGACAGGAATAAAGACACAGACGTAGAGAATGGACTTGAGGACATGGGGAAGGGGAAGCGGAAGCTGGGTCGAAGTGATACAGTATCACTGACATATATACACTACCAAATGTAAAATAGATAGCTAGTGGGAAGCAGCTGCATAGCACAGAGAGATCAGGTCAGTGTTTTGTGACCACCTAGAGGGGTGGGATAGGGAGGGTGGGAGGGAGACACAAGAGGGAGGATATATGTATACATTTAGCTGATTCACTTTGTTATACAGCAGAAACTGACACACCATTGTAAAGCAATTATACTCAAATAAAGAGGTTAAAAAACAGCAATCAGGCAATGACAAGAAGTATAGACAAAAAATATCCTTGGTCATCTAAATATTAATTTATTAATATGACTAATATTTACTAATATGGCTAATATTACTAATATTAATTTACTTAATCGTCATAACAGCCTATGGTGTAGAACATGCTGCCCCCTGTATTTTAAAAATTAGTGTACTATGGTAGAATGTTCAAATAGTTTGCTGTGGATCAAACAACAAATAAAAGGCATAGCCAAGGTCTGCCTTAGGCAATGCTGAGGTTTGGATACACTGATAAGGATTTTGGTCATGGCACTTGACTTTGTATTCCTGCGTCTGCATATAAAGCACACAGTTATGATTCTTTTCATATAGTCGCATTTTTTAACCATTTATTTCCACTTGAATATTTGTCCTAAATTGTTTGTTTTGATATTTCCATGAATAAAAATAAACGTTCTTCCAAGTATTTCTCTTCATTATCTCTAACCAGTACAATATATATTTTCTTCATCTTCTGAATTCATATGGTCTTTATGTCATTGGACACATCAGCCATGCATTATTCAAAAAAGTATCTTTTCTATTTCTTTGCTTCATTGGTCCCAAACACTAGCTTGGGACATTAGTTTATGCAAGGTAGTAAAATAAGCCACTCTGTAACTTGTGAAGCATTTTGGATTTCTCACCGTGTGATCTTGTGACTAACTACTTTACAATGATCTCATACTGCTGGAACTAATCTCAGGAGGGTAATTTGTTTCTAATTTTATACTTGCAGACACTTAAAACAATGCCAAACTCTTTTCTGCCCCACAGCGATACTTTGTTTAGCAAAGTGTCAAAGTAGTTAACTTAACAATATTGTTTATTTTTTAAATATAATGAAAAAGTAAAAGGTTTAAGCTGAGGTAGAGAATTATAGGAAAACATGAAAGCAAACAATCTTCATTATATTGCCTAATCAATAATAAACTTTTGAGACTTTTTTTTTTGAGATTGTTCTATCTTATAAGTTATATAGCTTTACAGTTTCAATCAAATACTTGCCTGTCTTGGTACTAAAATTAGGATATATGATATTATTTTATATATATATATAAACAATATTATATATGTATTACAGTAGACACTTATCTGTACATATATTACATATATGTAATATATGTGTATGTAATATATTACATATATGTTTAATATATGTAATATATGTGTATGTAATATATTATATATATTACAGGAGACACTTCTACTCTGAACTCAGGCAGAGTCACTTCTGTAGCAAAACATGTTATCTTTCTGCATTCTGCCTCAGAGCTTTCTCCAAAACAGAATCATCTAATTCAAGACTAAGTACAGCTGGAAAACACAGGATAAGTAACAACATCCAGGGGTCACCTGCAACCAGTAGGGGTTGGGAGCAGATGGAGAGATTCTCCAGTCATTCTCTTCCATGGTCATTCTTTTCCAGACTTATTTGTCTGGAAGATACTGGAGGAGTCACATCCTTGTAGCTCAGAACAACAGGATTTCATGCTGGCTTGTCTCTTTCCCTATCTTACTCTCTACTCTCCCTCATTCCTGCCTCTTCTAACCCCCTCCCTAATTAATAAACTACATGGACTGCAGTACTTGTCTCAAACACTGATTTTTTTTAAACATCTTTATTGGAATATAATTGCTTTACAATGGTATGTTAGTTTCTGTTGTATAACAAAGTGAATCAGCTATAAATATACATATATCCCCATATCTCCTCCCTCTTGCGTCTCCCTCCCACCCTCCCTATCCCACCCCTCTAGGTGGTCACAAAGCACCGAGCTGATCTCCCTGTGCTATGTGGCTGCTTCCCACTAGCTATCTATTTTACATTTGGCAAACACTGATTTTTAAGGGTATCAAAAGAAGGCAATATACAGCAGATCATTTTAAGAAATTTTAAGTTAATTAGCATCAACAATGTTAAACCATTAAGCATGGGGTAAACAAAATATTGTTAAAATAATAATTATTTTCAATTAATTTTCTAGAAAATGTATGAAATAAAAATATGATCTATATACATATATGATCAAAATGTTTTAATATTCAATTTCTGAACTTTTAAATATATGAGTTCTCATCATTGAAATATTTGACTGCATTTTCCAGTCATTATTTCTTTTAAAATATAAATTATTTTTCACCATAGCAACATTATGAAATTTCACCAAGAATCAGCATTTAGCTACTTTTTAACGTTAAATGTCAAAAATAGTTAATAGTTCATAGAGAAAGATGACAGAAAGAGAGAGAGAGCAAGAGTGAGGGAGGGGGCAGGATAGAGGGAGGAAAGAAACAAGAAAACATTTAGAAAACAATGATTATCTTTTTTGTGTGTGTGCATGTTCCAATTAAATTTTATTTTTTATCTTCCATTTTTATTTGTAATATTATATGTTTGAGGTGTGCAACATAGCGATTCAATACTTTATAGATTGTGCTTCATTTAAAGTTATTATATAATAATTGCTCTATTTCTGTATGCCGTAAAATGTACCCTTGTTGCCTATTCATTTTATACATAGCAGTTTGTATCTCTTAATCCCCTAACTCCATCTTTCCCCTCCCCACTTCCCTCTCCCCATTGATAAGATAACCACTAGTTTGTACTCTGTATCTGTGAGTCTGTTTCTGTTTTGTGATATACATTCATTTTATTTTTAGATTCCATATGTAACTGATAACATCCAGTATTTTTCTTTCTCTGACATTTCACTAAGCATAATACCCTCTAGGTCCATTCATGTTGTACAAACAGCAGAATTTCATTCTTTTTATGTAATATACCATATTTATGTATGCCACATCTTCTTTATGCATTCATCTGTCAATGGACACTTAGATTGCTTCCATATCTTGGCTATTGTAAGTAATGTTGTTATGAACAATGGGGTGCATGTAACTTTCCAAATTATTGTTTTTATTTTTTTTTAGATATATACCCAGGAGTGGAATTGCTGGGTCATATGGTAGTTCTGGTTTTAGCTATCTGAAGAACCTCCATACTGTTTTCCATAATGACTACACCAATTTACATCCTCACCAACAGTCTACAAGGTTCCATTTTCTCCACATTTTCACCAGCATTTGTTACTTGTAAATTTTTAGTGAGAGCCGTTCTGACAGGTGTGAGATGATATCTCATTATGGTTTTGATTTGCATTTCTCTGATGATTAGCAATGTTGAGCATCTTTTCACTTGCCTGCTGGCAATCTGTATGCCTTCTTTCAAAAAATGTTCATCTCTTCTGCACATGTTTTAATATGGTTGTATTTTTCACATTGAGTTGTATGTGCTATTTTTATATTTTGGATATTAACTCCATATTGGTCATTATCATTTACAAATATTTCCTCCCATTCAGTAGGTTGTGTTTTTGTTTTGATGGTTTCCTTTGCTATGCAAAACTTTTAAGTTTAATTAGTTTCACTTGTTAAATTTTGTTTTTATTTCTTTTGCCTAAAGATACAGATCCAAAAAAAATCATTGCTACAATTTGTGTCAGAGAGTGCTTTACTTATGTTTTCTTCTAAGATTATTATGGTTTCAGGTCTTACATTTAAGTCTTTAATCCATTTTGAGCTTATTTTTGTATATGATGTGAGAAAATGTTCTAATTTCATTCTTTTACATGTAGCTGTCCAGTTTTTCCAGCACTGCTTATTGAAGATACGGCCTGAGTCTTGCTACTTCACCATCTTGATATCCTCAAATAATGACTATCTTGAAGCACCCCTGTAATTCACTCACGTATTATAGCTGTGCTACAGGTTTGGGAATATTCTAATCAAAAACAAAAGACTATCAACTCCCCAACTCTCTACTGCCATGAATATACCTCATTTCTCAACCTGGCCCCAAACATCTTTTCTGATTATTTTTGTGTGTTAGGCCTTCCTTTTCAATCAAAATTATGATTTTGAAATTTCATATCTATTTGCCCACCAATCTTCCTTCTTCCTTTTTTTCCCTCCTTCTTTATTTATTTCATTTCAGATCTTCTGATACATTTACTTTCTCATGATAAAAATTTTCCTCTTCTTCCTGCTTACCAATTCAGACCTACAATGTATTTCAAATCTCAACTTAAAATGATCTTCAAAATACTTTATCCCACCAAAGTTGTAAACTAACTTAAAATTGCTTTGTATAGTGTATCACCATGGAATTTTAAAATTAGATACTTGAATTTGAGCCTTTATTATATCTGAAACACTGTGCTACATGCATTATATAAATACTATATTTTGTTTTCCTATCAAACACTGCAGGGAAGTAATATTATATTTATCTTTCAAAATGCTATGTATCCTCTTTTAGTATACACAGCTAGTAAGTGATAGACTAACATTTGCTTCCACATTTTATAACATTAATACCCATCTGTACTCATATTGGAGAGTGGTGTGGGAGAGAGTCAGTGGTAACTCTGAAACTTATATTGGCATAATTTAAAGCATAGAAAATATTATAGGCAATACATATGCAAATTTTGATGGAAAAATTAAAATTATAAAAAGTATATTTAAATAAGAGAATATTTCTAATTCTATATTATTTATGTGTTCATTCTTTTCCAAATCCCTCTGTCTAAACAAACTGTCATATTATTTAGTTCTGCTTGAATTGAACTTTATACAAGTGGAGTTAGATTATAGTTAGTCTTCTACAATGTTCTTTTTCTCTTCAATGTTATGTTTTAAAGATCTATACATGTTTTTACACATAGCTGTAATTTATTTTCACTGCTTTAAAATATTCCATTTAGTGAATGTACTATAATTTATTAATCAACATTATTTTTGAGGGCCATTTGTTTTTCTCCATTTTTTTTTCAGTTATAACAATGCTTCTAAGAATATTTTTCCATGTGTTCTAGTAAATATGAATGATTTTCTCCAGTGCATATGAATGAAGGAGAGTATAATTGCTGCATATATGCATGTTCAAATTTACTATTTAATTCCTGTTTTTCAGTACTACTATCAGTAGTTTATGAATATGCATTGCAGTATACTATCAAAACATTTGGTATTTTCAGACTTTAACTTTTGCTAATCTGAAGGCTTTGAACTGGGATATCATAAAGGGATAGCTAATAAACTGACAAGCTTTTTACATGCTAATTGACATTTGGTATTTCTACTGTTAAGTATCTGCTCTATTTTTCTCACTTTTCTATTAGGTTTTTGTATTTTTCTGTTATAGATAGTAGAAAATGTTATTTGTTCTGAATACTAATCTTTTTTATGTTTAGTCTGTAAGTATTCTAAATATGTGATTCTTTTTTTTCATTTACTTAGTAGAGTATATTTGACAAACTCAAGGTCTTAATTTTAATTAGTAAAATTAATCAATATTTCCTTAAGTTAAATTTATTTCCTACCTCAAATTCATGTCTTTTTTAATGTTTTCTTCTAAAATTTTAAACTTTGCTTGTTATACTAATGTCTGAAATTTCTGTGTATGGCGTGAATTGTGGATCTAATTACATTTTTTATATACTTATTTGATTTGCCCACCAATTTTTAGCAAATAATTCATTTTTAATTGGATAATAATTGACATACAATATTATAATAGTTTCAGGGGTACAACATAGTGATTCAATATTTTTATACATTACAAAATGATCACCATGATAAGTCTAGTTCCGTTACTATACAAAGTTATTACAATAATAATTCATTCTTTTTCTGTGATCTACAATGCCACTTGTTTCATACCTCGTTTCGATATGTATGTGGTTTCTGTTTCTAGGCTTTCTACTCCTTTTATTGATCATGTTATTTATCCCTGAGTCAATATCATACATTTTAAAGTACTATAGCTTTATTATACACCTTGGGGTATAGTAAAACTAAGCCTCTCACATTTTTCTTATTATTCAATAAATTTTACTATTCTTGGGCTTTTGCTCTTCCATATACAATTTAGAATTGGCCTACTGAACTTGTTGGTATCTAATTGAAACTACATTAATTCCATAGACCAACAAGCCAGGATTGTCATCTTTATCGTATTGCATTTTTTATCCATAAAAATTATGTATGTGTGTCTGTATTAATTTAGATCTTCTTTAATATATTAAAATACATTTTTATAATTTTATGTAGTACTGAAGTGTTATGTTAGATTTATTCTTAAATACATTTTGATGCTTTGGCAAATTATGATTTTTTTGTGTGTGTGTGTGGTATGCGGGCCTCTCACTGTTGTGGCCTCTCCCGTTGCGGAGCACGGGCTCTGGATGTGCAGGCTCAGCGGCCATGGCTCACGGGCCTAGCCACTCCACGGCATGTGGGATCTTCCAGAACCGGGGCACAAACCCATGTCCCCTGTATCAGCAGGCAGACTCTCAACCACTGCGCCACCAGGGAAGCCCCAATTATGATGTTTTTAATTAAATCTTTTAAAAATTACAAGGTGATTTTTAATTCCATCAGTTCTTTGTGCAAATATCAATGCAATTGAATTTTTGTTTTTGGATTATGATTTTCTATCTAACTACCTTGCTAAATTCTATCATTACTTCTAGCAATTTGTTTGTAGATTTGGGGAATGTTTCTATGTAGAAAAATCGTATGGTTTGTGGATACAATGTCTATATTTGGAATAGAACACTAAACTATCTCTTTATTCCATAAAGAATGTTTCTAATTACATATACGTTTTTTAGTATTAAGTATTTTAAGTATTTTTATTATTTTCTAAGCTAGGTAGTAAGTTCCTTGAAGTAAATAATTGAAGTCAGCTTCAATTATTTTTATATCATTTTCTAATGGTACCTAAAAAAGCATGCTTTATATATATAGTAGAAGTAAAACATAATCATATAAATGTAACAGTTTTCTATTACCAACAAGGTAAAGTCCAGGATCTTTACCATAGAACTTATTTTTATTTTTGGCTGCGCTGCAGCTTGTGGGATCTTAAGTTTCCTGCCCAGGGATCGAACCCAGGCTCTCAGCAGTGAAAATCGCAGAGTCCTAACCACTGAACTGCCAGTGAACTTAAATTCTTTACTACCTTAGAACTTAAATCTCTTGATTATTTGACTCCAGTCTACTTTTCTGATAATGTATATTTCCTAAATAATGATATTTCAAGAAAATGTAACTCTTCACAATTGCACAATATGCCCTTTAAAATGATTAGCTCTACATCTTTCTCTTCAGGTTGTTGAGGTCTATCTGAAAGAAAAACAACAGAATGTAGGTACTGGAACATATTGATGCAAAGCTGGTGATCTCTCTATTCCCTTCCCTTGCTGACGTAACAAGTCAATTATATTCATATATGTTTAAATAATCTGTAACTTTATGCATTTGCAATAATCCCAAAATAATAAAACTGGTGTGGAGGAGGGCAATACCAGGAAATCTGCAGTCTAAATGTCCATATTAAAGCCAGTCACATTTGCCATTTATTTATTTATCTGTTTTTTATTTGACTAGAAAGCAGACAAAGTAAGTGAAGGATCTAGTGTATGACCACCAGTCCCAAGATGTATTCATAATATTAAGAGGATAGTTTCATGAATAAAATAAAAGTATGAAAGAAATCCAGAAGCCACATAATGTAAGTATTCTAGGAGTAGTCAGTCTAGTTATTTTAATCTCATTGTTTTTTCTATATGAAAAGGAGTAATAGAATAAAAACATTTCAACAATTACTGAGTTTAAATATCTTTTCATTTTCTGACCTGCTATTATTGCTCTTTCTTCTATTATTATATTTGATTTCAAATCAGATTGCTTTACAGTGCTCAACATTTTAAAACATCTGATTTCAAGATTGAATATATTACTTTCATCATTTCACTCCCTTATTATTTACTTTCCTGGAAGTCAGATAAAAATTACATTTCTAATCATTAAAACAATATGAGCCCACTTAAAGTAATTGTCCCTAATATCAAAATCAGCGTTCATATTGATGATTGGTGTATTTAGCTACAACTAGCATCTGGATATTTGTTTTTTAATTAATACAGTTAAAGAGTTGAAATAATCAGATAATTGTAGTAAGCTCAATATCTACTGCAATTTAAAAACAGTAACAACATGACCATCTTTTCCTGATGCTTTAAATTTAGCAAATTTAATAACACTTTTTCTGTACCCATAGCTTCTGACAATTTGTAGATCTTTATTTTGATTTTTTTCCCTCAATTTATGATTGAGGCTTCATTTGCTTAAGGGATACTTATCTAATAAGCTAATTCTGTGAATATGAAAAGATACAATTTTGTCTTATATACCTTTGAAGATAAACTGTTTTGATATGATATGGTATAAACCATGATTGAGATTAAAGGACCAATTAAAGGTTAATTCTTTAATACCGACATAACACTAAAAAGAAATGTTTTATTGCGTGTGAAATGAAATATTTTTATTGATTCATTGTAATACAACCTCCCTGAGATTATCCAACATTTCTGAGAACATGTATTATTTTCTTAAAAATGTCTTCCTCATTGTAATTATTCTGTTTCATTTCAATTTTTAATTTGGGAGTGAAAAGAATATATGCAGAAAGGAAGCATAGAAGTGTTTAGTATTAAGGTTACTAGGAATCTAATAAGAATAACCCTTTTAAAGAAACTTTTATCACACTTAAGAATCTAGTCCGTATGCTGGAATCCAAGCCTGTCGTTTTTTCCCCACTCTGCCAAGTAAAGCATTACGGCTATAAACCTGGTCAAAAAGTAATGTTTCAAAATGTTTTGAACAAAGTTGGGAACTTAAAATACATTAATAGTAAATAAAAATCACATGTGAAAAATAGCATTTGAAGGTTCAAATGAGCATGATAAAAACCCATTATGAAAAGCCAGAAAAAATGTCTACAACCTTCCAAATTACAAATATACAAATTTTAAACTACAAACATCCAAATTTTAATCCTATTTTATTTCTTAAAATTCATCTTACTTGTGTAAGGATCATGGAGGAAGCAAGGAATGTAAAGATGGGAGGGAGAAGAAAGGCTTATTCAGGAATAGTTTCCATAATGCAAGAAACTCCTTGTCATTAAAGGAAGAGCTACAAGAAAGGAAGACTCATCAATGTATAATTTCATCAAGCAATGAAATTATGAAATTTCATAATTTCATCATTAAGACAGGGGCAGTGGCATGTAGCCCTTTGTCACATGTTCCAAGGAACTAGCTATTTAGAGTGCTAGACACGTTTACAAGCATTTCTCCTTTACACAGGTATATTCTTTGCCCTCTTACCTAGTTATAAAAAGGTTAGAGGTCACTGTGCCAGGTGTATAGCAGTAGTGATTATGCAGAAAGACATCCTCAGAAAAAGATACAGATTAAAATATTAGGAAACTACTAAGTAAATGAGGGGGAGACAGGAGGAGAGAAAAAATAGAAATGATAAATCTAAACTTTAAATTTTAGTAACATATATATTTGTTTTAATTTGCTTTCTCAGCAACCTCCAGCCTATCCAGTTCATTCAAGTGGAAAGGAACACACACACAGATATATTCACATATTTTAAAAATAATCCTCAGAGGATTATTTAGTGGTGATTAATAGATTGACATCTTGAGAAAGAAGAAAAAAAAATTGTTAGAAGGGTAAAAAGTTCAAGCTCTTAGAGAATTCCAAGATCCAGGTTCCTATTACATATTTTATTATTATACATTTTTCCTTTTCATGACTGTATTCAGGCCCCTCATAACCTCAACAGTTGCAAAGAAAAAGAAAAAGATATGAACTACAGTCTGACAGGAACACCTCCCCAATCTCATATATATACCCAAATTTCAACAATGCTTCATAAAAATATTAGCTCTCAGATTAAAACAATAACTTTTATATTCAAAAATAACAAATTTGCTTCAGTGTGTCTGCTCTTAAAAATAGTCTTAACTCACATGAGAAAAATCATGGAAACATTCCAAGCCTTGTTATTACTATCCTTGTGGCTTTCTTTTCCCTCTGATCTAGAATGGAAATTTGGCAAAGTTCTTACTGAAGACACTGACACCAAGAAAAACAAACCTGTTGTCACAAATACTGCCTGTTTGCAAGAAGCTGTATTTCTTCACATATGATATCATGAGTTCTGTATTTATATTTACATTTTGTAGTGACATTTAAGTTTTCAACTTTTAGCACCTTATCTTTTTTTAGTAATTTCAATTTTTTTTTAACTGGGCAATTGGGATTTCTGAATACCATAATCAATACTATTGTCCCTTTGAGTGGGAATCCAGATTAAAACTATTACAATCCTCTTGTCCAAAGATTTGAAATGCTTTTGGCGGTCAGCTAAAAGGTACTTATAAGTTCATAGGATTATATTAAGTACTTATGTTAGCATAGACAGTAAGGCACATTCTTCTGTTGCTAGAAACTGGTCCATTAAAATGTTCCCACATTTATCACAGAAGGAACTCTCTTGGGTCAGTTGAAGGAAATGATGAAGCCTTAAAGGATGAATTTTATCATATATTTCCTAGCATTCACAGTTGGGGCCAACATTCCACAGTGAATTCTTTCATTCAGTTTTCTATTTCTGTTTTCAGTAGAAACTTAAGATGAGAAACACAAACACACACACATATACGAATGAAAAGTAATCATGTAAAAGTATTATCTGAGGGTCCTCTAAAGGGGAATTTTGGATGAAATTTTTAAGAAGTTATTATTGTATCTAAAACAGATATATGCCAACAAATATGTGTTACATTTCAAGGAAGCAAGTACATTTAGTTGAGTGGCTATTATCTCTTATAAGAAAGATCCAAATATTAAGCAGAGGGGAAAAATTTACTGAAATCAGACATTGAGTCCAGTAATAGGAAACATCTACTTGTAAGTAAATGTCATGTTATAATGATTTTAGGAAGGAGTTGTGCAAAAATAATAAAATTACAAAGATGTTTAAGTTTTGTTTATATGACTATATGGCATTAGAGGCAAGTTATTCATATATCAAAATTCCTAAACAAAAGAAAATTAAGATAGCGTTAAAAGTTATGTTACTGAAGCTGACTATTGATAGGGATAAATTTTAGATTCTTCTTCCACATAGGTCATTACAGAGTATTGAGTAGAGTTCCTTGTGCTATACAGTAGGTTCTTACTAGTTATCTATTTTATATATACTAGTGTGTATATGCCAACTCCAATCTCCCAATGTGTCCCCCCACTCCTTTCCCCCTTGGTAACTATAAGTTGTAAGATTTAAGTGAAGACTGTGTATTTTTGCCACACCAGTGGGTAAAGACATATGGACTAACAGCCACCTTTTATGTAACTAGGTATGGGGCTGCTTAAGGGTATCTTGAAGGTTCGTCCAGACAAATAGATCAAAAATGTTGCCAGAA
Source organism: Lagenorhynchus albirostris (assembly GCF_949774975.1). NCBI lineage: Eukaryota > Metazoa > Chordata > Mammalia > Artiodactyla > Delphinidae > Lagenorhynchus > Lagenorhynchus albirostris. Next base: position 18,952,088 of record NC_083095.1, read on the forward strand.
AGGCTGGTGTGTGAAGGTTCCCTCCAACCCACAGCCATTTAGTGTTTCTTCCCAAAGTGAGATGTGGCCTTGGGTTAGAGGAAATAATAGGCTGTCGAGATTATTAGTCTCTTTACATTAAAGGCCACATCATCCTTTTTTCCTGCACCTACAATTATGCTTGACACATTCAGATAATAACTTAAATAACACAAAAATCAATAATTTAACTTATTAATTAGTATAATTAGTTAATATGCCTATGCAAAAAACCTTATAGATTATATATGGATTTTCTGGCTAATAATAATAGGTGACATAATTTGTTCTTAATACTCTCTGCAACTTGTATTTCTATAACATTGGTTATATTTCTGACCAAAATGAAAATTAAAGATTTGTAACAAAATGTTAACTAGGAAAAAAAGGAGAAACTAGTGAAATAAAGCAGATATAAAAGAGTAAGTCAACAGAACCAAAACTTGGTTCTTTTCTAAGAATAATATTGAAAAACTACTGATAATTATCAAAAAAAAAAAAGAGAAAGAGAGAGAAAGTGAGCAAAAGAATCATTTGAATGAAGAAGTCTTATCTTTATTTAAAAAGTAGATGAATATTTTTCTGATTTCCCAATTTTTCTTTAAACAGTTTTGGTGACTTAGATAAGATTGTTCATTTTAACTAATAAAATTTTTGACACAAGGATGTTCCTAATATCATCTTATCTTTTTTAAGTCTGCACATCTTATGGTAATGGAGCAGAGAAAAAAATTGACCAAAGGAACAAAACAGAGAGTGATGAACCAAAATAAAAAATGTGGAAATTTGACATAATGGATAGTTTATATTGAATATCAATTGTTTTACCCCCTTTATATAGGTGAGATGCTTATAAGGGTTTTTATGCCTTTTAGCATTTCCACTGTACATTATTTTATTGTCTGTGGGATGAACCATCCATTTAACATCCTAATTCAATAGTAAACTGCACATGTTTGATACCTGTCAGCGTCATTCTACATCCTGCATCTGTATTTTCTAACTCTCAAAGCAATGGCTTCTATGATCTGTATGATTATCACTGCTTTATACAGGAAGAACTAAAGACCAAAGTAGTTAAGTATTTTGATTAAGTTGCTCAACCTTAACAAGAATAAGAGCTAGAACAGGGATCTGAATACAGACATTCAGAGAACAAAGAGAGCTGTGCTAGGGAGAACTTTTGACAATCAACAGCTTTTAAAACGTTTATCTTCATAATTGTCAAACTGTATCTCTAGAAAATTCTAAGCAACCAGTGCTAAATTCATTCAATACTATATGACCAAACACATTCATTTATCATACTCAAGTTTTATATGTCCAAATATAGAATAGTGAAATAGATGTTGATACATGCAGTTATTAGCTGCCATTAAAATAAAATTTACAAAATCTTATTATCATAGTATTACGTCTACATTACAATTCTAGTGGAAATAATCAGCACACAAAAATGAAAATATAACATTGTGTCAGCTATGCCACAAATGCACAACTGAGGGATTGGAAAGGAAATGGTAATAGCATTTTTGTCTTGATGGAGGCATCCAAGGATGAGGATGATTATTCCTTTTATTTCTCCATATTCTCTGTGTATTTTGCAACAGTCACGTATTCCTATGTCATTAAAAAAAAAAACAAGTATGCTATTTCTAAGTATTGTTTTAAAAATCAAGCAACATTGTTTTAGTTTCAGTGTTCTAGCAGAGAGTGCAACACGGAGGAAAGGACTTTTCTGGGCCTGTGAACTTGCTCAGCAGTTGACCAGTTTCAGCCTTGGGTAAGCAAGCTACTCATCCTCATTTTAGGACAGAGAGAACAGATTCAGAGAAGACAACTGGCACATAAGGATGTTCTACAGATCAAATTAGATAATGGACAAGAATGGGCTTTAAAAACCCAAAAGTCCCATGGAGATAAGGTGCCAGTACATTCTGGTAAAGTGTGATACATGCAGTTGGATAAAATACTTGCGACCTAATGACCCAGAAAAATCAATAGTATGTTATTTTAAGCACTATCCTTGAAATATTTCCTACTCAGAGAACAACTTCAGGAAGGAAAGTTAAGTTTCCTGTCCTTGACTTTCCCTTGTTGAATAACATGTGTAACACTCTTTATTTCTTTGAAAAATGATTTGAGATCCATGCATTAAAAAGGGCTCAGTTCAGAATACTATTACTATCACAGAATGACATATTCCAGCCCACAAGGTTTTAGGAAATGACATATCTAAATTATATAGAGGTCAAAACTCCAGCTCCAAACGTACGTATGGTTTTCTGTCTTCATTTGGGACAAATTCCTTGGAGGCAGTATTTAATATGATTCTATTACAAATCCAGAGAATATTGGGTTACGTGTTAAAAGTAAAACTGAAAACTTTTATTCAGTTTAAACTGATAAGTGCTAGTAGTTTTTTTTTTTAACCACAGTTTTTTTTTTTAATCTTTATTGGAGTATAATTGCTTTACAATGGTGTGTTAGTTTCTGCTTTATAACAAAGTGAATCAGTTATACATATACACAGGTTTCCATATCTCTTCCCTCTTGCGTCTCCCTCCCTCCCATACTCCCTATCCCACCCCTCCAGGCGGTCACAAAGTACCGAGCTGATCTCCCTGTGCTATGCGTCTGCTTCCCACTAGCTATCTACCAAGTGCAGGAAAACACTCTGTAACAAAATTTAAGTCCAGGCAGAGGCACAGCTCAGAGGCAAAGGCAGGAGACCCAATTGTCCTGCATTGAAAGTGGTATTTAATTAACAAAAAGCAATGTCAATTGGTCATGGCTGATTAAATCTTTTGATTCTTTCTTACCTATGATCTTCTACTGTGATCAGGCCCCAAGTCCAGGAAATTAGGAGTATTTCTTTGAAAGACCCAATTCCTATTCATTTAAATGTCTTTTTTTTCCTTAATAAAAGCTGACCACAAAGGAAAGGTCAGCCCTGTTGCATGTCTGATACATTGTGACTCGCCTTCCTATATCAAACTACAACCACAGTTTGTATTCACAGTGGCAATTACTGCTTATATTACATGGGGTTTGTTTTGTTCATGGTTTTTACCCAGTTTGTCTATGTGACCATTAACATAAAATATGAATAACTTGAGATAGATATATTAGAAATCAGTTGTTAAACCAGTATTCTGAAATATCAAGATATATTCTACAAGAGAACAGAATTTTAATGTCCCTTGGATACCATAAAACTCTGTTCTTTTCTTTTTTGTGAATGTGTACATTTTATTGCTTTTACTGGTAAGGAAAAAATAGGACAGATGGCACAGAAGTGGAAACTAGGAAAATTGCTTACAGTGAAACCAATTTTAATACCCTTGCTAATAAAGTTCTTTCTATACATATGGGCCTGATCTTTCCAGGAAAAAGGGTGTAATTCTTTATTTTGTCCAGGGAGTTTAACTCTTTCAATACCCTGGAGCACTATATAGTGCATTAAATTATACTAAATAGTTTGGAAGAATTAACACCCTTTCCAAGTCAAGTCTTTTATTTCTTTCTGCTGGGTAACATCAGGCCATTGATCATATTAGAAAGTCTAACCAGCTCCCACAAGGCACTTTCCCTTATATCAGAGCTAGCCAGGTGTGATAGTTTCCTTTCTTGAACTCCAGTAAACTTTACAAGACCTATTCAACATCAGTCAACTAAATCACGTAATGATAAATTTATAACCCAGTGGTGCTAAATGATCTAGTTGGTTGTCTCTACCACTTGCTAACTAAATATTAAATATAAAGCCAGCTAACCCAACATTGTTACTTGAATTTTATCATCACAAAACAAGAGAAAAACTTCATGACACACCATATTTCCCTTAATTATATCTTTCCTCAACTGGTCTTATAAAATGGGGGAGCTAGTCAAGCTTTTTATCCCACCTCAGGGGGTCAAGAGAATAGGAAACCTGTCACTAATTCCTTTCACCTCACAGGCAAAACTCCTTCACTCAATTAACCAAGACCAGGTGACCCTCCAGTGAGTCTGCGGAATGCGTAGAACTCACAAACCCTACTTCCATCTTGGCAGAAAGGGAGCCCAGCCTGCACCTGATTAGCAAGCTTTGCTGCAAAAAGTTAGTAAATGGATGTATTTTTCCCCATGAAACCTGGGAAAGAGCATGGATGCTGAATACAAACAATGACTGCCTTGGCCAAGCAAAGTCCAGAGCATTCAGTGGATTAACAGACCTATCATTTATAGAAATCAATTTATCAAGATAGGCAAATGGCAGCTACTCATGCAAATCAGCAACCATCAACCTCCTAAGCTAGCATTTTGACCCAAGTTCTTTTTAACATATCCTGATGATACATTTAAGGTGGTGACTAATTGTATTGAATGTTCAAGACTACACATAAATATATTCATATAAAATTAATGGTGGAAAAACAGCAGCATAGGGAGAAGAAATCAAATTTCTGATTCAGAAATTAGGAATGACTATCCCAAGTATCAAACTATGAGAAAGGTGGCAGGTACAGATAGTGGTTACCTGAGAGGATGCTGGAGACCTAAAGACCTGGATTCAAAACCCTGGCTGAACCCTCGTAAGTTGTATAAATTTGCATAAATTCCCTAATCTCTCTCAGCCTCAGTTTCTCATCTGGAAAAGTGGAAAATTAATAATGATAATAATAGTAATAGTACCTACTTTATATGGTTGTAGGGAAGATTAAACAACATATTGCGGTCAGGGTTTAGAAGACTGGCAGGCACATAGTATGCACTCAGTAACTGTGTGCTCTTATGACTATTAAGGACATTTAGTTAGTGATAGCAGCAAAATAATCAAACGAAAAGTAGACTTTCACAGAATGCAAGTCTATTAGATGAGAAGTTAGGGCTTTGCCTAATAATTTGGCACCAACTGACTGGGATGCAGGAAGTTAAAAGGGAATGGCTTAGAGCTGTGACTTTCAAAATGCACTTAACTGGATCCCAGAGCAGTTTTTGGAGGTGTCTTTGGGTCCATGCTGGGCAAGGGAAAGAGGCAGAGTGGAAGTTGAGCAGGCAAAGTTTCCTGCTCCCACTTCAATCAGGGAACAGATTTGCTTTGATGTATTTTATATATTAGACTTAATCATAAAATTTTATTCGAAAATTATAAAGGTAAAAAATTTTTAAAGTGCATGCTTAGTGTAACTTGAAGGCAGCTGCTGCTGAGAAGCTGGTTATAACAGTAATAGGTGCCTTTCCCTTGGGTTATCTACCCATTCCACATTAGGTAAACGTTGAAAATTCCCCCGTTAAGAATGCTATTATTAACTACTTATTAATCAGTACTCATTTGCTAACTCATTATTGGTGAGTCACAGGACTTTTAATCCACTGAATTTCTCTAGTTTTTATTAGGGACTACACCCTAATACTTTGGGGTTGCAAAAACCCTAATGGACAGCAAGTTCCAGGAGATGTAGTGGTAAAGGGTATCTGTTCTTTGTGCTGGCGAGGTCTGGAGGAAGCTTAAACCAATTCCAGCATGGCAGCCATTGACCATTCCTTTCCATCCAAAGAGCCTGCCATTCCTTAAGAAAGCATGTGTTTAGGAGGTTGCTGAAATCTTCTTCCAATGTACTGTTTCACAGGAAGGCTTTAAGATTTCATCAGTGGAGTAAACCCACATAATACCACATAAGCCTCATTTTTCTTTACAAAAATCCCTCTTTCTATTTTAGTGTCATCTGCACGTTGTCTCTGTGACTTTGACATCCCTTTCTAAGATCTGTAGTGGCTCCTGTCGGATTGATTTCTGCTCTGTTACCTGAGGAGCTCAACAGTCTGGCAGTTGCAGGGCACATATATTTGACTTAGGTTTACAGTGAAGATCTTAAGTTGGATCTGGATACTTTAGGTCCGAAACCATGAACCATACCCTCTGGAATGTAACGTGAGCAAATATAAATTATGGACCCCCACGTGGCTTTGTCTCAGCTTGAAATAGTCCAAGTAGTACAATCCAGCAAGCAAAAAAAAAAAAAAAAAATTCCTGTCTCCACCTACAACTCACAAAGAACTTTAAAAGGGATATAAGTTGTAACCCACAGCAACATCATTGAAAATTTCTTTTCTTCTTTTCTCAGTTCTCTCTCACCTGTTTCTTTGAGTATCTCATTTGCCAGTTGCCCCCTGCTTCCCACCCTTGACAAATTCCACTCTCTACTCCAAACATTGAAGAGTTAAACGACATTTACTTTCCAGTGATAGCAACGAGTTGAACATCTTTCCTTTCTTCATATACCTGACAAATTAGAAATGGCCCATAATAATTTGTATCATGAGGTTATCTAGTGTTCTAACAGACAGGTATTTCTTATTGACATGCTAGATTTTGTGTATAAATAGCTGAAATTTATAATCAAATGTTTAGGGGAGAAATCAATATATTGGAAGAACTTTAATCAAATTGATTGAAGCATTTGTCATCTGTATATTTCTTACATTGTATCTTAAAGCAGCCCCATCCTGAGACGTTCTGTATTGACTTTCAAGGGTAGTATACCACACTCCTATTTCCGGTTCCAAAAAAATAAATACACAATTGTATGCCATTTTACAGCCTTGGACTTACAACCCAATTTATTGCTAAAATTTTAGAGACTATTAAATAATTTTTGCTGATTCAGGTATATAAAAAAGTATTCTGTTTCTAGACTGGATTTTTCCCCATAAGAAGTTGTTTTAATGTTTTTCATTAACAAGCAAGTAAGTATATTTAAGTATAACTTTTCCAATGATTTTTCCCCTAATAAATCAAGGGAAAAATGAAATTAATAAAAAGCATTTTCGAAACGATCCATGTCATACATGTAAGTTTCCTCAATAAAATTTTAAAATGTTTTTCTTTAATATCCACTAGTACAATAAGCACATACAATAAGCACATAGAACAAAGCAAACCCTTGATGAACCCTTGTGGATGTGGAATTAGGTATCTGTGGATATAATAATGAGTGAGGATGGCACATATGTGGAGTCTGGTTCTAGCTTTCCCTGTTACTCAGTTGAGTGACTTTGTAAAAGAAAAGATGTGGGTGGACATTTTGAGGTAAATTCTCTAGATTTTGGATAATTACTTTATAAAACTGGGATAAAGCTTGCCATTCCGACTAAATAGGATTACTACTGTCAGGCTCATAGAACTTATTTAAAATATAGAAATAAAAGCTACCACTTGAGTGTTGCTCTATGTCAGTTGTTTAGAGTAATTGTACCTGTGTTTATTTATATACACATATATCCACCATAAGTAGTGAATGCATATTTTAAAATCTAAAATAACTCATTTGGATATAAGCTTTCATTGGAATTATGCCCCATCATTTCTTTATACCTGTGCTGTCTAAAATGGCAGCCACTAGTCACATAGGAATATTGAGCATTTGAAATGTGCTTAGTATCACTAAAGGATCTGAATTTTTATTTTGATTTTAATTAGGTTAAACATAAAAATAATACTTCAGGGCTTCCCTGGTGGCGCAGTGGTTGAGAGTCCGCCTGCCGATGCAGGGGGGACGCGGGTTCGCGCCCCGGTCCGGGAGGATCCCACGTGCCGTGGAGCGGCTGGGCCCGTGAGCCATGGCCGCTGAGCCTGCGCGTCCGGAGCCTGTGCTCCGCAATGGGAGAGGCCGCAGCAGTGAGAGGCCCGCATACTGCAAAAAAAAAAAAAAAAAAAAAAAACTAAACTAAAAATAATACTTCAGTAAATGGGAAACTTTTAACATGTCTATAATGGATATGTGAATCTAATTTTTCAACTGTAAATTTTATAAAATCTAAGTTCAGATCTATATTTTAGATGAAAATTTGGCATTCAAATTGAGAAGTGCTGTGAATATAAAATATTCACTGGATTTTTAAAAATTGGTATGACATATAGAATATAAAATGTGAATAATTTTACATTGGTTACAAGTTGAAATAATATTTTGGATGTACTTGGTTAAATGAAATATTTCATTAAAATTAATTTCACTTTTTAAAACTTTTTTTTAATGTGGCTACTAGAAAATTTATAATCACCTACATGACTTGCATTATATTTCTTGTGGATAAAGTTGTTATATACTAATGAATGAAATCAATTTGAAATGAACATAAAATTCAGGCTTTAAGTCCAGAAGGAGACAGCATGGAGCCTGGGGACACCTATAAAACAAAGAAATGTGAATTATTGGTCTTTGTGTTTCTTATTAGAAAGTCTATTCAGATTGCAAGTAATTTCTTGATGTTACAAACCTTGATAATACAATTTAGGTGGTATAGAAAGTTTTTATTGTATTGATCTTAAATTCATAACTAAATTTTAAAATGAAATGGATTAGAATTCCCTCAACCTCACAAAATAACTTTTGTGTAGCATAGTCATAATAGTAAAAATGATTTCTTAACAACATAATGATTTATATTGTTTCTACTTTGAAATATATGCATCCTAAGCATCATCTTAAATGAAAATTGACTATTTAGATGATATCCTCTATGGCTATTTCATTAATTTATTCAACAAATATTTATTTACAGGCACAGCCCTTGGTGTTGGGATATAACAGTAAACAAGAAAGATTTAGGCTCCATGTCCTAAAGGAACTTAAATAGACAAAAAATAAATAAAAATAACCTAACTACATATAATTTAATAAATTTAAATAAAATATTATGTCCTTTTAAGCAAAGACATAATGGGAATCAGCAGCAGTTTTTTATTAAATAATGTGGGTTAGAAACCCCATTAAATTACACCAACGATAAAGTAAGAGGCAGCTCTTTCTAAAAGTTTGACTACAAAGGATTTCTGTGAAAAAATGAAATACCACAGAAAGATTTGGGGATTTTTATGAAACTTTCTAGAAAAGGTCTTTAAAAGCAATGGGAATAACCAGTAGAAAGTAAGGGAACAATGATGCAGGAAAGTGAGGGGATAACCAAAGCAGCTGAGTTTCTTAAAATCTGGAAAGCACTGTATCTATAGCACAAGAACAGACATGCATTTCTACAGAAGGGGGACACTTCATGTATTATGTCAGAAAGGAAGAAGAGAAGTTGGACTTGAATGTGAATAGCAAAAAAGAGAAAGGAGTTCCCATCCAATGAATACAATTTACACATATAAAGCAAGATCATCTGCCAAGATCTTGAGGGCTTAAGCAAGTATGAATTTATTACCTGAAGTCATGAAAAAATGAGCCCACAAGAGAGATCCAATAGAGTTGCTGGGCATTAGTAAGCATAAATTTGAGGTTTATGCTCAAGAATGTATGTAAAATAAGTCTGTTTGGTTTATGTGATTATTTATTTCATGCCAAATATGGTGGCTCTGGTTCTGGTGTGGAGAAAATAAGAATTAAGATTCATAAAGAATTAAGATTTTGCCAGTGGAGAAGGCGATGAATATATACATGATTATAATGACGGAAAATGGCAACTAGGTTGAAAAATGTTATAAGTGAAGCCAAGAGTGAAAAATCAATAATGGGGGTGGGGAAACATGGATTGGAGCTGTCAATATGCCACATAATTTTGGCGATGGAAGTAAGTGAGCAACATAATCCAAAGTACAGAAAATGCTGGTTGCAAAGTGGAATATCTGAAATTAAGAATGCAAATATTTCTAGCTTTCCGATATATTAAAGGGCATAAAAAAGGGAATTTGGGGCTAAAATTGATTGGTTTTGGAGAAGAAGATGCCAAGACTCGATAGGTAGGTTTTGAGTGCATTATTCATGAGGGTATTGGTGTCCCTGAAAATGACCAAAGGATATTCAGTGGAAAAGCAGGTGGGAGCAAAAAACAAGTCTACAGTGAAAGGGCATGATTAATACATAGTAAATGATATCATTTAAGAGAGGACAGGGAGGATAGTGTATATTTATGGAGTAAATTCAAATAAACATTGTATTGGACAAAGAGGAAAGAAAAGTAATGATCTAAAACCAAAATGGTTATCAACCTTACCTTTTGAAAAAAAAAAGTTGAGGACTGAGTCAAGATGGCATACTAGGGGTACGCAGATCTCCTCACAAGTAGCGCACCTAGTGCCCAGGCACTGGTGGGGGACCATGGACACCTAAGGGGATGGAAGGAACCCCCAGCAACCGAGTAGGGTGGGGGTAGTGAAGGGGGAGGAGAAGTGGAGGTGGGATGGGACTGTTGGCCCTGAGAGGCAGCTGAGGGAGGGGAAGGGATCCCACGCCTGAAGGGGGAAATTGGGGAACCATTGGGAGTGCAGAGGATCAAATGGGAGCCTGGCCAGGTTTTCCCTACCCACTTGGGCCCCCAGGAAGCTTCTGAGATCCCGGGCCTGATCCTCGGCCACAGAGGCCTCTCTAGTTGCGTGGGTCCTGAGGGCGTGGGAGGGAGGGAAGGGGGAGCAAAAGTAAAGGCCAGACCTCCGGGACCAGAGTGGCTGGGGAAGGGAAGGAGTTCCTACACCCACCATGACCCACCCACGGTTAGGGGTCCAGCGGTGATGGGTGAGGCCCTGGGGAGATAGCGGGGGAGGGGTGAAAAGGAATGGAAGGGAACACAGCCAGTGCTTTCCCTGTCCACTTAGGCACTGGGGAGCCTCTTGGACCCCTGGGCCTAAACCCCTGCCCTGGGAACCTCATTCCTGCTGTGCAGAACCCAAGCCCCACCCCTACACCCCCACCCAGGGCCCAACCTCTACACTCAGAGACCCCCTCCAATGCCCTGGGCCTAAACCCCACCCACACACCCTCCATCAGGGCCCTACCTCCAGACTCCAGAACTCCACACTCCAAAGGCCCTCCTTTCACATGCTGCCTCTCCCCTTTCATGAAGGTCCTAAGCAGAGGCCCTACCCCATGATCAAACATCATGACCCCCACCCGCCTAGGTCCCACCCTACCCTAAACCCCACCCCTGACTAAATTCCACCCCCATAGCCAAGGCTTATTTTTTCTTCTTCTTCTTGTTTTAGATTGGGGTTCTGTTTTACCCTGTTGATTAATTGTTGTTGATTCTTTTATATTTTTATTTTTCCTAAAAAAAAATATTTTTCTAATTTTATTTTATTTTTTATACTTTGTTATTGTTCTCTCTTTTAGGCTTGTACCCACCCCCTTTTTTTTTTCCTTTCTTTTTTCTGTTGTTTTATTTTACCTTGTTTCAATTATAATTTTATTTTTCCTAATTTTTTATCTTTCTAATTTTATTTTGCTTTTTATTCTTTGATATTGTACTGCTCCTTTTCTTCTTTATTTATTTCTTTCTTTTCTTTATTTTTTTTCCTTAACAATGTCATGAAGCTTGCAGGATATTGGTGCCCAGGCCAGAGGTTGGGTCTGAGCTCTTGTGGTGGGAGCTCTGAGTCCAAACTGCTGGACTAACAGAGAAGCTCAGACCCCAGGAAATACCAGTTGGAGTGAGACCTCCCAGAGGTCCTCATCTCAGCATCAAGACCCGGCTCTATCCAACTGCCTGAAAACTCCAGTGCTGAACGTCTCAAGCCAAACAACCAGTAAGACAGGAATACAACACCACACATCAAAAAATAAAAAGAAAAAAGAAAAGTCAAAAAAGTATGTTACAGACAAAGGAGCAAGGTAAAAGCCTACAAGACCAAATAAATGAAGATGATACAGGCAACCTACCTGAAAAAAAATTCAGAGGAATGATAGTAAAGATGACCAAAAATCTCAGAAACAGAATGGAGAAAATACAAGAAACATTTAACAAGGATCTAGAAGAACTAAAGGGCAAACAGACAGTGATGAACAACACAATTACTGAAATTAAAAATACTCTAGAAGGAATCAATAACAGAATAACTGAGGCAAAAGAACCGATAAGTGACCTGGAAGATAAAATAGTGGAAATAACTACAGCAGAGCAGAATAAAGAAAAAAGAATGAAAAGAATTGAAGACAGACTCAGATACTTCTGGGACAACATTAAATGCACCAACATTCGAATTACAGGGGTCCCAGAAGATGAAGAGAAAAAGAAAGGGTCTGAAAAAATATTTGAAGATATTATAGTCAAAAACTTCCCTAACATGGGAAACGAAAGAGTCAATCAAGTCCAGGAAGCACAGAGAGTACCATACAGGATAAACCCAAAGAGAAACATGCCAAGACACATATTAATCAAACTATCAAAAATTGAATACAAAGAAAAAATATTCAAAGCGCCAAGGGAATCATACGGTAAACAGCTGATCTTTCAGCAGAAACTCTGCAAGCCAGAAGGGAGTGACAGGACATATGTAAAGTGATGAAAGTGAAAAACCTACAACCAAGATTACTCTACCCAGCAAGGATCTCATTCATATTCAACAGAGAAATTAAAACGTTTAAAGACAAGCAAAAGTTAAGAGAATTCAGCACCACCCAACCAGCTTTACAACAAATGCTAAAGGAACTTCTCTAGGCAGGACACACAAGAGAAGGAAAAGACCTACAATAACAAACCCAAAACAATTATGAAAATGTTAATAGGAACATACATATCGATAACTATCTTAAATGTAAATGGATTAAATGCTCCAACCAAAAAAAAAAAAAAATAGAATGGCTGAATGGATACAAAAACAAGACCCATATATATGCAGTCTACAAGAGACCCACTTCAGACCTACAGACACATATATACTGAAAATGAGGGGATGGACAAAGATATTCCATGCAAATGGAAATCAAAAGAAAGCGGGAGTATCAATTCTCATATTGGACAAAATAGAATTTAAAATAAAGAATGTTACAAGAGACAAAGAATGACACTACATAATGATCAAGGGATCAATCCAAGGCCAAGATAAAACAATTGTAAATATATATGCACCCAACATAGGAGCACCTCAATACATAAGGCAAATGCTAACAACCATAAAAGGGGAAATCAATAGTAACACAATCATAATAGGGGATTTTATCACCCCACTTTCACCAATGGACAGATCTTCCAAAATTAAAATAAATAAGGAAAGAGAAGCTTTAAATGACATATTAAACAAGGTGGACTTAATTGATATTTATAGGTCATTCCATCCAAAAACAACAGAATACATTTTCTTCTCAAGTGCTCATGGAACATTTTCCAGGATAGACCATATCTTGGTTCACAAATCAAGCCTTGGTAAATTTAAGAAAATTGAAATTGTATCAAGTATCTTTTCCAATCACAATGCTATGAGACTAGATATCAATTATAGGAAAAAATCTGTAAAAAATACAAACACATGGAGGCTAAACAGTACTCTACTAAATAACCAAGATGTCACTGAAGAAATCACAGAGGAAATCAAAACGTACCTGGAAACATATGACAATGAAAACACAACAACCCAAAACCTATGGGAAGCAGCAAAAGCAGTTCTAAGAGGGAAGTTTATAGCAATATAATCATATATATATATAATCATATATATAATATATTATATATTATAGCAATATAATCCTATATATATATTATATTATATAATCCTAATATAATCCTACCTCAAGAAACAAGAAAAATCTCAAATAAAAAACTTAACCTTACACCTAAGTAAATTGGAGAATAAAGAACAAAAATACCCCCAAATTAGAAGGAAATAAATCATAAAAATCAGATCAGAAATCAATGAAAAAGAAATGCAGGGAAAAATAACAAAGATCAATAAAAATAAAAGCTGGATCTTTGAGAAGGTAAACAAAATTGAAAAACACTTTGCCAAACTCATCAAGAAAAAAAGGGAGAAGACTCAAATCAACAGAATTAGAAATGAAAAATGAGAAGTAACAACTGACACTGCAGTTGTTCTCAGATACAAAGTATCATGAGAGACTACTACAAGCAAATATAGGCCAATAAAATGGACAACCTGCAATAAATGGACCAGTTGTTAGAAAAGTACAACCTTCCGTAACTGAACCAGAAGAAATAGAAAATATAAACAGACCAGTCACAAGCACTGTTACTGAAACTGTGATTAAAAATCTTCCAACAAACAAAATCCTGGGACCAGATGGCTTCACAGGTGAATTCTATCAAACATTTAGAGAAGAGCTAAAACCTATCATTCTCAAACTCTTCCAAAATATAGCAGAGGGAGGAACACTCCCAAATTCATTCTATGAGGCTACCATCACCCTGAAACCAAAACCAGAAAAAGATGTCACAAAAAAGAAAACTGCAGGCCAATACCACTGATGAACATAGACACAAAAATCCTCCACAAAATACTAGCAAACAGAATCCAGCAGCACATAAAAAGGATCATATACCATGATCCATGGGGGTTTACCTCAGGAATGCAAGGATTCTTCAATATACACAAATCAATCAATGGGATACACCATATTAAAGTGAAGGATAAAAACCATATGATAATCTCAATAGATGCAGAAATGCTTTTGACAAAATTCAACACCCATTTATGATGAAAACTCTCCAGAAACTAGGCATAGAGGGAACCTACCTCAACATAATAAAGGCCATATATGACAAAAGCACAGCAAACATCCTTCTCAGTGGTGAAAGCTGAAACCATTTCTTCTAAGATCAGGAAAAGACAAGGTTGCCCACTCTCACCACTATTATCCAACATAGTTTTGTAAGTTTTATCCACAGGAATCAGAGAATAAAAAGAAATAAAAGTAGAATCCAAATTGTAAAAGAAGATGTAAAAGTGTCACTGTTTGCAGATGACATGATACTATATATTGAGAACCCTAAAGATGCTACAAGAAAACTACTAGAGCTAATCAATGAATTTGGTAGAGTAGCAAGATACAAAATTATTGCACAGAAATCTCTTGCATTCCTATACACTAACAACAAAAATTCGGAAAGAGAAATTAAGGAAACAATCCCATTTACCACTGTAACAAAAATAGTAAAATACCTAGGAATAAACCTACCTAAGGAGAGGAAAGACCTGTATGCAGAAAACTGTACGACACTAATGAAAGAAATTAAAGATGATACAAACAGATGGAAAGATATACCATGTTCTTGGATAGAAGGATCAACATTGTGAAAACGACTATACTCCCCAGAGCAATCTACAGATTCAATGCAATCCCTATCCAACTGTCAATGACATTTTTCACAGAACTAGAACAAAATATTTTCACAATTTGTATGAAAACACTAAAGACCCAGAATAGCCAAAGCAATCTTGAGAAAGAGAAATGGAGATGGAGGAATCAGGCTCTCTGACTTCAGACTATACTACAAAGCTACACTAATCAAGACAGTATGGTACTGGCAAAAAAACAGAAATATAGATCAATGGAACAGTATAGAAAGTCCAGAGATGAACCCACACACATATGGTCTCCTTATCTTTGATAAAGGAGGAAAGGGTATACAATGGAGAAAAGACAGCCTGTTCAATAAGTGGGGCTGGGAAAACTGGGCAGCTACATGTAAATGAATGAAATTAGAACACTTCTTAACACCATACACAAAACTAAACTCAAAATGTATTAAAGACCTAAATGTAAAGCCAGGCACTATAAAACTCTTAGAATAAAACATAGTAAGAACACATTTTGACATAAATCACAGCAAGATCCTTTTTGACCCACCTCATAGAGAAATAGAAATAAAAACAAAAATAAACAAATGGGACCTAATGAAACTTAAAAGCTTTTGCACAGCAAGAGAAACCACAAATAAAAGAAAAATACAACCCTCAGAATGGGAGAAAATATTCGCAAATGAAGCAACTGACAAAGGATTAATCTCCAAAATATACAAGCAGCTCATGCAGCTCAATATCAAAAAAACAAACAACCCAATCCATAAATGGTCAGAAGACCTAAATAGACATTTCTCCAAAGAAGATATACAGATTGCCAACAAACACATGAAAGGAATCTCAACATCACTACTCATTAGAGAAAGGCAAATCAAAACTACAATGAGGTATCACCTCACACCAGTCAGAATGGCCATCACCAAAATATCTACAAGCAATAATTGTTGGAGAAGGTGTGGAGAAAAGGGGACCCTCTTGCCCTGTTGGTAGGAATGTAAATTGATAAAGCCACTATGGAGAACAGTATGGAGGTTCCTTAAAAAACTAAAAATAGAACTACCATAGGACCCAGCAATCCCAGTACTGGGCAGATACCCTGAGAAAACCAAAATTCAAAAAGAGTCATGTACCACAATGTTCACTGCAGCTCTATTTACAATAGCCAGGACATGGAAGCAACTTAAGTGCCCATTGACAGATGAATGGATAAAGATGTGGTACATATATATAATGGAATATTACTCAACCATAAAAAGAAACAAAATTGAGTTATTTGTAGTGAGGTGGATGGACCTAGAGACTGTCATACAGAGTGAAGTAAGTCAGAAAGAGAAAAGCAAATACTGTATGCTAACATATATATATGGAATCAAAAAAAAAAAAGTCCTGATCAACCTAGATGCAGGATATGAATAAAGACACACACTTAGAGAATGGACTTGAGGACATGGGGAGGGGGAAGGGTAAACTGGGACGAAGTGAAATGGTATCATTCACATATATACAGTACCAAGTGTAAAATAGATAGCTAGTGGGAAGCAGCTGAATAGCACAGGGAGATTAGCTCAGTGCTTTGTATCCACCAGAGGGGTGGGATAAGGAGGGTTGGTGGGAGACACAAGAGGGAGGGAATATGGGGATATATTTATGCCTATAACTGATTCACTTTGTTATACAGCAGCAACTAACACAACATTGTAAAGCAATTATACTCCAATAAAGATGTTAAAAAAAAATAAATGTAGTCCCTATTTAAGCGAGAATGAGGTTCCAGTTAGGGCAAGCTTCCAGCAGAAATTGTGCTGGGAAGGTCCTGAAGACACAGGAGTGTCCTGAATACAAACAAGGAGATCATGTATTGAAAAGGTGTGTATGAGGAAAAGGCAGCCCTTAATGGTTTAGATTGGGGAATAAATAGAGCAGGATAGGACTGTAAAGCAGGAGAGGGCTAATTCCTTATTCTCTGAGTTAAGGATAGGAAAATAGAACTAGTATACAAGCTTCAGATACCTTCTTTGGCATCATATATAGAAGCCTGAAAGGTGAATGGTTTCTGAAGCTTCTAACCTTGCAGATATGCTTATGAAACTACAGCTTTTGAGGATGCTTGAAATGATTTTCTTAATGCTTTTAACCTAAGATATAGTGATATATTTAACAGACTTAAGCAACATGAGACTCTT
The DNA here is from genome assembly GCF_949774975.1 of Lagenorhynchus albirostris. NCBI lineage: Eukaryota > Metazoa > Chordata > Mammalia > Artiodactyla > Delphinidae > Lagenorhynchus > Lagenorhynchus albirostris. The sequence continues at coordinate 18,969,302 of NC_083095.1, forward strand.
TTGTGTTGTTTTTCTATATACATATATGTTTTGAATTGCAATTACATAGCACATTATGATTAACTATAGTCATCATATTATACTTTAGATCCTCAGACATTATTTTTTAACTAAAAGTTTGTACCATTTTATCAACCTCTCCCTAATTTCTTACATTCCCAGGCCCTGACAACTTTTTCTTTTTTAGTACACATACAAGTGATACTACATAGTATTTTGTCTTTTTTCAGTCTGGCTTATTTCACTTGCATGATGCCCTTAACGTGCATCCGTGTTGTTGCAAATGGCAGAATATCCTTCTCATTTATGGCTAAAAGTATTCACAAATGTATAAATGTTTTATCTATCTATCTGTATCTCTATCTATCTGTCTATCCTTCCATCCATCCTCTTTATCCATTTTTTTGTTGATGGACCCTTAGGTTGTTCTCATATCTTGGCTATTGTGAATAATTCTGCAGTGAACGTGTGCGTGTAGCTGCCTCTTCAATATCATATTTTCATTTCTTTGAATATATACCTGCAAGTGAGATTGCGGATCATTTGGTAGTTCTGTTCAATTTTTTCTGGAACTTTCATACTAGTTTTCCATGGTGGCTGCACCAATTTACATTCCCATCAACAGTGCAAAAGGGTCCCTTTTTTTCCATATCCTTGCCAGAACTTGTCATCTCTTTTCATAATAGCCACACTAACAGATGTGAGATGATATCTCACTTAGTTTTGATTTACATTTCCCTGACAATTAGTGATGTTGAACACCATTTCATAAAAGTACTGGCCATTTGTAGGTCTTCTTTGGAAAAATGTGTCTTCAATTTCTCTGCATATTCTTTAAACCAGGTTTTTTGTGTGTGAGTCCTTTGAATATTTTAGATATTAACCCCTTATCAGGTATATGATTTGCACATATTTCTCCCACTTTGTATGTTGCCTTTTAGTTTCTGGATGGTTTCCTTTGCTGTGCATAAACTTTTTGGTTTCATGTAGTCCCACTTGTTTATTTTTGCTTTTGTTGTCTTTGAGTTTGGTGTCAAATCCAAAAAGTCATTGCCAAGACTGATGTCAACAAGATTACCCCTATGTTCTAGGAATTTTGCAGTATCAGTTCATAGATTTAATTATTTAATTCATTTTGAGTTGACTTTTGTATATGGTGTAAAATAGGACTCCAGTTTCATTCTTTTGTGTGTGGATATCAGCTTTCTCAACACCATTATTATTCATTATTATATATTCCTGGTGCCTTTGTTGAAAATTAATTAACCATGTATGAGTGGGTTTATCCTTGCATCTCCATTATCTTCCATTTTACTGTGTCTGTTTTTATGCCAATACCATACCATTTTGATTACTATAGCTTTGTTATATAGTTTGAAATCAGGAAGTGTGATTCCTATGGCTATATTCTCTCTCAAGATTGCTTTGGCTATTTGGGGTATTTTGTGTTTTCATACAAATATTACAACTGTTTTCCGGTGTCTCTGCAAAATGCCATTGGAATTTTGGTAGGGAGTGTACTGAATCTGTAGATTTCTTTGGGTAATATGGACCTTTTAACAATATTAATTGTTTTAATCCATGAGCATTGAATATCTTTCCATTTAGTTTTGTCTTCTTCAATTTCTTTCATTAGTGTCATAGTTTTCAGTGTACAGATCTTTTACCTCCCTGATTAAATTTATTCCTAGATATTTTATTTTATTTTATTTTTTAATGCAATCATAAATGGAATTGTTTCTTAATTTCTCTTTGTGATAGTTTGTTGTTAGTGTATAGAAATGAAACATATGTCTGTATATTAATTTTCTATCCCACAACTTTACTGAATTAATTTACTAGTTCTAATAATATTTTGGTGGTGTTTTTAGGATTTTCTATATCAAGTATTGTGCCACCTGACATGACAGTTTTACTTCTTTCCTTCCATTTCAGATCCCTTTTATATATTTTTCTGGTCCGACTGCTGTAACTAGGACTTCCAGTACTGTGTTGAATAAAAGTGGTGAGAATGAGCATCTTTCTCTTGTTCCTGATCTTAGAGGAAACACTTTTAGCTTTTAACCATTGAGTATGAAGTTGCTGAGGGCTTGTCATATATGGACTTTACTATGTTTATTATGACGTAAGTTCCCACTATACTATTTGTTGAGACTTTTTATCATGAATGAAAGTTGAATTTTTTCAAATGCCTTCTTTGCACCTTAAGATGATCATATGATTTTTACCCTGTATTTTGTTAATGTGTTGTATTACATTGACTGATTTGCAAATTTTGAACCATTGTTTCATCCCTGGAATAAATCCTAATTGATCATGGCGTATAATTCTTTTAATATATTGTTGGATTTTGTTTGCTAATACTGTGTTGAAGATTTTGCATCTGTGTTCATCACGGATATTGACCTGTAATTTTCTTTTCTTGTAGTGTCCTTATCTGGTTTGGTATCACAGTAATGGTGGCCTTGTAAGATGAGTTTGGGAGTATTCCCACTTTCTCTATATTTTGGAAGAGTTGAGAGGAATTGGTATTCATTCTTTAAATATTTTGTAGAATTCACACCATATCACACCTGAATCCATCTAGTCCTGGAGTTTTCTCTGTTGGGAAGTTTTTGCTTGCTGAATCAATATTCTCACTAGTAATTGGTCTGTTCCGATTCTATATTTCTGCATGATTTGGTCATAGTGGTTTGTATGTTTCTATCAATATATCCATTTATTCAAGGTTGTCCAATTAGTTGGTGTACAATTGTTCATAATAGTCTCTTATGATCCTTTTTATTATTGTGGAATTAGTTATAATCTTTCTTCTTTCATTATACTTCTATTTATTTGAGTCCCCTGTCTTTCACTTTCTTTTTTTTTAGTAAGTCTAGCCAAAATTTGTCTATTTTGTTTATCTTTTCAAATAATCATTTCTTAGTTTCATTTATTTTTTTTATTGTCTTTTTAGTCTTTTTTTTTTTTTCCAGTCTGATCTTTGTTATTTCCTTCCTTCTACTATCTTTGGGCTTAATTTGTTTTGCTTTTTCTAGTTCCTTTAGGTGATAAGTTAGACTGCTTATTTGAGATCTTTCCTGTCTTTAATGTAGGTGTTTATTACTATAAACTTCCTTCTTAGAACTGCTTTTGCTGGATCCCATAAATTTTGGTGTGTTGTATTTCCATTTCCATTTGTCTCAAGGTATTTTTTGATATCTTCTTTGACCCATTGGTTTTTTGGTAGCATGTTGTTTAATTTTCACATGTTTGTGAATTTTCCAGCTTCTTCTTGTAATTGATTTCTCATTTCATACTGTTGTTATTGGAAGAGATGCTTGGTATGATTTCAGTCTTCTTAAACTTATTAATACTTATTTTGTGGCCTAATATATGATCTATCCTGGGGAATGTTCCATTTGCACTTGAGAAGTTTGTATATTCTGCTGCTGTTTAATGAAATGTTCTCTGAATGTCTGTTGAGTCCATCTGGTGTAATGTGTAGGTTATGTCTAATGTTTCTATATTAATTTTATGCTAGGATTATCTATCTATTGTTGCAAATGGAATATTTAAGTCTACTACTATTATTATATTGCTCTCAATTTCTCCCTTCAGGTCTCTTATTATTTGCTTTATATATATATAGGTGCTTCTATGTTAGATACATAAATGTTATAACAAATGTTATATCCTCTTGTTGGATTGACCCCTTATTGTTATGTAATGACCTCCTTTGTCTCTTATTACAGTCTTTGCCTTAGGATCCATTTTGTCTGACATAAGTATATTTACCCCTTCTTTCTTTTGGTTTCCATTTGTACGGAATATCTTTTCCTATCCCATCCCTTTCAGTCTGTTTGTGTCCTTAAAGTTGAAGTGAGTCTTTTGTAGGTAACATACAGCTGGATCTTGTCTTTTTTAATCCAGTCAGCCGCAATATTTCTTTTGATTGGAGAATTTAATCCATTCACACAGAGTAATTATTGATAAATATGGACTTACTATTGCCATTTTTTAATTATTTTTCCAGCTGCTTTGTAATTCCTTTATTCATTTCTTCTTCTCTTGTTCTGTTTCTTTGTCATTTTGAAATTCTGTAGTGGTATGCTTAGATTCCTTTATCTTCATATTTTAAATATCTACTATAGGTTTTCGCTTTGTGTTTAACAGGAGGCTTACACAAAATACTTTATATTTATAACTGTCTATTTTAAACTGATAACAACTTAACCTTGAATGCATACTAATGTTCTACAATTTTACTCTCTGTCCTTCACATATTGTTTTTGATGTATCAACTTAAATCTTTTTATCTTGTGTATCCATTAAAAAATTACTCTAGTTATAGTTAAAGACTTGTGTATGCATATATGTATATATATAATATGACTTATGTATATATACAAATTAATTAAATAATTAATTCTGAGTATAGACATATTTATTTGTTGTATATTATTATTACCTATTTCATATAGAATTAATTTAATACAATAAAATGGGTATAAATACCTAATTTTTTAAAATTTGAATATGTGTTTTATAAGTTAATAAATCTTTTTTTTTATATTCAGCTTTATGAGTATGCTACACAAATCCAAAATAATGAGGAAATCTGTAATGTCCAAACTCATGCAATAGATATTTAAAGCTTTGACATAATCTCAGCTTTCAAACTAATTTATAATGCATATGGAATGCAAATTCTTGGCACAATATCTAGATCATTCAAATTATGTTTTCATAGCAGCCTACTCTTTGGAGATATAGTATCAATAGGAACGAGTTGAATAGGTTCTTCTCCAAAATTTCTTATTTTACACTTTTGTGTGATACGTTACCAGATTTTGAATGATAATCTAAATTAATTTTCTTTGTCAGACTTTATTTTATTTTATTTTTTAAAATTTTTTTGATGTTGACTATTTTTTAAAAAAGTCCTTGTTGAATTTGTTACAATATTGCTTATGTTTTATGTTTTGGATTTTTGGCCCTGAGGCAAGTGAGATCTTAGCTCACTGACCAGGGATTGAACCTGCACCCCCTGCATTGGAAGGCAAAGACTTAATCACTGAGCCACCAGGGAAGTTCCATAATTTATCTATTTTTATGTTAAGTAGTTTAAGCTACATTATAAAAATTTAGGAGTCTCACTTTTACTCTCATCATGTTAACTCATTTGAAGTTAATTACATCATTTAGTAGAAACTTAGTATGTCACTCAGTAGTATTTTTACTTATGTAAAACTCACGTACTTCAAAGTATAGAGATAATTTGTTTTTTGTATATTATATGGTTGTAGAAATTGAATCACAGAGATATTAAATCACATCTGAAAAATAGCAGAGCTGAGACCACTCTCTAGGATTCTGGGTTAAAATAATTCTTTTCTCTCTATCACACAAAGCCACCTCCTTGTATACTTTATTTTGAAAACTGCTTATTCATTTTTTTCTCTTCTATATGTTATTCAAGGTAAATTGCCTATTCTAAGAAACGTGACTTCAAAAGGATCATATGCAAAACATCTGTATCTGGCCTGTTTTCCATAGGATAAATTCAATAGCTTTAAACTTTTAAAGTTTCCAGGCAAGAAAAAAAATGCTAGGATAAAGACAGACTTAAAATAAGAAATTTGTGTGATCTACCATGATTCTGGTGAGCTCATGAGGGAAAAATAGGTGCCATGTTTGGCCACACGAAAGTGAATGGATCTTGTGCCAACTCGCGATGCTTATACATTCCCCTTAAAATGCTGTGGTTAACTTCTCCAAAGAATGTGAAAGTTGATTTAAATAAGTTTCCAGAAACTTAACTGTTTATTCCAGCCTTCCCCAAGAAGCTTTGATATGTAAATCAATTTGGAAACAAAGATAGTTTTGTCTCTTAATGTCTCCATCCTCTATGTGTGTTAAATGACAACCTAGGAAAATTTCCCTTGCTCTAAGAAATAGGTCTAATGTAGATTTTGTGAAGGTCAGTTTGAGATGAAGAGATTTAATTCAATCCAACCAACATGAAACATATTTGCATTATGCTGGACATATGAAATAGCAGGATCTGGGAGCAGGCATACATTGGTTTAAATCCCTGTCTGACACTGTGGCCCAAGTCAGGTCAATGTGCCTTTTGGAAACTTGGTTTTATATGAAATGGGGATGATCACATTTACCTTCTGAGGGTTTGAGGCATTAGAGGTCATGCATATGAAACACCTAACCTAGTTCTGACTTACAGTGAACTCTCAACCAATGGGTGATTTAGTTACTTTGGCATTCCTAAACATTTTTATATGGGTCAGGATAGGGTTTTCTACTAGATACACTAAAGAGTACGGCATTATACCTGAAAAAGACAAAAAGTAAAAAAGCTTAGAGTGCAAGAAAGAAATACATAATTTTAATATACTGTGGTTGGTTTTATGTGTTTGTTTGAAAACTGGCACCTAATTTGTCAGTTATACTTTTTCTTTCCCTTTCTTCCAGTGAGGATGACGTTTAGCCAGTACACACCAGGATGGCATGATTGCTTTATGTAGCTGATGTCCATTCTGATTGGTCCGTGCCTCTGTCATACAGACTGTTAGATATTTCAAACCTCACCTCTACCTTCATGTCATCTTGTGGATGTATTAAGACAAAAGACACAAGGATTATCTGTGACAGATGCCAAAATTATGCAGATTGTGTCTTATTCTAAGTACCTTTTTCTTGCTTTGAATACAAATTCTCATTCACATCTCTTGATAGGTGTATGAACTGTGAGTATTCTCAGAATTTGACCTTATATAAAATAGACAGAGACAGATCATATCAGACCTTTACCCAACAACAACAAGAGCAACAAAAAAAAGTTTACTCCTTACGTGAAGGGGAAGACATCTTGATCAGGCTGAACTTAATCTTAGCAGTTTTTCTCCCATTCTGCCTTGCAAAACACTTACCATATGACCAACAGCTGTGCTATTTTTTAAACAAACAGATTTCACTAAAAACGTCAGTACTGGTGTTTTAAAACAAACAAATTAAAAGATTGACAAAGTAAGAGGGAAATACTGTGGATTTTTAAAACAACATCTTTCACCAATTCTAGCCAGCCTTTAATTTGCAGAGATGTCAGTAACAATTGGTTTTGTGTGCTGATTACTTAGTGTTTATCAACAAAATAGAAAATGTTATGACTACTTATACTTTTCTTTCCTAATCCCACACTGTAGCTGTCCTATTGACTAATGATAGTCAACTTTTTCGGCAAAAAAGTCTCTAAGATACCCAAACAAACCCTTGGCATATCATTTACTCCAGAAGTACAGCCAGTTCTGCTATCACGATACGTGTGTTACTAAGAATCACTGCGCTGTGCAAAATCACATAACAAAACCCGGTAGGCTTATGAGAAAAATGGAGTCGGGGTGCAGCACTCAAACACATCATAAATGAAACATTAAAAAATTAGGAACTTAATAAAAATTGGTAGCTAACACATGCTAAATGGTCAAGAAAGACATAATTATTATAATAAATATGACACCTTACTTTCTGAAAGACCTGAAGCTTGCTTGTGGAAGTGCGCTTGGAAAGGGATAAAACTCATGAGTTACTGTGAAGAGAAAGAAGGGTTATCTGAAATCAGATGGAAAATCCGTAAATGTTTGAGGTGTGTGCAATTTGTGTGTTCCATTGTGCTGGGTTTAGCTGGGTGCCATTTTCTGTATTCACGTAGTGTTTCTCATGAATTAAATTGTACATAAGCATAGGTAAAATTTCTATTATGCTCAAATTGTTCCCTAATAAAACAATGCTGTTAGAATAAAATCTGTCTTCAAAACAATCATTACAGCAGAACTGCTGTATAATCATTTGATGAACCCAATTTCTGAAAAGGGAACAGCTTAAATATTTCTACATTGAATAATGTTTCTCTTGTCCTGAAAAAGTCCCTGCACTGGCCTGTAGAACATTCATTAAGCACCCAGGCTATGAATTGGATTTAAATTTGATCCTAACTTTCTTTATTTGAGTTTTGGACAAACATTCTTAACCTCTTCAAGTTCATTTTCCTAAACTGTGAAATAAAGATGAAAATTTCTATCTCATAGGTTTACTGTGATGATTAAAAGATATAATGTATGCAAGCTCCTTAGACAATGACTCACATAGAATGATAATTTCTATGTGAATGATAATTTCAGTCAATAAATGATAATTTATTTGAATGTTTTAATCAGGTAATATATTATTATGTTGCTCATATTCTGAGTTTATTGCTACATGTATTGTTATATAATAATGAAATAGTATGGCATCTTCTACATGTAGATAAATACATCTCTGGCAAGTTTAGGTAGTTACTGCATAATTAACATTGTCTTCACTATTATTTTCTTCTTTTTTCCTTCTTTCTTATTTTTTTATGTATTTAATGAGTTTGTGTTCCTTTCAAGTAAACTGCTGAGAGACAGTAATGCTTATATGAAAACTGACAGCCCTGAATATAGGTCTTCTTCTTTCCTAGGGGAGATAAATAGATGTCAAGAAGTCATTATAATGATTATATTATGGATGAAAAGAGAAATAATGGAAGTATGTTTATTGCATTAATGTGACACAAAGCAAAGAATAAGTAACTCTAACTGGAACTGTCAAAAAAGTTTCCAAGAAGTATGCCATTACTAAGCATGTTTCTGAAGGATACACAGAAAACAGGAGAAGGGAATGACAGTGACAGACAGAAGGGTCAGCACTTTAAAGCAGAGCATGCTGGAGGAAGGAGTGGCTGTTCCCAGCTGCCGTAGAGCAGCGGGTGAGACTGGAGTCCAGGCAGAGCCAGCTCCTGAAGGACTTGAGCCTAGGAGCTGGTGGAGGGACACCAGGCTTTTAATGTCACAATTGATTCTCTGGTGATTAGACTCCCTCACATTGGAAATGACGTTTTATGCTTGGCCAGGTTATGTGGGAAAGGATTGTGGGGAGTGTTTCCTGTTTATTTCTTTTCAGTGAAAACCTTGACAATGAGAGGAATCATAAGCCTCTCAGGGACTAGGATACTAAATGTCATCCCCAGAGAAAGTTAAGTGTGTTGGTAATATAGTGAATCATGGAGGAATTTCCAAAAAACTTTAAGAGGAAGTGAAACTCAGCATCAGGGACAATATCCATGTGCTTTAGTCATTTTGTCCTAATTGGTAATACAAAAGTTTTGTTAAGCTCCATATTTTGAGATAGCTTACCTAAGGATCCTTTTGTTAGGTTTAGCATCCTTAACATTGTCTGTTACCCAAACACTTGATTATTTCCATTTGTGACCAACCTTAGATTGAACCAATCCTTTAATTCCTTTTGCGTCCCCACCTGTCTTTCTCTTCTCTTTTCTTTCCTTCTAAGCCTTTCTTCTCTGGATATATTTAAATATTCAGAGGCTTCATCAATATTGCAAAATAATAAAAGAAAACTTTTACTTGACCCTGTTGCCCATCTTATGCCATGTAATTGCTCCTTCCTTCCGCAGCCATTAGCCATTTTCATGATTAATCTACACTCACTGCTGCTGCCTCCTATCATCCATGCCCCTTACAACCCCTGCTATCTAAATTCCAGACCCGTCATTCTTCTGAAACAGATCTTTCAGAGACCTTAAATGGTTTTCTTCTTACTTATTCCAATGACCTTTCTCCCCCTTCATATTCTAAATCTCTGGTTACCATACCTTTTCCTTGACATCTTAACACTATTCTATATTGGATTCCATTATTCCCATCTAACCATTGTCTTGGTTTTAAACAGTAACTCTTCTTGAGAAACTCTTCTTCATATATCAAAATTTATCCACTTTATAGGTCCAAGTATTTCCAGTATAATTTTAAATCCCCAAACTGGGATTATTAGATGAAATTTTGATTTGCAGGGATATCCAACATATTGTTTGGTAAATTGTGTTACAACGGTAAGGTTTTAGTGCAGTATTTATTAATTGGAGAAAACAGGAATAGCTTATTTTGTCATAAATATCAAATACTTTATAGAGTTTTTAGAAGCATTAAGTAATTTGAGTTAATGTCTCCAAAGTGTTTAAATCAATACTTGACACATTCTTGGTACATACATTTTCAAGTGTTAAAGAATGATTTTTCTGAATCAAGTGTTTGTGAAACTTACAATGAAACCGAATCTAGTCCTTATTCATTTTTAATTAAACATTTTACTTAACTCATACAATTTTGGTGCTGGGAAATAACTACATTTTTCCTTTGTAATATTACATAAAATTTCTGCATCTGGTTGCATTTTTTTGGTGTGCATGTTTTTCCACTAACAAATACGGAACAAGTTCCTTCCTAAACTTAATAAAAGGCAGGGCTGGAGGAAAGAAACTAATCATGAACTTAAACATGCGTTGTCAACTTTTTCTGTGACTAACTAATTTACCACATTTTGAATCAACTGCTTTCTCCTGAATGGTTAATTGTTGGTTTGTATCTTATTGAACAAACTTTGCAAATAGTTGGCATCTGGAGTATATATTATTTAAAGCAACTAGAAACCATCAATTTAGTTTTTGTAGAATAGACTTTACTTTTTTTAATATTGAGCTTAGTAATGGCAACACTAGACTTAAACTTATTAAATAGAGAGTTGTATCATTATTTTTAGGATATTACAGCAAAGTGGAGCCAGGGATCTTTATATACCTAGTGCTAGATTGTGAATCCAATTTTTATTTACTTGCTTTTAGAATGATTGTCTTAAAGCTTTATTTTTCATCAAAGTTTTATGTTTAGTTATCATCACTTTGGGTTATTTCTATGTGGTATGTTTTAAACACTACAGTACATATGTCCATCTCTACCTTGATTCAATTACCTTGTAATATTGTGTTCGACTCTGAGAATAATAAAATTAGAGTGGTGTAGAAGTACTGAAAAAACAACTTCTCCACTAAAGGAAAGATCTAGATAGTGAGGATGAGAAACAAAAAATTCCTCAAATAAAAATGAAGAAAACAGAAACACTTTTTTTTTTTTTTCATTTTGGGCAAGAAAAGAAGATAAACATATAATAGCTATTTCCTTGTGCTTGAAGAACAATAGTTTCAAGGTACCTTTCAAAAGTCTAAGTTGTGATTACTCTGGAACATTCCTTTAAGTGTATCATTACTCTTTTCATAAGATCTTTAAATTGAGATTGTAATTGCTAATATAGCAGGCACCTGAATGATTTAAGTTCCCTGAAATATGATCCCATGATAGTATCCAAACCAAGCATAAACAGCCCCTGATATAATTGAACTTTTAACTTCACATCTTGCATATATTCTCTTTCCTCTGGCCTCAACAAATCTGATGTGGAAATCAGTATCTTACATTGGTTTGTTTCAAAACACCATCACACAAACAATTTCTGTAAGTAGCAGACTTGACTGGATAATTGGAAACTTAGAGCCTTTTTGCATCATATAAACTGAATATTAACATCTTATTTTTTAAAAGTTCCTCAAGAGCATTGTGAATCTCCAAGCACCACCTTTCTCTTCAATCATAAGGCTCTTGCCATATCACTTATTCCCTTTTTTTCTCTCACAGAGCTTTTATTGCAACTGTATCACCTCACTACATTATGCAAGGTGATTTATTTCTCTGCTCATTACTCAACTCTAGGGTGACTATGTTCTCAAATCTCATTAATATATAGCACCTGGATATAAGCCATCCACTCTTGAACTCACCTTTTCCCAACACAGCCTTTTAAATGTCATGCCTAATCTCTTCCTCTCCCAAAACTCTGTGTAATTGGAAAGAAATGATATAAATATTTCATATGATATTATAAATGATGGCAACCTTCTCAATTCTTCTTAACTAACCACTTATACATCTGTGGAGATAGGTCTATATCGTCAATATCTTAAAATATTTCATGTATCTCCTTTTGTATATTTGTGCCCCCCTTTGTCTGGGGTGAATCGATACTGTATCTATACAAATTCTATTCACATTTCAAGCTTGACCAAGATCCATATTCTCCATGAAATTGTTCAAATCTTTCCAACCAATATTAATCTATATATTTCTCTTACTTTTTGAAAATTTATTCCTTACCTGTTAATACTATATCCAAGTCGCCTTTGAGTACAGATACTAAATGCTGTGTTCAAGTATGTGTATGTGAGTATTCGCAAAATATTGATGGCACTGTGATTGCAAAATATTTATTTCTGAGACTGCCTGGCTTGAATAGGTATGTGTCCCCTTGCCATTTCTATAACTAGTTTAATTTTCAGAAGTCAGCTGCAGAAGGCATTTTAAAACTTCTAATAAAAATTGAAGTCTAGGCTTAACTGTCAAAGTAAAGGCTATAGATCCCAAGAAACATAATAGTTTGATTTCAGTTTTACCTAAAACTGGTGATTTTGGGCAATCCAGAAGATCACCCTTTCTAATATTACATTTTCCATTTGTATTTAACAAGCATGATGCATGGAAAACTTTTTTTTTTTTTAACATCTTTATTGGAGTATAATTGCTTTACAATGGTATGTTAGCTTCAGCTTCACAACAAAATGACTCAGTTATATACATACATATATTCCCATATCTCTTCCCGCTTGCGTCTCCCTCCCTCCCACCCTCCCTATCCCACCCCTCCAGGCGGTCACAAAGCACCGAGCTGATCTCCCTGTGCTATGCGGCTGCTTCCCACTAGCTATTTACCTTACGTTTGGTAGTGTATATATGTCCATGCCTCTTTATCGCTTTGTCACCGTTTACCCTTCCCCCTCCCCATAACCTCAAGTCCATTCTCTAGTAAGTCTGTGTCTTTATTCCTGTTTCACCCCTAGGTTTTTCATGACATTTTTTTTTTAAATTCCATATATATGTGTTAGCATACGGTATTTGTCTCTCTCTTTCTGACTTACTTCACTCTGTATGACAGACTCTAGATCTATCCACCTCATTACAAATAGCTCAATTTTTAACAACAAACTTTCATCTTCGTCTTATACACAGAAGTATCAGCATGATTCATAAGAATGAATTATGGGACTGATTGCTACCATTAATGTTTTCTTTCTTATGTCCATGCAGTTCAGAACATTTTGATTTGATTAACTCTGCATGTCCAAGATTCAGATAAGTTTTTTTTCTGCCTGAATCACATCTTAATAATTCCATTGTCATTATCCTATAAAAAGTCAGTTCTATGAACCCTGCTATAGTTAGTACCAGGAAAGTAACAGAATTGGGGTGGTATTCAGGCTTTGATCTGGATTAGATTACCTATTTAAAAAGAAAGAAGTCAGTCTATAGATGAAATAAAAACATAAGTGAAGCAGAGAAAACACAGCATTTTGAAAAACAGAAAAAGGAAATTATTCTACCTTTGAAAATGATTAGAGCTATGGTCTTGGATAAATCACTTTATCTCCTGGAGCTTAATTGTCTTCTTTTAACAAAATAAGGGAAAAATTGATATATCTTCCAAGATCTGAATTTGAAAATAATACTGTAATGCTCCTATTCTCCCATATTTTATTTTCCCATGCTTTTAATTATTATAATTTTTTCCTATTAATATTTAAGTTACTGGGAATTTAGAACATACCTAGAATTGTGGTAAACAGGGTTTTAAAAGAAGCTGTATTAGATTGATAAAGCTATGAGTTTGTCTTCTCTATGATACTGTTTCCATACACTGATACAAAAAATATGTGCAAAACTGAATCTGAGTCTCAGAATCAGACAGTAAGCAAGAGGAGTTCCTAAGAAAGTTGTGCGTTTAAACAATATTCTTGGAAACAATAAAATTCAGTGTTATTTAAGATCTCTTTAATGATTCTTTATTTCTTGCTGTGTTGTGAGTCTCAGATGAATGTGAACTCTAAGAATATGACCCTATAAATGCAAGTTTTCTCCTGGGAAACCAAGACAAGTTAACTGTCATGCTAATTTTTTTCCTGCATATATCCATTTAAACATCTTTTAAACTTTAGTTGCAAGATGCAGTTTTGGTGTTTAAAAAAAAAATCTCAACTTATTTCAAAGAAGCATTTTAAGTCCTCATCTTCTGTTCTCTTGACTGAGAGAATCTGGTTCAATATTTAAAATAGCACTGTTAAGATTGTGTAAAATTTATATGAGTTCTACTCTTTGAAACTTTTCAGGTTACTTTTCATATTGTAGTGAGGAAGAAGTGAAGGACTAGAGAATAACTCCTCAGAACAATTAATTATTCTCTGGAGAACATCTATTGTATTGCCTTTAGATAAAACATTCGAATTAGGGAAACTTCAGAATAATTAACATTTATGAAGTATGGAGCACTTCAAATTAGATGACCCTAGAAACTGAAGTTCCTCTAGATATTAATGAAACTTTTCTCTATATTTTAAATAAATGTCATTCTATAATTTCTTCCCACTGTCCTCCCCCTCACCACCCCACCAAGGCTAAAATTCTTTACATGCATATAAATGTACTCAGAAGTTGCAAATGTTCTTTCTTATTTTGAAACTTTGAAACTTCTGAATAAAATCAGCAAGCTATATCATTTCATCCTTCTAATCAAACATCTGTTCTTCTAAGCAAGAAATTACCAAAAATAGCAGCAACAAAGTGAAATTTTAGAAATAGTATATAGAATCAGTATATAGACAGAGTCATTAACAGTCTCTTTCTGACTCAAATGTAGTTCACTGTTCCTAGTTCAATCAATCATTTACTTATTCATTTATTCAGCATTGAGTATTCTAAGGTCAAGGATTTTTCTTAGGAAATATATAGGAATAAAATATGACCAAACACATTCTCCGTTCTTGAGAAACTTACATTCTACTGGGGAAGAGAAGTATGCCACAAACTAAATTCCAATATAATATGGTAAATGATGACTTATTTATAAAGATTCATGAGAATGAGAATATGAAGACATGATACTGCCTGAAAAGAAAACATTTGCTGATGGACTGGCAATTGAGAATGCCCAAGAAGTGTTCTGGAGAGAAACTTGCTACTGTTACCATTTTAGAGGGTAGGACTCTGAAACTATGCTTTTCTTAGCATGGGTTGGAGAAATTGTGCAGGAATATCTCCCATTGAAAGTTTTTGAATTGTCTTTTCCTAGATAAATAAGAACTTCAGAGAATTGGAGTACTTCCTTGAAATTATACAGTTTGAAAAGAATCAAAGCAATAGAAAAGTGACAAGCTATGTGAGAAACCATAATAAAGGCATTAGTTCTGCAAAGAAAAATCGAGCACTTGTGAAAGTTGTGTTAAAACATTTAGTTCTTTAAACCTAGTCATTGAGATACCACTTAAATTTGCTTTAAAATAAAAAGTAACAATCAAAAAATATAATAATGATTGCATTAAAGACACATTTCATAAAATATGATTGACTTAATTAAAAATATAAAATGCATACAATGAAATTTTGGAGTAGAAATCAAACATACAGTGCTTTTAGCCCAAAACTTAAAGATTATATGTAGAAAACTTAAACCCATAGTAGTGAAGATATTTGGCCAAATATAAGAATCAAGTACATATGTGGAATGCCTTAAAATCGTGCTATTGGAGGAAGGAAACTAGTACTAATTAAGCTCAAACAGTGTATGAAGCACAAAGTTTAGGAATTTCAATCATGTAAGCAAATAAATACATTGAGAACAATTTTATCAATTACTTTAAATTATTGACACATACTTAAATAGTACAGTTTATTTTGAAGTTTATTCCAACTTAAAATTATCACTCTTTCCAGGTCATATATATTAGTCTGAATTAAGGAATAAGTATGGGTTTACATACCTGTAGGGTTTTAAAGAAAATTAAAGATCTAAACATGTTAATATGTTATTTTTGTTATAATGCATGTAGATATACTTTCAGATATATTATGTATGGACAGTCTAAGTAGAAACATATCTAGATTTATAAAGAAGCTTCCATATATATAAGGAAATTATAGCTATCTATTTATCTTTATATATACAACACCCACTGGAGTGTTTTATATGTTTTATAAGCATCTGAAATACGTATATATATGGAAACATATTTTATATAAAATTTATATTTTATATACAATTTTCTTTCTTATATGCATATACATATGTCTGTGAATATGTCTCTCTCTATATATATATATATATAAACACATACATATATACACATTTCTCAATAATTGTGGCTGTATATTTCATTGGTAGCCTTAGTTACCAAAACATCAAATATTCACTGTCAGTATAATATTATAAAAAACTCACAAATCATATTATGCTAAAATTATGCTTAAAAAAGTATCCAATTATTAACTAAGACACACATGTAAGATTTATTTGATTGGTGGCATGATATTTGTAGGACTCAGGGTGATAAATAGAACAACCACAAAATTAAGGCAGAAAAGGGTTGATTTGTAGCTCTGGACAATTATGGATTAAAATAAAGGTATATTAAAAAATAAGCATATTACAGTACTACTTATTTATATAGTAATATAACCAGATATACAGAAAAATGTCAGTAAAACAATGTTTACTATAGCATAATTTATAAGAATAGAAAAATTAAAAACAACCTAAATATCTAAACTTAAAGCATTAGTAGAATCTATGACCCTGCAACTAAATATTTTAAATACTCTCACTTCTAAGGTCATTGATTGTCAAAGAACATATTAACAATGTAGTAATAAGTAAAATAATATATAAATATTATATTTAAAATAGCTAGCTTATGCATATGTTTATTTCCAATGTTTTTTCAAGAATTTATATATAATGTATAAATTGTGTTAAGGGTGATTTGCACTTTCTTAATTTTTTCTATATTGTATAATGTTTAGTAATAAACATATATTACTTATCTAAATTTTTAAGAAGTAATTCATTGCTTTAAATTAGTTTTATTCATGTATCTTAGTGAATATTTTCATGGAATTGTCTAAAAAACAAAAAACATACTTTAAGGAAATAAGGTGGTGGTTAATATACCATGTTGTAAATATACTTCTTAAACTTCTCTGAAAAATCTGGATTAAATTAACAGTTTGATGTAATATTTATGAGAATCTCTTAAGGATTTCTGAGCAATGTGTTCCAAAATTTTAAACAAACATAATTCTGAATGGATTTGCATTTTGTAAATCTTCATAGATATTTAATCATGTATATTAACTTGGCGTCAACTCTGTAGTTTTACCTTACACATAACAGAGTCAAGAGCATTTTCAGCTAGACTTATTTACCTTAAGGGCTGATGGCTCCTTGAAATGTGTTGCAGGGCCATATAGCTTTATGGTACCAACTATTAACCAAATTTATTTTTAAGTAAAATAGAAATAAGTACCTCAATAATTACATTTTGTACCTTTCTGGGCTGCGAGGTTTGACCACAGCTAATATTTTTAGTGAAGAAAGACTTATTGGAGTTGTTGAGTTTTAGATGAAATTGTAAGGGAGCAAGGAAACCTATCAAATTCGTTATCAAGGATCAGTGTGAAAAATTGTGCTTGGTTACATATTTACTAATAAAGACTGGCTTGTTGTTCACCAAACAATTTCTCTTTTTTCCCCTAGTTTCAGAGTTATGCTACTTTATTCACTATCTTTTCAGTTAATTGAGGTCATGTGAATGAGTTCTTACCAATTGAATATGACTGAATGTGATATACACAACTTTTAGACCTGGATTTTAAAAGCTTCCATGCAATTCTCCATTTTCTCCTTCCTGTAGCCTAGTTGCAGATAACCCCAATGTCTGGAGGTCAGCAGAACCCCAATATGGGAAAAACTAGTGTCTCTGAGTTATCATATTTTAGAATGCTCAATGGAGAATCACAATAAACTGTTCTTTAAATGAGAATTAAATAACTTATTATGTCAAGTCATAGGAACTTTGAGATTGTTTGTTACAAAAGTTAGTTTATCCTGATTAATACAGAAATTTGTACTTTCAATTGAGGTATCATATAACAAAACCCAAAAATATGTGGTAGTGGTTTAGCTGGTAGACAGCAACCAGCAAAGAAACAGACAACTGCCTATAAATATGTTGTGTAGACAGTATGGTTACTGAGTCTATAGCTCTAGGGTAAGTCATCGGATAGAATCAGGCTGATGCTGTGTTTTGATTATTATTGACTTTCTAGTTAAAGTATAATAAGAAAGAGATATTCCCAGGTGAGAATTACCTGATTTTTAACAAGAGAATGAAAAAAAATGGGAAATTCTAGAGATCAAGAGCCTTAAAGCTTAGCAGGGAACAATTCCTTCTGAAGGCCAAATAGTAAGATGCTAGACTAAATTAGATCATGAGTTTCAAAGAACCAGGAAGATTTTGTGTTTTTTTTTTAAAGTTAAATATCAAACACCTGATTATGAGTGTTAACTTCCCTTCCCACCTAGCTTTAATTTTCCAAAGAGCCTCAAGGTAGTTAGCATAAGCTTGATGAAAAAAAATAGGTTTAAGAATTATGTCTAGAGAAGAAATTTGGGTGAGGTTATTGGAATAAGAATTGCTTGGATCAGAAGCATCTTAAGTCTTTGAAGGAATTATATTTCAAAAAACCCCCATCAATCCAGACCCTCTGCTCTTCTAAAAATCATCTGATTGCTCAAGCAATAAAACAATATTTAAGTTCCAAAACCAGAGGTAAGAAGTAGACTTGATAAACACTATATTTCTCAAGGAGGCTTTATCCCCCAATACCCATTTTATATATGGCTATGGATGGTGTAACCATATATTTTATTACACAAACTGATGCTTTGAAGAATAGAAGGAGGTGCTAGTGTGAAAAATAGAGACAAAAGACACATACTAGGATGCTCTGAGCAATCCTTAGTTATGGAGAAAAATGGAAAGTGAAGAATATACCAGCGGGAATATCCAGGGACTACTGAAGGCAAGAGACAATGGAATATCACTCAGAGAGCAGAATCCGGTCTAATCAATGAGTTTTCCACATCTCCTGGGTAGAGGTCTTTCATAATGATTGTCCAGGGATTTCAGAAATGATTTCAGTGTCTGCTGTTTTCTCCCAATCTTTCATTTTCTAAATGAGAAAATTCACTGAGTTATCCCCTCTCTTTTCTAATATTGTATATTGGGTGTTGGGGAGTGGTGGATAATGTCTCATTTAGTTCATATATTATTATATCATGAGGAGCTAAAAGAGACTATGTATTCTCTGTAGATCATGGACTTTGAACTGGATGTAACAATTAAGTGGCTCTTTTAGTTGGCACCCAGGGGGAGAAGATGTGTTTATTTTATGGTGTGAGGATGAGTAAAATAGATATTTTGTTTCCTAAGGTGCAGACCATGGTAGAAAGAAGTTGGCTAATTTTTCATCAATATGCTTCACTTTTCCACTGGGTTCAAGGTAGCCTGTATGTCCTTTTCTCCTTTCTGCTATATATGGAGGCTTAACTGAGTCTTGGCTAATGGAGTAGGGATGGGAGTGATGTTCATCACCTCCAGGTCTGGCCCCTAAATGCTCTTACATTGATTATCCACATTATCTTGTCCTCCTATGTCCAGCTAGATGCAGAGGTCTAGGAGAAAATAATAAGGCCCAAAGGTATAATGAAGTCACAGATGGAAGGAGCCACTGTCCTCAAATCACCATCAAAGACCTGCACTGATGTGTTACATAGTGAGAAACGAGCCCCTATTTTGTGAAGCTTCAGAAATTTGGGAGTTGTTTCTAAGAACATTTATGTGAGCCAACCAAATACATTGGCTTAGTGACCATAACAATCCACAGTGGCACTCAGTTTCAAGTTAGTCACCTATAGGATGAAGACAAATGATAATTACCTATAAGTGACTTAATTCATATGAAAAATATGTCAAACTGTTAAAGTTGAAATTAAAAATATTACACAGAAAACAAGCAATAAAATAAGAGGGTGGGAGGAATATTCCCAATGAACCATAGTAGTAAATGCAAAAGTCATAGAAAATAGGGACTCATAATCTAGTATTTAAGGTTGGTCCAGATCTTGTCTGGAAAGTAGGCAAATGGATTGACACCTGAGTCTGATGATTGATTTTCTCTGCTCTGTAGTGAGTTATTCTTCTAACAAAATTGAGTGGTTTCATTTGTATTTCCATGATGTGCTGGGTTGTTTGTGGTTCCCCACAATTTTCCTGCTGGATTAGGGAAGACTAAGGTTGAATAAAAGGGAAAGCCTTATACTTGGCCAAGTGAAAGCTCATTTGTGAGAATATGAGTTGAATTAAGGGGAAATGAGAGAGTGGAGAGGGGGAAATGGCTGCATCTCTCTAACTGTCTGACAAATGAACAGAGGTGACACAAATTAGCATCGGAAAAGCAGGAAGTGGTGTACATGTTTGTATAGCTCCCTTGACTATTGGATGGAGCCCTCTCCAATTTCTGGCTTCAATAACTATAAGTTGATTGTATATTGTAGTTCCTGATGTCTGGTGGGAAAATAGTAGGCACCCAGTAAACTAGAGGAAAGAGAGAAAAGAAGAAAAAAAGTTTGTTACTCCCAGCTTATGGCTTGATGATAATGTCCCAATCTTCTTTTTCACATATAAAAAAAGGACAGGACTAACATCTGTATCCTCAATTAGATTATAGCTGCATTTTAATAGATAGGATTTTAGTCTTCAGAGTTTGTTTCTATCCTGCCTAACACATAGTATAGTCTCAATAAAAAAGTGTTCACTGACTATTCTTTTTAAAAAGGCAGTTTATGGATCTGAAGGTCCTCAGTAGTCTATTCAAATTTCTTTTACAAAATCACCTTTAGGAGACTGTTATCAGAAGTTAACTCTAGGGAAAAATATGAGAGGCAGTGAAGGCAATGATGGGAGGTAAGTGCGTGTGCACTGAAATGAGGATGCTGGTTACCAAGATGCCACGTTGGAGGAAAGTTCCACCTTAACTCTGTCTAATCCTTACCATCTTCTCCATCTATCTTACTTGGATGCACTTCCTTTCATCACAGGTCACATGATTGTGTACCACAGTTACTCTTAATGCTTTGCATCTTATTAGATCTTTTTTCCCCTATAGCTCATTCCCATAATTAGTGTATCTAGCTGTTTCTCCAAAATTCATTTATTCACTCATTCTTTCATTGATTTGTTCATTAACATTTTCTGGACCCTCCGCAGCCTGCTTCACCTTATCTGACCAATTCTGGAACTTATCAGACTAAATTTATATATTTGGCTACGTTTTTCCCCCACTGCCCTTATTTTCAGAACCTATGCAGTGGTTTACCTAGTCCCAGCCATTCAGACCTGATCTATGAATATACAAGTACTAATATGACATGCTTTACCTGAAAGGAAAATAATTCCTTGTATTGTGATTGTTGGTTTTGTTAAAGAAGTAGTTTAGAGACATGAGAGAGACCCTTCCCAAACATCTGAAGTGATTCATAATTAAATGGAGAGAAGATTTTGCTTCTTGATACAGGGAGTCCATCAGAGGTAGAAGGACCTTGTCCTCTCAGAATGATATAACAATCATTAAGTAAATACTCTTTCCACTATGGCATTGTATAAATGCTTTGTGTGAAGTTTAGTCATTCCTCACAATAACTCATGAGGGGATGCTCTATTATCCCTATTTTACAGATGACAAACACTGAGGAGAGGAGTTAAGCAGCTAATAAGTGGTGGAAATGAGCTCAGACTCAGGTCTGTTGGACTCTAACGCCTTATGCTGTGCTCTTTCCTGACTATAAAACAACTAATATATTTATATTGCTTTATAGTTTACCAGGTACTTTTCTACCTATTCTTCAATGTAATCCACATAGAAATTCTGTCATGAAACCACTATTGTTCCCCTCATGAAACCACTATTTTTCCCCCATTTATAGGCGAGGGAATTGAAGGTCTGTTGTGCGATCTACCCATGGTATCATTGCCCTGGATCAGAGACTGGGACTTATTATTATGTCTTCATTTCTCTGACTCTCAGTCCTAACTACACAGAGAATTTCTAATAAAATCATGTACATGTGGCACATGTATATATTCCCAGCAGCCTTATTCAAATAAAAAATTCTTCATCACTATATAAGTAGTGAAGGTAAACACCAAGCTAACGAGATTTGAACTGAGAACAAACATCAGGGCAGCTATATATTCTGACTAAATAAAAGCAACACAGGGAATTACAAGAGGTCCTTCCCAGAACTTCAAAGGAAATATGTTATCTTTATTAAGAGCTATGAATGCAGATTTGTCTGAAACTGAATGCCTGCTATGGGCATTTTCTATGCAACACTCGATGGCATCATTGCCCACTAGTCAAACTAAGACATAAAAAAAAATAGACATTTCAGGTATTAAATTAGCCACCATGGGGCATCTCTACATAGTCCCTTGGATGCAGTAAAGGAAATATATGGAATGTGACAAAGAAAATTAATTAAAATGGGCCATAAACACCTCCAAGTTCAAACAAATCATGGCCCCTAACACATACCAATTCTATACCTGCCGGCGAGACTTCATGAAATCCAGACAAACTAAAACATGCTTTTATACTTTAATGAGGAAGAGGGGTTATCATGCTTCTTAGCTATTCAGAAATCTATTCTGACCACCTTGTGCTTGAGAATGTAACAGGGAAAATTTATTGAGTTCCTATAGCCCTTTCTTCAGCAAAAGCAGGAGAGTGCTTGGTTCAATTCAATTTTGAAGTTTTCAGTAATTTAAGTTATTAAAAAATAACATTTTACCAATTGTCCAACGATAACTCACCTAAGCTTTAGGGTTAGTTGTAAGAGAGGTTATTTATTTACAGATTTCAAAAGTCTGGGTTTTCTATTTTTTTCAATCTCCTATTAATGCTATTTTAATCATTTTTCTTCATAATATTTGCATATCCATCTCTCAGAAATGGCTAGAGGATCCTTCTTTGATTTTCTTTTGAATACTCAAATACACTTTCTGTGGGGTTTCTCCTATTAGGTAAAAACCTTCTACTCCTTCATCACTTCTCTCTATTTTTTTCTTTGTAATATGCTGTGACAAAGTGCATGTCAGAACTCCATGACTACCCTATGTTTTTCATAATCTTGTTTCTAACCTTCTTGGGGACCTGTTTGCCCTCTGATTCTAAACTTCCTATTTAGACTCAACCGACAACTTTCCATCTAAGGTTTCTTCATTTCTGTTGGGGGAGAAAATATCACTGAGCTGTCACTTTCAAGACTGTTTCTGTATATGAGTGAAGTCAAATTTATATCGATCAAAGTGACATGTTTGCAGAGCTAAATAAATGGAAATATTCATATAATTTATGGCTTGTTATATTTGGTGAAAACATATTTTAATTAAGTTTGAGGTTGAAGCTTTTAAAAACTTCTGCCTGAATTTTATCACCCACAACAAATACAGCTTTGGACGAAGGAAGAGATAAATAGCAGAATGGACCCTACACATATACATGGACTAAGGATGCAGGTATTGACACTGTTTATGTGAGATGGGGCCATGGGATAAAATAACAAGAAAGTCCCATCAATTCATAAAAGACATCTGGAGAAATCCTGACTGTGAAGAAAGTCTTTTTTTCCCTCCCCTGGGCCAAAACTCATAGACTTTTGAAGGCACAGGTACAATAGTAATGGGAAATGAGGAGTAATTCCCATAAATATATAGCTTTACCAAAGCACCTGCCCATGGAGTAATTTGTCCCTGAGTCCTTTGGAATGACCTCATCTGATGTATTGTTACAGAGTAGAATCAGGAGCTGGGGTGGAAGAGTGGAAGGAATCCAGAGCCCGTGGTTCTCAAGTGCCCTGTCACCCACTGGCTGTGCACAGCTCGACCTGGGTGGCATACATCAGAGGCTGAAGCAGCAGAGAGCTCTCGGGGACTATTTTGA
The DNA here is from genome assembly GCF_949774975.1 of Lagenorhynchus albirostris. Lineage (NCBI taxonomy): Eukaryota > Metazoa > Chordata > Mammalia > Artiodactyla > Delphinidae > Lagenorhynchus > Lagenorhynchus albirostris. The sequence continues at coordinate 18,993,172 of NC_083095.1, forward strand.
TAGCAACTTGTGTCTTCTTGGTGTAATATACTGAAAGCCTGGAGCTAAGACCTAATTTTAAATGTGACTTTTAAACTTTAGAAAAATCTCCTGAAATGTGAGCATTCTGCTCTTTGAGAAGTGTGGACATAAAAATTTGTTATGGTTTATAGATTTGTTATAGATATGAATACAATAAACACAACCTTTTCTTGAAATCCTGGTTGTGTTAGTTCCCTAGGGCTGCCGTAACGAACTTCCAGAGACTTGAATATCAGTGGCTTGAAATTTATTTTCTCATGGTTCCAAAAGCTAGAAGTCTGAGATTAAGATGTTGGCAGGGTTGATTTCTTCTCAGGCCTCTGTCTTGGGTTTGTAGATGGCCACCATTTTCCCATTTCCGCATAGTCTATACAAGTGCATCCCTGGTGTTCCTCTGTGTCCACATTTCCTCTTCTTATAAGGGCACATGTCAGACTGGATTAAAGCCCATTGTAATAGCCTCATTTTAATTTAAACATGGCTTTCAAGGCCCTATTTTCAATTACAGTCATATTCGGCACTACTGGGGGTTAGGACATCAACACATGAATTTTAGGGGTTCAGAATTCAGCCCAGAACACATGGTACACTAGAAATTAAAGTTCACAAAGAGATGAATAATAGAAAAATAAAATAAAAACCATTTTCCACATAAAGTTTCACGCCTTGAAAATGGTTAACAAAAGGAAGGTTTCGAATATGTTCAAAACATGGTAGGTGAGTTCTTTGAACCAAAGTGTATGCAAATGCAGAGATGCATTATGTTAGTTATCTGGAAAGTTTGGAAGCACTTCTACAACTTGATGTCTGAGAAAACAATCATATCAATCCTCATTAGGGCTCAGTGTCACCATTAATAATGTCTCATGCTTTCATACAATATTTTCCAGTTTCAAAGCATATTTTCACTCACTGTTAATTTTAGCCTTGAAATAGCCAAGAGAATGCTGGTGTTGATATGCAGGACTTTTTGTTTAAGTTGGGAGAACCAGAGTGTCCGAGAGATTGAGTTGATGGAGCTCTCTCTTTAGAAAATATCTTTTTCCTCTTCTGTTCTTGCCAGCATTTTGCTGGTGATACTCTTTCTATCGGCAGCAAGGACTCTCACTCTATATGTTGATTTTTGTGAGATGGACATAATTTTTCCATAAACCAGAAAAATATTGACACTTAGTATGCTTGAGACTATACTACATGTAATTCTCTACATTTCTGAATATAAGATTATAGTCCTAATATCTGAAAATATCTATAAGTAGTTTTTGTAGCATGATTTGGGAACTCTGTTCTATTCTTGATACTAGTGTGGTACCAAGATTTCTAATTCCACCTGTTACTTGAGTCTAAATCATACAGTAAGAGACACACAGAGAAGTACCCTGTACTGGTTCTACCTTCCAGGTAGAAGAAGGCATCTTTGACTATTCTTTTTCAAGCACATGTGGCAGCTATCATAGAGGTAAGATATACATTTCTATTAAGTCATACAACATATATCCTGCAAAAATGACTAATTTTTTCTAAAGAAGAGTCTCTAAGAAAAAAAGACTGATTTGTGCTGGTTTCTCCATGGTGAGAGATGCCCTACTTCTCTACAGTAGAGGTCCTTCAGTTTAATTCTGATCTGTGTAGCAGGTATTGATGTGATATTTGAGTATCAATATACATAAGAACATGTTATCTGGCAGTATTGTTATTTGAGGATTCCCCAGCATAAAGAAGAAGGAGCACCCACAATATCTATAATGAGATTTCTTTTCTTTCTTTCTTTTTTTACATTTTCAGTAACATATCTCAATCTTTTCCATCTGTGACTCTTCCTAGTAACTTTTCACTAGGATTTACATAAGAAATGAAGTGTATCTCGAAATCAAAGGAGACTGAGAGCCTCAAAGGACTGATTACAAGCTTGAGAATTTTGGGGCAGCACTCAAAGTTATGGTAAAAAAAAAAAAACAAAAAACAACTCTCTGGATTAGTGATGAATTATGGTCATGATGAAAACCAATACTCCAAGAAGAACTGGAAAAAACTGGGTCAAAAAGACTGTCTTACAAAACACTTTTTTTGGGAGGGGCAGTGGATCTGAGAGGTTCATGTGAATCTGGGATAATATAAACATTCTTAGAATTTTCTGCAATAGCATTGTTTAAAATTGTATTATTTTTTGCTAAGACTAGTTTTGTCCCATTAGTGATCATTACCAAAGTGATAATTGTCTCTTTAGTGAATGATAATTGCCAACTAGATTAACAAAATATCAGTGTTCTATGAGTCATAGTTTATAGAAAATTTGTTTATTTTCAAACTGACAAAGTAATATATGTTTACTTAAAATACTCATTATATGGCCATCCAAAAAGTAAATATAGAAATCGGTCTTCATTTCTCTTCAAACTTTCTCTCAAGTAGCGACTATTAAAAATGTGAAAATGTACATGTTAATATATGTAACCTGCATAATATCTTATTATCTGTCACCCTGTCTTGACGTGACAAGGTTGTGGTATTAGCTTACTAAGCAATACAAATTAAAAGTAATTTAACATCTTTGCTTTAGCGTTACATGAAAACAGCAAGTATCATTTATTAAGTACATCAAAATGTCTTAAAATTTCTCTATTTTTTTTTCTCCAGGCTTATTCTCCATTTGGCTGATTTGATGTCTCACACATGTTTACACTAATGACTGTTTCACTCCAGACCAAGCTGGAGTGCTTGAATCTCTCAGTTTCCCTCTTTAACCCAGCTCAGTTTCCTTTCTCAGTTTCCTTTCAATTTTTCTGTTGTTTCATTACTATAATTCTGTACAAGAAAGGGGTCAGTAAGATGACCAAGCATGGATGAATCTTTCTTCCTTGGGGGGGTATAAATACCCCAGATTGACTACATTTCTTTTGTTTGCCACCTTTTCTTCTGTGTACACATATAGAGAGAGGTACACAATTTATCATGTATACCTTTAAGCTACAGTTCTAACTTTGAGCATTTACAATTTATTTACACCAAACAGCATTTCCTCATGAGGAAATGAGGTTCTTGTATTTAGAAATAAGTAATAACTAATAACTCAATTTACTGAGGAACAATTATCTCCCTTATATGCTACAAGAATGTTTCTGAAAGAAACTAAAATCACCTTAAATTTTCAGTAACCCCTGGGTCAGAAACGAAAGCATTTACATAAAGAAACACGATCTTTAAATGAGAAAAGCTTTGGGTATATTTCTCAGCTGATGAAACAAGTTTCTGATGAATAAACAGAAAATAGAAGTTGGAATTAAGCCAGACGTGGGGTTTGTGGAGAACAAAAGTCAAAGCAGTTTTGCTAGCAATGCAAGGTTGGGAAACAAACCAATTTCTTTGTAGTGCAACTGCTGTGTTGTCTGGTTTGTTTAATTTTTGAAGTTGACACATCACACATTGTTGAGTTGACATGCTGGATGAACTTGAGTGTAGGGTAGAAACTACTAACAAGCCAAGGGCTCTGCCCTCACTTATGAGTCATCAGTGGTTAAAAAATAACTGTGGATCAGTTTGTCTGGAAGAATTTCCAAACTTGTCTGGATATTAAGGACATGTTGTGAATAGTGCCATGTCGTCTGAGAAACTTGAAACAATGTTATTTTAAAGCAATATGCCAAGAATTGAGATAATGCAGACATATATTCATATTTGGACAAAGTGACATCTTAATGAGACTAAAGCAGTATGTTTCAGACTATTGAAAGGTTTGAGGTCTCATCACGCATAGCAATCATTAAGAGCAGTTTAACTTCAACCTCAGAATGAGATCACATAAAGTCATGTAACACGTCTCTTAAAGAATCATGGAAGGAAATAGGGCTGTGTCCCTCAGTGCAACATTTCAGTTCACTGGAATATGATTTAGATAAGGTATAATTTAGTTAAATCTGGGCTGATGGGAGGAAGGAAGGAAGGAAGAGAGGGACGGAGGGAGTGAGGTAAAAAGAAAGGGAGAGAGGGAGGGGAAGGCAAGGAAAAAAGGAAGGAAAGGAGAGAGAAATTTCCAAATAAATTTAAACTGAGCCTAATGAAATGGATTGCTTAGTGTTGTAGTCAGAAACAATAAATGCCCTTCACCATAAGGTGAATGGGACCCAACCTAATGAAAATAAATTGGCTGAATTAACAATAAATTTTTATTGTATATTTGCAATAATTTAAGGAAGAAATTTACTCTTTTTTTCTCATTTGCAATTATCATTACTTTAGAGATCTTTCTGCTGCTGGATCATATGGTCCATTTTTGGTATTCAACTTTTATAAAAAAGGAATGTGAGTCTTAAAAGGGCTCTTCAAGATCATCAAGTTTAACTGTGAAAGACAAAGTAGCCACTGAATTGAATCCTGATGGGAACTACTTCAGGGAATGTCTAAACGGAGATAGTCAAGAAACCAACTCCAAAAGCCTTATGGAACCGTTTTTACAGAGAGACAGAGAAAGCAAAAGAAGGTCATTTACTAAAGAATAGAGTTGACTGTCCTAACCTGATTAACCAGTCTTGGAGCCCAGATTTTAAGGATGCAGTTAAAATCACTAACAATTTTTTTGTACACTAGTTTCATGTTTGGGAACTATTAACGCTGGTTTTATGTTTGGGAACCATCAATTAAGTATAGATTAGGAAAGATTATAATTAGAATTTACAGAACTGTTAGCATCATATGGATTGTGGTTATCACTAACAATTTTATTTTATTTTATTTTATTTTATTTTATTTTATTTTATTTTATTTTATTTTATTTTATTTTATTTTATTTTATTTATTTATTTATTTTTACAGTACGTGGGCCTCTCACTGTTGTGACCTCTCCCGTTGTGGAGCACAGGCTCCAGACGCACAGGCTCAGTGACCATGGCTCACGGGCCCAGCCACTCCGCGGCATGTGGGATCTTCCCAGACCGGGGCATGAATGAACCCGTGTCCCCTGCATCAGCAGGTGGACTCTCAACCACTGAGCCACCAGGGAAGCCCAACAATTTTATTTTTTACACAATTTTCTCATGTGATATAGAAGCTTATCTTAACTCTACCTCAAACTGAATTTATTAAGAGAATTTCCTGTATGCTTTTCTGTAACATGTAATTTATCTAACCCTGTGGATCACTGCTAATAAACAATATAGATTACCAGTAGTTTACTAACCCATCAATGATGTTAATTTAAAATGCTAAAACCCTGGCCATAACTAATAAAGAACTCAATTGCAAATCACACTGTTTTAGACCTCCTTCTTAGTGAATTTAGTTCTGGTGTCATATTTCCCAGTATTTTAAATATTTCTGTCCATGACATCAGTGATAACCTTTGTCAACTCCTCCCCACCAGCACTCCACTTCCCAACAGCCCCAGATGTTCAATTTGGAGGTGCTGTGATTATGGGAAATTTGTCACCATCCCTTTCTTCTAAGGTGGAGTGAATGACGTCAGCTAAGCCAGCCAGTGCTCCCATCCTTCTAGCTACCACGCTAAAGTCAGGTGAGGCCAAGAGCTCTAAGCCAGACCAATCACGTTGAATCTCTTCTTTACTGGACATGAATGAGGAAGCAGTACCTCTAGGAAACCCTGCACCTGTCAAAAATTTGGTCTAGGATCCAGCCTGAAGACAATGAGACAATGCAGAAGGCAAATGAGAGTGAACGAACTGGGTTATTTGATGATATAATTGCTCTGATACTTTCACTTTCAATTGTCAAGGAATTGTATGAATCTGGTTATCTTATTGTGCTGATGGGTAATGTCCGGCCATGAAAGGCATAATATTATTATTTGTTGGTAGGTTACTTCTCAACTCACCATAGAGTTTCTGGCACACATCAAGAAGGTTTTTAATAGAAAATGAGGGCTAGCGGCTATAGAAACAAAAGTATAAGGACAATTTATCATTGTGGAAATCTACACAGTAAGGAGGTTGGTTTGACTGAAGCTAAATGTTTGCATTGAGGGATTTTAAGACACAGTGTGGGACAGATCTAAAACGTTCTTTATAAACATGTTGATTTCTTGTTTATTCATCTTGACATTTTTCTTTTCTTTTGTCCGGTTTTCTTTTCTTCTTTTCTTTTTTAGATTGAAGACCATACTGTTTTATAAAGGTAACAAATTGTACATTGTACTAGTGTCTTCTTTGTCCTTTCAACTAAAGTATAAGGTTCAAAAGGACATAAATGTCTTTAGACATTTGTATTGCTAGAAGTTAGCTCAGTACCTGACATTTACTAAATACCTAGTTTAACTGAATAATTTTAAAAGTTTTAATTTAGTGCTGTATTATATAGGATAATAAAGAAAATATTTTTTTATGAAATTTATATCATGGTTAGTTTTTAGTAATGTGATGGCTGAGGATCACATTTCTTCCTTTCTATTTTAAGTGATGCTTTCCCATCATTATCTTGTTCCAATGCAGTTGTTCATTTGTATGGGGACTGTGCACTTCAGTGACTAATTCATGGTGGTTAATTTTATGTGCCAACCTGACTAAGTCATGGGGTACCCAGGTATTTGATTTAACATTATTCTGGGTGTGTCTTTGAGGAGGTTTCTGGATAAAATTATTTAGCATGACAGACTGAGTAAAGCAGCTTGCCCCTCCTAATGTGAATAGGTCTCATATATTCCAATGAAGATCTGAATAGAACAAAAAGTCTGAGTAAGAAGGAATTCTCTGTCTCTGTCTGTCTGTCTGTCTGTCTCTCTCCCTGACTGTCTTCAAGCTGGGACATTGATCTTCTTCTGTCTTTGGATATGGATACAGACTGGGACTTACGTTACTGACTTGACAGATTCTCAAGCCTTTGGACCAGAGCCAGAACTATGACATCAGCTTTCTGGGTATCCAGCTTTCTGACTGCAGATTTGGGACTTCTCAGCCTCCATAACCAGGTGAGCCAGTTCTTTACAGTAAGTTTCTTTGTTATAAGCAGTACCTTCTGGTTCTGTTTTTCTGGAGAACCCAGACTAATATAGACAATAGATAGATAGATAAAATTAATGGGAATATATAGAAAGGATGCAATAAAAGAAAATGCTAATACTGAAGAATTGAGGTGATGAAAGAATGAATTAATTCAACAAGGAATACATAGATACATATGAGGTCTATGAACACAGCTATTTCTGTTTTATTTTTTAAAATCTACCTTTTCTGCTAAATTTATCAGTATATATTTTATTAATTTAGTCATATATTTACTCATTAATTTATTCAGCAATCACTCATCTTTGACTTTCCAATGCCTACCAAGTTAAAGGCACTCAATTAATAAAAGACCCTCTAAAGTCATTAACTACAGTCAAAGAAAACACAAATGTAAATAAGGAAAGACTCCATGCTAGGGTTAGACTTAGTGTGCTCTGGGAGAAAAGTGGGGTGGCTAAATCAGACCAGTGAAACAGGCTAAACTTCTTTTTTTATAAATTTATTTATTTATTTTTGGCTGTGTTGGGTTTTCGTTGCCATGTGCTGGCTTCTTGTTGCCATGGCTTCCCCTGTTGCAGAGCACGGGCTCCAGGTGCACGGGCTTCAGCAGCTATGGCTCGCGGGCTCTAGAGCGCAGGCTCAGCAGCTGTGATGCACAGGCTTAGGTGCTCCACGGCATATGGCATCCTCCCAGACCAAGGCTCAAACCTGCATCCCCTTCATTGGCAGGTGGACTCTTAACCACTGTGCCACCAGGGAAGCCAGAAACAGGCTAAACTTCTGAGAAGAAATGAGCACTGCAATAGTACTCATGAGTTTTCTGCAATTTTATATAGTATTTTCTTTGGTCTTCCCAACTGTCTGTGGGGGAAGACAGAGTACATGACATCTCTTTGGAAATAGTAGTGGTTTTTCTTCTATTTCTAACTCTCAGGCTACTCTCAAGCCTGAGTTTGCTGCACTTCTTTTGTAATAACTAGGCAAATGTGAAGAGTGCACCACCATGATAAAAGGTGTTTTATCCCTGAAATTCAGAAGACACTAACCTCTTGCTTGCAATCTGTACCAATCTGTATAATAATGATCTTTACTCCCAGGCTATTGAAATCTACCTCTTTGGGGTGGAAATGTCTGCACAATTTACTGAGGCTTTAGGCAGGGTTATGTTGGTCTAGAAGTTAAATAGTTATGTTAGGAATAAAAAAGTATTTAATGGTTTATTGGAAAGTCAATGGCATAATATATAAGGTGCCTCTTTAACAGTATTCTAAAAGTGTCAAAATTCCATGCAGTTTTCCGCATATAAAAATGGCATAATATCCTACAGGTGTCAGCCATTTATTTCCACTTGCTCTGCTCATTAGTAAAATATTTCAATACATAGTCTTCTATATATTAATCTGGCATGTCCTAATGAATAGTCAAGCTAAGCAAGCAACTAGGTAGGTTCTGAAAAAATATATTAAACACTAAGAACTTATTACAGTTTACCTGCAGTGTTTATATTTGTTGTGGTCACTTCCTATCGCAGCCAATTCACTGTGTTGACTGTTGTATTGTCCGTTGTCCAATGTAAATTATTTGTGTAAGATCCAGATGTCCCTGGTAGATGAATTCTCTTTGCCTTAAACTCTCAACCGAACTAGTAAAGATTGCATAAAGGCAATTCACAGCCCCTTAAGAATAAGATCATTTGTTTATTTTTTTAATAGTGGTTGATTTTCGGGACTTCCCTCGTTGTGCAATGGTTAAGAATCCACCTGCCAGTGCAGGGGACATGGGTTTGATCCCTGGTCCGGGAAGATTTCACATGCTGTGGAGCAACTAAGCCCGTGAGCCACAACTACTGAGTCCCGCGCACCTAGAGCCTGTGCTCCGCAACAAGAGAAGCCACCACAATGAGAAGCCCGTGCACCACAACGAAGAGTAGCCCCCACTCGCCCCAACTAGAGAAAGCCCATGGGCAGAAATGAAGACTCAACGCAGCCAAAAATAAATAAATTTATTTTTAAAAATTCATCAAGAAGAAAACTACAATTATTAAAAAAAATAGTAGTTGATTTTCAGTGGACGTATTTTTGGGGAATCCATACTGCTATGATGGTGGACATATTCCATACTGTTTCCCAAATATACTCTGGCACATAAAACTTCACAGCAGGGTGCTCTGACTTATAACATTTTTCCACAATTAGAAAAAGTCTTTTTTAAAGAAATGAGCTTATAATTGTAAAGCAGTATGTATCTTTGACATTTTCCATATTTAAAATGTATATATTTTGCTTTTAGTAGATATATTTATCCTTATGTTTTGAGTTACTTAAAATAACTCTTTTTTAAAATTTAATTTTATTTTTACTTTTGGCTGCATTGGGTCTTCACTGCTGCATGGGCTTTCTCTAGTTGTGGTGAGCAGTGGCTACTCTTCGTTGAGGTGTGCGGGTATCTCATTGTGGTGGCTTCTCTTGTTGCGGAGCATGGGCTCTAGGTGCGCAGACATCAGTGGTTGTGGTGCATGGGCTCAGTAGTTGTGGTTCATGGGCTCTAGAGTGCAGGCTCAGTAGTTGTGGCACATGGGCTAAGTTGCTCCACGGCATGTGGGATCCTCCCGGACCAGGGCTTGAACCCGTGTCCCCTGCATTGGCAGGCGGATTCTTAACCATTGCACCACCAGGGAAGCCCCAAAGTAACTCTTAAATAATATAAATATGTATATTGTAAATATACATAATATATTTATATAATATATGATAAATATATATAATATAATATATGGTAAATATATATATTATATATGGTGTGTGTGCATGTGAGTGTGTGCATAGCTATATGTGTGTGCATGTGTGTATAGCTATATATGGTTCCAGATGTACTATATATTTATTTTATACATAGAGCTATATTATTATATCCTTATAAATCAATATAAGGGTATACACACATTGTGAGGCTTATATCATCAGGTCATCAGTGAAGTTCCTTTGTGTAGCAGAAAGTGTATGTGTGTGTGTGTGTGTGTGTGTGTGTGTGTGTGTGTGAGTATGTGTAATTATAGATATAATTTCTACAGAACCCACAAGAATTTGGAAAAGAAGACAAGTCAACCTATGCATGTATATGTGGTATGCATCTGACCTATTCCTTAAACATAGTGTCGTGGAGCCTCTTTTAAAAGTTTTATCATAAGAATAATAAAGAAATAGCATCATTACATCTACAAATTAGTAAATTGTTATCTATTCCTTCAGTGACCTACGATTTATCTCAACTCCATAATAAATTTTATTTAGAACAGTGAACAACAGTTTGTGTTATTAAAAGAGCAACCTGCTCTGAGGTATCAAGGTATTCCTCTGCTTTTAAAAACACAAAGTCATTCAATAATAATAACTTTTCTTACAAGGCCAAATTATAACTAAATGTTTTATCTGGGTTCATGTTGTAAAGTTATCTGATTAATTCTTTTGAATTACTGACTAAGCCAGACATCTTGGAGGGTAAGTATTTACTTCTCTCTCTTTACTGTTTGTTTTCAATTACAGTCAAAGGAATTTTAAGAAACAAAGATACATGAATAATTCTGCCTATGTTTACTGATTTCCTCTTAGAAATCAGAAATCCATAAATATTATCATTTTATTTGGATTGGGAATAACAACCTCTTCATTTCCACTTATCTGTTAGTATTTGAAATATAAAATTATTCACATTATAATTTTAAAAAGAACTTTCAAAATTACTTTTTATTTAATCCTATTAATCAGTCTTACCCTTTATCCTCATTAGCCAGTTCAAGAATTTCTTGAGAGTGGTGAAAATTTCCATCACATAACCCAACTCATATTATGATGTGATTTCTGTCTCTAAATTTCCAAGACTAACATGTTCCCATCTGTCCTTATTAAATATTTGTAAATATTGCTTTCCATTATACTTCTAGAAATTTCAAGATAAGGCTTCTAGACTGCTCCCATTTCCCTGAGGAATTTGTAGCAATAAGAAGAGAGATCCACAGGCTCACACCACCTCATCTCCTCCCTTCCCTGCTTCTAGGCTAACATGTGCCCATTACCCAGAATAAACTGCCCATGCTCCTGGCTGAGGGCACCCCTTCATGGGAGCATTGGATCCCTCTTAATCTTGCCTATTCAAGAAAATCATTCCAGCAATTCTCTTTCTCTATCATCAGTATTCCATAAAATATCACATCCTTTCCATCAACATTGAAAAATATTGCTATTTCTTCAATATTAAAAAGAGCAAAGCATAACTAAACTAAATAAAGCAGATAGCAATAATCATAATAATAACACTTCTTGTGACCTCACTGATCTTCTAGGTTCCATGTGATTTTTTTCCTTCCTTTATCTCACATTTTCTATTTTCATTTTCTCTAATTTCTTCCCTTCCCTTTTGTTGAACCCAATCCAATTCGTATGTTTTTCCCTCACCTCTCTACTCCACTCCCCTTCGCTTCACTTTTAGTTTATTTTTAATCCTTATATTGCCCTCCCAAAACTCATGTCCACCTATAACCCCAGAATATGATTTTATTTAGAAATAGAGTCTTTGAAGATGTAATTAGTTAAGGTGAGGTCATACTGGACTTGAGTGAACCCTAATCTAATGACTGATATCTTTATAAAAAGAGAAAACAGAGACATGCAGAAGACACACAGAGGGGAAGACCATGTGACTATGGAGGCAGAGATTGGGGTTATGTTGTGATAAGCAGAAAAGTGCCAATGATAGTCAGTAAACACCAGAAGCTGGAAGAGGGAAGGGAGGATCCTGCTCGAAGGCCTTCAGAGGGAGCACGGCCCTGCAGACACCTTGATTTCAAACTCTAGATTCTAGAACGGTGAGAACATAACTTTCTGTTGTTTTAAACTATCCAGTTTGTGATAATTTGTTGAGGTAGTTTCAGTAAGTTGATATAGTGCTAGTTTACTGAACATTAAGTGAAATTTAATTGTTGTACACTCTCCCCTACTGCAAACTTTTAAATTCAGTTGGCTACCATGACGCCACACTCATCTGGGTTTTCTCCTGCTTTTCCGGATACTCTTTATCAGTTTCCTGGTCTTTCTTCATCTCTCTGACCTAAGGGCTTAATCCTTGCATGTTTTCCCTTTTCTAAGAATAACATACTCCTTTGGTGATCTCATCTAGTTTCATGGCTTTAAATACCATTTAAATGCTGATGATTCTTATATTTCCAGTCTATACCATCCACCTAAATTCTCTATGCAGCTTCCTTCTTAATGTCCCCACCATTATACCTAATAAGTATCTCAAATATAACATGTCCAAAACTAATAAATCAATAAGTAATACTATGTTGTTTTCTGTAGTAATTAATAAGGAACATTTATAATGTCTCTCTAACTAATAAATCATAAAAATTAATAATCTGACTATAGCTTGAATTAAATGCCTTGGTATGGTGTTTTCCTCATTGGAGTTTTGGTTTTGGAACATGAAACATGGACAATAAAAATTATAGTTCATCTCTGTTACTTCAGTAATTGACTTTGACACTTGAATCAATAGATGAGTCATATTATGTTACAAGAAATCCTTTAACAAAGGAAATGGTTTTATTCATTTAGTAGAGGGAATTTAAAATATAACTCATGTACTATCCTAACAAACTCATTTAGTTCCTTGAGTATGCCTATATGTATATGTATTATATTTACATGAGTAAATGTTTTTTTGTTTTTGATTTTTTTGTAAAAGAACATAATGTCAATTTAAAGGTGAATCAAAAACTATAGAATATTCTATATATTAAACTTGAAAATTTATCAATAATGCATAAATATACAAATACAAGCAGTATTAATCAACATATCCTTTAGAGAAAGGTAAAGAATAAAACATTTTGAAACTGGTTATTAGAAAGGCTTCACATATTCAGACAAATTTCTGAGGATAGTAAGAGCCCTACCTTTGCTCTCCCAAGCAATACCAGGCAATCTCAGGTGAGTCTTGTTGAGGAAAGAAACTTCATAAGGGATATAGCTAATAAATAATACTACTAATTGTCAAAGGAGATACTGAGAGACATGAGTATATATATGTATGTCGGTAAAATGTGGTGGAGTAAACATTTTCCTACATAGATTATTTATTTGTTTAATGGATTGGGGATTGCAGGAAATGTAATACAGACAGACCTTCATCCTGAAACTGCAGCATATTGACATGAAAGATTGGGGATAGAAGTAGACATAACAGTTAACCTGGATATGAGTATACTCATGGTGAGTATCGGGCAGTTAGATAGCAGTTAGCAAATGTCTGCAACATACATGAATGAAAAAGGGAAGTAGGATAGTTAAAAACTAAACAAAGCAAATCCCTCACGGTAAGAAGCTTATGAGTGAGTGAGTGAGTGAGTTCAAGTAAGGCACCTATAGGTATCCCAGAAATAAAGTTGGGTGACATTTTTGAATAGAGGTAGAAGTCTTATATTTGTCAAAATGGACAAGAAATGATGACCCTCTGTTTTAAATTTCCAGCCTTGATGTAACCTCTTAAATCCTGACTTGTACATTCAACTGCATATTTGACTTCTCTACTTGAATGTCTAATTGATGTCTCAAACTCAGCACATCCAAATTACAACTCTGGATCTCTGCCTGTCTCTAATCCTGCACATTTTTCAATCATTCCACCTCAGTTAATGCTCCAAAATGCATCCAGTTGCACAGACCAGAAACCCAAGTTATGAACTGTGCTTCTTTCTCCATTACAGATCAGATGTTATTCCCTGGTATTCACTGGAGAATAATGTAGACCTCTCACTATGCTCGACACCTCCTTGATTCCTCTAATTTTTTATTTTTTGCAGTACGTGGGCCTCTCACTGCTGTGGCCTCTCCCGTTGCGGAGCACAGGCTCTGGACGCGCAGGCCCAGCGGCCATGGCTCACGGGCCTAGCCGCTCCATGGGATGTGGGATCTTCCCAGACCGGGGCATAAACCCATGTCCCCTGCATTGGCAGGCAAACTCTCAACGACTGTGCCACCAGAGAAGCCCGATTCCTCTAAATTTTTACTGCCCCTTTCTCAGTCAGTTCAGGGTGCTATAACAAAGTACTGTTGTCTGGTGGTTTGTAAACAACAGAAATTTATTTCTCATAACTCTGGAGACTCGAAAGTCCAAGATCAAGGTGCCAGTAGATTTGGGGTCTGTTGAGAGACAGCTTCTTGGTTCATAAATTACCATCTTCTTGTATGTCCAAGACACACAATGGCAGAATGTGTGAGGGAGCTCTCTGGGTTCGTTTATAATGGCACTAATCCCATGCACAAGGGCTCTTCCCTCATTACCTAATCATCTCCCAAATGTCCCCCCTCCAAATACAATCATACTGGGGTTTACGTTTCAACATATGAATTTTGAGGAGATGCAAGTATTCGGGCTATAGCAGTACCTAATCCAACCATAAGCAAGCCATGTTAGCTTTATATTTTATTCAAGATTGAATTACTACTCCCTCCTCCCTCTATGACCATGCAAACCACCATCATTTCTTCTGGAGTACAGCTCTAGACTCTAATTAGTCTCTCCCTTTCAAATATTATTTCTCAACAGTCCGTAGGAACAAGAATAATCCTTTATAAATATAAATCATATTATGTTATTTCTGTCTCATAATCTCCAATGCTCTTGTATTGCATTTATTGCAAAATGCAAACTCTGTCCTGGGCCTGCAAGGTCTTAGGGATATGGCCTGCCTTGCATTCCTCTATGACTTCCTTTCACACCACCCTACTAACTGCTCCTTGTTCTGAAGCTCCCTTACTCTTCTTCCTTTTTCTCAAACAAGCCAGTCTTCTTCCCACTAAAGCTTTTGTCTTAATTGTTATTTATTTATATCTTACTCTAAATCTTCTTGAATTGTTTCTTATAATTTTATTGAGGGTTTAGTTTTAAGGTAACCTCACAGAGGTCTTCCATTACCATCTGGTTTTAGTCATGTTAAAATTAATTCACATTAAAAGACTATGTGTTATGATATTCATTTACTTAAAAATATCAAGTTGCATAGTTTTATCATACATATGTGTCAATTACCTTGAGCTTTGAATATAAGAGCATCTACTGCCCTAATCAAGAATTCATATCCCTTGGATGATTTAATTCTGCTTTATGGCAAGAAGCACATACTCCAGGGAGAACCACTATAAGTTTTTTCAGTCGTCATATTGAGAAATTGTATTTTATTGGTAAAATTAGTGACCTTTTAACTAGAATGACAAATGTTTAGGGTGGGGTCTCATTAATGAAGTTAGAGGGATTAACAAAGTGGGGTTGACTTAAATTTCTTATATAAATTCAACACTTGAATAAATGTGGTATTAATATCCAGAAAGTTCTGTAAAATATACCCTTGGGGAGGGCCCCATTAATTAACCACTACTAGTGCATCGCACCTCTGAATTTGGCAGCTTTCTGTTTGATTTTGGTCCTAAGGGGAGCACCTCTGTAATGAAACTTTGTAAAATTTATAAAATGACATTCGTGAACTCTTTTGTAACTGCTTTGCTAATAAAGTTGAACTAATAACTTTCAGTATAGCAGCAGCCATTGTTCTGAAATGTGCTATAAACTTGTAGGTAGAATAGCTAACTGCTGCCCTCCTCAAACAGACTACTTTTCTTACCTGTTAAAAAAAATAAATCTAAATGTTGTCCCTTACCACACACTAGTCTTTTCTCCAAGCCTCCCACACAGTGGTAATCAGGGGACCATATGATTTAAAGGTCCAAAATTATTTAAACGTAATCCTTTCTGATCATTTCAATTGTTCCTTCAGGAAATGTTTAGCTGGCCTTGGGGGAAAAATTAGTTGTTCAGTAAACTATTCCTTTTCTATTTCTTTTCCCGAGAGGACATTTTAATATACTATGTAAGGAGAAATTATAATATATCCTTGTGTCAAACATGAGCAATTTGTCCTTAGTTAGAAATCCTCTGGATTCTATGTCATGCCTCTTTTCCACCAGGGACTTCTTTTTTTAATTTTTATTTTATATTGGAGTGTATTTGATTAACAATGTTGTATTAGTTGCAGGTGTACAACAAAGTGATTCAGTTATACATATACATGTATCTATTCTTTTTCAACTTCTTTTCCCATTTAGGTTACTACAGAATATTGAGCAGAGTTCCCTGTGCTAACAATAAATGCTGGAGAAGGTGTGAAGTAAAGGGAATCCTCCTACCCTGTTGGTGGGAATGTAAATTGGTACAGCAACTATGGAGAACAGTATGGAGGTTCCTTAAGAAACTAAAAACAGAGCCCCTGGGGGCTTCTTGCCTTGCTGCCATTTGTAGCTGAGTTTTCCTGCAAGTGTAACTCATGGCCTAATCAGGGTCCACTCATCCTGTCTGGATGACTGAGCTTTTTGCTGGCTGCAAATTCTTGAGTGACGGCCAATTTTTCCATAAAGAGTCCTTGACCCACCATTTCTGCTTTGAAGATGGGGTGTTGGGGACACTAACCAAGGAGTGTAAGTGGCCTCTAGAAGTCGAGAATGATCTACAGACAATAACCAGCAAGTATATGGGCATCTCACTCTTACAACCATATAGACTGAAAATTCTGTCAACAAACTAAATAATCCTGGAAGCAGATTCAGCCTTACTTTCTCCAGGGTGGAGTGCAGCTCTACTATCACTTTTTGTTTTTTTTTTTGTGGTACGTGTGTCTCTCACTCTTATGGCCTCTCCCATTGCGGAGCACAGGCTTAGGACACACAGACTCAGTGGCCATTGCTTACGGGTCTAGCCACTCCGCGACATGTGGAATCTTCGCAAACAGGGGCACGAACCCGTGTCCCCTGCTTCAGCAGGTGGACTCTCAACCACTGAGCCACCAGGGAAGCCCTCTGCTATCTCTTTGATTTAAGCCTTGTGAGACCCTAAGCAGAGCACCCAACCCAGTCTGTCTAGACTACAGACCTATATAAACTCGAAGATAGCAAACTGATGTTAAATTAAGTTGCAGATTTTGTGATAATCTATTATATCAGCAATATAAAATTAATAAAATTAGCTCAGCTTTAATGATGAGTAATGATTTTCTATGCTATAAAGGAAGTCTCATAACTGAATATTCTAAGCTTCATTGTTGACATTCTAAAGACGAAAGAATTTGGAATACTCTTTCTAATAATTATAGCTGAGCTTGCAAGGGTACTGTATTACTATAAGTTCTAGGATCTTCTGTCTACTGTCCATGTACAATAACCAAGCTTCATGGTTACTCCACAGAGATTCTGCACTGATAAATTATTAAAAAAAGATAACAATCGCCAGCAAAACTTTCCTTCAACTAAAATTAATTTTATTTTTTGCTGGGAGAACCAGGTTTTACAAATCCATAGACAAGAGGGCTCTTGCAGATAACTTTTCCTTCCCTCTCATCTTCTTTATGCTGGATATCTCCAATGTGTAATGTCCCTTTCTCTAAAATTAAAGAGTAGTTTTTATAGAAAATTTTCTGTTTTACTTATCTTAATTTAAGGATTTAATCTGTCCATGGTATAAGTATTGACAACACACAGCATCTTACCCATCTCAATTAGTCCACCCTTCTTCCAATCATGGATGATCTACTTTTGAAAATATAAAACAAATGTGTTTTTCATTAAAATATCTGATAGAGCATTATCTGAAAATCTTTCTCTTTTTCTATATTTATATCTATCTATCTCATCTATCATTTTTATAAGTTCCTGGGCTTTACCTTATATCTCAGTTTATTCACCATGAAAATATTTTAATTTGATTATTTGTGCAATTGTTTGTACAATATTAAAACTTTGCAAGCTCTAAAAGAGCAGATTGAATGCAATTGATTTCTTTATACACTACTATTAAAGTTCAGAATGAGTAATATGAAAGTGAAAAAACAGGGTCTAGGAAAGTGGAAGGAAAAAGGAAGTGTACATCAAACATAATAGGGTTACTTTATAAGTATTTCTGAAACTTCAAACATTAAAGACTTACTTTATCAATATCTGCACATATGACTTTGATTTAAAGTACCACTTTAACAAATATATATATAATATATATTATATATATATATATATATTTATAACATGCTTCTTCTGTATCAAACACTTTATAAGAATTTTCCATGCATTATAATATTTTATCCTCAAAATTATACTGTCAATTGGGTATTTTATAACTGTTTTGGAGAGTTTAAATAATGGTTCATTGAGACAAATGACCAAAATTAATTCAAATACTGTTGAAGGATCTGGAATTGAAGCCAGGTCTTTGGAAATGTGGTAACATGAGGTATTTGTTTTTTCTACTATATTGCAGTAAAATATCTCTCAAACATTTCTACTTCTTTAGCTTCTCATTACATTCACTTGATTCAAGTTCTTATCACTCAGATATCCACACTAATTCTATCCTGAACATTTACTGTTATTATGCTGACACTGTTATTGATTCTATAATTAAGTTAATGTTTTAGAAATACTGATTTCATTCATTCATTCTCTTATTCAAAAAAAGAAAGAAAGAAGAAATAGAGAGACAAACGAGCAAAAAAGACCTCTGGCTCAGAGTAAAGTCCAGATTTCAAAGATCAAATGTGTATGAACATTTAAGGCACTATCTACATAACATGAGAATAAATGCTATGATAAATAAAAGCAATAAGAAGAGTCCTCTTCCTTCAAACAGTGGACAATTTATCTGGATGGGTGCTGAGATGTACAAAGTTAAAACACTACAGAATGGTCTAATTGTGCCAACATATGAGCATGAAAATTTACAATATAGAGAACTAATTTTGGGTGTTTGGGAATGGTTGGAAAGGCTATAATCTGAAATGGTTCCAAAGACTATAATGTAAATAATTTGTCTTAAACCAGGTTCTAAAATATTGAGATAACTGAATGGAAAAAGTGCTGCATATTTGAGGGGTAACAAAACACAGATGAGAATGAAAGTGGGGCTTTGACACTACTTTGGGTCCCTCCCAGTGTCACCTATAATTCCAGGAATAATTTAGAACTAAATTAGGGACAGTTTTGATGTTTGACATCAGAACTTAACATTTTATTAAAGTCATGGAAAACCATTGAAAATTTGTGAGCAAGGAATCACCATGAAAAATCAGGGTTTGCAAAAAATTAATCTGACATTAAAGTATTGGATGAATTATGTTGAAAGAGATTGAAGTAAGAAGAATAACTAAGAAGTCGGGAAGAAGTGGAGGGTAAAAGCTTAGGAAATACAATAAAATATGAACATTTAAAAAGCATCCTTCTACATGTGAATTATAGTTATACATAGCAGTGTTTGAGAGTTTAAGAATGTCACTTCCTCTTTCTCTGGTTCAATATTTAATACATACCTGACTTAGAATTTTGATGGGAGGAGAAGGAAAAGATAAGAGGACAGAGTAGTACCATTATTTAATTTCAAACTTCTGCCCTAGATATCTGGGTAGAAGGGAATAGAGAGAAAAATTTATATAGTCATCACTGTATTTAGTAGAAAAGTCCATATGAAACCAATACTCTGAAACTGTGTTGTCTCCTACCAATGTACACTTAATTCTTTTTGCCCTTCTGACACTTTTTATGATTAGATGGTAAATATCAACTGAACCCTTTCTCATACACATACTGATTAGATAAAGGAAATGAAATAATGCTTATGGATGAACATTGTCAAATACTTAAAATACCAAAGATGGGCTCCCCTAGTGGTGTAGTGGTTAAGAATCCACCTGCTGCACAGCAAAGGAAACCATAAACAAGATGAAAAGACAACCCTCAGAATGGGAGAAAATATTTGCAAATGAAGCAACTGACAAAGGATTAATCTCCAAAATTTACAAGCAGCTCGTGCAGCTCAATATCAAAAAAACAAACAACCCAATCCAAAAATGGGCAGAAGACCTAAATAGACATTTCTCCAAAGAAGATATACAGATTGCCAACAAACACATGAAAGAATGCTCAACATCATTAATCATCAGAGAAATGCAAATCAAAACTACAATAAGATATCATCTCACACTGGTCAGAATGGCCATCATCAAAAAATCTACAAACAATAAATGCTGGAGAGAGTGTGGAGAAAAGTGAACACTCTTGCACTGTTGGTGGGAATGTAAATTGATACAGCCACTATGGAGAACAGTATGGAGGTTCCTTAAAAAACTAAAAATAGAACTACCATAGGACCCAGCAATCCCAGTACTGGGCAGATACCCTGAGAAAACCATAATTCAAAAACAGTCATGTACCGAAATGTTCATTGCAGCTCTATTTACAATAGCCAGGACATGGAAGCAACCTAAGTGCCCATTGACAGATGAATGGATAAAGAAGATGAGGCACATATATACAATGGAATATTACTCAGCCATAAAAATAAATGAAATTGAGTTATTTGTAGTGAGGTGGATGGACCCAGAGTCTGTCATACAGAGTGAAGTAAGTCAGAAAGAGAAAAACAAATGCCATATGCTAACACATATATATGGAATCTAAGAAAAAAAAAATGGTCATGAAGAACTTAGGGGCAAGACAGGAATAAAGACACAGACCTGCTAGAGAATGGACTTGAGGACATGGGGAGGGGGAAGGGTAAACTGGGACAAAATGAGAGAGTGGCATGGATATATAAACACTACCAAATGTAAAATAGATAGCTAGTGGGAAGCAGCCTCATAGCGCAGGGAGATCAGCTCCATGCTTTGTGACCACCTAGAGGAGTGGGATACGGAGGGTGGGAGGAAGGGAGACGCAAGAGGGAAGAGATATGGGACATATGTATATGTATAAATGATTCACTTTGTTATAAAGCAGAAACTAACACACCATTGTGAAGCAATTATACTCCAATAAAGATGTTAAAAAAAAAAAAAGAATCCGCCTGCCAATCAGACACGGGTTCGATCCCTGGTCTGGGAAGATCCCACATGTCATGCCACACTACTGAGCCTGTGCTCTAGAGCCTGTGAGCCACAACTACAGCGAGCCACAACTGCTGAAGCCCGCGTGCTTAGATCCCGCACTCCGCGACAAGAGAAGCCACCAGAATGAGAAGCCCGCACACAGCAACAAAGACCCAATGCAGCCAAAAATAAATAAATAAATAAAGTAATTAAAAAAAAAAACAAAGGAAACCTTAATTTACTTTAATTTTCTGGATGTATATTTAGATTTATGTAAACGGTCTGCCTTTCTTATATCATTAACCAAGACATTAATCATTAATTCAATCAATCAATTGGCTTTAGATGTAGAGGACAAAGCAGTAAATAAAACAAGTTCCCTGCCTACTTGAAAATTTATGTAAGTATGTTACACATAGTATTAAGGTATTATTCACATACAAAAAAAAATATGCAAGCATAAGAGGCTGATCTGTGAAAAGTATCTTCCTTATGCAGTGAGAATGATCTGAGCTCCTGGTCAGCATGGACTAGATCAAAGGAGCCGTGCTTCCATATTAGTTTGAAAACCTTTTCCTTTCATTCCAACTTAAGATCCTGTATCATCAAGGATGCCCATCCTGAACCACCCTGCTTCACTTCCTCATCCCATTTCTCTGTGTATAGGAAGCTCTATGGTGACATGGCAAAAACAATAGGCACTATTTCTGGTTCTCAGGCTTCCACTCATCAGCTTTGTGATTTTTTTTTTTTTTTTTGGCCATGACACATGGCATGTGGGATCTTAGTTCCCCAACCAGGGATTGAACCTGTGCCCCCTGCACTGGAAGCGCTGAGTCTTAACCACTGGACTACCAGGGAGGTCCCCACCAGCTTTGTGATTTTAAACTAGTCACATAAGTTTAAAACTTTCATTATCTACCCTGAAGGGAAAAAAAGTAAGAATTAAATGGGGAAACATTTAATTGAAACACCGGGATATGTAATACCACCAGGCATTGTTTCAAGTCTAAATACTGCTTGAACATTTTTACAAAAATTATGTTTAATAATTATTAAGAAAGAACTTTTTTATATGAAAACAAAAAAGTGACATTATGGAATAGAAAAGATGAAGAATTAACTTTTAAAGAAGCCGAAAGTAAAGAATTCAAAAAAAATTCAGCTTGGAGCTAGCATTTCTTAAAGAGTGACAGAACACCTCCTATTCATGTGATTGATAAGGAACAAAATTACCCTTCTCTGTCTCTATTGGTGCTCAGGTAGAAGAAACCTTTAGAAGCACTGAAAGAACAATTAGAATAGTGCTGTTGGCACAGTGTGTCCCCAATCATAGTTATTATAATCGCCGTTGTTGTTCATGCTACAATAGGAGTGTAGTGTATTTTTTTAATTGGAGGAAGTATATCTACCATATGGTTCCAATAGTGTAAGATACATTGGCTAGTATATCTTGGGCATTCAGCATATGTTTTTGTGATTGAGTTCTACGCCATACAACTAAGAAATGCTTATGAATCTTCTTAATGTCTTTCCGGCTAAGATGCATTATAAATGCTTGAAAGACATTGTTTCATCTTTGCCTTCCACACCCAAAACCAAAATAGTCTAGATTTTCCTTGCTTTGAATTAACAGCCAAAGTGACTTCACTCAGTAAAATCCTGGAGTAAACTCAGCTAAAAATCCAGATATGTTCACATTCATACTCACACACATAACAAAGAGCTTAAAAAAGCTTCACTTTGCCTACGTGCATTGATATTATGTAACAGGAAGTGTTGCAACAGGAAGTCAAAAAACTTATGGAATAGGTCTGCTAATTCATCAATTTGAATGACATTTTGGAGCATAAAAGAACTTGTGTGTTTCTGTCATTGTGTAGAATAGATTTAGTAATATTTGTCTCAAATGCTATTTTATTTTGAATTGTATCAAAGAAGGACAAACAAAAACTAGTTTTTCAAATAAGGGAAAAATTTTCCCCCTAGATCTTTGTTTATGTCCTTTACCCAAATGTTATATAGTAATTGAAACCAATTGACATTCTCCTCCAACAAGGCTAATGGACTTTTAAATATAGAGAATGAGGAACTGGAGTTTTGCTGCCTGGGTCCTCTGGGTGGAATTTGTAGATTCTACGAGCATGGAGTAGAGGGTGCCCTGCATTGAGATTTTGGCATTGTTATATTTATTGGGGGGTCAGTGACATCTTGTCCCCAGATCAGGTTACCCCCACAGGTCTAGACCCTCTAATTGTGTGTCCCCCAAACTTAGAACCTTTGCAAACACATATTTTCCAGACAATTAATAGAGAGAAAGAGAGATTAATGCAGAATTAAAGTTGCTATGAAAATGCCCTAACGTGGGTAACAGAGCGCTTATTAGCTGAGAAGTGGCATCAAGTTCCACCTGAAAATGTTCCCATGTTGTAAGCCTTTGTTAGCTTCTGTTCACTTCTTGGGGAGGGCTAATATTTAGATATTAATCTCTAGCAGAATCAAAACAGGAACTATAGTAAATAATTTACGTAAAGTATGTGTCAAATCTTTATAAAAGAGTTCCAAAATACTAAGCACACAGGACTGTGCTATTCCTTTGCAGTTTTCATCCTCAATGTCTTCCATCATGTTCTCAGGAAGACAGTGCTGTTTTATGTTCCTATCTTTTTATATACTCTTTCCTACCTGTTCTGGTCATGAACATGTTTATCTTTCTCTTGTTATTCTAAGACTCTATGTTCAACCTCTTTCTGGAAAGAATATATTTAAAAACAACTGTTTAAAATCAATGAGCTATAAATGAAAGCAAGTTACATTATCTTGTAAAATTTTAATTCCCCAGCCATCTGTCATATTGACACTCCTTATTTTTACTGTGACTCTAGCTCTATTATTTAAATAAGTGGTCCTTGTTTTCTTAGCCTCTTGCATTAATACTGATTAATTTAAGACTAATAGAAGACTAATAGACTAATAGACTTATGCTCCTTGTAGAATTATGGAGCTGAGATTTGATCCCACATCTCTTTGATTAACTACTATTGTATACTAACTCTCAAATACTTTTTGAGTATCTCCATTTGGATATCGCACAAGCACTTAATTTTTTTCTCAAAAATATATTTTCTTCTTCCTTTTCCCATCATACCCCCAAACCTGTTGCACCATCTTCATCCCCAATCACAGGGGATGGTTTCACCATTCCGTGCCCAGAGGAGATCTGGAGGTCCTCCTAGTTTCCTCTATACATTTCTTACACTTGTCTCACACTTGCCGTTACTATGTTTTGAGTACATTCATGCTCACCAGCCAAATGCTACTAGGAATACAGCAATAGTCAAGGTACTACAGTGGTTCTATTACTCACTGTAACAAGAGAGGCCACACACCATGGGACCAATGGGATGTCTTCATAAGAGAGTTAGAATGGTCTTGCACTAGGGTTTGGGCTTGTGTTAAGTGACTTGGGAAGGCTTCAAGGAAGTAGGAGTTTTTCCTGGATTGAGTAATGTTAGAAAGCAGAGGTAAACTGGCAACATGCTCTTTTTTTTCCTTAACCGAAGTGACACTGGTTTATAACATTATATAAGCTTTATGTGTACAACATTATATTTCAACTTCTGTATACACTACAGCGTGCTCACCACCAAAAATTTAGCTTCTGTCTGTCACCATACAGTTGATCCCCTTTATGAATTTTGTCCCCACTCACTTCCCCTCTAGTAACCACTACTCTGTTCTCTGTATCTATGTTTCTGTTTTTGTTTGATTTTTGTTCATTTATTTCATTTTTGGTTTTTTTTATATGCTATATATGAGTGAAATCATACAGTATGTCTCTTTCTCTGTCTGACTTACTTCACTGAGATGTATTTGGTATTTTAATAGGAAATGGAAGGAATAAAAGAGAACTAAAGATGCACTTGGTTTTTAAAAAATGTGGCACTCCCTGGGGTTAGCGAGGGGAATGGTGTCTGAGCATTTTTGTGGTTTGTACAATCTACTTATTTTTGTCTGTGTTCAGATCTGCTGATGGAGGTTTCTTGTTTTGGTCCCAGTCCATCACAGTCACAAATAAGATATAATGACAATGGACTAGGCTGTTGGTGCTGGTTTTCATGATCCATCTCTCCCTTATAGACACTTTATGCCTCCAGATGCATACCACTCTCTGAGGTTGACTGAATGCCTGGTGTTTTATGTCTACCCATCATTTACAAGAAGTTCCCCTCTCACAGAAGACATGCCTTCTGTATTTGTAATTCTCTTCAATCTTATCTTTAAAATCTTAGCTGGGTACCTTCCTCTGGAAAGCATCGTCTAATGAACCTCCTTTTTTTTTTTTTTTTTTTTTTTTTTTTGCGGTACGAGGGTCTCTCACTGTCGTGGCCTCTCCTGTTGCAGAGCACAGGCTCCGGACGTGCAGGCTCAGCGGCCATGGCTCACGGGCCTAGCCGCTCCACGGCATGTGGGATCCTCCCAGACCGGGGCACGAACCCGTGTCCCCTGCATTGGCAGGCAGACTCTCAACCACTGCGCCACCAGGGAAGCCCTGAACCTCTTTTAAATGATGTCCTCACCTCTTAATTCCTCCAAACAGCGTTGAAAGCATAAATTCTATTAGAGTATGGAATGTATTTATCATACTTACCACTGTCTCCAGCACCTAGCCCAAATAGAGAGTTATTAGAACATATATGCTGAGAGAAATCATGAACAAGGATTTACTGTGTGTTTGTCCCTGTGTGGAGATAAGGGTAAGAAATGAGGTAGAAATGAACAACTATAGCCTCACCTTCAAGTAGCATGTATCAAATGGAAAATATTGAATATTACTAATTCAAAATTAGTTAGGTAAATTTAATTAAACTAAATGGACATCAGCATTGTAGAAATGTTTTGATTGTTTATTTGTTTGTCTTGGGGAGAGGAGGAGGGCTGAAAACATAGGTTAAGAGGAAGGTCATGTAAGTCCAGAAATCCTTTAGTTTTGTTCCACTTCTGCAAAAATAAAATTTTTATTCAAGCATTATTTGACTGACCAGCACTGTCATTTTTCTTCTTAGTAGCCAAGAGAATTGCCATTGTAGGGAAGTGTACATGTTAAGTTCAGGGCTACACGAGAGAACCTTTTCTTTGTAATTTAAGATGTAGGGAATCCCTCTGCAGCACCTAGCACACTTAGAAGGGAAATAAATGGCAATGAATATGTAACCAGATAGAGGTCCCTTGACAGAACAGCAACGTGGAGAAGCTTGACAGCCCCACGTTCTTGTGCTGGTAGAGGCAGGTATGGTTAGTCTGTCCTTCATGTGAACAATTATAAAGCTGACAAATACAAGGACCACTTTCAGTTTCAAATAATCAGCATCCTTAACAGGTCTTTGTTCTTCTTCTCAAGATACATGAGATAAATTCAGTGTCCTTGGCTAAGAATTTTAAAAGAAGAACTTTGCAAATGGTACTGTGGTAAACATTTAAATGTAGATTTTCCTGTTATCAGCAGATTTCAGTTCACTTTTTTCTTAGAGCATCAAGTACGTAGAGCAAATACCATCATCCCCAGTTGACAGATGAGAAAATACACAGCTAATCTGTTTAGTACTCACGGAAGACATCACTAATAGACCACAGAACTCCTTTCTTCAGAGTTGACACGATGCTACGAAATCCTTCTCAACAAAGTGCTCTGAGAAACTATTCAGGTGTTGTCATCAAGGATGGATTTATATGCCCAAGAAGATATACGAAAGTAAGTTTATGGCTTCTAAAACTTCCAAGGTCATAAAGTTTCAAAATACTAGGACATGTTAAAAGTAATCTAGTATACACTATTCTTGGGCCCCATTCCACTGTGACAGTATTCTCTGTTATGGATTATATCCTGCCTTTTAAAATATTCCTTGTCTTTTTTTCTGGAAAAATTCTTCAGAGAAATAAAAGAGGAGAAAGAGAGAGAGAGAGACAGAGGAAGAGGGAGAGAAGGAGAGAGAAATCTTTCATCTAATATGAACAGTGAAAAATATTTTTAATGAATGTGGTTGATTGGATAGTTTTATCTATACTTGAGACTTTTAAGAACATTTCTTAAGCTTATTGGCTATTGGCCATCCATTAAATACTGACCATAGAGGGAAATAAATTTTCACTATCAAATAATGTCTCTATTTATATCACATATATGTACATTAATGAATGTTGATTGAATTCATAACTAAATCTATATCAATGTATAAAATACAAAGGGACAGTATTTAAGATTCAAAGTTAAAAATTACAGTTATATGGATTACTGATTTTTATTTATTTTATATAACAAATACATATATTATACTTACTATGCTTTAAGCCCAGTTTTCCTACCTATT
The DNA here is from genome assembly GCF_949774975.1 of Lagenorhynchus albirostris. NCBI lineage: Eukaryota > Metazoa > Chordata > Mammalia > Artiodactyla > Delphinidae > Lagenorhynchus > Lagenorhynchus albirostris. Next base: position 19,020,465 of record NC_083095.1, read on the forward strand.
TTGCAAAAATATAGATGTTTGTAATATCTATTCTACTCCTATAGCCCCTTCATGGGTGGAAACCTGTTTGGCTATATGTCTTTTCAAATGCAGGGCTCAAGAGCAATGATGAACTCCTTTTTATTTGGGGGCATCATTACTTATGTCTCATATAGGTAGGTGTTCTCTCTGGTGTATGCTCATCTTATTTAGCGCTGTTAGCTTTAAGCCAACTTGATTCTTCTCGGTATTACTGACGAATATATGTTCTAAAAACAACACATTTACAAATGTTTATAGATTGTAACTGTAGCAGTTCTCAGTCCTGCTCTCTCTCTCCAGAAGAGCTGATGAGTTAGTAACTTAAAGTGAAGCTAAGTAAACATGCTCCAATGCTCCGATGAGTTAGTAACTTAAAGTGAAGCTAAATAAAGATGCTCCAATGTTCCTTTGGGATTTAATTATGCAGACTTGTCCTAAACACTACATAAGCAAAATTTCAACTTGGACGCGCAGGCTCAGTGGCCATGACTCACGGGCCCAGCCACTCTGCGACATGTGGGATCTTCCCGGACCGGGGCACGAACCCATGTCCCCTGCATCGGCAGGCGGACTCTCAACCACTGCGCCACCAGGGAAGCCCCCCCTTTCTCTTTTTAGTGCCACCTCCTTCTTGTCCTTCATTTCAGTCAGGTAGCCAATTGTGTGGCAGTGAGATTTTTTTGGGTGTAGATGCAGTGCATTAGTTTGCTAGGGTTGAGATAGCAAATATCACAGACTGGAGAGTTTAAACAACAGAAATATATTTTGTCACAATTCTGGAGTCTAGAGCCAAGATCAAGTTGTTGGCAGATTTGATTTCTTCTGAGGCCTCATGCCTTGGCCACCTTCTTGCTGTGTCCTTACGTGGTCCTTCTTCTGTGTGGGCACATGTCTGATGTCTCTCTCTATGTGTCCTAACATCTCAGAAGAACACCAGCCGGGTTGAACTAAGGACCATCCTAAGGACTTTTTAACTTAATTACCTATTTAGAAGGCTTATCTCCAAGTACAGTCACATTCTGAGGTACTGGGAGTTAAGGCTTCAACACAGGAGTTTTGTGGAGGCTGAATTCAACCACTAAATATGTATACATACACACGTGTTTATAAGTATGTCCATATAATTAAGTTATTGATAGGCATTCTGTTGTAAGATTTGGCCCATTGTATCATCTCTCTGTACATGCAGACAGAAGGTCTTATCTTAATATAAATATTGCCTACAGTGCTTAGCCTCAGAAAGATATTAAGACAGGAATACCTTGGAGACATTGCAGGTTCAGTTCCAAACCACCATAATACAGTGAATATCTCAATAAAGGGAGTCACACAAATGTTTCTTGGTTTTGCAGTGCATATAAAATTTATGTTCGCACTCTACTGTAGTTTATTAAATGTACAATAGAATTTTGTCTAAAAAACCAATGTACATACCGTAATTTTAAAATACTTTATTGTAAAAAATGCTAAACGTCTTCTGAGCTTTCAGCAAATTGTAATCATTTTGCAGGTGAGAGACTTGCCTTGATGCTGATGACTGCCGACTGATCAGGGGATGGTTGCTGAAGGTTGGGGTGCCGTGGTGATTTCTTAAAATAAAACAACAGGGAGATTTGCCATATCAATTGACTCTTCCTTTCACAATTGTGTTAGATAACATTTTACCAACAGTAGAACTTCTTTTGAAATTAGAGTCAATCCTCTCAAACTGCTGCTCTATCAACTAAGTTTATGTAATATTCTAAATCCTTTGTTTTTATTTCAACCATATTCACAGCATCTTTACCAGAGTAGATTCCATCTCAAGAAACCATTTTCTTTCCTCATTTATAAGCAACAACTCCTCATCCATTAAAGTTTTATCATGAGATTGTAACAATGCAGTCACATCGTCAGGGTCCACTTCTAATTCTAGTTCTCTTCCTATGTCTACCATGTCTGTAATCACTTCCTCCACTGAAGTCTTGAACCCGTTGAAGTCATCCATGAGGGTTGGAATCAATTTCTCCCAAACTACTGTTAATATTGATATTTTGACCACTTCCCATGAATCATGAATGTCCTTAATGGCATCTAAAATATTGAATCCTTTCCAGAAGATTTTCAGTTGACTTTGCCTAGATCCATCAGAGGAATCACTATCTATGGCAGCTATAACCTAAAAAATGTATTTCTTAAATAATAAGACTTGAAAGTCAAAATGACTCCTTGATCCATGGGCTGCAGGATGGATATTGTATTAGAAGGCATGAAAAACTACATTCATCTCATTGTACATCTCTATCAGAGTGACCAAGTGCATTGTCAATGAGCAGTAATATTTTGAAAGAAATCTTTTGAGCAGTAGATCTCAACAGTGGGATTAAAATATTCAGTAAACTATGCTGTAAAGAGATATGTTGTCATCTAGGCTTTCTTGTTCCTTTTATAGAGTATATTTTGCATAATTCTTAGGGGTCCTAGGATTTGGGGAATGGTAAATGAACATTGGCTTCAACTTAAAGTCACCATCTGCATTAACTCCTAACGAGAGTCAGCCTGTCCTTTGAAGCCAGGCACTGACTTCTCTCCAGCTATGAAAGTCCTAGACGGCATCTTCTTCCAATAGAAGGCTGTTTCATCTACATTGAAAATCTGTTTACTGTAGCCATCTTCATTGATTATCTTAGCTAGATCTTCTGGATAATTTGCTGTAGCTTCTATATCAGCACTTGCTGCTTCACCTTACTCTTTTATGTTATTGAGATAGTTTCTTTCCTTAAACCTCATGAATCAACCTCTGTTAGCTTCAAACTTTTCTTCTGCAGCTTCCTCACCTCTCTCAGCCTTCCTAGAATTGAAGAGAGTTAGGCCCTTTCTCTGGATTAGGCTTTGGCTTAAGGGAATGTTGTACCAGGTGTGATCTTCTATCCAGACCGCTGAAACTTTCTCCACATGAACAATAAGATGGTTGTGATTTCTTACCATTTGTGTGTTCACTAGAGTAGCACTTTTAATTTTCTTCAAGAATTTTTCCTTTGCACTCATAACCTGGCTAATGGACACAAGAGGCCTAAATTTCAGCCTATTTTGACTTTTGACATGCCTTTCTCACTAAGTTTAATCATTTCTAGCTTTTGATTTAAAGTGAAAGACATGTGACTCTTCCTTTCATTTGAACACTTAGAGGCCATTGCAGGGATATTAACTGGCATAATTTCAATATTATTGTGTCTCAGGGAGTAGGGATGATGAGGAGAGGGAGAGAGATGGAGGAAAGGCTGGTTGCTGGAGCAGTCAGAACACACAGGTTTATCATTTAAGTTTGCTGTCTTATATGGGCATGGATACTGATGCCCCAAAGCAATTACCATAGTAACATCAAAGATCACAGATCACAGATCACCACAACAAACATAATAATAATCAAAATTTTGAAATATTGTGATAATTACCAAAATGTGACACAGAGACATAAAATAAGCAAATGCTGTTGGAAAAATGGTGCAATGCACGGTTGTCACAAACCTTCGTGTAGTTAAAAAATGCAATATCTGAGAAGCGCATTAACCTGAAGCACCATAAAATGAGGTATCCCTATAGCAAAGAAGAAGCAAGGTTTAAGACATATGGACCAAGAAGCTAGTCTATGGAAAAACCTTTCAATTTTCAGTTTACAAACTTGAATGTTAAAAATTTAGTTCTTCTTAGCTTCTTGACAAAAGGGAATAACTCTGCTATCAGCAGAATTGATAGTGCAACATATACAATTATCAGTGTAAAAAAATAGTTTCCTTTTTGTATAGAAATCATGTAAAATTCATTAGAGTTTCTCTGATGCAGTACTAAAAACAGAGAATTGACCCATGTGTGAAGTCACACATTTTACACATTTCAACAAATCAGATCCCATCTTTGAGTACTGATTCATCTTGAGCTGTGAAAATCTGGTAGTTCCAGGTGAAACAGCATACAAAATTTCTAGCAATGTTGCAAAATGACCTGAAGAAGCAGGAGTCCCAGGGACAAAAGCTCTTACACATTGTCATCAATGTGTCAATGAACGTAGTATAAGAGTAATTCTATTGCCAAATTATGTAGCTGAAAACAATGCAGTGGCAATTTTAGCATATTTGAATTGTTATTAGGTGTGCTTTGATTTTAAGTTCATTTAATGTGTTCTTTAATCTTCAAAGACTTAATGTTGAACAATGTTGTGCTATTTTCTCAATTTTTATATTCAAGATATTTGTCGGCCTTTTTAAGATATCTAAATGGTTGACTTATTCTAATAGTCATTAATTTTATATTTAATTTTGTATTAAATTTTCCAATTTTTAAAGGGCTCCCTAAAGTGTGGAAGCTTCAGGCCCCACAAAATTTGGGACTGTCCCAAATTTTGTGGAGTTGTGCTAAATTATTGCAGACAAATGGAAATGAATTTAGAGAGACTAAACAAATACCCAAATGATTCCACTGCATCAGTTGAAACCCACATGCACCAATGCATGCTTTATGAATAAAGCTTTTCAAACAGTTTGTATAGATGGAAGTGTCTGTAGAACTGAGTTCTTTTGGTACATGGCATTAAAGATAAGCAAAACTGACCTACTGTATTCTATTGATGAGAGCTGGTTTAGTATCAGAAAAAAAAAAAAAGTATGTTAAACTAAGATCCCTATTTAAAGTTTTAGTGTTGTTTGTATTTAATTTATAATTTAATTTTATCATAGTATTAGAACCATAAAATAAGGATGGAACCTGATTTTATCAAGTACATAATTAAACTACATTATTATAAACATTATTATAAATTCAATTTTAAGCCAATTTGAGGTATTTGCTACGATTTTGTTCTTTATTCATATATGAGTAATAAAACAAAAACTACCCATGAAACTTACAGGGTATTAAACTGAACAAGTTGGAAAACTAGCATGGCTTTGGTCATGCAACTAGTTAGCATTAAGACCTCCAACAGGGGCTTCCCTGGTGGCGCAGTGGTTGAGAGTCCACCTGCCGATGCAGGGGACACGGGTTCATACCCTGGTCCGGGAAGATCCCACATGCCGTGGAGCGGCTGGGCCCGTGAGCCATGGCCGCTGAGCCTGCGCGTCAGGAGCCTGTCCTCTGCAACGGGAGAGGCCACAACACTGAGAGGCCCGCGTACCGCAAAGAAAAAAAAAAGAAAGAAAGAAAAAAAACCTCAAACAATTTTGTTATGATGTAATTGTCTCATCATTTGAGGAGCTTAAATTAGATGTTCTCTAAAGATCTCTTTTAGTTATGAATTTCTCTGAGTCTATAATCAATGAACTGCAAATCTAATGATCTTAACTGCTCTGCCAGAAGTGGTTCTGTGTCTTGGCTTCTTTCCCTGACGCTGTCTTGACAAATATCTAAGAAGTGTAGGTTCCATGATGTGCTCCACTAATCCATAGAAGAAATGCAGAAAATGTTAAAACATCTATTTTCAAAGTATGTTGTGTTTCAATTTTTCTTCATAGGTCACAGAAAATTCATTTGTCTCATTAATATATTTTTTTAAAGTTTAGCATGTATTTTGTGTCTGATGACTCCCATATTAATTATTAAAGGACTAATGTATGTATAATTTTGCCTCAATGAATCTCATCATGCAGAGCTACTCTAATATTTTAGATAAAATTTATGTTATCTTTCTATTATGTTATTCAGCTTTGTGTAACATGCTGTTAGACATAATTTCTACTGTCTTATTTAATACAAAAGCAACTTACATAAATATATCAGAATTCTCTAGTTTAATCAAATACACATCAGGACAATATTTTGTTATGTTAATAAATATAAAAAAATAGAAAATAGTCCTTGGCTGTTCAGTCTGCTGAATTATGTGAATTATCAAGATGGGTAACACTTAGAGGGTCTAAAATCTAAATGTGATGACAGGCAATAAAACGGACTTATTTGAGTGACTATCCATGAATGTTATTTCCAAGGAAAGAACTCCTAAATACAAGAATCTCTAAAATAAATCCTGAAGAGGATGTCCTGAAAATTTTATAATATTTCCATTTTTTTACAAAAAACAGACCAATTCTTAAAAACAAATCTAAATCCAACTTTAAAATGTTCTGTGATTTGCTTAGTGAAATTTGATATTGATCACATACTAGAGAATATCTAAAGATTATTTCAACTGATGGTAATTTAAAATCTAGTGTTTTTTTAAAGTGGCATTACAAAATAAAAAGACAATAATATTTTTAAAAGGGATATTAAGGGAGAATAGGGCGTAAAACCCAATGCAATGCTACAAGCCCTGTTAAAGTGCATCAATATTCAAAATAATATAAAATGAAAGCACATATCAATGAAAAACCATAAATAGATCCAATGACATATAAAGGTTCACTATGTATAAAAAAGTGAGCTTTAAAATTAGGGGAGTCAGAAAATATTACATGATAAATGATGCCAAGATAATGGAATAACAATTCTGATTTTAAAAATATTATGAAGGAAGAAATTTAATCCTTTTACTGTACCATCCTACTAGGTAAATTTCAAGTGGATTAAAGAGTTTTACATTAAAAACAAAGTGTAGGGGAAAACAAGACTGGCCAAAACAGAATAGAAACCATCAAAACTGGGGAGCAATTTAACTTTCTCTGCTTTTCAATGATGGCAATATCCCCAAAGAAAATTTGAAGATATTTAATATATACATATTCAAAAGTTTTATATACTTGATACTTTAAAAATGTCAAACCTCTATTCTGTGTAAAGACTTTATTCAATCTATAATATCAATCCACCAATAAATACATGGACAGAGTACATGAAAGAATAAGTCACACCTAATTTAAAAACTCATAAGATATAAGCAACCAAAACAACACTGTAGATTTATTAAATAAATGTATTATTGAAAAATGAAAAGACATTACTATGAGTTGGTGAACCCGATGTGCTCATCCATCACCCTTGGCATGATAACCACAAAGAAAACTCTGAATAAGCAATATGCTAGTGTAAAACAAGACCCTTAACAATGGTCATATCTTGTGATTAAGGAATTCTACCCCTGGACTTTATCCTAAGCAGACAAAATATATGGTATGTGGATGTTTGTTGCAGGATTGTCTAATATAGCCTCAATAGGATGCAACGATTTCCTTAGGATATGTAAAATAAGTCACATGGGCACAATAAAAAATTATTCAGCTACTAAAATAAAACAAAAAAATATTGATCTGATAATTAAAATAATCTACTTCATACTAAATGTATGATTATGTAAACATGCACAAGTGTTTTAGATAACATGCATTAATACATATTGTTTTGAATTGGGGTGGTTAGATGATGGATGATTTGCAGTTACATTTTTAAATTAGTACTATTGCTTTAAAAAGATTCCCTTTAAAATAGGATTTTCACTCCTATTCACTATTTTTTGCACATAAAATTGAAATGAATTCAGATATTGTTTATCTTGTTAAGGTAAGAAGTTTAAATTTATTTTCAGTCTTAGAGCAGAGGACTTTCATTCTCTTTTCCTCTGTCTTGGCTTTGCTCCCTTTGGTGTGTGTGTGTGTGTGTGTGTGTGTGTGTGTGTGTGTGTGTGTGTGTGTGTGTGTGTGTGTGTGTGTGTGTGTGTGTGTGTGGTTCTTTTGCCATTCAGCCAGCTAATCCTCAGAGAAATATGCATTGTTTCTGAGGCCAGGAGAGCCTCAAGGAAGCAATGTGAGTGGTGCACTTTCAACTGCCCTGCTTCCTGCTGCTCCAGCCTCACTGTAAATGATGTAAAATGGCATTATCCTCTTTCTATCTTGACAGACACCAGGTTAAAAGAGCACCATTTCACAGCCAGGCAATAGATCCTCCCTTTGTTCTATTTAACCTAGATCACTGAATGAAAACCTCAGGAGACTGGCATGGGCTCAGCTTGATCCTCCACTGGAGGTCTTTGCCAAAATCTCAAATACCAGGTGTTTAGTTGTGATTGTTGGTGATTTTTGTTTTGTTTTGTTTTGCTTTGTTTATACCTTTACTGACAAAGCATTATGCTTTAGCTTTAAGAAAAGGGATTACAATAAATTATTGGAATGTGTTTGAATCTCATATTTAGATGACAACACCTCCCACCCCCACTCCCAACATACACATTCTGGAGAAACTGGAACTGCTCCATAGGAGGCTGACAAGGAGACTCCATGGGCTCTTGTCAAGGATGAATATTTCAATTCATTTCTCTCCTCTCTTCCAATACATTTTCTGCCAAACTCTGAGACAGGCTTTCATGATATGTTGATGATCACAGAGAAAATTCTGCTCTCAAGTCGTTCACTGTCTAGAGGGGGAGACAGACAGATAAACAGAGTGCTACAAAACTGTCTTATCCTGGGTGCAGACAGGGTCTGTGGAGCAGAGAGAAAAGAAGTCTTAACATGTTCTGAGGCTTCAGGGCATGGAGGCTGTCTGGAGAAACTTCAGAGAAGAACTTCAGAGAACCATTCAAGGAAGAAAAAGAAGGACTAGCAGGAATGTTGAAAACTTAGCATGGGTGGTATCTGCCGATAATTTTGAAAACATGACCAGATTACAGGTAAACTAGAGGTGGGGGCTGTTGTGTGAACTTTTGTGTGTGTGTGTGTGTTTGTGTGTGTGCGCGCGTGACTTTTTTGCCATTCAGCCAGCTAATCAGGCAACTGGTAGTTCCAGCATGGAACATAATGTCTGACATACATATACAATTAGTGTACAATAGCTAATTGATTGAATAAGTGAATGGAAGCACCTTCTTAATCTGATATAAAATTAAAAGACAAGTCATGTTGAATAATAGTGGCGAGAGTGGGCACCCTTGTCTTATTTCTGATTTTAGAGGAAATGCTTTCAGGTTGTCATCATTGAGAATAATGTTTGCTGTGGGTTTGTCATATACAGCCTTTATTGTGTTGAGGTAAGTTCCCTCTATGCCCACTTTCTGGAGAACTTTTATTATAAATGGGTGTTGAATTTTGTCAAAAGCTTTTTTTGCATCTATTGAGATGATCATATGGTTTTCATTCTTCAGTTTGTTAATATGGTGTATCACATTGATTGATTTGCACATATTGAAGAATCCTTGCATCTCTGGGATAAATCCTACTTCATCATGGTGTATGATCCTTTTAATGTGCTGTTGGATTCTGTTTGCTAGTATTTTGTTGAGGATTTTGTGTCTATGTTCATCAGTGATGTTGGCCTGTAATTTTCTTTTTTTTGAGATATCTTGGTCTAGTTTTGGTATAAGGATGATGGTGGCCTCATAGAATGAGTTTGGGAGTGTTGCTCCCTCTGCAATTTTTTGGAAGAGTTTGAGAAGGATAGGTGTTAGCTTTTCTCTAAATGTTTGATAGAATTCGCCTGTGACGCCGTCTGGTCCTGGACTTTTGTTGGAAGAGTTTTAATCACAGTTTCAACTCCATTACTTGTGATTGGCCTATTCATATTTTCTATTTCTTCCTGGTTCAGTCTTGGAAGGTTGTACCTTTCTAAGGACTTGTCCATATCTTCCAGGTTGTCCATTTTATTGTCATATAGTTGCTTATAGTAGTCTTTTATGATCCTTTGTATTTCTGCAGTGTCAGTTGTAACTTCTCCATTTTCATTTCTAATTTTATTGATTTGAGTCCTCTCCCTCTTTTTCTTGATGAGTCCAGCTAAAGGTTTATCAATTTTGTTTGTCTTCTCGAAGAACCAACTTTTAGTTTTATTGATCTTTACTGTTTTTTTTTTTTCATTTCTATTTCACTTATTTCTGCTTTGATCTTTATGATTTCTTTCCTTCTACTAACTTTGGGTTTTGTTTGTTCTTCTTTCTCTAATTGCTTTAGGTATAAGTTAGGTTTTTTATTTGAGATTTTTCTTGTTTCTTGAGGAATCTGAAAAACTTGGTATAAACGATCTTATTTACAAAGCAGAAATATAGACATAGATGTAGAGAAAAAACCTATGGGTACTAAGGGGGAAGGTGGGAGGGATGAATTGGGAGGTTGGGATTGACATATATACACTACTGATACTATATATAAAGTAGATAACTAATGAGAACCTACTGTATAGCACTAATGAGAACCTACTGTAAGCACTACTTAGTGCTCTGTGGTGACCTAAATGGGAAGGAAATCCAAAAAAGAGGAGATATATGTATACACATAGCTGATTCCTTTGCTGTAAAGTAGAAACTAACACACAGTATAAAACAACTATACTCCAGTAAAATTAAAAAAAAAAAAAGATTCCACCAAAGTAGAATTTCAAACAAACGAACAAACAAACAAAAAAAGAGCCAAGTCATTAAAGTTTCACTCATAATTTCCATTTCCTCAGGCTATCAAGGAAAGTGAAAACTTTGCAGTTTTAACACTGGGTGCAGAGCAGAGTCTAGTGCTTTCATATTGAGGAGGAGGTGCTACTGTCACTCACCTGAGCACAGGTGTGACCTGTCTCCTTTCCTTCCTGGTGGCAAGGCTGGAGCTGCTATTGAACACACAACTAGGCTTCCTGTTTTAAATGTCAGAGAACACTATATTCTTTATTTTCATAAGAACTTTAGAAACCAAAAGATATGTTTTTTAATAAATAAGTGTTCTAGATCAGGAAGCCAGTGTGTATATATGTTTTAGCAGGTGGGTTATAAAATGTCCACTTAATGCCAATCATGTATAGTAGTAGCTTTCTAAATTATAAATGCAGTCATTGAAAAGGCAAACACAGAGCTTAAAATGTAACAGTAAGCTACTGAATTAAATCCAAGTGGAAAAGCATCAAGCAACAGGATTTTATAAATATGTGTAATATCCACAAAGTATAATCACGCTGAAAGAAATTTGACTTCTTGAAAGAGTAATATTATTCCTAAAAGAGTGAAATTTCACCACATAATTTTTAATCCATAGTTTAAATCAGCCATAGTTTAAATTAGGAATGATAAAAAAATTCAATGTATTTGGTTTCTGAGATCTGGAGTACATGTATATCAGGAGATTAACATATATATTATATACACATATAATGCTATATTATATATGTATTTACCTAAACTTCAGATCTGATATAAACTTTAGGAGGAATGTTTATCTTGATAGAAATGGTTGATATTAATTCTAAGAAATATAACTTGAACATGTATCTTAAGTATCATGTCAAACAAGTATATGTTATAATATTTATAAAATCAATATACTAGAATCATAATGTCATTATAAATAATTGTACTTCTATATTTTAATTTTGTTAATCAGAGCCTATAAATTAAGTTCAGTAGAGTTATGTGCACTTCATAAATTATTAATTGAGCAATTAATTTGCTTTAAGGAACTCAAACAAAGCTTAAATAACCTACTTTATTAATGGGAATTACAATATTTTAGCCTAGGGTTTTATGAACTTGGTCTCAAGAAATAAAAACTATCCTGAACTAACATTTCTCTGTTTCTATTATTAGCCACCATTGTGCAAACTCAGCTGTCTGGACCACTATCAAGCTTTAAGAAGTAATCTAATCATTGTACTTTTTATCACTTTAAAACATAGTCCAGGAGAGAGATAAAACTGAGAATGGGAAAATAAATTTTTTTGTCAAGTTTGAAGTTCAGAGAATCTCATAGACACTGAAATCCCAAGCTTGTATAAATTTATAAACAGGAAATTAAACTTTAGCCAAAATCAATGCTAATACTTGGCAGTTTTAACAATGTTAACATATTCATTAAATTTCATCAAAGGTAACTAGACTTTCAGCATCACAATTAATTTCCAGTTAGTAACTAGTGTTTTGAAATAACATCTCTCTTGGTTTACCAAATGTTATCTCTCTGGTCCTATTAGAAATGTGTGCCTATTCCTTATTTCTTGTTTAATGGTGAACACATCTAATCTGCTCAAATATTTGAAGAGAGAAGAGAAATTCCTAGAAACAATGTTTATTTATAATTGTTAAGAAATGTAAAGATTTAATCTAAATAAAGTCTATTTCTGAGTCTATTTTAAGGACATTACTTGCATTAATTATAAAAAAGACAGAGAGGGCTTCCCTCGTGGCGCAGTGGTTGAGAGTCCGCCTGCCGATGCAGGGGACACGGGTTCGTGCCCTGGTCTGGGAAGATCCCACGTGCCGCGGAGCAGCTGGGCCCGTGAACCATGGCCGCTGAGTCTGTGCTCGGCAACAGGAGAGACCCCAACAGTGAGAGGCCCGCGTGCCGCAAAAAAAAAAAAAAAAAAAAAAAAAAAAAACAGAGAAATTGAATCAACAATACACATCTAGAGTCTAACACATGTTCAGCAGCATAGGAGACATAAAACAATGCTATTTTTTTGTTAAATTAGCTATTCCCACAAGACCCAAGGTTCAGAGCAGCCCTTTTAACCCACTGCTTCATTCGTAATGAAACTAGTTCAGCATGGAAATTAAACGTCTGTCTTGAAAGATTCACAGATTACCACGATACCACTGATCTTGACCATTTAGCTGGAATGGGAACTTAATTTCACATTTCAAATAAGAATTCCTCTAGGTTTTTTTTTTTTTTAATCCAGAAAAGTGGATCGTTTTCTATTTGAAAGCAAAAAAAAAAAAAAAAAAATACAGCAAGCAAAGTCTATTTTAATTGGACATTTCACATGAAAAGCTCAAGCACAGATTATTTCAGTCTCCCTTTTCTTTCCAGATGTCAGAAGATTGCTCAGAAGATGTCTTCCGAGTAACCACGTTCCTGCCATTATCCACAGTCCACTAAAAACTGACAAGCAAAAATGCCCACCATAAATTATCATGTGTCATGTTCATAACTGTGGTAACCCAACCTGAGAAAGAACACTTTACTTTCCTTCCTCAAAGAGAAGAAGGAAGAGGATGAATCAAGGTAAGGCATTCGGTCCTTCTTACAGTAAGTATAATGTATTATATGCCAACTTTTTTCTTATTTGTACTTTGTTTGAGACAAATTAATTAAGCCTGGTTAAGAGGACTTGAAATTCTTGAAAGATGGAAAGATTTTACTGCAAAGGTTAAGAGAAATTGGGTAAGATGGGATTTACGCATCTTTGGAATTGCTTTTAGAAAAGCTATAAATTCCCATTAGATCATCTACCCAGGTGGAGCAAACCCTTGCTTTAATCATCCCAGTGAACCTTCTGTTCACCTGCTGAACGGGTCACTTCTGGGTTTTATATTTTAGACTTTGACAAAATACCAACAGGGAAGAAAATAAAGAGTTGACTTCTAGTCTCTCTTATTGCTATCTAAAGGAAGCAGCCATGTTCTCTGATATGGTATTTATCTACTATAACCCTAATAGAAATTTAAATATCCTCTCTCTCCAGAGTTTAATAAATTTACTTCTGCCCAGAATGTTTTTCAGTATACACACATGTGTATAATTAAAATCACAATATATAAAAACAGAATTTATGAAATAGTCTTAATCTTGGACCAAAAACAAAATGGTTTCTAATGGTTTCAATTGTAAGTAATTGAGATATTTATCCCCTTCTTGTTTCCTGAGGGACAATATTCCACAGCTGTCATGAGGTTCACTTAGGTTATAATTTCTGATCTTTAATCTAAATGTGCTTTTTCTAGGTTTCTTTGTGATGCAGTGTTAAACTTTCTTAACAAATATATCCATTGTTTCTCTTTCTCTGTGATGTAATTCACCATCTTACACAGTTGCAGTAGTTACGCTTGCTTTTTCATGATAGTTTCCCTTTAGGATTATTTTCTTTAGTCCCTAAAATATCTACTCTTTAATTATGTTAATCTGAACTCATAAATCAAGTCTGTCAGGCCTTTTCATGTTTTTATTGTCCTTTTCCAAATTCCACTTCAATCTGTGTCTGAGTGCCCAAAATAGGGATTGAGCCAAAATTTCAAGATATTTTGATTTCATAAACAGTGCAATATTCAATGACCTACTGGAAAAAAGAAGAAATGAATTTAGTTATTATTTGTTTTCAGAACAGAATCAAGAGTTAAAATGTATGAGCGCAATTGATGAAACTAAAATAATAATATCAGTAAGATTAATAATAATAGCAATATAATAAAATGATAGAATTAAACATATGATGCTTTTAAACCTTATTATAAAGACCTGGTTTTGTCTCATGGGTTAAATACCATTTTGTCATTCCACATATTCTATTCAACAATATCTGTAAAGACCCTGGTATATACAAGTTCTTTACTTAAGGAGGAATGGTGACTTAAGAGGGAGAGGGTGGGAATTAATAATTATGAATTTCATACTACAAGCCACATAGTATTCTCTCTTAGGAGTTATATGCCTTATCTGAATACAGTCCTGGAAGGCAGCTATCATAGATGTTTACCAGTTGGGTAAACATGCTTCAGGAATAGTTCATAGTTTGCTCATCTAACTTAATTACCGTCAGAGCTAAGCTTTTGTTAAAACATAAACTAAGGCATATTAAAATTTTTAAGAGTTTATTTGAACAAAACTCAATTCGAATCTGGCAGCATCCAATCTAGCAGATAGAAAGGAGCTCCGAGGAACTGTACAAAATGAAAGATGTTTAATGACAACAGGGACTGGAAACAAGGAAGTTATTCTGGGCAAAAAAGTGTGTTGTTTATTGCAAGGCTACGTTTCCTTGAAGGATGACAGGGGACTATCAGGCAGATTACCTGACTTGTGCTGAGCAAGTGATTCCTGACTGGTTTAAGATTCCATTTCTGGGAGAGCCAAAACTGTAATTTAGTCTCCAATTGGTGACATGGGTCTTGGCATAAGAGACTCCATTTTAGGGCCTGCTGCCTTGATTTTTAATGTAACACAAAGAAAATTAAATTAGAGAGATGCAAATATTATTCAGCAATTATTCAACAAATAACAAGTGGAAGTATAAACTTCTTTTTAGAGAACAACCTTATTTTCTAGAAAGTTAATGTCTCTGTCCCAAGTAATAAACAATGAATGTATATCATTTTTCCCATAATATTTATTTATTTAACTTTATTTAGAACCAAAATAAATTGGCATAAATATCTCAACATTTTGATGTTTAATAACATCCCAGGTCTCTAACCTCTAGGTGCTTATAGCTAATTCCAGTTGTGAACACCAAAAATGTCTCCAGATGTTGCCAGATATCCTCTAGGGAACAAAATTGCACCAATTAAGTACCTGCTCTAAATGGAACGGAGGAAGGTACTGGTTGAATAATATCCCACCCAAATTCTTATTCACCAGGAACCTGTGAATGTGGACCTTATTTGGAAATAAGGCCTTTGCAGAGTAATCAAGTTAAGCTAAGATTATACTTAATTTAGGGCATTAGAGTGGGCCCTAAATCTAATGGCTGATGCCTTTATAGGAGGAATGAGAGGGATTTCTGTAGGAGGAGATGCAGGGAAGAAAGCCGAGTGAAGGTGGAGGCAAAGATTGAACAATGCAGTTACAAGCCAAGGAGTGCTAAGGATTACCAGCAACCCCCAGAATCAAGGAGAGAGGCAATGAAGGATTCTTTCCCAGTGTACTCAGAGAGAACACAACCCTGCTGACAACTTATCTCCAACTTTAGCTTCCATAACTGTGCAATAATAAATTTCTGTTGTTTTAAGCCACCTAGTTTGTAGTACTTTGTTTTGGCAGCCCTAGGAAATGAATCCAGAGTGTTATCATTGGATGATTATAAACAGGGAGACATCATCTGACCTCAGTTTTAACTTGATCACCCTGGATGCAGTAGCGATGATAGATAGTTTTGGGGTCTGTAGGCAGGGGGATATGGAATCAGGAATCCAATTAGAAGCCCAGTGCAACATTTAACAACAGACATGATGGCATGTTGGACCAGAGAGATAATAATGGAAATTGTGAGAAGGAGTTGGATCCTCCATATGTTTTTAATGTAAATTAACAGGATCTTCTGATGGATTGGATATGGAGTATGAAAGAAAGAGAGCAGTTAAGAAAAGCTCCAACTTTAGACTGAGGACCCAGGAGACAGAAAAGAGGGTGAGTGGAGTGTGTAGAGCTGAGATCAGCAGTTTTGTTTGGGAAGTGTTAAGTGTGAGATGTTTATGAGATACCCAAGTGGAGCAATTGAGTAGGTAGTTTGATATATGAGTCAGGAGTTCAGTGAGAGATTCATGCTGGAGATAAATTTAGAAGTCATTGGCATATAAAAGGTATTTAAAGTAATAAGATTGGCTCAGAAAACTAAGGGAGTGTGTAGAGACAGATAAAGGAAGGTTTACCTCTAAGTTAAGAGGCCAGTAATAAAAGAAGGAATCAGCAAATGGTGGTGAAAAGAACAACCAGTGAGATGCTATCAAATCAAGAGGGAGTTGATTTCTGGAAACCAGTTTTCTTTTGTTTATTTCTATTATATGAAACTTTTAATATAAATGTATTTTAATGAGAAAAGTATTAGAAGTTTTAAAATAAATTGTACTTTAGGAAGATATCAATTGTTATTTTTAACTTTATTTGGAGCAGGTCAAAATGCATTTGATAGTTACTTGGCAGAAAAACCTGAAAATGCCAGGACCTTGAATATGTATTTTGTTGGACTATGAATGGAAAGTTTCCTCTCAATTCAGTTAGTTTAGATGTGTGTCTGATATCTTTCTCAGCCTAGAAAGGATATCTCTGCATGATAAAAATAATACTAGATGATAACAAAGACTTCCTATGGCTAGATTTTCCCATTTGGGATAAGCACAGACTTTGGCTATCCAAAGTCTCTTTGTCTCTTTTTTTTATCCATCAAAAAAAAGAGAAAGAAAAAGAAGAGAAAGAATAAACAGTGAAGCATTTCGGTGGATATTTTGGATCTTTATATTCTGGGGAAACTAGACCTAGATATTTGAATACATTTTTATGTAGAGATTGTAGAGAAAAAGCAAGTCTCCATTTGATCCCAAATTATGCTATAGGATCAGTCAGGTCCCAACAGGAAACAGATGAACCATGGGAATAGGATAAAACAAAGAGGGTTTATTTACAAAGTGGTTAATTTATAAAGGTGTAGTTATCAGGAAATCAGAAGGGATCGTGTAGTAATGCAAAGTTTATATAAACAACGTGATATCACACCTAGGTCTAAAGGGATGAGAGAGGGATTAGTTAGCAGAACCTAAAAGGAGATAATTGTATTGTCAACACTTTTGAGAAGAGTAGTCACCATTGGTAGAGGAACATGGCCAGCTCGATGTAAACTCACAAGGAGGGATCTCAGGGGCTAAATATTCTGTCTTCACTTTCTTACTTTCCTCTATCACATGTTAGAGCATAAAGGACCTTTTCATATAATCCCTGCAAGTTAGTCTTCCAAGGAAGAGACCATAGTAAAGAAGGAAGGAAAGTGATTAGAAAGGGGCAAAATGAGGCTATCTGGCACAGGATACTAACTTTCAGTTAGTCTGTTTCATACCTCTGCTGAAAAAATAATTCATATTAGGTGTAGAGGCTTTCTATTGCCACTGAAAGTCAGGCTGTAATTAAGTTAATAAACTTCTCTGACCACTTAAAAATCGTCCTAATTGAGAACAAATTTAACTACCATCATATAAGAGCTAGTGTTCTTTATCTATCTAAGGCATATATAACATTACAAGTTTCTCTCGTGTGAATGAGATGAAACTACCAATGCTTAATAATGAAGCAATCTTATTAATATTTATGCTAATTCACTTTAAAAGAGAAGTGCCTCTAGAATGTTGTTTTTTTGTGTTTTTTTTTTTTTTTTTTCAGTACGCAGGCCTCTCACTGTTGTGGCCTCTCCCGTTGCAGAGCACAGGCTCCGGACGCGCAGGCTCAGCGGCCATGGCTCACGGGCCCAGCCGCTCCGCGGCACGTGGGATCTTCCCAGACCGGGGCACGAACCCGTGTCCCCTGCATCGGCAGGCGGACTCTCAACCACTGCGCCACCAGGGAAGCCCCTAGAATGTTTATTTTTGAAAGGCAAATATTTCTTCTTTACAAATGCAAAGATGACAGCTGAATTCTGGGAGCACACAAATAATTGCAGGGAAATAACAGAGGCACATGTGACGGGTTGATGTGACATTTCTGAGAAACATCACTTACATTGAAATTTCACTGTTGTACCTCCAGCTCAAGGTTCAATAACCCAAGAAGAAGCAGTGCTGGAGCTCCTATTTTTATACTGCTCTCACACTACCAACCACCTCCATCCATTTAAGTTTCACTGTCAGGAAAACAGAAAAGTCAACATTCACTTTTAAGGATCATGGCATTTTATTAATACTCCTTAGAGCA
Organism: Lagenorhynchus albirostris; assembly: GCF_949774975.1. NCBI lineage: Eukaryota > Metazoa > Chordata > Mammalia > Artiodactyla > Delphinidae > Lagenorhynchus > Lagenorhynchus albirostris. The sequence continues at coordinate 19,038,746 of NC_083095.1, forward strand.
TTCAAAATCCATGGCATTTTAAAAAGTACTGTCATAGCTTTCCAGACTAGTCACTTTCAGTGCTTCAGATGTCCAGAACATTCCATTTAAAAGGCCCATGTGAACAATGATGGCCATATTGGTAACCCTTCTTTCTGAGGTTCATCTCCACGAGTGTAGAATCCATTATTCATGCTGATGACACCGTAATAACATGCTGCATGATTTTATACTGAGTGAGCAATCCAGCAGCCTAGACTAAGAAAAAGGAATTAAAATTAAAGGTTAATGCCATTTTTTATAGTAGGTTGGCTCTTTTAAAACAGATGTACAGAAAGGTGGCCTCTAAGGTCAGCTATATTTATTAGGTATGGAGACATCAGAAAGTACTCCTCACAATGTCAAGGTGGTACCCATCTTCCAAGGAAGAAGAGTTGCATGGGGTCTGCATGGCAGCTGGCCTTTCCCATTGGAGCTGCCAGACTGCATGAGTTCTAATGATTTACACTTTAGATACAATTTCATCTTGGATAGGAAGTCAAATTTTAACAGTGTGGTAAAAATATGATAGTAAAATAAAAATGGAGCTCCATTAATGAACAATGCAAATTTCTAAGCAAATGTAAGGTTAGTCACTTCTGTGAAAAGTCTCCAAACTGGTTTCAAGTGAAAGTGTGCGCTTCTATTATTGTTATTAAGAACCAAAGAAATTAATTACCTCTTAGAAATAACCTAGTGGTGTAAAGCAGTACAAGCTGCCCTTATATGAATCAGGAAATGATATCTCTTCTGGTCCATTCAGATTGTTGGCTTCTTTTGATACTATAATATCCATACTTTAAGGTTAAAAAGTAGTAAAGGTGGTATTTGCATATCAACAACTAATCTACCAGAAATTGATGGAGCCATAAGATCTTGTAATATCCAATATACATATTTGGTACAATAAAGGGGAGAAACCCTAAATTGTAATGTTGATTCTCCAAATTTAGTGCCTTTTTCAGAATAAAAAAAAACAACTGTAATATTTGTAAGAGCCTGACAAAATTAGATTGCCACATATGTGAAAAAAATAGTTGCATGCAACAATTTTATTGACTTATATGTATAATATATTTGTTGGTGGGCATAGTCCATTGATTTGTTTGTGCTTTGGATGTTTGCTAAGATAATGAATGGTTTCCATATGCACTAAAAAACTATGTAAAAGATATTGGTTTGCCAGCGAATCAATATTAAGAGAAATATATTGGTCGTGGCTACATTTCCACATTGGTTTAATACATTATCTTGGAACATACTCTGTGTGTGCATGCAACATGCTTATTTCTTTATTAAGTTCATGCTTAAATAAGTGTAATTGTTAGGAACCTTCCATTTCAAAGGCCAGAAACTTGAAATTGAGTTGACTTAGGAGGTTAAATTGCTATCATCATCAGAATATAAACGTGATAAATAAACTTGTGAGAAATCTTATCACAACTATTCAGATGTCTGTAAATTTTATTTCAACACTCAGCATTTGCACAGATTGCAGAAGGCAAAAGAGAGAATTCATCATTTATTAAAACAAATTTCAGGAAGTAAAAATTATTAACATATGAACAAAAAGCAGTACAAATATATATTCAGATCTAATCTACCTAGCAGCAGCATGGAGTAATGAGATGAAGAAAGCCATCTTGGATTTAGGAAGCAAAGACTTGGTTTTCAGTCTTATTACCAACACACTCATGAGTTCTGTCTTCTTTATTGTCATTTACTTAAAGCCATTTCACCTCATTCTCAGTAGTAAGATGGTCATTGCTACCTGTCTACATACAGAGCCACTGAAAGGATCAACACTTGCAGAGGAGGTCTGTAAAACTTATGTTCCATATGAAAATTAAATGTTGGTTATGGTACACAGTTCTGACACAAGATTGAATGGGTTCATGGTCCAGATCTGTAACTTACTAGGTGTTTCATTATTTTTAATTTTTATATAGCCTATTGATGTATAATTCACAAACCCTAAAATTCACAGTTTTAAAATGTGCAATTCAGGTGTTTCTTTTAGTATATCCACAGAGTTCTGCAACCATCATCATTATCTAATTTGAGAATATTTCATAACCCCAAAAGAAATCCTGTGTCCATTAACAGCTACTCTCCATCCCTCCCCACCCAAAGACCCTAGAACAAGAATGTGCTATCTATCTCCATGGGTTTTCTTATTGTAGTCATTTCATAACCATACAATATGTGGTCTTTTGTGACTGGCTTTTGTCGTTCAGCAGAATGTTTTCAAAGTTAATTCATGTTGTAGCATGTTTCAGTAAGTCATTCCTTCTTCATTTCCAAATAATACCCAACTATATGGATATACTAAATTCTGGTTATCTATTTACATTTGATAGATATTTGAACTGCTTCCAGTTCTTGGCTACTATGAATAATACTGCTATAGATATTCATATGTGCATGTTTTTGCATGAACATATGTTTTATTTCTATTGGTAATATACATAGGAGTGGAATTGCTGGGTCATATGGAAACTCCATGTATAAAATTTTTAAGGAACTGCCAAAATGTTCCAAAGTTTCTATACCATTTTAAAATTCCACCATCAATGTATGAGGGTTCAAATTTCTCCACAACACATGTTATTGTCTTTCTCATTTATTTTAGCCATTCTAGTGAATGTGAAATGATTTTGATTTTGATTTCCCTAGTGACTATTTGAGCATATTTTTATGTTTTTATGTTCTTATAGACCAGTTCTATATCTCCTTTGGAGAGAGGGCTATTCAAATCCTTTTGAGCATATTTTTATGTTTTTATGTTCTTATAGACCAGTTCTATATCTCCTTTGGAGAGAGGGCTATTCAAATCCTTTGTCCAGTTTTTAATTGGGTTATTTGTCATTTTGTTGTGTAGTTGTAAGAGTTCTTTATATTCTGGATATAAGTCCCTTGTCAGATTTATGATTTGCAAATATTTTCACTTATTTTCTGGGTTGTATTTTCACTTTGTTGCTGGTATGCTTTGGAGCACAAAACAGTTTAATTTTGAAGAAGTCCAACTTATTTAATTTTTTTTTTGTTTTGTTGTATAATATTTAAGAAATCAATGCCTAATCCAAGGTCACAAAAATTATTTTTATTTTTTCTAAGAGTTTTAGGTCTATAATCCATTTTGAGCTAATTTTTGTATCTGAAATGTGGTAAGGGTCCAACTTTATTTTTATGTGGATATCCACTTGTCCCAGCACCATTTTTTTGTGTGTGTGTGGTACACGGGCCTCTCACTGTTGTGGCCTCTCCCATTGCAGAGCACAGGCTCCGGACGTGCAGGCTCAGTGGCCATGGCTCACGGGCCTAGCCGCTCTGCGACATGTGGGATCTTCCCAGACTGGGGCACGAACCTGTGTCCCCTGCATCGGCAGGTGGACTCTCAACCACTGCACCACCAGGGAAGGCCCCAGCACCATTTTTTGAAAACACTATTCTTACCTAATTGCAATGTCATGGTACCTTTGTCTAAAATTAAGTAACCTTAAATTTTTCCATGATTTCTTTCTGGACTCTCAGTTCTATTCCTTTGATCTATATGTCTGTACTTGCAACTGTACCACTCTGTCTTATTTACTGTATCTTTGAGTAAGCTATGAAATTGGGAAATGTGAATGTTCCAACTTAGTTCTTCGTTTTCAAGATTTTTGGGCTAATCTGCATCCTTTCATTTCCATGTATACTTTAGTATCAGTTTGTTAAAAAGGACAACTGAGATTTTGATTTTTTTTTATTTTTGTATAGTCAGTGCTTTTCAATTATGCTTGCTCACAGTAAGCATTCTCAAAGTAATAATTAAATAAATTAATGTACAAGTACACCAAATTCTGATCTAGTATAAGCCCAAATGATAAGTAATATTCCTAAAAACAGTATAATAGTTTTTGAGGATAAAATAATGCATCCTTCTCAAGAATTCTTTCTTTGATTTTATTTATTTGATTTTATTTTTTATTTCTGTTTGCCATGTTACTTGGACTTCTGTGCACACAAAGAAAGCATGATGGTTTCTATATGTGAGATTCTCAAAATATCTGATTTACTGTGACTTTATAAAAGAATGTATTCAAATTACTTAAAGACAATTTATTGGGTGTGTTTGGAGATTTCTCATGGAGATGAGGACAGAGATGTGGTAGCACCTCATAATAGACTGAACTGCACACTGGAAAGCCATCTGAACCCATATTCCTACTCTGTCCATCTCTCTAAATCTATGGTTTCTTTACTCTGCTTCTCCTGGGAGTGAAGAGGGCTACATGACTTTCCATGATTTCTTGATTCAACCTCTTAACAGAAATTAATGAGAACCTCAGTATCCAAATTCCAATTTTTTGTGCAAAAAACAAACATGGTCCAATTTTGATTGGCCACTTCAGTCATCCTCCCCTTAGCCATTCAGTTGTGGCCAGAGATCTCCAAGTTTACATAACATAAACATAGTTGCCATGTTCAGGAAACAAGATATATATGGCTTGAATTGCACCCCAAAAGAAATTGCAATGTCTATGCCTGTGAATGTATGAAAGGGAAAGGAGAAAGAAAAAAAAACTAAGAAATATTAAAATAAAGACTATCTTAGTAAAAAAAAAATTTGATGGTGGAGAATGTGGATATTTAAGCAGGGAAAACAGTATATATATTATGTGTGTGTATATATATATATATATATACATATATATATATATAATTGGAGGTTATCATTTGTTCTCCCAAACTTATGGAGAAAGGTATCTACTGAACAAGTTTTAAGTTGAAGGTCCTGAATTTAGTAATTTCAGAATTCAAATGTAAGTTCTTGTACTTATTTCTTGTGTGCCACATTTGATGTTAATTTCTGTATCAGTTTCATTATTTGTAATATTGGCACAATATTAATATCAAGTGCTAGTTGATAAAGACTGAATGAGAACATGTAAATAGCATCTATAAGTTTATTATAAATAGTATTATATTATAAAGACAATATTAAAATAATCATAATTATTTTAGGATCAGAGCATTTGCCCTCTCATATATTTGGATGTTTAGAGAAATAGTGCTGGGTTGAGCTAGTCTGATGTTTGGGGCCTCAGGGTTTATGTTGCAGTTCTTACAATAAGTAGCTCTGTGGTTTTGGCAAGTCGTGCCATCTTCCCTCAAGTTGACCCATCTGGAAAGAGTAGCTTGATTTAAATTCCTTGAACGATCTCTGGTGTGAGTCCATCTTATTGACATAAACATGAGAGTCCTTGATGATGAAAATCATAACAGCAAAACACAGTTGGTCTGCTCATGACACCATCAAATACAACTTTGCTTCTTTAAAGCAGAGAGAGGACATGGGACATTTACAGGAGAGAACCCATCTTTTAGCAGAACATATCCTGTAAGTAAATTAAATCATTCTTGTAGCACAAAGGCAGCCTCAAGCAACTACAAACAGGAGAACCAAGCACTGTTTTCAAATGACATCATATATACTCTGACCTTCTTTCACTTTAAGTGATTTTCAGTGTATGCAAGCAAAGTGTGTAGCTTATTTATTATAAAGCTAAAAGTCCATAAAAGTCCTTCAAATGTTTCAATAAATGTATGAAAAGCTATTTTTCAAAAGGAAAGCCAACTAGAAATTTATTTTTCTTATGGCTTGAAATATGCTTAAATCAAATTTGATTCCATGATCTTCTTACACTCTACAGATACTGTAGTTTTTCTTGACACTTTGATTATTTTATAGAAATATATTCATTTGACTGGATAAATAACTAGAGTTGGGGAGAAATAAGTCTAATTTTAAAAGGAATATAAATTTGGAGGTATCACCCCACTCTCCCTAAATTCAAATGAAGTTAATTTAAGGCACATGTAGTCTGTCATGTTCAGAAGATATATTATCATTAATAAAATATTCATTATACTGGGAAGCCAATTACTTTCCTCTAAGGACATGCCATTGGGTTTATCTGAAGTAACAGAAATGCTCAGAGTTAATTGAGTTTGTCTTATGCTAACAAGAAATTGTGTCATAGTACAGAAAGATTTTAGAATACTCAGAGGTCAATCTGTACCATGAAAAAAATATCTGCACGTAAATGTTTTATGAGGGATTGCCATAGAATAACATATGAAAAAAAACATAATCTGTGCTTAGTCTTTTAATTGGATTTTTTTAAAGTTCTGCATTTTAATTAGGATGGTTTCAGCTGTAGATAACAGAGAAATGGATACAAGCTTTACGAGTACAGGATAATTTAGTGATACATATATTGGAAGTTCAGAGGTGGCTCAAGCCTAGTTTTTGGCTTAATCTAGTGGCCTTTGATCTCCTCTGTGATTGCAAAATTGAGGCAGCATGTTCTGGCTTCTCTACTGCATACTTGGTCATTCAAGGGAGGAGAGAGTTTCTCTTTTGATGGTCTTCTTGTAAGGGCAAAAAAAAAAAAAAAGTATTTCCCAAAGTTCCATAATAAAACATAATAAAAATTTTCTGTCTTTGCTTGAATTAGGTCGTATTACTATTTTTGAACCAGACCCTGCAATAAAATTTTAAAAATCAAGAGGTGGTTATTTTAGACATTAATTCCTGAAAAAAAAATCATTATGGCATAGCATTATGGGGGAGAAGTACCTTCAAAGTATTCTGACCCCTAGAGAGGTCAGGGTCAATATCTCCATAGCACAAGGTCTAAATATTTATATGTGTATGGGAGTGCTGTATGCCTGAATAAAATTAGGAAAAGTTTAGGAATGGGAAAGTGGGAATTTTATTGGGGAGGACACCAACAATGTCCACCATAAACAAATGGTGTGGAAAGATTTGATAAGATAGAGGCACACCAAACTCTAAAGGCTTTGCTCTGTATAACAACAATAAAGATAAAAATATATTTTACCAAAAAATTCCAAACACCAAATTCCATATCTTCTCTATGCCACTTAACCACTGTATATAAAGAAGAGTCCATTTGATGGCTCTAGAACAATTGACCTTTTCAAATAATCAAACTACAACTTGTCCCTACCTTATATGACCCTGTATAGGTATAAACTAAGAGCTAAAGTTACTCTTCTAGTCAAGCCCTTACCCTTACTTCCTTTCACACATATCATGTTTTTTATACTCTTGCCTCTGTGTTCATGTTATGCCATATCCTCCATATACCTCTCTGCCTATGTAAATTCTAACCATATGTCAAACTAGTCTTTGGCATGAAGACTTTTATATCTACATTACTGATCATTGACAGATGTCCTTTCTGATCTGCAAAGGCAAGTAGAGTCTAAACTATTACTTCCAAAATACATTTATTCAAAAATATTTGTTGTATTAACTGGCAGACACTCTTTTGAATGCCCAGGATAGAGACACACGTTTTCAAAAGGATTTTCTGATATATGTGTAGGTATATTCATGTTTGTATGCTTATATCCTTCTCATATTTCTCAGGTAAGTTTCTCAATTTTCTTAAGTGTTAGAGCTATTTTATAGATTTGTTTCCATTCCCACAATTTACTATTGATTTTGCCCTAAGAGAAAAGATACTCAGCAACAAGGTAGGAAGCATGAAAAAAATGTTGCAGCTTGATTTTCATGTTTCCATGGTGCTGGGAAGGAGAAAAGATGTTATTGAATTACCATGGCCAAGGTAGACAGCTTCCAGTAATTATGAGAGCTTAGTATGCATTTTAGGAAACTAGAAGCCCTGGTCTTTATAAAATGTTGCCTTAATTTAGACAAGTTGTTGCTGAAAGTGTAAAATTTATTTTGTTTGGTACTCTTTTGTCAGTACCATAAATTTCTGGTGTCTAATTTCATGGTTTTTGGTTAAAGTTGGTGTTTGCCCTTGAATTAACATATCTAATTAACTTCCCTCCCTCCCTACTATACTGATGTTACCTGTACCAGGAAGCTCTGAATGTTACATATAAACAAGGATAACATGGCTGCCACCCAAATATGTGTATGTTCACACACACACACAAACACACACGCACACATATATACACACACAGGCTCTGAACAAACTGTAGGTTACCAATCAATCTGAATTAAAAACTTCAATTTTTCAGGATCTCAGAAGGTTAAAATTATGACTTTGTTTTTTGGTGCTGATCACATATGTTTACTGACCTTAGTACGATCCTTGTAATTAATTGACATCAATTCAAAGATAGCTCATTGAGTCACAAGTTTCCCATATAGAAGGCCACTTTGCTTTCTTTCATCTAGTCCCACCAGCTTCATAAACCATGCTTTTTCATGTTTTATGCTTGAACCGATGAACTTTGGGAAATTGAAAATTCATTTTTGGTATCCCAGTGATACAATATTTATACACAGTGTAAATAATCTATGCCTTTTAAGAATAATTTGGAATATTACAACTGAAACTTTTTCAGCTGCAGCTTAAAGCTGAAATATTTAGGAAAAATGTGACTACTCTAAGGGAAATTTGGATTTTTTAAATCATTTCCAAAACGTGGTGAGCTGGTGTTATATTGGAAATGAATTTAATCTAAACATGCTATGGTTTATGAACACTGTCAAAGCCAAACACAGCATAATGAAACTTCATTTTAATGTACTCCCATTTAATATTTTCTAACATTTACCATTTGTTTATGAGATTTATATAGCACCCATTATCCAAATAGCTCAAGACATTGTTCAAAGAATATTAAACCAAGACCCTTCATATAAAACTCCTGAAAAAAAAATAAGACAATAGAAGAAAAACCTTGAGAAACCATGTGCACAGAAAGGAAATCTCAGCCAGAACCTATGAGGCAATTTGTCTCCATAAAATGCTTTTTGGTACTATATCTCTGGACAATGATGTTTCACTCTAACTGGATTATGAACTTTAAGTAGATCTGATTCACTTTGAGTTCTTAGATAAAGTCCGTTGATTTCAAGTACATTTGTAAAAAAATCACTTGTGACATTAGAAAGAAAATGTGGCATCTAAAACCTGGAGTTTCTTAATTTTTTAAGTCATATTTAAAACTACTTTTAAGGATGAGTTTTAATACTTGGAACCAGTTCTTAAGCTGTAATGTCTTAAATTTACGTGGGTGATGTTTTCATTCTTTGAGGATACACACAAAGGAAACAAAAGCAACTAAATATTCTTAATGGCACTCAGCACAGTTTCACTTATATTCTCCCACTATATGGGTATTCACCTATTGATATAAAAACATATCGTTTTAGAAAAGGGTAAAATTTTAGGCTTTAGTACAACTCCTTTATTTTGAAAATGAACATATTGAGACCCAGAGATTCTGATAATTTGTCCAAGGTCACTGTCTCAGTTTCTTACAGAGCTGGAGCTAGATTGATTCCTAGTTTAATCATTTTTCTTCTTTAGAACTGTGCTTTTTATAAATTGATCTGATTTTGGTAATAGCATTTCCAAGCGACTGAGGGTGGAAGTATTTCTTGAGCTCATATTGTTTATCAAAACTTGAGCATCTCAGTTTTCCAAGTCTCACTCATTGTGCTAAGCTTTGCCTTTCAATGTGGGCCATAATGTGACCAGCCTTATTTGCCATACTTTCCTGATGCTGTTGTACAGAGGACTGGATAGGAAGACTTAAATTTCATGCGGTTTGTCTTTTTTCCTTTGAACAGGAATTCACCTATGATGTCTTAGAGAAGAAGCAGCATAAGTCAATGCCTACCACTCACTGATGGAGATGTTTCTCACACCTCTGTGCTCTGCCATGGACCTTGGCAACTAATTATCCAATCCAACCATTGTATTTTACTGCAGAGGACCAGAGATGTTAAGTGTCTTTCTCAAGGTGATAGTCTTTGTTAACAAGCACTCTTGAATCTCTAGTATTTTTTGTGTTTTTCACCTGGAAAATACTTTCGAAATTAGGTAAGAAAATGGACTGGAAATCTGGTCTCTCCGACACCAGAGCTTAACTCTGTGACTTAACTGTTTGATCTCGATCTGGTTAATTAAGCACATTAAGGTTCAGTTAATACATCTGTAAAATTGAAATTATAGTAATACCTATCTAATAGAGTATGGTGAAGATTTATTGATAGCATTTTCATGAGGCTAATTTTCATGATTCTGCGGCAGTTCCATCAGTTAACACACACACACACACACACACCCCTTTAATTAATACCATTGTATCATTCTCCACTCTCCTAGCCACAGCAATATTTCCAGGGAATTATTACAAAAACTTCAGGTAAAATCATTTGAGAGAGAAAATTCTAGTGTTATACTAATTGAACATGTTCTGCCCCAAATCTTCAAATCCATTGCTTTTATTTTTTTCTTAGATTTATGTTTTCTTTTTTTTTTTTTTAGATGTATATTTTCAAGTCTTCCTCATCCAGCTGCATTACAGCCTTAAGGACAAAATTGATCAGGTGGGAAGTACACTAAGATAGCTAACATAGTCACTATTTTGGTAACTGAAATGAAAAACCAAAAATAGAACTGCTGTACATGCTCTGGTAGAGGAATAATATGTGGAAAGTAGCAAGTATAATCAATCCCAAATAGAAGATAATCCCAAAGTCTTTCCTGGTCTCTATGATGCAATACAAAATAATTCCATATGGTTAAGATTATATTTGTCTTTTGTTCATTTATTTTGAGCATAAATTACACATTTGCTTTCCTTATTTTGTTGTCTTTATCTCGAGATGGGACATTTTGTTCTTATTTCAGCCCTCACTTCTAAATCATTTAACTAGGAACAACTGAAGTGTTCAGGCCAGTTAAATTTCTCCCAGATTCCAATTCATTTTCAGGAAATACATAAATGGCTGCTGTTAATACATTGACATAAGAATATAAAGAAATTTTAGTTGTCTCTCTATACCTGTTGCTTCCTAGTTCACGTAAATGTTGCTGAATTTTTTTAAAAAATCCTGCTGCCTGTCACTCTGGCAGGAAGTTTATGATGTTGGGACACTGGTCTCACAGAGTTATGAGCAGCACATCATTAATTGTGGGTGCTTTGATTTCACTTGCTTAATCACTGGAATTTGCCTGTTCTGGGTATGGGATACCCAACCACCCAGCCTCTGTTACTTTGACATGATGCAATGATGATGTGGACCTTGACCCGCTTTTGCTCTTTGACCCTTAACCTGGTCTCATGGTTCTCAAGGGTCTATTCCTCCCAGAGCCCTGTCCTTTTCCCTTGATGTTGAATTTAATCTTTTCCCACTGCACGTTACCAAGACTGTTTACCTCTGGGTAAAGTGACATGCTTTATGCTTTGTGGCAATCTTGCCATAATTTTGCTAATCAACAAATGACAGACCAGAAAATGGGCAATGACTCCCCTTTTGTGAGGGAGAGTGAGCAGTTGCTTTTTCTATCTTCTTTATCACACCCTTGCTCAAACTAGCACCCACTCAGTGTCTCTGGCTAGCACATTGATATAGTGTTACAGCATTTGAATATGTCCACTTAAAGACTAGGGTGGTCAGCCATAGGCATTGAAGCAAATATAAAAGGAGTGTAGTAATTCCTCCACAAATTACCAGCTTTATGCCAATCAAATTAAACATTCCAGCATGGAATGTCCATGAGTTTACTAATAAAGTACAAGCATTTATGAGGATAAATGCTTTGGCTTTATGCATAACATTTTGAAGAGAAGAAGACTGGCCATGTCAAAATTATGGAGATAGGCAAGTGACCTATTTCCCATCTCCTCTTTCTTTACCCTCTGAAAGGACCCCTTTCTTCCTGTCTCACCCACTTACTCTCTTGTTTGTCAGTATTGTACTATCAAAGTGTGGATGACTCCAAAGTTATTAACTTTTAATATTAGTTGTAACATTTCCAATATTAATTGTTATAGATTGGTTAACTGATTTAAATTTATTATTAATTACATTTAGTTTTATATCCCATATTCCAATTAGAATGATGGCTGTTATTATTAGAGCTGCCTGGGAGTTTCATTATTTTTTTCCTCCAAGAATTGCTGAGTAGAAGAGCAAGTGCCAACCTGCTAACAAGTTCTGGAAGAAGTACTGGGAAGCTCTAGCCTCTTGTCCTATACCCCTACCCAAAGCCCTTTATTGGAGCAAAGAAACTGAAAACCTAGTCATAACTTTCCTGATGGGCAGCAATAAGGTATATTGTAATTATGTAGGTTAAGCATGAGGGTTGGAAAATTATTAATATTATTTGAAAAGTAAATGTAAGGTTAATTATCATAAATGCCAGTCACATATCACTAATTTCTAGTTATTATGCAGATGAATATATATCAAAATGAGAACATGATGTTAAATGTGTGTGTGGAGAGAGAGAATGAGAGAGAGAGAGTTTTACTTATACCATTAAACTCTATTTGTTAATTTTGAGTCTTACAGAATCATTAGGAACTCACACTTTTCAAAAACAAAGAACAGAGGAAACAGTTGGATTATTCTCCTAGTAATAAGGACAATGTGTAATGATTAAAAGTTTACTTAAGGGACTTCCCTGGTAGCAGAGTGGTTAAGAATCCACCTGCCAATGCAGGTGACACGGGTTTGATCCCTAGTCTGGGAATATCCCACAGGCCACAGAGCAACTAAGCCCGTGTGCCACAACTACTGAGCCTGCACCCTAGGGCTCATGAGCCACAACTGCTAAGCCCACGTGCCGCAACTACTGAAGCCCGTGTCTAGAGCCTGTGCACCGCAAAGAAGAGTAGCCCCCGCTTGCCATGCCACAACTAGAGAAAGCCCATGCACAACAACGAAGACCCAATGCAGTCCCCCTAAAAAAATTTACTTTAGAGTGTTTGATAAAAGCTCTGATATGAAAATAATAGAAGTCCAAAAATATATACGAATATATTTCTTAATTTACAGTACATCATATTAAATAAGAAACATTCTGTTTTTGAGTGGTGGTGTTTTTAAATGATACATAAAGAAAAAATTTAAAATAACTTCATCCTGATGGAGAATCAACAAAAATATGCTTTGCAGCCTCTGGAAAATAATTTACTCAGTGAATTCAGAGAGAAAATAGCTTCCTGAATTCTAATATCTAGAATGAATCTCTCAGTGTGTCTCTTTCCCTAAAAACTTAACATTACATTCATCTATATTAAATAAGCTTTTTAAAAAATTATATGTTTAAAACTTTTGCAAAATAATACTTCAACTATTTGCCATCATCTCAATGCTCTCATTATACAATTAAATACTAAACATGCTATGACAGATTGCATTATACTATTAATTCAGAGGTTAAGAATACATTAAGGATTTGAAACTCTACAATTTTAATTCTTATTTATTTGTGGTTTACTTTGATCTTTTGTAAATATCAAGGTTATGGCAAATAATGACTGTACTTACCAACTACCTTCTCTATTGTAAAACTTCTTTATCCATTCATCTATTGATGGACACTTAGGTTGCTTCATGTCCTGGCTATTGTAAATAGAACTACAATGAACATTGTGGTACATAACTCTTTTTGAATTATGGTTTTCTCAGTGTATATGCCTAGTAGTGTGATTGCTGGGTCATATGGTGGTGCTAGTTTTAGTTTATTAAGGAACCTCCATACTGTTCTCCACAGTGGCTGTATCAATTTACATTCCCACCAACAGTGCAAGAGGGTTCCCTTTTCTTCACACCCTCTCCAGCATTTATTGTTTGTAGATTTTTTTGATGATGGTCATTCTTACTGGTGTGAGGTGATACCTCATTGTAGTTTTGATTTGTGTTTCTCTAATGATTAGTGATGTTGAGCATCCTTTCATCTGTTTGTTGGCAATCTGTGTATCTTCTATAGAGAAATGTCTATTTAGGTCTTCTGCACATTTTTGGATTGGGTTGTTTGTTTTTTGATATTGAACTGCATGAGCTGCTTGTAAATTTTGGAGGTTAATCCTTTGTCAGTTGCTTCATTTGTAAATATTTTCTCCCATTCTGAGGGTTGTCTTCTTGTCATGTTTATGGTTTCCTTTGCTGTGCAAAAGATTTTAAGTTTCATTTGGTCCCATTTGTTTATTTTTTGTTGTTTTCTTTCCATTTCTCTAGGAGGTGGGTCAAAAAAGGCCTTGCTGTAATTTATGTCATAGAGTGTTCTGCTTATGTTTTCCTCTAAGAGTTTTATAGGGTCTGGCCTTACATGTAGGTCTTTAATCCATTTTCAGTTTATTTTTGTGTATGGTGTTAGGGGGTGTTCGAATTTCATTCTTTTACATGTAACTGTCCAGTTTTCCCAGCACCATTTATTGAAGAGGCTGTCTTTTCTCCATTGTATATTCTTGCCTCCATTATCAAAAATAAGGTGAACATATGTGTGTGGGCTTATCTCTGTGCTTTCTATCCTGTTCCATTTATCTATATTTTTGGTTTTGTGCCAGTACCATACTGTCTTGATTACTGTAACTTTGTAGTAGAGTCTAAAGTCTGGGAGCCTGATTCCTCCAGCTCCATTTTTCATTCTCAAGATTGTTTTGGCTATTTGGGGTCTTTTGTGTTTCCATAAAAATTGTGAATTTTTTTGTTCTAGTTCTGTGAAAAATGCCATTGGTAGTCTGATAGAGATTGCAGTGAATCTGTAGATTGCTTAGGGTAGTATAGTCATTTTCACAATGCTGATTCTTCCAATACAAGAACATGGTATATCTCTCCATCTTCTGGTATCATCTTTGATTTCTTTCATCAGTGTCTTATAGTTTTCTGCATACAGGTCTTTTGTCTCTTTAGGTAGGTTTATTCCTAGGTATTTTATTCTTTTAGTTGCAATGGTAAATGGGAGTGTTTTCTTAATTTCTCTTTCAGATTTTTCATCATTAGTGTATAGGAATGCAAGAGATTTCTGTGCATTAATTTTGTACCCTGATACTTTACCAAATTCATTGATTAGTTCTACTAGTTTTCTGGTAGCATCTTTAGGATTCTGTATGTATAGTATCATGTCATCTGCAAACAGTGACAGCTTTACTTCTTCTTTTCCGATTTGAACTCCTTCTATTTCTTTTTCTTCTCTGATTTCTATGGCTAAAACTTCCATAACTATGTTGAATAATAGTGTTGAGAGTGGACAAACTTGTCTTGTTCCTGATCTTAGTGGAAATGGTTTCAGTTTTACATTGAGAACGATGTACCTATTGGTTTGTCATATATGGCCTTTAGTATGTTGAGGTAAGTTCCCTCTATTCCAATCTCTGGAGGGTTTTTCTCATAAATGGGTGTTGGATTTTGTCAAAAGCTTTTTCTGCATCTATTGAGATGATCATATGGTTTTGCAGCTTCAATTTGTTAATATGTCTATCATATTGATTGGTTTGCATGTATTGAAGAACCCTTGCATTCCTTGGATAAACCCCAATGGATCGTGGTGTATGACCCTTTTAATGTGCTGTTGGATTCTGTTTTCTAGTATTTCGTTGAGGATTTTTGCATCTATGTTCCTCAGTGATATTAGCCTGCAGTTTTCTTTCTTTGTGACACCCTTTTCTGATTTTGGTATCAGGGTGATGGTGGCCTCAGAATGAGTTTGTGAGTGTTCCTTGCTCTGCTATATCTTGGAAGAATTTTAGAAGGATAGGTGTTACTCTTCTCTAAATGTTTGATAGAATTTGCCTGTGACACCATCAGGTCCTCGGTTTTTGTTTGTTGGAAGATTTTTAATCACAGTCTCAGTTTCAGTGCTTGTGATTGGTCTGTTTATTTTTTTTCTATTTCTTCCTGGTTCAGTCTAAGAAGATTGTGCTTTTCTAAGTATTTGTCCATTTCTTCCAGGTTGTCCATTTTATTGGCATATAGTTGCTTGTAGTAATCTTTCATGATCCTTTGTATTTCTGCAGTGTCAGTTGTTACTTCTCCTTTTTCATTTCTTCTATTGATATGAGTCTTCTCCCTTTTTTTCTTGATGAGTCTGGCTAATGGTTTATCAATTTTGTTTATCTTCTCAAAGAATCAGTTAGTTTTATTGATCTCTGCTATAGTTTCCTTCATTTCTTTTTCATTTATTTCTGCTCTGAACTTTATGATTTCTTTCCTTCTGCTAACTTTGGGTATTTTTTGTTCTTCTTTCTCTAATTCCTTAGGTATAGGTTAGGTTTTTTATTTGAGATATTTCTTGTTTTGTTGAGATAGGAATGTATTGCTATAAACTTCCCTCTTAGAACTGCTTTTGCTGCATCCCATACGTTTTGGGTCATTGTATTTTCATTGTCATTTTTTTCTAGGTATTTTTTGATTTCCTCTTTGCTTTCTTCAGTGATCTCTTGATTATTAACTAGTGTATTGTTTAGCCTCCATGTGTTTGTAGTTTTTACAGTTTTTTTCCTGTAATTGATATCTAGTCCCTTAGTGTTGTGGTCGGAAAAGATACTTGGTACAATTTCAATTTTCTTAAATTTACCAGGACTTGATTTTTGACCCAAGAAATGATCTATCCTAGAGAATGTTTCATGAGGACTTGAGAAGAAAGTGTATTCTGTTGTTTTATGGTGGAATGTCCTATAAATATAAATTAAGTCCACCTTGTTTAATGTATCATTTAAAGCTTGTGTTTCCTTATTTATTTTTATTTTGGATGATCTGTCCATTGGTGAAAGTGGGGTGTTAAAGTCCCCTACTATGAACGTGTTACTGTCGATTTCCCCTTTTATGGCTGTTAGTATTTGCCTTATGTATTGAGGTGCTCCTCTGTTGGGTGCATAAACATTTACAATTGTTATATGATCTTCTTGGATTGATCCCTTGATCATTATGTAGTGTCCTTCTTTGTCTCTTGTAATAGTCTTTGTTTTAAAGTCTATTTTGTCTGATATGGGAGTTTCTGCTGAAAGATCAGCTCTTAACCTTATGGGGATTCCCTTATGTGTTACTTGTTGTTTTTTTCTTGATGTTTTTAATATTTGTTCTTTGTATTTAATTTTGATAGTTTGATTAATATATGTCTTGGTGTGTTTCTCCTTGGATTTTTCCTGTATGGAACTCTCTGTGCTTCCTGGACTTGATTAACTATTTCCTTTCCCTCATTATGGAAGTTTTCAACTATAATCTCTTCAAATATTTTCTCAGTCCCTTACTTTTCCTCTTCTTCTTCTGGGACCCCTATAATTTGAATGTTGGTGTTTTTAATATTGTACCAGAGGTCTCTGAGACTGCCCTCACTTCTTTTCATTCTTTTTTCTTTATTCTACTCTGTGGTAGTTTTTTCCACTATTTTATCTTCCAGGTCACTTATCCGTTCTTCTGCCTCAGTTATTCTGCTACTGATTCCTTCTAGAGAATTTTAAATTCTATTTATTGTGCTGTTCATCACTGTTTGTTTGCTCTTTAGTTCTTCTAGTTCTTTGTTAAAAGTTTCTTGTATTTTCTCCTTTCTATTTCCAAGATATTGGATCATCTTTACTATCATTACTCTGAATTTTTTTTAGGTAGACTGCCTATTTCCTCTTTATTTGTTTGGTCTGGTGTGTTTTTATCTTGCTCCTTCATCTGCTGTGTGTTGCTGTCTTCTCATTTTGCTTAATATACTGTGTATGGGTTCTCCTTTTCACAGGCTGCAGGTTCGTTGAACTGCTTTTCTCAAGAAGTTCCTGTTGTTTTTGGTGTCTGCCCCCAGTGGCTAAAGTTAGTTCAGTGGGTTGTGTAAGCTTCCTGGTGGAGGGGATTGGTTCCTGTGTTCTGGTGGATGAGCCTGGATCTTGTCTTTCTGGTGGGCAGTGCTGTGTCTGGTGATGTGTTTTGGGATGTCTGTGACCTTATTATGATTTTAGGCAGCTTCTTTCCTAATGAGTGGGCTTGTGTTCCTGTCTTGCTAGCTGTTTGGCATAGGGTGTTCAGCACTGTAGCTTGCTGGTCAATAAGTGGAGCTGGGTCTTAGCATTGAGATGGAGATCTCTGGGAGAGCCTTCACTCTTTGATAATACGTGGAGCCGGGAGGCCTCTGTTAGGCCAATGTCCTGAACGTGGCTCTCCCACCTCAGAGGCAAAGGTCTGACACCCGAATGGAGCACCAAGACCCTGTCAGCCACATGGCTCAGAAGAAAATGGAAAAAAAGAAAGAAAGAAAGAAAGAACAAATAAAATAAGATAAATTATTAAAAATAAAAAATTTAAAAGTTATTTTTTAAAAAATTAAAAAAGACAGAAGAGAGCAACCAAACCAAAAAACAAATCCACCAATGATAACAAGCACTAAAAACTATACTAAAACAAAAAACAAATAAACATAAAAAAACAGACAGACAGAACCCTAGGACAAATGGTAATTGCAAAGCTATACAGACAAAAATCACACAAAGTCCACCATCTCAATTTGGGGATGATTCATTGCCTGTTCAGGTTTTCCAGAGATACAGGGTACATCTAGTTGATTATGGAGATTTAATCTGCTCTTCCTGAGGCTGCTGGGAAAATTTTTTCTTTCTCTTCTTTGTTCACAACAGCTCCTGGGGTTCAGGTTTGGATTTGGCCTTGCCTCTGCATGTTGGTCACCTGAGGGTGTCTGTTCTTCACTCATACAGGACAGGGTTAAAGTAGCAGCTGATTAGGCGGCTCAGGCTCACTCAGACCGGGAGGAGGGAGGGGTACAGAATGCGGCATGAGCCTGTGGTGGCAGAGGCCAGCGTGATGTTGTGACAGCCAGAGGCATGCCTTGTGTTTTCTTGGGGAAATTGTCCTTGGATCACGAGACCCTGGCAGTGGCAGGTTGCACAGGCTCCTGGGAAGGGAGGTGTGGATAGTGACCTGTGTTTGCACACAGGTTTCTTGATGGCTTCAGCATCAGCCTTATAATCTCATGTTCGTCTCTGCTGTCCGTGCTGATAGCTGCGTCTTGCGCCCATCTCTGAAGCTCATTTAGACGATGCTCTTGATCCCCTCTCCTCGTTCACCCTGAAACAATGGTCTCTTGCCTCCTAGGCAGTTTCAGACTTTTTCCCAGACTCCCTCCCAGCTAGCTGTGGTGCACTAACCCCCTTCAGGCTGTGTTCATGAAGCTAACCCCAGTCCTCTCCCTGGGATCTGACCACCGAAGCCGGAGCCTCAGCTCCCAGCCCCCACATCCCGGCAGGTTAGCAAACAAGCTTCTCAGGCTGGTGAGTGCTGGTCAGCACTAATCCTCTGTGCAGGAATCTCTCCACTTTGCTCTCTGCGCCCCTGTTGCTGTGCTCTACTCTGTGGCTCCAAAGCTTCCCCCTCACCATCCCCCGTCTCCACCAGTGAAGGGGCTTCCTAGTGTGTGGAAATATTTCCTCCTTCACAGCTCCCTCCCAGAGGTGCAGCTCCCATCCCTATTCTTTTGTCTCTGTTTTTATTTTTTTCTTTTGCCCTATCCAGGTACATGGGGAGTTTCTTGTCTTTTGGGAAGTCTGAGGTCTTCTGCCAGCGTTCAGTAGGTGTTCTGTAGGAGTTGTTCCACATGTAGATGTATTTCTGATGTATTTGTGGGGAGCAAGGTGATCTCCACGTCTTACTGCTCCGCCATCTTGAAGGTCTCTTATATATACATTTTAAAGCTGTAGTAAGAATTATGCACAGAGGAAGACTAGGGAAGACTAGGCACAAAAAATTAGAGCCAGTCT
This sequence comes from Lagenorhynchus albirostris, assembly GCF_949774975.1. Lineage (NCBI taxonomy): Eukaryota > Metazoa > Chordata > Mammalia > Artiodactyla > Delphinidae > Lagenorhynchus > Lagenorhynchus albirostris. The sequence continues at coordinate 19,058,312 of NC_083095.1, forward strand.
CTAGTGTTTTAACTAATCTCTTTAGGGTTATTTCCCCACTTGAAAGCCCATCTGAATCGAACATTCAGTTGATGTTGACTGTTGAGGATCATAGCATTCTCTTTTGAACTGTTTACATGAAAGGTACTTTAAATTTTTATTTATGTTTTACTGGGCAGTAATGTGATGTTTCTTAAGTTTTAGCTTCAGAACTCAGATTTTTCAAAGTTAAAAAATATTAGAAATACATTTATTTGTTCCCAGCTTTGTTATACTTATCTCCTTTTATTTTTTTTAGTTTACTCACACTTTTAAAAAAAATTTATTCATTCATCACACATTTTTTGAATTCCTACTGTGATATTGTAAGTTTCTTATTCTTGGTGAATTAGTGGTTCATGGGACAAACTAAACATGATTTTGCATTTGATTCTTCAATTTATGTAAGAAGTATAATAAAAGCATGAACAAGAAGATAATGACTTATCTTGGTGAGATTTTTCAGTTCCTTGATATCTAATTGTCATGAATTGTGGTATTTGAATTCATTAGAAATACTGAGGTGTATCTCACAAATCTCTTCACCTATTATCAATTTAGCTTTTATATAGCACCAGATTTTCTCTTAGCCTCTCTATGAAGCTCATCTTTATTAAAAAGAAGTTAGAAGCAGAATAGTTTTCAAAAATTTTAAGCTTTCCCTGTCATCTCTTAACTGTAGCCCAAAGACTAGACCCATGAATGTCTTCTTTGAGTTATAACATAGTCTATAAAGATCTACTTAATCCTTGGCATGGTTAAAATCTTTTCAAGTTTTTGTTTATAATTTTATTAAGAACTATATTATACTTAAAAATGTGTATATAATTTTATACATGCTATTTTAAATAAGAATAAAGTAAACATCCCATTTGTATACCACATAACTTAAGATATAGAACATTCCAGAGGCTTTCAAGCTCTCAGTTTGTCCCTTTTTGATTACATCATGCTTTCTACTCAAACATAAATATCCTAGCTTATGTATTCATGAGTTACTTGCTTTCCTTTATAATTTCACTCCGTATGTGAGAATCCCTAAATGATAGGTGTATATGTACCTACATATTATGTATACTGTGAAATTTTGTGTAATTCTGATTCACTGTAGTTAATATTCTGTGAAATGAGTTTTGTTCAATATTTATTTTTGAACATTAATTTATGTTGAATTTTTAATTTTGAACATTCACTTTAGATTTTGAAATTTCATTCTATTGATGAAGTGAGTTACAGTGCATTGAATCATATAAATACACCACAGATGTTTTACACATAATGATATCATGAACAGTTTTTATGTATCTCCTGGAGCAAGATGTAAGAATATCTTTAGAAATATATGCCTAGGGGATGAATTACTGTAGCTTAACATTTGCATCCTTACATTACTAGATAATTCCATATTATTCTCCCTAGTTATTGAATCAATATATATTCCCACAAGCAGTATATGATACTTCGTCTGGCTTCACAGCCTCCCCAACATGTAGTGCTACTAGATTCTATAATATTAGCATATTTTATTAAGTAAGAAATTGAATCTATTTGTGATTTTATATTAATGGATGCCCCCAAAGGTGGGGTTTTAGAGGCATCAAAGGAAAGCAGTAATTATTAGCAAGTAAAGGATTACCTATTCTTAATATGTGGGATGGGGAGAGACATTCTGGGGCCAGAGTAGGGGCATGAAACTTAACAAAAAGAAATATTGAAAATAACTAGAAAGTAAGAGAGAGCATGGGACATCCCAGGAACTGAAAAAAAATCAGAAAGCTGAGGAGTAAGGAAGGGGGAGGCAGTGTTGTCAACGAGGGATCTGCTTATAATCCTCAAATTCTAGAGAGAGTATTCAGGCCACAGTACTGGGAGAGGTGAACCAGACTAGAGGTGGAGAAATAGCTGTGAAGAAAGGTTAAAGTGGCCAATAATAAGGTAGAATTGTGGGAGCCAGGAGAAATCGACTATTTTGAAGATGAATTGGTAAGAGAGAAGAAGAAATTAAGGATGACAGTCAGATTTTTAGGATAAAGTAGAGGGTGAAGGGGATATGCAACTAAGAGGGGCATATGTAATTCCAAGTATGTTGGAATTTCCCAGGGGGACATGCAAATGCATATCTGCACAGGAGAGGTGGGTCTATTGTTAAGAAAAGAATTATAGAGATTTAAAAGCTGTGGTCTACAAACTATCCAGAATCACTTGTCTTGAAATTTTTAAAATATTATTGAGTAGTTTCCAGTAGGGGAAAATCTTAATTCAAAACAATGGACTTTCAGAAAGTCAAGGTATCAAAGATAATAACAATAATAATATATCTTTTAAACTTACCCACACACACTGTTTGACAATTTACTAGCTTTCTTACATTAAAGAAGAGTTCTTATCTTTATTGTTATCTTGCGCTAGTCCAAAACTAAATCTGTGAAGCAAAATTTGAAGAAGTGACCGTCTGAGCTAAGCCCCAGTGACATTAACTTGTCAAGTATGGATGTATCAAGAACGAACTGCATTTATGTAACAACTTATTCTTGTTGCTAATGGTTTCCATTAGTTGGTATATGTAGAGGACTCCATAGGGACTAACTTTCAAGGATATAATGAAGCTTATAGATCAGGGTTTCTCCATAACTTCACTATCAATGCTTTGGAACAGTTCATTATTTCTTGAAGGTGTTGTTATGTGCAATGTAGGGTGTGTAGTGGCATCCCTGGTCTCTACACACCAGTGGAACACCCCTCCTAGTCATGACAATCAAAACTGTCTCCAGACATTGTCTTTGCTGAAGTGGATTAAAATTTCCCACTGTTGATTTTAGAGCCACAGCTGTAGATAGTTAAGAAGCAAAAAGTTAAGGTAATGTTTCAAACAATACCAATTACCTATGCCAATCAAGAGCATTCTTTTTACACTTTACTCTGTTTTACAAATTCTTATTCCCTTAGACAAAAAAAGAAGAGACAACAAGGAGTTTTGTTAGTGTTCTAGCTGTAAGCTGTGCTCTCAACAACTGGTAGCTGTCACCATTAAGAAGGTATGCCTGCCAAGGCAGCGGCTCACAGTATTACCCACCCTGTAGGAAATATGTTAAGATGGAAATAAGTTGCTCTCATCCATGTGGTCAAATCACATGAAGCATGAAGCCACCACAGTAAGCACACCTGGCAGCCAGACACCTTATTCTTGAGCTTTAACAGTGGTGTTCCTGGCTGGAAGGATGGAGAGGAGATTGATTCTCAACTGCTGCTTTTGACAGTAGGTATTGCAGTCATTGACAATACATTTCTGTTAAACTAGAGATATTATTTCTGTGTTTGGTTTTCATTTATTCTGTGCAATTCTCTCTAGCATCTTGTGAATTCCTATTCCCCAGAGATGTAGAAAGCCTTGTGATGTAACCTACACTGCTGATCAAATGTTTTGCCATTCTCTTCTTTATCACCTATATTATCTGTACGTGCATATGTGATTGTGTTAGGGGGTTTAGTATGTGTGCTTTCCACACCAGGTTTAACACAGTGTGATTTGAAAGTTACAGAAAACTAAGTAAGTGTTGTAAATTAAATTTGCCCAGACACAGTCAGACATGAGATGGGCTGTCCAAATGCTAATTTCTCCTTGCACTCCTTTTAAACAGGGATGTGTACTTATTTAAACCTGAGAAACATAGAATCCAGTATCAGAATAACCAGGTTTTGTTTGAATGATTACGTGCAATGGGATTGTGACAGATGTTGAATAAATAATGGATGAATAACAGGAATATGGTTTTCCAAACAACTGTGCATGAAGAGCTGTAATAGATGGGTTTCAACTTTTATTTTTTGAATAATACTCTTCAATATCTTAAAATTTATTTCCCATAAATTTGAAAATCCAAATTATCATTAAAGATATTACTTCTCCTTTACTTTGTTCTCATTTCCAACTTCTACTAGAAAAGTTACATGGGCAAATGAACATAAACTGCACAGCAACTGTTCCCATAGTGTAGAAGCGTTCGATACACTGCTTTTATTTTTGTTGACATTGTACAAATAAGAGTTACAATATTTCCTAAGTTTTGAATTGATATTTCTTAACTTTTAAAAGTTTAATTATTAAATATTTGATACATATAGAATGTATATAGCATATATGTAAGTGATGAAGCCTAATAATGAAATGAAAAACTAGGAACCCACCATCTCTTATAACAAATCGAACATTAGCAATGTCATTGCATCTAAATACATGCTTATTTTCCAACCCTCTCCCTTTCCTTCTCCAACAGGTAACCATTTCCCTAAATACAGTATTTATTTAATTTGATTCTCAAATTAGATTTGGTCCCTGGCTCCATCTTCCATTGGTGACCCTGACCCACTCTCCAGATCTGATGTTTTAGAATGGATGAAGTAACCTTTAACCACTGACTTTCATAGGAAAATGCTTATGCTGAAGCCAATGGCACTTGCTCTTTCTGAACCCTTAACCTTTGTTATAATTCTGGGAAAGTCATTGGCATCAACACCTTTGACTGGTCATTCAGTCAGACCCACCCTAGTCACACTAAGGAAGGTGACTTCTTTGAAGTCATTTATTTTTTAATTAAAGATCAAATAAACATGTCTTTCATGGTCATGTTTTCCTTCAGGAAAGACAGTGCAGTATAATTAAACAACCTGTAGTGCCAACCCACAGATAGATTAACCTACAATCTATCTGATGACAATGAGCTTGGTATTCAAAAGCACCTTCAAGAAAAGTAATATAGTCCCAATCCACATCCAATCACATCCAGCAATGGAAAGCTCTACCATATAGAAATTCCAGAGCAGTACTTACACAAGATGCTTCTACAGAGCACAGTGTGAAATCTAATAATCAAAAGGGTAAATGTATGAAGTTAAAAATTAAAGAGTGCATTATCTTCATTTCGATAAAAATAAACACACTCTAAGTGCTTTACCTCCACTTATTTCTAAAAGTTGTATCTAAGAGTTTCTGGAATCAGAATTTTTTATTTAATTAAATTAATTCAATTATTTAATTAATTTAAAGTAATTAATTAATATTTAATTAATGTGTTACCTATAATTCCTCTCTAAATTGATATGATCTAACAGTGGATATAACCCAACACTGATGTTAATCCATTATCTAACAATGTCATTGCTTTGACTTATTATTTATGGAAAAATGTAGAAACTTTAAGATGCTATTTTCACCAAAGTAGATTTAGCCAGAGTTTGCAAATATACTTACTCACAGATCTTAATTAAATAAATAATGCCATACAAATGGTTTGTTTCTAAAATGAAACTTTGATATCTTATTATTAGAAGTTGAGAACAAAGTGTCACATTGGTCTGCAAGGAAGTGCTTGCTCATGCACTGTGTTTTATTACAGTACTTTACAATCCTGTTTTGCTTTCCATCACTGAAATACTTTTTAAAAATGTTGATGTTTGAACCCACCATCTTAATATTCTGCTTTCATTTAGTGAATTGGGGCCCAGGCTTCAGTATTTAAAATTTCCCTGATGATTCAAAAGTGCAGCCAGGGATACGGAAACTGCTCTGACACCTATTTAAGTATGTATGCAGGTTCATCTAGGAAACGGTTTAAGGCTACATTGCCTATGGACAGTCTAGCCCATCAAAACAGTATTACCTTGTGGTTCAGGATATAGACTTTGAAGTCAGACAGTATGCTTTTAGAATTCCGAATGTGTTGGATTTTCAACTTTGGAAAATGTACCTAGACTATCAAGCTATTCAAGGGTACCTCAGTTTTCTCATACATTATAGTGACCTCACAGAATTACTGTAAAGATTAAATGAAATAATATACATACCACATATAAACTATTTGGTAGAATACTAGACATGTAATAAAATTTCAATGAATAATAATTATTTTTATTAGATCACCAAGAAGAGGAAAAATTCACTTAGATAAATGTTTGAAAAAATGATATGGCTTCTAACATATATGTATATACTAATATATGTAAGCATAAATACTATATATAAAATGTACATAGCATAGATATATATACACATATTATATATCCATATGTTTATAATATGCAAATCTATACCCAAAATGGGAGAAAGAAAAGCAATATAAATTACACAAAAAGTAGTCTAGGAAAAATATTTTAAAATTAAATGGACATGTATTAAACATTTATCATTCCAAGTATTGAGATTTCTATAATGATAAATAATGCAAAGTATAAAGAATAAGCTAGGTTATTTAATTTGAAATAATATATCAATAAATGAAGCAAAAAGTTATTTCTAACTTCAATATTCTCTTTTCAATGAACTGAACAGACCTTCTGCAGAGGTGGTTTCCTTATTCTCTATGTACTATGTAATTCCAGGGCTATTTGGGTACTAAAAGAATAGAAAAAATAAAGCAAAAGTGCAGAGAGTGGAGAAAAATTATCTCATGGAAAAATACAAATATATTTACTAAATTTCTTAAGATGGATTTTTTCCACAGGGGCAATGCCTAAAACTTAGGAGACAAGTTAGTTACTAGAATACGCAATCCAAACTAGAGACAGTATTACACAAAGAGATAATCAAGACTAAATATTCACACTAGGAAAGAGAATGAGTAAATCAGAATGTGACATGGAAGCAGGAGACTGTTCTGGTTACGAACGTGACTCTGCCAGTTCCTCATAGTGTAGTCTTAGGCATATTACCTAATTTTCTTCCTCATTTTGTACAACTATAAAATGGGCAATTGCTTAGTATTTTGTGACACTCAAATGAGGTGATATAAAATTATATGCTTAGCAAATTGTATATACAATCTTATTAATAAATGCTAAATAGTTGATAATATTATTACTATTATCTCTGTAGCATAAAATATTATGAGTATTCCATTGTTTTTATGATAACAAGGTAAATATTATATTATTGAGAGATATAAACAAAAAAATCACATATAAGATTTATGATTTGAGCTATCTGAAGATCATGCATAAAGGAATGTTGCAAAAATTAGAAAAAAGTATGTTAACATGGGCAATGTTTAGAAGTGACAAGGTAAAAGGTTTTCATTTTCTTCTCACATTTATCTTCTAATTTTCTATAATAGGTTTACACTGATTTTATATCTAAGATTATATATATACATATTTCATCTCATTCTCTACTGAAAGAGTTGGTATAACAATGATAGTATTTCTTCCTTAAATGTTTGCTAGAATTCACAAGTAAAGCCAACTAAGTGAAACTTCTTCATGGGATGGTTTCTAATTACAGATTCAAGTTTTTGAACACCTATACTACTATTCAGATTGCTGATTTGTTTTTGTGTCAGTTTTATAACACATAATTTTCAAGAAATCTGTCATTTTGTCTAAGGTTCCTATGATGTTATTCATAGCATCTTCTTATCTCATTAATGTCTATAAGATATGTACTGATGTCTACTAAACTTTTTCCCTTTTCTTCAGTGTTAGGAGTTTATCAATTTTATTGACATTTTCAAAAGACCCACTTTGGGTTTTGTTTATTTTTCTGTTTTATCTCTGGTTTCAATTTCATTGATTTATGGTTTTATCTTTACTATTTACTTCTTTACACTTATGTATTATTAATTTGTTCTTTTTCTAGTTTCTTGAGGTAGAAGCTTATAGCATTGATTTTTTTCCTTAATTAAAAAAATTATCATGAAAAATGTCAAATTTGCACTAAAGTAAAAAGAATACCATAATGAACCTTCATTAATTATCACCCATCTTCAATAATCATTAATATATTACCAAAGCTGGTTCCATCTATACTGTCCAAACATCATCCTCGCTAGTAAATTTTTTACAGTTCTGTTCAGGTACGATTTACATACCAATCACCTATTGTCAGTGCGCTCAAAGTGATTTTTAGTAAATTTATAGAGTTGTGAAACCATCACCACCACCCAGTTTTAGAACATTTCCATCATCCTAACCTACAATTCATTTGGTAGTCAGTTCCCACTCCCACACATAGCCCCAGGAAACCACTGATCTTCTGTCTCTATAGATTTATGTCTTCTAAAAATTACACTTAAATTGACTCATACAATATGTAGTATTTTGAACATAAGTATCTAACATCCATCACTTAGCTTAATGTTATTAAGATGCATCTATGTTGTAGCAAGTTCCATTTTATTGCTAAATAATATTTTGTTATGTGTATAAACCACATTTTGTTCATCCATTCACCAAATGATAGATATTTAAATTGTTTAAGGTTCTTGGCTATCACGTGTAATGCTGCTATAAATATTCATGTATAAGCCTTTGTGCAGACGTATGTTTTGATTTTTCTCTTGATATCTAGGAGAGGAATTACTGGATTGTATAGTAAAGTTATGTTTAATATTTTATTAAAGTATCAAATTCCCACCATTTTACATTCCCTGGAATCTTGTTTCTCTACATTCCCTAGAATCTTGTTTCTAGTTTCTCCACATTCTATCCAATACTTGTTAATGTCTATCAATTTTATTGTCAATTAATTGTGTATGAAGTGCATCCATGTTTCTGCAAGTGGCAAAATTTCATTCTTTTTATGGCTGAGTAGTATTCCATTGTATATGTCTACCACCCCTTCTTTATTCCATTCATCTGTTAATGGACACTTAGGTGCTTCCATATCTTGGCAATCATAAATAATGCTGTTATGAACATTGATCGGGTGCATGTACCTTTCAAATTAGCATTTTGGGTTTTTTTTATTTATAGCCAAGAGTGGAATTTCTAGGTCATATGGTAGTTCTATTTTTAGTTTATTGAGAAAACTTCACATTGTTTTATACAATGGCTACACCAATTTATGCTCCCACCAACAGCGTACAAAGGTTCCCTTTTGTCTACATCCTCACCAACATTTGTTATTTGTGTTCTTTTTGATGACAGCCATTCTGACAGGTGTGAGGTGATATCTCAATTTCCTGATGATTAGCAATGTTAAGCATCTTTTCACATGCTTGTTGGGCATCTGTATTTCCTCTTTGGAAAACTGTCTATTCAGGCTTCCCACCACTTTTAATTGTGTTGTTTAGTTTTTTTGGTGTTGAGTTTTATGAACTGTTTATATATGTTGGATATTAAACCCCTGTCAGTCACATTATTTGCAAATATTTTCTCTCATCCAGTAGCTCATCTTTTCATTTTGTCAGTGATTTACTTTGCTGTGCAAAAGCTTTTAAGTTAGAACAGGGGTCCAAAACAAATTACTGCTGTGATTTATGTCAAAGGGTGTTCTGCCTATGTTTTCCTCTAGGAGTTTTAGAGTATCTGGTCTTACATTTAGGTATTTAATCCATTTTGAGTTTATTTTTGTATATGGTGTTAGAGAATGTTCTAATTTCATTCTCTTACATGTAGCTGTCCAGCTTTCCCAGCGCCACTTATTGAGGAGACTGTCTTTTCTCCACGGTGTGTTCTTGCCTCCTTTGTGGTAGATTAATTGACCATAATGCCATTTTTCACAGAATTAGAACAAATAATTTTAAAGTTTGTATGGAAACACAAAATACCCCAAATCCCAAAACAGTCTTGAAAAAGAACAGAGCTGGAGGAGTCACACTCCCTGACTTCAGACTACACTACAAAGTTACAGTGCTCAAAATAGTATGGTACTGGCACAAAAACAGACACATAGATCATTGGAACAGGTGAGAGAGCCCAGAAATAAACCTAGGTACTTATGGTAGAAGTACCATATGACCCAGCAATTCCACTCCTCGGTGTATAGCTGAAACAAAACAAAAACACTAATTTGAAAGATACATGTACTCCTACATTCATAGCAGCATTGTTTACAATTGCCAAGATGTGGAAGAAACCTAAGTGTCCATTAACAGATGAATGGATAAAGAAGTTGTGGTATATATATACAATGGAACACTACTCAGCAATAAAGAAGACAATGTGTATATCTATTTGGTGAAATGTCCATTAACATCTGTTGTGACTTGTGTTCCCCCTAAAGATATTTTGAAGTCCTAACCCCTAGTACCTGTGAATGTGACCTTAATGGGAAATAGGATTTTTGCTGATGCAATCAAGTTAAAATGAACTCATAGTAGATGAGGATAGGACCTCAATCCAATACAACCAGTACCTTCATAAGAAAAGGAGAAACACACAGGAAAGAAGAATACTACGTGATGACAGAAACAGAGAATGAAGTGATGCAGCTGTAAATGGAGGAACATGAAGGAGTGTCAGCAAACACCAGAAGCTAGGAGGAGGCAAAGGAGGATTCTACTCAGTTTCAGTGGGAGCATGGTGCTACTTGATTTGGGGATTATAGCCTCTAGAATAGTGAGACAATACATTTCTGTTGTTTAAGGCACCTAATTTGTGGTACTTTGTTACCACAGCCCTAGGACACTGATACAACATTGTTTCCAATTTTTAATTGGCTTATTTACATTCTTATTCTGAATTATATGGGTTCTTTCCATGGTCTGGATATGAGTGCATATCAGATATATAATTTGTAAATATTTTCTTCTAGTCTGTGGCTTGTTATTTTTTTTTCCTTTATTTTTACATAATAGTTTTGGGCTCACAGCAAAATTGAGAAGAATATACACAAATTTCCCATATACCCTCTGCCTTCACACATGCATAGCCTCTCCCATTATAAACATCACCCCCCAGAGTGGTACATTTATTACAATTGATGAACCTACATTAACACATTATTATCACCCAAATTTCAGAGTTTATATTTGGATCCACTGTAGGTGTTGTACGTGCTATGGGTTGGGACAAATGCATAAAAACATATAAACATTATGATAGTATTATAGAGTATTTTCACTGCCTTAAAAATTTCCTGTGCTCTGTCTGTTCATCCCTCTCCCCACCTCATCTTTTCATTTCATAATGTCTTTTGAAGTACACACATGTTTTATTTGGTGAGATCCAATTTAACAATTGTTTTTACTTTTATGGCTCCTGCTTTTGGTGTCATATTTTAAAACTCTTTGCATAATCCAAGGTCATAAAGATTTTCTCCTATATTTTCTTCTATAAGTATTATAGTTTTAGCTTGTAAATTTAGTTCTATGGTCAATTTTTATGTATGGAATGAAGCTGGGGACTAAACTAATCCCTTTATATGAGATTCATATTGTTCCAGAATCATTTATTGAAAATCCTCCCATGGAATTCCTTTGACATCTTTGTTGAAAATTAGTTAACCATAAATGTAAGACTTTGTTTCTGGATGTTAATTCTGTTCTATTGATCTGTATGCCAATCTCTATAGCAGTTACCTCACTGTCTTGATTTCAGTACCTTTACAGTAAGTTTTGAGATCAAGCAGTCTAAGTTTTTCATTCTGTTCTTCTTTTCAAAATTGCTATGTCTATTCAGGATCCTTCTCATTCCCATGTGAATTTTAGGATCAGCTTATTAAAAAAAAAAAAAACTTACTGGTATTTTAATAGGGATTCAATTCAATCTATAGCAAAATTCTGAAAAAAACTGTTGGCATAACAATCTAGTCTTTCAATCCATAAACATGGAATATCTCTATTTAGAGCTTAATTTCTCTCAGCAATGTTTTATAAAGTTTAGTGCAAAGGTCTTGCATTTTTGTCAGTTTTACTCTTACGTATTTTATTCTTTCTGATGCTATTATGAATGGAATTAAAAAAATTATTTAAAGATTGTTTATTGGTATTATATGGAATACTATTAATTTTTTAATGTATTGATCTTATATATTGAGACATTGCTGAAATTATCAATTAGTTCTAGCAGGAGTTTTGTGATACTTTAGAATTTTTCACATTCAGGATCATATCATCTAGGAATAAAGTTTTAGTTCCTTCTTTCCAAACTGTATGTATTTTATTTCTTTTTCTTGTCAGATTTCACTGTCTAGAAAGAACCTTCAGTACAGTGTTGAACAGAAGTGTCAGGATCAGACACATTTGTTTTGTTCTTGATCTTAGGGAAGAAACATTTAGTCTTTCACTATGAAGTCTGATGTTTACTGTAAGTTTTCCAAGTGCTGCTATCAATCTGAGAAAGTTTTCTTCAGTTCCTAGCTAATTGAGAGTTGTTATTATTATTATTTTGTAATCAGGAATAAGTGTTGGATTTTTCAAATGATTCTTACATGTTTGCTGAAAAGATTGTCATTTTTTCCCCTTATTTTGCGAATATGGTATATTACATTAAGTGATTTTTCAATTTTAAACCAATATTGAATTTCTGATATAAATTCCATTTGGTCATGCTGTATAGTACTTTTTATATGTTGTAAAATTCTGTCTGCTAACATTAAAGATTTTTGCATCTATGTTCCTGAGGGTTGTTGGTCTGTAGTTTAATTTTCTTGTGATGTCTTGGTCTAGCTTTGGTATCATCATTGGTCTCATAGAATGAGTTGTGAAATATTTGCTCTATTTCTATTTTCTGAAAGCTTTTAAAACAGACATTATTTCTTCTTTTAACACTTCATAGGAATATCCAGTTAAGTCATCTCAAATTAGCCTTTGTGAGAAAAATCTTAATTACTAATTCAATTGTATCACTTATTATAACTCTACTCAGATTTTTCTATTTCGTCTCTTGTCAGTTTTTGTAATTTGTATCTTTCAAAAAAGTCATTGATTTGACTGTATTGTATGAGAAATAAATATGATTTCAAAACAAGTCTGGGAATTAGGACACAAGGGTCAGGTCTAACTTTTCCTCTGAAATTGTTTGTAAAACATTTCATATCTCTGGGCAGCTAAACCTCTCATTTTGCCTTAGAAGGAAGAGGCTAGATAACCTTTAAGGAACCAACAATAAAGTGATGCTTTTACATTATGAACAGAAGAATGTCCAGTTGAACAATAACAGATTTAGTTATTTGCTCCTGGATGTTTTATTTTGGAAGTTCTTATATTGTTTACATGAGTTATTTTTCACAGATGTTTTATTTTTGTTCTTTTTGTTGGTAGTGTATAATCAAGCTTTGAAAATATTTATTATGATATGTTTCCTTGCCCTATTGTTCCCAGGGCAGGTGGCTTGGATAACTAGGAAAACTCATTTAAAGAACAAATATAAAATTTCATGATATTTTAACCTTTTTTGGCAAGTCTGTGATTGGGAAAAAAGCAATTTGGCAGTCTTAGAACCTTATTTTCTCACCACGAATTCCACAAGTTTCATCATTTGTAAAAATAATAAATATCTTAGGAACTGTGGAACCATTACCAATGTTTTCTATAAAATAAAACATATTAAATTTATTTAACTCCATTTATTCTAGATTCTCATGTAATAAGATAGTAGTCCTTTATGGTATATAGCCTAAAATACTGAAGCTTTCAAATATTTTTCTCCACAACACATAATAAGGAATTTACTTTATATCACAACTTAGAATGTACACACACACACACACACACACACACACCCCTCTTTCCCACACAGTCTTAGACATGTAAATATTCCCCCAACATTTCTTGGACAATGTGCAAGTGCACTTCACAATGCTATAATGGCTATTCCATTTCATTGTATTAGGTTTCATCCTTTTGGGTGGAGGGGTTACCCATTAAATTGATTTTATCACCCAATAATGGGTGACAGCCCAAAATTTGAAAAATATTGCCAATATGTAATTGGCATTTAAATCATACACTTAGGTCACATTTTCAGAGGTGGTATGCTAAGTACTATTTGGAGAGTTGTTCAGAGGAAACTAGTGGGTAGGTCATTGGAGTGTGCCCTTTAATACACAGGGAGAACTGGGAGATAGCACACTTCCTTGACTAATTCTACGTGTCAACACCACCATCATTTAACATCCCTACCTTACCTGTACAGTGTCCCTAATACAACTTAGAAGGTAAAAAGGGCATATAGATAGATCATTTTCACAGTCAGTAAAAATGAAATTTAAACCAAAGCCCCATTTATTAAATGTATGATACAAGGTATATTAGTTTCCTAGGGCTGCCATAAAAAAAGTGCTTTACACTAAGGGGGCTTAAAACAACAGAAATGTATTGTTTATAGTTCTGGAGATTAGAAGTCCAAAATCAGGGTGTCAGCAGGGGCATGCTCCTTCTGAAGTCTGTAGGGAAATCATTCCTTGTCTCCTCTTAGCTTCTAGTGGTTTGCTGGCAATCTTTGTCATTCCCTGGCTTGCAGCTGCATAATTTCAATCTCTGCCTTTGTTGTCACATGGTATTCTTCCTGCCTGCCTTTATCTTCACATAGTTGTCATCTTCTAAGGACACCAGTTGTATTGGATTAGCAACCCACCTTCCTCCAGTATGACTCATCTTAATTAACTACATCTGTCAAGACTATTGTGAAGTCAGGTCACATTCTGAGATACTGGGATTAGGACTTCAACCTCTATTTTTTGGAGGGATACAATTCAACCCATAACACTGAGAAACATTTCTCCACACTCTGTTTTGTCTCAGATTTTACTTCTCAAGTGTCACAGTGTTATAAATTATAACTGTAGTGTCAGGAGATTTGGAGAGAGGGCAGTTGGAGGAATTAGGAAAAGGAAAAAAATCATATTGGTCATAAGTCAAGAAACTGCAAAAGAAAATGTATTTTAATTTGTGAGACCACCTGAAACTGCTGGGCTATTCCACTCAGAATCATTTCAAGAACCACTCTTGAAAGGCATGCTTTATTATGCTTTCAATTCCTAACTTTGGCACAGAATCTCCTGTTTTTCTGTCTCCCCTTCTTTGGCCATTAAATAGTGCTGAATTCCTACAGTCATCCATTCCAGTGTAGCAACTCTTTCACAGATCACTGTTGTTTTGTTATATTTGCAAGAATGCTGAGTTTTGGATTAAAAAAGAAAACTCCGTCAGCTGCATGGCTTTCCCCTGCTGAACTAGAGACCGGAAAATAAATGTTTGCACCTTTAATGACCTCCATTGTCCTGACTTCACAGAATCCCCAGTGGGCAGCTAATCCTTTGGAACAATACAGTACAGATGTTTCACAAGATAAGAAGGCTAATTCCAGACCAATAAGAGCCACTCCAAATGTCAGCACACTAAAATAAACTTAAAATATGGGGCAAACAGATGCAACCTCCACAGTCTGATCCCTTTGTCAGTGGGTCATTCTACCGTAATGGGCGATATTTCTGCTTTGTTTACGTCGATGGCAACTTTCTCCTTAGTAAGAACTAAGCTGCCCTAGGTGTTCTCTCATATTTGCTATGCTCACTACTGTCAGAAATTCCTCTCAAAGTAAACACTGCTTGGCATCTCTGGACTTTTACATTTACCTCTGCCTCTGAAATTACTGCCATGGTTTTATATCTGGATAATGAGTAGTTCAGTGGTGTTCAACAATTCAAAGAAGTTTTGATTAAGGCAGAGAAAATGTCCCCAGATCTCCACTATGAGAAAAAGAATTCCTCTGCTTAAATAAAAAATGTTGCAAAATCTTCTGGAATTATCCACATAAATGCTACAAGTTTCCTATATTTTTATGTTTATAGTAAAAATAACTCTAATGTGATTACTAAATATGAGGTAATAGAAGTGAAGTTGATAGGTAATAAAAGTGAAGTTGATATTAATAATAAATATAATACACTTATTTCTTACATGTATTTTATTTTACAATTTACTATTTCATCTATAGATTAATATTTTCCTGATTCTAAGAACACACAGACAAAGCAACAGTCTTGGGGAGAAAAGGGTAACCTCCTTTCCCTTAAAGATTACATTCAATGTACAGGTCAATGTGAGAATTTTTCTCGACTTACAAAACATTTTAAAATGTTAAGAATCATAAATATTGAGAAAATGCAGAACTCCTAAGTAATATATAAAAATGTCCATATTGTAGAAAACCAGAAAACATTTTGATAAAAGACTACTATTTAGATGCCTTAGGATTTAGATTATTTTAAACCAATTTTGAGTTATGATTAAAAATTGATAATTGGGAGATGTAAGACAGTAAAAATATTTTTAAGATTCATGAGAAGATCTTATTTCTTCTCTTTGTAAATCTAACTTGGCTTTAAACACTGTGACTAGCACCACCACCACCACTCCCACGTATAAGTAATGGAGAATCCTCCCCAAATTTTTCAAGTATTGGGGCCAATGGAGCTGTTGAAATAAAACAACTGGAAGCACCAAATTAAGGCAACAGATTATCAGGTCTATTGCATTGGAAAAGATTGTGCCCTATGACAAGTTTTCAGGTGAATTTCTGGGTTAAAATGAGAAAACAATATGATTTTGTATCCATTTGCGAGGAGGGTTGGTGGTTCCAGAATAATTACACTCTTTTTGTTCTTTCTTGCCCTTATCAGCACAATCTCTTGCCTCCTCAGCAATACCAACTTAAATAGTTTTGTTGATTTTTTAATCCTCGTTTGCTTTTCTTTTCAAATGTCCTGGTTTTCCTTTTATTTGTTGAAGTTTAAAATTTGGAGTGTGTTTGGTAAAAATAAATAAAAGATGTGTGTCTGTTTATTCTTTCATTTATTTATTTATTTAACTTAATTTTTAGATGTGTGCCTGCTTAGATTCTCATTCCTTAATTCTTTGGACAATAATTTGTATCTACCTAGGAGTTCAATGATTTCTGGAGCACTGTGATCAGCTACCGATCAGCCAAGAAGACTTTATCTGCGTAATGGAAATCATGTGAGGAAAACATAAAAGTGGATATAAATGTTTCTCTCTCTCTCTCCTGTGTGTTTATGTGTGTGTGTGTGTGTGTGTGTGTGTGTCTGTTTTTCTGATCTTCCTTCTTTTATTCTTTTTGTTGATCCATCATCCTCTTCTTCTGTTTCTTTCTTTTGGACTTCAGTAGTTTTGCTATGAAGCCCATTTTATAGTAAATTTAGAGTTGAAAGCAGATGAACAGAAAGTTAAAACTTTCTGGTAAGTCAACTCTATTATGTAATGTATTCACTGTTATACTATATCATCTTTTCCCCAAACGAATTCTCATTTTAAAAGAATGTTTTAATTTTGTTTCCTTGCTTATTTATTTGTTTTCAATCCATTACTTTAAAAAATGACAATATTAAGATATTATTGAACTTTGTGAATCTGAACCACGGTTTAGCTTTACCAGCAGAACTATGGCCTACTTATTAACATGATTGTTTTTTTGTTTGTCAGTTTGTTTGTTTTGTATTGTTTACTGCCTGTACCCAGGATTTGAGCAGTTAATAGACCTAAACATTTATCAGATGGTTGTCCAGTAAACATGCTTCTTAAAGAGGATAATCCATGTAGTATGTTTCTTCTAGGAGAGGCCAAAGCCTTCCTAACTCTAGCTTATGATCAATTTATGTTCTGACAGTTGAGAATAGAGTGGAATAATTTAACTCAACAGGCTTGATTTTTAGAATGTTCTTTTAACCAGCTCACACATTAAATGTAGATGTAGTCTTTGCACTTGAAAAGACCCTTATGGAACTTGAAGAATATTTTTGAAGTCTAACATTGGCTGCTGACTTAGCTGATTACAGTGCCCATAAAGACCTTCATTCCAATCTTTGAGAAAAAAATATGAATGAATGTCCAAAGTAAATTGATGCTAACTACAAGAGGACAGCCAAAAAGTCATAGAAGTTTGGGAGTTTGGGAAAGGAAGAAAACATTTTTATAAATTAGTAAACATTTGGTGATAAAGATGGGAAGAAAATTTGAAGTTTGGCAATTTTCCCTATAAAATGACAGATAGTTTAGCATTCTGCAAAGTATTTCTTAGAAGCAAAACCCAGAAGATCCATTAGATCTATGTCTTTACAGTGAAAATTTGTGATTTATCACATTATACAACACTAATTCTTGTATGTAACATTGTATGTAATATTAAATGTAATACAATATTAATAAGTGGATTGAATATTACTTTTAAATGAAATCAAATTTATGAGAGCCATACTGAGGCATTTTTGCTTTCCTATTTGATCAAATCCTTTCTTCCAAAAATGTGTCTTATTTAATCTCTTGTGAAAAAAGTTATCATGAATTTCTTGGACTATTTCATAATTTGGGGTTTCTCAGTGTTAATAAGAAAACTATTCATGAGACAAATATCTGAACATTTACAGGCTCATCCATCATAGTGAAGAAAGATTTAAATATTCTGGGAAATTTCTGCTTATAGCCATAGTGAGAGGGAAAACTTATTTAAAATAATAAGATTTTTCTGGTCATGTGCCATATTTCTTGATCCATTGTGTTTGGCACCAGGAAACAACTTGGCATGAACCGTTGAAAAATCCATCAGCAACTGTGTCAACTTTATCACTTCCTGAGCTCATGCTTGCAGGAAATGGATACAAAAACAATGATTTAAAAGGGGAAAGATTACTCTTTCCCATTTGAAAAATTTTAAAAATATACTTTTAACACTTTCTTGCTTTTTTCCTTTAGTAAATAAGTTGGAAGTTTGCCCTAATGATAAACAACAGATATATCATAATATATCAGATTAAGCTTCATCTATGGAATAAAATTAAGAATGCATTCCCTATTTTTTCACCTGGTTGTTGTGAGTGCTTTTGAAAAACCAGAACAAATCATATGAATTTAAGTGTGTAATGAAAGGGTAGGAAGAGAAGAATAATACAATGATGGCAGACTCAGAAATACTACCAATATTGCTACTTCCAAAGATAAATAGTGGTTTTATGTGTTGTATGGAGATGTAATAGTGATTAGAGAAGATGACCAAATGAAAAAAAAAAATTCATAGAGCAGAATGGTGTAATGGCACAAACAACTTTTCAATTAAATTTTAAAAGAAATGGAAATATATAAAATGTTTACTTATACTATATTTGGATTAGAAAACATAGTAAGTAAATAGGTATAAAATCCATAAGTATTGATGGCCTGATATTTTGATCTTTTAGCCATGGACTATAAAACAAACTCCTCCTTGGTCCCATTCCCTCAGCATCTAGCTTGGCTACAGGCACTCATGTGATTACTTATAATATTTGCAGCTGAGATTCTAATAAGTGATCATGCTAAATATGTATTCCCTAGAAAATAGTCTTGGCTGTTTTTATCAGAGTTTTATTGCTTTTACTACTCAAAATTTCTTCCAAAGAGCTCTACTTTCAAATCTGATTAACTATTACATAATAAATTAAATCCAAATATTCCTTGAATAAATTGGCTGTCAGAATGACTAAATATTTAGGCAGGCAGGCAGAGCCCAAAAATTGGAAACAAAAAAAAACTCAGTTAAGATTCTATGTTTTCCTTTTTATTAACATCTCTGAAATACGTAGTTATATCTTTATTTTACCTAAAATTTCTTTCACAGATATCGTATTTTAGGATATTGGAATTTCTAGTTTGTAATTAATAATACTGAATCCAGTAACAAAAATGACTCATCTATGTCACACATAGGGTAAGTAGTAGAACCTAAACTAGAAATCATATCTCTTGACTTAAGGGTGCTTTTCAGCATAGTGTCCACATGTATTTTAGACTATGGCCTGTGGAATCTAAAGTAGATTGATCTAAAACCTCAGTTGCCATTACGAGATAGGTGGTCCCACTGGGATGTGCTCCAAGCACCCTAACCACTCTGCAACCCAAGCAACTCCATTTGGATCTATTTTACTTGTTGGGTTTTTGGGCTTTTATTTGGAAAGGAGATTTGAAAATAAAACCTTAGCAATCTACCTTTACTTACAACAGATTAGTGTCATAGTTCCTTAAGCATGAAATTTAAATTTGACAAGGTAAAGTGTGAGAAAGATTTACTAATGAAAGATTAAAAACCTAAGCTATAGGTTTCTCAAATATACATCCAACTAGATTTTGTTGAATAATTCAGCTAAAGAGAGTTTTAAAGATTAAACAGCACATTTTTTTTGGTATATTATTAAGAGAGCTACCTGAGGACAAGGAGGTAAAAATAAATAATGAATTGGCCTTTTTTTCAGAAATTTTACAATGTTGATGTTCAAATTATTTTATTTGGAGTAAAAAACTATATAACAGAATACAGAAAATACCAGACATTACAGTGGCCTGTTATTCTTTGCCAGTCCAAATAAAAACAAAATACTGAAAGAGAATGCTTTCCAAATCTCCACTGAAAGTAAAACTGCTATAAAAATGTTTGTACTAAAATAAAGGAAATGAATGAATTTCTACTAAAATATAGGAAGTAAATGTAACTCATAAGTAATAGAAGAAATAGTGGGGGACATTTCAGTACATAATAAGAACATTTTAATCATCTCACACTTGACAGAATAGCTGTTATCAAAAAGTGAAAAAAAGACAAATTGGCAAGGATGTGAAGAAAAGGAAACCCTAGTACACCATTGGTGGGAATGTAAATTGGTGCAGCTGCTATGGAAAACAATATGAAGGATCCTCAAAAAACTAAAAATAGAACTACCATATGATCCAGCAGTTCCACTCCTGGGTATCTGAAGAAAAGGAAAACACTATTTGAAAAGATACATGAACTCCAATGTTCATAGCAGCATTTACAATAGCTAAGATATGGAAGCAACCTAAGTGTCCATCAACAATGGAATGGAATGTTACTCAGCCACAAAAGGAATGAAATTCTGCCATTTGCAACAACATGGATGGAACTAGAGAGTATTTTTGCTTAGTTAAATAAGTCAGACAGAGAAAGACAAATGAAAGAGTATATCAAAACAGAAACAGACTCACTGGTATAGAGAACAGATTTGTAGGTACCAGTGGGTAGAGGGAGGGGGTAGAGGAAAAAATGGGGGTGTGGGACTGAGAGGAACAAACTACTATATATAAAGTGGACAAACTACAGAGATGTACTGTATAGCACAGGGAAGTATAGCCATTGTGATCTTAAATGGAGTATAAGCTATAAAAATATTGAGTCACTATGTTGTACACCTGAAACTAATATGATGTTGTAAATCAACTATTATTCAATGAGAAAAAAGTTTTTAATATAAATCCAAAGTTAAACTAGGCTGCTTATGACAACAGTGAGTTTTCTGTCACTAGAGTACAAATGTCTGATAAATATTTTAGTCACACATTTAATATATACAGGTGATTCTCATTATTCTTGATAGTTATGTTCAGCCATGTCACTGTGAAACCTGAACTAGTAAAACTGAACCACAGGCTCCTAGGAGAAATCCCAGATTATGTTCCTGTGAGCCTCTGGTCACAATATTTTCCTCAGTGGATCAATATATAACCTGTTTTAAAGCATGTTTCTGTTTAAAGATGCTTTATTTAGTATCACTATTGATTCTTTAGAATTGAACTCACAGCCAACAGCACTATAAGTCATTCCTGAATGAAATATATCTAACACATGTATTTTCTTCATAAGGCACATCACAGCCTTCTCAAGGGAGATAAGTAACACCCAACAACACTGCAGCACTGTTCTTGGAGGATATTTTAAACAATGAAGTCACCTCTGAAAAAAACACAAAAATGAGAAAAATATGACACTAAGTAGACTGTGAAACGGACACACTTATGATGTGAGAGTTGAAACAAACTCAGATGGGAACATGCATGGCAGGATAATCAAATGTTTTGCCACTCTCTGAACATCCACAAAAGACTGAGAAAAGAGAGTGAATATTGATTTGGAGGGTTACAAAGAAATTTTAGTGAAGAGGTAAATTCACAAGTAGGGAATCCATGAATAATGAGGTTTACTTATTGAGATATCATCATATTTCCAAATGAAATACATTTTTCTAGCATTTATTTTACTGGAGTTCTCAGCAACTATACCTGTTCAATCACTCCTCCCTTTTTGAAACTTTCTCTTCCTTTTATTACCAGGACAGCACACTCTCCTTCCAGATGTTTATCTTCACCCTCCTTCATCCCTTTCTCAGTGTTCTTTGTGGGTTCCATCTCCTCTACCATAGTTTTAAATATTGAAATTCGTTCAGGAACAATCTCCAAACCTCTTATCCTTTCACTCTGTAATCCCCCTACACAAATTTTCTGTACTCATAAGACTAACAAAACTTTATCTGCAGTTCAAATCCTTCCTCTGGACTTCAGACATATTATATACAAAGGACTACTAGACAGTTCTATGCTAGTGTCTCAAAGGTACCTAGAAATCAATGTGCATAAAATTGAATTTATGATATTTCTCCACAAAATTTGAACCTACAATTTGAAGAGTTTATGAGAGAAAGACACTTTTATATCGTGGGTCCTGGGGAATATTGGAAATGATTTTAGGTAACACACAGTGGTAAGGGCAATTTTCTTCTCAATATTAAACAACTGGGTTCTTTGGCAAAGGAGAATGTAGACAGGAAACATCACAGACCAACCATATATAAGGCCTCCCATTCCCAGGATCAGGGGCCATCATTTGCCAAGCTATATCATCACCATCCTTGGTAGCACAGTATTCTGAGCCCAGGATTCAGGGCAAGATGATAAACGTGTCAGATAATCTCATTAGGTTTCTTCCTAGTAACCAGATTAAAAATTTCATTGGCAGTTACGATATAGCAACAAGAATCTATAAATCTTACTCACATTTCCCCAAACTTTTGGTGAATATTTTTACGTTGAATTAAGCTAAATTTTATAAGGAGATATATTTCTGATTACATATTTATATCTTCCAAATCTATGCAAAGGTTATGTATTACTTTTTTACTGATAAAATAACTAACATCATCCATAATTATAATAAACAGACAACAATTTTTTATCCACCTACTGTAATTCAGTCTATTTATTTTATTGAAAATTCAGCCTCTGATTGCACAGATCAAGATAAGTATTTATGGAGGGTGAGTAATGATGCTAGTAAGGTTTCAAAAGTCAGCACTTGCTTATTAGAGGAAAGGTTATTCAGTATTCTGGTTAATATAAATTTTGAAATTTCATATTGCAGATCTGAGAATCTTGATGGTACTTAATAAAGAGTTTTGAATGAGTTGATGAGGCAGATGATGAACGGAGGAGGAAAAACACAATTTTTCATTACCTTTTCAGGTGGGTAAACTTTCCTCCCACTGACACAGAATAAACTTTTCAACACGGTCATTGTTACTTGTCCATGTTGAAAGATACTTTTGAAGATACTTTTTTCTCTCCATATGTTAACTCAGCCAGTAAAGACGCTCTGCCCATCCTGTTTCACAAAAGAAGTGTATGGCAGAACCTAAGAAACACTTGTGAAGGCTGCAGCCCAGAAACACAGGCCTACTAATTACATTACTGGAACTTCATTATAAAAGTATAAAATGTTTTCACTCCCCTGCACCTTACCACCACACCCAAAGGGGTCTAATATAATAACAGTGGGTTGCAGATGAAATACCTACAATTTTGAGGAGAGGTACTTAGAGACACCTTGAGAAAACAGAAACACTAGAGAACTTCAAAAACTCTGACACCTATACCTACTGCAAATATGAAAGACAGCCTAACTCCCAGTCAAATTAATATAACCACAGATTGAGGAAGCTCAGGGAACATGCAGCAGGATATATATGAAAAAACTACACCTAGGCAAATCATACTGAAACTACAGAAAAACAAATTCTTGAAAGAATTCATAAAGAAAACAGTACTTCTTACTTATAGAGGAACAATGTTAAGAATTGAAGTTGACTTCTTGTCAGAAACTATTTAAGCAATAAAAAAGTAGAGTGAAATATTTAAATTTTCAAAAGAAAAAACTCAACAACATAGAATACTATAACAAATGAAATTATACTTGAAAAGTTAAAGACAAATAAAGAATTTCTCAATTAAAAACAAATGGGAGAGAGAGCCTCATCCACCAGAGGGCAGACAGCAGAAGCAAGAAGAGCTACATTCCTGAAACCTGTGGGAAAAAACCCACATTCACAGAAAGGTAGACAAAATGAAAAGGCAGAGGGCTATGCACTAGGTGAAGGAAAATGATAAAGCCCCAGAATAAACAATTAAATGAAGTAGAGATAGACAACCTTCCAGAAAAAGAATTCAGAATAATGATAGTGAATATGATCCAGGACCTTGGAAAAAGAATAGAGGCAAAGATCGAGAAGATGCAAGAAATGATTAGCAAAGACCTAGGAGAATGAAAGAACAAACAAACAGAGAAGAACAATACAATAACTGAAAAGAAAACTACACTAGAAGGAATAAATGGCAGAATAACTGAGGCAGAAGAACAGATAAGTGACCTGGAAGACCGAATGGTGTAATTCACTGCCATGGAACAGAATAAAGAAAAAAGAATGAAAAGAAATGAAGACAGCCTAAGAAACCTCTGGGACACCATTAAACACAACAACATTCACATTATAGGGGTCCCAGAAGGAGAAGAAAGAGAGAAAGGACCCAAGAAAATATTTGAAGAGATTATAGTCAAAAAATTCCCTAACATGGGAAAGGAAATAGCCACCCAAGTCCAGGAAGTGCAGAGAGTCCCAGGCAAGGTAAACCCAAGAAGAAACACACCGAGATGCATAGTAATCAAATTACAAAAATTAAAGACAAAGAAAAATTATTAAAAGCAACAAGGGAAAACCGACAAATAACATACAAGGGAACTCCCATAAGGTTAACAGATGAATTCTCAACAGGAACTCTACAAGCCAGAAGGGAGTGGCATGATATATTTAAAGTGATGAAAGGGAAAAACCTACAACCTAGATTACTCTACGTGGCAAGCATCTCAATTAAGATTTGACAGAAAAATCAAAAGCTTTATAGACAAGCAAAAGCTAAGAGAATTCAGCACCACCAAACCAGCTCTAAAACAAATGATAAAGGAACTTCTCTAAGTGGGAAACACAAGAGAAGAAAAGGACCTACAAAAACAAACTCAAAACAATTAAGAAAATGGTAATAAGAACATACATATTGATAATCACCTTAAATGTGAATGGATTAAATGCTCCAACCAAAAGACACAGGCTCACTGAATGGATACAAAAACAAGACCCATACATGTGCTGTCTACAAGAGACCCACTTCAGACCTAGGGACACATACAGACTGAAAGTGAGGGCATGGAAAAAGATATTCCATGCAAATGGAAATAAAAAGAAAGCTGGAGTAGCAATCCTCATATCAGAATAAAATAGACTTTAAAATAAAGAATGCTATAAGAGACAAGGAAGGACACTACATAATGATCAAGAGATTAGTCCAAGAAGAAGATATAACAATTCTAAATATATATGCACCCAACATAGGAGCACTTCAATACATAAGGCAAATGCTAACAGCTATAAAGGAGGAAATCAATGGTAACACAATAGTAGTGAGGGACTTTAATACCTCACTTACACCAATGGACAGATCATCCAGGCAGAAAATTAATAAGGAAACACAAGCATTGAATGAAATAATAGACCAGATGGATTTAATTGATATTTATAGGACATTCTATCTGAAAACAGCAGATTACACTTTCATCTCAAGTTCACATGGAATATTCTCCAGGATAGATCACATCTTGGGTCACAAACTGAGCCTCAGAAAATTTAAGAAAGTTGAAATCATATCAAACATCTTTCCCAATCAAAACGCTATGAGATTAGAAATCAATTACAGGAACAAAAAAAATATAAAAATACAAACATATGGAGTCTAAACAATACATTACTAAATAACCAAGAGATCACTGAAGAAATCAAACAGGAAATAAAAAAAAAACCTAGAGACAAATGACAATGAAAACACGATGATCCAATACCTATGGGATGCAGGAAAAGCAGTTCTAAGAAGGAAGTTTATAGCAATACAATCCTACCCCAAGAAACAAGAAAAATCTCAAATAAACAATATAACCTTACATCTAAAGGAACTGAAGAAAGAAGAACAAATAAAACCCAAAGTTTGCAGAGGGAAATAAATCATAAAGATCAGAGAAGAAATAAATGAAATAGAAACAAAACAATAGTAAAGATCAATAAAACTAAAAGCTGGTTATTTGAGAAGATAAACAAAATTGATAAACCTTTAGCCAGACTCATCAAGAAAAAGAGGGAGTGGACTCAAATCAATAAAGTTAGAAATGAAAAAGGTGAAGTTAGACCAGACAGTGCAGAAATACAAAGCATCCTAAGAGACTACTACAAGCAACTCTATGCCAAGAAAATGGACAACCTGGAAGAAATGGACAAGTTCTCAGAAAGGTGTAACCTTCCAAGACTGAACCAGGAAGAAATAGGAAACATGAACAGACAAATCACAAGTAATGAAATTGAAACTGTGATTAAAAATCTTCAAACAAACAGAAGTCCAGGACCAGATAGCTTCACAGGTGAATTCTATCAAACATTTAGAGAAAAGCTAACACCCATCCTTCTCAAACTCTTCCAAAACTTTACAGAGGAAGGAACACTCCCAAACTCATTCTATGAGGCCACCATCACCGTGATACCAAACCAGACAAAGATATTACAAAAAAAGAAAATTACAGACCAATATCATTGATGAATATAGATACAAAAATCCTCAACAAAATACTAGTAAACAGAATCTAACAACACATTAAAAGGATCATATACCATGATCAAGTGGGCTTTGTCTCAGAGATGCAAAAATTCTTCAGTATATGGAAATCAATCAATGTGATGCACCATATTAACAAATTGAAAAATAAAAACCATATGATCATCTCAATTGATGCAGAAAAAGCTTTTGCCAAAATTCAACACCCGTTTATGATAAAAATTCTCCAGATAGTGGGCATAGAGGGAACCTAACTCAACACCATAAAGGACATATACAACAAACCCACAGCAAACATCATTCTCAATGGTGAAAAACTGAAAGCATTTCCTCTAAGATCAGGAATAAGACAAGGATGTCCACTCTCACCACTATTATTCAACATAGTTTTGGAAGTCCTAGCCACAGCAATCAGAGAAGAAAAAGAAATAAAAAAGGAATACGAATTGGAAAAGAAAAAGTAAAACTGTCACTGTTTGCAAATGACATGATATTATACATAGGTAATCCTAAAAATGCCACCAGAAAACTTCTAGAGCTAATCAATGAATGTGGTAAAGCTGCAGGATACAAAATTAATTCACAGAAATCTCCTGCATTCCTATACACTAACAACAGAAGATCAGAAAGGGAAATTAAGGAAACAATCCCATTCACCATTGCAACAAAAAGAATAAAATACCTAGGAATAAACCTACCTAAGGAGGTGAACGACCTGTACTCAGAAAACTATAAGACACTGATGAAAGAAATCAAAGATGATACAAACAGATGGAGAGATATACCATGTTCTTGGATTGGAAGAATCAATATTATGAAAATGACTATACTACCCAAAACAATCTGTATCAAATTACCAATGACATCTTTTACATAACTAGAACACAAAAATTTTAAAATTAGTATGGAGACACAAAATACACCAAATAGCCAAAACAATCTTGAGGGAAAAAACAGAACAGAGGAATCAGACTTCCTGACTTCAGACTATACTACAAAGCTACAGTAATCAAGACAATATGGCATGGGCACAAAAACCGAAATATAGAGCAATGGAACAGGATAGAAAGCCCAGAGATAAACCTATGCACCTATAGTCAACTAATCTATGACAAAGGAGGCAAGGATATACAATAGAGAAAAGAAAGTCTCTTCAATAGGTGGTCCTGGGAAAACTGGACAGCCACATGTAAAAGAATGAAATTAGAACACTTCCTAACACCATACACAAAAATAAACTCCAAATGGATTAAAGACCTAAATATAAGACCACACACTGTAAAACTCTTAGAGGAAAACCTAGGAAGAACACCTTTTGACATAAATCACAGCAAGATCTTTTTTTGACCCTCCTTCTAGAGTAATGGAAATAAAAAAAAAAAACAAATAAAGAGGACCTAATGAAACTTAAAAACTTTTGCACAGCAAAGGAAACTATAAACAAGACGAAAAGCAACCCTAAGAATGGGAGAAAATATTTGCAAACGAATCAACGGACAAATGATTATTCTCCAAAATATATAAACAGCTCATGCAGCTCAATATTAAAAAAAACAAACAACCGAATAAAAAAATGAACAGAAGACCTAAATAGACATTTCTTCAAAGAAGACATACAGATGGCCAAGAAGCACATGAAAAGCTGCCCAACATCACTAATTATTAGAAAAATGCAAATCAAAACTACAATGAAATATCACCTCACACAAGTTAGAATGGGCATCATCAGATAATCTACAAACAACAAATGCTGGAGAGGGTGTGGAGAAAAGGGAATCCTCTTGCACTGTTGGTGGGAATGTAAATTGATACAGCCACTATGGATAACAGCAAAAACTTAAAATTTAGTTTTTTGGTTCCTTAAAAAACTAAAACTAGAATTACCATATGAGCCAGAAATCCAACTACTGGACATATACACAGTGAAAACCATAATTCAAAAAGACACATGCACCCCAATGTTCATTGCAGCACTATTTACAATAGCCAGGTCACAGAATCAACCTAAATGCCCATTGATGGACGAATGCATAAAGAAGATGTGGTACATATATATAGTGGACTATTAGCCATAAAAAGGAATGAAATTGGGTCTTTTTAGAGATGTGGATGGATCTAGAGACTGTCATACAGAGTGAAGTAAGTCAGAAAGAGAAAAACAAGTATTGTATGTTAATGCATAAATATGGAATATAGAAAAATGGTACAGATGAACCAGTTTGCAAGGCAGAAATAGAGACGCAGATGTAGAGAACCAACGTATGGACACCAAGGGGGGAAAGCAGGGGTGGTGGTGGTGGGGGTGGTGGGATGAATTGGGAGATTGAGATTGACATGTATAAACTAATATGTATAAAATAGATAACTAAGAAGAACCTCTGTCTAAAAAATAAAACAAAATTTAAAAATACATGGGAATTCATAGCCAGCTGAGTTGCACTACAAAAATGTTTAGTAGAGCTTATTCTGGGATAAAGGAATTACATATGTTAGAAACTCAGATCTACATAAAGAAAGAAGAGTGTTGGAGAATAAATAAATAATGACAAAATAAAATCTTTATTTTCTAATTAATTGATCCAAAAGGTTACTATTTAGTTAAAGTAATGATAAGATAAATGAATGACAGAAACGTTATAAATGACAGGAGGGAAAAATTGGGACTACTCTGTTATAAATTACCTGCACTACACGTGGAAGAGTATAGCGTTTGTAAAAAATTAATATACAGAAACCTTAATTAAATAGAATTGGGAGATCAGTAGGGGGAGCTCTCATGCCCTGCAACATTAGCAGAGTACAATAGGAAGAAACAAGACTCTTTACTGACAACAACTGAGCCAATGAATAGCTGTGGACTCTTTACTATAGCCCTCCCATGTTCCTTTCCATCTCTATAAAAGCGCTCTCTTTCTTTGCCGTTGCAGGACTTGCATGGGGCTTGCCATGGTTGAAGACCGTGAATTGCAATTCTCTGCTGATCCCAAATAAACCCATCTTTGTTGGAGAAATATCTGAAAGTCTGGTTAGGGTTGGTTTGCTTGCTTAGAGAGCCAGTTTGCCAGAACATCACCTCAAGGAAGGTTTGCATCCAGTGAAAAACCCAACTCTAATAACTTTATTCTATCTTCACTACTCCCACTTCGGTTCAAGACATGTGTACCTCTTGCCTAGACTCTAGTAAGAGCTTCTTATAAGTTCTGCTTTCTTTCTCTCTTGCTTCCCTGCAATTCAATGGCCAAACAACAGCCAATAATATTGTTAAGCTCAATCAGAACATGCAACTCCCTGGTTCACTATTATCCAATAGCTTGTCATTTAGAATCAAATATAAATAGCTTGTAAATTCTAAAAGTGATACGTGCTTACCTCTCTGGGATCATCTACCATCACACTTCCATTCTATCAGTCCCACTGATTTTCTTTCTGTTCTTCAAATGTCCCAAGATATTCCAGTTTGGGGATAGTGAGCCTGCTGTTCATGTCATCTGAAAGACTCTTTACATAGCTGGCTTCTTTCTGTTACTGGATCATAGTTCAAATGTTCTCACCTTTGTAAAGGATTTCTTAACCACACAATCTAAAACAATGTCTCCCCCTCTTTCTCTGTCTCCATTACCTGACATTTTTTTCCAGTATTTCTCTACTCATAGATTAGCATTGTAGTTGTTTTTACCATTACTTTCATGCTTGTTTTTTGTCCCACCCACACAAAGCACTCCCCACTGGAATGTCAAATCCCTATCTGAAATGATCCTGATTCTTGTATCCTTATTGCTTAGAATAATGCCCAGAATATAGCAGGTAATTAATAAATATATTTTTCAATGAATGTGAGTAAATTGGTGGGTGAGACAGGTGGTAGGCCTCGGACCCAACTTCTAGTTTTATGAACTGCTGAGAATTCTTTGTATCAGCTGAGAGTTCAGCTCAGTTCAAACTGAGAGCACCCAGTTCAAACAGAAGTTTCTCTTGGTGAGTACTTAAGCTTTATACCAACATATAACTACACAAGTAATGTATGTGAAACACTGCTAGTTCCTTAGATGAAAGACACAAATTATGGAAGTCAAAATGTATTTAATCAGGAATGAAAAACATAAAATTAGAAAATGGGCTTGCTATAGTTATAAAATTCTGAAGTGAAAGAATTAAAACAAACCAAAGGCCTTTTCTTATCACTTCTAATTATCCAGATGTTCTTTATCAGAAAAACAGTGCTTATAACACAAAGGGTTTATTATTTCCTAGTGATGGTGAATTGATCCCCTCTTAAGTTGTTGATAGAAACATATAATTATTTTGAATAAGCATGTGGCTAATAAGTTCTCAAATCTTTATAAATTCATATTACCTTTACTTTAGCAAACACTTTTCTGAAACTTCTCTAAGAAATGATCAAATATATGAGGCTAAGATGGAGTGAAAAGTTTATGCATGGATGTATTTCTAACAGCATTACTTATAGAAAAAAATGGAAAAAAAATGAAAATGAAGGCCAAGCACCTTATGTTTCATAAATATGGCAGAATATTAGACTGGTCTAATTCTATACAAATTAAAACACATTGTTAAATTTTATAAAATAATGATAAAAGTAATTATATGAAGAAGAATGAAAGGTATACAGATAATTATATTCTTTTTGTCTCTTTTCTAATTCATTTAACTTGGCGGGTACTCTTCTAAGTTGAAATTATATATTTATATATATTTTTTTTTTCTTTTTTTTTTTTTCGGTACACGGGCCTCTCACTGTTGTGGGCTCTCCCGTTGCGGAGCACAGGCTCCGGACGCGCAGGCTCAGCGGCCATGGCTCACAGGCCCAGCCGCTCTGCAGCATGTGGGATCTTCCCGGACCGGGGCACGAACCCAGTACCCTGCATCGGCAGGCAGACTCTCAACCGCTGTGCCACCAGGGAAACCCTGAAGTATATTTTTATAATAAAATCTTAGTTGTTTTTTGGTGTTTTTGCAAATATTTTCTTTCTGTGGTTTATATAATCTAAGAGTTAATAGTAATTTTAGTAGAAAATTATTATTGAATACATAGACATGCATAATTTAGTTAAACCTTTAGTTAGTAGACAGTTTTGTGCAGGACAATATTATGTTCCTGAAATAAAAATGTAGTTTTTGGTTGGTTTTTGTTTTGATTTTTTTACCTTCCCACAAACAGCTGTGTGATCTTGATGTAATCCTGGTACCTTCACTATATACACTTGCTTGGGAGGTAACTTTAAGATTTCACAAAATAGTAGCTGATGTTTCCAAATATAAATGTGAAATATTTAAACAGGTCTGCCTCTGAGATTTTAGTTAGAATTTCCTTTAAGCAAAGAGGCAAAGAATTGAGAGAAGGGAATACTTTGGGGAATGTTATGATTCACCAGGACTCCATTTTAGCCATGAGAAATAAATATCCTCATTTTTCTCTTCCTTACCATGAAATATTTACTTTTACTTTTCAGTATTCTATCACTGCCATTCCTTGTGTTTTACAATCACAGACTGATATATAATACAATGCTATATAATTGTATACTGTTGCAAAGTGTGGGCTTTAAATTTTAAAAAGTCTGAGTAAAATTTGATTTCATTTATGACTAGTTATGCAGCCTTAGACAAAATATTCACATTTGCTATGTCATAGTTTACTCATTTCAGAATCCAGAGATGATTTCCATTGGGAAAGATTTACTGTGAGGAAGAAATAAAGAATTATTCCTAAAGTGCCTGGCATGTAGAAAGTATTCAGAATGTCAGTTGCCCCTTCCCCAACTATGTATAACTATGTACAAACTATATTATATTCTCATACAGCCAGTGACCACATCATATAGAGTAACAGAGAGAACAATTATTTGTATTCCTTGCAGCATCTAGCACTCTGCCTTGAGCATCATATGTACTGTCTCCATAAATACTTGTGGATGGATATACTGACTACAAGATGACTTTTATGGTAAAAAAAGGACTACATAAATTGAAAACATTTCATTTGCCTTTTTCCTTTTCTGAATGTCATTTTTTTACAAAGCTTATACTAATTAAAATTCAATTAATCAACTCATTCCATCTAGCAGATTGGTTGATATATTCTTCTGTTTAATCAGGCTAATTAAATGAAGGACATACTTGATATTGCTGGTCTATTCAGTGCAAATATCTTTACAAAAAGTGCACATAAATAATTATTCTGTACATTTTTTAAGGCATAGAAACTATAAAGACGTTGGCTTTAAGTAAGGCCACCATCATCTTACTCCTTGTCAAGATTGTACAAATACACACCAGGGACATTATTTCTTTGAGAACTGGTGTCATTTCTAAAAAGTATGAATTTAAATGTGTCTCACATCACCAGGAGATTTTTACCCCCATAGTAGTTCTGCAAAGGGTCTCAATCACATTAATATGAGGAATAATATCTACATGTCATTATTTAGATGCAAATTTCTCTCTGTGATAGCAGCTCATTGAGGTGATTGAGGTCATCACCTTCAGCCCACTGTGAATAAATAGCATTTGGTAAAGAAATGACTTTTGCAATAAGGCTGGTCTGTTCCTGAAGTCATTTGTTGACTGTTCTCAACACACATTGTCTCTGCAATGCAATGTGTACACAGACTTTGGCTCTAGTTGAAATTCTGGCTCATTGGCTGCCATGATTGTGACAGCAATTTATCACAGAGGTAGAACCATGTGTAGGTTATCTTTTTTCCAAATGGAAAAGAATGCTATTAAAATCAACCTGAACAACACTTCCCACTCATTCTCTGCCCCCTGCACAATATTCTTAAGATCTAATCAAGTGAACTACTAAATGGCTTTGAAGGAAAGTGAAAGGGAATGAAAAGCAGTTACTGTAACCATGACTGATGTGAATTTTATATTTATTTTGGCTTTTAACCTAATGGTGTTGCTGAATCTGAATTCAATTATGTTTTCGTTTTATTGCTAATGATCCTCTATAAATTACTATATATCAGTCCGCAGATTAAATGCATGGTGGTCATGACTTTACACTCTTTATTAAGATCTTTTCTTGTTCAAGCTTTCTTCTGGATTTAAGCACATAAAAATCCCACACACTAACATTATAACAGTTATTTTTAAATCAAAATTGAATTTTATAATTTTTCAGCAATTCAACAAACATTTGTTGAACACCAACTACATGCAAAACACTGAGTTGAATATTCTGGGAGAAGTAGTTTGAGTAAGTCAAGATTACTTGTCTCAAAGAATCCATACTCCAGTTAATGTTACAGTAATTTTAATTAATTCCTACTGTGACTAAAATGTTTCTACTATCTTAATGATAACCGGAAAAATCATATTTATTGAGCACTTCATTTGTGTCAAGTACTTATTTGTGAAGATAGGATGGTATGACACAGGGTGCATGGGTGTTGGAACTAAGTATTTTAATTTAAATCTATGGCGTTCAATACCATAGGGACCTAGAGTAAGTAAATTAGCCTTCCAGGGCTTCATCTGCAAAAAAATTATGATGACAAAAAAATGGCATTTATTGTTTTTCTAAGGACTAGATATAATGTATGTAAAGCAACTAAAATAAAATAATACATAATATAAATGGTTGTTATTTTCATATAATTATACATATGCTCAGTGTCATTTAATCCTCAATGAAAAAAGAAAGACTCATATATGAATATTATCCTCATTAAACAGACAAGGAAATTAAGGCAAAATGAATTTAAATTAAAAATAAATTTATCTGCCTAATTTATCAAGATAATAAGAAGGGGAAACTTGTTCTCAATTTACATCGCTCTCATTTTAAACCCAATTCTCTGTTACAACATGTTGGTTTCAAAGTAATGCAAGCTGGAAGTAATTTGCCTGGGTAACAATCAATCCAAGATTGTCAAGGCTTAGCAAGTACAGCAGAGGAGACCATAGCCCACATCAAAGCACTACCAAAGACCATGGAAGTAAATCAACAAGACCTGAGGAGTTGTTGAGGGCAAGAATGAAGGAATTGGTCCACGTGATGAGATGGATCACAGTGGAAAATTTTTAAGAAGATGTTGGTGTCAGTTGTGCCTGTAGTAATAGTTCTGAATTAATACAAGGAATGCTGGAAGAGAATCCAGCTTCAAATGAAAGTGTAGTAGATGTATATTTGTGTTTGTGATTGGGAGTTTGGTGGATAAAGATAGATGTTCTTGTTGGTCATAGTCTTAGAGGAAAATAAGTGAAAACCAGAAGTGTAGGCAGAAACAGTCTTCAGCAGCACTTTAAAAATACGCAGATGACTTTAAGGACAAAGCAGTTAAATGAATATATAAAGGAACCTGGCTTAAGACAATGAGTGGAAAGGTTATGCCCCATCTATACTCATTCAGATTTTAAAATTTAGAGGAGAAACCTTGAATAAAGCACAGGGCCATTAAAATTATATCAGCATGCCAGTTTCTGCCTGCTGGATCACAGTATGTGAACTTGGTTCCATGGTAAATGTCTAAATAGAAAGGTGTAACAAGAAATTCACACAGCCTTAGATCTCAGAAAGCACAGACAGGAAACAGCAGACTACTTCCAATAAATTGGGTATTCCCAAAGTATAAGTTTTATTCTTAATGGCTAAGAACCTGGTGCAGAGGGTAAGGTATATGTGTTTGTGTGTGTGTATTTATGAGGGGCTGAGGAGTTAAACCTGAAGTACTCTGATTCCTACCACCTGGTACTGAGTCAAGCAAGGGAAGACCAGACAAACATAGAGATAAGAATTGGAATGATGATTCATATAGATCTCCCCTATTGACATACGCCATTAATTACTATATTGAAAAATATATTATGTACATTTTATATATTTAGTATATATGTTATATGTGTATGTGTGTTTGCATATATATATGTGTGTTTATACCTGTATATATATGCATGTGTACATATACATTTTACCAAATGAAATGAAAACTGGAGGGGTTGCTAAATGGAGAATGAAGGTAGTATTGAATCAACAAATAAAAAGTAGAGAATGGACTTGAGGCTATGGGGAGGGGGAAGGGTAAACAGTGGCAAAGCGATAAAGAGGCATGGACATATATACACTACCAAACGTAAGGTAGATAGCTAGTGGGAAGCAGCCGCATAGCACAGGGAGATCAGCTCGGTGCTTTGTGACTGCCTGGAGGGGTGGGATAGGGAGGGTGGGAGGGAGGGAGACGCAAGCGGGAAGAGATATGGGAACATATGTATATATATAACTGATTCATTTTGTTGTGAAGCTGAAACTAGCATACCATTGTAAAGCAATTATACTCCAATAAAGATGTTTAAAAAAAAAAAAGTAAGCAATGAGATGAATTACAGAACCCATATACGAAAAAATATTGACTTGTTATTTTAGAAATCATCCTACAAAATTCACTGTGTATATACAATGTCCTATAATATATGGATGATGCCAACTTTAAAATATATTAAATTATCCTTAAAAGATATACATTATAGGATAAGTTCATTAATTGGGTACATGAATACATTGTTCAACCTAGTATTTTATATAAACATTTAGGCCTAAACACTTCTCTGGGTCTTCCTGTTTCTTGGGAGGTCTCCTGTGCAAATATAAATAAAAGTCATTTTCTTTCTCTTGATAGTCTGTCTCATATCAATCCCAGCCAGAGAGCCTATTTGAATGGAGGAAAATTTTACCTCCCCTGGAGTACAGAACAGAAAATCCTGAAACATATTATCATACTGAGTGAAGTAAGTCAGACAGAGAAAGGCAAGTGTCATATGATATTGCTTATATGTGGAATCTAAAAAAAAAAGGTACAAATGAACTTATCTACAAAACAGAAATAGAATCACAGATGTAGAAAACAAACTTATGGTTACTAGGGGGTAAGGTGGGGGAGGGATAAATTGGGAGATTGGGATTGACACATACACACTATTATATATAAAATAGGTAACTAATAAGGAAGTGCTGTATAGCACAGGGAACTCTACTCAACATGTTGTAATGACTTATATGGGAAAATAATCTAAAAAAGATTGGATATATGTATAACTGATTCACTTTGCTGTACACCTGAAACTAACACAACATTGTAAATCAATTATACTCTAATAAAAATTAAAAAAAAGAAAGTCCTGAAATAGATTAAAGGATTTATGACAATACAAAATATTGTAAAGATGGGACCTCAAATTAGTGGGGTAAAAGGTTTTAAAAATAACAATAAACAGTGTTGCAACAAAAAGGTTGACTTGGAAAATGATAAAATTGAGTTCAAATTTCACACATTATACCAGGATAAATTCCAACTGTAACAGATATCTAAAGTTAACAAACAAAGCAAAGCAAAATGAAAGAAATGCTGGAAGAAAACATGAGCGCATTCTTCTATCACCTAGGAGTGAGGAATTCCTTACTTGGGACTCAAAACAAACAGACAACTGAAAATTTTGATATGTTTTTACTATGCAAAGATAATAAAAACATTACTTTTGCATTGGTAAAATTTATCGTAAGCAAAGTGAAAAAATCAACTGCACTCAAAAAATTTCATTATTCAAGGTATTATCTTGTAGAAAAAAACACATAGAGAAAAATTTAGATTCAGAGAGCTATTGCTTTTTTGTCTTTAAAATGTGACTAATCTTCCTCATTTGTTTCAAAGTTCAGTGAAAGAATGAATACATTTTATTTTTCTCATCTGACAATTCATAGTTTTCCTTAACAAAAATAGTCCTCCCATCTGGTCATTTTTATAATTGTAATCAAATAAAAATAATCAACCTTAAACTACTTATACTACAAATTTTCTTCCTTAAATTTACTAAATTACAAATGCCATCAATTTGAGAAGAAAATTCATGTAGAAAAACAGTAGTTGATATAGCACCAATGCTATATTCTACCCATTGTTTAAAAAGCAGGAAGCATTTTAATGCTCTTTCCAGCCTGTCTATATAAAATGTAATCATTGAGATAGAATGATGCTTTTATAAAGCAAGTCGACATTCCTGGTAGAGGGAATAAGCAATGCAATATATACAACTTGACTTTCAAAATCAAGAGAAAAAACTTACAAAAGTATTTGCAATTTTTTTTTAAATTTAAAAGTTTTTAATTTACTAGACAAAGTTAAGCATACAGGCATAGATTCCCTAGACACACAAACGTCTCCCAACATAACAAATCATAGCAGCGTTTATAGATGCAATGTAAATAAAACAGTAAGCAATTTGAATTTGGTCCTGAAAGACCCTGCAGATGAACTCAGTACAGAGATAACAAGAGAGTACCTTGGCTTATAATAAATAAGACTGAAAGTATCAGTTCTTGAGACTGTGCTGAAAGGATCAGCGATGTCAACCTCATACCCAAAATGGCCTACATGTTTGTCAAGACTGGTTATTTTTTTCCTTCTTCCTCAGCAGCTGGACTGGGAATTGGAGTCATATGGTCAGTAACTCACTAGGAAGGCAAAGGAAGGGAGATTTAAGATACAAAACCAACGTTGATCAAGCTAGATAGAAACACAACTGTGTAAAATTACAGAAAAACAAACACTTCTCTCACCATATTTCCAGTGCAGATCTACTAATGGACATCCTCATGTCATACTAGACACTCTGTATTTATTTTTCTGATGGATTTCGCTATAATCTGCTTCAGATTATTTTAGTTTACAAAAATAACTTTTTCCAAGATTGGGGACCACCAAGGAACTACATCTGCACACATACAAAATATCAGTCCTCTAGGCCTGAATTTAGAATATTCTTTGAGTTGTGCTTTCCACCTAAAAACAAACAACCACCTTCCCTTTCTCTCCTCTCTTCCCCCAACCCCCGATTTTTTTTCTAAGTAGCTTTGGATCAAAAAGATGAAATTTCACTGAGGTACACAGTTAATCTAAGAGTTCTGGGACGGGTTCACATTTCAACAACTCTTATTGTCATTTCTACATTTCTGTGCAGTTCACAATGCCAAGGGACCTGCTGCCTACCATGCTTATATTGAAAGGGCTTTGTCTTCATTACAATGATTCAGAGCAAATGGAGAGTCCATTTCTCATGGATGATGGTGCTTACAAATATTCTCTCGTATCTCTGGTAACTGATGTCATTGACAGCTTTCAGAGAACATATTTTAGAGTTAGTTCTGCTCATTTGGGCCTTAACTTAGAAGAAAGACATGGGAAATACCCATTTTGAGTACATAGTTTTTACCAGGGACCATGCTGGGCATTTATATACTTCATCTCACTGAAATCTTGTGAAAATTCCCATGTCAAGTGACTTGCCAAAGCCCACCCAGAGAGTACCTGGTATGCCACTTTAGATTAGAGCCTATATGCCTTCAAATTCTACATATGAATGTTTTATTTTCTTAGAACCATTGTTGGGGTTACAGATGTTTTTATACAACTTGAGAAATTCTGTTTCAGGACTTCTGTAATTGGTTCTATTTTTCAAGTAATTTAGATGAAGTCTTTTGAACAACTGAATGCTGTTATCTGGTTTGAATCAGTGGTTAATTCATGATTCTATCCCTACAACACTCTTCTCTGTTCATCAGTACACTTGAACACATCATGTGTATGTTATATAATGCATTTATGTAAAATAATGATAACCAAAATGAGTAGAAAGTAGCTGTCTGAAAACATTCTCTCAGCACAGACAGTTCAATATTTTAAGCCCCTTTAGCACCTGAGTAGAATAGCCATGTAATCGGTCAGTCTAATTGCTCTCTACCACGTGACAAAATGGCCATGCCATAACGAATGCCATTGAGACATATTGGCATGGCCTTAAAAATGCTGGGACTTTAAATCTGTCTGAGTTTTTTATTCTTTTTTCAAAAGTGACCTATTTTGCTATTATCAATTAGAGCAAAAATTCAAAGAAACCACACCACACTTCCAGAATTCCATTACTGGATTTTACTTGGTCGCATCAGCACCTAAAGGAAACTTTGAATTTATAAAGGATTGCATCAAAAATCAAGCAACTCAGGGAAAGAAGGGGAACCCAGAGAGACTACAGGGAATTAGAATGATCAGGTACAGGATCTAATCAAGGTTGTCCCTTTATCATATTCTCTTTATCAGTCTTCATCAAGTTGACCTGAATAGAGGAAAGGAAAAAGAAATAGAGTTTAACATTAAGGATAACAATATCTTTCACTTCAAAACAGATAGGTTTATGATGAAACAGACTTTTGTAAGGCTTGACAAATTTGGAAACAATTCACTGCAATAGGTGTATAATAAAAAAATAAAATCTACTAATATAAATAGTATTCCTGATGCTCTCAAGCCAGCTGTGCTTTCTGTGAATTTTACTCAGTTTTCAAGTGGAATTGCTTTAATGGTAAGGATCATGAAGGTATTTTCCTCCTGAAAGATACCCAAAGGAGACTACCCATAGAAATCATTTTGTTCAACATTGGATTCTACAATGGGAAGAAGCAGCTGTGAAAGTGTTGTCCAGCTGCTCTATAACACTGGTATGGTAGGAGGAGATGATACATCAAGATGTGACAGATTTTCTTATTAAGAATTTGGCTGACACTGTTAAACAAAGCAGCTAGATATAATCATCCTCCAAAGTCACCAGTGCTTGAGTGTGGGAAAAAAAAATGCATTTTTACTCCAGAAAATGGGAAGTAACATTGAAGATGTCAAGATGTAGATTGATGAAATCTGTGGTTTTCTAATTTATGTTTGTTTCTTTTGTTTTGTGACAGGGAAGCATCTAATAGGCTGATCTTTGTCCCAAATATGCAGATTTGACAAATTTTCCATAAACTATGGGGCTGGGATACACTTTAGCTCCAAATTCTAACATTAACACAGGCATCTAACAAGTTTATTGAGAAATAACATAGCCCATGACTTGCAAATACATAATGACATACTTTGTGAGGATTTGGAAACACTTGATTTTCAATCCACACATTGAGAGATGAGAAGAGATACTGCTGCCCTGGACAGCTTAATCATATACTCCAACTGTAAGAAGAGGGCTTGATAAATTAGACTCATGACTTCCAAATTAGCCTAAGATCAAGACTCTGTGGATCAAAATAAATATGGAATGAGAAGATGAAAAAATGACAAGGTGGCCCATTATGGGTGATAATTGGGAAAGATCCTCTGAGGTCAGTTCTAGAAGACAGTTTCCCATCAGCCCTGTTCTTTGGCCAACTTAGACAACTTCCAAACTCCACCTAGATTTATATCATCTAGAAAAACAAAAATGCTTCTCAAAAATATAACTGGGCAGCATGCAGAATGGTAGTGAGCTAACAATTGTGTGGTAGGATTTTCTGTTGACAGCCATATATCTCAGACTTGGTGTTGAAGGAGCCAACATCCCCAAATACCAGCAGGTGCAGACAAAAAACGCCCCCCAAATGTCTTCTCTCTCTAGTCAAATTCTACTCTCCCTAGCCAAAGGACCAGGAAAAGGGCAGCCTTGCTAGGCAGGCACTTTTAGACACAAACTTCTCTACTCCAGCTAAACACCACAGAAAAATATTACAGCCCCAGCTCTGCCCCCTCCAGCAAAGGCTGAGTGGGGAGCCTAGATTTCCACATCTACTCTCTAGTTCAATCAGGTCTCAGCCAAAGTCTTACTTTTCTCTCACTTCCATGTCTTCACCTTGTTTATTTTCTTCTATTTAGGACTTTCTATTTAGAACCCTTTGACATGAAGTGATATGATGAATTTATTGTTATGTTTATTTTTTCTCCCTATGAAGACTTAAGCAATATAAAGGCAGGAACTGTTTCTGTCTTGTTCATCATTGTGGCCCCAGCACATAGAATAGTGTCAGGCGTACAATGGATATTCAATAAATGTTTATTTATTAAATGAATTAAAACATGGAAGGGCAGCACCTTTTTAATTCAACAATAACAAAAATAATATTACTAGTAATAGAAGTGTCAGTTGTTTGTTTGATCACATGAAGTTTTGTATGAATCAAGAAATGTCTTTTTTTCAGTAAGAATGGTATATTTTTCATGAATTAAACAAAGTAATATATTAAAGCTTTCAGCATGATAAATATAATTTCTAGATGAGGATACTGATGTGGAACATTGAGGTAAGTGACATGAGATCATACTTCTAGAATGTAGGAGAAAGAATTGACTCATGTGATTATGGAAGCTGAGAAGCCCCAAGATTTGCAGTTGGCATGTTGGAGACCTAAGAGAGCTGAGGTGTAGTTCAAAGGCCTGAGAGCAGAAGAGCCAGTGGTGTAAATTCTAGCCCAAAAGCCTGCAAACTTGAGACCCAAGAAGAGCTGACTTTTCAGTTATAGTTAGCAGACAGGAAAAAAATGGTGTCCAGCTCAGCAGTCACGCAGGAGTAGTTCCCTCTTGTTCAGACTTTTTTTTCTATTCAGTCTTCAACTGACTGAATAAGGCCCACCGTCATTAGGGAGGACAATCTGCTTTACAGTCTACCCATCCGAATGTTAATCTCATCCAGAAACGTCTTCAAAGACACACCCAGAATAATGTTTGATCAAACATCCAAGCACCCCATGGCCCAGTCAAGTTGACATGTAAATTAACTATCACAGTCAGGAAAATATAAAAACTATATTTTGCCATTATTATATAATTAGTATATGCCAGATATATGTCCTCTTTCAGAATGATTCTGTGAGCTAAATATTATCACTGTGCACATTTTACACGTGAGGAAAGCAAAGCCAGAGAAGAAAACAAAATGATTAATTTTAAATGGATGGTGACCTACAGAACAAAGATTTTAAGGTCCACTATGACTTTCTTGCCATATTACTTCATGAGGCCATCACAATTCTTCCAACATTCATATGTCATTTTGGGGCAGACACATAGAGATTGTATTTTTCTTTTCAGTTATGAATAAATATATATTCATAATTCAAATAGAACCCAATTGTTACTCTGAAATTGAGAAATTTGAGGATAATCTAATGCCTATTAAAAGGGACACAACCAGAGACAGTATCACACCACAGCTAGTAATAGCAGGGCTATTTCTATTACCAGGGCTAGAGGGATTAAGTAGGTAAAGGGATACTGGAAATGAAGAAAGCTGGTGGGGGGTGGCAGAGGTTGGTCTGTATGGTGAGTCAGCACACACTTGTCACCAGAGAGCAATGTCTATGACAGGAGTTATCTCCCCAAACGGGAGTCTGGGTAGATTCCCAGAAGTAGAACTGAGTCACAGTTTCCCTCAATATGATAAGTGAAAAGGCTGGCCCAGGGCTACATTCTACAGACAAATAAATGCAGTCTTGAAAGTTAAAAAAAAAAAAAAAAAGAAAAAGAAAAAGCACCAGGAACAGTAACCTGCAGGTAGAGTGTGAGGAAAGTATGTAGCATAGAGCTCTTACTCTCCTTTCTCCCTCCAATCTTCCACAAGCGCTGCTTTACATAATCTGAATTCCACAGAAAACCAGAGGGCAAGGGGGCCCATTGATATAATCCACACAGGACAGTCTCCTGGGATGCAGAGCAGGTTGGAAAAGGTCAGAGAGGGGACTGAGGGGCGAAACAGGAGGTGCTCAGCAAAGGAAGGCCACTTTTCCATAAAGAGCTATTTGGAAGTCAGTGAGATGGAGATGCCAGTTGGAATCAAAAAGGCCCTAAGAATATAAACACCAGGGGCTCAGGGAACTGCTCTCTCACCTACAGAAAGGAAGCTTAGCTGGACAGCCCAGAAGTAGGCTCACACGAGTGTCGAGGCACATAGATCCAGTTAGCTGAATTCTCATGCCAAGCCAAGCTGAATATCAATGTTAACAGTGTTTTGTGCACGGCTTCTACAAGATGGGGTGAAAATGTCCTGCTTGGTCTCTAATACTGATTCATTTCTCTGGGAGCAACAAGCTAAAAGATTTGGCTGTGATAAATTCTTACCTGGACTGCTCATTTATTACAAGGCAGCTTCCAATTCTCAGCAGATTCTTTTGTGTGAATATAGAACCTCATTTAAACAAAATCCAGTCTCTCTTGAGGTATTATTATCTACCTTTATAGCAATAAAATATTGCATGTAAAGGTATTGATTCATTCTATATATTTTTCCATTCATGTTCTACTTAAAGAATCCTATCATAATAATAGGCAAATTAAAAATATACTTTAAAATATATATTTATTTCGGCTGAATGTTAACAAGGTAATTGCTATGCTAGTTAGGAAGCTTTCTAATGAAATGATAATTATAGGACAATAACTCACAATTGGATAGCATCTTCAGTTTTGATACTTTTCATTAATAACAATGCTATTTCATCATTTATTCAACCAATGTTAGCTGAATATCTGTAGGCACTAAGCATTATTGTAGGCACTGGGGAAACAGAAGTTTACACTCCACTGTGAGCTACAAAAAAGACTGAAGTGGGAAGAAGCTTCATGCAGAAAACTAAAACAATGCATCCTGATTAATTAGAACCAAAGTCAGGATTAGAACCCAAATACACTTAAAAAGATGCCTCCCATCATCATTTTAAATTCCTTCTCACATTCAGGGTTTGAGCCATCTTTCTGTTTCTGAACAAACTAAATATTTGCCTGCCATCAGGCCAAGTGTAAACATAAACCTCTTCATTAGAAGCATCTGTGCTGTAAACAGTTTTGAAAGAAAAAGTATGATGATTTTATTTCCTTCTTAAAAGGACAAATGTAGCTGTCCACACCTCCACACAGTTACAGAAACAGAGACAGCTATTTAGAATCCTTAAGAGTCCACGCAGAGGTTAGGATTACAAAGGTAGTTTTGTCTATAAATTAACATGTGGCTGTACACACATCATGAAATTACTTTGAACTGTGCTTGTCTTTGGGCAGATGAATTAACTACACGTGTGTATCTGAGTGCACATGCCTAGTACAGAATATTACACAAGGGTAGAATTGACAAAGTGAATTTTTCCTAAATGAATTAGATGTGCTTTCTATCCTTGGCTGTTGTTATGGACTGAACGGTTGTGTCCTTGCAAAATTCCTGTGTTGAAGATCTAACAACCCCTCAGTATGGCTTTATTTGGAGACAGAAGTAATTAAG
This sequence comes from Lagenorhynchus albirostris, assembly GCF_949774975.1. Classification (NCBI taxonomy): domain Eukaryota; kingdom Metazoa; phylum Chordata; class Mammalia; order Artiodactyla; family Delphinidae; genus Lagenorhynchus; species Lagenorhynchus albirostris. The sequence goes on from NC_083095.1 coordinate 19,102,882, forward strand.
GTTAAATAAGGTTATAAGGGGAGGAAGGACACCAGTGTCCTTATAAGAAAAGAGCTTGCTTGCCTCTGTTCTCTCCATGCATGCACAAAGAGGCCATGGGAGTACATAGTAAGACGGAAGCCAACTACAACCAAAGGGGAGAGCTCTCAGCAGACACCAACCCTGATGGCACCTTGATCTTGGACTTCCAGTCTCCAGAACTGTGATAAAATAAATTTCTCTTGTATAAGCAACCCATTCTATGATATTTTGTCATGGCAGCTCCAGCAGAATAATACAGCTGTTGCAAAACAAAGGTTTCTTTCTTTTGTTGTCGTTGTTGTTGTTGTTTGTTATTATGTCCTGGGCATGTAGATCTAAGCCAGTAGGCAAGATCACGCCAGTACTAGGAGCCAAATCTAACTCTTGCACCGGGAAATACATAATTTAATGCAACCATATTTTTAGAAAATTTTATTTTAATTCAAGACTGAAATTTCACAGCATATCACAATATTAAATTTGGGAGGATAAAGAAGCCCTGAATTTTGGATAGGAATGAATTCTGGAAAGCAAGGAAAGTAGTTACTTTTTACAAGTGAGTAGTTAGCATCTACTATCCATTTTTGGTACTAAAGTGATTACATTCTCATTTTATACCAAAGCGGGTCTAAATGTCTTGATTCATTTCAAACCTTGTATTAGCATTTGTGGTTAATCCCTCTGACACTGGAAAGTTTTTGCTTGATTTCCCTACTGGGTTGTGGGTTCTGTGTTTCCTATTGCTGTATAATGTGAGTTGTCAACTGTTATATTTGGGGGTGAAAGTAGGGAATAAAAGATGGAAAATGAGCTGACAAGTGTCCTTTTTCTGAAGGATTAGGCAATGGAGAAATTCCGGTGAAAAGAATAAAAAATCTCTCCAAGGAATTAATAATCCACTAGCCATGTTCTACTGCCTCAAATCATAGGAAAGCTGTTTATTTCCAGGTACAGACAGATGGTGAAAATGATTAAAATTTACCACATCACATTGAGAACCATTAGAAACAAATACACGGGAGAACCAAAGCCCCTTGGGGAAACCCAAGAACAGAGTTTTCACACATTAGACACATTAAGCATTTTAATACAAGGCATTTCTCTATAAAATCTCATCATTTTCCCCCAATTTCTTTATACATGCTAAATCATTAAAGGAATACAAAACAGAGATTTCTAAAACTTCCATGTTAAATATCCATTATATTTAATAATATATATTCACATCTTTAAAATGAACTAAGGTCAGACTGATAGAATCAATTTGAAGGTGAAAAATGCAACAGTGTAGCAGATCAACTTCCCCCCAAAGAAAGTCTAAACATCATTCCCAAAGCTCTTGTTTTAAACATATGAGGAATAGGCAGAAATATTATTTATTATATCATGACTCAGCCAATACAAAAATTAATTCATCTCTATAAGCCCAGATTCTTCATTTAGAATTTGTACAGAATAATATACATGTGATGGAATGGCGGTAAGGGATGAATGAGGCAATGGATACAGAGTCCCTGGAAGACTATAGATGACAAATAAATGGAAGTTACTCAGGTGCATCTTCCTAATAGTTATCAAAATCTTCATTCTTAACATTATGAATTATTATTAAATAAGGGTCTCTAGAGAAGAGGAAGGAGACCACTATGACTCTGGACTAGATGATACAGGAGGTAAACATTATAGAGTTATTAGAAAATACAGTTTAGATTTAAGGAAGTGCTATGGTCTGAATTGTGCCTTCCCAAATTCATAGGTTGAAGGCTTAACCCCCAGTGTGATTATCACTGGAGACAGGACCTCTGAGGAGGTGATTATTCTTAAAGGAGGCCTTAAGGGTGCGGCCTTAATCTATAGGGCTGGTGCCCTAATAAAAGAGGAAGAGATGCCAGAGCTGTCTCCCTCCCTCTGCCAACTGAGGACAGAGTGAGAAGATGGCCATGTGCAAGCCAGGAAGAAAGACCTCATCAGGAATCAAATTGACCAGCATTTTGATCTTGGACTTCCCAGCCCTCAGAGCTGTGTGAAAATGAATTGTTGTTTCAGTTACCCAGTCTATGGTGTTTTCTTTGGCAGCCTGAGCTGATTAAAACAGGGAGCATTAAGAACTAATTGGTATTCTTTTCTTTACATATATAGAAAGAAGCAAATATACAAATATATAGAAAGAGGCAAATACACAAATAAATCACATTGTCTAAAAATAGTAATAAAAATCACTGTGGCCTACTTAAAGAGTCTACTTAAGGGCCCAACATTTTCACCTAAGAAATCATGAAAGACTGAAATTTGAATGTGTGCTATACTTCCATTTTTAAGATATAATGCCATGCATAAAAAATGCCACCAAAGAAGCATGAGAGTGGTAGTAATAACACCATATTATTTGCGTAAAGTAACATGGTGAGAACAAATGGCTATATTTGAAAGCAGTTGGCTGTCAGAGCCATATTAAAGAAAACACAAACAGAATTAATTTATTCAATATTCTTATGCTTCATTAGGCTTTTGATTTAGTCTTTAACATTGCCAGGAGGCAGGATGGTTTTATCAAGTCGTTTTTTTTTGAAATTATGTGCAAAAGATTACTAGACCTAAAAGAGTACTTTCACTCTTAATATTTATTATGGCTTGGAAATAACTACCCTACATACATCTATATTCATATGTATATGTATATATACACAATTGAATGATTATGTGTATGTTTGTGTGCACGTGTGTGTGCATTTATTTGTATCTTGGCAAAATCAATGTGACTGTGGTAGAAAATATTCCTTATTTTGGTAGAGAATCAATATCATTGACTTATTTTTACTAAACGAGTTTCTAATACTAAAACGAATGACACACATTTGTCTGAATACAAGTGTCAAACAAAATGTTCAAGGCAAAAATTAAAATAATTTTTTGCAAGTTTAGCTTATTATATATATAAATATGGATTAAGAATGAATTTAAAAGCTCACCATGTCATTTATCTTAATCTAATTTAACTTAAATTAAGCTAACGGGTGGTTTTCAATCCCTAGCTTTATATAACTTGCATGAGTTAACTATGCTAATTAGATCAAAGGAACAATTCCACCCTCTCACTACCTCAAATAGAAATTCCAACCTAAATTGGTCATGCAAATTCCTATTATTTTCCCCTCTGGTAACATACTTGGGTTGTTATCATTGTTGTACATTTGAAATTAAGCCACCCATTTTTTGAAGGCCAATTGCTTATCTGAAATATGCTCTTTGTATGTAGAAAACACACATTAAGGTGTCACAATCACTTTGATCATGTGTCAGCTATAGAACCATGTTAGATTTGGGGGTTAGGTGTTTGCCTACTCAAAAAGACTGTGGGACCCTCTAGTGTTTGTGGTCTGGTCATTTTTGAATTCCAAGAATATAGCAGAATACCCAAAAGGAAAATTTGACAAAATATATTGAATTGAATAAAAAGAATCAATTACTTTGAAAAAAATTCTATTCCTTTTCTGAGATCCTGCATTGAAAAACATTTGTAAAGCAATTGATATGCAGATATTTCTAGGACTATAGTTAAGCTCACCGAATGATTGTTGGAGACACTCATGAATAAGATACGCTAAGAATGTTTCTCAACAGGGTGTCCCCATGTGCCCTCTATGACAATTTTTTTAAGTGACTGCTGATTATTTTAATTATATAAGGATATAATATCCCAAATCATCTAAGATTTTAGTGTCTGAATGAATGGGAAACCCTCTTGTGCATGGCTTGAGTACCCCTTGACCTCATATCTTATTCCAGCCACTGATGCTGTGGACAGTTTCACACAGTCTTTGAGCAGCTTGGCTCTAGTGTAATCAGAGCCTTCCAAACACACAGCAGGTCCTCTGACTTTCTGCCCAGAGATCTTCTGACGCTGAGTGTGTGCCCCATGAAGGATTTGGCAATCTTACAGGCACAATCCTTACTTGTTGGAGGATGAACCAATGGATGAATGGTTTCCCATTTTTACTTCTGAGCTGGATGGTTCTGAAACCTACCAGAAATCATCTTAGAGCTCTCTGGGATCAAGCAAACAATATTCCCTTGAGGTGGCCAATTCAATAACATATGTTTGAATGATCTTTCATATGTATTCTCTCTGCTCCAAAGTCCTTTATTCTGACTCCCTAAAATCACACTTCCAAATAAACCATTCATATGCTAGCTTTTGTCTTAGAGTCTGCTTCAGAAAAAAAACTAAGACATTGAATCTCCTTATTTAAAATACTCCTGGTTGCCAAATTGTTCTGCCAAATTGCAGAGGGTTCCACTGCTGGCTGTTTTTTAAGGAAAAAAGAAAAACTGATCAGAAAAGATATGTGGAGCCCTATGCTCATTGCAACTTTATTTACAATAGCCAAGATATTAAAGCAACCTAAGTGCCTATCAATACATGAATAGATAGAGAAGATGTGGTATATAGATACAATGAAATACTACTCAGCCATAAAAAGGAATGAAATTTTGCCATTTGTGACCACAGGGATGGACCTAGAGGGTGTTATACTAAGTGAAATAAGTCAGGCAGAGAAAGACAAACACTGTGTGATTTTATTTATCTGTGGAATCTAAAAATTAAAACAAATGAATAAACACAGCAAAACAGAAACAATTATAAATACAGAGAACAAACAGGTGGTTGCCAGAAGGGGCAGGGAGAGGATTTAATGTAGGAAGATTAAGAGGTAAAAACTCCAGTTGCAAAATAAACGAGTCATAAGATGTATGAAGTGTACAGTGTGGGGAATATATTCAATAACCATGTAATATCTTTATATGGTGACATATGATAACTAGACATTGTGGTGATCGATTTGAAAGGTATAGAAATATTGAATCACTATGCTGTGCACCAGGAACTAACAGAATTTTTATAAGTCAGTTATACTTTAAAAACAAACAAATAAACTGATAGAAAAAGAGATCAGATTTGTGGTTACCAGAGCAGGGGGAAGAGGGAGATAGAATTGGATGAAGGTGGTCAAAAGGTACAAACTTCTAGTTATAAGATAAATAAGTATTAGAGGTGTAATGTACAACATGATAAATATAATTAACACTGCTGTATGTTACATAAGAAAGTTAAGAGAGTAAATCCTAAGTGTTCTAATCATAAGGAAAAATATTTTATTTTTCCCTTTTGTATCTATATGAGATGATGGGTGTTCACTAAACTTATTGTGGTAATCATTTCATGATGTATTTAAGTCAAAACATTATGCTTTACATTATAAACTTCTACAGTGCTGTATGTCAATTATATCTCAAAACTGAAAGAAAAATAAATAAATAATAGACTTGCTATACTAATGATAATATCTAGGAAAGTCACTGAAAGTATGATTTGATAGCATATTTGAATTAAAATTGCCCAGGAATTTGAATACAAACAGGTGATGGGGAAATTGCATCATCCCTAGGGCTACATAATAAATACAAAACAAATTCAAGAGTCCCTCTAACTATAAAGCTACTACCACATTCATACATAGGCAGCAATTTAAACTCTGCAAAATAGGTCCTCCTTTTAATTAAATTAATGTTATTAATTTGAAATGTATTGGCTTTGTAGTTTAGCTTGTAGCTAATATTTATATTTCTCTTTGGTTTTTGGTTATGTAACAACTATAAGTGTAAGGGATTTAAAACTAGATCCATAACAGTATATTAAAATGATTTAACTAGGGGCTTATGAGTAGATTCCCCCCAAAATGGATCCATATATTATTCAACTTTCAGAAACAGTGATCAAAGGTGAGGACCTAACTTCCCTTGAGATTATTTATCACTATTAATAGAAATTCAGGAAGCAGTTTCATCAGTGAATGTAATCAAAGACTATCACTTTATATTACAATATAACATTTACTTTTATTAAAAAATGCAATAATTTAGTCCCCACAGCTTTCTCCAAGTTTTCTCAAAGAGTAAGATGACAATGCACGTGAATTCTAAAGTCTATCCACCTCAGCGATGTCTGTATTCACTCAAGACCAAGGTAACCCAACAGCTGTTTCTGCTTTAAAGGTCACTGAGAATTTATAAACAGTTTCTTCTTCTCTGTTTTCCTTAAGCTTAAATAGCCATATAGTCAAAATAAAATAAAACAAAACAAGTTTAAGCCTCATAAGGAAATAAATCTAAAGATAATAAATATCTAGAGAATACAGTCTTCTACATTAGGTCCTTTGGTAATAACTGGAGAGACCTATGGTAGGCTTTGTAGTCACACAGACCTGGGTTCAAAGCCATTCTGCCACTTCCGGTCTGTATGACGTACACGGCCTTAGGAAAACTACTTATCATTTTTGAGTCTCAGTTTATTGACCCAGAGAGTATGGTAAAATAATATTAATTTAAGTAATGCATACAAATATCTATTTTTTTATACAGAGTCTGGAATGTATAGAATATTGGAAGAACTGAAATAAATAAATAAATAACTTTTTTTTATGTGGACCATTATTAAAGTCTTTACTGAATTTGTTACAATATTGCTTCTATTTTATGTTTTTTGGTTTTTTGGCCGTGAGGCACATGGGATCTTAGTTCCCCAACCGGGGATAGAACCCATACCCCCTGCATTGGAAGGTGCAGTCTCTCTCTCTCTCTCTATATATATATACACAACTATTTAAGTGTCATATATATGCACACGAAAGGGATATAAGAAAATCTCCCAAAGGTAAGGTAGGTTCTTCTTACCAGATGAAGAGGGAGTGCCTGGCAAGGCCAAAATTATAAATGCGTATATGGCTCTAAACCCTGCTATTGTCGCACGCTCATGAATTTAAAGCCAGAAAGTGAATCAAAGACCTATCTGAAGAAATATGTTGCATAAATGGGGTGATATCCTGTACAGCTGGTGATATTAATAATTAGCTGTGTGACCTCTGTATCTATCCACTGCAGCATTTTTCTGACAGAGTACAGCATCAGGGTGCCCCTTAACTCCTAATAAAGCCTAGGGACACACTTCATTCATTGATCACTGTCAGTAACCTAGTAACTGATACCAGGAATAGCAGTTACCTCTGTGTTCATCTTAACTCTTGTTAAACTTCAATATTTTTTTCAGGTTTTATTCCTACCACTGAAACCTCTTTGGTAAGTATATTTAAAAGTGTGATTTTTTTCTTCCTCTTTTTCCCTTCATTTTCTATATGACAGAAGCTGAAAAGAGCCATGAAATTCAATTATTCTGATTCTTCATGGCCCATCTATGTGAAACAAGCCACATAGCTGAAACAGAAACATCAAGTATTCCCAGTTGTGTGGCATCAAACAATACTTTGTGGAATCAGTCTCAGGAGGATCAGATGTCTCAGTCTCACTTATTCTTGTCGTGTGTTCCAAGCCAAAAACACACAGGGGAAAAATCTCAGTGTTATGGTCCAAAGTGTGTCTGAAATTTCCTGGCACTGCTGTCTAAAATCACTAAGGTCAGATGCATAGGTCATCAGAGATCCATTCCATTGGATTCTGTTCACTCAAGCCATATGATTAAGAGGCCAAATCAAGATGGATGCTGAAAGCTTTTTTTTTTTTTTTTTGCTACTAACAGATGTTTAAGTACTCACAGAAAATGCAGGCTTTAAAATTCAGTTCCATTGGATGGAGATATAAATATTATGTAATACTTAGTTTTGATGAGAGTAAATTCTTAGGCAATTAGAGAAGCATTCAGAGTATATTGGTATATTATAAAACTTTCTATAATTTTATGTTTTTAATTTTAATTTTTAAAGCTTTGTGGTTTTTCTTTTCTTTTCTTTTCTTTTTTTTTTTTGTTTTTAATTCACTTTCTGAGGGTAGGAAACTAGTTTGAATTCTCTCAAAGCAGAGAATTCTAAGAGTTTATTTGGGAGACGATCCAAAGGACTCGCCAGTAGGAGGTCAGATGAATGAGACAGAATGGGATGCCAATTAAGGGAGAGTTATTAAGCACATCACTGGTAGAGACAACTGGAGTTTAACACCAATAGAGAGTCAGAGCCGAGTGTAATACAGTTATACACCTGAGGTTTGGAGAGGATGTTATTATCCACCAACTGCCTCTTTCACTGGTTAATGACTTATCCTGGGGGTTCCAATTCCCAGCACTTTCCTCAGTCCTACCCTGGGTAGAGCCAGCTCTGATGGCTAGAGAATGTCCTCAGGCACAAAAACAGGAGATTTTGCTAGTTGGAATCAAATCAGTTGGTTTAGGGGCTACAGGCAGGGCAATGAAAGTGTCTGCTACAGAGATATATCAACATTTCCATTTTTCATATGTAGAAACTAGGGCAAAGATTTTATGTGGTATTTATCTCAAGAATACAGAGTTGATTGGGCTAATTGTCATAGAAAACATACTAATGCCTATTAAAATTGAAACAACAAATTAAACTAATTTAATTTGTGTCCTTAATCCCCAAATCTTTAACAAGATAACAGAAAGATACTTATGCTCATTCCTTCTCTCCATTTCCCATAGTGACTGGTCACACACTAAACCAGCAATGCTATGAGAACCCTTCAGAAAACTGTAAATGAGTAGCATTTCATAATTTCAATTTAGTGTTTGGAAGCTGAAAGAATCACACCTGCATTACATTTCTGATGATACCTTTACTATCTAATTGCAGGCTAGTTCACCTGAACTCAGACCAGGTATGCAATTTTAATTCCAGTTGGAGTGTATATTCTATTACCTTATATTCTATTAGCTTCTATTGAGTGCTAGCAATCTAAAATATGAATGTGATTTTTTTCTTTATCTATGTAGGGAAATTAACTTGAGAAGGAAATGCTGCTCTCTGTAATATAAATGTTATCTAGATAGAAATTTATTCATAAAATGATTTTTAATCAATTATTATTATTTTTAATCAATTATTTTTGACAACCCAATTTTTAATATCATTTTCCATGATATACTATATATTTTTCCTTTTTTAACTTACTTTTTAAACTTTTTTAATAAAAATTTTCAAACATACACCTAACTTGGAAGAAGTATATGTGTACTCCAATATACCCATGATCTATATTCTATAATTAACGTTTGACTACATTTGCTTTATCAAATAAATCTTTTAGTTTCCTATTAGTGCTACAATAAATTACCACAAATTCAGTGGCTTAAAACAACACAAATTTATTATCTTATACATTTGGAGTTCAGAAGACTAAAATGAGTTTCACTGAGATAAAATCAAGGTGTTGGTGGGACCGTATTCTCATTGACCAGATGTGTTCCTGGAGGTTCTAGGGGATAATCCATTCCTTGCTTTTCCAGCTACCAGAGGTCACTTGCATTCTTTAGTTTGTGGTTCCTTTCTCCTTCTTTAAATCCAGTAGCAAAGCATCTTATCTTTTTCTGATTCTGATCCCTGGTTCCCTTGTTATACTCCTTCTCTGACTCTTCTGCCTTTTTCTTCCATCTTTTAAAGACTCTTTAAAAGATGACAGAAGATAATATTTGATGCAGGATAACCAGAATAATTTTCCTACTTTTGGATCCATGAGTTGATGACACCTACAAAACCCCATTGCCATGTAAGTTGATACTTACAGTTTCACATTATTCTGCCTTCCACGCCATCTATCCTCTGTCCATCCCTCCTTTCATTCACCAATCCATCTTTTATTTGTTTCTTTCAGACTGCTTATTCCTAAGGGTCACTCTCTATTGAGTTCTCAGTCAAGTTTTCTGTATCTTTAAACTTCATTTAAAGAAAAATATATTTTACAAGTTCCTCATATTTTTTAGGAATTTGTGTGAATGCTTAAACAGTTCTGCTGCTCTATGCATGTATTTATACTAATCTTCTTAGTGTATCAACACAGGATGCCGAATTATGGATATTTTTATGTTTGTTCTGAAATTTTTTTCTTTTTGCTGCTTTATATAAATATTTTGCTCTCAAAAAGCCCATGTTGAATTCTTCTCACAACACTGGTTGAGAAATAGAGAAATGAAATCCATGTTCCAATAAGGTGTTTTATTCCTATGGGCCAAGTTTAGCAGCAGCGTGGTTCATTGGCTGTATATATCCAAACTGATATAAATCATCCTTTAGTAAAGTGAAGATATTCTTCCCCAAGGTGAGCATGTTGCTATAGAAATATAAAGTGGTGAATAATTCAATTATTATTTAGATTTGTCTCTACAATATGATATCAACTTTGAATTTACAAATTCATATTATACTACCTAATGAAGTAGAATTCCCCACACTTCCACTCAAAAAGTAACAAAGGCAAATGGTATAACATTAATTGACACATATTGAGTACCGAATATGTATGTGCCAGATGCTGCATCATTTAGTATTATCACCCCTTTTCTATAGATGAGGCAAAAAATCATAGATTGAGTAAAATACTCATGGTCATATAGCTAATGTGCAGTGAGACTAAGATCGAAACAATCCTTCTGAACATTGTGCCTGGGGCTCAGATAGAGACAGGAAACAAAGAAGACATCTAATTCAGTCTGGAGAGAATAAACAAAGGCTTTCCAACGGAGGTAACTCTTCTCTCAATTACACTATACAGTGTTAACAACTGCCGTCACCATGTTTTACATTAGATCCTCAGATCATATTCATCTCATAGATGAAAGTTTGTGCTCTCTTAATAAACTCTCTCTGTTTCCCTCACCCCCCAGCCCTTGGAAACTACTTCTCTCTATGAGTTTGACCTCTTTTTTTTTCTTTTCTTTTCTTTACTTTTTTTTTTTTAAGATTCCCCATATAAATGATATCATGCAGTGTTCTTTCTTTGTCTGACTTATTTCATTTAGCATAATGCCCTCAGGGTCTATATATGTTGTTGCAAATGAAAGGATTTTATTCTTTCTCATGGCTGAATAATATTCCATTGTGTATATATATATCACATATTTTCTATCCATTCATCTGTTGGCAGATACTTAGGTTGTTTCCGTATCTTGTCTATTGTGAACAATGCTAGAACGCACATGTGAGTGCAGATATCTCTTTGATATTCTGTTTTCATTTCCTTTGGATGTATACTCAGAAATGGGATTTCTGGATCATATTGTAGTTTTATTTTTAATTTTCTGAGGAAATTTCATGCTGTTTTCCACAGTGGCTGCACTCAGTGGAGGTGACTTTAAGAGCATGGCAGAGAGTCAGTCAATAGTAGAAATCAGAGTAGAGTCTTCCAGACCAAGAAAACAGAATGAAAAAAAAAAATTGGAGCTGTGTTTCTCAAGGGAGGTTTATTTTGCTCCTCCCCCACCCCCAGTCAAGGGGCATTTGGTAATGTTTGGAGACACTTTTTCTTGTCCCAACCATGCATGGTTGCTGCTGGCATTCAGTGCATGGGGCCAGGGATGCTGCTCTCTACCCCGTGATGCTCAGGGCAGTGACCACAACAAAAAAGTATCTGGTCCAAAATGTCAGTAGTGCTGAGGTTGAGAAACTCTATCCTAGAGTGTGTACAAATGCCTGAAGGTTGGCATATGCAGGAGATTCAGGAGTAGTGTTAGAACAGAAGAATGAGGTGTAAAGTGGGAGATATGACAGTGGTAATGCAGGCATGTGCTACCCTTGAATCATTTTATAAGTTAGGCAAAGGAATTTGGACTTCATCCTCCATGTAATGGGGAGTCAAGGAAGAATTTTTTTTATAGTGGATGACTTGACAAACCTGTATATCTTATAGGAGGGGTTGGCTTATGAGAACAAAATGAGATAATTCTTATAAAAATGGTTCATAAAATTCTATATACATTTTAGGCATTATTATTTCATATAAGTCAGCGGTCCTTAACTATTTTGGCACCAGGGACCCTTTTCATGGAAGACAATTTTTCCATGGCAGCGGGGGTGGGGAGATGGATCAGGCGGTAATGTGAGCAATGGGGAGCGATGGGGAGCAATAGGGAGTGATGGGGAGCGATGGAGAGCGATGGAGAGCGATGGGGAGTGGCAGAAGAAGCTTTGCTGGCTGGCCGCTCACCTCTTGCTGTGCGACCTGGTTCCTAACAGGCCAAGGACCGGTACCGAACCATGACCTGGGTGTTGGGGACTCCTGATATAAGTCATCATTCAGAGATGTTGATATCAAGTGGTATTTATTAGAGAAATAAAATGATCACACCCTAATTTGACAAGATCATCTACCAATAGTCCCATGATCCAATGCATTGTTACTACACCCCTAAATAGCTCTCTCATATGATTTCTATAAAAGTGCTAGTTCTTGTTCTCTTCAATGCTATTTATATTTCTAACTCTTAATATATGCACTCACACTATAAATCTTTCAGTCTACTAAGCCAGCTCTGCTCCACCCTCAGTGGTTTATTTTGCTTTAACATCTACAGGAGCACCCATCACATTGCTCACTCAGCTAGACATGATTGCATAATAAAAAGTGAAATTCATAGAAATACTTTTCTATTAATTTCTTTCTTCATATTCCCCTTTTTCTTCCTACTCTCTCTCCTTGTGTTCTTTTTCTTCCTTGTTTTTCTCTTTTCTCCAGAATCTGGCTAATGTCAATAGGAAAACATGACAAGAAAGAACCCTTACCAAAGTCTAACCAAGACATTTGATTATGTTACTTGTGAGGTATAATCATAAATGACTTCAAAGATGACCTCTGGTAGGAACCCTCTAAGATAGCACCCAATGATCTTGCCTCCTGATATTTACAGCTGTGTGTAATTTTCTCCCCCTTGAATAATTTGCTACTAATCAATATAAAATGGCAATATTGAGGAAATTCACTTCTATAATCAGGTTACAAGAGACAGTGACTTCTGTGTTGCTAGTAGACTCTCTCCATCTCTTGCTGGCTTTGATAAAGTAAGCTGCCATAGAGGAGCAGTCCATGTGCTAAGATCCCAAGGTGCAAATTTCAGCCAATAGCTAGCAAGGAACTGAGGTCCTTAACCTGACAACACTTGAGGAACTGGGAAACTGTCAATAGCTATCTGAGTTACAGTGAAAGTGGATCCTTCCATAATTGAGCTTTCAGAAGAGATCCCAGTCTCATCAGACACCTTGATTTCTGGCTTCTGAGAGTGTGAAGTAGAGGGACAGCTAAGCCAGGTCCAACTTCCTGACCCAAAGAAACTGCAAGATAATAAACCTGTGTTGTTTTAAACTACTAAATGTTGGGATCATCTGTTATACAGCAATAGCTAAGTAATGCATGACCCTTAGTCTAAGTTCACTTTGAACTTAAATATCTTCCTCATCAACTGATAGGCACTGAGAACACAAGGATGAAAAATGTTTGAATTTCAAATTACAAAATCTTAAAAACAGTGTTGTTCCATTGTGAGGTAAGTGAATTGAATGAAGATAAGACACTACACAAACACTACACAAATACTTATTTCTGACATTCTAAAATATAAATGAAAAGAAAATTTTGTTTTCTTCTCTGTTATGAATAGTCAGTCAACTTTACACTTTAACCACAGTGTTGAATGGCAACATTAAAGCATTTTTTGGACCTAAGAGTTGACACAATCTATATTAGTTGAGGTAATAGTAACTACTGTAGTAGAAAAAACCAATGTAGTAGCACAATACAGTAGCCATTTAGCTCATTCACATAAAGTTCAAAATGGATGTTTCTGATCTGAATGAATTCCTCTTATCAGCTATACATTAGAAATCCTGGGTCTTTAGTTTTAAGGCTCTATCATTTTCAATTCATTTCCAGTTTCCACAGAAGGAAAAGTGGATGGAATATTGTTCATAAGAAGATTTTATGAAGTGTCGGTAACTGGCTTTCCTAGTATCTGCCAACATTTCCTTGGCCATAAACTAGTTGCACAGTCACAACTTCCCAGGTTAGCGGTGCCCTGTAGAAGTATAAATGGATTTGCTGAATAGCAAATCAGGCTCTACTGCAAATTGTTATTCTTCCACTTTGCAAATCAGAAAATGAAGATTTAAGAGAGTTCAATACACTTGATGATGTTCACACCACAAAACTAATTGTAGACATAGGAGTGCTCCTCCCTCTAACTTCTTGTTTGATACAGTTTCTGTCTGTTATTTTATATATATATATTATATATATATATAATTATTTATTCTCCATTTATATATAGAGAGAGTTTTCCAAGACTAAAGTTATTAAAAGTTTTGGTAGGCTATTATTAAAGGCCATTTGCAAAGATTCAAATATGTGATTATTCAACGTGCAATTACTTAGTATGCCAATTTAAAAGTGGGAGGCCATGGGTCTCTGTTTATGTTGAAAGGGCAAAAGAAATATAGCCTCTCTCTAATCTTACATTAATGAAAATTAATTAATGAAAGTGTAGTTCATTTGTAAGAAAACATTTGGGGCATTTGTAGGTTTCCTGGGCGCATCACTTTAATTAGAAATATGTAATTCTATTATCTTTTAAATTTTATGCCTTTAGATTAGCAGCACTTGAAAGAAAAAATATGCAGTGTGTCCCAAATGAGTTGTGTGGATTCTGACATTTAGTAACCTTCACCTAGATGAGCTATCCAGGCAGGTTTATGTGACCATGGGTTTAGGAATTTAGTTACCCTGAACTTGCTAGATGGAATCATACTGCTTCAAGTCCTAGACATTCAAATTTGCTTTCAAATTAACTGGTAGATTCTCAAAGCCTTAGTTAAACTAGCTCATGAAACAAATATTATTTTTTCTCTATTCTCCTAAACACTGAAATATACCTTTGAAATATAATTATCTTGTTTACTGGTTTTCTAGCTGGGATGAGGTTCTTTCTTTTAAGTAGAAAGACTCACCATGATTAATTTTAATTTAGAAAGCACTTGGAAATCATTGTATGTGATTTTTAAACAAATGCTTTTAACCATAGAAATGAAATACACTGTTATTTCATAGGACACAAATGTGGCAGCACATTGCAGTTAATTGAAGATGCTACATTCAGACGTCCACATACCTTGCCCCTACTCTGCTGATACTCTCTAACTATGTAAAATTAAGAAAGAATTGGTAGGTTGGGTGGGTGTAGTTGTGCCTCCTGGTTTTATAAAACTAATATTGTATAACAGACCTAGATTTTGAGGATTCCTGTGTAAAAGTGCAAAGTGTTGCAGGATTTGTACGTAAGGCCATTGTGTTGAGGTACTTTGGTGGAATGTCTTAGTGAAGAACAAGGAGTGGGCTGAGATAGAGAGAGTTAGGAAAGCATACTTGAGCTCATTCTGGTTTAGGAAATGGATAGAATAAATGAGAGATACATTATAATTGTTCTTTTAAACTGACGGTTTGTAGGAGAAATCATGTATCTTCTTACAGTTGATCACTTAAAGATCAAAACTGTAACTGGAGGCCAAAATTTTCTTTTGTAAATCACATACACACACAAAAACATCACAAAAGGGTTAACTGTGCAATTTTTTTTAAACTTCTGTAGGGCACTATGTTTTTAATGACTATTTGTAAGGCTCTGTGATAAATTGACTCATGTATATAAAAAATGTTTTGACCTCCTTGGTGAGAGGTACTATTTTAAATCAGTTGATTATTTATTATTAGTGGAAGAGAACACTGAACAAATAGAAGACATGTTTTTATTCATTTATGAGGGAAAAACTGCAGAAATCTTTCTCCAAAATGGAATTTACTTATTTGCTTATTTTCCCAATGATAATAGTAGTGATAATTCAAGGGATCTGGAACATCAAATATCTGGTCTGACAAATTCAGGTTCAATAATCAATCATATGCAGTCTTTATTTAGGAAAATTACAAAACACCCTGTAGGTGCTCGTTCTCATAGCATCTTGGACTGTCTTTAGGTGTGGAAATACTGAGCTTGAATTTGCTTATTGTATGTAAGTGAAGACAAAAGAAGCATTTCTCTCTGCTTCATACATCTTACAGGTTCAACCTTCGTTGGAGGCCAACGTCTCTTCACCATCCAGTTCTCTGATTTCTTAAATTCAGCACCCACATCTTCTAGCTTGATAGACTTGCCATTGCTAAAGGAGATTTTCTCCCTCTATTCTTTGAAAGTTTAAATCTGGCAAGTTGCCAGCTATTTTTTCCTTCCAGCCCAAGCTCATCGTTGTAGAGTCTTTATATTACCTGATTGATAGCATGAGAGACAATAAGTTATCAACTCCCACTTAGCTAGTTTAAGGCAAGAGTCCAGAAATTTAGTGAAATTGAACCAATTTCTGGCTATTTAAAATTCTTAGGTGTATTCTTGGATTTTTTCCCTCAATTTGCTTAACCATAGTAAGCTTTATTTTGACATCAGAGTTAACTCTTTTAATATCAGTATATATTATAATTATCTTTTATTTATTATCCTTTTGGTGATCTAATAAAATTAGATAACCATTTGTATTTCTGTATTATTATGAGCAGGATGAAGAAGCAGGTACAGTGGACAATAAAGTGAGACAATAAAGAAGGTAGCAGTTAAAGGAAATAACAATAACAACAATGGGTGGGGGAAGAATCCTAAAGCTGCTATCATTTTACAAATAGTCAACCCCAAGGGAATAAATGCAGGATCAGTTAACAGTAATACTGGAGCTTTCTGGAGGTAGCATTCTAACCCTCCATTGTGTATGTGGCTTAGCAGTTTGAATGAGTCCTTGTCAGTGTTCAAAAGGAGAAGAAAATATACTGGAAATAGAGACTAGAAAAAGGTTTCAAAAGCTGTAAAATCTCTGTGGAGTGAGTAACCCAGTAATTGGAGCTGGGAACGTGAGGAGTATGTCTTGTTTACCTTGCCACTGAATCTGGCAAGTCTCCATTAAGCGCTATGAATTGGTTGGTTCCCAACTACAGGAGCCTGAAATTGTATTAATGTTAAAATGGTAGACATGAGAAAATGAAAGGAGAGAATAGCCTATTGCTCAGTGTTATGCACTGAATTGTGTCCTCCACCACCCAAATTCACATTCTATAGCCATAACCCCAAACGTGACTATATTTGGAAACAGGGCCTATGAGTAGATGATAAAGGTTAAATGAGCGCAAGAGGGGTGGCGGGGAGCTAATCCAATAGGGCTGCTGCCCTTTTAAAAAGAGAAAGAGACACCAGTGCCTTTTCTCTTTGTCATATGAGGACACAGCAAGAGGCAAACATCTGCAAGCCAGGAAGAGAGACACACCGGAACCCAGCCATGCTGGTACCTTGACCTTAGCATTCCAACCCCCAGAAATATGAAAAAATAATTTTTGTTGTTTAAGTCACTCAGTCTGTGGGGTTCTATAATGGCAGACCCAGCATAGTAATACACTCCGTTAGGAAAAGGAATCTGGCTTCTGCCTCTTGTCTTTAGTCTTAATTACATAAAAGACTGGCTCCTGGGCAATGCAGACCCTGGATTTGAGGACATAACTTCAATTGCAGTGGCAGATGAAGATAAGACCTGTTTGTGGCCTCTCCAGAAAATGTATATGGTCTATCTCACATCTAATAGGAACTATTTCATGGTCATTTATCTGGCTTGCTCACTTAGAGAAAGATAAGTTATATTCTTGGTGAGTACAAATAAAATAGCTATAGGAAAATAAGAGAGTGGTCATTATAAAACACACTGTGCCATTTCCCAATTTCCTGAGTGGACTGGTTGTCCAGTTAGGTTATGGAGTGCATCAGTGATTAACACTATGCTAGGCACATCAAAAGTATTTAGGAAAGAAGATATAAAGGAAGGAGAAAGGGAAGGAGGGCGTGAGGGAA
This sequence comes from Lagenorhynchus albirostris, assembly GCF_949774975.1. Classification (NCBI taxonomy): domain Eukaryota; kingdom Metazoa; phylum Chordata; class Mammalia; order Artiodactyla; family Delphinidae; genus Lagenorhynchus; species Lagenorhynchus albirostris. Next base: position 19,120,619 of record NC_083095.1, read on the forward strand.
AGAGGAAGGAAGGGGAAGGAAGAGAAGAAGAGATTAGGGAAAGTATTATTTCAACTTCAAGCAGAATCAGCACTTCTGGCTCTCCTATTGCCTGCATACAATGGACACCATATATGGCTAATAAGAACAAGTAAATAGATAAATTCAGGAACTAGAAAATATTTTAGTAATGTTAACTTCAGTGTTTTACTAGATCTAGATGACTAGGATAAATCAATCAACTGGCATCCATACCCAATCAACATAACCTTCATGATGAGCATCTTGCTAAAAACATGCTAAAGGAAAAAACTTGCAATTGACTTCAAGGGACTGATGCCTCTCAACAAAGGACTACATTATGAAAAATGACTTTTGATGGGGGCTGTGATGTTCAGTTATGAGACAGGTGGTGGGAATTTGTATTGTCTCTTTATCAGCTGTTATTTTTATAAGGATGGAGTTTCTAATGTTTTAAAAGATTTTTTTTTAAAGCATCAGCACATTCCTCAAGCAAGTTATAGAGTCCTTTACTGACAGACTGTGTAATACTCTGACAAGTCTGTCCCTGGTGCCAAGGCAGGCAAAACTCTTTATTGATTCTGAATTTTATTCAGAGTGGAACCCCAAATCTGATTAGGCCCTAAATGACTTGGACTGCTTCTATTTCTTTCACCTAGCTTCTTATTTCTCTCCTCTCCATGTACACTTCTCCACCCATATTTTGTTGTTCTTCAGACTTATCAAGACTGTTTACATTTTAGGGCCTATGCACTGATGAATTCCACTTCCTAGAATATTCTGTCCTCCAGATATAAGCATGGCTAATTATTTCATTTCCTTCAAACCTTGTTCAAATGTCACATAAGAGTGACTCTGCCAGTTTTTCTCCATTGCTCTCCCCATCTCTCTGATCCATCCTTTGCCATTCTTGTGTGTTCTGTGTCTTGGCATTTGACCACAATGGACTGCATCACCAGGACTCCCTTGCCAGCTTCCTCAGATTGGGTTCAATCAACAGCAAACACAGGCAAGAAATCAGAGGGTGAAAGGAAAGAGATGTGGGGTAACTCCTTCCTTCTTCCCTCCTTGCTTTTCGGCTTGCAATCCTGGCAGTGTGTATCTCTGAGTACAGCTCCTTCAGCTTGGCCCCTTTGACATGGCCCCAGCTCTCTGTAGGCTCTCATAACAATGTTACCCCTCTATACCGTCAGGTATAGAGACAGCAAGAGGTTCCTGCTGTTGCTATACACTGAGTGCACCAACATTTCTTAACCTAGCTTACTCCTCTGCAGATAGTTCCTTTGTCAAGTTATCTTTAGAAACCTATCTGAGGGCACCTTCTTTGTCCTGACCAGCCTCTGAATAATAAACTTACCCATATGACATTTTAAAAGATTGCAACCTATTGCTCTCTCTCCTAAAGTCTTTAATCCTCTTTACTTTGCTCTTTTTTCCCCCATATTACCCATCATCTTTTATAATATTATTTACTGATTTATTATATTTGTTCTTTATAGTCTGCCTCCCTTTGGTAGAGACAGACCCATGAAAGCAGAGGTCTTTATATAATTTGGTCACTGAGGTATCTCAAGTACTGTGAAAATTGTGTGGTGCATAATAGATATTGAATAAACAATTATTGAATAATGAATAAATGCATCAACCTACTAGCCATATACAGTAAGTTTCCCAGGAAATGTTTCCTGGTGTTGGTAAACATTTCTATCAATAAACTTTGAAGACTGTCCTTAACACCTTTCTCTTTAGCCTATTAAGACTTTAGAGAAGAATGCAAGGCTCAAAATGTACCATCAAGTCATATTGTAGAATTCAATGGAATTAAGTTAATATATTTTAAACCAGATTAGTTACTTAGTTTTTCTGCGTGTACTGATTCTAAGCAATATTGGTCAGGATGGTTTAGGGTGTGCAGCAATAATGAAGCCAAACCTTCATACTCTTAAAGTGAAAAGGGTTTACAAATTCTCAATCTCACTACACGTTCACCTCAGTTTGACAAGGGACTCTGATCCATGTCTTCCTTACACAGAGTCTTTGCAGTTTACTGAAATAAGATGTTTCAAAAAACAATTAAATAACTGATTTCTGATGGAGAAAGCATTTTAACATTCCTTGCTCCTGATCCTCAAAATTAGAATATTTCTTGAAAAAGTTTAAAATGAATTTAAGTTTTCACATAGAGTTGGATGAAATTTAGGAAAAAAAAACCCAACTGTACTGATATTAAATTTATAAATGGTGTTACTTAGCTGTTACAGGGAATTCCCAGGCCCTCCTCCAGCTGTGCAAAATAATGCTAAATTGTTACACATTGTTTTTCTTTGAGAAGAACATATGGACCCACGGATAAAAGCACAGAGCTATCTTATATAATTTATGATGTTCTCTGCTTACCCAAGCCTCGTTCTTGTTCTCTCTTTCCCCTTTAGTAATATAACTTGGTCATTTCCCAAGTACTTTAAGATGATATTCACTTTATGCCTGTCCCAATAAATTTACAAAATTCCTCATATTTCCTTCCAAAGAATCTTTTCAAATCACAGATTTATTGCTCCCTACGTGGCTAAATACCAAGCAGAACTACGTCAGTAACGATAATGGCAGCAAATATGGTGTGAGATAAAGCAGGAAATAAAGATAAGATAAGCAGGAAATAAAATAATACCTCCTTGCTGCCTTTGGAATTTTCCTAAAACACCTTCATGGATACAATTAAGGTAAACTAATTTATGATTTAACAGTAAAATGTTGCTGGTAAAATTTTGAAAGTTGAAAATGACTATCCTACCTATTTTGGATGGGTTTAGCTTATCTAATCAAATGAGAAAATCAGATTCTCAATTCAGTGTACAAAACCATCAGCATCCAAGATCAGGGGATGTGAATTGCCTGGCCAACTGCCTCAAAGCGGAATTACACTTTGTTCAGAAATTTTAAAGTTTAAGTTAATAAAACTATATTGTGAGTTGATTAAACCAAAATTAACGCTTTTATAGTTCCTAAATATTTAAATTTATAAGATACATATTCTTTATGCTAAATTAATTTTTTTTCTCATGCTGAATAAGTCAGTTAGAACTTGGAAAAACTTTTATGACTTTACCTTACATTTATTGAGACAAACATTCCAATAGCTTCAAGTGTCTTTGTTTCTTCCGAATCACATTGTGGAAAATTTGCAGGGATGAGAAATAATTATCATTTTGACTTTACATTGTACTGAGAATACATATCATTGTACTAAGCAATAAATGTTTTCTATAAATTTGTGAAATCCAGATCTTTTAATTCTTCTGAGAGAAAAATGCATGACTATAAAAAACAGCTCTGCTACCTTTATGAATTACTGTTGTATTGTTTGGACACCAAACTCTAGAGGTAGCCATACTAGAAGTTCATTTATGGCTATGTAACCTAATACTGGAGGGTATAATAATTAGCACAAGAATGTTAGAAATAATTTTATATTGTTGAATTGAATGATGTTCAAGTTATGTTGACTGGTCAAAAATACTTCACATGCTTCTCTGACCTTGTCTGAAAGCATTTAAGAAGCTGGTGAGCAGAGCAGTATAGTAGAGTTCTACTCTTAAAATTCCGTTCTTTCCAGGATTCTGCCTGTGAATAAAGGTTTCCGTTGCCTGTTCCATTGAAAAGTTTAGCACCATTCTGCTACTAGAAGACTGTTGAATTCACCTCTATGATAAAAACAAACAAACAAACAAAAAATCTGTTGTGTGCTTAGGACTTAGACCTGGGATCTCTCCCAATCCATAAGAACAGAGACAAATGCTAAGTTAGTCTTTGCTCATTTGGTTTGCATCCTTCTGAATGATAAGCTGGACCATTCTGCATGTCCTCACCTTTTGCAGCCTTTCTTGATTCCCTAGTTTGGGCTTAGACACCTTGCCTTTTGGATCCTATTTTTGCCATTAGGGATTCTAGCAGAGATAGAATTTACCTCATTGAACTTAAACCACAGTTTCTCTTAATATGCTTGCCTCTCCACATTACATTAACTCCCCACCATTAGATTCATTTGTTGTGTAAATAAATAAGTGTATTGAGTTATAATCATATTCTTATATGACCTGGAATTTTCCTTAGAGATAATGAGTAATAATTGACCATACGTATCATAATCTACTATGTAAAGAAAAGGAAAACACAGTATAATTGTGATACACTGAAACTCCTGTTTTTTCCCTCTTTCTCATGCCTCACGCTGTCTTACTGGCTCTGTCTACTGGAAACTGTTAATCAAATGTACCATCATATTAAGGTATAAAAAAATGTTAACAGCTGAAGACGGTACTCCTCTTTCAAGTTATGTTAGAATTAAAGCCTTTAAAAAGTAGATTAATTTATCAAAGTTAGAGCTTCAGAATCCACCTGAGGGACATCATTTTGTCTTCCTGAAATTCTTCCTTCTCAGTATTTGCCTACACTCCCTAATACATAAAGGTAGACTCACAGAAAATATGGTCCTGGTACAGAATTAGCCACAATATGCAACAACCATTTAGATCATTAACAATATATCTTTTTAAGTTATAGAAATTATACAAAGTCATTGGATACATGAGCCGTTGTGCTGGGATTTTATGTTTTCCATCACGTCTAAGTTTTCCTCCCCTGTGGAGGTCAGAATTTAAGGTGGCTCCATGATTCCACCTCTTGGGTGTCCTTGTATAATCCCCTCACCTTGAGTGTGGGTAGGACTGCTAACTTATTTTCAACCAATAGAACATGTCAAAGGCAATGGGAGGTCACTCCATTGACACCAGATTGGTGTCTAACAATTCAACTCAATTCTGACACTGTCTACCAGGAGATAGCATCAGATTAACCACAGGTTAAGTGTTAGTCCTACAAGACTGTCTCTTCCCCTATCCCATCCTTTCAAATGTCACTCCCAAGCCCAGATTATTACCTGTACTTCTGACCAATCAGCTATAAATCAGAGATTCCCACAGCCCCCTCCTTGGGTTCAGTTAATTTGCTAGAATGGCTCACAGAACTCACAGAAACATTTTACTGATTAGATCACAGGTTTATTATAAAATGGTATAACTCAGGAACAGCCACATAGAAGAGATATATCAGGCAAGATGTGCTGACAGGGCTGGGAGCTTCCATGCCCTGTCCAGGCATACCACTCTTCCAGCCCCTCCACATGTTCACAACCCAGAAGCTTTCTGAACCTCTTATTCTTGTTTTGTGTTTTTGTTGTTTTTATGGAATTTCATCACATCCACAAGACTGATTAAATCATTGGCCACTGGAGATTGAATTCAGTCTCTAGCCCCACTCCTCTTCCCAGAAGTCAGAAGGTGAAATTCCAACCTGCTAATTGCATGGTTGGCTCCACTGACAACCAAACCCCATCCTTAGGTACTGTCCAAAAGTCACCTAGTTAACATAACCAGAGACAACTTTACTGCTCTCAACACTAGAAAATTCTAAGAGTTCTGGGAGCTGTGAATCAGAAACCATGGACTAAGACCAAATATATATGAAAAATATATTTTGGTCAACTGAATGATCAATACACATATTTTTTATAAATCACAATATTGGACACCCTAAGCAGATGACCCGTTTAACCTATGCCTAGACTCCTGTACCATAGAAGCTGTGAGATAATAAATGTGTATTCTTTTAAATATCTAAGTTTCTGGTAATTTGTTATACAACATAGACTAGTAATAACGACCTTACTCCCTGATTACAGACCACTGTCAAGATATAAAACATCTTACAATTTGCTTGCAACTAGCAAACAGAGAATGGTTAGTTCTGGCAGTATGTGATACACACAGACCAACAGGTTTTATGAGATATTGGTAACTACCAGGGAAAGACATTTTGCTACTGTATCCACAAAAACATATGTGAGATGTTACAAAAATGCTCCTTTCCTCTCCGATGTTTACTATATCCATATCTGCTTAATAATCAGGGACAGTAAATGGACTCATTTTTTTTTTAATATCTACTTCATGTAGATTTTTTTTAAATTAATTAATTATTTATTTATGGCTGTGTTGGGTTTCGTTTCTCTGTGAGGGCTTTCTCTAGTTGTGGCAAGTGGGGGCCACTCTTCATCACGGTGCGCGGGCCTCTCACTATTGTGGCCTGTCTTGTTGCGGAGCACAAGCTCCAGACACGCAGGCTCAGTAATTGTGGCTTATGGGCCCAGTTGCTCCACGGCATGTGGGATCTTCCCAGACCAGGGCTCGAACCCGTGTTGCTTGCATTAGCAGGCAGATTCTCAACCACTGCACCACCAGGGAAGCCCAATGGACTCATTTTGTAATATTTCCTCAGGGAAAAAAAATTTTAAAGTACATAAAAATTATGCATACATTCTCTTTATATGGGGCTGCACTATTCCCACTTATGTCTAGGTGTTTTTCATGGTTTAAATCAACACTTAACATGAACACTTTCTGCAAAAGACTGTCTGACTAAGAAGCACAATGGAAGTTTGCATAAAATGCCAATGGAGTACAAATTGACATGCACAATTTAAACTTTATAAAAATGTGTTTTTCTAGCCTGTTTTCTCTCTTTCTCATCGCACTTTTATAGATAAGTAGTAGGACAGCACCTAAAGGCAGTTGTGATGTGGTGTCCGCGCCATGAAATTCTTGTTTTCCAAGTTTCCCTATAGTTCTTTGCACTCAGTAACTTAAATTTAGCCCCTTCTTCTTAGACTGCTTTTCCTCCATGCTGTGTTCCCTCCCCAAGTGGATTATTTACATTCTCCGAAAAGGTTTAGAAAGTACAGGCAGTGCTATATTTAGTCACCAGTATTTTATTTTCTCACTCAGGAATTCACTTTCACTGGGGACACAATTTACACCTTAACAACATCTTAACCACATGAAATCTAACAATGTTTTTAGAACCGTTTATCTGGCCCTGGTTAAAGCTCAGTATTGAAAAGGAACACTTTTAAATAGGGGCATAAGGTGGGCTGAAAAATGACCCCTTCCCACCTCCACCTCCCTGCCAAAGATGTCCACTTCCTAATCCCTGGAAACTGATAATATGTTACCTTGCGTGGTAAAAGGGACTCTGCAAATGTGATTAAATTAATGATCTTGAGATGATGAGATGACCCTGGATTATTTTTGTGCACCCCATGTTAGCACAAAGGTCCTTATAAGAAGGAAACAGATGAGTCAGAGTCATAGAAAGAAGATGGAAGTAAGGGTCAGAGAGGAAAGAGATGCTGTGCTACAGGCTTGGAAGACAGAGAAGGGGGAGGCAGGAACCAAGGAATGGAGGCATCCTGTAGAAGCTGGAAAAGACAAGGTAAATCATTCTCCTCTAGAGCTTCTAAAAGGAAAGAACCTAGGGGCAGGTCAGGAATAAAGATACAGACGTAGAGAATGGACTTGAGGACACGGGGAGGGGGAAGAGTAAGCTGGGACAAAGTGAGAGAGTGGCATGGGTTTATACCTACTACCAAATGTAAACTAGATAGCTAGTGGGAGGCACCCGCATAGCACAGGGAGATCAGCTCGGTGCTTTGTGTCCACATAGAGGGGTGGGATAGAGAGGGTGGGAGGGAGACGTAAGAGGGAGGAGTTATGGGGATATATGTATATTTATAGCTGATTCACTTTGTTATACAGCAGAAACTAACATACCATTGTAAAGCAATTATACTCCAATAAAGATATTTAAAAAAATGCAGCCTTATGGACTCATTTTAGATGTTTCACCTCCAGAACTATACGAGAATAAATGTGTGATATTTTAGGACATTAAATTTGGGGCAGTTTGCTACAGCAGCAATAAGAAACCAATACAGTTTATAAATAGATGCTAAAAATAGTTTAGAAAGTTCAGAAACTAAAGGACCAGACTTCCACAGTTTGAGAAGCCCAATGTAATCAAATATTTCTCTTGTGAAGAGGGATTATACTTTTGTCTTTATGTATAGTTAGTAGCCTGTTTTATTTCTTGGAATAAAAACATCTTATTTATGGGTAAGCAGAGCCCATCACCAAAATATAAGGCTTACAGCCCTCTGCCAAGGACATGTTTCATTAAATTTGACCAGTTCTGAAACTGAGAGATGATCTGGATAAGGTGGACATTAAAGATTTTACCAGAAGCTTGGACCAAAACTCTGTAGGGACTGTTATTCTGGGTTTGTGTGGAGACCTCCCAACTATGAATTATGTTTCATTCAGGAAAAACTTGTAGGGTCACATCCAGTCAAAATTGCCTTACCTGATTCAGCATACCATACACCATGCACCGAGGAACAAGGAACGTTTCTCCCCACTAATTAACACAGCAGCAAGTGCTACAACAAAATTTAAGTTTGAATTCTAACCAAAGAAAGTCAATTCATAGGACGTTTGCAGATATTGCATGAATAGATATGCTTATTGTAGGAGCACAAAGATAATGTGTTTTGCTTAAATGTAGCAGACAATAGTTTCTTATCCCATCTGTTTCTCATGAGAAAGGAAAGTAAATTGCAGGAAGAAGTCAAAGGGCTTCAGAATTTCCCTTTAACTGCTTGATTTCCCTTGACAACATTTCTGGCAAATATGTGAGTTTTCCAGCCCCTGCTTGAACATCTCCATGTATGGAGATGTTTCTATAGACAACATTTCTTTGGATGGAAAACTAGAAAGTTCTCAATGGGAGCTGAAACCTTACTTCCTATATAACCCACAACCTATTCTTATCTTGTTCAAGAAGCTGCCCTTGGCAATGTGACCACAATAACTCAGAAAAGTGAAAATCCCTGTGCTTATGATAAGTATCAGCTCCTCCTTACAGACCCCTTACCTCAGTTTTGGATTGATTTTTCTGTCTATCAAAATCAAAGTTGAGCTCAAGTGTAAAAACCTCAGTTATATGTTGCCTTTTCTATTGTTTGGGGTGGGGAGGGAATCTAAGAATAGAATAAACAAATTAAGTGACAGAATCCTATTTCAAGCATAAATAAATTTTATGAAGACATGACTCTATGTCCATGAACATCCAAAATTGTTCTGTTTCTCCAAGTCACTGTGAAAAATTGCTTAGCAGGAAGTAATTTCTTTTTCCCACTAAAGTATGTTTTTGAAGGATTTTCATGTAAGGTTTGATTAAAAAGCATGTTTTTCTTTTTACTAGAAAGCCCAAAATCATAACCTACAAATATTAAGAAAGAATAGGTTTATTGTATGGATGCTTTAACATAGAGAAAATAGCAAGGTTGGTATTTCAAGGTTACAAGCCCTGGAATACTTTAACTGTTGACTCATAAGTGGAAGAGGTAGGTAGCAAGTTTTTCTGGTCCTGACACTGAGCAAACTTAATCAAATACTCTAACGTATGTAACCCTCTCTTTCCACCTCTACTAAAAAGGAACTGGTAGAGGTTGCCTCTGAAGCATTCCAGATTTAGAGACTTCTTATTCTGTTGTGAAAAGAAAACCGTTCTTGTCTCATTCCTGAAATGATGGTATCATGATTTGGTTGTTTCTGTATCTGGAACATACACATATTCACTTGGCACTTCTCATTAGTGTAACTGTAGTATTTAGTAACTGTACTTAACTTTTACTATCCCTTTCAGCCCTCCAAAAAAAATGAAGCCAGAAATTTAATAAAGTCAGGGCATAATGCCACACTTCTAGTCTTATTTTGAGAATTTTACCACTTTCAGTTATTTGAAAAGGTTAAATATACAATAATCCTTTGGGTGCCATGAAGCACATAAAATTTAATTCTGAATCATCCCAAGGGTGTTACCAGTGGAGAGCTGTCTCATCTCCTGGATGGCTATGAAACAACCTGATTTTTGTGCTCTTCTGTCTGTTTACCCAAGGCAGGTATGTGCATTTTATGAATGCATGAGTGCCTTTTAGGCAGAAATCTTTCTTCATAAATTCTAGTAAACTAATTTACCTGAAACAGTATGCGTTTAGTTTGTTGGAAAACCAACTGTCAACATAATTTTAATCTCTTTAACTGATTATTAATTTGGAAAAAAATGTATTATTAAAAGAAAAACACCATCAACATATCTCCAGATACTAGCTAGTCAGCTTACTAGCTTGAATACGTTTCCAAATATAACCTACATACAATCAACAACCTACATAGTGAACAAATACTAGAAAAGAGATTTGGTATCCTTCAAGGCTGAAGGGACCTAACATCTCACTAATGTTTATTTTGTTTCCAAGCCAGCAAAGTGCACATGTATTTAGAACAGGCTTCCATAATCCCAGGTGTTTATTAGTCTTTCCTTGGATTTCATTTAATTTCCCTAATTTCTTTGGTGTTGATCTTTTGGGACAGAAACATCAATCTGCATTAATTTACCATACATATTTAATTATCTGGGGAGTAAGTATTAATTTATACCTATTTTATTTATTACTCAATTAATAAAAACACTAAGGTTGAAAGAAGTTAAATAATTTACTTCATGTCACAGGAAGAGGCAGATTCCATCTTGGAGGACCTTATATCTACAAAAGTATCTTACTTGCACATAAAATCTCACATGGTCATCACTCAGGATTCTACTGCTCTGACTCCAGGCCCTTAAGCAGAGTCTTAAGATCAAGTGGCTTCTCTTGGACATAGGGTTAATGTTCCAAAATAATCTCTCCATCTCTTTACTACTAACACCCAAATAAGAAATTATAAATATACCCCATTTCATCACAAGTTACTAGTGGCTTGTGAAGTAACATAAAAATGTATCTATTCATGATGAAGTACTAAAGACTTAGCATATGCTGCAATTCGATTATAATTTTGATCTAGAGACAAAGAAGAAAGGGAGAGACATATTAATTCTTGCCTCTTGAATAGTAGAAGTTCCAGCATTCTGACATGTCAGTGAAAGGTCTTTTGGGTTGGGTGGCCATTCCTTTGTCTATCAAATTATGAGTCAGTGAATTTCAAAAATATTTGCTCACTTACACTCTAAATTAAGTTTGAAAATTATGTACCTCTTCATATTGTTTTAAGTTGTTTGTGAGTTGATGTCTATAATTATTTAATTTTATTAAATCATTCAATTAAAACTGTGCAAAATATGTGATTTTTGCCCATTGAAAAATTGACATTTAAAATGTAACTGTTACACCAGTTTTCAAAAATAACCAAAAGAAGTTTGACAAGCTAGCAATTGAAAAAACTACGATCATCCATTTTCTTTATAAGACACTTCTGATAAAGGATTTATATCCAAAATACACAAAGAATTCTTAAAACTCAACAATAAGGAAACAGACAATTCAATTAAAAATGGGCAAGAGGTCTGAACAGACACATCACAAAAGAAGAAATACAGAAGGTATAAAAGCATATGAAAAGATATTCAACATCATTTGGCATTAGGGAAATGCAAATTAAAACTAAAGTGGATACCACCACATACCTATTAGAGTAACTAAAATCACACACACGTACAAAAATCCTGACAATAGAAATGCTGGCAATAATTCAAAGCAAAAGGAACTCAAATTCATTGCTGATGGGAATGTAAAATGGTACAGCCATTTTGGAAGACAGTTTAGTAGTTTTTTAGAAATCTAAACATAGTCCTGCCATGCAATCCTGCAATTTTATTCCTAGTTATTTTATATAATTGCTTTAAAGACGTACACTCTTAGAAAAGCCTACATGCACAATTTATAGCTTCTTTATTCATAAATGTCAAAAATTGGAAGCAAACAAGATGTTCTTCAATAGGTGAGTGGATAAAAACTACAGTATGTCCATACAATGGAATATTATTCAGCAATTTTTAAAAATGAGCTTTCACATCACACACAAAAAGTTAATAAACCTTAAAGAAATATTGCTAAGTGAAAAAAGCCAGTGAAACACCACAAGTAGTACAATTCAAATTATATGATACTCTGGAAAAGATAAAACAATAGTTACTGTAAAAAGATCAGTGGTTGCCATGGTTTCTAGGGAAAGGGGGAAGGGTTATAAGGTGAAACATACAGGATTATTTTTAGAGGAGAGAAACTAGTATTCTGGATGATACTTTAAGGGTGATATATGACTTTATGAATTTGTCAAAACATATGAAGATTTACAGCACAAAGAGGGAAGCACAAATGTAGGAAAATTCTTTTAAAAATTAGGACAATGTGGGATCTCAGGATGGAATACATAATGTGACAAAGGAATCTAACTGTATTATGAATAATTGAAATGACCTCAATGGAGTGGTCCAGAGAATGAATAGGTGATGACCTAAATAATCTTGGAAATGAGTAGACTATATAAACTAAAGGCAAAAATAACTGAACATAAGAACTCTATTCCAATGGATATAGTTGCTCTTGATGAGGGTATGAGTTAACAATTCTGATGTCGCTAGATCTGTATACTAGAAGTGAACTGGAAGCAAAGGTATGGCAGACACATACATAGGCACACGCACACTACCACACTGATGAGGCTATGTCAGAGGGACACAGAAGCCAACAAAAGACTCCCAACGGCCAAAGCTGGAATAATTTAAGTTACAAAACAAATTTTTAAAAGTCTTAAATTTTAACCCAAAGTATAAAATAAATATCCATGAGTCAATTTTGATACAAACACTTGATGAAATAAACAAACAAACAAATAAATAAATAAATAAGAGAAGAAAGTTTCTCGTGTAAAAGAAATCCAAATAATTCATGTAGATGCTCTGCTCTCAAGGGAGTGAAGCATAATTTTCCGATCCTGATGTGTAAGTTATACATAGTGACTTTGCTGTGAAGAGGATAATGTAGAAATGAGGATAAAAAAGAAATTATATAGTGGAGAAATCTGTTAAGCACTACCTTGGCCAAGTGAGCGTGATCAACATGAGCAATGATAAATCATGTTTACAGTGCCCTTGATATGATGCGATGAAAATGACACATCACCTATCTGCTCCTTCTGCCCCAAACCCGTAATCCCACCCTCACTATGAAAAAAAAAAAAATCAGAAAAATGCCAAGAGAGAGGAATTCTGCAAAATACCTGACAAGTATTCCTCAAAGCTATTAAAATCACTGTTAAAAAAAAAAAAAGGTAACTATGAGAAACTCACAGCCAAGAGGAGCCTAAGGAGACATGACAACTACATGTGATGTGGTAAGCTGGGTGGAATCTTAGAACAAAAAAAACTAAGTAAAATATAAAATGTTAACAATAATACAAACTTAGTATAGGGTATCTGGGACCCTCTGTACTATATTTTCAATTTTCCTGTAAATTTATAACTGTTCTAAAAATAGTCTACTTACAAATAAAGTAGGCAATAGAGTCTTGTCTTGTATACCACATAAATTTTTAGGGTTTGAGCACTTAGTGTTTTCATTACACATGTAAAAATAAGAATAAATAAATAAATAAAACCAATACATAGACACAATTTTTTAAAACGATAAGAATATTTATAATCTGTTTATTTTATTGAACTAAATTTATTTTATATACTCCCACATAATTTTCTCCTATTATGAAACACATTAATGATGGAAAGCTTTTATGTGATCACTCCATCATATCCTTCTGCATAAATATCTTCATAAATTAAATTTTCAATTTTTTGTGAAATAATGATGCCAAGTTTAAAAATTTTTGTAAGTGTAATTTTACTAGTACAATTGATGCAAAACATATATTAAAAATGATAAATTGTGATTAAATATAAAAAGGAAGACTATTTGTCAAATGCATCTCTTAATAAGAAGTTTGGACTATTTTATGTAAGTCTGTGGGGTTTAATTCATTTATTAATATGCCCAATAGTTGCTTATTATTTGTTTTTAGAATGGGACTATTATTTATTTTCATAGATATAAATTCTAAGAAAAGTTATTTATGTAAATTAATAGATCAAAATGGAATGAATTTTGTTCTAGCAATGCCAATCAAGTTTTTGAACTTTTTCCAAGTTATAAGCCAAAATAATAAGCATGATTTATCATCAAAAACTATTTATAATGATCTATCAACTGACAATTGATGAGATTCTCCTTTAATAATGTTGAAAGCAGATCGAAATCCATATTATTTGCAAAATAATTTATTACCAACTCAGTAATGACATTTCTTCTCTCAGATTATGAAAGTTCTACCAAAAAAGCTTTATAAGATTTTATCAAATAGCCACTTAATTATATCTGTGACTCTTTCACTTTAGGGTACTTCATTTAATAATTTAATATGATGCAATTAGAAAGAGTTTTAAAAATGTAAACATTAATTTCAGTGTACTTTTATTATCATGATATATTTTGACAAAATATTTTATTTTATCACAAATTTTAAATAGTTTTTGTCAATACTCTGAAGTTCCAGATATAGGTTATTCAATTTAGAGGAATAATGTATATATCTAAAGGAATCTTTGTTGTTTAACTAATCAAACAAATCAGACTTACTTTCTATCAGACAACAATTTATTACACATTTCAATGGAAATGAACATGTAAATAAGCATTTCGGAAAATATATAATCACATATTTTATGACAGATGAAAGTATCAATTCACATTATAGAGATAAGTAACTACGTTTTATAACAAATTACTGAATATGTTTGTTTTTGATTATCTAATTTATAATAAATTAATGCAAATGTGACTTTAATTGTAAGTTATTTATAAAGTTAAAAGTGTGATGTGATGCAAAGCTCAATAGTCCTTCAGTAAATGTGTAGCTTGCATGGGTTGGGAATTGGGGATTAATTACACACACATTTGCATGTGCATGTGTACATTTATAAGAATATACAAACACATAATACATATATGTATACATATGCTTGCATGACAATGTGTGTATATATATGCACACAAACACATTATAGGTACATACCTATACATGCCTTGTATATTATATGTGTATATATACATATATATGCTATCAATATCATCAGTTCTCCATAATAAAACTATTCTATTTATTTAATGAAAGATAAAAGCATATACTGCTAAAAATGATTGGTCTGGTAGTTAGCATATATAGCATATAATGGCAATTTTGAAAAGAGAAGATTGAAAGTATATAATATTTTATAAGATGAAAGATGAGGATTGAATGTCATTGGAATAAACATATGATATGTTTCAACAATAATTTGTCTTATTTTTTCTCACAAACATATATAAGAGATTATATATATATATTTTTTTTCTCCATGAGTTTTATCAAATACATCTTGAAACACTTGGTAATCCAAAAATAAGTTCAAGGTATATTTAAAAGATTTAACTGCATGATCATATTTTGCTCTTTAGAGCACATTTTTTCTCATGATGATTTTTAGTGATAAGTATTGTGGAAAGCATTTTAAAAAGCACTATATATTTGGGACAAAATGTTATTTTAGCATTTATAAGTTAATTTAGAATTTAGAGTATTTTAGGAAAGTAAACAGTTCATTTATATCTTTTATAAGTTAAAACCAAAATCTGTATCTTACAGAACAATTTCTGTCAAACTTAGGACAGATC
Organism: Lagenorhynchus albirostris; assembly: GCF_949774975.1. Classification (NCBI taxonomy): domain Eukaryota; kingdom Metazoa; phylum Chordata; class Mammalia; order Artiodactyla; family Delphinidae; genus Lagenorhynchus; species Lagenorhynchus albirostris. The sequence continues at coordinate 19,136,115 of NC_083095.1, forward strand.
CCACTATAAACTAGGGCAATAGGGCAATATATTTTTTTAAATCTATTGTGTTTGACAGAAATTATAGTTAAGATTAACATAGATTGGTTGGATCAAGACTTTTAGATTAGGTCTGGGGACTACTGCTCTCCTAATTTCCTTTTAAGTTAATTGTTTCAATGTAGACAAAACTAGATAGTAAAGTGATTGATTTATATGCAGGAACTTCAGTTATCTGAAGATCCTCAGATAAATGAAATGACTTTGCATCATCCAAGGAAGGAGGGTGAAATCAATATACCTACAGTATGTTTCTTTCATTTTCAGTTCATATTAGTAATAATAACATTCATGCAGGACCTTTCATGGAAATTAATGACTGGTTGGAGTTAATGGACCAAACAGCAACCCCTCCCAGGCAGTCATTAATCTCTAGGAATGCCTTATCCTGCAATTGCAGTTGCTTAAGTAAAAGCTTGCAGTAGAATTCCAAGAGAAATGCTAGACCTGGACTTGTCACTACAGAACAAATGGCAGTTTCGATTCCAAACAAATATCCAAAGGAACAAATAATTTGTGTTTCAATTGTTCTGTTTCCTAAAATGCTGTGCAGTATTTACAACTTTTCAGGTTGTATTCTATTAGGTTCTATTCTAAATAGAATCCTCAAGATTCTATTTCTTGAGGATTCAATGCTGGATGGAGCTGTCGTAAAGTGAAATTTCACTGTAAATAGAAGAAAGTAGACAGCACTTTAAGAAACTAATTTGCAATATTAGTTTTCTATTCCTATAAATAACCTCAGAAGGCCCTTAAGCCCAAAGAACTATAACATTAAAAGAAAAAAATGCACTAATGAAGTGCATCTAAATGTCTTTACTGATAAAACAATGTATTCTGCATTACTTATGTTACTTATATCTCAATCATAGTACAGTATCTTGTCATTTGCTTCTGAAAACTATTATCCACTGGCTTCATATTATATAGATTTCCTCCTCCCTCTGATGCTTCTTATTCCTTCTCCTGACATTGTTCCCTTTACTTACCTAAATCCTAGTGTTATCTGGGAATATGCTCAACCTTCTTCTCTTCTTACTTTACAACTCTAGTCCATCTGTTACCTTCTATAGGGTGAGGTCTCTTCCCAATCTGAACTGGCCAACTCTACCCAACCAACTCCTCTTTCAGTGATTTCAGTCTCAGTAAGTGGGCATCATTAACTTCCACACCAGAGGTCATTTTCAAAATTCTTTTTTTTTACTAGGCCCTGTCAATTCTGTTTTCAGAATAACATTTCAACTTCATCCACTGATTGTCAGTTATATAACCACTCCCTAATCCAATGTGATGTTGCCTTTTACATAGATTGATGGTTTTGTTGGCCTCCAATTGCCTTCTCTAGATAGTAATCAGAGCTCCTCCTAAAAGGCAGAAGTCTGTTACCCTGCTACTTAAGACCTTCAGTGACATGCCATTTTCTTTTTAATACAGTTCATGCTATTCATATGATTTATAAGCTTATCACTATTCTGGCCTTCACAAATCAATGAAAAAGAAATATGATAATCTTTAGCTGTTTGGAAATCTTCCCTTTATTCACTGAGGTGAACAGGCTGTAGCTTTTTGGTACTCTTGTATAATCCCTTTCCCTTGAGTGTGGGCAAGACCCATGACATGCTCCTTACCAATAGAATATGGCAAAGCTGACTGGATTATGTGATTAGGTGTAAGTGATGATGTTGTATATGATTGTAACATGTGTCTTGCTAGGAGATGCTCTCTTTTGCTGGCTTTAAAGAAGTAAGCCACCATGTTGTGAGCAACCGCATGAACTCGGAAACAGATTGTCCCCACATGACCTAGGAAAGCCGTCCGATTAGAATGAGAATCAAGTCTTGGCAGACACCATGATTGCAGCCTTCCAGAGAGCCCAGCCAGCTTATGCCTGGATTCCTTACTCAGAGAGACTGTGAGATAATAAATATGTGTTGTTTTATGCTAAATATTTGGTCATTTGTTATGAATCAATAGAAAATTAATACACTCACCCTACTTGGTAATGAATGTTCCAGTGCTTTAAGAGTTCAAAATAAACATTTTGAGTAAATATGTAACATTGGGTGTCAAGAATACAAAGTGGAAGGCCATTTCTTACAGTCAAACACACATACAAACAAACACACTGACAGAGGATGAAAATATGACTTTTCCTTTTAAGCTGTTTTAGATAATGACAGAGAAAAGTGTTAGCTAAAAAGATGAAGCATAAATATGGAAATGAAAAATAGTACCCAGAGGAGAAAAAAAGCGTAATTAGAATAAAAGGGAAAACAAAAGAAAATTTATCAAGCAGATAGAATAGAGAGAAGATAGATGAGGAGCCCCAAGGGATACTTGAAAAAAAGGAGCACTTACCCACAGTGAGGTGAAATTACAGAGACTGATAGTTCAGAGCCCTGACTATTCACTCACATGTCAAACTATTCACCACCGAGGGCATAGAAAACCTGCCCTGTTACAGCCTGGGAATTTAGAGCTGAACTCCAATGGTTAATGTAGTAATGAGTTTTTACAGATGGGGAAACTGAGGCTCCAAAAGCTTAAGTTAATTTTCTCAAAGCCTAGAACTTACTGTTGTCAGGGCCAGAATTCAAATCAGATTTGACTTATTTCATATGAATTGGTTTATTACCCTGATTTATTTTAAATTTCAGAGTAACCAGTTACATGGTTTGATTGATATACCAAAACAAGCACTCATTAAGGAAAATACTTCTATGTTAAAACAATTTCTGGTTTATATATAAAATGCAATGTTCATATTTGAAGTGGCTTTTGTTCAGTGCTTTGAATCCTTCTGCCCTTTCAAAGTAAATTCTTAAAGATTTACAAAGTGTTAAACCTCAAACTGATGAGAACATTAATTTTTAGGTCCCTAAACATCCTATATCCAGCTTCAGCCTAGAAGTTGTCAGCTTTTTACCTTACACACCAGGTTAATACGTAATTATCTCCTCATTGTGAAGAATGGGAAGGTTATCATGATGATAGATAACTGATGGTAGAAGTCAACTGAAAGAACACATCCCATGAAATTCAGAAATTAGAGGTGACATTCAATACTTTCTTGAGACTGAGACAGTCCAAAGGCTAATTTAGATCATCATCTCAACTATTTAAGTCCCAAGTGTCTGCAGAGAGTTAACTAGCTCACTTCAGTGGCATTGGAAAACCCAAGATATAAACAATGGCAAAGGAAAAAGCAAAGTGAAAATGAGAAAACAAAAATAATACATTGGATTTTTATAGCATCCACTGTTTATTATCAAACTCTTGAAGTTTGGTTTATCACTAACATCATGCTCCAGCTAAGGATACTGAAACTATCCAGGTAACACTATCACAAACAAAATTGATTTGTTTAAGGTCAAATATATAGTTAATTAGAATTCTGCTTTTGTTTTCATCTACATTGTCTTGTGTGTGAAGGGAGAAGGAAGAGGCATATTGAATAAAAAAAGAGGAGAATAGGAAAATAGAGAGATGTCTACCATGGTGGCTGATTGTGTGCTAGACACACACTTCATTACGGCCTGAGATCGCCACCGAATTGTTTATGTTTAACCAAACATAGCTGGGACATAACTGTGATATAATCAAAATGTTATCAGAAATCAGAGGGGTTGATTACTACTCTGACACTGGCACTCAATAATTGCATGACCACTTAATGATTGTTTTAACTTTGCATATATTTTCACCTCTTAGAAATTATACCTCCAGGAAAATAAAAATAATTAAGTGAAATAATGAATATGACAATGCCCAGTACATCAATATCATTCAACAAATTATTTTGAAATGTTAATTAACCTGATCTTGATTCAAATTCAGGGGAGCAAAACCTCAGTTATGTCATATTTAGTATAAATGCCTTAGGGTAATAAAAGAAAACATAACTTTTACCATAACTGTCATTTCTTTTAGAGTTCATTAATAAGAACACATAATATACCCCCTAAATGTGCAAATCTTACTGAAGAACAAAAATAGATAGAAAATGTATTGTTTGGAGCCTTTCAAGGGCCTATGGTCTAACTGGGAGGAGCACAATGATCTTGTTAGTGGCCTTGTTCTAAGTGCAACATACCTTCAGACAAACGAAAGATTCAAGTTCACAAGTGTAACCAAGATCTGGCAGGAAATTGTTGAAAGATATTAAATAAGTAAGGAGGAGAAAGTAAGGCATTACCAATGGAAAAGGACTGGATAGAAAATGGAGCAGCCAGGGAAGACACTAACATTCAGTGAGGACCTGATGAGCACCAAACAAATCATCTACAAAAAGTACAGGAACTACTTTCCAAGTAACCCCTTCAAAACTGTAAAGAGCAGGCATGTTTTTATTATTCAAAATAACTTTTATGATAGGTATTGCCTTCAACATTTTATATGTAATCCAATGTGTCCTGACACCTCTCCGATCCCATGGATATCAACAGGATTGCCTCACGGCCCCAATTCCACAATGCCCTTGGTAAGCCTCAAGCCTCCTCAGGTTACTTTGACTATTTCTCTCAAAGTCCTCTCTGCTCCTGTATCCTGAGCTCTCACATGCTGGCCCTGTACTACACTACCATAGCACAACTGTGAACTCTTCTTTCCACCAATTTTCACTAAAATCCAGTCATATGACACGTTCTTATTTTAGTTGCTTTATTGAAGCTCAGATTTTAGAAAAGTTGGCGAGGGGCACACACCGAGAATTACAACTTTCCTCATTCACCTGCCCTACGTCCTTCTACTTCACACACCCCATTTCAGAAGCCATATACAGTCCTTCCCTTGTCTCATGCGAAGTAACCTCATTTTCTCGGAACCTTGATACCATCGGACATCCCATATCCCAGAGAGACTCAACTACCAACAAACTGTTTATCAAAGAACTTTTTCAAGCTCTGTTGTTCAAGTATCAGGACATATTGTAAAAAATTTTGAAATGGGCAAAAATTTATAGAGTGCCCTATCCCATCAAGCTTACCCTTATGTCACATTTCATTTTTTATTGCTCTTAAGCTATCTGCAACTCTGCAAATTGTAGAAATCTGAAAATAATGCAAGTAATTCCAGTCCATACACATGCAAGAGTTCTATCTGGTGGAATGTATTGATAGTTGAATATTGTCCTATAGAAATTGACTAATTGTGCATCTGGTCATAAATTCATTGTTACAATTCTTGATTGTCTAAATGTGTGCTCTTTGGGAATCCCTTCTGAAACAGCTATGGTGTCTTAGTGTTTCCCACATTAATTAATGACAATAAAATCTTTGGCCCATGTTTGAAAAATATTTTTATGAAAGTTATCTTAGGTTTTTAAAATCTGCTCAATAAAATTTAACTTCCCATACAATATTTTATACTAATCTATAAGGAGTCTTCAAATAATATCTTTAACTTCTGGGGAAATGTCTGTGAAAGCCAAAAATCAAATTTAGGAATTCTCAAAGAACTTCTTTGTTACTCAGCACATTCAAGAAAACCCTCCTACCTTCAGTAGTCCATAGAGTATACGCATAGTAGATTCTTAAATGTGCTATAAAGGTTGCCTACTAGAAATGACACAATATAAATGTCATTTTATTTAAATCTTAGTAGCATAAACTAACACACATGCTCTTAGATACAATCATTTTATGCTCACCATGAACTCGTAATTCTGACAGTGCATATAACTTCAGATTTTATGGCCTAAATTTATTATATTTGAAGGGATGTCTACTCATTTGATGATAATCTTAGAAGTTTTTATGTATTTTTTTGTTTGTTTTTCAAGAAGCTGGACATGACAAGACATTAAACCTTGTGAAGGTTTGTCTGTACAGGGTTGTAAAGCAGGAAGAAAAAAAGCCACCCTATTATAAATGATTAAGAGGCACATTAGTCAATTCATCCTACTAATTACCTGCCGAAAGTTTTAGGTGAGCTTTTATGAGTTTTATAAATGTTAATTACAGGTTGCTAAATATATATATATATTTTGCAGAAGAGTAAAGCAAGCCCGGTGTTAGATATCTCCTTTGACCATTGCATTTCACAGAATGTATTCTTTACTGGCTTTTTCCATCAAATATCATGATAACCTTCCCATTCTTCACCATAAGAAGATCGTTGCATTTTAACCTGGTGTCAAAGGTAAAAAGTTGTTGACCTCTAGAGGAAATCTTGATATAGGATGCATAGGGGAACTGAAAATAAAATATTCTTTTCTCTTTGAGGTTTAACACTCTGCATTCTCCACAGATTTACTATAAAAGACTTGAATTTAGAAAAAAATGCTTCATGGCCTCATTCATTCATTCATTTATTCAATCACTCAAGTTTCATTAAGTAATTATTTAATGTCATGGGCTTCACTTGGGGTTGGGATAAACAGATAAGTAAAATATAGTTTGTTTAGTTCTGGCCAAGCTCTAAGTGGATAAATAAATATAAACAGCTGACTAGTAAGAGGTTTAAATCCTGTCTTTGCATATTACAAAACTGCAGGGTCTTGGTTCCTTTACATAATTTAACACTCAGCTGTTAAATCTATAAAATGAAGACCTTTATCTCAACTCCTTAGGACTTTTATGAAGATTAAATATTGAGCAAGTACCTGACACATAGTAGGTGCCTAACATTCTATAGATTACTTAATGATATGCTGCAGTTCCAGGGGAAAATGTCAGGGAAACTGAGTAGAAAGAGACTTAGTAACAAGTAGAATCATGGGGATACTCATCAAGGTCATGACACAACGTAGATTTTCAAGAGTAAGTAGTATTTTCTAAACAATGGAATTACATGTTCCAATACATAGGAGGTGTGAGATTTCAACATTCAGGTAAATTAATCTATTCAGATTTAAAAAACAAAGCAAAACAAAACAAAACAAGCCTATATTCTTTAATTTGGGGTAATTAAAATCTTTAAATTCTGGTTAAGTTAAAATCTAGTATTGAATTTATTAAACAGAATAAATTATGACCATAATTTCCAGATTTTCCATGCATTCCTTAATATGTACTTTCCCCCCTAGAAAATTTCAGTATGGTCAAAAATACTTTGATTTTTTTTTTAATGGTTGTATCTGCTTACATCTTTAAACCAAAAAACAGCAGATATGTGATTTCTAAATGTTAGAAGAAAGCTTTTGAATTTCTTTTATAAGAAAGGAATTGGTGGATATGGGTAATCCAATCAAGATTATTAGGAAGTTTACTCAAGAGGATGTTCTTTAAAATTTGAATAGGCGCCCAGTGAATAGATGGGACTATTTTTTCATAGTTTCTAAATTATGCTCACTTTTGCTATTCCCACAGAGTTTATGGCTGTAAATTCTGAAGAAAGCAGTAGGAGTGGAGGGACAGTTAGGATAAGTGTCAGGGAGCAATGGGAAGAGTGGGATCCAGGAAAGGCAAGAATTTTGGATGTGATGATAACCTCTACATGTATGAGTCTGTGTAAAAACTAAAAGCACTTTAGGAAACCTTTCATTTTTGAGCATAAGGTAAGCATAGTTTGAAGTAATTTTCTTATAGTTTACATGGAAAATGCCAGCAATTTCAGGCTTTATTTTTGTGGTCTCAGATGACCAATGTCAATTTCTCCTTAAATCTGAAGTCAAGTCTTAATTGTCTTCCTAATAGAAAGAGAAGCACCTGAGCTAATACCCCATCTTTTGAAGGTCACTTAAAAATGAATGAATAAATGATGAGTTGCATTTTACAGTTTACAAAGTATTTTCACATACTGAGATAGTTAGAAACCCTCAACTGTGTCCCTGTCTAGACCCCTTCTATGTACATAGGCTTTATAGTTTTGTCTTCACCAAAGATTGGTGAAAATTAATAAAGAGAAGAATCACATTTGTGCAGATCACAATGTCAGGTAAGGCTAGATTGGAATAAAGACCTGAATCTCAAGTCATGCAGACTGTTGAATGAAACACATATTTAGGAATCACAAGTAAACCAATGTGTGATGGTTAATATTATGTGTCAACTTGGTTAGGCTATTGTGTCCAGCTGTTTGGCCAAATACTAGTATAGATGTTGTTGTAAAGGTATTTGTGGATGTGATTAATAATTCATTTGTTTTAAGTAAAGGTGATTATTCTCTATAATATGAGAAGATCTCATCCAGTCAATTGAAAGTTTTAAGGGTAAAAATTAAGGTTTTCAGATGAAGAAGTAATTCTGCTTCAAGACTGTAACATTTAAAACCTGCCTGGGTTTCCAGGCTGCTAGCTTGCCTTATAGATTTTGGACTTAAGACTGCAGTATCAACTCTACTCTGAATTTCTAGCCTCTGGTCTGCCTACAAATTTCTGACTTTCTAGTCAATCTTTTGGGTCAGTGTCTTGAAATAAACTTTTCTCCTTATAGACATCTACATCTATCTGTCTATAACTATATGCCCTATTGTTTTTGTTCCTCTGGGAAACAGAGTCCTACTATAAAATGTAATACACTTAACAAGTAGATCAATTTTTTTGTGTGTGAGTCTGAAATAACATTTTATTGTTGAAATACACTGATTTGGGGATTATTTTCTTTCCACAACAGACCTGACTGATACAGCCTTTCTAAAGTTATGTTGCAAAGATAAGGTAAAGCAAGGAGATAAATAACAAAATCTGTAGCCATCTATCGACTCATTCCATGTCAGTCATTCACTCACACATTCATTCTTTCCTTTATTCAACAAATATGTATCACCGTAGGACCTGCCAGTTGGTATTGGGAATTAAAAAAGACAAAAATGGATATCGAAAACTGCAAACAAAGCTGTCCCCTTAAGAAATCTATTCTCTCCCAGAACAGTGCCCATTAACGTTTTGAAAATTATTTTCTCCACAATATTTTAACACTGGATACTATAATATAATAGCAATAGGTAAATTAAAATTTTATAACTATTTTTTCCAATCTAAGATTCAATAAGTATTTTGAAAATCACATTTCCATAGTTTATACTATATGCTCACCTATCCAGAGCTTGAAATAAGGCCAGACCTGAAGGCATTTTTTAGAATAAGCCAATTCCTTAAGACGGTATATTGAGTAAGAGAAAGTGTACCGTGGAGGGAATCACAATTCAGCATTCCTGTGTCATCTGTGTCACTAACTAGCTGTGTGATTTTCACCCATCTCCACCTAAATGTATTCATCTGTAAAATGATAAAATTAGATTAGCTCATCTCCACAGACTCTTCTTGCTCTGACAATCATATAATCTCTGTAGTTATCATCTCCAGAAGGACTGAGATATACAAAGACTCTCTTCCAGGGACATATGGCTGGCATAGGCAGAAAATTGACTAAGTAGAGACATTTTCTAAAGATAGAGTAAGAAATGGGCTGGTCAGGGATTTGAAGTCTATATTTATGAGGAATGCATAAGTATCTGAAATAAATTTGACTGGTTCATTAAAGTGATATAAACCATAAAAACCCTGGTACCCATTGGCCCCAGATGAAGGGTGTTGTTTGTTTTGTTTGCCTGTCTCATGTGTCAGCCCTCGCTTCCTCCATGATCATGTTGTCAGGAAACTAAGGGTTTGTGACTCTGTATTCCTGCTCTGATGCCTTTCAGGCTCTGAACTAATTGACCATTTGTACCTCTAATTTCACAAGGGCTTTGTTCAGGAATCTGAGATTTCTCCCAAAATTGATTTTTAAGAACTGTGATGAAAGTTTGCTATACCCCCAATATAGAGGTTATTAATACCATTTTGCAGAGTTAGATGATGTGTCTAATGTGACCCAGTGACACTGGGATTTAGGAATTTAGGAAAAGATGAATGAAAACTAACTCTAAGTTTACCTTCTAAAACCTGAGGAAAACAATGTTTCCCTAGTTGCTCCCCATGATGATGTAGATATAACAATAGTCATAATAAAAGTAAAAGCAAAGTGGGAGGATATAGTATATAGAAAACATCATTGTCACTGAAATTTAGACAGAGGGATAAAAATTGGTTACTATCACAGAATACCTTCTCACGTGTTGGACTGGTTCATGGGAACATTACAACATCTGAGGTCCCTACTAAAGGAGCCATAAATGTGCTTTAGTCCTGACTAAATTGTCCATGTCTTTCTGTATTATACTACTCACTGTTACTGTTTTGTTAGTGCTAATAGATCTGTGGTTCAAAGTGTGGTCCCTGGCCCAGGAGCATCACACGGGAACTCCTTAGAAAATGTACACTTCAAAGTCCCTCCCCAGACCTACTGAATCTGAAACTGTGGGGTTGGAGCCCAGAAATCAGTGTTTTCACAAACCCTCCAGGAGATTCTGATCATGCTAGAGTTTGAGAACCATTGTTGTGGACTAACACACCAATTTACACCTAAATCCACTCAACCAACAAAAACTCTTATTAAACATCTACAGGGAAACAGACTTTTCTATCCTCCATGTGCATCTAAATATAGAACCTTGCATCACAACAGAACAAAACTAACAATCAAACAAACAAACAGAAATAAATAAATGAAGGGATTACAAATTGTACCTTCAGAAAACAATGGTCCTTTTACTTCTCTTTGTTGCAAATTGTGTTTACGGTAAGGGATCCCTGGTGAAATCGAGACTCCTTCCCCTGTGATCTTACACTATGATTTAAGTTGTTTGATATTTATTTACCTTAGACTTCCACAGGCAGCTAGAATGAAATCAAAGCATTACAGACATCGTTAGACACAGCGACCTAATATATGAAATTCCATTTTTCCTCTTTACTCTTTATCTTTATATATCTGCATTACCAACCCACTAGTTCAAATGCTTAGCTGTAAGGGGTTGAGAAGAAGGCATTTATTAAATCCATATTCAAACAAATATTAGGTAATTAGAACTCATGCTGGGAAAAAAAGGCAGAGATAAGAAGCCGTTTGGTACCTTGATTAAAATTAGGCAGAAATAATAGAATGTCTAGAGGAAGAAATAATATAAACACATAACACTAATCTCCTATATCAAAATTGCATAACAATTTGACTCCACTTCTCATCGATTTGCTATTTTAGGTACAGGGGACAATTTGGAAAGATCAGAACTATTACCACATACCAAAGATAATACTTCAAGCCCTTGATTCAAAATCTTTAATGTTTTCAAACAATCCATAATTAAATGTCCACCTATCTTCAATTCTAGAAATCATTTCATAATGCAAACTTAATTGGCTGTTATTAGCAGGACCAGATTAAGTAGCTTGTTGAGGTTATGATGAGTTTATCTATTATGCTCATAATTAGGACTCCCACAGCAGACAAACCCAGAGGGGCTCAGAGCTCACAGCCAACCCGTGTTGCCAAGAGCCACTTCCACATCTTAAATCATCAAATTGCTATTCCTGCTGGCACCAAGAGTCACCACCCCTAACTTTCCTCTTTATATTTTTAATCTACCATGTGGATTAATTTGCTTTCTGAGAACATCGAGGGCCAAAGGTTTTGTGAATGAGTATGTTTGCTTTCCTCAGAAGAATGTCAATTGCTTTGAGAATTTGGAGCTCGGAAATTGGGGACCGGAATTACTGCATTATTATCCTCAGACATTGAGAAGTCAGGCAGTCTTCTGAAATGTTGGTCTTTGAGGATATGTCCTCCCGCTTTATTATTGTTGTTATGATGATGATAATGATGATGATAATGATTTTAAGTAAATTTATTTGTACCTCCACATATTTTACAACTTCCCTCTACTTTTGGCCCTCCTCTGGGAATAGGTAAAACCTACTCTTTTAGTTCTGTATTCCAGTGAGAAGCTGGGCTATATGCCTGTTTAAGTCATGCATTTTTTAGGAATAGCTTATATATATCTAGCTAGAAAAGCTTCAAGCATCAATCTGAATGTTATTCAGACACCTTCAAAGACTGCGGTAACAGCTGCATTAAGCTTTATCACTCGCTGAGCCTATTTAAACATATAGTGTTTAAACACATAGTGACAGTGTTACTTATTTTTTCCCCAGCAAATAGGGAGCTTGAAGAAACCCTGATACCCAGGCCATAATCCAGGTCAATTAAATCATGATCTGCAGCAGAGTATCCAGCCATCAGTATTTTTAAAAGCCTCCCAAGGAATTTGCAAAAACCTCCAAAATTGAAAACTACTGTAGAGAAATTCCACATTAATTTTTAAAGACAAATAAGTAGAACAGAAGATCTGGTTGGATGTGTTTCCCTCCTAGAATCATTTTATTTCCATAGAAAATTTCTGGCATTGTGATAAAAACTATATTTCTGTTCTTATGGGGATTAGGGTTAATCAAACAAAAGAGGGGAAAGAGCCATATCAGCTTAATTCATGGTCCTTCTTCAGAGTGTGTCACTTTTGTCTCATTTTATAGGGGTCAGATTGTTTTTCTTGCCTAGGAAAATACCTTGTGGAAGTTGTGTTGCTTGTTATTTGTATTACTTTAGGCAAGTAGCCTAATCAATAAAATGTGGATAATATTACTACCTGCTTCATAGCATTAGTGGGTTTAAAGGGATAACTTCGTAAAGCAATTAGCACAGAAAAAGCTGGCATAAAATAAGAACTCAATAAATATTAGCTATTATTACCAGCATGAGCCAAAGCCAGGCGTTTTGGTTATTGAAACAAACACAAAGTATGCTTTTATTTTCTGACAGTAGCTACTGAATTACTATTATTTTCAATTTAACTTGTCAGAAAATGTATTAGAACATTTTATCCTTAGATTTTCAGAGTATAAAGTAAGTTTCTCTCTTTCTTACATGACAGTGGCTCTGGAAACATAGTCATTTGCTTTATGTTCCAGATATTGATATTTCAATAAGGTCTTTTGGGGTTGATTCCCTTCCAGACTCTTAGAGAAAATAATCTTGCTAAGAATAGATCTGGGGTTTTCTAAAAAGACTTTGCTGTGAGGGACAAGATGAAGACTTTTGACTTGCCTTTTCTCTATTTTATCTTAATAGGCTTTGAGGAAGGAGGGCTGATGTCTCCACATATACCATTTGAACAGTAAAGCAAAACACACTACAACAGGACCTCATCTTAAGGCAATTCTAAAAATTATGCATCCAAGATTTAATTACTCATCAGAGTACTTTCCTTACATAAACATGAAATAAAAATGTCCCAGTGTCACTACATTAAATATGATGATCTAGGAGAAAAAGAGGGTAAAACTATTTTTAAAAAACATGAAAAAGAAACTCATCAGGAAGCATTTGAGCAGCTAATTAAACTGCAGTGTGAAAAAAGCTGGTCCACAGTAAAAGCATTTACCCATTGTAGTTTTAATTTCATTAAGGGCCAATTTTATTGCTTGAGAAGACTCACATTTGACATCTCTATCTTCAAAAATTGTATGAATTATTTGATTTATTTGGATAATTATTTTATGGCTGCCAAAGAAAATACAAGATGTTTAGTTAAATTTGGGGTTTAGATAAGCAACAAATAATTTTTTAGCGTACGTATGTCCCCACAAATATTGCATGGCATATACTTATACTAAAAACATTCATCATTTTCTAACATTCAGATTTAACTCTGTTTCCTCCGTTTCCTAATCTGACAACTTTAACTTAAATCACATTTTATGTTTTTGATAAAAGCACTGTAAGGATTTTTAGGAGTTGAAGTGTGACATTTTTTATTTGACATAAATATTTGAAACAGAGTGAACTCTTCTGAGGCTGGAAAATACACCTATTTGGGGTAAGAATAAACCTACTATCTATGCTAAAAATACATTTCTTATAATGGACACTCAAAGGACAAAAAGTTAACATTAAAGTATTCTGTATGATGTTTTATCTTCTTTCATTTGTTTACCAGATTTAGAGATGATGAAGGTATACTGAGCTTTTATTTTTAATTTAGTGAGTATGATCAGTTTATTTTTATTTTTTTATTTTTTAACACCTTTATTAGAGTATAATTACTTTACAATAGTGTCTCAGTTTCTGCTTTATAACAAAGTGAATCAGTTATACATATACATATGTCTCCATATCTCTTCCCTCTTGCATCTCCCTCCCTCCCACCCTCCCTACCCCGCCCCTCTAGATGGTCACAAAGCACCGAGCTGATCTCGCTGTGCTATGTGGCTGCTTCCCACTAGCTATCTATTTTACTTTTGGTAGTGTACATATGTCCATGCCACTCTCTCACTTTCTCCCAGCTTACCCTTCACCTTCCCCATATCATCAAGGCCAAGTCCATTCTCTAGTAGGTCTGCATTTTTATTCCCGTCTGGCCCCTAGGTTCTTTTGACCATTTATTTTTAATTTTTTAATTTATTTTTAGATTCCATATATATGTGTTAGCATACAGTATTTGTTTTTCTCTTTCTGACTTACTTCACTCTATATGACAGTCTCTAGGTCCATCCACCTCACTACAAATAACTCAGTTTCATTCTTTATATGGCTGAGTAATATTCCATTGTATATATGTGCCACATCTTCTTTATCCATTCATCTGCTGATGGACACTCAGGTTGCTTCCACGTCCTGATTACCGTAAATAGAGTTTCATTGAACATTTTGGTGCAAGACTTTTTGAATTATGGTTTTCTCAGGCTATATGCCCAGTAGTGGGATTGCTGGGTCATATGGTAGTTGTATTTTTAGTTTTTTAAGGAACCTCCATACTGTTCTCCATAGTGGCTGTATCAATTTACATTCCCACCAACAGTGCAAGTGGGTTCCCTTTTCTCCACATGCTCTCCAGCATTTATTGCTTGTAGATTTTTTGATGATGGCCATTCTGGTCGGTGTGAGATGATATCTCACTGTGGTTTTGATTTGCATTTCTCTAATGATTAATGATGTTGAGCATTCTTTCATGTGTTTGTTGGCAATCTGTATATCTTCTTTGGAGAAATGTCTATTTTGGTCTTCTGCCCATTTATGCATTGGGTGGTTTGTTTCTTTGATATTGCGCTGCATGAGTTGCTTGTATGTTTTGGAGATTAATCCTTTATCAGTTGCTTCATTTGCAAATATTTTCTCCCATTCTGAGGGTTGTCTTTTCGTCTTGTTATGGTTTCCTTTGCTGTGCAAAAGCTCTTATGTTTCATAAGGTCCCATTTGTTTATTTTTGTTTTTATTTCCATTTCTCTAGGAGGTGGGTCAAAAAGAATCTTGCTGTGATTTATGTCATAGAGTGTTCTGCCTAAGTTTTCCTCTAAGAGTTTGATGGTGTCTGGCCTTACATTTAGGTCTTTAATCCATTTTGAGTTTATTTTTGTGTATGGTGTTAGGGAGTGTTCTAATTTCATTCTTTAACATGTAGCTGTCCAGTTCTCCCAGCACCACTTATTGAAGAGGCTGTCTTTTCTCCATTGTATATTCTTGCCTCATTAATCAAAGATAAGGTGACAATATGTGCATGGGTTTATCTCTGGGCTTTCTATCCTGTCCCATTGATCTATCTTTCTGTTTTTGTGCCAGTACCATACTGTCTTGATTACTGTAGCTTTGTAGTATAGTCTAAAGTCAGGGAGCCAGACCCCTCCAGCTCCATTTTGCTTTCTCAAGATTGTTTTTGCTATTCAGGGTTTTTTGTATTTCCATACAAATTGTGAAGTTTTGGGTTCTAGTCATGTGAAAAATGCCACTGGTAGTTTGAGAGGAATTGCATTGAATCTGTAGATTGCTTTGGGTAGTAGAGTCATTTTCACAATGTTGATTCTTCCATTCCAAGAACATGGTATGTCTTTCCAACTATTTGTATCATATTTAATTTCTTACATCACTGTCTTATAATTATCTGCTTACAGGTCTTTTGTCTCCTTAGGTAGGTTTATTCCTAGGTATTTTAGTCTTTTTGTTGCAGTGGTAAATGGGAGTGTTTCCTTAATTTTCCTTTCACATTTTTCATCATTAGTGTATAGGAATGCAAGAGATTTCTGTGTGTTAATTTTGTAACCTGGTACTTTACCAAATTCATTGATTAGTAGTTTTCTGGTGGCATCTTTAGGGTTCTCTATGTATAGTATCATGTCATCTGCAAATAGTGACAGCTTTACTTCTTCTTTTCCAGTTTGGATTCCTTTTATTTCTTTTTCTTCTCTGACTTCCAAAACTATTTTGAATAAGAGTGGTGAGAGTGGGCAACCTTGTCTTGTTCCTGATCTTAGTGGAAATGGTTTCAGTTTTTCACCATTGAGAATGATGTTGGCTGTGGGTTTGTCATATATGACCTTTATTATGTTGAGGAAAGGTCCCTCTATGCTTACTTTCTGGAGGGTTTTTATCATAAATAGGTGTTGAATTTTGTTGAAAGCTTTCTCTGCATCTATTGAGATGATCGTATGTTTTTTCTCCTTCAATTTGTTAATATGGTGTATCACGTTGATTGATTTGCATATATTGAAGAATCTTTGCATTCCTGAGATAAACCCTGCTTGATCATAGTGTATGATCCTCTTAGTGTTTGTTGGACTCTGTCTGCTAGTATTTTGTTAAGAATTTTTACATCTATGTTCATCAGTGATATTTCCCTGTAGTTTTCTTTCTTTGTGACATCTTTGTCTGGTTTTGATATGAGAGTGATGGTGGCCTCATAGAATGAGTTTGGCAGTGTTCCCCCCTCGTATATTTTGGAAGAGTTGGGAAAGATAGGTGCTAACTCTTCTCTAAATGTTTGATAGAATTCACCTGTGAAGCCATCTCTTCCTGGGCTTTTGTTTGTTGGAAGATTTTTAATCACAGTTTCAATTCCAGTGCTTGTGATTGGTCTGTCCATATTTTCTATTTCTTCCTGGTGCAGTCTCAGAATGTCGTGCATCTAAGAATTTGTCCATATCTTCCAGGTTGTCCATTTTATTGGCATATAGTTGCTTGCAGTAATCGCCCATGATCTTTTGTATTTCTGCAGTGTCACTTGTTACTTCTCCTTTTTCATTTCTAATTCTATTGATCTGAGTCTTCTCCCTTTTTTTCGTGATAAGTCTGGCTAATGGTCTATCAATTTTGTTTATTTTCTCAGAGAACCAGCTTTTACTGTTGTTGATCTTTGTTATTGTTTCCTTCATTTCTTTTTCATTTATTTCTGATCTGATCTTTATGATTTCTTTCCTTCTGCTAACATTGAGATTTTTTTGTTCTTCTTTCTCTAATTGCTTTAGGTATAAGGTTAGGTTATTTATTTGAGATGTTTCTTGTTTCTTAAGTAGGCTTGTATAGCTATAAACTTCCCTCTTAGAATTGCTTTTGCTGCATCCCATAGGTTTTGGGTCATTGTGTTTTCATTTTCATTTGTTTCTAGGTATTTTTTTGATTTACCCTTTGATTTCTTCAGTGATCTCTTAGTTATTAAGTAGTGTGTTGTTTAGCCTCCATGTGTTTGCATTTCTTACAGATTTTGTCCTGTAATGGATATCTAGTCTAATAGCGTTGTGGTCAGAAAATATACTTGGTACGATTTCAATTTTCTTAAATTTACCAAGGCTTGATTTGTGACCCAAGATATGATCTCTCCTAGAGAATGTTCCATGAGCACTTGAGAAGAATGTGTATTCTGTTGTTTTTGGATGGAATGTCCTTTAACTATCAATTAAGTCCGTCTTGTTTAATGTGTCATTTAAAGCTTGTGTTTCCTTATTTTTTTTTTCATTTTGGAAGATCTGTCCATTGGTGAAAGTGGGGTGTTAAATTTCCCTACTATGATTGTGTTACAATTTCGATTTCCCCTTTTATGGCTGTTACTATTTGCCTTATGTATTGAGGTGCTCCTATATTGGGTGCATAAATATTTACAGTTGTTATATCTTCTTCCTGTAACAGTCTTTATTTTAAAGTCTATTTTGTCTGATATGAGAATTGCTACTCCAGTTTTCTTTTGATTTCCATTTGCATGGAATATCTTTTTCCATCCCCTCACTTTCAGTCTGTATGTGTCCCTAGGTCTGAAGTGGATCTCTTGTAGACAGCGTATAGATGGGTCTTGTTTTTGTATCCATTCAGCCAGCCTATGTCTTTTGGTTGGAGCACTTAATCCATTTACATTTAAGGCAATTATTGATATGTATTTTACTATTACCATTTTCTCAATTGTTTTGGGTTTATTATTGTAGGTCTTTTCCTTCTCTTGTGTTTCCTGCCTAGAGAAGTTCCTTTAGAATTTGTTATAAAGCTGGTTTGGTGGTGCTGAATTCTCTTAGCTTTCGCCTCTCTGTAAAGCTTTTAATTTCTCCATCAAATCTGAATGAGATCCTTGCTGGGTAGAGTAATCTTGGTTGTAGGTCTTTCTCTTTCATCACTTTAAATATGTCCTGCCACTCCCTTCTGGCTTGCAGTGTTTCTGCTGAAAGGTCAGCTGTTAACCTTATGGGGATTCCCTTACTTTTTGTTTTTCCCATGCTGCTTTTAATATTTGTTCTTTGTATTTAATTTTTGATAGTTTGATTAATATGTGTCTTGGCATGTTTCTCCTTGGATTTATCCTGCACGGGACTCTCTGTGCTTCCTGGACTTGATTAACTATCTCCTTTCCTATATTAGGGAAGTTTTCAACTATAATCTCTTCAAATACTTTCTCAGTCCCTTTCTTTTTCTCTTCTTCTTCTGGAACCCCTATAATTCGAATGCTGTTGCATTTAATGTTGTCCCAGAGGTCTCTGAGACTGTCCTCAATTCTTTTAATTCTTTTTTCCTTTTTCTGCTCTGCAGTAGTTATTTCCACTATTTTATCTTCCAAGTAACTTATTCGTCCTTCTGCCTCAGTTATTCTGCTACTGATCCCTTTTAGAGAACTTTTAATTTCATTTATTGAGTTGTCCATATCTATTTGTTTGCTCTTTAGTTCTTCTAGGTCCTTGTTAAATGTTTCTTGTATTTTCTCTTTTCTATTTCCAAGATTTTGGATCATCTTTACTATCATTACTATGAATTGTTTTTCGGGTAGACTGCCTCCTCTTCATTTGTTAGGTCTGGTGGGTTTTTACCTTGCTCCTTCATCTGCTGTGTGTTTTTCTGTCTTTTCATTTTGCTTATCTTACTGTGTTTGGGGTCTCCTTTTTGCAGGCTGCAGGTTTGTAGTTCCCGTTGTTTTTGGTGTCTGTCCCCCATGGCTAAGGTTGGTTCAGTGGGTTGTGTAGGTTTCCTGGTGGAGGGGACTAGTGCCTGTGTTCTGGTGTATGAGGCTGGATCTTGTCTTTCTGGTGGACAGGTCCATGTCTGCTGGTGTGTTTTGGGGTGTCTGTGGCCTTATTATGATTTTAGTCAGCCTCTCTGCTAATGGGTGGGGTTGTGTTCTTGTCTTGCTAGTTGTTTGGCATAGTGTGTCCTGCACTGTAGCTTGCTGGTCGTTGAGTCAAGCTGTGTCTTGGCTTTGAGATGGAGATCTCTGGGAGATTTTCGCCATTTGATATTACATGGAGCTGGGAAGTCTTTTTTGGACCATCGTCCTGAACTTGGCCCTCCCACCTCAGTGGCACAGCCCTGACACCTGGCTGGAACACCAAGAGCCTGTCCTCCACATGGCTCAGAATAAAAGGGAGAGAAAAAAAAGGGAGAAAGAAAGAAGATAAAATAAAATAAAATAAAGTTATTAAAAAATCGTTAAGAAAAAAATATTTTTTAGTAATAATAAAAACAAAAAACGGACAGACAGAACCCTAGGACAAATGGTAAAACCAAAGCTATACAGACAAAATCACACACAGAAGCATACACATACACACTCACAAAAAGAAGAAAAGGGGAAAAAATACTCTCAGAGTCCACCTACTCAATTTGGGATGATTTGTTGTCTATTCAGTTATTCCACAGATGCAGGTACATCAAGTTGATTGTGGAGCTTTAATCCGCTGCTCCTGAGGCTGCTGGGAGAGATTTCCCTTTCTCTTCCTTGTTTGCACAGATCCCGGGTTTCAGCTTCGCATTTGGCCCCGCCTCTCTGTTAGGTCACCGGAGGGTATCTGTTTTTTGCTCAGACAGGACGGGGTTAAAGGAGCAGCTGATTCGGGCGCTCCCACTCACTCAGGCCGGGGGGAGGGAGGGGTATGGAGTGCGGGGCGAGCCTGCGGTGGCAGAGGCCGACATGACGTTGCATCAGCCTGAGGCACGCCGTGCGTTCTCCCGGGGGAGTTTTCCCTGGATCCCGGGACCCTGGCAGTGGCGGGCTGCACAGACTCCCCGGAAGGGAGGTGTGGAGAGTGACCTGTGATCGCACACAGGCTTCTTGGTGGCGGCAGCAGCAGCCTTAGCGTCTCATGCCCGTCTCTGGGGTCCACGCTTTTAGCCACGGCTTGCGCCCGTCTCTGGAGCTCCTTTAAGCAGCGCTCTTAATCCCCTCTCCTCGCGCACCAGGAAACGAAGGGGCAAGAAAAAGTCTCTTGCCTCTTCGGCAGGTCCAGACTTTTCCCCCGGACTCCCTCCCGGCTAGCCGTAGTGCACTAACCCCCTTCAGGCTGTGTTCACGCCGCCAACCCCAGTCCTCTCCCTGCGCTCCAACCGAAGCCCCATCCTCAGCTCCCAGCCCTGCACGTCCCGGCAGGTCAGTAGACAAGCCGCTCGGGCTGGTTGGCACTGATCCTCTGTGCGGAAATCTCTTCGCTTTGCCCTCTGCACCCCTGTTGCTGTGCTCTCCTCCACGGCTCCGAAGCTTCCCCCCTCCACCACCCGCAGTCTCTGCCCGTGAAGGGGCTTCCTAGTGTGTGGTAACATTTCCTCCTTCACAGCTCCCTCCCACTGGTGCAGGTACCATCCCTATTCTTTTGTCTCTGTTTTTTCTTTTTTCTTTTGCCCTACCCAGGTACGTGGGGAGATTCTTGCCTTTTGGGAGGTCTGAGGTCTTCTGCCAGCGTTCAGTAGGTGTTCTGTAGGAGTTATTCCACATGTAGATGTATTTCTGATGTATTTGCGGGGAGGAAGGTGATCTCCGTGTCTTACTCCTCCGCCATCTTGAAGCTGCTCCAAGTTGTACTCACTCTGGCCCATGGTCCCAAGCACTGTCACAGCTTCGGCTGCTGGGGCCCCTCCAGAGCCAGCAGCCTCAGTGAGGCCGCCCTCCCCTCGGGCTCCAGGGCAGTTCAGTCTGTTTTTTGTCTAATTTTTAAGTTATTGTGAGTAATCCAATTTATATTTAAGAAAAAAAGTCTGTGGTTGATATCAAACGTAAATGTTCTAGAATTATTTCATATTATGTGTCCATTTTGTGAAAGCTGTTAAGTCCAATTGTAGAAAATGTTAGGAAAGCAACTTATACACTGAACTAAATTTGTACATGCCTTTAAGCAGAATATACTCAGTGTATGTCTTAGACTCTCAGCTCTTCCTGTTGGAGCATTACGACCTCAGACAATTTATTTAATCTATATTTGCCTCAGTTTCTTTATCAGTAATAAAGGGATGATTAAAATACCTATTATCATAGGATATTAGCCATAAATAAATGGTGATAATTTATATGGTTCATAAAGTTTGACATAAAGTGTATTTCCAAAAATATTAGGTGCTCTTTTGACTATTAACATTAATTACCAAATTATAATCTGAGACAGTAGTCAGGCTACATTTCCCATCATCAGCAAGTCTAATTCTTGATATTATAACTATTTCTATGCAGTAGGATTGAAAGTCTGCAGAGTAAAGCACATGTTAATTTTGGTCAACGATTGAAAGTCTCCAGGAGGAACATAATATGTAGTTTTAAAAAAAAGAGAGTATTATTTGAGGATTTTTTCTAGTAGATTCTATCTTCTTTTGTCAGCTCACACTTGTCTTTAATTGTCAGACAAGATCCACCCTATCAAGATACATCTATAAAATTGTTTGGAAGTTTTTGGTTTTTGTTTTTAACACAGAATTGAAAATTAGTAAAGAATGAATGAATCCACCTCACATAATTGAAAATTAGTAAAGAGTGAATGAATCTACCTCAAGGAATGAGTGCCATACAGTTATTTCATAATTGTTACACACTATCATGACCATAATTTTGTACAAAACCCTAGGCATGTCAAACTATTCTGATAACAATTCTGAATTTATTTCTCATGAAATAATTGATTGTTTTAAAACTGCTGCTCCTCGTCCTGTTTTCTCCTCAGTTTAATTACGGATGTCCTTTTTTCTCTTCTACTCTGTTCGTGTCTCACACCCTTCTGTTCTGGAATACCATCTCTTTGTATGAGAGCCCTGATTGCTTTTCTTCAAAAAAAAAAATCCTTTGCTTACATACTTAATTAAAAGTTCCAAGTACCACATTTTTATCAATCGTATTGTTAAGGAGGGGTCGCTTCTCTCTTATATACTCTGAAAAGTACCTGGCACTATTTAGCTTTAGGCCAGAATTGCTTGCTTGCTTGCTTGCTTTTCTGCTTGCTTTCTGGCTTTCTTCACTTTCTTGTCTTCCTTCATTTTCCCTTCTTCCTTCCTTCCTTCTTTCCTTTATTTGACTGATTGCTCAGTCCAGAGCTCTGTCTTTCATATGATCCTGAGTGCATTGCAGGAATCAACTTGCTGCCCCTTTGTGATATATGTTTTTCTTTTTAATCTGAACACCCTGTATTCTCTGATCAGGTCTTCTGTTTACTGACCCCTTATTCTTAGCTAAAATATAATAATCTTTTCATTTTTTTGTATGTGGAGGAGAAACATTTTGATTCCTGGGGGAAGGAGGAGAACTTGATTACTGTTCAAATTCACAGGATTTAGCCTTGCTGGAGTTTTTACTCCTTAAATATTTAGTTCTCACTGTCATGTGGACAATAGGATCGGGACAAGGGGTGCAATTTTCCCCCTTATCTCTGGCCACCTATTGAAACATTAGGTAAAGGAGAAACATGTAGGATTTGTCATCTCTCTTATACAAGTGTATCTTCCTAAAATTACATAGTAACATAAAGCCTTCAATAATGACAATATTAATAATAACGATGTGTTAATAATCAATTAAGTGAACTATTACAAAGTATCTTATCAAATTATATATATATATATATATATATCCATTAGCTTATTTAATATATAAAAAGTCCATGGGATAAGGCCATAGGCTCATTAAGGTTAAAACATCTATCTATCAAATGGTAAAGCCAGGATTTGAACACAGCTAGTGTAACACCAGATCCTGAGCTCTTTACAATGATGGTATGCCATCTTTGCATTTAGAACATTTAATCTGTTTCTACAGTGTCACTCCTTCTCAAGTCCCCTTTGACCCAAAGAGTCAACTGGGAAAATAAAAGCAGTTATTCTTCTTGAATAATTGGGACTGGGTCTCATTCCTCCATACTGCTTTCTGTATTTGACTAAGCTTAATTGCTCATGTTGTCAATCATTCATTTATTCATGTGTTCAATAAGGATTTATTGTGAGCTTCCTATAGGAGTAAGGCTTTATTACTCCTGCCATCTTAAAAGTTTCAGGTGCTGTTATTTCTTTTTCTGCTAAAATTAGACTCTGCAATTGCTTATTAAGTAAACAGCTTCTATAAGAAACATGCTAAAAACTGTTGAGTAGCGTGACTATTGGTCTTCCACTTGGTTTCAGCTGTGCTGAATAGTCCCATTCCTTTGCCTTATAGAGGACATCATCTTTTTATTTTGCTCCTGGTGTCTTCCTGGTTGATTCTCTTCTCTTTCCACTGCTTTTTTAATATGGCCACAGGTACAGTAACATGTTATAAGCACCAAGGGAAAGTCTTGTTTGAAGCATGAGTTTTCCTTCTGTAATAGGAGAGTGAGTACTGTTAAAATAGTAGGGCCTTTTCCTTGCAGGAGCTTGAGTAGTTTAGAGAATTGGCTGTGTAATGCATTTTGTAGCGTGATCTTGCGTATCATAAAGAAAAATGGACTTTCATGCATTTGGGAACCAGAAAAATTCAGCAGGTTCATGGAAGAAGCCCCCAAAGCCAGAGTACCCTGTGGGGAAAAGTACACTGTGAGTTTGTGAGCATGAATTGTTTGGCAAGTTTTTATTAGCATGGTTTTTCATCTTTATTGGTTCTTCGGGAGTCAGAGTGAAGGCCACTCCAGTGCCACCACTGCTGTGGCAAGACAAAGAAAAAGAGTAACACAGAGTGGGCAATCATCACCATTCAATTCTGTTTAGATTTGGCCAAAATGTATTTCACCACAACAAGAAATGCATCCAACAGTGGCTTCTATCCACAAAGAGAAATCCTAACTCTCTAGAACTTTCTGTTGTTCCCTGCAGCCTATGTATTTGTGTGTTCTACTTATTTCCAACTGTCACCAAATGTCTTAGAGCAGTGCTTATCAACTTGAAGATTCATAAGAATCACCAGGACTGCTTGTTAAAACCAATTCCTCTCTCCTCCCTCCCCCAGAGATTCTGATTCAGTAAGTGTGAAATGGAGTCTGTGGTTTTGCATTTCTAACCAGCTCCCAGCTGATGCCGTTGCTGCTAGTTCTGGAACCACTTACTAAATAGTATTGTTTTTAAGTTATTGGAGATTTGGAATTGGAAGGAATATCATAGATCGGAGACCAGAGATATGAAGTGATCTGTCAAAAGTCATATAGCTATTCCATTTAAATGTCATAATGTTTTCTGTTATGCTATTTTAATTGGTTAAACTTCTTACTCCAGAATCAGCAGAAGTATACACTTTCTAAATGGCTTCTTTGGCACATATAAACCATTACCAAGATAGCAGAGTCAGGATGAAATGGGCCTTTATCCACTTCACACTACTATCTATATTTTGGCCTTCTTAGTTTAAAACTGTCTTTACAATCAGCAACAAGAAATAGATTGAGGAGTACATGCTTTCTTCTCTCTCCAAATGTTAAGTCTTCAATGTGCATGTGAATTATAGCATCATCTGGGACTTTACATAAAGTCTATTATTCTTGATCATCCTGTATCTTTCCTCCATCATTCATAAAATGATTAAAACTGATTCAAGCTATCTAATTATGTTCTTTTTTGGTGAAACAGAACAGATTTCTACCAGAAAAATTTCTGTGAACCCTAGACCAGTTACAAAGTGGCTACACTTCAAATTTTCAGATAGTAACCATAGGAGAATAATAAAAAAAAAAAAGTCATGTATAGTTCCTGATCAATCCTTGGCTAGAGTAGGTTTGGATGCTATATTTTATCATGTCTTTTCTGGCAAAGTCTACAAACTATGGCAGATATATAGTCTCTGTCTCTTTATCTTGGAACTGATAGAGTTTTCTTGCCTAAATGACAAAAGTTAAGTTTTCATGACAACTTAAACTTTGTTTCCTTTCTGAAGTGATAAATGCAAAATTTTGACTATAAACATTTGTTTAGGGAGACCATGGAAGGAGAAGCTTTAAGAACATCATCATAATAGTGAGAAATGCCAGAGCATGGTCTTCATTTCTACAGATCTATATATACTAACCACACTGATGATGACCAAAGTAACCTAAGAGCTTCTACTCAGCTTAAAGAAATCTAATAGGAAAGGATGGGAAGACAATAAGGGCACAAATTTGAATGGCTCTATGAGAAATAAGCTAAATATTGTTCAAACTTAAGGAAAATCTAATTACAGGAAAAATGTGGGTATGGTGACAGCTGAAAGGAATTTTAAAGGGAGCACTAAATTTCTGAAAACAAACTATTGTCAAGGAAGGATAATTCTGCCTGGCAGGTAACACTAAAACAGAGCAAGATACTGGGATGTGATATTTTCTTAGGGAAAGCAGGTCAACACAAATGTGTTATTTATATATATATATATATATATATATATATATATATATATATATATATATATACTATATGTAGTAAACATATATAACAGATAAATATATATATACATATGTGTGTGTGTGTGTGTATATATATATATATATATATATATAATAGAATATCACTCAGCCATAAAAAGATTGAAATCTTGCCATTTGTGAAAACACTGATAGACCTAGAGATTAAAAAAGAAATGTATTTTGCAACTGGAGTTTGTACCTCTTAATCTCCCTGTACCCCACTCCTCTCTGGCAACCACCTCTTTGTTCTCTGTTTCTGTTTTGTTATGTTTATTCATTTGCTTTGTATTTTAAATTCCACAGGTAAGTGAAATCCTACAGTATTTGTCTATCTCTGTCTGACATTTTTTAGTTGGTATAAAAAAACAAATTAAGAGGTACAAACTCCAGTTGCAAAATAAATGAGTCATAGCTAGGAAATGTATAGTTTGGAGAATATAGTCAATAACTATATAATATCTTTGTATGGTGACATATTTTAACTAGACTTATGGTGGCGATCATTTTGAAAATTATCGAAATATGGAATCACTGTGTTGTGTAATAGGAACTAACATAGTGCTGTGGGTCAATGACACTACAGAAAGAAACAAAAATCTCATTGAAAAAGAGATCAAATTTGTGGTTACCAGATGTGGGGGGCCGGAGGTGGGGGAGGTGGACAATGACAGTCAAAATGTACAGACTTTCAGTTATAAGACAAATAAGTACTAGGGATGTAATGTACAACATGATAAATGCAATGAACCCTGCTGTACGTTACATATGAAAGTTGTTAAGAAAGTAAACCCTAAGAGGTCTCATCACAAGGAAAAATATTTTTTCTATTTCTTTAATTTTATATCTGTATGAGATCATGAATGTTGACTAAAGTTAGTATGATAATCATGTCATGATGCATATGAGTCAAATTATTCTGCTGAACAACTTAAACTTATATAGTACCATATATCAATCATATCTCAGTAAAACTGAAAGAGAAGATAAAATAGATGGATCAAAGATTTAATCACTCAAGAAAAAAAGAAAATCCTACATTTTCTAAAAGCAAATATTTGGATATAAAAGAAAAACTTAAAAAAGAAACCAAAGAAAAATATGATGAACTTAAATACATAAAATGTTAAACCTATTTTTTGCCAGATTCCCACGAACAACAACAATAATAAAACACTGAAAACATAAGAAAAACTGGAAACATAGACAATGAGCTTATTCATATAAACAGGGATAATTTAAAAGAAAAAATAAATTTAATGTATTTTCACAAAAGTTTCTAGCAATTTTATCTTAAAATTTGTATAACAAATAATGAAGCAGGAAAAGAGAAAAAAAGACAATTTAAAGAAATTACAATAAGAGGATGAGACTTTTCCTTCAAGCTGTCAAGATTTTTTATAAATATATACTAATTAAAAAAAACTGTATTGGAGCACAAAATCACAAATAAATTAGTTGTTGAACAAGACTGAGAAATGGAACCACATATAGAGAAACTTAGGATACTTAACAATTGATATTATGAATTACTGAGGAAGATTAATTTTTCTGAAAAAACTTATGTTGAGGCAATTTACTCTCCATGTGGAAAAGGAAAAAATATTGATTATCTCATACCATACACAAAATAAATCTTAACTGTACTAAATGGCATAAATGTAGAAAGTAAAAATTTAGATGTGTTACAAGAAAATATAGAATAATATCCCTATGATACAGGGGTGGGGAAGAAAATTAGGGTATACAAATGTAAAAATAATAATATCTGATAAATTTGAGTAAAATAATAATAAAAGTTTGGCATTAGATGCTTAAAAATACATCCACACATTTATTACAGAATTTATAAAAAGCCACTAAAATACAGGAACAAGGAAACAAGCACCATGGGAAAAAGATATGAGAGAAGAGCAGGCAGTTCATGGAGGTGTAAAACCAAGTATTCACTTAAATAAGAAAAAGTTCTGAACATCATCAATAAATAGGAAAGTGAAAAAATAAAAATAAGATAAAGTTCATAAACCTCAGACTGGATAACAAGAGATCAAGAAGATGTTGCTGCTTACTGCTCCTGACACCAACAATGCAACTGTGTAATCACAAAGCTCATGTGTAAAATAGATAGCTAGTGGGAACCTGCTGTATAGCACAGGGAGCTCAGCTTGGTACTCTGTGATGACCTAGATGAGTGTGATGGGTGGGGGAGGGAGGTCCAAGAGGAAGGGGATACAGGTATACATATAGCTGATTCACTTTATTTATTTATTAAAACCTGGCTTATTTTTATTTCTCCCATATAAGTTATCAATTAAAGCAAAATATTATCCCATTGGAGCCCCAACAGATTATATATATATATCTTTTACTGGAGTGGATCAGCTGTTAACATTTTGAGGATTCCTTTGTATGTTATTTGTTGTTTTTCTGGTCCTGTTTTAATATTTTTTCTTTGTAGTTAATTTTAGATAGTTTGATTAATATGTGTCTTATTGTGTTTCTCCTTGGATTTATCCTATATGGGAATGTCTGTGCTTCCTGGTCTTGATTTACTCTTTCCTTTCCCATATTAAGGAAGTTTTCAACTAAAATCTCTTCAAATATTTTCTCAGTCCCTTTTCTTTTTTCTGTTTTTCTTCTGGGACCTCTATAATGCAAAAATTGGTGTGTTTAATGTTGTCCCAGAGATCTATTAGACTGTCCTCAATTCTTTTCATTCTTTTTTCTTTATTGTCTTATGTGGTAGTTATTTCCGCTATTTTATCTTCCAGGTCACTTATCCATTCTTCTGCCTCAGTTATTCTGCTATTGATTCTTTCTAGAGAATTTTAGTTTTATTTATTGTGTTGTTCATCATTGTTTGCTTACTCTTTAGTTCTTCTAGGTCCTTGTTAAACGTTTCTTGTATTTTCTCCTATTTCCAAGATTTTGGATCATCTTTACTATCATTACTCTGAATCTTTTTCAGGTAGACTGCCTTTTTCCTCTTCATTTGTTTGGTTTGGTGGGTTTTTACCTTGCTCCTTCATCTGCTGTGTGTTTCTCTGTCTTCTCATTTTGGTTAACTTACTGTGTTTGGGTTCTCCTTGGCTCTCCTTTTCTCCATTTCTCCTGTTTGGCTGCAGGCTCGTAGTTCCCATTGTTTGTGGTGTCTGTCCCCAGTGAGTAAGGTTGGTTCAGTGGGTTGTGTAGGCTTCCTGTTAGAGGGGACTGGTTCTTGTGTTCTGGTGCATGAGGCTGGAATTTGTCTTTCTATTGGGGAGGACTGCATCTGGTGGTGTGTTTTGGGATGTCTGTGAACTTATGATTTTAGGCAGTCCCTCTGCTAATGGGTGGGGTTGTGTTCCTATCTTGCTAGTTGTTTGGCATAGGGTGTCCAACTGTAGCCTGCTGGTCAGTGAGTGGAGCTGGGTCTTAGCGTTGAGATAGAGATCTCTGGGAGAGCATTCACAGTTTGATATTACATGGGGCTACATCTCTGGTGGACCAATGTCCTGAACTCAGCTCTCCCACCTCAGAGGCCCAGGCCTGACACTGGCTGGATCACCAAGACCCTGTCAGCCACATGGCTCAGAAAAAAAGGGAGAAAATCAAAGAAATAAAAAGAAATAATAATAAAATGAAATAAAGTTATTAAAATTAAAATTTAAAAATATTATTAAAAATAAAAAAGTAATTAAAAAGAAAGAAAGAAGACAGCAATCAAACCAAAAAAACAAATCCACCAATGATAACAAGTGCTAAAACTATACTTAAAAAAAAAAAAGGGGACAGACAGAATCCTAGGACAAATGGTAAAAGCAAAGTTATACAGACAAAATCACACTAAGAATCATACATATACACACTCACAAAAAGAGAAAAAGGGAAATATATATATATATATAAAGGGGGATAGCAGCCAAATTGATAAACAAATCTACCAATGACAATAAGCTCTATATACTAAACTAAGATAAACATAAAACCAGAAACAAATTAGATGCAGAAAGCAAACCCCAAGCCTACAGTTACTCCCAAAGTTCACCGCCTCAGTTTTGGGATGATTCGTTGTCTATTCAGGTATTCCACAGAGGCACGGTACATCAAGTTGATTGTGGAGATTTAACCCACTGCTCCTGTGGCTGCTGGGAGAAATTTCCTTTTCATTTTGTTCACACAGCTCCTGGGGTTCAGCTTTGGATTTGGTCCTGCCTCCGCATGTAGGTCACCTGGGGACATCTGTTCCCCACCCAAACAGGACCGGGTTAAAGGAGCAGCTGATTAGGGGGCTCTAGCTAACTCAGGCCAGGAGGAAGGAAGGGTACACAATGTGGGGCAAGCCTGTGATGGCAGAGGCCAGAGTGACATTGAACCAGCCTAAGGCATGCTGTGTGTTCTCCTGTGGAAGTTGTCCCTGGATCATGGGACCCTGGCTCTGGTGGGCTGCACAGACTCCCGGGAGGGGAGGTGTGGATAGTGACCTATGCTTGCACACAGGCTTCTTGGTGGCAGCAGTAGCAGCTTTAGTGTTTCATGCCCGTGTCTGGTGTCCGCACTGATAGCCATGGCTTGCACCCATCTCTGGAGCTCGTTTAGCTGGTGCTCTGAATCACCTCTCCTTGCGCACCCTGAAACAATGGTCTCTTGCCTCTCTGGGAGATCCAGACTTTTTCCCAAACTCCATCCTAGCTAGCTGTGGTGTACTAGCCCCCTTCAAGTTGTGCTCATTCAGCCAACCCCAGTCGTCTACCTGGGATCTGACCTCCGAAGCACAAGCCTCAGCTCCCAGCCCCCACCCTCCCTGGTGGCTGAGCACACAAGCTTCTCAGGCTGGTCGGCACTGATCCTCTGTGCAGGAATCTCTCCACTTTGCCCTCTGCACCCCTGTTGCTGTGCTCTCCTCTGTGGCTCCGAAGCTTCCCCCGCCCAATCCCCCGTCTCCACCAGTGAAGGGGCTTCCTAGTGTGTGGAAACTTTTCCTCCTTCATAGCTCCCTCCCACTGGTGCAGGTCCTGTCCCTATCCTTTTGTCTCTGTTTATTCTATTTTCTTTTGCCCTACCCAGGTACGTGGGGACTTTCTTGCCTTTTGGGAGGTCTGAGGTCTTCTGCCAGTGTTCAGTAGGTGTTCTGTAGGAGTTGTTCCACATGTAGATGTATTTCTGATGTATTTGTGGGAAGGAAGGTGACCTCCACATCTTACTCCACCGCCATCTTAAAGGTCCTCCCTGATTCACTTTATTGTACAGCAGAAACTAATACAACATTGAAAAGCAATTATACTTCAGTAAAAAAAAAATAAAAAAAATAAAATGTTGGGTCCTGTTGCAACAACTGACTTCAAGCACTCTTGTCTCCAAACCTTGCCTGCAAGCTGAAATAACAACAAGAAGAGGACTTCCAAATTCACTTCTGTCTTTAAGTTTCTTATATACGCATATAATTTGTGACACTTAATTTGTATGCTAAGACTTAAGTACAAGGTCCTGTGCAAAATGTAGACTTTAACTTTTCAATCTCTCCAATTAGGAAAGTGGAGGAGAAGTTAGAAAAATTCATCCAAAATATTTATAACAGTATATATATAATGTACTCTATGTATTCCAATTTTTATCAAGAAACAAAAGGATAAATATTCACACACACACATACACACATGCACACAACCCTACATATGTGGTTTGACATATATTAATAGATGATTAAATACACTAGATATGTGATCTTACAGACAAAAGCAGAAGGCTAAGATTGTTATTTATGACACAGTTGCTGGAAGTACCACTTGCCAAAGTTAATCAAGGGCAATGTATAAGAAAAATAATCATTTTGACCTTGAGTGGTCTTGGGACTAGTGTATAGCTCAAAGAATATTGCCATTCCAATTCTCCTCTTGTAATGTTCAACTTACTGTTTCTAATCATTTTTCCTCTATTGCAAAATGGAAAATATCTCGACACAAAAATATTACAGTGATGAAGAATAAATTAATTGTTGCCAAGGGTTAGTGTTTGGGGGAGAATTCTTGTAAAGGGGTAACATGAAAGACTTTCTTTGATGTATTGGAACAGATCTGCACCCTGATTTTGATGGTGGTTATACAGTGCTATACATATAATAAAAAAATTATGAAAATATATACCAAAACAATGAGTACACATTAAAACTGGTAAAATCCAAATAAGGTAAATAGTTTAGTTAATTATATTACACCAACGTGACCTTCCTGGTTTTGATCACTATACTATGATCATGTAAGATGCTCTCACTGGAGAAATCTGAGAGAAGGATATCAGGAAATTCTCTGTACTACTTTTTGTAACTTAAGGCAAGTCTAAAGTTATTACAAAATAAAAAGTTAAAAGAGAATGTTGTATATTTTTAATTGCAAAGATCATTTCTTGCTAATTCTACTGAAAAGAATGATATCTACTTTTGGTTCTATGTACTCCTTGGAGAATACTAAGTGTGATGACACTATTTATGGGCTCTGAATATATGCGTGAGGGCCACAAGATTGCATATTTCAATACAAATCAGCTTTTTGTCAATAGTATACAATATTATTATTCTTGCATCCAGTAAAAAAATATATATGTAAACACAGAATTAAAACTCTATTAACTTTTTTCTACTCATTTCCCTCACACACTATAATAATTTAAACAAAATGGCCTAAAGAGTCAGTTTGTGGAGGTGTCTTTACTGTCACCATCTTAGTTTATGTTTTCATCAAACTCTTGGCTGAATTACTTTGAGAGCTTTTTAACTTCTCTATCTGCCTTCAGTCACTTTTCCTTCTAAGCCAGCTTCATGACTGCTCTAAAATTTTCCATTTTTTCTTCCTTCTTTACTTCCTTCCTTCCCTCCCTCCTTCTTTCCCTTTCTTCCTATATAATTAGATATATACTAGAAATATATGTACACTATATGTGAGTATTACGATTATGTATGTCGTGTGTGTATATATATATATATATAGTATATGTATGTATAGTAAATATAGATATAGACAAATGTGTATATGGTACATTTATATATTACACACATGTGAGCATATACATTTTTCAACATCACCTTCTTGCTCAAGAATGTAAAAGAATTCTTTACTACCAAGGATTATAACTTTATTATTAAGTCCAGATTTGAAGATCCTGCAAAATAGAAAACAAGCTGCCTAAGTTCACCTTTCACTTCTCTCTACTTTTCTCCATATCTGAATCTATAAGGATTCCTCTTTCTCTCATGTTTTGCTGCACTTGTAATATGCACTGTATAACATAATATTTTATTTTATTTTTTCTGTTATTTATTATTTTATTTCATGTGTTGTCTCCTCACAAAGATGGTAAGATCTTGGTGACAGGGAACCAGTTCATATTTCTTTACAGACCTCATTGTACCTGGTATGATAGCTCTTAAGATTTCTTTTTCAAATTGTCACTTTTCCATTGAAATAGAGACATCTGTAATTGCTGAGGTCTTCTTAGGCTCCTGAGTTATGATAATACCAGTTTCTATCCAATTAACGTTTCCTCAAACACTCAATGAATAGCGGCCTCAAGAAGCTTGTATTTTAACACAGGTTTCCAGTCACTGACAGGACAATAAACCATTTTTACCTGCCAATAAGATATTACACTTTAGAAATCTCCTAGGCAAATAAGTACACAATTCCAAGAACAAATATCTTCACTACAAACAATTCAAACTTCTATTCATTTAAACATAAGTTTATGTAACCACCCAAGTGTGACCTGTTGGTGGAACAGGACCTGCCTGAATTAAGCTAATCCATCATGACACTGACTAAAGTCCTTAATCATGTTCTACAGAAGCAGAAAAGGACTTTCAGGAAGATTTTAGGCAAAGGTGTCTTCATATTTTATTTGAAGTTGTTTTGTTTTACTTTTCCCAGAGGGAACATAATTCTATAGCATTTATTTTAGTGTTGTAAATGATTTTTTTTTTAAAGTAAAAGCAGAGCTTTGGAGCTTTCTAGCTGTTGGTTGCTAAGAATTATTATTTAGGATTTGATGTTCAAGTGTTCCCAAATCCAGTGTCAGACCCTGGAAATTGTCCTAGGTGGAATTATCCATGTACAAAATAGTTTTCTTTTTATTCTCTAAGGTCTACTGAGTTCACTTTGAAATTAATGGAGGTTTGGAACTTGCATCCATTCTGTGGCTGTTGAAGCTAATCCAGACATGGGTTCTAGAGAGAAAGGTCATCATTGTGTTTCTTGGATATTGGGGTTTTGGTTACCAGATGCTTCAGGAGAAAGAACTAAGGGATCCTCTGCTTTGAATTTGTTTCAAATTTAGAAAGTGAAATTAGTTTCATAACAAAATTATTAAATCAAAAAGTGAAATTGAAATTATTTTTATTCCCAGGGAAACAAATACTTTCACCACTATTGTTATTTAGCAGAGTTACCAACTTCTTTAGTGAAGCCTTTTATCAAAGAACCTTAGGGGATAGAAGGAATAGATAAACACAAGAAGAAAAGAAAACCAAATATGCATCAAATAACCAAGGTAAGAAGTTTTAGGGCAACATTTGCTAAGATACCATGTCTTTTTATCTTATGTAGATGGCAGCTATTCTTTCAAAACATTTTTCTTCCACTGGTAAAAGTATCAGGATCCATTATTACTATAGCACAAGTGCACAAATTAGATCAAGTGTGTACATGATCTATGGTTTAGACCAACTAGAATGTGACTGGACCATGAGCAGAGATGTTGCCTACATTTATTTTCTTTCCTCCAGGCTGATGCAAATTGTTGTAAAGAAATGAGGATGAGAAAGTATCTAGAAGCATTTAGAAATATGGCTTCTTTAAATGGTCTTTTTTCCTCCACCACAGTTCCAATATGGAGAAACAAAAATAATATTAAGGAAGTCAAAAAAAGCTACACTCAAACAGGTTGAGATGGCAAAATTTCGACTCAAGTTATCTGATTTTCCTATTATTTTCTCTGATCCGCCAAAGTTCACTAATAAATCTTTCAGGGAAGGCCAAATTTCTCATCCAATGAAGAACACTTGACTTGTACTCAGAAGGCTGTCCCCTGTACTGTCTTTGCCATGTAGTTATTTATTATCAACATGACTCTGCCTAAGTCATTCTGTGTCTTGAATTTCAATTTCATCATCTGGAATGGGATAACAATGTTACTTTGTCCTACCTCACAATGTGTTTGATGCCATTGTATCCCATGCATATCTCTATAATTATAGTTAGCATGTTACAGTAGGTCAAAACAGTTTGCCTCTGTATCTATCTCTCCCACTTTAAATTATTTGAGAACAAATACATAATTTACTCTTCAAACAAAATCTGTAGCACCTAGCCTAGTACAATGTCTGAGACATAGTGATTATTCAGTATAGTTCAATTCAATTCAACCAATTATAAATAATGGTTAAACTGAATTGAGCTATTAATAAAGTAGATAATGCATATAGAAATGATGTTTTACTCATCAAGTGTGGATTATCTTTTGTATCACTCACTCAGTCTTTATTAGAAATTAGTTATTTATAGTAACACTCTCAGGTCAATATATTTGAGTAAACAAAATGATTTTATTTTAAGTACATGAACACTTATCAGGATATAAGTTATTTATACATCAACAAATGTAGAAATGAAATCAATGTTTGAATCCAACTATGCAGCATTGAAGTGATATCTGACTTACATGAATTTTCACATGGTATTTGCTCAATTAATGTCTATTGAGTGAATAAATGAATTAAGAATTTAAAATATACCCCTGCTTAATCCATCTAAGAGTGTCCATTATCAATCTCACTATCTCTTTACCTTAATGAGAAAAAAAAAAAAAGCCTGTTTTCCTTTTAAGTTGTCTCTTGCTTTGACTCACAATTCAATCTTTTTTCTTCTTTATTTGCTTTCTGAGACAGGAGGGTCCTTTGGCCTATTTTACTTATAACTATCCTGGGTTTGAGTAAACTCCCATTCATATTTCAATTTACATATCTAACCAAGGGTTCCTACTTATAAAGATAAGGCTAGCCTTACTCCCTATAAATGTCCTTAAAGGCAGTTAGTTCCTCTTCTTCTTTAATTTGGGTTATGAACTCACTCCACTTCCCAGTCTAAGAATCCCTTACCCATTTTTCAAATACCCCAAGGATACTCTTCCCTGTTTAGTATCTCCCACTTTACTTAGTCCTAATTAGGCACATCTTAGAAATTATGATTCACTGAGCAACTTGGATTCCCAATAGCATCTTAAGGACTCAAACACTTTTTTTTTTTTTTTTTGTAGTACACGGGCCTCTCACTGTTGTGGCCTCCCCCATTGTGGAGCACAGGCTCCGGACGCGCAGGCTCAGCAGCCACGGCTCACGGGCTCAGCTGCTCCGCGGCATGTGGGATCTTCCCGGACCGGGGCACAAACCGGTGTCCCCTGCATCAGCAGGCGGACTCTCAACAACTGTGCCACCAGGGAAGCCCTCAAACACCTTTTGATAAGTTATAATTAACAGAAAATATATGCATGTGGATTACATTAATTTTGTAGATTGCTTACAAAAGATCGGAGCCTCATAATAATCCAGTCTAAGGGAGTCTTCAGAGCAAGAGTTTTCTCCATGTTTGCAGACAGGAAGAAACTTAGACAAGAAGGTCTCTTATTGCCACCTTTTATTGTTCTCCCCGTCTCTATTCTCCTAGGCATCATCATTATACACTCTTCAATCATTCTAAATTGTCTTTGAATGCTTCAGATACCCAGAGTAAGAGTCTCTCCATTTCTTTCCAACATTGTTAGCATTACTTCTTTCCTTTTCCTGTGCCTACTCTCACTTTATCCATCTCTTATTTTTTCAATGTGCTTGGCTCTTACACGGGGCCAGAACAATTCCTTTAGTAGAAATATGTGACACAAAACTTGGTTAACTCTCCTTGTAGTTTTAGGTCCAAAGAATATTCTACAGTTACCATGAGATATATCATTTACAGAATACGTTCACTCAATTATAAAATACATTTTCAAAGCTACTTACAGAACATTCTTATATGACAATAAGTAGAGAAAGAGACACCTTCAGGTAAGGGGCAGTATCAAAGATGCTTTTTTCAATGGTCAAATTTCTCCAAGATTTTTCCTGCTAGATAGTAGCCTAAAATTATGAACTCATTGCCATGTAACTCTCTTATCATATATTATGATAGTTTAACAGCAATCTGTATCAGTTTAGATTAGTTGAATAGAAATGTAAGACAGCCTATTACATCTTTCATCTTCTCCACAGATCCAAGATAATTTTAGCACAAGAAATATTTCATTTTATTTCCTTCCATTCAGGACTTTGAGTAGTTAGATATATACTATTCAAATTTAAATAACTAATAAGACAACCAAAAATAAAATGAAAGGCTTGGAAGACTGAATTCTTCTGTATTGTTTTGTCTTTGATGTTTCCAAGGAAACCACCCATCTTTCTCCTGTAATTAAAATATAGATGATTGGAAGCACACAGACAACTGAATTTGGAATCAGAAAACCTAGCTGCAAGACTATTGCTTTATGACAGCTGACATTGTTGAGATTCCACCCAGCGTCTCTCAGTCCACCTCTAAGTTCACCAGCAGGTGGGGTAGGGAGTTGGTAGAAATCTACGAACTTCTTACTTTTTAAATACCAGTGCCTTTTTTTTAAAATTTTATTTATTTATTTATTTTTGGCTATGTTGGGTCTTTGTTTCTGTGCGAGGGTTTTCTCTAGTTGCGGCGAGCAGGGGCCACTCCTTATCACGGTGCGTGGGCCTCTCACTGTCGCGGCCTCTCTTGTTGCGGAGCACAGGCTCCAGACGCGCAGGCTCAGTAGTTGTGGCTCACAGGACTAGTTGCTCCACCACATTGGGGATCTTCCCAGACCAGGGCTCGAACCCGTGTCCCCTGCATTGGCAGGCAGATTCTCAACCACTGCGCTGCCAGGGAAGCCCACCAGTGCCTTTTTATCTCTTTGCTGAACATGTTCTCTGGTGCCTTGGAAGCTTGCTAAACACATGGGAAAGGCAGCCCTATAGAAGCTGTGATTTAATGCTCCTGGGATCCACCCTCATTTAACAAGGAATGGGGAATAGTATTAAGGTGATCATGTTCATCTCCCTGTCCCTGTTCTGAAGTGGAACAAAGCTGAGGTGCATGCTGTCAAGTCTGCAGAGGGTCTCCAGTGGTGGGAGCCCACAGCAATAAGTCTCACTTTAATGAACACTTCATTGGCATATTTGGACTTTGCTGATCCATACTTCCCTCATTGGGCTTCCTAAGGTGACTCCTAAATAATGTACCAACATCCAAATCCTTACCTTAGGGTCCATTCAGAGAGCCTCCTGAACTAAGGCAATGTCCTTGGATAAAATGTGTTTACACATTTTAACCTTCAGTTTGCACACTCAAGGTATTTATTCAACAGGTTCTTAAATGGAACTTGTCCTCTTGCCTTACAGTCCCAAGTTAGGGACCAACGGTGGTGACAAATAGGACTAAATTCACATTTTTAAAAGGAATCTGACATTTGGGAGTACATTTTTATTCCTGTGACTTAATATCAACCAACCACTATCATCACTTCCACTCTTCCCCTCCACAGCCAAACTGCACACTCCCCCGTGAGTCCATATGAGAGGTACCTCAGTGAAGAGAGAAGTAGAGAATTATCCAATACTTGCTTCTATGGGGAGCACAATCTCCGTGGCTTTGAGAAAATTTCCCCTCTCCTCTACACAGGGAAGGTAGGGAAAAACTTGCATCCCAAAACCAAGTGTGGGAGATGTTGGTCAAAGAATGTAGAGGTTCAGTTATTTATGAATAAGTTCTAGAGAGCCAATGTACATTATGGTGACTTTAGTTATTAGTGCTGTATTGCATACTTGAAATCTGCTAAGACAGTTGATCTCAAGCATTCTCACTACACATACACAAAATCTGTAGTAATCATTTCACAGTGTATGTGTATATCAAATTGTCAGGTTGTATACTTTAAATATATACAACTTTTTTATTTAAAAAAACAAACAAATGTGATATTCTAAGAAAGTTGCTTGCTGAAATGATGTTAATTGAAAAGAGTGAGAGGATAACAGTTCATTCCTCTGTTTTATGTCTTCTTAAAGGATAGATTTACTCATCTTCCCCTATGCCTACCCAGCAGGAGAAAAGAGAATTGGATAGAGATGGGAGAGTGGCAATGGAGCAACCTGCAAATTCATCATATGAATTTTTCTATGTGTGAATTTCTCCCATGTGTGAGCTTTCTTATGGACATTGTGCAATGTAGCTATGTTTGAGCCACTCTGCCAGAACAACAACCAAGTATTTGCCTTCCAGGTAGCTGGAAGAGAAGAAATAAAAATAATGTGAAATAATGAGGGCTTAGTCAATAAGTTAGAAAAAATAAAATTTAGTTGAGAGTGGGATTTTTTAAATATTTGTTGAGGAAGAAAAAGCCAGACAGGATAGGAAGCTGCTGAGAACTGCAGCAAAATCTACACCAACACTCACACGTGTGCCCCGAAAGATAAGTGACTCAGTAGAAAGTGGGAAGATGAAATTAACAAGAAATTTCCTGATGAAAATATGCCAGTAAACATTGAAAAAGATGTCCAGACTCAATAATGTTGGGGCAAATGTAAAGTATGTCAACATCTGTTTCTAATTTTCTACATATCAGATGGGCAGATATTAAAAAGTTTTGTATGATCTGTTGTTGTTCTTGTGATATGTGGAAAACTCTTTCATACACTCTTTTCTTTGTGTTATTAGTTTGTACATTCGGAAATTCATTTGCATTTATAGCATAAAACAGTGTAAAGTGTTTACTTTTAAAGATTTTTCTTCTGGACACCTTATTCATGTCTAATAAAATTTGAACATAGTTAATAAAGCCAATTAATATTAAACATTTTATAACAAAACAACAGAAACTGTTTGCCATCACAACTTCCTTGCATTCTACAGAGGCACAGAGACATTCACTTTTATCTTTGTTAACATATTCTCTTTTATTTACTTCTGAATTGTGAATTTGAGGTTTATATTGTTCTATATGGATCTGTCATTGTCAGATACTACTTACTTTCTGTCAATAGACAATGGATTAGATTTAACTCTCTTATTCCATCTCCACCTCCAATATCTCTTTTAGTCTCTTCCATAAGTATTTATACCACAATTATTTTTTCAATTATTTATCAGTATTTACAGCCTAATAGTACATAACATTTAATTATGTATTTAATATGTATTTATTTATTTGGCTGTGCTGGGTCTTAGTTGCAGCACGTGGGATGTTCGTTGCCATGTGCAGGATCTTTAGTTGCAGCATGCAGATCTAGTTCCCTGACCAGGAATCAAACCCAGGCCCCTTGCATTGGGAGCACAGAGTCTTAACCACTGCACCACCAGGGAAGTCCCATAAATATTTCTTTCTATGAACATATCTCTAGGTATTTCCAAGTAGCACAACATATTTGTCATAAACCTATCAGTACTCTTTTCTAAAATCTCAAAAGTTTCAGGTTATCTATTAGGGTTTTTTTTTTCCCCCTTTTCCATAGATCCTACTTCTGAAGCCCTTCTTTTCCTGATTCTCTTTGGTTTGTCGATACTTTAGGTCTGCCAGAATGTTCTGGTGTTTGAATTTTTATGTAGTGCCTTAAATGCTTTCCTTTTTTTCGTGTATCCGTTAATTAAATCTTTCATTGGTCATGGTTGAGAAGTGAATATTTTGAGGCTTTGTATGTCTAAAGCAGGTTTTGTATTTTGTTTTTTTGGTTTTAGCCTTCACTTTTTTACCAGTTTAAGTGATATTAAAATTCTAGGATAAAAATTATTTTTTCAAAGAAATTTGAAGATATTACTTCATTACCTTTTCCTTCCTAGAGATGCCTTTGATGAATCTACTGCTATTCTTATGCTCAACAGTCCCAATGCTTTTCTAAGTTTCCTGTGTTTCATCGGTTATTTTTTATGTTTTCTTAATTTTTAAATTTA
Organism: Lagenorhynchus albirostris; assembly: GCF_949774975.1. Classification (NCBI taxonomy): domain Eukaryota; kingdom Metazoa; phylum Chordata; class Mammalia; order Artiodactyla; family Delphinidae; genus Lagenorhynchus; species Lagenorhynchus albirostris. Next base: position 19,176,867 of record NC_083095.1, read on the forward strand.
ATTTAATTTATTTTTTTATACAGCAGCTTCTTATTAGTCATCTATTTTATACACATTAGTGTATATATGTCAATCCCAATCTTCCAATTCATCCCACCACCACCACCTGTCCACCACTATCCACCCTTGGTGTTTATATGTTTGTTCTCTACATCTGTATCTCTATTTCTGCCCTGCAAACCAGTTCATCTGTACCATTTTTCTAGGTGGAGTGAAGTGAACTTACTTCACTCTGTATGACAGTCTCTATATCCATCCACGTCTCTACAAATGACCCAATTTCTTTCCTTTTTATGGCTGAGTAATATTCCATTCTATATATGTGACACATCTTCTTTATCCATTAATCTGTGGATGGGCATTTAGGTTGCTTCCATGACCTGGCTATTATATATAGTGCTGCAATGAACACTGGGGTGCATGTGTCTCTTTGAATTATGTTTTTTTTCTGGGTATATACCCAGTAGTGGGATTGCTGGGTCATATGGTAGTTCTATTTGTAGTTTTTTAAGGAAGCTCCATCCTGTTCTCCATAGTGGCTGTATCAATTTACATTCCCACCAACAGTGCAAGAGGGTTCCCTTTTCTCCACACCTTCTCCAGCATTTGTTGTTTGTAGATTTTCTGATGATGCCCATTTTAACTGGTGTGAGGTGATATCTCATGGTAGTTTTGATTTGCAGTTCTCTAATAATTAGTGATGTTGAGCAGCTTTTCATGTGCTTCTCAGCCATCTGTATGTCTTCTTTGGAGAAATGTTTATTTAGGTCTTCTGCCCATTTTTTGATTGGGTGGTTTGCTTTTTAATATTGAGCTGCATAAGCTGTTTATATATTTTGGAGATGAATCCTTTGTCTGTTGATTTGTTTGCAAATATTTTCTCTCATTCTGAGGGTTGTCTTTTCATCTTGTTTGTAGTTTCCTTTGCTTTGCAAAAGATTTTAAGTTTCATTAGGTTCCATTTGTTTATTTTTGTTTTTATTTCCATTACTCTAGGAGGTGGATCAAAAAAATCTTGCTGTGATTTATGTTCTTCCTATGTTTTCCTCTAAGAGTTTTATAGTGTCTGGCCTTACATTTAGGTTTTTAATCCATTTTGAGTTTATGTTTGTGTGTGGTGTTAGGGAGTGTTCTGATTTCATTCTTTTACATGTAGCTATCCAGTTTTCCCAGCACCACTTATTGAAGAGGCTGTCTTTTCTCCATTATATATCCTTGCCTCCTTTGTCATAGATTAGTTGACCATAAGTGTGTGGGCTTATCTCTGTGCTTTCTATCCTGTTCCATTGATTTATATTTCTGGTTTTGTGCCAGTACCTTATTGTCTTGATTACTGTAGTTTTGTAGTGTAGTCTGAAGTCAGGGAGTATGATTCCTCCAGCTCCATTTTTTTCCCTCAAGCCTGCTTTTGCTATTTGGGGTCTTTTGTGTCTCTATACAAATTTTAAGATTTTTTGTTCTAGTTCTGTAAAAAATGGCACTGGTAATTTGATAGGGATTGCATTGAATCTGTAGATTGCTTTGGATAGTATAGTCATTTTCACAGTATCGATTCTTCCAATCCAAGAACATTAGATATCTCTCCATCTGTTGGTATCATCTTTAATTTCTTTCATTAGTGTCTTATAGTTCTCTGCATACAGGTCTTTTGTCTACCTAGGTAGGTTTATTCCTAGGTATTTGATTCTTTTTGTTACACTGGTAAATTGGAGTGTTTCCTTAATTTCTCTTTCAGATATTTCATCATTAGTGTATAGAAATGCAAGAGATTTCTGTGCATTAATTTTGTATTCTGCAACTTTACCAAGTTCATTGATTAGCTCTAGTAGTTTTCTGGTGACACCTTTAGGATTCTCTATGTAATATCTTGTCATCTGCAAAAAGTGACAGCTTTACTTCTTTTCCAATTTGTATTCCTTTTATTTATTTTTCTTCTCTGATTGCCAAGGCTAGGACTTCCAAAACTATGTTGAGTAATAGTGGTGAGAGTGAACATCCTTGTCTTGCTCCTGATCTTAGAGGAAATGCTTTCAGTTTTTCACCATTGAGCATGATGTTTGCTGTGGGTTTGTCATATATGGCCTTTATTATGTTGAAGTAGGTTCCCTCTATGCTCACTTTCTGGAGAGTTTTTATCATAAATGGGTGTTGAATTTCATCAAAAGCTTTTTCTGCATCTATTGAGATGATCATATGGTTTTTATTCTTCAGTTTGTTAATATGTTTCATTGTTTTTTGTTTTCTTCTTTCTTTCCTCTTTTTTTCTCAAAATATTTAGTGTATTCTGGCATTTCAGCCATATATTGCTGCTATAAGCAGTCTTCTTGTGTTATTGTGATTTATAATAAGGGACATATTTTGTCTTCATCTCCATTTCTGGTACATGGAATTACCTAATTGATGTATATTGATAAATATGTCTTTTGTTATTTTAATGAAGTGACTTCTGGAATGCTCCTAGGTCCCTAAGGCTGTGCTTAGAAAATTGCCATTTTTATTCTCAGCATCTGACCTCCAGGGAGGGGAAGAAGACTGAAGGTTGACTCAGTCACCAGTGGCCAAAGATCTAATCAATAGTGCTTATGTGAGGAAGCCTCCATAAGTATCCAAAAAGACTGAGTTTGGCGTGCTTCTACGTTGGTAAACACTTGGAGATTTTGGGAGAGTAGCACACCTGGAGAGGGCTAATCTTGCTCTATGAACTTTTCTGTCTGGCTTTCCCTTTCCTAAAATAATTAATTTATTTATTTATTCATTTTTGGCTGTGTTGGGTCTTTGTTGCTGCCTAGGGGCTTTCTTTAGTTGTGGCAAGTGGGGGGTTACTCTTTGTTGCAGTGTGTGGGCTTCTCATTGCAGTGGCTTCTCTTGTTGCAGAGCATGGGCTCTAGGTGCACAGACTTCAGTAGTTGCAGCATGTGGGCTCAGTAGTTGTGGCTCTTGGGCTGTATAGCACAGGCTCAGTAGTTGTGGAACACGGGCTTAGTTGCTCCACAGCACATGGGATTTTCCTGAACCAGAGCTTGAACTCATGTCCCCTGCATTTGCAGGGGGATTTTTAACCACTGTGCCAGCAGGGGAGTCCCATGGCTGTTCCTAAATTACATCCTTTTATAATAAACTGGTGTTCTAGTAAGTAAAGTGTTCTCTGAGTTCTGTGAGCCTCTCTAGCAAATTAATCAAACACAAGGAGGAGTTGTTGGAATCTCTCATTTATAGCCAGTTGGTCAGAAGTCCAGGTAACAACCTGGACTGGCAACGGAAGTGGGGGGACAGTCTTGTCAAACTGAACCCCCCACCTATGGGGTCTGATGCTATCTTTGGGTAGTTAGGTAGTGTCGGAGCTCAGCTAAATTCTTGCTGTTCAAGAATTGCTTGGTGTTATGTGGGAAGTACTTTCCCTCTCCCCCCCCCACATTGGAATTGACACAGGAACCCAAAATACATCCCCAGATTCAGTGCTTTAGAACAGCAATTTATTGTTATCCTGTATGGTCCTGTGGGTTGACTGAACCTACCTGGCATCCCTCATGAAGTTGCAGTTAGATAGTGATTGCAGATAAATTCACCTGAAAGTTTGATTAGGCAGAATGTCTAAGAAAGCTTATTTGCAAGGGTTGCAGTTGGTGCTGGTTATCAGTTGGCCGATCAGCTGGGATTGTCTTCCAGAGTGGCCTCTGAAAGTGCTGTGAACAAATGTTCATAGCAGGGTCACTGATTCTGGAAGAAGTGTACTAAGACAGAACCTAGATGGTCTTTGTGACCTAGCCTTGTAAGTCCTTCAACGTCATATTTGCCACATTCTATTTGATATAGGACTAGATTGAATGGCAGGATACAAACTCCCAGTGTGAGTACTAGCATGTATGGGTCATTGGAGGACAATGTTTGGATACTAGCTGCTACATCTGATATTCTGATATTTGTCAATGATTAAATTGCTGGGTGTTTTTGTGTGTGCATGTGTCTTATTCACAGTGCTGGGCACAGTACTCTTATAATGACTCTTATAATCTAGAAACCCATGCCCTCAGTGCTAGAAAATGTTTATGCATTATTTTTTTGATACTTTTACCTTTTTATTTTCATTTTTACTTTTAAAAATTGTGTGTTAGATATGGAGACTGCTGGATTAGTCTTTAATCGTCTTCTCAATTTCTTCTCACATTTTTGTTTTTCCCTCTACCTTTCTGGAGAGTTTTTTCTAAATTATCTTCCAACACTTCTATAGACTTTTCATTTATTTTTGCTTTCACAAACAAATCCATATCCCATTTCTTTTTCTCTGATCCTTTTATATAATATTATGTAATTTGTTTTAAAAAATGGGTACAATATATTCTTGTTAGTCTCTGAAAATATTAATTATAATTGTGTTAACTAGATATTTTCTCCTGTATTTGTTTTTCCCCAAATTCCCTATGTTAATTTTATCTTTTTCATGAAGAATTTCCTCAAGTCTTGTGATATTTAATGTTCATAATTAGGAATAATTCAGTGTAAATTGATTGGAATCTCAATTTATATAGGCAGTGGCAAAGTTGCAAAGTGGGCATAGGCAAAGTTGTCTACTAGATTTAAGTGGAATGTGAGTCAATGAATATATTTTTTCTATTGGTAGCTACACAAAATGACACTACCTACATGTAAATGTTTTCTCTCAGGCTTTTTAGACTCTCATATAAACAATCTGCAATCTTACAGGCAGCTTGTTCCATATGTAGATTGGGGCAAGAACTGTTGGTTCCATCCTTCACGTTGGTGATTTTCATTAAATTGAAAGTTTTCAGCTCCACCCTTCACCCCTCCCTCAGCTGTGCCAGGTTTCTGTGCACTAAATATTGTCACTCTATGACTGTGACTCTCAATCTGTCCATCCATTTGTGACTAGAAGGAAGTCTATGATTCCTCATGCCAGACCATTAATAATTATTCCCTTAGGAAAGGATGAAGAGAAGATGTTCATTTATATCGTTTATACTAAAAGCAAAAATGTTTCTCACAATATTACTTTAACCATTTTTTGAATATTTGGCAACAATCATACCTATGCTGAATTTAGAGACACTTTGGAATTAGAAAAACAACTGTTTCTCTGGCAGGTAGAGAGAGAAGCCCCTGGAATTGAATTTTTATCAACATTGAACACCTGTAATTTTCACATCGCGTAGTTTGTACCTTGGAATTCCTTGGGCTGTGGTTAATGGCTGACTGCAAATAACCTTGCAGTTGGCTTCTTTCAGAGGGAATTAATAGTAGAACTATAGTCTCATAGGCCTAGAAGTAAGAGGACACGTTAGACTTTAAAGCTTTTGGATAAAGAATAAAAAATGTTCAATGGTGAATAGAGAGAGTTTCCTCTTTGAGGGAAGACATTTTTTCAGTTTTTTTTTCCTCAATAAGGCTGACGATATAAATGGGTTGCTTCCCACTGTCAAGGCTTCAGACACCTCTGGTGAGAGCTTTGCTAAGAACACAAGGAAGTAGTGTTTTGAATTTTGACTCATATTCTCAAATTCCATGAGACACAAGGGTTCAGAAAAGCAATCCTGATGGGGGAAGAAGAGAAATTTTTTTATGTCTTTTAAACTTCAGTGACCCAAAATTTTATTCTTTGAATGAAATAAAATTCAAACAAAGAGCAAGAGTGGTCATCCTTGCCTTGTTCCTGATTTTAGAGGAAATGCTTTCAGCTTTCCACAGTTGAGCATGAGGTTAGCTGTGGGTTTGTCATATATGGCCTTTATTATGTTGAGGTATATTCCCTCTATGCCCACTTTCTGGGGAGTTTTCATCATACCTGGATGTTTAATTTTGTCAAGAGCTTTTTTTCTGAATCTTCTGAGATGATCGTATGGTTTTTATTCTTGGATTTGTTAATGTGGTGTATTACACTGATTGAATTGTGAATATTGAAAAATCCTTGTATCCCTTGAATAAATCCCACTCGATCATGGTGTATGATCCTTTTAACGTATTGTTGAATTGGTTTGCTAATATTTTGTTGAGGATTTTTGAATCTACGTTCATCAGTGATATTGCCCTGTTTTTGTGAAATCATTGTCTGGTTTTGGAATCAGGGTGATGCTGGCCTCATAGAATGAGTTTGTAAGTGTTCCTTCCTCTGAAAATTTTTGGCAGAGTTTGAGAAGAATAGTTGTTGACTCTTTTCTAAATGTTTGGTGGAATTCACCTGTGAAGCCATCTGGTCCTAATTAAACTTAAAAGCTTTTGCACAACAAAGGAAACCACCTACAAAATGAAAAGACAACCTACTGAATGGGAGAAAATATTTATAAATAGTATGACCAAACATATAAACAGCTCATACAACTCAACATCAAAAATGCAAGCATTTCAATTAAAAAATGGGTAGAGACTGGAATAGATATTTTGCCAAAGAAAACAGGCAGATGGCCAACAGTCACATGAAAAGATGCTCAACAATGCTAATCATCAGAGAAATGCTAATCAAAACCTCAATGATATATCATCTCACACCTGACAGAATGTCTATCATCAAAAAGAGCACAAATAAATATTGGTGAAGATGTGGAGAAAAGGGAACTATCATACACTGTTGGTGAGAATGTAAATTGGTATAGTTTTTTGGGGTTTCTCAAAAAACTAAAAATAGAAATACCACATGACCCAGCAATTCCACTCCTGGATATATAGCAAAAAAAAAAAAAAAAAAACCCAGAAAACACCAATTTGAAAAGATACATGCACCCCAATGTTCATGGCAGCATTATTTACAGTTGGCAAGATATGGAAGTCATCTCAGTGTCCATCAACAGATAAATGGATAAAAAAGTTGTGGTATATATATACAACAGAATACTACTCAGTCATAAAAAGAATGAAATTTTGCCATTTGCAATAACATGGATGGACTTAGAGGTATTATGCTAAGTGAAATAAGTCAGAGAGTGAAAGACAAATACTGTATGATACGACTTATATGTGGAATCTAAAAAATACAACCAACTAGTGAAAATAACAAAAAAGAAGCAGACTCTCAGATATAGAGAAGCAACTAGTGGTTACCAAGACTCAGAGGGTAGGGAGGAGGGGCCATAAAGGAGTAGGGGACTAAAATGTACAAACAATTATGTATAAAATAAGCTACAAGAATATATTATACAACATGGGGGATATTGCCAATATTTTGTAATAACTATAAATGGAATATAACCTTTAAAAATTGTGAATCACTATATTGTACACTTGTAATTTATACAATATTGTACATCAACTATAATAAACAAACGAACGAAAACAGAGTAAGCACTGTGTGTGTGTGTGTGTGTGTGTGTGTGTGTGTGTGTCTGTGTGAAGTCAAAGGGAATATTCTGAAGAAGGCCTTTGTCCAAAATATTAAATTATCTGTTTTTAGTAACATGTTTGAAGAAAGAAACACTCAGACAATAAGTTTTCTTCCTTTGAAGTAAAAGATAGTAAGAACATAAGTATAAAAAGTATCCATAAAATACCCTCTAACAAAAAAATCTAGATTAACATTAAGTAAGGCTAAGTTAAAAGAAAAAAAAAGAAATTCAAGAATTATATGAACTTGGTTGAGAGAAATACTTTTTTGAAAATTCTGTCTATCATATAGTAATGAACTATTAAGTGTTGTATGAACCTAAAATTTCTTTTTAGTTTGATAAGTTAGAAATAACTTCCCATAAAACAATGCTTCATAGGACATCTTAATTTCTAGGCTAATTAATAAAAACTTTTACATAACACAATACAGCTTTAAAATTATCTTACATCAATATGCCCTCCATCTATTGAGAGAGAGCATAAGAGCACTTATGTTGTGTATATATCATAGATGGGCTTATTATATTATATTTACTGTTGTGCATTTTTTTTTTACCTTTTAGTCATAGAAATATCAGTGTTGTAAAATAATTCAAGGGATATAGTAAAACTTGTTTCTTAAAGCTTCCCCAAACATATAAATCTCACCAGGGTTAATCAATATCAACTGTTTGGTATTTATACTTTATTTTTATGTGTATATATGTGTGTGTGCATGTGTTTCTGTGGGTGTATACATAGAGGTAAGAACTATTTTTTTTTTCAAATAAGAACCAAATATAAAAATAGTTCTAAAATCTGTTTTAAAAAGCAACCTTATAGATATTGCCTCATATCAAACTAAAGATCCATTTTATTATTTATAAATATAGCTATATCCATTTTATAGAGAAGCAAAGAAAATAAAATGTTTCCATTAATAAACTTTGGGTGTACTGTGACAAACACATATCTTTGTGCAAACACATATCTTATCTTTGTGGATAGTTCTAAGGATAGTTCTAGATCCTTAGAATGGAAATTGCTGGGACAAAGATTAGACAAGTTTTAAATTTTGATAGAATCTTGCAAAACTGTCTTGCACAAACTATATACCAGTTTACAACCCTAACAAAATTCATGGAAGTGTCATTTTGCCACTTATACTATGAACAAGAGTAGAAATTTATCTTTTAATTACTTTTATTTTTTGTTAAATGTTGTTATTGTTTTAATTTGCATTTTCCTCATTATTAGTAAGAGTAAAGATGTTTTCATGTGTTTGGTCACAGTTATAATCCCTCTCTGACTTGACTGTTCATTTCCAGTGCCAATGTGCTTTTTTATTTTTTTTTATTTTTTTTTTGTGATACGCGGGCCTCTCACTGCTGTGGCCCCTCTCGCTGCGGAGCACAGGCTCCGGACGCGCAGGCCCAGCGGCCATGGCTCATAGGCCCAGCCGCTCCGCTGCATGTGGGATCCTCCCAGACCAGGGCACGGACCTGTGTCCCCTGCATTGGCAGGCAGACTCTCAACCACTGCGCCACCAGGGAAGCTCCAATGTGCTTTTTGAGCTTTACATTTCTCTTACTGGTATGATTTTCTGTTTTCTGATCATTCTCTTTATCATTTTTCTTGTTGTGTTTGCTTTGCTTTCATTTTAATTTCTTAGATTGTTTCATCTCCTTTCTTTCTTTGTCATTCCTCTGCGAAATTTAGACTTTGAAAATTTTGTGTTACTCTCATATTATCTATATAAGCCCAGCCTTGTATTTTTTTTTTCTTTTTGCAGTACGTGGGCCTCTCACTGCTGTGGCCTCTCCTGTTGCGGAGCACAGGCTCTGGACGCGCAGGCCCAGCTGCCATGGTTCATGGGCCCAGCCACTCCACGGCACGTGGGATCTTCCTGGGCTGGGGCACGAACCTGTGTCCCCTGCATCGGCAGGCAGACTCTCAACCACTGTGCCACCAGGGAAGCCCTAGCCTTGTATTTTTAAGAAACACATTTCCTGTCCTCCAAAATGTCACCTTCATATGAATATGCTCTTCAATTTTTTTTCTGTGTTTCATTATATCATCTTCCAACTTCAGTTAAAATTACCTCACATTTTCCCAGGTTGTATTAATACTTCTATACTACCTTTATTCTATTTTATGGTTAAATGTAACTATTAGAGTATATTTTACAAGCATTATCAATAATAATTTAGAATTAACTATTGTTTTTCTAATTCTTTCATCGTCCTTATCTTTTACATTTACACTTCTTCCTGAATCAGTTTTTTGATTTTTTGAAACATCTCCTCAAGATTCATTTTATGAGTGTGTGGCCTAGATTAATTTTTTCAAAGTTCTTATGTGGTTGAAGATGTCTTTATTTGATTCTCATAGTCAAATATGTAAATATAGCTGGATCTAAGTCTAGATTCAGAATCATTTGCCTTCAACATTTCATCATGTTTTCTTGAAATCTTATTTACATTCTGTAAAAGAAGAATTGAACCAGAGCAGCTAAATAGGCAAGGAAGATTTTATTTAAGACTATTGCAAAAGGGAAGACAGATTGAACTCTATTCTATAGAAACAAAAGGTCAGAGAGTTTTTAAGCACTGGTATGAGCTAGTGAAAAAGTACTGGAGCACATTAGGGAATCAGAGTCAGACTCCAGGCTCCCACAGAGAGTGGAAGACAGAGGGCATATCAATCTTGATGATTACATTTTAAAGGGATGGTTGCCTAGTCTTTGAGAAGGCATTCCTGGGTGGTAAGTGATTTGCATCTTAAAGGGCAGAGAAAAAAAATTACAACTGCAAGTTTTCTAAAGTAAAAAGTTTAAGAAAGAGAGGTCAGGGCCTGTAGTCTGGAAGAAAGCTGTCTAAGCTGAGGAGTTATTTCCTTTAAATTGCTTTGCTTTTGTTGTTCTATAAGTATGTAAAGTACTCTCTTTATTCTTGGAAATTATAAATTTCATGCAGATGTGTCAAGTTAGGTGTCATTTGATACTACAGTTGGCCCTTAAACAATGTGTAGGTTAGGGGGGAAAACTCTCCCTGCTGTTGAAAATCTTCATATAAATTTACAGTTTGTCTTCCTTATCCAGGGCAGGGGTTCCGCATTTACAGATTCAACCAACAGCACAGATCCCGTAGTACTACTGTAGTATTTATTGAAAAAAATCCGCATACAAGTGGACCTGCATAGTTCAAACCTGTGTTGTTCAAGGGTCAACTATATAATCTCCTATTATTTTGGGTATTATATTTAATTCAATCGTCCCCTATTATTTGTTTTGTTATTTCTATAGTGCATCCCCTTCAAAGTCCCCTCAAGGATTTTAAAACAGATCTGGGATCTCCTGGGTCTATTTTTTAATCTAATAATGTTCACATCTTTGGCGTCCTGCATCAGGTCCAATGACAATCAAATTGTCATCTGTGCTCCGTCATTTGGTTTTCAGCCATCTCAGATCAGTTATTCAAACAGTCTAATGACTTTTCCAAACAGAATTTATGTTTTAGAACTGTTTTAGATGTATAGAAAAAATTGTGAAGGAAGTACAGAGAGTTTCCATGTATTTTAAACCCAGGTTTTGCTCTTATTAACATCTTATATGAGTATGGTACATTTGTTACAATGAACCAACCAATACTGATATATTGTTTTTAACTAAATTCCATACTTTACTTGGATTCCCTTGTTTTTACTCAGTGTCGACTTTCTATTCTGGGTCATATCCAGCATACCACATTATATTTAGTGTCCCTTATGATCTTCATGACTATGGCATTTTCTTCAACTTCCTTACCTTATTTTTGATGCTTTTTAAAGTTTTGAGGAGTACTGATCAGATACTTTGTAGGATGTTCCTCTATTGAAATTGGTCTGATGTTTTTCTCACGACAGTACCTGAGTTATGAGTTATTGGGTGGAAGAACAAAGAGGTAGTGTGCCCTTTTCCATACATCCTATCAAGAAGATAGACATGATTTATGACATTTATGTTGAACTTAATCATCTGGATGAGGTAGTTTTTGTCAGCTTTTTCCACCGTTAATTTAGTATTTTACATTTTTCTCTATACTCTATGACAGGAAGTCAGTACGTACAGCCCACAGTTAAAAATAGGAAACTATTCTCGCCATGCTTACTATTTAATTTATTAATTAATTTGGACTGTCAGAATAAAAACCTTAACTCCAAAATACAATAAATATTTCAACATCTCTGCAGTTTTAAATTAAATTTCTCCTCCTGCTGCCTCATGGTCCATTCCTGTTCCTCTTTCAGATAATGCTTTTATTTTGGTTCTGCTAGGAAAACTTACTTTGACTTTTAGTGATCCTATACATCGCTTGTATTTTTTGGTGGGTTCTCCATGTGCTCCAAAGGCCCGAAGACTGCTCCTTTCATCTTAGTGCTGGAAAAAAACCAAGAACAATCAACCCTTTTTCACTGACATCTTCAAACAAAGCTGGTGTCTAAAAAGTGCCTTTTATTCTAGGTCTTCCAGATTGCATTTGCCATCTTCTAGCAACCGTTATAGTCACTGGTTCTTATGTATTTATATTGATAATCACCTAGAGGACTTCCTTTGGAATCTAAGAGTCCCTTTGGTTTGGGAGCACTGCAAGAATTAGAGACTGGCACCTTAAAACTTTGAAAAGTTTGAGCAAGGTTTTAAGTTAAAGCTACCTCAAAAGAAAACACTGATTCAGCCAAATCAGAAGAATCACTGGAGACAACTCTCTGTTGTCCTTGAGGCTTCCCTACTGCTTGCACATTCCCACAGACACACACACAAACACACACATTCACATTTGCACACAATTCCTGATCTTACTGCTTCCTTCACAGGGTTTCCTATTAAACAACTCTTTCAAACTGTCACTGGCTTCATTATGTTTCTCTCCATTTGGATGGTGGTGGCCTTCGGTGCATACTTACTACCCCACTGCGTATTAGGGCAAAGGGGGACCCCAGTCACTAGATACATCAGTAGCTCTGATCTCAGTTTTCTCTTATCTTCTACAAACTATTATTCATAAGTAGGTAATCATGTCTCATACTCTTAAGAAGAATGTTTTGTTTAGCAATTTGTTGAATTTCCTGGCTTTTCCCATTTGTTCCAATTGTATGTTTAAAACATGGGTGTAAAACAGTTTACGAAGCCCATTATACATTATCTCTGCTGTATTTCTATATCTCAATACTAACGTCTTGTCTCACATATCTTTCCAAGGATAATTCTTTTTATTCATGACTCCATTACCACATTTAATGTGAAAAATAATCTTGACAATTTTCTGTTATACATGAACAATGAAAATACTCAAAGCAGAGAAAAAATTTTCAAAGTGACACTTTAACTGTTATGTCCACATTCATAATATAATGGATATAAACATAATACATACTCCAAATTCTAATCTGAGATAAAAGTACTTTATATAAATGAAAGTCAAGATGATCTGCATGAATTTTATACACAGTATCGTCACAAATTGTTAATAATCCTCAATGAGAATATAAAAAGGAAGCCACTGATAATTGAGACTTTTAAGAAATGTGGTAATAGTTATAAAAGTTTTCTAGACATCCATAGCAGAAGAAATTGTTAGATACCACACCAACATCATATTTGTTCCCACAAATATCATTATTCTATTAAATAAATGTTTATATCAGAAAAGTAGTCTAAGCTTCCTATGAATTACTCAAACAATATTATTGAGAAGAATGGAAAGAAATGCTTTGAATTCTTTAATGAAATTTATGAATAAAGGCTATTGGACTTATAAGAAGATGAATAAAGGAAGTTACTTCCAAAGATTATTTTACCAAATAAATTGGTTGAATTTAAAGTTTATTCTACTTCAATATATAGCTAAAGTCAACTGAAGAAAAATGCACAACCTAAAAGTTGAGAATTATGTTTTACTTGGCATGCTTTCTGAGGCCTTCAAGCCTGAAAGACAGCTCCTCAAATAGCTCTGAGGGACTGCTCTGAAGAGGTAAGGGAGAAGCCAGATATATAGGGGTTTTTGCAAAAAAACCAGGTAGTCAGAACATCAAAAGATTACTGTTAAAGAAAACTGGATATTTCATGCTAATGCACTTAACACCTTTCTACACATATGGAAAGATGCAACAGTCTGGGATCATTGAAATCATTTCTTTGATATGCACCTTAGCTATCTAGGGTCAGTATCCTGTTCTTTCCCATCCTGAGTCCCCTCAGAGTGGACCTTTGGGGGTGATTGCAGTGGGCAATGTCTTGGCAGTGGACAGCCATATGTCTCCATCCTAAGTTCTCTCAGGGCTCACCAATGGGGACAGCTGTAGTGGCTTGATATCTGCAACATCCTTTGTTCATTGATAAGGCAGGCAACATTTTCCATTCACACTAACCACATGATTCATAGGTGGAAATATAATCAAGTATTAGTTAAAAAAATTAAGAAAACCTCATACATATTATACAAGGGTCATAATTTACAAGGGTCATAATTAATTTTACTTGTTATTTTTTTTCTTTACATCACACATCAAGAAGAATTGAGACGTTCTAAACAAGTGCATCAAAGTCACCATCTTCATTCATTAAATGGTGAGTCAGGGCCGATGTGACTATTTCACTTTGACTTCTGAACTCCTGGATAGAGCTACTTTGGCACTCAGTGTCACTTGTTAGTCATAATCAGATGAGATTGTTAGGTATAGACTTCTGCCTACTAAGAACTAAAAGGGAAGAGTTATTTTCCTTATGAATTATATCATCAAATATGCATGGAATGATAATTGTTTATAATCCCCATAAGTCTTAGAAGAACATGACCAGATCATCCATGCTATCTAATCAATCTGGATTACACTAAACAAGAAATCTCAAACACAAGAATATTCTTAAATAAATATTTTCAAGCCAAGCAGTTTTACTTTTTTCAGTTAAAAGAAACCTTCAGATTACAATGTTGAAACACAAATATCTTAGTACCATTTGTTTTTATTTTAAAATGTAGCATACAAAAGGTAACAGTACAAATAAATTATACATTAACATTCTTGGAAATAGCTTTATAGTATTTATTTATTTATTTATTTATTTATTTTGCAGTATGCGGGCCTCTCACTGTTGTGGCCTCTCCTGTTGCACAGGCTCCGGACGCGGAGGCACAGTGGCCATGGCTCACAGGCCCAGCCACTCCGCGGCATGTGGGATCTTCCCGGACCGGGGCACAAACCCGTGTCCCCTGCATCGGCAGGTGGACTCTCAACCACTGCGGCACCAGGGAAGCCCATATAGTATTTAATTTCTTACTTTAGATTATTATTCATTTTGATAATACTAACTGAAGGATCATTCAAAAGAAAACATTGCTCGAGCACTATTTTCCCCTGCTTTCAGAAGAAGTAACCAAAATGTTAAATTATCTGTTATGTCATTATTGATTCTTCTACATTTAATCTGTGACTTAGTTTTGTAGTAATATTAGGGAAGCCATGAGCTTCAGCTTTCCTATGGCTAATCAATTTTTTAAAAATTTCTAAATATATAGATTCTATCCTTAAAACTTTCTAGCAACATAGAAAAAATATTACTTTTGTACAAAGTCAATAGTATTATAACTCTACAAATATTATTACCTATCCTTTCTTGAATCTGCTTTGCACTGAAAACAATCTTCTTTATGACATTTCCCTCTCTTCATATTTCAAGCATCATCTCTAGGAATACCTTCAAAAGAAAGAGGTGAAGGAAAATTAAAGGTGAAAAGGAAAGGAGAGAAGTACTAATATTTATTGACCATTGAGTTTGCCAAACACTGTGCCAAATGCATAAAATAAACCCTCTCATAATGAGAAAGTTGCCATGATTATCCCCAATTTAGAAATGAGCCATCCAACAATCAGAGACTGTTCATCATTCAGCTCTGAAAAGCAGCTCAAGAGTCTGATTCTGAAGTGTGTATTCACAAACTTTTTGCTCTGCATGCATCAATGTATTTGCAGTTCTTGTAACTCACCATTTTCTTTTACATACCTTTGTCTTCATTTCCTCCTCCAGGGTCCCTTTATGACCTGCTCTCCTGTTAAAGTCTGATTCGACCTCAGGTTCAGGTCTCATGCTATTTGGGCTCTAATAACTAATTGATTTCTTCTAGCAGAATAAATCATATCCCTCTACTCTCGTCAGCTAGCTTTACACACCCAAAGGCAGGGCAACGTAGTTTTAACCTTGGTTTCCAGAGGACTTGGAGCATGCATGAAGTACTCAATGCATCTTGTTAAATGAAGAATAAACAAAAACAAATAGAGGCCTTCCCTGGTGGCACAGTGGTTGAGAGTCCACCTGCCTATGCAGGGGACACGGGTTCATGCCCCAGGTCGGGAAGATCCCACATGCCGCGGAGCGGCTAGGCCTGTGAGCCATTGCCGCTGAGCCTGCATGTCCGGAGCCTGTGCTCCGCAATGAGAGAGGCCACAACAGTGAGAGGGAGAGGCCATAACAGTAAGAGGCCCGCGTACCACAAAAAAAAAAAAAAAAAAAATAGAGATCCACCAAGCTGAATGGCAGAGAAAAAGAAAAGGCAGAATTTACAATCTTTCTCCACTCATCAAATGTTTGCAATATCTTCCTGGACTTTTGAACATTTTTTATGTTTGACAGTGGTACCTGAGTTAAAAATATTAAAGCTTGATTGCTAATGAACACTTTGTATTTTAGACTTTTTTCCACCCTCATTTGGGTTTCAACAACACTTCTATGTCACTATTTATTGAGATCCTACAAAACAAAGGAAGACTTTTTTTTTTTTGTAGCCACTTTTCTTTTTATTGAGGAGTTTACTATTTTTTTGGTACAATGCCAATATCATATCATTGTTAACATTATAAACATAAAATTAAACTGAGGAGTTAAATAGTTCAACCCTAAGCAGCAAGTGTGGCTTACCAAGTTTCTTTCTATCAGTGAAAGAAAGAGTGAACTCAAGTAAATGACTGGGGTAGTTTTACTAGATGGGATTTTAAAAATGAGAATACCAGCTAAATTGTGGGAGATAATACAAGGGATTTTAAACAGGGTGTAAGAGGGGATTGAAAATAACTGATGAAGCTTCTAATACTTCGAGAAAGATTTTGAGGAAAAACAAAGGTAGTAATAATAAATCATTAAATTTTGCTTTGTGGTCTATAACATAAATCCTATTCCCCTCCCCTTCACAAACTTTTCAGTAATATCTGTATTAATAACATTTGCCTTTTAGAGTTGGATTTTTTTCCTGGGGTATGACTACATGCTTTTTTTGAATCAAGGTAGGTACAGGGTAGGATGAAGACAACCCTTGGGAATACAGTAACATCTGAACTATACTTATAATTGTTATTATTCATCCCTCTTTATTTATTTAAGGATGATGCTGTCAAAAATATTGCTCTTAAGTTTGTGATGTGGAACTTTATGGTACTTGTCTACCTGGCTGGACCATTTACAACTATCATCTAAATGGTCTCTGAGAGGTCTGTGTATTCCATGTGATTGGCCTGCAAGGGAACTGTTGTCCGCTCAGATGTATTTCCTTGTAATAAGCTGACTTAGTTTTTGAATTTTACTTTATTACTGGTAATTTTTTATCAATTAATCTTTTTTTCTAAAGTCCATTCAGTCAGGGTTTTTTTAAAAGGTAGAATGAAGAGTGTCTTTTTTTCTTGTTCATAATACAGAGAAGAGCATTTTGAATTACAAGTTTTCAAAGTGTCCTTTCAAGTCTATCAGTCTATGAGTGGTAAGACTAGATGGAATCCAACTATCTGTCTCACTGGCAGACACAAATCCCAGAATGTAGCTCAGTCTTCACCATCTCAAAATATCGATTTATTTGTGACATGAAGAAATACAAGGCGAGGATAATCTCATTGTTTTGTCGATTTTTAGACATTTTGTTTAAAACAACTACTTTAAGAATTGTGTAATAAGTACTCAAAAGATTTGGCAGCTTCCATAATAAAAGTACAGATGACGATTCTGATTCTATTCACTTAGAGAAATTGAATTGTTTAAATTCTCATCTTGAGCTTAACTTTTTATGATCTAATCATGATTTAAGTTTTTAGTTTTCTTAAAACAGGAAAATCAGTCTCTTAAATAGTTAAGTAGAGCTATTCAATTTGCTAATCAATAACACATTTTATTTTATAATTACACATTTGGCCTTGAAGTTTTCTATAGGGACTCAGAAAAATATTTTTTTTTCTATTTCAGATAATAGCCTCGTACCAAAAAAAACAAAACAAAACAAACAAACAAACAAACAAAAAAAACCCCAGCAATTCTCATTCACAACTTGTAAGGAAAAGTTTAAAAAAATAAACAACTTTGGAAACAAAAATGTCAATGCATTTATGGTTTATTACATTTTCTAGAATGTACTAGAAATGTACATTACAACTCCGTTGTAATGAGGAGAGAGTCTTTTATGAAGACAGGAAATAAATAAATCCTTCAGTTGTGGTACATGAACACAGATGGATCGAAATTTGGGCTGATTTGGGTAGATGTAAGCTCTCAGTTAACAGATAACCATGAAAGGTGTGTATGTGCACATGTATCTGGTTTTATATACAAAAGCTCATATCCCTGCTGGTGTGTATAGTAGCAATAAAGGTTGAAAATTACTACAAGCTTTAAAAGGGGTTGGTCCTACCATGGAAGGGGCAATTTATTTTTTTCTTACAGAACAGAACCTTGTCTTTTGATTCCATAGCTCCATCTCTCTCCACTCTCCATAGCTCCTCCTTCCCACTCACTTCCTCTCTTTTTCCACTGCACACTATAATGAGGCACAGCTAGAGATTCCTTTCAAAGGGAAAAAAGGGGCATCTCTAAGGGGCACAGATAGGCTGAAAATGTGCTCCTTCTACTCAGGAACAGCTCTTAACAGTGCAAACTGAGAAAGATCTATTTTCTCTGAGTTTGTGACAAACACACACACAGACTTTATCTTCTGGTCTGTAAGAGTTAAAGCCATAAATGGTGAATGCTATGGCTCTCAGAGAACATTTTAGACTAGAACAGAAAAAAGTTTCCAATTTTATTGAATGGAATTTCTGCTTTAATGGAGCACACTCAGTACAGGTTGAGTAAAAGATAATAAATGAACAGATTGCATATGAAAGAAAGAAGCATGCAAAAAAATAAAAAGGAAGCACAGGACTTCTCTTTCAAATATAAATTTCATCTGAAAATATATTCATTTTCTTCCCCCAGAATTCAGTATGTAAAAAGAAAAGTGTGAAAGTGTAAAAAAGTGCTATTTTTCCTTAAATATGTTATCTTTTCACTGATTATGGAAAAAAGTCTTTTATGAAACTAGGGAGTTAAAGTTAAGAAAAAGGAGAAACCAAACAAATGCATGCATTCAGGCAAAATGAAGTATAGTCTTTTTCTTATAAGACTTCATTATACTGTCTCAGTAATGAGAGTCAAAATTACAGTAATCTCTATAAAGCAGAGAAAGCCATGATGCCTATAGCAGTGTCAAGTTAAATAACTAAAAATAGTCATTTTTGTTTCCTCTCATAGTGAAAAGATATCAAGTTTACTAATTGTATTCTACCTTTTAAATCTCTGGAAGTGAATATGTGATAGCGCCGAGTGACTGTCGGCTGGGCTTTAAGTTAAAAAAGTGAAATTCCTGACTTAGCAGCTTATCTTTGCCCAATATTAATATCTCTACCTCCCCACCACATTTTTCCTTCTCATTTCTGAAGATAACACAGTCTGGGGGTTTTTCTTTTCTTTTTTTTTTAATACTTAAGGAAGACTAGACAAAGCATATCCTCTTAGACTCTGAATTGGGTAATTTCTTTAGTCATGCTTTGCTATGGCCCTTTAGTACTGTGTGATAACTGGAAATCATGGGCAGTTCATCAGACACTATCAGTTCTGAATTTGACATGAGAATAAACAAAATAAAATTAGTAAAAGCTAGAAAATCAGAGAGACATCTTAGAGCTGACTCTGTTGAAGGACTATCAATAAAATCTTAAGAAAGATAAATGAAACTATCTACATCAACTAACATAAAATTTTAGTATATACTCAAAGCTGTACACTGTCAATCCTGGCAAAACATATTTCTAAATTCTGTTTGATTTTACTGACAAAGGGGGTGTGGGGACTTCTAAAACATATTTGATCTTGCTAAATTTGCTTAAAATGGATTACAAGCAATGTGAAGCAAGCAGAAAGGGTTATCTCAAGTAATGAATCTAGTTTCTATAAAAAGGTAAAATTCATGTAGAAACATCTTTTGAGTGACAAAGAATGTGATATGAGAAACAACGTGATGAAGAAATGAGCAAGCCATCATTGTGAAATAACCTCTGGCCAGGGATCTTCCCAGAGGATCACAGTTATGTGCAGTAGGTTGAGAAATTTAGCTTAGACAGTGAGTTCCAGTTTTTACCTGATGGGAATTCTAATTCAAAAAATACACCTAAAAAACATTTACCCAATAAATATATGTCCTTAATTTTAAAGGTGCTAAATGATTTAAATTAGCCTATACATTTCTTAAGTGAAACATTGTAGGCAAGTCTGTACTAAATCACTAGTCAAAAACTGCAAATTATTTCCAAACACAGCATATATGAAAAGTGTTTAAACTTAGAAATGTCCAAAAATTGAACTCAGTACCTACATGCCACTCTAAGCATTGAGTTCTCTATCACTCTAGGTAGTCAAGCTGAAGTGAGATGATCATCTTAAAGGTTGAAATTGAGTAAGCAAGCTTTGGGTGGGAATAACTGGTCAGTTAGCATCTAAACTCCTTTCAGTACATGTATCTTACCATTTGTTCATTTCTCTTCTATTTCTTCTCATATCCAGAAATCAAGGAGACAGCTTAGGTTAGGGGCAGATTACTCAACTTCCTTCTTTTCCAACTTTGCAAGAATATGCATTTTAAAAATAACTAGTGGTGGGCTTCCCTGGTGGCGCAGTGGTTGAGAGTCCGCCTGCCGATGCAGGGGACACGGGTTCGTGCCCCGGTCCGGGAAGATCCCACATGCCACGGAGCGGCTGGGCCCGTGAGCCATGGCCTCTGAGCCTGCGCGTCCGGACCCTGTGCTCCGCAACGGGAGAGGCCACAACAGTGAGAGGCCCGCGTACCGAAAAAAAAAAAAAAAAAAAAAACTAGTGGTAGTGTAACAAAGAAGAAAAAACCTGACTCCATATTGGATCTATTCCTTTAGCTGTAACCTTTGTGCTCTGTTGCCTGTGCTGTCATACTGGCTCTGTATTTGTGGAAAAGAATATTACTCATAGCCCAAAATATACATGATAGCCCATTCTCAAGGTTCTGCCCCCCAGACTTGAACTTTAAAGGTATAACACTTTTCCATTCATATGGAGATAAAATGTTGCAGAACAGAAAATTATAATTGTCTTGTTGGAGGTTTATAGGAACATTGTGACCAGACCTATGTGGATGGCTGTAAGAACAAAGAATTCCAAGACCAAGAAGTTTGCAACAACCAGCCACACTCCCTCCCCTTTTAGTATAAAAGAAGCCTGAATTCTAACTCAGGTAAGATGTTTTTTTGGGATGCTAGCCCACCATCTTGGTCTACTGGCTTTCTGAATAAAGTCACCATTCCTTGCCCCAGCACCTCCTCTCTTGATTTATTTGGCCTGTCATGTAGTGAGCAGTATGAGCTTGGACTTGGTAACAGCAGCCTAGAGCAGGACTAACCTACTACCTGTTGTTTTAACTAAAGTTTTATTGGAACACAGTTACTTATTTGTTTGTGTATTGTCTATGCTGTTTTCACAACAGTGGCAGAATTTACAGTTGCAGCAGAAACCATGTGGCATTACAAAGTGGAAAATATTTACTAGCAGGATCTTTACAGGAAATGTTTGCTGACCATTAGTCTAGAACCCTCTTTGAATGATCACTGTGATTTCAACAAAATATCCAAACTTTATACCCAAAGCATGATGATTATTTTGTGTAATAAAAATATGAGATTGGGCATTATTAGGATGGATATGGCTAACTTGCATTATTTGCCTATAGATAACAGAGCTTTGAATCATTATTTCCCATGGTGAGATGGTTTTTAAAATATACTAGGATATGAACTTTTGTAATTGACTAACATATTTATTCAAGTATGAATATTTTCACTAATATTAAACAAATCATGTTTCCCTAGTGGTTGGAGTTGAGATCACATAACAAAATGTTCTCTCAGATCTGTGTGAGAAACTGCTGTCTACGTTACAGTCAGAATGATGTTAAGAATACATAATACAAAGCACTTTTCTCTAAAAGGACTTCTAATTTGGAATTTTCTAATAAAAAAAATTAATCTTAAGAAATTACTCTGACATTCCATTTAAAAAATAATGATACACTGTAACTTTTTCATTTTAGACGTTTTTAGTTTGTTACCTTTTTGTAACAGAGATAGTAAATATTATATTTCAACCTGTGTTTCAAATGAAATAAAAATCAGCTGAATGAAAGTTTTCTAAATTATATGTGTCTTCTACCTTATGCAGGGTTTAGATATCCACAAATATTTAAAAATCAGGTTTTCAAATCTAATATGACTGCAGTCTGTTTTAACAGTGAGAACTGAATTGTTTTTGCCCCTGCAGGTGAATAAGATAGACAAGCTAATTGCCTTTTTAACTTACAGATTTTCAGAAAGAGATCTTATTATCATTTGCTTTCAGGAATGATTTTCTTTCCAGTTCTTATGGAGAGTATAGCTTCTTTTATCATAAAATCATGAACCCTTTACCTACCCTTTCTCTAAGTTCCCATACCAAGTACTTGATAGAAGACTGATTTTGCTCATCACTGTTTCAAGTGCTTCTTAGAATAACTTTAGAGAACAAGAGACACACCACATTAGCATAACAGAATACTTGAAAAATCAATGACTATGCCAGGGTAAAAATGATTGCACTCATAACCAATATTCTAGACATTTAGAAAGGTCATATAGAACTTCTTTAAAACTCTGTTCACTAGAATCATTATAACTGACAAGCTTCTATTTTTCATATATAGAGCCATTTTATCATTTTAAATACCTTACAACTGGTATAATAAAAATTACTCCCAGGGTAAAGTAGCTTGTTTGAAAATCTCAGCTATTGGATCTGAAGTTAATAAAACATAAATTCACACACACACACAGAGGCACATACACACATACGTACACACACACTGGTTTCAACCTGTATTGGAGTATGCAGTCTGGGATGATCCCAGGTTAGGGTAGACTAGAGCAAAAAGATTTTGAGAGGGGAAATTTCTAAGGCATAAGTTGCATTGAGGAAAAACATTATGAAGGACTGGAAAGTTGATAGGGATTATGAAAGAGTTATTTGCTTTATAATTTTGATCTGGATCCAATTCAGTATATTTCAGTTTTTAATTGAGAAAAGGGAGCTGATTTTTTACATTACTATATGCATCTTTATTTATATTTCTGAAGAAGTCTTCAGTAATTTTAGATATATATTACTAACACAAGTGTTTTATTTCAACTACTTTTACTGTACTAATGACAAGGACATTGCTCTCAGAATCCTTTTTTTGTTTCAGTGAGTACATCATTGGTCTAAGAGACAGAGGTCTTGGTGTGCTTGTACAAGTACTTTACACACTTGAGCTTATTTCTTAATCTTTAATATGAGAAAAATAAAATGATTAACACATCAAGGTTATTATGGAGATTAGAAAAGGTAATTTGTGTAAAAGAGCAACATAACTGGATCATTTTATGGATTTATTTTTTCATTATATGGCTACTGAGTGGATTTTATAGTTACAGTGACTTTATTTTCAGAAACAGACATTGAGTTTTAGAGTCTCATAAGTGTATTTGGGGAAAAAACAGAAAAATATTGGATTCCAGATCATTGTTTTAGGTCAGAATTTATCTTCACAAATAATATATTCCAACATGATGTCGAATAGCCAAAAGTGGAAATAGGAAGGTCAGTGTAGGTTATATATGAAGGTGCTACTGTGATGAATGAAATTGAATGAATATGAGGTTTATTTTTAGGTAAACAGAAAGGAGCTTGAAGAAAGAGGAGCATCATAAATACAATCACTTTATTTAAATATAAATAACTTCTACATTTTAATTCAATTAATTTAATTTTGTTTTATTTTTTGTCTTTAGTACCTTGGCAGGTGTCATTTATTCTGATGTGGAGAATGTGAGAGGGTGAGATAATTGTTTTTACAGTTGTTTCTAGTGTTTGGAGTGTGTATGTATAAAAGATATGTTAAGAGTGTCAATTTTGACATGATAATTTTGAGATATCCAGGAGCCAGACAGGTATAGATGTCAAAAAGCTTGAGGGATATGAGTGTGAATCTTAAATGTAATATCAGGGCTAGGAATATTACTTTGGGCCTTTTTCAATAGTAAGTAAAGTCATGTGAATTAATGAGACCATCTAGAGCAAAGTGAAGGGCAGACAGGAAGAAAGGACCTGGAAATGAGCTCCGAGACACTCCCAAATCTAGTAGCTGGGTACAGAGAAAAGAGCCAACCAAGGAAGACAAGCTAATGAGGGCCACTAAACCCAGGATATTTGGTTTCATGAGGCCCCAAACGAAGAGACTGTTTTAAAAACTGGTAATGGGAGAATAGAGGAAGAAGGGTGGTCATTATTGCTAAATGCTTCTAAGAGCTAGAAAGTATAAAGTCACAACAATTCCCATCAATTTTAGCAAGAGTAAAATCCTTGGTAACCTGGTCCAGAGAAGTTTTAGTTGAGTGTGTGTGGAATGCAAGTTAGAGAGCTAGTAGATGAAAGTGGAGATAGTGGATATAGACATTTCTGTGAAACATATACACATAATATATAAATAGTATAATATATGCATTGACATGTATATATACATGCATGTCCATATATACATATGGTTAATATAATGGATGTGTGTGCATATATTCATTTTAATGCATGCAGTAATTTTTATATATGTATGTGTCTATACACACATATACATACATATATAAATGAGAGATACTTGAACATAAATGATGAAGGAGAAACTAAGCACCTAGAAGAGAAGAAAGACAACTAAAGGATAAGAAAGCCCAAGTTGAACACGAATAGAGACATTGGGTTTTCATTAGAAGAGGGACACTTCCTACATTTTAAGAGGAAATTAGATGTCTTCAAATGTGGGTGGAATTTTCAACTTTGTGGTAGAAAGTGGTGATTTTTAATCTCTGTTAATGTCCCTTTTTTCTCATTGAATTGTGAGGTGGCACTGAAGTGAGGGTGGGGAGGGAATGTACAGGTATAAAGATGGAAGAGTGAATTCAAATAGTTTCTTAGTTAATAAAGCTTTTTATGGAAAGAAACATTGACAGTTATATTAGTTTTTCTACTGTGTAACACATTATACACGTGTATATACTTGAATCAACATATATTTATTATCTTGTAGTTCCAACAGATCAGGATTCCCTGCACTGCTCAGCTGGCTTCTCTACTCAGGGTTTCACTAGGCTGCAGTCAAGGAGGTAGCTGGGGTGCAATCTCCTCTTAAACTCAGGTGTTCTTCCAAGTTCATGTGGCTGTTAGCAGAACTATCCTTTCCTTTGCAGCTATAGAGCTCATGACTGCTTCCTTCTCCAAGGCCAGCAGGAAAGACCTAAGCCCTCTTTTAAAGAGCTTCCAACTGATTAAGGAACTGTAAAACTCTATTTTGGGTTCTGAAAAGAAAGTCTCTGTAACTATAAAGCCCACTCGATTTCATTGACTCACTAGTTTTTGTACACTTAGGATTCCATGATCCACTACTATAATCATTAAAAAAAATCAACATTCTCTACTCCTGTGACCTAGCCTTTTTGTCATCCTTGCCTATGGTCATCCACAGTTAAACCCAATGAACTTTTACTACCTACTTGGGAGATGCTGGCCATGGATTCAGATAAATCATATATTAAGGGTGACTGAGTGCCAGGTTGAGTGTTATGAACATAAATTTCAAGTCACACAGCACTTTCATTTTCAGGTATATGTAATAAATATATGTATGTTTTGATACAATGACACAGTTGAGTAGTTGTGATAGAAACTGTTGGCCCACAAAAATTAAAATATTTACTATGTGACCTCTTAAAGAAAATGTTTGCCCACCTCTGGTCGAGATTACATAGAGGAATTGTAGCAGAGAGGGCACTACAGTCAATGAATCAAGAAGAAAAGAGATGTAGGTGAAAACTAAGGGGATTACATTTGTTATCTTGGAGATTGTTGTGGTCTTGGAGTATAAGGGATGAAAAAAATATAGGAGGATCTGTGAGAGCAGGATATTGGTTGGTCATTGACCTTACTTAGGATGAAGGTAGGAGAAATGCTAACGTAATAAATTGTGAAACAAGAACTCTAATTTACAGTTAGTGTCAGGAGGATTGGCAGGACCACAGGGAGGGCAGAGTAGATGACAGAGTTCGTGGTGGCGATTCAATGGGACACCATATATGCACATATATGTGTGTCACTTGTGGTACTGTTTACCTTTTCTTCTACAAGCAAGGGGGAAAGTAGCCTAAAAGAACAATGATATGATAATTAAAGATTATGTCTTCAGTCATCTATCCCTTAGTTAAGAGAAATCTGACAAAACAAAAATAAAATACAAACAAAAGGGCATAACTATGAAGACAGTAAAAATGATCAGTGATTGCCAAGGGTTAGGGTGGAGAGAGGAATGATTAGGTGGAGCACAGAGAATTTTTAGGGAGATAAAACAATTCTATAGGATACTATAATTGTGGGTGTATGTCATTATACATCTGTCAAAATTCAGATTGTACAACACCAACAGTGGACCCTAAAGTAATGGGTGACAATAATGTTTACTGTAGGTTTATCAGTTGTAGCAAGTGTACCATTTGGTGGGGAATGTTGACAATGGGGGTGGTCATGCATGTGTGGGGAGGGGGGCATACGGGAAATCTCTGTACCTTCTGCTCAATTTTGCTGAAAACCTGAAGCTTCTCTAAAAAATAAAACCTATTTAAAACCAAACAAACAAACAGGCCCATGCCTCAGAAGCCTACAAGGGAAGTGGGTCCAGGAGACGAATCCTAGCTGACAAATTCAGTTGAGGTCATAGAAGTGAAGGGAAAGTTCTGAGAAAAAAATTGTCATGCGGTAGCATCTGTTGATCATAAAGTTGTTGAAACTTGTGAGTGGAAAGTTTTGAGTGGACTAGATTGCGTGAGATTGATATGCTTTATTGATCATTATAAGGAAGAGAAATAAAAATCAGAGAAGACCACTGAGGTTAGACTCCTGAGAGCCACAGAGATGAATGGAGGTGTAAGGAGCAATGGGATCCATCCTGATGGTCTAATCAATGCGTTGGGAGAATCCATGTGCTCTTATTCTTCTTACAGAAATTTCACAAGTATATTTTAATATTATAAATTGCTAAAATATGCAATACTTGCTCACAGATCTTACATTATCTCATATAATTTAAATCTTTCTTATGTAGGTATTTTATTCCTGAATTTTCTGATAAAGGATTGAAAACCAGAGTTCAAAGGAAAATAGCTAGTCTATACTGAAGATGGATGTGGATACATTCTTGTAAATATAAGTTTACGTGTGCCTCTACATCATGAGTGATTTTGCAGAAGACCAGTAGAGTATCATCTAGATTTACAACATACTGAAGAGAAAAAACCTAAACCAAATATCTTTAAAGTACCCCACTAATATTTTGTAACTAAAATAAAATAGCCTCAATTTTTCCCATCTTTAAAGTGGGAATAAAAAAAACACCTACCTGTGATATTGTGTCAATGAAATAATGTTTGTGAAATAGATTTGTATCTATAATGAATTATAAAAGTATTAAGTAATATTATTTTTAGCTCATCCAGTACTCTGTTGGGAAATATTCTATAACTGGCAAATTCTGCTTCTTTTCACCCATGAAACTCACAGGTCCAAATTGTCTAAGGTTAAGTTCCTATTGTTTCTGTATTAAATACTTCCAAAGTTTCAACAATTTAGTCCTTCACTTTTCCTTGACTTTGATGCATACGTGGTTCACTCCACAAACTGCAGCAAAATGTGCATGCATCTACAGAAAAAGAATTTAGCTTAAAAATCATATGCTCACAGCAGATTTGCACTTTTTCAGAGAATAATTTTCCAAGTTTGTTCAGTGAGGATTTTACTTAAAGTTTTTTATTGAGATAAAAAATAGTCAGCAATTCATTATTACCCTAATCATCTCAAGCTTAGCTTCATCACCCTGTCATCACCATCACCCTCATCTTTCATGGAGATGCCCATGACATAAAAAGGCTCTATACACAGTACATTAGGGAGAGAGGTTTCTTGCCCTGTAGAAAGAGGAATTTATAAGGGTGCTTAGATTATTCCAAATCTTATTATGCATGAAAATGTCCAGATCATAGAGTAAAAGTAAGGAATGATTTTTCCTTTGTCAATTTTTAGATAATTTCTTCAATAATCATGTGTATGTATATGCCTTGCTTAGACACAGGTTCATTCATTCACTCTAGCTAAGCCACCTTTGTGGGTTTGAGGGAGAAAAATAAAGAAAAAAATCCCCAGGAATAAAACTGTATACTCCAGAATCATAGCACCCTGTAACTAAACTGCCATAATGACTTAACAATTCTCTCTTTCACTCTATGTTCAATGGGAAAAATCTCCTTAGAAAAAATATTTTTCCTAGTAAAAAGTTTCTTTCAGCATATTTTAGGGTAGGGGAACAAAGCAGCACAGTGAATTAATAGATGGTTAATGATTCATCAAGTAAATCCTGTGTTTCAAATTTTCAAATTTTTGATTTCAAATTTTCTTCTCTGTTATTTAGTTCCACCTCATCCTTTTACACACTGAGAGTATTCCTCTCCAATCTCAAAAATATAATATACCATTGACATGCCAAATAATGAGTGGAGATATGCTGATTTAATAATCTTTCATTTGATTTATGATAAACTGATGTAGGTGTTGATTAGGCTCCTATAACTTACCTGTTTAATGTTTATTGGCCAGATATCAGTGTCTCTCTTTCTTAAATGAACTTAATTATTGCCACAAAGAACATTAACTTT
Source organism: Lagenorhynchus albirostris (assembly GCF_949774975.1). Taxonomy (NCBI): domain Eukaryota; kingdom Metazoa; phylum Chordata; class Mammalia; order Artiodactyla; family Delphinidae; genus Lagenorhynchus; species Lagenorhynchus albirostris. Next base: position 19,205,340 of record NC_083095.1, read on the forward strand.
GCCCTCTTTATGGACAGTTCAATATGACTGACAGTGATATAAATAGTGTTCATTATTTTAAATTGTTGTACAACATACGACAGCCAAATTAATGGAAAATGACAGTGATTATCAGCCATTAAAGCAGGTTTGGGTGTTACTTTTCAAAGCCCTCTACCTGCTCCTTTGTGAGGTGATTTTTCTTAGGACTGAAAGACAGTAAGCACATAGGTATTCAGGATCAAGTACAGACATCCATCGGAGCCCTTTATTGTAGGTAAAATTGAGTTGTTTTTTGTGTTTTTATGATTTTCTTTTTCTTTTTTGCATGACAGCAGAGATTCTTTAGGAACACGCAAAAATGTTATTTTACTTCCAGGGGTGAATGAGAGTTGCATTAACAAGCCATGGTATTATTTGGGCCAATTTCATGTCACTTGAAATTCATGAGTTTAGAGATTCAAACCAAAACACAAAGATTTTAGTGGTTTTATTCATATTCTTATTGTTCAAGAGTGCTTAAATCAGACATAAAGTTTCATAAGGCTCTCTGGACATCATGTGTTTCTTCCAAGAGCACTATTTTGATGATTTAGATTGTCTGTTAGGAAATAATGCAGAAAAATACTGGTAACAATTTATTTGCTACAGTGTAGATATTTTATATGAAAGAAAAGTGCTCTATGAAAAGCACATTTGTGTTTTTATTATTTAAGGAACATCTAAAAAGAGTTCAGCATTTTTGAAGTTACTGAAATAAAAAATGCTATATTTTAATCCTAACATCACATTTCCTATTGAACCAGGTTCACTCAATCTTATGATATCTACTTAACTTACTAAAACTTTTATACCAGTAGAGGAGAAGTTTCATGTTGTAGTGACATAATAAACATTCAAAAAACATTATCATTACTAAAGAACTAGAATGTTCCCAAACATGTGTAGTATTCCCATATTTAAAGAATATGTCAGTAAATCTATCACAATATATTAAATGATATCAGAGTACAATAAGAATTTCTGGGTAGTAACTAAGCTATTCAGAATATAGCTGAATATAAAGAAAGGAAGTATCAATATATTCAGTATGTATGGAACCTTGGGTTCTCAATATCACCCATATGTGTCAAAAGTGAATTCCAAATTAGTCACATATCTTTACATTCTTCTATTTTAAGTCTATGTTCAAGTATACATACTTAAATTTGAACTATCACTCGTGTTTAGATGCATTACAAAGTGTCAACTCCATTCCCATTCTATTTAAGTGGGCTTTAATAATTCTGTAACTTACTGCCCATAAAGTGTTCATTATATAAGCATTACATAAAACTTCATGGTATATTTCAGTGTGGATTGAGAACATAATGAAAAGAAATGATATAACTGAAAACAACAAATAAAGGGTATTCATTTATTCACATATTTAACAAACGTGGTTATGTACTAAGAGGCAGGGACTGTACCAGAGGCTGGGTATACAACAGTCTGTGAGACTGATCTAGACCCTGTTTTTAGAGAGAATAAATGTATGAGTGGATGGTAATTCTACTGTCAAACATAGATGTCCTTATATATTTTTGTTTCTTAAGAAGTGTCTTCTGAGCAAGCCTACACATTGGTATGTGAATGTTTCTCTTTAATAATTTTTATATATTTACTTATTTGCTATATTGTCTAACACCCCACCAGAATGTAAACTGTTTGCAGGCAGGACATTTGTAAATTTACCTTGATCACCTTTGTATCCTAAGGGCAGAGCCCAGATTGTAACCAGTCTATGTTGAGTGGGTGAATAAAGGAAATTATCATCAGCATGTTGGTCTAGATGTGCTAGGACAATAAATATAGGTTTTTATTCTTCAATTTTTATAATAATATTTTTAAAATTTGATTTTTCTTTAAAAAGAAAGCATTACTTTAGAATATTCAATATTTAGATACTTCCATTCTTTACTCTCCTGGATAAATTATTTTGAAATTATCTGGATATTTTTGTTTAAGAAATGCAACCACTTGGGCTTCCCTGGTGGCGCAGTGGTTAAGAATCTGCCTGCCAATTGGATTTGGGACATGGATTTGAGCCCTGGTCTGGGAAGATTCTACATGCCTCGGAGCAACTAAGCCCGTGAGCCACAACTACTGAGCCCATGTGCCACAACTACTGAAGCCTGCACACCTAGAGTCCATTGCTCCACAACAAGAGGAGCCACCTTAATGAGAGGCCTGCAAACCACAATGAAGAGTAGCCCCCACTCGCCTCAACTAAAAAGAAAGCCTGCGCACAGCAACGAAGACCCTGCACAGCCAAAAATAAATAAATAATAAATAAATTTTGAATAAAAAAAAGAAATGCAACCACTCAAAATAAAAAAAAATACACAAATAAAATAGTAAAATTAGCTAATGTTCTTTTATACCACTGTGTGAGGCACTATACTATATTGTTTTATATATTATTTAATACTCAAATATTGTTGCAGTTACTCCCATTTTAAAGATAAGGACACTGAGGTTTAGAATGCTTAAATGAAATGACACAGTCCTTCAACTGTTGAAGTCAAAATTTAAGCTTATCTCTGTCTAACTGTAGTATCTTAAAATAAATATCTGCATAAATGGAAAATAGATTTTTCAGTGAAATAATAGTATGAGTTCTTGTTATGAAGCAAGCATACTAACATGAATTATCATTTATGAAATAAACATAATTTCTCTACAACTTTGAGGGAGTAAACCTTCAAATATACTATATCCATTTTCAGTAAGACATCTGTAAAAAAAGATGTAAATTATCTTACTACCTTCTAACATATTTTGGTCCTTTGGGAAAATCATAGAGATATAAAAAATGATTCCTTTTATATCCTGTAAAATGTTTTTTGTCCTAAAGTCAATTTTTTCAGATATTGATATAGCTCCATTATCTTTTTTATTTGTATATGTTAATGTTTATGTGGGCATATGTGCATACACACATATGTGTGTGTATTTCTATCATTTTATTTTCAGCCTTTTGGGCCATATAGTTTACATGTTTCCTTTAAAAATAACATATACCTGAATTTGTGTTATTTTATTCACTTTGACACTCTGTTTTTTAATAGAAGATTTTAGTCCATTAACATTTCTTATGGTTACTGATATTTTGGAAATATGTTGTCCATCTTACTTACTGTTTTGTAATTGCCCTGCTTTTCCTATTTTTCTCCTTTTTTGCCTTATTTTGTATAGATTGAAGTGACTGCAAGTTTTTACTTTAATCCATATTGTTAGTCCTCTATTAGCAGGAAGCTGTGTACTCTATTTCTGTTATTTTAGTGATTGCTCTAGAAATGTCAGCTTACAACCAGACTATCAGCTCCATGCAGGTAAGTACTTTGCCTGTATTATTAAATGCTATATCCTCATTCCTAAAAGTGTCTAGAACATAGAAAGTTTTTAGTAATATTTGTTAAACAAAAAGCAATATTGATTGTGTAGTCCACACAATTTAAAAGATAACAAAAAGAAATAACTAGTAAGTTAGTTCTTATTCTTAACTGCTCTCTCATTCAATAGTTTTTCAATATTTTAATTCTTTTTGAAGTAATAATTATAAACATTATTTTATATTGTCTTTTGTAGTTGTCATTTGTTTATTGTTTACTTGAAAAAGAAATTCACTTGGCTAGACAAATCTAGGTTTGATTGTTTCATTAAAATCTATCAGAATTTACCTAAAAGTCCAAAATGTGTGTCCCTATTGACAGGTAGATCTCTAAATGTGTATTCAGCAACTGAGACTCATTTAATCTTTTGGCTGTTACATCCCATAGGGTCTTGACATCTGCAAGAAGCTGGTGGAAAGGAAAAGAGACCACAGAGATATACCTCTCAGAAGGCTTTGTCTAGAGGAGGGACACCTCATTTTGTCCAACATTCCACTGGCCAGAACTACTCAGATTGTATCATCTAACTGCAAGGCAGATAGGAAAATACAGTACAGTTCTGAGGCAAAGAAAGAAGAAACTGGTTTGAAGGGTGAGATTTCTTTTGGTACAGATTGATAGTAATATTCATATTTTCTCCTCATATTTTAAAGATATGGATCCACTGTCCTTTGGTTTCAATTTTTGCTTTTATAAAAACAAGTTGTCAGTCTGTCATTCTTTTAAAGATCATCTTCCTTTTGGGTCTACTTTATTTAAGGTCTTTTTTTTGGAGTTCTGTCAATTCATTAATATAAGTTTAGGTGAGGATTTATGTTTATCTGTACAGCTTAAATTTAACTGCATTCCTGAATATGAAAATGTATAACTTGCACTGGTTCTGCAAAATTACCAACTATTGTCTTTTAAAATACTGCTTTTTCCCCCTCATTCTCTATTTCTCCTTCTGGAACTCTATATAGCTTATATGTACTCACTCTACCTTTCTTGTTCTTTAAATTTTCATATTTTCTAAGTTTTTTTGCTACATTCCAAAATATTTTTTTCCAAATTCATCTTTTCTAATTCTTTCTTCAACTAAGTCTATTTCTTATTCCATCCATTGTTTCTATAATAATCATTAAATTTTCCATTTCAGATTTTTTTTCTTTTTGCATTTTTGCCTGGTGGTTCATGATACTGCTCTGTTATCTGGCAATGTTTTGATACTCTCTTTCTTATTTAATCATATTTAAAGTACTTTTTATTTGGGGTACTGGAAATATTCTATCTCTGCATCAGGGTAGGAGTTACATGGAAGAGTGTATGTATACACAGACACACAGTCACACACACATATTTATTAAACTATGAGGTTAAGGTTTGTACATGTTATTGTATGTGTATCAGTTTCCTATTGCTGTTGTTAAAAATTACTACAAATTTAGGATCTCAAAGCAATACAAGCTTATTAAATTCTGAAGCCCCGAATTCTGAAATGCTTCTTGTGGGGCTAACATCAAAGACTATTCCTTCTGGAGGCTCTAGGGAAGAATCTGTCCCTTGATTTCTTCAGCTTCTAGAGGCTGTGCACATTCCTTGGCTCATAGCTGCATCACTCTGACCCCTGCTTCCTTTTTTTTGCATTTCTCTCTGTCTGTGACCCTTCTGCCTCTCTCTTATAAGGACCTTTGTGGCTATATTACCTCCACCCGGGTAATTCAGGCAAATCTTCCCATCTCAAGATCTTTAATTTAATCACAACTACAAATTTCCTTTTGCTATGGTAAGGTAGTATATTTACAGATTCTGGAAGTTAAAAAGTGGACATTTTGGGGGGAACATTATTATGCCTACAGAAATATGTATATTGTACCTCAGTATGAATAAATAAACAAATTCCATTAAAAAAAACCAAACAACAAAGAAAGCCAGAGAGGCAGTGCTTAAGATATTTTCAGGAGTAAACAGTATACCTTAACATGAAATAATCAGACATAAATTTCCTCACTGTATATAGTGCACAAAAAAAATGCTGGGAGAAATATTTCTTTAATGATTATTTACGAATTCTAATGTGTTTTTTAAAGAAAATTCTACCTCCAACCACTGAACACAGTAATTCCCAATATCATATAAACATAATGCACACACTTTCCTTCTAATCTTCTTGCTAACATGGCCAGTTCTAAAAATTATAACTCATGGGAAAAAAAAAAAAACAGTGATGGATCTTAAGGAGTTTCAAGTTTCAAGTTGGCAACATTTTATTTGACATTAACTCATCAAGTAATTGAGTTCTTATCTCATTCTGGCAAAATACCATGTGTAAAATAAATAGCTAGTGGAAACCTGCTGCACACAGGGAGCTCACCTCGGTGCTCTGTGATGACCTAGATGGTTGGGGTGGGGCAGATGGGAGGGAGATCCAAGAGGGAGGGGATATGGGGATATATGTATACATATAGCTGATTCACTTCATTGTACAGCAGAAACTAGCACAACATTGTAAAGCAATTATACTCCAATTAAAATAAATAAATAAATAAAAGATGAGAAGGTATTATATTTCTCATGTCTACTTATATTTGTTCCTGAATGAGCTTCTTCAAAAAAATTTTATTAAAATTTCCCAAGTTGGATTTGGAAAAGTAGGAAAATATTTTAATCATTGAATTGTTGAGTTACGTACAATGAACAGTCCACAGCAGTAAACTTCTTAGCTCCTGGGGCAAGAAGTCCACAGAAGACTCTGTCAATCACAGCCTCCCCCTGACCTCTTTTCCTCTAATGAAACTCTTAAAATATTTTATGAGGAAAAAGCTATTTTTCTCCATGTTATCAGTTAAAATATATTTTCACGAGTTCCAAAGGACAACTGCTAGGATGGATGCCACTAAACATTAGGACTGAAGTTTTGTTTTGTCTGCTCTGGAAATGTCAATACCTTATTTTATTCCTAGTGTTTGGAAAATTATTTAATGCATCTATTTTATTTATCTTTCATTAGACCAATGCAGGTATGTTCTAACTCCCAGCACTACAAAACTTACTAGTCTAACAAGTTTAGCTCTGTGTGTTTGTGTCTTAGTAATAGAGATCTGGGAAGTTTTATATTATGTTTTCAATTTTTTACAGCTTTGTAGCTAGAACTGTATGAATTTTCCATAAATATTGGAGAAAGAAAGCAGTAACTTTAATATTTGAGAGAACTAGTACACAAAACAAGAAGTAGACAGAAACATTTGTTCAGGGGATCTTTTTTTCTTTCTTTCCCTCTTCCTTTTTTTTTAGATTTTGTGTTTAATATATAAAACTTTGGACTGCATTCGGTGGCAATTCTAATATTCCTGACACTAAATCTAATTCCTTTCTTTGATAACAAACATTACTCATGCCCCCTCACTTTGCTTCTTTAATAAAAGAACCATTACCAGCAGAAATATTCTTTCAGTATTTCTCTTTTCATTGTTATTCTGTGTGTGTCTGTGTTTGTGTGTGTGTGTGTGTGACATATACTAGCCCGGGTGAAAGTAAGTATTTATTAAATCAAAGAATGGTCATCTTAGGGGACAGATTTATTTATTTTTATTTTTAGATGCTCTTCTTCCTCTTACGTTTTACACAATTGTTGTAATACAAGGAGATAATTAGATTATGATAAGTGCATTGAGTACATTGTTTTCTATGTCAGGGTAAGACAAGGTTCGTTGCAGTAACACATACCCCTAGAGTATCAGTGACCTAAAATAGCCAAGATGTGTTTTTTTTTCCTCTCACTTTTCCATTACAGGTAGGCTCTTGTTCTTCTCCATGTGATCATCATTCTGGAATAGAGGCTGACAGAGGGGTCACATTCCAAATGCTGGTGGTAACTGTGAAAGAAAAAGAGAGAAAGAGAAACATGGCACATTACACTATTTCATAAAAACCACATTAAAATTCTTAAAGAAACATGACATACCACTTCTGCCTAATTTCATTAGTAAAATCAAGTTGTGTCTTCCTCTAAAGGTGTTGAAAGGCCAATGTTACCATATGCATAACTGAGATAATTCATAATAGGACTGGACAATTTCATGTCTGCTAGTAATTTTAAAAATCTCACATTACTAATTGACACAATTCAAATTGCTTCACTCTTTATATATTCCTTTGTGTCTATATAGTGGGTCCTCTTCACCTTCCCCAAGTCTAAGGCTGGTTATGTATAGAAGGTTTTTATTATCCATTTCACATCCTGATCATAGGTATTACTCATACACAGTAGTAACTGCTTCTTGCAATTGATCAGTTTATTTGGTTAGTTTTATCTGACAAATAATTGATGCCACTTTATAAGACATGGCATCATTTTCTCTACCTCCCTGTTTTGGAAGTTTTACAGTCGATTCCTTTGTGGGTTTTTTTCTATTTCTCCATTAATGCTTTTCAGTGGCTCATCTGAAAAGACTATGTCAAGAAAGCGATAAATATTGGAGAGATTGCCAAATTCAAAGATATTGAAGTTCTACAGATGCTCGTTTCATTTTCCTTCCTGTCAAATCAATGCCTTCTGCTTCTGAATCTGTCAAGATACTGAGTGATCTCAGGGAACACATTCATTTCATGTAATGTCAACACTGATCATGATCTGAAAAACATGAAGGTACATTTATATATTTTTCCTCCAAATTCTACCATCAATATCATGTAAAGAAATGGGAAGAAATAACATACGGGTTAATACTTCACGCCAGGTGTAGATAGAATATACTTAGCAACCAAATTTTTGATGACCTCAATCATTATCTTTTCTCCAGTCTGTGTATGCAAAATTTCACCATTTCTGATCTGACCTATGTTTTGTCTTAACATACCTAAATGCTTGCCCTTGCTTTGAAAAACTAAAATCACCCTTGAAATAATGACTTGAGGACCTAACCCTGGTAAAGTACCTTGTACATTGTAGTTGATTTTCTATAACATTCCTTAGGTGAATTGAATTATTGATGTCAGTTCTAGTTTATTGTGGCCTGTGCCCTTGTTTTCTCCCCTAGAATCTGATTCACAATTATCTGTATTTTCTTAACCAGTCTTATTTTGACCCATAAGGCCTCCATTGTTTAATAATCTTGTTTAAGGAGTGGACTTTACCTGAATGTTGATTATTGCTATGTCATCGGGTCTCCTGGGACCTCTCTAACATCACTTCTTCTTTTCTCTCTTCCATTGCAGCAACCCTGGGCTCCTCTAATTTCAGAGCAATTGAGGCAACACACCAAAAACCCATTGCCTAGGCTGCTCCTTCTGCCTGAAACAGTCTTTCCCAGATATCATGGCCAACTCTTGCTTCCTTTGTTTTCTAATAAATTGTCTATTTTGTGAGGTTGGCCTGGCCAGTCTCTAAACTCGTATAATGCTACAGAATTATATTCTGTATAATGTTATACAGAATAACTTGAGAAGAATAAGAATTAAATACATTGTCTTAGTGCAGTCCAGTTGTTATATTAAAAATACCATACACTGGGTGGATTAACAATAAAAATTTATTTCTCATAGTACTGGAGGCTGGGAAGTCAAAAATCAAGGTGCCGGGTGAGAATCTAGTTTCTAGTTTATAAATGGCCTCTCTTCTTACTGTGTTCTCACATGGTAGAAGGGGCAAGAGAGCTCTCTGGAGTCTCTTTTGTAAGGATATTAATCCCATTCATAAGGGCTCCATCCTCATGACCTAATCACCTGCCAAAAGCCCCACCTCCTAATACTATCACACTGGGGATTAGAATTTCAACACATGGATTTTGGGATGACACATTCAGTCCATAACACACATAGAGGCAAAAGTTAATCACATTCTAACTTTAAACATCTAACTTTTATGATTCATTTTTTTCTGTGAGCTTCATTAAAATAATAAAGAAAATTTTAATTAACAAAAATGATAAAACAGGTATTATCCCATGCAAACGAACATTCCAGAGGTACTCCTAGCTTGAAGTAAGCCTTAATTCAGGGCTTAAAAGGTGTGAACTGGACCTAGTTTCTTTCTTTGCTTTTGACTTGGCTTCCTCTGTGCTGGCTCCCTGCTCAAGCAGCCTCCCTTGTGGCCCCACTGACATCAACCAAACCCAGGGTAATACACTCCTTCATTCATAGCAAGAAAGAGAAAGTAGTCTCCTTCAGTAGCTCAAGAAAGCCCCAGAATTGAGTTTTATTGATCCTGATTGGCCTGCGATGGCTGGAAAATTTAGCATACTGATTGGAAAGAGAGGGAAAGGGAGAAGGGAAGACAACGAGTTTATCCTGGACTTCTTTTTTCCCTTGGGATGATATAGTTATTGAAAAACATGAACTTAACATATTCATTTCTTTATATTATCATCTTAATCTCCTACAAGCTACACTAGAGCACATTCATTCATCACAAGCTGTGCATTTTTTAATTTTTTTGCTGATTTTGGCTGATAAGGGCTGGTTGATAACACAACTGCATGGACTCATTTATTTTCAGGCTAATGAGTTTGGAGCCTAGTTTCAATACATTCCTAAAGCAAGAAATGGCATGCCCCATCGTTATCTTCAGTACTTACATAAGTCTGAGTAAACCTTTCATACTATGCCGTAATATTGTGCGCTTTTCAGCAACTATACTGTTTTTAGTTACTACAAATAAATGTACACTAATTGTTTGGAAAAAAAAATAGTGCTCTAAACATGTGTCATCTCTGAGCAAGAATGGCAAGCAATGTTTCAAATTTCCACTTCCTTTAGTAATTTTTATATTTTGGTAGAGCAAGAGCAGAATCCATAATTATTTACAATATATGATTTTAAACATATCTCATGAATGTTACCAGCTTGATGTTTAAACTTACCTCTTCAGTTATTAATAGAAATAGTCAGAGATATTCATTAAATCCAATTTATAGTAGTGGTCATCTGTATAATTTTTGCTTTCAAACAAAAGTGTTTGAGTCAATTACACTTATATAAGGTATAAAAAGAATGCAAATTAATCCTGGTTTATTGATTTGAGGATACTAATCAGTTTTTTGATTGAAATTAAGTCAAAATTCAGTCAGTCGTGTTAATCCAGTGTTTTGTGCTGTTCTTATATCATTATTAGTTTTGTTGGTTGGTAGCGTCTGCACACTAAGGATGATAAATAACAGTTTGGAGGAGAATGAATCATGTTTCAGAATCTAATTGACACAGACTGGTTGAATTTCCTGCTTTTCACAAGTAACTTAGGTTTGAGTGGATGTGCTTTCTCTATTTGTTTAACTTATAATTATTAGAGTGGTAAAGACAAGGGTTGTGTTAACACATATTACCTAGAAAAACATAAATATCACTTTTCCATTTCTCTTTCCTTTTCTAACTTTTCTCTTTAAAATTCTCCATGAAGTCCAAATGTCTTCATCTTGCCTACCAGATGTCAATATTTCATATTCAATTCCCCCACAATCCTGAAATTTTCATTCTTCTCCTTATCACTATTTTTCTTTTGGTGACACCTTTCCAACCATGCTTCTGAAACTATGAGCTGAGTTTGGCTGGATGAACTTAACTGGTAAAATAGTTAAAAAGCCATTTTTCATATCTCATGAGAAAATGACACAAAGAATAAATACATTTACTTTATGTGTGTTTAAAAATACTTTACTAGTAGGGCTTCCCTGCTGGCACAGTGGTTAAGAATCTGCCTGCTGATGCAGGAGACATGGGTTTGAGCCCTGGGCCAGGAATATCCCACATGCCATGGAGCAACTAAGCCCGTGAGCCACAACTACTGAAGCCCGCGCGCCTAGAGCCCGTGCTCCACAGCAGGAGAAGCCACTGCCATGAGGAGCCCGCGCACTGCAACGAAGAGTAGCCCCCGCTCAACGCAACTAGAGAAAAGCCTGCACACAGCAATGAAGAACCAATGCAGCCAAAAATAAATACATAAAATAAATAAATTTATATATTAAAAAAAACTTTACTAGTAGTCTCCTGAATTATGAAATTAAAACTTGCAAGATACCCAAGTATAACAAAATCTCTCACTCACTGTACTTTGATTAAATTCAGCAAATAGTTATATGCAAATTCTTATATGCAAATAGTTAGAATCCCCACACTTCTTGAGAAGGACTCTTTGGTATTAATAAATATTCTTTATGTTTTAGATTAGTCCTGATAAGCAATGGCTAATCTTCATTTTATCTTTTATAAAGTATGTATGACAAAGAGTTGTGATTGTCACACATACCTGCTCTCCCCCATCCTCATCATCACTATAGAAAAGTTAAGAACAAGTGAGGTAGGCAGACCCTGGGGTCTTTCACTCAAACCAAATACCTCTGAGACAACAAATTTGACAGCCATATTGCCAGAGAAGTGAAAATTGATTTAAGTTTGGTATTGCTATCAATGCCTTAAATTATCTATTTTAAACACAACTAGTTATTGATCAATTGTCTTTAATATGTAGGTATTTAAGAATAATAAAGAGCTAAATTTGAAACCCATTGACAAAAGAATTGTGGGAATATATTTGCATCAGATAAATCATAATAGGGTTTATTTATATAAGCTATTTTAAAAATATCCCTTGCTGTTATTAAATCAACACATTGCACCCTTATTCTTTTCTCAAATCCATGTCTCATTTACCTTTTGAGTTGTGTGTTATTTTTAGTGTATAGGTGGGTATGTGGACTGGAGTCAGGAGCCAGGAATTCTAGATATAATTCTGGTTCTGAAGCTTTCTTGCTGGTGACTCTGGGCACATTATTTAACTGTTCTAAGATTCAGAACTTTCATTTTTTAAAATGAAGATTCTAATAATACTTGTCTTATTATTTTTTGTAAATAATAGTTAAAGTCACCAAATATGTGTTGTTCTTATCAACATTTTTTATAGATTCTCTTAACTTTTGGTGGGGAGTCTAGCTTTAATCTTGAAAGTGTTTAAAATGTTAAAATATTTAGAGTTGTGATGAGATATTAGGATGAGAACCAAGGCTGCTTGCAGTCCTATAACTTAGCTCTCAGACTAAGAAATAAGACCATGCTATGGGCTGAATATTTGTGTCTCCCAAAATTTCATATGTTGAAACTCTAATTCTCAATGTCATGGTGTTTGAAGGTAGGCCTTTGGGAGGTCAGGGGGTAGAGCCCTCAGGAATGGGATTAATGCCCTTATAAGAAGAGACAGGGAAGAGATGATCTCTGCACCACGTGAGGATAAAGAAAGAAGGTTTCTGTCTACAAACCAAGAGGAGGGCTCTCACCAGAAACCAAACTGGCTAGCATCTTGATCTTGGACTTAGCCTCCAGAACCATAAGAAAGGAATTTCTGTTTAAGTCACCCAGTCTATGGTATTTTTGTTACAGCAATCAGAATTGACTAAGATAGGCCACTTATGACAGATGACTTTACCATATGTTCCTGAAGTTTTACCCAAAAAGATGACAAAATACTTCTCAAAACAATAATTTCATTGGTTGCTTTAAGAACTTCCTGAAAATAATTGTATCTGAATGATACTTTATTCAACTGGCCTCCTTTTCAGGACAACCTCTTGTTCATTCATATAAACAATCCTCTTCTAAAGAAAAAAGATGCTCAATGAGGCAAATGATTATTTATGATTCACTCTTCAACCTTAACCGTGGTGTATCCATCAGTCTATACTTTTATCAAGAATACTGGTCAGGGCTTCCCTGGTGGCGCAGTGGTTGAGAGTCCGCCTGCCGATGCAGGGGACACGGGTTCGTGCCCCGGTCCGGGAAGATCCCATATGCCGCAGAGTGGCTGGGCCCGTGAGCCATGGCCACTGTGCCTGCGCGTCCGGAGCCTGTGCTCTGCAACGGGAGAGACCACAGCAGTGAGAGGCCCGCGTACCGTCAAAAAAAAAAAAAAAAAAAAATATATATATATATATATATATATATATATATATATATATATATATATATACTGGTCAATCCTAGAGAGATTTCTTAATTGAAAACTCTGCCTTAAACTACTAGAGCACAGACCCTAGAAACCTATAAATATTTTCCCTGACTTCCTCTCTCCTGAGATGCTACTAAGGCTCCCTTAAGTATCTTCCCCTTACTTTAGGTAAACTTCACTTTTGTGCTTTCTCTTACTTTAGTAAGTAATAAATTCAGCTCTGCTTGATTCAGACCTGCTTGATCAATAGGTTATTCTGGTGAACTTAACAAGGAGCCGACAATGGACATCAGTCAGTCAGTTGTGACTTTGTTATACAGTTGTGACTTTTGGTTACTTGGATTCCATCTCTGAAGTAGATTTGCTTTTATTTGTTCTTTTTGGACTATCTTCTAAAGGGTGCTATTGTTTTGTATACTGAGTTGATGGATGGAGATAATTTCACTTTTTATAGCCACTAAGTGCTTATAATATCAGATGCTTTTTAATGGATCTTGAAGTTTTCACAAAAAGGAATAGAAAACTTCAAAGCAGAGATGAAACTTCTAAAGAGAAAGAAAATAAGAACATTTCTTGGGTATTCTGTTCTATTTAAGAGAGGAGTGTGGAAATTCCTTACCCCCCAGAAAAACTGTGTGATTCAGAAATTATTCTTTTGAACTTTTATGCTTCTAAGCAATGTAATGTTGATTTCATATAAGTGGTTCCTTTGAAGATCACTTTTTAAAAATAGATTCTTCTCCTTTCTATCTTGAAACTTTTTTTATATTTTCACATAGGGGAGGAGATAGTTTCCCACTGTATGTTTCACCATGCATTTGGCAGAAAACAATGAGATAATTGTAAGCCTTACATATCTGTGTCAGATATTCTTAAAATAATTTGAAATATTTTGTGTACTGATATTGTCTTATCATATAAAGTAAAAGTCTTATATCTTTTTTATTATGGACTAGAGTCAGTGATTCTTGGTGAAATTCAATAAAACATTCCCAAGTTAAAGTTCACTTATTATTTTCCTTCAACCACTACTTTTAGCCTTTTAAATGTGTTCAGCGTCGGTAAGGGCAATATTTATCAAAATTAGTGTTCTTTTCCTTTCTTTTATCTTTCTTTTTCTTTTAGGTTGACTAATGTTGAGTGCACATAAGCTTAGATATTGCAAAGCAAGTACATTTACAATTCAATCGTTGGAAGGGAATATGATGTAATATTTAAGGTCAAAGCTTCTGACCAAACCAATTTGCATTTGAATTCTAATTCTACTTTTCTTTTGCTGGAAAACTTTGGGGTAATTCCCTAAACTCTCTAAATCTAAGTTTTTTCCTCTAGAAAATGAGAAGGATAACATCTAATTCAGAGGTCTGTTGGGTGGATTCAAATTAAAGATAGATTGCTATACCACACAGTACAGTGGCTGTCACAGGGCAAGTGATCAATAAATGTCAGCTATTATTATCATCTCCTCTCTAAACCTATAAAACCTTTTCTCCATCTATACATACCATTGGCTTTTTTTAAGAAAAATATTAAATCACAGATGAGGATAAACTATTAGTCTTTTTCATATTTCTAGATAAGATAGATACATGTAGAGAGCCAGAATTGAGATATATGTCTCTGTTGACAATCCTAACACATATGAGAAAATTTGGTCAAGATAGCAAAGCATTCCTGGGAAGAGTATGACTGGGGTCACATTTTTATAGTGAGGGGAGTTGGAGTCCCAGGCCTTGGAGCAGAGCCTTCACTCATGAGCAGAGATAGTGTTTATTCACCTAAAATGAGGAATCCTGATCTCAGCTGAAGGAAAAATGTCAAATGTAGGAGTTGGCCTAAATATTTTTCCAAGTGGTTTATAGTTGCAAAGCCCCTAAATAGAAACTCTTCTTCTCTAGATAAGAAAAATATGATATGCTGTTACTTTGTCTTCAATGAGAGATATAAATCTAAAAGTTTTTGGAATTCACCAGGCTGAAAGGAAGGAGAACCAAACCTTAGTGAAGTCTGAGTTTTCAGGAAACCGGGTAAGAAATGTCTGGCTTTGCTGCTTAAAGTGTTCTTTTAGGCTCAGACAATGTCCAGCACTAGGTGATTTATAACAGAAGTGAGGAGGTCCTGCAGGTTGAAATACCTTTTATAAAGCTTTAGTGAAAGTGGAAAGTTTTTAGGATGCTCCTTTAAAGAAAGCTTGTGAGATTAAACGATAACCCTTGTTTTTGTGTTGTTATGCTGTGAGAATAAAATTCAAGCTATGTTCTTTTATGGAGCTGATGAAATTTCATTTACTTCCTCAGACTATTAATCTTCTTCAAGAAAGACTAGAGGATAAGTGGGTACTTTGGAATTTCCTTGAGAGGTTTTTAAAATGAGAGTTAATTTGGAAAAAAGAAATCTCCAACTATAGCTCAGGAGAGATTATATGAGTTTTTGGCCCTTTGAAAAATGTGTAATCCCTTTACATATAAAACATTCTAATCCCACCCCAGTACCTGCCTGTCTATTCTTTTGTAAATGTAGTATGAAGGTTCAGCACTTGAACTCAAGAAACTTGGTAATAATACAGATGGAAAAAGGTTTTAAGTAGTATATAGTGAACAACAAAAAGATTCAGGAATGGGCATCAATTCATTACTTTATGCTTAATCTATTTTAATTTAGTGAACCTAGAGAATCTGTGTTTATGTTGCTGTGATCAAAATGTAGACATGTTCATGTACACACAACACACACTCTCACAAGAAACAAAGAAGAAAAAGTAATGAAATTACTAAAAGAAGAGAGAGAAAGAAAGAAGAGAGAGAGAGAGAAGAGAAAAAGAAAGAAAGGAAGAATAAGAAGTAGAAAAATAAAGAGAGGAAAAAAGGAAGGAAAGAAAGAATAAGAAAAAAATAGGATTTGGGCTACAATTATTCAATACCAAATATTCTGATGAAAATGGAAATAAAGTACATAAATATGATCTGTTGACATTTTAGAGATAAAAAATGATGTAAATATCTATGACCATTATCACTTCTCAATCACATGTTATGGAAAATCTCAATTATCATTTTGCTTTATTGTCTGGAGGAAAAAAGTGGTCAATTCACTTCAGAGAAATAGATAATACTAAATATTTGTACTTAATTATTTGGGAGGCTGGAGGGCTAGTTATAGAGGTGGGTATATGGAGGAAAAGTCAATGACTGAAGAAGCATGTGAATAGGGAAAGCAAAGGACAAAACATTTCTTAGTGTGTGAGTGTACAGTAAAGGTACTGATGAAGAAAGCAACTTGGTTGGCTTTAACTCTTAATGTTCCACTAGAAAGAGATGAGAATGTCAACCTATTATTCTGTGAACATTGCACATAATAATGAACTAGATTAGAAGATTCTCTTTGAAAGCATATAACAGAGTTCTCACTTTAAGTGCAAAAGAAAAATCACAGAATGGTGTTGAATTCTGTACTGAATTATTTATCGGTAGTAAACCACCTACTGATCAAATTGTTTGCCAAGTGTTTTGTTACAAAATTAGAAATAAATGGAAAGAGAATAAAACCGATATTTACAGATACATAAGATATGTGTAGTGAGATTCTTCCAAATTAAAAAGAAAATTTATATACTGTTTCTATGGATATGGAATCTTGAAAAACAATCTTTCTGAAGAATTTGCAAACAAGAACAATAACCACCAAGAAACCTAACGGAAGATAGCATAGAGACACTTAGATGAGTGTTAATTCATGTGGATTAATGATCTAGAAAGAGGACTAACATATGTAAAATACTAAATAGCTAAAAAATAAGAAATCTTTACATGTATCAAAGTTAGTTGAAAAATAGCTAAGTCATGGGAAAGTTAAGGAGCAAGTATATAAATGATTATAACCATGAGAAGAATCAGAAGGAAACTAACATGCTTGGATACAGAAGGACAAAGTCTTAAATTTCTTCACTGATCTTACCATTTAAAAGAACTAAGAAGTAGGCAAATTTTAAGGTTTGGGGTAGTTGTTTTTAAGTTACCTATTTCATTTAATTCCTAAACTACAAACAAAAGATGTTGCTATTCCCACTTTACCTAGGTGGAAATGGAAGCAATGGTCAACTGACTTTTCCATGGTCAGGCACTCACACATCACCCTGAATTTAATGAGCATGGTCATGGGGATTATGCTAACATATGATGAACATTCTGGAAGGCATTAGATTTTTTTTCCCTTCTTTTTATAAAAAGAATCAAATGGGAGATTATCAAGTGGGAAAGAATCAAATGGGCTGATAATGCTAATACTGGGAATGAAGATGAGACATATAATAGAATTTCCATTCCACTGACAAGAAAACTGAGGCCTTAAAATGTATATGACACATCCAACACCTCACTAGATATTAGCAGAACAGTCATGATAAGAAATTATTTTTCCTAAAGTTATTCCTTTTCAAACAGTAATAAAAACTATATAAAATTATCATAAATACCTATATTGCATGTTACATAAATATTTATTAAATTTATTGTATGCATATTATATAGACTTTGTGGGAGCTGGGGTGGAGTGGGGTATGTAAAGGACATTTAGTAAAGGCCTCCTAATTTTAAAGGCAATCACTCCTTAAATGAAACAACAAAATACTGCAGTACAATCTTTGGCATACAATGGATGTCTAGATTGTTTATCACAGGCTATAGGAGCTCTTAGAGATCAGAAAATTTTAAGATTAAAGTGATCTGGATTCTGAACTTGAATTAAAATTCAAAGAGGTGTCTGGACAGAGGAATAGGAAATGATATATTTATGTTTAGCTATGTGACCTCGAGAATCTCATTCCTGTGTCAGTAGACACTTCTTCAGATAATCTTTTCTAAAGCAGAAGGAATCTATTTTGAGTCCTGCATTGGCCTGATACTCTAGTATCATAAGGGGTACCTGCTGTCTTGAGAAAGGCATAGGCCCCAGGGTCAGGTAAGCTGAGTTAACCCATTCTCTTCTCATGAGCTTTGGGGGCAACCAGCTAAGTTAGTCTCACTATTTTTCCATTTGTAAAATTATAAAACCACCTTGCTAATAATATGCATGATCATAATACATGCTGCATAGTAGGTGCTCAAAAACCATCACTGTTATTCCCACATGGGCAACAGAATTCCAACATGGGACATACTCAGAAATTTAGGAATGACACTTAGAAAATCTAAGACCTTGATTTTGTGGTACACGTAAAATTAAATCTTCAGTCTAGGACTTCTTTCCACTTCCTAATTTTACTGACTTTCTCACACCTGAAAACTCATTTTGAAAACTCATTTTGACAAATGAATCATATCATATTGTTTGTTCAGAGAAGACACTTAGAAATCTGTAATAAAATTCATGAAATTTGACTGTGGATGGACTTCTATGGGATGTTTTAAACAACTTGGATTTTCTCTGGAACAAATTATCCAACTGGGGATCTGGTAGAATTTATCAGCTGTCTTCACATGGTTGAAACACATATGAAAGACCACAGAGGACAATGGTTGGGATGTGAGCATGTAAAGAAATGGCCTTGAGCCTTCTCATCTTGTCCTGCTCTTTTCCTCTCTGACATGGCTTGTTGATTATTCCTGCCCAATCCTGTTCAGTTCTAAAGGTCCAAGAGCTCAGAGAAACTGAAGTTCATAAGTGTAAACATAAGCTTTTGCAAGAAACACAACAAAAAGATGCTAACACTTTAGAAATTTAGAGATCTATGAGTTTGGCCCTTTCTAGACATTTTTATTTTGTTGAGAGAAGCGATGATGGGCAGAATTTTAGTTTACACCAAACAGGCCTAAGAAGCCAGGCAACTGACATTTTATATGTTAAGAAACTTTCCACACTTGACTCTTCTTATAGTCCAATTGCTATGACAGGGACCAAGGAAGAAGCAGGAAGTCCCCTGACTGTAACTGTGTTCATGATTCTGTCTGAGTATAGAACTGTTTAACCCCAATATCAAAACTGAAACAAGTAGGGGCTTCCCTGGTGGCTCAGTTGTTGAGAGTCCACCTGCCAATACAGGGGACATGGGTTCATGGCCTGGTCTGGGAAGATCCCACATGCCGCGGAGCGGCTGGGCCCGTGAGCCATGGCCACTGAACCTGCGTGTCCGGAGCCTATGTTCTGCAACAGGAGAGGCCACAACAGTGAGAGGCCTGCATACCACAAAAAAACGAAAAAAAACAAAAAACTGAAAAAAGTAAAATAAACTTAAAAAAAATTTAAACTGTATCTAGTTACTAATTTGTCCAAATTTTCAAAAGGTTGTTGTTTTTTGCTTTCTCCCTACATAGGTGTAATCTATAGGTCATAGTATTCAGAAATACATGTGTATCCTTGAAATATATGCTGACGTATGATATACCTATAAATAATTTATCTGTACTCATGTGCACACACCCACACGCACACACTCTAATGGCTTCAACAAGTTATCATTATCATGCCATTTAGACCAATTTCTGGAATGGAAATAATAATATCACATTATTTCCTTAATCTGAATTTCTTTAGAGGTTACTATTAGACTTGCCAGTAAATGTGTATGCCAGACCAAAATAGAGACATGCAAAGCCAGTTCATGACTTATTTCCAGTAAGCAGAAATCTTACCTTCTAATTTCTTTGAATCATGGAGGGCAACGCTCAGTGATACTAGACTAAAGATTTAGAGCAGTTTTCCAACAAGCAGCTACCCACACATGTTTTAAATTTCACAGATAAATAATTCAAAGTTTATCAGCACACTTTCAAAGTTAACTTACAACCTCTGCCATATTCATGTTTTCGTAACATTGCAGGAGTTTCCCAAGGAAGGGTATATTTCTCTTCCTGTCCTAATGTGAGGCTAGTAAAAGTCAAATGGTCAACAAAAAATTCAGAAGTTTAGTAAGTTGAACAATTTGTGTCATTATTAGAGATATACAGTATGACTATGTGGATTTAATATTATACAGAAAAAGCATATATATTAAAATAATATTTAAGATTTTTCTCTATGACTAACTTCTTTGTCTTCCTAAAATATCAGTTGTATGTTATTGTCCCTATCTTATGGATGAGGAAACTGAGTCACAAATTGTTTAAGTCACAAACTGTTTAAATAAGAATTCAAACCTAGCTCTTTTTAGGGTCAAAAATGTTTGGCATACATTTGGTTATGCCCTGCCATATCACCAAGTAGAGGAAGATACTTCACAAGTCATATTGTAGAAAGCTAACAATTATTTAAATATTATTTTTGATGATACCAAAAACAAAAATAAGTCAAGTTTTTAAACTAAAAACTTGAGAGTTAAAAATTGTGATTTCAATACCACTGTACTAATGGCTTACTCACTGATTCTGGTCAAGTTAAACAATGTATTTATTTTTTTCATGTGTTCCTTTTCAAAAAACAAAATGCTTAAACCATGGAAAACTTATCTACTATTTCTGTCATTAATGTTTGTTTTAGGCTATATGTACATGACACCCAAATAGTTATGTCTGGTCAACCTAGTCCAACCTAATGCAGAGCTTAGCTTCAGGGAGAACATTCTAGCCAGATTATTAGTGTAAGTATTCACTTTTCACCACTATTTATGCTCCCTGGAAGACTGTAATGTGTAAGAAAGATACTGTTTTTGGAACTACAAAGAGATAGGTTTGAACTCATATTATTCGGGAATGACCTAACCATTTGTAACTCAGTTTCCATGTCTATATGATGGGGACAATAACATACATCTCCTTGTTGAGAAAGTTAATTCTTGCTGAGAATATTAAATGTGATAAAATACATGTAGAGAACCTCTGGGCAACAGAGTGCTCAGAGGCTTAATATTTGGTACCTGTCGTTTCTACACATTTTCTCACTATCTGAAAAATATATGTGCTAACAAAATACAAATTTAAGCATTTTCCTTTCAGCATTGCAATCTTTTAACCTGCTGAGTACTAAGTACCAATTCTACCTTTCACTTAAGAAAACTGAGGCTTATCTGAGAAAATAGAGTAAAATACTCAATCTCCTTATGTCTCAAGGACCCATCTCACCTGCTTTGTAGTTCTTCATTTTCATTCTTCTACAAGTAGGGCACAAATTGATGTTCTGTTTGAAAACACCATAGATGTGTTGTTTCCTTGGGTATGATAACCTATGACCACAGAAATTATACCACCCAGAAAATGTATTTTTATTTAATTGGCAGGTGGAGAATAAAAGTAATCTGCCACCAACCTTTTCAGAATTTGATAGACATTTGGGTACTGAGGTTAGCTAACAAGAGATAGAAACATCTTTTGACCTTCAAAAAATTAATAATTAGTCACTGAAAGCTTTGTTTAACAATTACTCTTTTAATACTGTTGACATTTTTATTATCAACAACAAAACATATTCTGAAGTAAAATTGCTCTCATGGGCTATGGGCCCTAATGGATAGTGCCTAATTGTTTTAATAAAGTATGAGTTTGAACCCTATTCCTTTTTTGCTACATATTTTTGCAAAGGAAAAATAATTTGGAAGTTCTGTGTAGGTATGATTTCTACCATGATGCTATAAACCTACTTGTTTATAATGTTTTCTCTGCAAAAGTACCAAAGGTTTTATTTATATTTCTCTAGTTCTTCTTCTCCTTTAAAAAATACTCTGAACTTAATTACTATATCACTACAATGTGCACACAACCTTGGGGGTTTGCTGCCCAAAGGGGACCATGAACACTTTGACTTTCCCAGATGTCAATGCCATTTCACCTCTTCTCAATATGCTAGACAGTGATCTAGAGAACAAATCCACAATATTCAAGCCAGTCCTGGGGATTTAAATCCATGACTCTCAATGAAGAAAGCAAAAACCATTCTGAATACACAGGCATCTGTG
Source organism: Lagenorhynchus albirostris (assembly GCF_949774975.1). Taxonomy (NCBI): domain Eukaryota; kingdom Metazoa; phylum Chordata; class Mammalia; order Artiodactyla; family Delphinidae; genus Lagenorhynchus; species Lagenorhynchus albirostris. The sequence continues at coordinate 19,227,544 of NC_083095.1, forward strand.
CCAGTTCAGCAGCTCATAAGGAAATCCAGAAATATTTGTACAGAGCATGGAGCGGAAGGGACATGTGGAATTTGTTTTGCTGTTGCAAACAAGCCAAGCCCACAGAATAGTGCTAGCATAGTTATATTTCTCGGTCTGAAAGATAAAGTATTATGATAACTTTTCCCCTCATATTTAGATTTATGGGAATTTAACATTTTGTTTCTTTAATAACTAAACACAGGAATTGCACATTAAGTTAGAAAGAAAGAAAGGAAGAAAGAAAGAAAGAAAGAAAGAAAGAAAGAAAGAAAGAAAGAAAGAAAGAAAGAAAGAAAAAAGAAAGAGAAAAATATTAATTCAAATTCATATCAGTTTAGAGTTTCATAGGTGACCCATTTTGATAAATTGTTAATATCCTTGATTTTTACTTGTCTCTTTTTAAACACATTCATATACGTATTATACAAACATACACAAATAAGTTATAGATACACATATATGTCTATATATACATATATATTTAACACATATATTTGTACATGTGTATAGGTATTCTATGTTTACATGAGTATGTATAAAACAAAAAGACAAGTAAAAGCAAGGATATATACACATATGACTGTGTATACACATATACCTATATATAGTAGTTGGTCAATGTACCCCTGTATGAAACTGAAGGATTAAAGTTGAAAATAATGTATTACTGATTAAGTTCCTCAGTAGGTGGAATCTTCTAATCTCTATTTGACATTATGAAGTTGCTAATAGTCGGAAGGCCAGGTTTCCTTTCTCTGCCATGGACTTTCAAAAATAATAATTCTATTGCATGTATTATTAAATATTAACATATTAGAAATCCAAACTTTAAATTACTTGGTTTTAACTAGATAACATGTTTTTTCTAGTTACAGAATTCTATGGTTATTTTTGGAAATTATGCTTTTGGAGATCTAGCTTTATCTCTGTATCTAACTTTATCTCTGTATCTAACTTTATCTATCTATGTCTCCATATTTATATAAATTTTCATACAAAAGAATAGAGAAAACTGTCTTATAAAATTATTCTTGATTCTATCATTATGTTTTCAAAAATTCTAACCCAGCAGAGTAAAGAGTAAAGCTCAGTCTGTCTTTCATCCTTCTTGATAGAGTTGGGATAAGTTAAATTTTAAGTAGAATGGTAGACAATGACTTCCTTGTGAAAATGGAAGACCCTGAGTTTCAAGAGCACCTCTAATAGGTGCACATTGAGAACCTCTTTGAGAACCTGGCCTTTGAAGGCTTCCAGGGCCCACTTAGGATGAATTTTAACTACACCTCCCACCATTCCACTACACAAACGATGCACTTCAGACACCTGATAAGGCATTGTTGACTCAAGTCAAATTTATGCACTCTAACCTCTGCAGTTTCATTCCCTACTGTTATAGACTTCTAATCTTTACACTATTTAAATTCCTTCTTCCTTCAGTGGTGGGAGGGGAAGAAGTCTCACTCAATTCTAGGTAAACATTCCTTGATTAATCTAGCCCACTGTCATCCTTTTATTTTCTGAATTTCAATAATGTTTACTGTCCAAGTCATCCTCATAGTTTTTATGAGAGTTTTCTCATGTTGTTTGATATGTAAAACACCTTAATATGCTGAGTAACTCCTTCCTCCTAATGCAGCATTTAGTACATAGTAGACCTTTAATATACCTTCGTTGAAGAAATGAACCCTTCATGGTCAAACTCAAATAGGCAATCTCTCCTGATTCTCCCAGACAATCAGTTGCTCACATCTGTCTTTATACAACATGATGTAAATAAGTCATTCAACACACTTTTTTTCTGAACAGCTTCCTTGTGCCAGACATAGTTGAAATACTAGGAATAGAGAAGTAAACATGATAAACCTGCCTTTGCAGAACTTAAATTATTTCCAGGAGGGAAACACGGATAATAAAATATCAAGCTCAAAGAGTAAGCCAGCTAATTTTAGACTGTGATGATGTTATGGAAACAATAAAATAGGTTATTGGGTAGAGCTCTACTGCAATGGATGATGGATTACTTTAGTTAGGTTTCTATGAAGTCCTTTTTAATGAGCTCCTTCTTGAGTGGATTCAGGAATGATGAGTAAAAACACAGCCATGTGTAAACATATGAAAAGCTAGATGCAGGGAAAGCAAAGAATAAGTGGACTTTCCCTGAGTTTAGAAAATGCTTGACATATTTGATGCACAGACAGAGGGCAACCCTTGTATGAGGAGGGAGATGAAGTTAGAGACATAGTGATAGACTTTTGTGGAACCTTTGGTCCAAGTTAAGGATCTGGAATCTTATACTGATTACAGTGGAAAGTCAGTGAAGTGTGTTAAGCAAACTTTTATTTTTTGAAATATGACTATATGTCTTTGTAGAATGAGCTGTAGTGGAAGTAAGATTAATCAAATGAGATCAGTTTGTTGGCTGTTGCATTAATTCTTGCAGAACAATAATGATGATATGGAATGAGGTGATCACAAGGGGAAGTTTGAGAAGTGGTCATATATACAATATACTTTAGAGGTAAAATCAACAGTCTTTACCTGGGGTTGCAATTAGAGGTAGAGGGAAAAGAAGAATCTTAGACTCTTTTCACATCTAGTTTCTAATAGTGACATTAATTAAGGCAAAGAAAATTGATAATTAGCATGTTTAGGAGGGAAAATGTAGGAACTTTTCACAAGATGTTGGAGTCACATTAGTTTGGAGACATCCCACACAATAAAATGAGCCTCTTATGGGCAAGAATCATGCCTAATTCTACCTTGATAAGGAAGGTATGTGTTTCCAAATCTAAGCTTTGAATTGTCTTTAAGTCCTGATTCATGTACCATGTAATTTATGAAGAAATATGGATAATGTTAGCTACTAGATACAATTGGCCTTAGGAATTTAAAAAGCAAATGTTTGAGAAACTCCAAGATCAGTGTCTGTCATGTAGTAAGAATTTAAAATTAACATGGATCCTCTTCTCTTTGTATTTTAAAAACTAGCATAATATCTTTCACGTAACAGAAGTCTTTTCCTTGACATAATCACAGACATATAGACACTGACACATGTATTAAAGTATAGGTAAAATACAATATGATTGAATTATTTTTTCTTCTTGTAAGTTTAACATTTATCACCTTTATATGCACATGTTGTGCCAGTTCCTGGAAAGGCACCACAGTGTGTTGGATTAGAAAGGTTATTTGCCTAGAATAACACTTATATATGGTTCATGAGCCTTAAAAATCTATTTTCCCAGCCTCACAAATCTCTATATGCCTTAAACCTATGGATTTCCTTTCCTTACTCCCCCCACAATAAGACTCAGAAATAGGAGCAACAAAAGGAGAATGTCGTGAAAACTACCCAGATTATCTCCCTGTGTGTCACATGTTTGCAGAGACCATGCAAGGAAGCAGGAAGATAAGATCCCTTCCTCAGTACAGGAAGGACATATTAATCTCACTGTCAGGTTAGCTTCCCATACTGTTATACATGCTGTGTATGAATAGAGCAAACATTTGTTAAACCTGAATTAAAAGTGATTGGTATTAATTGGGGGTACCTTGGGATCAGCAGACTGAACTGAGAGAGTTATCATGTTAGCAACATGATAACAGAGGTTTCTTGAGGTATCTGGATCAACTTCAGAAACTGGGGCAACACCAGCAGCAGCAGTAAAACCAAGTCACACAGTGTGATAGATAGAATTGTGTCCCCCCAGAAAATATGTTCAAGTCCTAATTGGTGGTACCTGTGATTGTGACCCTATTTGCAAATAAGATCTTAAGTAATCAAGTTAAGATGAGGTCACTGGATTACAGTAGGTCTTAATCCAATAACCATTGACCTTATAAATAGAGGGAAATTTAAAAATAGAGTTAGGAGACACACGAGAGAGAAGGCCATGTGAAGACAGAGACAGAGATTAGAATGGTGCATCTTCAAGTCAAGAAACACCAATGGTTGCTGGAAACCAACAAAACTAGAAAGAGGAAAGAAAGGATTCTTCTTTAAATTTTCAGAGAGGCTATGGCCCTACTGACACCTGAATTTCAGACATCTAGAATCCAGAACTGTGACAGAGTATATTTCTGTTGTTTTAAGACACCCAGTTTGTGGTACTTTGTTACAGCAGCCCTAGGAAACTAACACACATAGCAGTGAAGAATTGCTACACATGATAAACCAGGCCTTGTCAAGATATTTACAATCACATCATGGATACATTCAAACAACTAAATAGATGGATGGATAGATATATGATTGATAGATAAATTGAGATATAAAACATAAAATATGCTATAAGTCATTATAGCATCCATCTATATTTTGTTATTTTGTTACTCAGGTCTTTGCCAGATAGGGTGAAATGTACAAGAATGTTATTATGAGAAATGCCTCTGAAAGAAAATGGAGAGAGATCCAGAAATGCTGGGAGCCATCAGATCATGATACAGGTCTGACCCTGAATGAAAGAGTGAGAGAGAAGGAAAGAAGGTGAATTGAACATCCTTAAGCTGTTGTACAGTTTAAGGAAAGTCCAAAAATGTCACTGGGAAGTCATCAAGCCAATGTTCCCTGGAAGAATTTTTCATCTTCCAGGAATGTTTCTGCCTCTACCATTTTCAGTCATTGACTGCGGGTAGTCCTTGAGAAGCATGTCCTTGGTGCATACATTTCAGACCATTGCCATGGGGGACTGTCAATTACTTGACCGAAGTTGAGATCAGAGAGTTTTTTTGCGTTACGCGGGCCTCTCACTGTTGTGGCCTCTCCCATTGTGGAGCACAGGCTCCGGACGCGCAGTCTCAGCGGCCATGGCTCACAGGCCCAGCCGCTTGGCAGCATGTGGGATCTTTCCTGACTGGGACACGAACCTGTGTCCTCTGCATTGGCAGACGGACTCTCAACCACTGTGCCACCAGGGAAGCCCAGAGATCAGAGACTTTTATTCTCATAGTTCCCTGACATAGTATAACTATGGGGATGGGGATTGGGGGGTCTCTTATTACTAGCTTTGCATTTCCAGCAGCTATTCTGTGCCCATAATTTGTATGAATTGATTTTTAAAATTTCTTTATTATCTTTAATTTGTCCAGATGGAAGTGGTAATGATGGTGAAAGGTGGTGAGGGAGAAAGTGGAAGGTTTGGGGTATTAGTTGGAGTCTATTTATGAATGAAACCTCTTTTTTAGATAATATAGGACTATTCCTCATGGAGAAAGGGAAGATTCCATTGTTGGAAGAGAAGAGAGATCACTTTATTTCTTTTTCAGTGTTGTAGGCACAATTCCAACACTCTGTCTGTGGTCCTGTCTACTGAAGGGAACTCCAATCTGAGTGTTAAGCATGCATTTCTCCAAAGAAGACATACAGATGAACAACAAACACATGAAAAGGTGCTCAACATCACTACTTATTAGAGAAATGCAAATCAAAACTACAGTGGGGTATCACCTCACACCAGTCAGAATTGCCATCACCAAAAAATCTACAAACAATAAATGCTGGAGAGGGTGTGGAGAAAAGGGAACCTTCTTACACTGTTGGTGGGAATGTAAATTGATACAGTCACTATGAAGAACAGTATAGAGATTTCTTAAAAAAATAAAAATAGAGTTACCATGTGACCTAGCAATCCCATTCCTGGGCATATACCCAGATAAAACCATAATTCCAAAAGATACGTGCACCCCAGTGTACATTGCAGCACTATTTACAATAGCCAGGACATGGAAGCAACCTAAATGTCCATCAACAGAGGAATGGATAAAGAAAATGTGGTACATATATACCATGGAATATTACTCAGCCATAAAGAGGAACAAAATTGTCCCATTTGCAGAGACGTGGACTGTCCTAGAGACTGTCATACAGAGTGAAGCAAGTCAGAAAGAGAAAAACAAATATCGTATGATATTGCTTATATGTGGAATCTAGAAAAATGATACAGATGAACTTATTTGCAAAGCAGAAATAGAGACACAGACATAGAGAACAAACGTTATGGATACCAAGGGGGGAAGAGGGGGGTGGGATGAATTGGGAGATTAAGATTGACATATATACACTACTATGTATAAAACAGATAACTAATGAGAACCTACTGTATAGCACAGGAAACTCTACTTAATGCTCTTTGGTGACCTAAATGGGAAGGAAATCCAGAAAAAGGGATATATGTGTACGTATAGCTAATTCACTTTGCTGTACAGCAGAAACTAACACAACATCATAAAGCAACTATGCTCCAATAAAAATTAATTAAAAAAAGAATGCATTCCTCCAGACCTGATAATGCCATTATTTCTACTCAAATTTTGCTTTTTCCTGGTCAAGTACCTACATTATTCTAACATCAGTATTCATACTGTCTTCCATGACATCCCTCAGATGGTTTTATTTCAGGTCAGTAAACATCTCTTGAGGAGCCAGCATGAGCTGGACACTGGGATAACATGTAATGATTTCACAGAGAAAATACGTGGTCCCTGATTTTAAGAAGTTGGCAGTTTAAGTGGGAGGCACTGAAGCAAGCAATTTCAGTGCAATGTGATAAGCATGGTGTTAAAATAGTTCCAGATGTGTTTGAACACAAAGATGAGCAATCAAATTAGCTGGGGTGAAGGGCTGGTTATCACAGAATGTTGCCTAGTACACTGAGGCTCGCATATCATATGATTTCCTCAATCATGGGCTTACCTGATGTGTTTCTTCAGTTTAACCCCTCCCTTTCATCACCAGAAGGTGGTTTGAGTGTCCATATTATTTATTAGTGCTATAAATTGTTCAAATGAAAAACAATACTTGTTGCTTCATGTAATGCCCAGTGTAGACTAGCCATTTAAAGGTTAGCAGATATCATATCCATAAATTCAAGCAACGTATAGAAGCAGCTCAAGTTTCCCATAGAATACAAAACTATATATTGCCAGACTATGCCATGAAAGTCTAATTGGCTTATGATGTTGCTGATATATTATATATTTACCATGAAAATCATTAAAATCTTATTATTCACCAAAAATTTGGAGAAATTAAATATTCAATAATGGTGGCTTAATAAAATAAATTTTGTTTTTGCTAATTAGCTGTATACTGGAATACTGTAGAGCCATTGGTGATTACTCTGCAGAAGAATATTTTCAAACCTTATGAGTTTTCTGATTTAAAATATTTAGTAATATAAAAATGTAAAAAGCACAATGCAAACGTTTCTCATCATTCTACCTTCAAGAGCCATACAGTGTTAATAGTTTAGGATGCATTCTAGACTTTTTAAAAGAAGATTATTAATAGAAATGGAAAAAAAAACTTTTAATGATATATTATTAATAAAACAAAATGTATTTATTTTTAAAAATACTCGATGTTAATACAAAAGTGTTTTAATGGTAGCTGGGAAATGGATAATTTATTTTTTGTACTTTTCTGAATTTACTTCATTTTATATATTTATTTGTGCCTTTCCAAAATTTCAGAATTTCCAATTTCTTTTTCTCCTAAAGTTGGCTTAAATGTCACTTTTCACAAAAATCTTACCTGAAAAATCTTTATAAAATATTCTACTCCTTCCACCATGCTTTACCATGGAGACTCATTATCCCCCTTAACATGCTATATTTTTTATCATCACTTGATGTAACTCTCACTTGTTCTAGAATGTTTATCCTATGAAGGGAGAGGCTGTATCTAGTTTGTCTGACACCTTATTTCCAGCAACCTAGACAAGTACTTGGAATGCAGAAGGCACACAACAAATATTATTGAAATAATTATTTGATGTAAATAAATTATAATGTAATCAGAAAATACTATATTTTCAAACTCTGTGCATACATTACACATTCTACTTTACTGAAACAAAAAAAAAACTATATGCAATTGGAAATATATAGCCTTATAGATATTAAAAGTTGATGGTTTAGAAGTTTTTAATTTGGGAAAGAAATCAACATGGAGAGCTTTCTTCAGATTTATGATGTGGTCTTTTGAACTGCTTCAATTTTTTTATGGTGGATAATAAATCTGTTTACTGACCACAGAGAACTATACTTAATATCTTGTAATAACCTATAATGGAAAATAATCTAAAAGAGAATATATATACATGTATATGGATAACTGACTTACTTTGCTATACATCTGAAACTAACACAACATTGTAAATCAACTATATTTCAACAAAAATTTTAAAAAAAGAGCAAAGAGGAAGCTCTGGGAGAGGATAGTTATGTTCATTATCTTGATTGTGGTGTTGCTTCAAAGATGTATATATACACATATATATGTCAAAACATCATGTGCACTTTAAATATGTGTAGTTAAGATGTGTTAATTATACCTCAATAAATCTGAAAAAATGGTAAGAAGTCAAAATAAATAAATACATAAGTTAATTAATTAATTAATTTAAAAAATTCCCCACAATAGGTCATTGCATAATTCACATGCATGGTTGTTATGATTATATATCCTTGTCCCCAAAATAGAACAAAACATGAGAGTAATTGAAGAGAAGGCAAGAAAAGAATGGAAGCTTAGAGGCTTCTGAGAAACTTCTCGGCATGATTTGGATGATCTGATATAACTAAATGAATCATTCAGGATAAGCTAAGTTATGCAGAGGTAACAAATAATAGTAGTGCATCACTGGCATAAACTAAGAAATGTTTATTTTTCCCTCATGCTTTGTGCATCAAAGTTTGGAAGCTTCTCAGTTCCACATTCTCTTTGTCCATTCTGCAGGATGTAGTCTGAGGAGTCCATGTCTTCCCCGTAGACTGAAAAAAGAATCCTTTGCAAATGGCAAAGCATGCACTGACTCTTTTTTTTTTTTTTTGTGGTAGGTACACAGGCGTCTCACCGTTGTGGCCTCTCCCTCTCCCATTGCGGAGCACAGGCTCCGGATGCACAGGCTCAGCGGCCATGGCCCATGGGCCCAGCCACTCCGCAGCATGTGGGATCTTCCCAGACCGGGGCACGAACCCGTGTCCCCTGAGTGGCAGGCGGACTCTCAACCACTGTGCCACCAGGGAAACCCTGCACTGACTCTTTAAAGCTCTTTTCCATGACACCCATCTCTTCTGTTTATATGCTACGTGTCAATTCCAGACACATGGTCGAGAATAAATTCCCTCTGGTGGGAGAGGTGCAGAAGGAGAGCAAGAATCAAATATTTGTGGACTGCTTTAATGACTGCGAGGCACCAGGAAAGAGTGAATGGAAGCTATATGTGAGACCGTGCATGATTTAGAGAAAGATAAAAGAGTGTGTCTGCCGTCAGCACAGTTCCCCAGTCAACACTGAGGCCAATACAAATTGAGCATGTTTCCTCAAACCAAGGAATGAGTGAGCTTCTTTATTTGCAACATGGCATGAGCTACGAGCTGGGAGAAGAATAGTAAATACCATTGTGATATTTAACATTATATTTCCATCTTTTCTATTTATGTGTTTCAGGCACGTTCTGTTCACACCTACACACAACACTATGATGAATGGATACATACATTTAGAGTTTTAATAGTAATACCATCAGTATCTCTAGTCATGGATTAGAAGCATAATGAGACCAATATGTCCTATTGATTTTAAGCACTTTACATCTTTAATAACCGAAGAAACCACAGGGCATCAAAGCTTACAATGCGCTACACTTAATGGTAAGTTACTGAAGCTTAAAAGGTTATTTAAATTAATTTGCTTTCAAAATTCAGTTATTACTATATTCAAGTAATTTGCCTATTGTTAGCTAACTCTAGCACCCATTAGTCTAGAAACCAACATGTAACGGGCACTGCTCCTCTGATTTCTGTGATTCTTAGTTGCCAACATTAGTCTTCTTTTTCCATTTTTCCCTTTATTATAATTTGCTAATACATTAGTTAGATCCCTCTGGATATGAATACAGTGCAGCTTTTAACTCTGTTTATGGAATACAGGAACACACATCCTACCAAGAGATTTCACATTGAGCTACAAATTACCATCATGAGTCATTATTTCCATTTCATTTTTCTCCTTGTGTGCATAGAATTAGTGTGAAGATCCCATCAGCAACAGTGCGATTACAAGCAGAGTAATATCTTAAAGAAAAAAAACAGGGCTTCCCTGTTGGCGCAGTGGTTGAGAGTCCGCCTGCCAATGCAGGAGACACGGGTTTGTGCCCCGGTCCGCGAAGATCCCACATGCCACGGAGCGGCTGGGCCCATGAGCCATGGCCGCTGAGCCTGGGCGTCCGGAGCCTGTGCTCCGCCATGGGAGAGGCCACAACAGTGAGAGGCCTGCGTACCGGAAAAACAAACAAACAAACAATTTTCATAGTTTCCAGGCATAAATGAATATAAAAATATCTTTAGAGATCATTTTTATCATGAAAAATAGTATCTAGAGAAACACAGTAGGGGTTTGTGTAGGTCTTTTTCTTAACTCTTGTACCTGAAGAAATATATTAGGCATATAACCACAGAGTAGAATCAAAAGTAGATAGTAAATCTATAAAGAACACAAAAGTACTTTTTAAGTAGTGGTCTATTTGCCTCTTTGGTGAATTTAACTGGCACATCCCCTCTCTATTATAAGCTAACTGAATTACTTTTAGTAGTATGCTCATATTACTTTAGTGCTTTTAAATTAACTTAAAATCAAATTTTTGGTCTTCAGAAGAAGAAAAATATTCATCAGGCACTATATATGTCCAATGCTTTATTTTTGCTTATTTGAAAGGTTGGAAGTAATCCACTGAGCTTAGCTCAATCTAGGTCTAAAAGGCTACAGTACAGATTCCTAGTCCTAGAAGAACTTTCCTTAGTAAGTCAACTTGGTTAGTTTGACATGTCTAATTTATTTGTACAGTCTACACATTGTTACTGAGCACAAAACGTGCTCAGCCCTTTTCTAGTCACAACACAGACTTAAAACCCTCCCTGATTGGAGCTGATATGCCAGCATGGCAGACAGGCAATACATAAAACCTACAGTACAATAGACGACCTGAGAGAAAGGGAGAAATGCTGTCCAGTGATAAAAGAGGGGGGTGTAGAAGGGATTTTAAAGTAAGGGCATCATAGTGCATAATAATTAAACAATGAGTTTAAATAATAAGAAAGTGAAGAGTGTCTGAGCTACGGTATTTCTGGGGAACAGCCAAGAGGAAGGAAGAACAGCTCTTGCAAGACCCTGTAACAGCAGCATATGGTGTGGGTTTTATTTACAGCAAGGAGGCCCCATGTGGTTGGGGCAGAGAGAGTAGGAGAGACTAAGAGATGAACTAGATTCCTTCATGTAAGCATGTTTCCTCCAGCACCCTGATAACCTATCTTTTACAATTTATTTATTTATTATTTATTTTATTTTTGGTTGCACTGGGTCTTCGTTGCTGCATGCAGGCTTTCTCTAGTTGTGGCGAGCGGGGGCTACTCGGTTGCGGTGTGCGGGCTTCTCATTGGGTGGCTTCTCCTTGTTGTGGAGCATGGTCTCTAGGCGTGCGGGCTTCAGTAGTTGTGGTATGCGGGCTCAGTAGTTCTGGCCCACGGGCTTAGTTGCTCCACAGCGTGTGGGATCTTCCTGGACTAGGGCTCGAACCAGTGTCCCCTGCATTGGCAGGTGGATTCTTAACCACTGCACCACCAGAGAAGTCCCAGTGATAACCTATTTTGAAAATTATGCAGAAAACAAAGAAAATAACCCCTCATTTTATTCCATGAATTCCATTTCCAGAAGTGGGACACCATGGTACCTTTGCAAGAACTTTGACTCAGCCTTCCTTACACCCAATGTTTCCAGTGAAACGTATGGGAATTTATACTTATTTGTCTAGAAGAAGGGGTGGGGTGAGAAGGATAACAATCACCACTGTGCATCATGTGTATTTCTTTTATGTATAAGGTAAATTTAAAAAATCATTTTGCAAATGAGAACACAGAAACTCGGAGATTTAGTGCTTCCTCTAAATTTATACTGAGAACTAGCCTGCACTGGAACAGTAACCCAAATTTCTTTCTCTCTCTAAATCTTGTCTGAGATGTTCCAGTTTATGGTGAAGACTGCCAGAGATAGTCTAGTATATTCTGTGAGGACAAATTAATTCACAGGTATGAAAGATCAGAAAAGATTCTGTTTAGTTTTAGGCAGGATCAGGATGAAGAAAAGATATGGACAGAAAATATTAAACAGAAAAGAATTGTTAGTAAAAAGGATTTTATGAAGTTTGAGCTGCTTATTGGAAGAATGGACTGACCAAAAATGTAATTATCACTGTGCTGCAATGGCTGAAAATTAGTTTTGTGGGTCTTAAAGAGCACAATGAAGAACAAATGATGTTAGCATTTGTTTGCAAGAGGGATGAAGGTGAAGTGATGCAAGAGATCACAGAAGAATGAATCTGAATGGTCTAGCAGAGCAGACCTGAGCCTGGCCTTGAACTCTTGTTACTGACTCAGCTTCACAACCTCAGCTCTTTAACTTGAGCAGTACACACTGGATGAGCATCAATAAAAATGACTTAGGGGTCTCTGTAGTGAATAAGATATGCATCATTTACTATCTTTACAGACTGTAATTTGTGATGTACCCAAAGTGCTAAACAATAATAGATTTAATCACTTTCCAAGGAAGAAAAAAATTAAAATCTGAAGCACTGTAGGCTTTTATGGTTCAATTGTCTTTCAGTTTAGGTTTTTGTTTTGTTTTTACTTTCCTTGGTGTTTATAAGAATTTATCACTGGGAAAGAGCTACTTAAAACAAAGATGATGGTGTTCCTTTTTTTTTTAATTAAATACAGTGAATATCACTTAGCACTTCCTAATTTTATTTGAAGAGGTAATGAAAGGAAGGTAGAACATCACTGTTTTGTGTTTATGTTCTATAAATTTAGATTTCCAAGCTAAACTTTTTGTTGATTTTTTTGTTTGTTTTCTTATTTTTTTTTTTTCCTTCCAAATTTCAATTGCCTTGCCCAGGACAATTTGCCTTCAAGAAAATGGCGTCACCCTGTGGTGGTCATACATGCAGATTGGACAAAAGTTCTCAGAAAGGTCTTTTGTGTCAACATTTCCAAGTGGAAAGAAAAACAAAGGAGGAGAAAGATTTTGAGGGAATGCATTCTGATGTACTACTAAATATTTAGGGAAACAGAAAATGCCAAGGCATTTCGAGAATTTTTTTTTTTTAATGGATAAACCAGTTGACTCTAGAAATGATGGGAATTGGAGTTTAAAGCACATTCTCACTAAATGGCTTGCTCAAAGAAAAGACTATAAGTGTCTGCAGTTTACTAGCTTTATTCTTGATTCTTTGATGGACTGTAGATTGTCTCAAAGTGGTACTATATTACCCCTATCTATCACTATTGATGGACTAATAAAAAAGATCTAATTTCTGGTCATGGAAAAAGAAAAATGCTCTTTTCTTCTCACAGATGAAAAGAAACATGAACTGGAAAGTCTACATAATATTAAGTGTATCTGTTCAAAATCATGCTCCCTTTAAGAAAAGAATTATGAATTTTACAATTTCTGTAGGAACCTTCTTTTTTTTACAATAATAGTAGTTTTGATCATTTCCTAGTGTAAATGTTAATGGCAAACATGATATTATTTCTACTGCTTTAACCACTGGATGGTGAAAACTGATTTTTTTATCAAGGTATGCAGAGGTGTTTGCATATGACGGTGTGATTCTCTTATCAATCAATTCACCATTTTCTTAAATATTTTCTTTAATTTGTTACGTCACATTTCTTCTTTTAAGTGGGGCTAAAAAGAACACCATACTGGAGAGGACGTTTGGATTTCAAATATGATTCCTGTTCTACTTTATTGCTTGTTTATATACATGTTCCCTCTTCAAATATTTTCTGTTGCTTCTCATAAGCTCAATTGCAGGGACTATGTCTGGGAGGGATCTGTTTTATTCTCAACTGAAGGCAACTGCATTTTCTACATGTTATACCTACAAAACCCCACAAACCCTTTTTTATCCTGTGGGTACAGCAACTGGACTCTTACTCTGTTATCATAAGTATGGGGCTTATTAGTGCTTATAAATGACTGAAAATGTTTCTGAAAGTTTACTTATGTTGAAATCTAGGAAACCTAAACACTACCCACAAGGACTTAGAGCCTTAGGGACAATTTTAACGTGGCCAGATGAAACCTAGATTTTAATTTTTTGCATAAAGATGATTGGCTGTTAATAAGTCAAGAAGTTTCTGCAAACATGTGCTACCTAGCTCTGCGGATTTGTGTTTCACATTTTTTTGTGTATGTGTTCTTGCATTCATAATAATTAAAAAATAATACTAATAAAAATAAACAGTGCAGGGAAACTGTGGTCTGACAATCAAAAGTAACATCAATATCATATCCATATTGATTCAAAGATAATATTTTTGCAAAACTTTTCTACGTTGAGAGGTTTGACTGATTCTTTAAATGTTGCCTTTTTGGTTACTAGAGTTAAGGCAGATAGACAGCTAAATGACTTTTGCCCCATTGGATTATAAAATCACTTCCATTACTCAGAAACTCATTTCTTGCTGTAGGAGACCCACATCATTTTAATAATAGTAATTATAATAATTATAATAGCATTTACACTTGCAATTATACAGTGATGCCTATTCCAGTGAATCCTCCAACTCTTTAGAAAGGAAATACAAACCATAGATGGGAATCACTTTGCCACTGAAATGCAGACATCACTGCAGTGAAAAATGACATTTCTCTTCCCTCTTGTTTCCAGTTCTTCCTAACAGTTGCTATTCAGAGGAAAGGATTTAATTGAAGGTCAATTTAAAAGATCATGAAAATTGAGATTTTCTACAAGAAAATCTGTAGATTTTTAGCCTTTATTCCAAATGAAATACTTCCCTTAGGATCATATTCTGCAGAAAACATTCTCAATGACCGAAGAACATCTATTGATGGGCCATAGAGTGTCTGTCAGCTACTGTATCCTTGATTGCAGGTATATACATTCCCCATAATCTTTTGGATGACTCCCTAGGAATCAGAACTGCCCTATTTAGAATATAAATGGCAAACAATTCCATTATACTCTTATAGCCCCTTTTGCTCCAGCAATTTCTAAACCACACCATATTTTCAGGCTTATTTTGGCTACATAGTTAATATAAGTGGATTGTATATGGACAGCTCTGCAGCAGTAATTGCAGGTTGGCAATCTCTCAGAACACTCTGGGTTTGTTTGACTTAAATTGTTTTTTTCTCTCTCTTAGTTTCAATATGTCTATAAATGTAATGAAAATAGCTTCGTTGAATTATTTTAATACTTCTGTATGTGATCTCTCCTGGAATTAATAGTTTAGAATAGTTTAAGAATAAGAAATATAAACTTCAAGATTTTAACAAAAGTTCCTCATCCTTACAAGTTCTCCTTAACGATAGACTCAGTCTAGACCTCAAGATGAAACTAACTCAGGTGTCTAGATTTTCTTCTTCCTCACATCTGCGTATGCAAACCTGTCTTTCTTCAAATGCACCTCATCCACACAGAATGAAATAGACTTGCTCTTCTCTGAAATTCATAACCTGTGAGCTAGTTTTTTCTTTCTTAAAGTATTAATTAGTGTATGGCCTATGAAAGCAAAGATCTTGTAAATTGCCACCACTAACATTCATGATGTTGTTACATAGTAGGTGCTCAATAAAATTATTGGACCTGCACTAAGGTGTACCTTTTATAAATACTTTAGTGTACTCAGTTGGATGTCTTACCTTTATAACCCGCAATGCCAGATGCTTAGTAAATATTTAGTAAATAACACTGATTGTTGTTATCTGTTCTAAAGTTCTATAAATCATAAAGAAAACAATCCTGTCTTTTTCAAGTGTCTTCTACAGTGCCTTGAATATACTATATACAATATTTATTCAGCAAATGGATTCAGCTTAAGAATTCTATTCACGGTGCACCGCTTAAATCCAAGTCTAAATTTTTATATCCTTTATAGAATACTCCTTTTCTTTACAATTTATATTTAATTAGGAGTCAGTTTCCAGAAGCACTTTGGAAACAAGTGGCAACTATTCCAAAAAGCCTACCCAAACACAATAAATTTGATATACATTTGAAGAGAAAAGAAAGAACGCCCCCCTTTCCTCCCAAAAAACTGGTCTATAGTGAAAGACTTAATGTACCTAGCAGATAACTAAAAAAAGTGCTGAATCCAAGGAAAGAATTTATGTGTGGCCATCTGAACTTCAAGGAATAATTGCCCTGCTAAGATTTATCTTCCCTACAATTGGGTTAATGGAAGCCTGTATTTTGGTATGCAAAGAATCCTTTTTTAAAATAAAAATTTGCAAATCTCTTAGGCATGTTACCCTCTTATTTGACAAGAAAGTTGCCTTCACATATGATTTGTCATAGCCAAGTCTGCAAAAATACACTATTGGTGAGTCTTTAAATGAAAATGCTATTTCTTGGAGACGGACAATGTTGGCCATATTTTCCCAGTTATATGTTGTTGAAAGAATAAACAATTGTCTTTATAAAATTAAAAAGTTTAAAAAATTTCAAGAACAATATACTAGGAGCTTTTTTACTGCAAGAGAAAACAACAATTCAGAAACATAGAGTAAAATAAAGATACCTGCCTGTTTGCTTCTCCTAAGGATGTGTTTCAGAAACAGACAGCATATCCTTGGTGAGCGGAATGAGTGTCTTTTAGGTTTCAGATTACCTGCTGCCCTAAAATCTATCTTGATGGGCTTGTGTTAAATGACAAGGTTGTGAAATGAAATACAAATTAGGCTTAAATAAGGTAAGTTGCATTAAAAATGTACTTGACTGAGCAGGAAGGTTCAACCAAAGTTCAGCAAGTTCATGCTGGTATGAAGTGGGGAGAGGGGCAGGACACAGTGTCATGTCTGCTGTGAGTGGGACCTCACGGAGACATCTTCTGGCTTCCAAAGGCAACATAACATACACAAACATGGGCAATCCAGCAGTGACTGACATCCTAACGGATGCAGTTAATTTGATCCACCTGAGGATAATTCTAGCAATTGGCTTTATGACCATCAACTCACTGTTGGTTCACATTAAATATATGTTGACCCATTCTCCAAACACCAGCATTTATCTGCATCATGAATAGGTACTTCTGACTTTAAAAGTCATCATTCATATGCTTTGGAGTAATAAACTAAATTGAAGGGCGTAAAATACTTTTTTGCAATTACTATCCACTTTCAGTATGATTCACATGATTCGAAAAGAGCTTTGAATTATTTCACATATCCTACTGAGAAAATTATTCCATCTTTTTTCACATTTAAAAAATCCATACATTTGAAACAGATGACTTTCCCCTTTCCAGTTTTATCTGTTATTGCTGAAAACTGATAACACATCTATTTTCTCTTGGTAAATCACAATCTAAAACTATTTGCATTGATGAAAATGACTAGCATATATACTAGGAACGGCTGAAATACTTTACATTTCCTATTTAATTTAATTCTCCAAATAATGCTATTATGAATTTACGATTATTACTTTCTTCATCCGCATTCTATGGATGGGAAAGCTGAGGCACAAATAGGTTTAGTAATTTGCCAGAGAGGCCAGACTTGTACTGAAAGAAATCAAGATTTAAACAAAAATGGCAGAGATGGAAACAAACCACTGTATTATGACATCCCCCTATCTCCTGCTCAATAAAAGAAGGAATTACAAAGGATGCACAATTATAACACTTGAATGGTCCAAACCTAGAGACAAAAAGTAGGAATACACATAAACCAGTTTAAATATACTTATTCGTTGAAAGGGGCACAGGGTTTATTTTTGAGGCAATGAAAATGTTTGAAAATTGATTGTGGCAATGGTTGCACAATTCTAAATATTCTAAAACCCACTGGAAAAAAATATATATATATACACAAACATATATTTACTTTAACCATGTTGTATTTTTATATACTTTGGTTATTTTAACTAATCTTTTAATTAATTAAAATTAAAGGAAGGGTTTAATTAATTAAAATTAAAGGAAGGGTTTAATTAATTAAAATTAAAGGAAGGGTTGAATGATCAGGCAAAGATAACTGATGTCTATAACCCTGTATGAACATATTTAAAGATAGTCTAAAATCATGGCATATAATCACCTGAACTGAATTATTCTTCCATGCTACAATTTGTTAATTTGTGTCTTGACTGTGAAACACACACACATGTATGTATCTTATTTATTTAAAAAATTTCTTCTTATTACACAGAAAAAAAAAATTCTATTTTTTCTCTTTTAAAAACGTCTCTAATTATAATTTCTAATCTATTCAAACATAATTATTTTTATTTATCATTTCCTTCAGCCTCCTTTAAACACTTTTCCAATTTGAACTATGAGAAAGTAGAGAAGTCACTAACGATTAGTAAGTCACTTCCTGAAGACATTTATCTTTAAGATCAATTGGATTTCAGCTGCTGTGGCTGGAAGTTGACAAGGCAATACAACCTCATCCAACCAAAGCACTCTGTTCTCCATTTGTGATATTAACATTCACAGTCTAATTTTCCTAAGGTTACATTCTCATACATTAAACAAAATTTCTAATGCTGTAGGGAAAAGTGTAAAGGATAATTTTACCCCACAATATATTAGATAACTTAAAATATATACATTTTTGTTTTGTTTTGTTTTACTTGAAAACCTATTTTGTGGTATAGATTGTGAGAGAGGATGAAGCAAATGTATTTGTACTACATATCATTTATATTTACAGTGTGTTATATTCTTTCATACATATAATGAAAGGATCTTGTTGACCCTTATGTTCTAAGCCACATGAAAAAATATGCATGTTAGCTTTTAATCATAAACAGATTTCATCACCATTATGGCTTTCTTCTTTTAGCCTGTATCAACACAGTCATTTAAATAAAATGTTTATTTGTCAAAGTGTGTGCTTGACTTGAAATAGCTGATTACAACCCTCTTTGGGGTTTTTATGATATCTCTTTTAAAGAGCAATTTTTAAAGTTAAAATTCAAACATTTCATCTTTTAAAATGCCTGGTGTTTGATTTGGTATGCTTGAATTAAACATAGCCAATCTACTTGAATCTCTCCTTATTTAAGGGAAACTTTCTGAAAAACAGTCAAACAACTGACTTCCTCTCTGTGGCTTTCCAAGAATGAATTAAAATGTGCAAAATGATTTGAGATTCATGGTGAAAGAATACTTTATAGTGTTAATCCCCCATGAATTCTGCCTCCAGGATCTTACTTAAATGAGTAGGAAACTTCTGGAATTGAACAAGCATTGTGGGTGGTCATGCTATGGTTAACAGGAAGAGAGGAGAGATTTCAATTAAAGATGTGAGTTAACTCACATAAATACCATTATTTGTAGGTGCATGTGCATATGTATAAATGTAGGCCTGTACTGATAGGGCAGACAGCAGAGAGAGACTGAAAAATAAAATCTCCCATGTGTCAAAGGAAATGCTCTGGGAATAGAATGAATATTTTCAGGAATTTGTTTTGTATCTCTTATACTTCAGCAGTTAAACACACCATTGAATTTGGCTATGATCAGAGTTTTGGAGACTTGCAGTTAAATTAAGGGGCAGCATTATGTTTTGGTTTACTGTTGAACTTTTAGAGTTTAAATTGTTTTTCCATTTCTATTTCCATGTTCTGTGTGGGGAAGGAATATAACATACATTTATTTCCTGTGCATTACAATGGGAAAAAATTCACATATTTTATGGCCAAGCAGGTGAACTTGTATTGCCTTTAATAGCAGAAATAGAAAGCCTGTCTCTGATAATTACTGCAGAAATTTATGAGTTGTTTTCTAGATTTCTCCATTCATTTACAATGATGTTACAATATTTCTAGGTGGTTGTATACTGGCTAAAGTAGCTTTTTAATCTTTTTTTAACCATCAGACACAGTATCCATACACAGACAGAAATCTATAAGTGAAGTTATGCTGATAGGATTTTGATTTGTTAAAGAAAGAGTTTAAATGAATTGCTTTAATTTTTAAAAATCAGTTACTTAAACATTTCTAAGTTTAACTTACAAATATAACACATATGATTCTTCAGGTAATCTAATTTCATGCCATCTACTAGCTACATTTATGAAGTGGGGAAAGCTGTTGGAGTGTTGGGGTAGGTAGGAAACCTGTGAAGATATCAAAAATTAGAGTTTGAAATTCAAGTAAATTTATTTATGACTGAAAGAGAATGGTGACTTTATTATTTGCTTTTTAATACAACTGTCGTTTACATTAGGAGATGTGGTTTTTTTAAGTGTTTTCAGATTTGGTGCCCTGATGTCTTTCCAAAGCCTTGTAGAACAACTGGAATTAGCCACTTAATCCTTCAATCTTTCAATGTCAAGGAAAACAAAAATGGATTAAGTAACAGAAGATGCTTGAAGGTTTGGCTAATGGACTCTTCCTTGTTTTTAAGAGCACACCTCATTCAATAGGCTTTGTTATTTTTTTTTTCACCACTTCTCATGAATAATGAGGTTGGCTTCTGCTGCTGCCTTAGGGGCAGGGCTGTATCCTAATCACCATGTTAAAGAATTGCCTGGTCCTATAGTAGACATCAGTGGGGACTAATGTAATTAATGTAGAGTCCACTCAACCAAAACCCTCAGAGGGAGTCTGTTTATAAGTGAAAATTACAATATACTAGTTTCTCCCTGGCTGTCACTTCCTCTTTAGACATGCTTATCATACTATGTACTCTTTCTGCCCTTTAATAAACAAAGAGTAATTATGGTTTTTAGCACCGACTTTATACCTAGGATTCCCTGTGAAGCTCATGAAGCTTCAGATTCAGGTGCTCTAACTTGTAAGGTTCCCTTCAAGTCCTGGAAGAGGCCCTACCAAAGTGTTCATATAGTTACCCTTTTGTAAAATTTGCAAAGGTAAGATAATTTCATTGCAATTGATCAAAACCCCAACCTTTATCACTCAGCCTTCCTCTAGGCCACACTTCCTCTTACAAAGTTGCCACAGGAGTGATCATAGGCAATTTTAGGATTTGACAAATGAGAAGGTGAGTTAGACGATGCATTTACTCTGATGTATTGGGATGGTGTTTATCGGGTTCACAATGAGTTCCATGTATCATTATTGCTGACTGTATCTATGCTTACTCATGCTTGTCATGATACAAAAAAATGTGTCCTATAGTGCCTAGTACTGCAAGTATATGCAAATATTTGAAATATATGGAACTAGAAGCTGCTTTGTGCAAAATTTTTCTAGGATCTGACGTGTAAAATTTTAGAGGAGAGTTTGGTTTTCATGGTATCCAATCAAGATTAAATTCTCTTCTGTCAAGAACACGTTAAAATTAGGGGCACATATGAAATGTGTACAATTAATTTTTTTTTCTTTATTAGTGGGAATGGCATATTTGCAAAAGTTGTACCTTCTTAAACGGAAAGATATTTTGGAACATTTCAATAAAACAGGAAAGAAATTATAGGCCTCTTATTTAAACACTTTAAATATGTTTAATAATTGGGAAATTTTGAAATAAAATGAAAGAAAAATAAAATATAAGTCATAAATATGAGTGGTGAAATCAATAGTATTATTTGGATATTGAGAAGAAAATTCTAATCAATAATTTTTATAGTTTACCAAAAGTAGTCATTTATTATGAGCAAGAGTTGAATTTCAAATAAAAGTAATAAATAGGTTTTTTGAGTGTTGATAATCTACGTGCTAAAGATGAAATTATTATATGAATCTGAATTTATTTAAAATACTAATATCAACAAAATCTAAGATGAAATTCATAATATACCAGTACAATACAGACTTTGATACAAAACTGGTAATATTTACCAGAAAATCAAAGAACACACACACGCACACACACACACTCACACACACACACACACACTCACACACACACACACACACACACACACACACTCCCCTTAAATGCTCTGAAATCAATTGAATTCCAAAATTGATAGTGCTAAAATTTATGTGATGTTACTGAACAGGTGTGAAGCTGAAAGAAACTTGTTTACATGATCAAATATGATAACTTAAAATTTTAATCAACCATAACATATGAAAAACTGAATTATCTTTCTATTCTCACTGTTGATAGATATTAAAGTTATTATCATAAGAAGTCATCAAATAGGTGTACAGTCAAAAATGTACATAAAAAGATATATTAAAGAGGTATTTAAGAAATAGTAAGACAAAGCATTGAGGTATTTGGATTTCTCATTTTTTCTGGTATTTGTTTTTTTTTAAATTTGGTAAGTTTAAAATTTGCATATATAAATACATACATATATACACTCTATGCATAGTTTTCTATCTAATTTTGTATTCAAGACATATTCTTTTTCTTAAAATGTCACCCCAAAATTTTAGAAACTTCAGGTTTCCAAAAACCTGGATCTCTCCCTACCAGGAAATCAAATAAATTTTTTTGTGTGTACAAGCAACAGAAACCTGGCGTGTGTTTAATCTAAGAAGAAAAGACAAGTTTATTATAAATACACTCAGTTCCTCACAGAATCAAAGGAAGAACTATGTGGCTAAGATTCAAGAGGTGGATGCCAGGATTGTAGACAGAATCTGAATTCTAAGAGCGTTATCTCAGAAATAGTTCTATAGGGTGCCTCCATTGGGTGACAGGTCCTGTGGCCTTCATAACTGCATCTTTACTTGAAATTCAAATGATGAGGAGACCGTCTGTTCATGTAGGTCGAGACCCTTGAGTGACAGCCTATCAGAACTGCATGGATTGAGAGTTAAGCAATTTCACAAGCAAGACATGCAAGGCAAACGGAAACAGAGTCCAATACAGCCAGATACTGTGCTTCATGCTGGGAATATATGGAGGGGAGTGGATGAGATGGCCTTGTATTTTTCAGGAACTTGCACTTTAGTGTCAGAGATAGAAACATAAATCAATAGTTTAAAAACTAGGTTAAGGGCTAGGGGGATTTGGAAGCACAGGCTAGGGAGACAAAGCCCAAATAGGAATTTCTTACAGAAAATATGTCTGAGCTAAGTCTTCATTCTGAGTCTACTCTTCCTTTCTTGAAAAATATAAATGAAAACCATATTCTAGCATATGGCTTTTAAGAAAAGAATTTGGGAATCAAATTGTCTCAAATCATCCAGTACAATACCTCTTCGGACACAAGGAAGTTGAGTCCTGGAGAAGTGAAGTAATTGTTGAAAGAAAATACAGCTACTTGGTGGCAAAATGTAACTGGAACCCAAGTCTTCTGAATCTTACTTCAGTACTCTGTTCATCATTTCACACAACAGATGAAAGGAATTCTGAGAACTTGCCAAATATCAAAGGGAATAAATAGGAATTTATTGGAGGTTTCAAGGAGAGAAAGTAAAAAGATCTGGTATTTATAATTTTAATTCAGGAAACATGACTAGAGATATGTATATAAAACTTTTAAATCAAAAACACTGTAAGTACAGGTTAAAGAGAGCAATCTGCTGTGGGAAGAAATGGGCATTTCATAATGGGAAGCCATAAGCAGGAGTCCATGGGATTTTTAAGCTAATTGACAGCATGTTGAACAGTGAGAGCAATGACATATGTCAAACATTATTTAACAGACTTTAAATCTGTACTTAATAACAAATGCATAACCCATTTAGACACAGATTTCTGGCTTTGATTTCTTAAGAACATATAGACAAATATACTTTATAACATATATTAAGATTAATGATTTACAACATATACAAGGATGATATTACCCAAAACTCAGGATAATGGATAATAGAAATTCCAGATCTGTAAGCACAAGAGTAATTCTGAGCATGAGGAAAAACATTAAGTCAGAAAGAATGTAAGAAGGATGTAGAAAATGCCCTGACTAAAATGCATTCCCGAGGCATTTGCTAAATTGTTTATAAACTAATTTCTTTCTTTATTCCTCCTTTTTTTTTTTCTTTTACTTGTAGATCCATGCAGACATTTCCCTCTGTAATTCTGGGAATTTTTCCTCACTATCCATACCTTCATTGAATATCTTTTCCACTGTTATGTCACGAAACTGAAACATCATTTTTAGCTAGTACAAGTGAGGTTTCATTACTTGAATTTATTATATTTAAGTAGGATCTTAATCAAATTTTAGGTGTGAACATGTGATTAATGAGACAGTGGAGTGTAGTGATGAACATATGAGCTTTTGATGCCAAAATATTGGCCTTCTGTGCACTGATGCCAAACAGAAATACAGAGACAGGGTTTGGAGGAAAGAGAGAGTAGCTTTATTCTTTGCCAGGCAAAGAGGGAACACAGCAGGCTAGCATCTCAACACTATGCCTCCCTCCCTGGGGAATAGGGAAAGGTTTTTATAGCTGGAGCTCTTGGTCTGGGGTAGGTGATAAGCTCAAAGTAATTAAGGTTTTGTTTTTTTTTCCTCTGCAAATTTTCTGCCAAAGCTGGCATCAGGCGGCTCATCAACTGGGTCTGGTGTCCCTGAAGTTATCGGCCAGTGACCTTCTTTCTGAAATGAAGAGTGCTACAAGGGAGTGTAGGGGGAGAAAAATGCCAGGTGCAGAGTACAATTCATATGAAGTCAGAGAGTAATTAGCTTTGTGAAGGACAAGTCTAGTTACAAGTGTTTCTTAGTAGTAACACATAAAGAATAACCAAGATTGCTTAACTCTTTCAGACCTGTTTATGCTGTTTCCCCAGCCTGTTTATTCCTTCCTTGTTTTCCTTGTTTATCAGAAAAGAAAAATTTCTCATTTCTATTTTTGCTGCAGCACTTTGGGGTCAGACGGAACTGAGTTTGAATCTGTTCCGTCACTTGACAATCTTATTACTTTGAGTAAGTAAATAAGAAATTAATTCTCAGTTTCATCTTTTGTACCAAGAGAGTAATAATAACACCATCTCACTGTGATGTTGAGAGGATGAAACAAACTAAAAGAGCTCTCAGTAAATCTTATCATCATCACTGATGACAACAATATTTGGACAAATGCTTGTCTTCTCGAAAGCAAACATACATCCTGTAAGTCACTTCTGTACTTTTTTATAATGATTCATTTGATTTGGCTTCATACTAATTTTCAAAGAATTTGCTCTAGCGATTTTCTTTTCTGTTTTTTTTTTTTTTTTAAGTTTTAGGGAAGAGTTTTTAATATAAAGTGAAAAGAGAGAGAAGCAGAAATAGGTGAAAGATTAGCAGCTGGAAAATAGAGCTGAGAAGTGGATATAGTAAATATTAGTTTAATATATTACCCATTGTGTTTGAACTTATTACTCGTTTTTTCTCCTATGTATCTCTTTATTCCCATGTGCTGGTGGCTACAGAGGGTTAGGAAGTTCAAACCTGCCAAGCTTAATCTGAGTAAAATAGATGACTGCATCATTTGAGGAGAGTGAAGGAGGCAGGGGTGTTTGAGTAAATTGAGGATGTTTTGGAATAGCTCCTCTGGGAAATTGTATAGGGATTCAACCAAGAGTGCATAAAAGGGTTACCGAGAAGCTCTGAGTGGAGAGAGAAGGTATTTTCAATGGATTTAGTTAGCCTAGTTACAAGATTCTTTCTCCCATAGCTCAGCAACTCTTGGTTAGAAATAAAGAATGGAATAGTTTTGTTTGAAAGAGTTGTGAACAGGTGGAGATTTGAGAGAACCTACAGTTCATCTTATTTTTACTGTTTGGAGACTGAATTCGTGGACTATACACTGAGCTGTTATTTGTTTTCATTGTTTACAATATTTTGTGTGCTTCACGTAAGATAATGAAATTACTGTTTTACGTATTTAACTTTCTTATCACAAGGAAAATGTTTAATTGTTGGAAAGTATTTAAAAATAAATGTGAGCAAAAAATTATATGGCCCTTAATTTAATTTACCCCAGATAAGAAATCAGCAATTTGAGTTTTTCATAGGCATGCCTTTTATTTTATCTTATTTTATTTTATTTTATATTTTACCTTTTGGCCATGCCCTGCAGCATGCGGGATCTTAGTTCCCCCATCAGGGATCAAACCCATGCCCCCAGCCATGGAAATGTGGTGTCTTAACCACTGGACTGCCAGAGAAGTCGTAGACATGCCTTTTAAATGACTGAAGAGAGAGAAGGAGACAGAGACAGACAGAAACAGCTTTAAACATAATCATATGATGATATATATTTATAAGCATATAAATATGTATAATTTAGAATTTGATATTTAAAAAAGTAATACACTGTAACTTTCTATACTTTACTGTTCTACAATTTAGAATTTCTTCATGGTTATCTATTTAAATTATTGGAGTATGATTCATTTAACTAATCTTATAAGGTATATTTGCAGATTTTATTTTAGTTTTTATTACATTCAAAATTGCATTGAATACAACACAGTTAACACTTGTAATCATTCATGACTATTTGTTTAGTATATATTTCTAGAAGAAGACATATTTGGTTGAATATATGCCCTTTTGTATACAACTTGTTATATATTGTCAAATTGTCCTCTAGAATGACCGTTTTAAATATATGCCCTTTGAGTGTGCATGGTAGTTATTCCAGAAACTTGATTAACCTAAAAATATTGTTTTACTTGCTTATGTAACTTAAAACTTTAAACAAACAGAAAAAAATATATAGCTGTATTCCATTTGTCAAAATTATTAAAATTTTAAAAATTTTAATTATGAAATATCTTAAATATATAAGAAAACACAGAAAATAATAAAAAGACACCAATGTATCCATCACTGCAATTATATGGATAAAATATCTCCACATTTGTTTTAAATCCCTCTAATTTTTTTCAAAATATACATTGTATATACAGATATACATTGTTTTCATATTTAACTTTACTGGATATAATAGAGAATGAGCAGAGCTGATCTCCTATTCCATTAATTTCTTCTTTCACCATGATTCATGCATCATGTCTAGTTAATTTCCTTTCTCTTTTTCTACCTTCTTGAGATGAAATATACTGTCATATATCTCCTACCCTAGTTCTGGAATCAGCTGTTTCTGCTAGAATCATGTTTTCTTTCTTTCTTTTTCTTTTTTTTTTTTTTAATGGTGTTAGAAACCAACTTCTGGGTGCTAGGTGTGCTTGTTGTTACTGCTAGGTCCTCTCAGATGAGGGAGTAGGGAAATACATGAGTGCATAGTAACATACACACACACACATATCTATATCTATATCTATGTATGTCTAGCTATATCCATCTATATCTATATTAAGCTGAACATAAGTTCATAATATGTCTCCAGCTGTAATCCCCTACCACATGGATTATTCTAGCTTCTCCCCTTGCTGACATGTAAACTCTCACTCCAGCAGTGAGGAACCTGGCTCCCACCATATGCCATCCACTCACTTAACTGTTTAATTCTGGTATACATGTAGGGTGGTTTCAGAATTGTTCCCCCTCAACCCCATGGGAAAAACTTTGTCAATTAGAGTACAGTTCTTAGGCTTAGATCCATAGTTCTTTTTGCCTTTATCCTTCCTCCCTCATTTCCAAAGTTACTAAGGTTACAAAGTTTCTCCTACTTAGCTTTTAGTTAGGCTGTTTTGTACATTTGTGATACAATTTTATTTTTTTTGCCACAGTCTGCTTTCTATCCTGGGATACCCTGATCTCCTAAACGATTTTTAAAATTTACATACTTTAAGGCTCACTCTTTGTTCTCTTTGTTTATCATGTTCTTATACTCCTCTTTATTCCTAATAATCTTTCTTATTCTGAAGTCAGCTTTGTCTGAAGTTAACATAGCTACATCTACTTTATTCGAGTGGTGTTAAAATGATTCTTTCTCTATCCTTTTACTTTTAATCTATCTGGATTTATATTTAAAGTAGATTTCTTCAAGACAACATATAGTTGAGTCTTAGTTTTTTTAATACACTCTGTCAGTCTCCATCTTTTAATTGGTGTGATTACACCATTCACATTTAAAATGATTACTGAAATAGTATTATTCATATCTAATGTGTTTACAACCATGTTCCATTCATTGAAGTTGTTCTTTGTTTATTTTTTCCTTTATTTTTCTGCCTTCTCTGGTTTTAATTTTAATTGAGCATTTACATGATTTCATTTTACCTCCTCTCTTAGTATATCAACTATACCTATTTTTTTTAGGGGTTTTAATTATTGCCTTAGAGTTTACAATATACATATTAACTGATCTGTGCCCACCCTTTAATAACATTATATTGCTTTATGTTTAGGGCAAGTACCTTAGCATAGAATATTCTCCATTCCTTTCTTCTCCCCCTGTGACGGTGATGACATTCATTCCACAGTCCACATGTTACTATCACCCTCTACATTATTAAAATTATTGCTTTAAGCAAATAATCATTTTTCAAATAAAGAATAGTAAAATTATATTTTATAAATTATATTCATGTATTCCTTTCCTGATATTCTACCATTCTTTATGCAAATCCATGTTACTGACTTATAGCAATTTTTTCTTCCTGAAGAACTTCTTTTAATCTTTCTTGCAGGATAGGTCGACTGATGATGAATTTTTTCACGCTTTGTTTGTCTGAGAAATCTTTTACTTCTCTTTTACTTTTGAATATTTTCACCACATATTGAAGTCTAGTGTTTTTTTTTTCTTTCAATTATTTCTATATTTCATTCCATTATCTTCTTCCTCACATAGTTTCTAATGAGAAGGTGTCTGCAATTATTCTTGTTTCTGTATAAGTAAATTGTTCATTCCTCTGGTTTTTTTCTCATGATATTCTTTATCTTTGACTCTGTGGTTTGAATAACATATGCTGAGTTACGGTTATTTTTGGTATTTATCCCTGGTAGTGGTCTCTGAATTTCTTGGATCTGTAGTTTGGTGTCTGTCATTCATTAGGGAGAGCTTTGGCCATCGTTACAACAAATATTTCTTCAGATCTATTCTCTTTCTTCTCTTTCTGGTATTCTGGTTGTGTACGTTACACTTTTTGAAATTGTGCCACAATTCTTCAATACTATATTCTGATTTTTTATGTTATTTTTTCTCTTTGCATTTATGTTTTGAAAGTTTCTATTGAGTTATTTTTAAGTTCACTGAAGTTATGTTGAATCTAAAGATTAACCTATTGAAGACTTTATTAGTGTTTTATTAATTTCTAGAATTTCTTTTTTATTCTTTCTTAGAATTTCCATCTCTCTGTTTACATTATCCTTCCCCCAGCCCTGGCAGTCTTTTCTCTGGAGAGTAAGCCTTTGTTATAGAAAAACTTCTAGGTATATTTCACAATGATTACTTTAACCACCTTCCCCTTCCCCCTCCTGAAGCCATAGGGAGAATTTTCCTGGATTTCCACCTTGAGAAACTGGTGGGATTCCTAAGGTAAAAAACAAAAAAAACATGTCCCCAGCCCTCCCACTGAAGACTGCAGTTCCTAGGGGTGTCTCACTCTCACAGGAGTCTTCATTCTGACCCCAGAAATTCATCAAAAATGTCATCTAGGTAGTTTCCTACTTGTTTATAGCTCCAGTGGCTTCTATTCCAGGGAAGTAGATCCTGACCATATCTCCTCAGATATGCCTACCTTTCCAGACTTCAGGGTGGTAGTTTGCCCTGCAACCCCAGTTCTCTGATAAGCCTTTGTAATGTCAAGATTTTCAATTTTTCCAGGTTTTTCTTCTTCTAAGTACAAGAGTGACATTTTCCAAGCTCTTTAAAATTCAGAGCAGAAACCAGAAGCCTTATATTTAAAATTTTAACATGCTTTAGAATATTTCTGTCACTTCTTATAGTTAATCAGAAAGTATATCTTTTTCTCCAAAACAAAAAGAATCTTAGCATCTGGGCTAGTTATATAATTATTGCTTCTCAGTTCAAATCCACCTTTCTTAGATCTTCTTTGTGATAGTGGAGCTGGACTTTGTGAATAGTTCTCTTTTGCCAGTTGGCAAAACATTAGGTTTTTTCAATAGAGGGCAATAGAGGAGAATTACAAGAGGAAGGAGCTTCTCTTTTTGATCTGGGTGTTTCTTCTTCTATGCCTTGGAGGCCAATGAGCAATTCTTGGCCAGTGGTGTGCATGAGACTTAATTACATGCCCTCCAGCGATTACTGCCAGTACCCAGCAGGAAACTTCCTTGCAAGCATCACCAGCATCCAAGTGGATAACTTCTAAGCCAGTCTTGAAAGCATCCCAAAAGTCAGTTATCCAGTGAGTTTTGGCATCACCCAACAAATAGCTTCATAGTCACAAGTCCCTACCCATCGCACCTCAGTAAACTTCTTTCATTGAGCCATAGCCGTAACCTCTTCAATGTGGTAGAACTTTCAACCATGGGGGAAGCTTCTTCAAAGATTTTCCCTCCTATGGGTACTCTCCCTCAGCCTTAGTGATAGTAGCTGCTTTCTTGCTCTGCTATTTCTATATATTTAGATTTTTTTTTAGCCAACTTAGGGTTTAATCTCCTTATACTACTTAGTAATTTTAAATAAGAATATACTTGGTCAAATAACTGGTATGGTTTCTGGCATTAGACTCAATCTTTAGTGGTACAGCATTCTTTCACATCTCCTAATGAATATATTGAAGTCATATGAAGTTTCAGATAATGATTATTATTCATAGTTTTTATCACATATCAATAGCAATTTAAAATTACAACTTCTTTGAATAAATGTTGCTCTTTAAATAATTTCCCTAATAATTTTACCAGGTCCCTCTCATGTTATTTTTTTTCTGATTGAAAATTCTTTGATATTTCTTTAAGAAAAACTCTTGTCTTTCATGTTGACTCCTCTGGGGCATGTTTTGAGCCATAGTTTTAAAACTCTCATTTATTACATTTCTTTTCTGAAGACTATTACAATTGTTATGAATCTATTTTTTTCTCTAATGCAATCTTTTCTACCATATCATTGGAATTTAGGAAAGTAGGAAAGATTCACTTGTGGACTTATGACTTAGTCTCCACTGTAATTATATGGCTCTAGTTATACTATTACCAACAATATACTACACAGATTTTTTTCTTTTTCTTTTTTTTATTGGAATATAATTGCTTCACAACATTTAGTTAGTTTCTGCTGTATAACGAAGTGAATCAGCTATATGTATACATATATCCCCTTACAGATGAACCTATTTGCAGGGCATGAACAGAGACACAGACATAGAGACTGGATGTGTGGACACAGAGGGGGAAGGGAGGTGGGATGTATCGGGAGATTTCGATTGACACATGTACACCACCACGTGCAAAATAGATAGCTAGTGGGAACCTGCTGCACAGCACAGGGATCCCAGCTCGGTGCTCTGCAACAACCCAGATGGTTGGGGTACAGGGGTGGGAGGGAGGTACACACACATTGTTTTCTGTAGCATGCAGGTCAGCAGAGAAACTAAGCTTCCCTAACCAGGAAAGCAGGACTGATTTCCAGTGCAGGAGTAAACCAGGGCTTCCTGTAACTCTTTGACCAGGGCTCAATCTCTGACCCAATAGAAATGTGAGCAGGGCCAAGGACAACCCATAAGTAAAATCACCAAAGTTCACATTTTGGTGAATTCACTACTTTATGTTCCTAATCTCTGTGCCTGGAGTACTTCCTCTCAGGGCCAACGTACCCATTAGATGCAGAAGGCACAGTGCCTACAGCCCACTATTCTTTTAGGGACCTCTGAAAATGTTTCACCTTTATTTTATTTTATTTTTTTAAATCAGGAGAAAATGATTATGTTAGTAATGACTATGTAACAGTGAATCCAGCCTGGATACATTCATTTTTATCCTAACAGAATTGTAAAGTGTCATGTTAAGGCCAATGTGCCATGGTGCTGTGAAGGCACAGTGGGGTTTGCTTCTACTCCCTCCCCTAAATGTCTCATGGCTGTTCTCCCTAATGGGCATTTCTTTCCCAAGACGTCATCCATTTCTTCCAAATTTATCTCTTCATTGGCCTTCTTTCCCTATTACAACTGCATTTCCTCATCCTTTTAATCTCACCAAACTGAATTACAAATAGATCGTGAACTTAACAGACCCTCCAGTAACTGCTGTGTCCTTAGCAGGTTACAGCCAGAAAAGGTCATCTGGGTCTCTCTGGTTTCTTGATTTAAGACATCCCAGTTTTGCCTTTGTCCATCAGGAATCCATGCCTTAGGAAGCCCCTACCTCCTTGACTTGGACTTACTTCAC
This sequence comes from Lagenorhynchus albirostris, assembly GCF_949774975.1. Lineage (NCBI taxonomy): Eukaryota > Metazoa > Chordata > Mammalia > Artiodactyla > Delphinidae > Lagenorhynchus > Lagenorhynchus albirostris. The sequence continues at coordinate 19,259,727 of NC_083095.1, forward strand.
TAACATAGAATTCCATATTGAATTACTGCAGGGGGATATCAGGACTGAAGAGAAGAAGACCAATCAAACAGAGAAATTTGGAAGGGAATTTAGAGAAAAGGGAATACAAATTATTGATAAAGATCTAGTTTCAAATGAAAGATGTCAAAACTTTTTCTCTTGTTTGTAAAGCTGTATCATGATTCTGAGAAAGGATATTATAAATGAAAAAAAAAAGCCACACAGATTTTTTCAAACACCTAAAATGAATGAGATCTGCTCTGCCTCAATACACATTATAATGTATACTTACCTAATCCAGATAGGATTATATAATCTATACTGTATATGGTTTTTCATCTGACATTTGATTCTCTTTTTGAAGATAGGGAGGTGACAGAGTTATGTTCTCTAAGAATAATTTCCTAGGGAAGAAGGCAGGTCAAGTAATAAATTAAACAAATTATTAAAAATGCTACCTTATTCTATGGATATTATTGATCCAGATACATGTTAATGCAGATATTTAATCATGTAATACATATTAGCTATATTTATTTATAAAGCAGGCATAGCAGAAACTGCCAGTCATCCACCAATATCCATCCTCTCCTTTTTCCCTTTAGTATTAAATGTCCAAGTTTTAGCTTAGCACACAGTTGCCTAAGCAAAGATTTCCATGCTTCCCTTTCAGCTAATGAACTATGTGACTGATTTCTGGCCAATAGCATGTGAAGAAGAATGTGTACAAATATTGGATTATGTTCTTAGAGGGAAGAGATGTAGTTTCCATTTCTTATTTCTTTCCCACTGTGTGGAATATAGATCTTATGGCGCAACCTGGACTTATACTATTAATTAAGGCCAGGTTTTAAGGATGGCAAAGCAATAAGCTGGAATCTGAAACCTAATACCAGTGCTGCCCCATGAGGCTGGATGATTTAAGCCTAAATGATTCAAAGAGATTACAACAAAAAGTAAATCTACTTTAGTCCACTGTTATTTTTTCCTTGATTTCAGCAGTTAAACCTGTATTTGAAATAATGGAAGGTACATTTAAATAACATGTAATTAATGTCAAAATATGAGTTATTCACACAATTTAAATATGATGTCCCAAAATATTTAATATATTAAATGAGCTTAATTTATTATTATTATAAGCATTTTTTTTTTTTTTTTTTTTTTGCTGTACACAGGCCTCTCACCGTTGTGGCCTCTCCCGTTGCGGAGCACAGGCTCTGGACGCGCAGGCCCAGCGGCCATGGCTCACGGGCCCAGCCGCTCCGCGGCATGCGGGATCCTCCCAGACCGGGACACGAACCCGCGTCCCCTGCATCAGCAGGCGGACTCCCAACCACTGCTCCACCAGGGAAGCCCCTATTATAAGCATTTTTAAATTTAAAATTTACTTACACTATATGAAGTTGTACATAGACTATGCCATTTCTTTATTTTCTTAAAATTTTTTGATGGTCTCTGTGTGATCACAACTGCTGCATGGTATGGAACAAAAGCTACAACAGTGATAACAGTAAAAGTTCAATCGGGATAACACATTTATATGTAATATTTTATACTGTCTATAACTCAAAGGTTTAATTTTGTCTCTTTGAGTTATAGATTTAGCTTTTCAGGTTTTTCTCATAATTCCACTATCAGATGACAACAGAGTTGTGAGAAAAGTGCTTTGCATAATCTCATGGTTTTGGTGGGAGAGAAGCAGACATCTGTGATCATCCTATTCCCTGGATGGTGTCTACTGTTATAGGGATGGTCACTTCCCACCTCCAGGTATCCTCCTGTTTTCTGTTGTTGATATCTCTGATTAATTAATTTACACTATTTCTTACCTTTGTCAGACTCCAGGGGCCCCTTCCTGCTAGTTTGGCCTCCTTCCATCCTCCCTGAGGTTATCATCTCCTCTGATGATTGTACATGTTCCTCGTTTTTGTTCCTGCCACTCATCCTATAGTATTTGTTGTAAAGTTGCCTCATTCCTGCTGTAGAATTCCCCATGTTTGACCTTCTGGCTTTTTTTTTTTTTTAACATCTTTATTGAGGTATAATTGCTTTACAATGGTGTGTTAGTTTCTGCTTTATAACAAAGTGAATCAGTTATACATATACATATGTTCCCATATCTCTTCCCTCTTGCGTCTCCCTCCCTCCCACCCTCCCTATCCCACCCCTCCAGGCTGTCACAAAGCACCAAGCCAATATCCCTGTGCCATGCGGCTGCTTCCAACTAGCTATCTACCTTACTACATTTGTTAGTGTGTATATGTCCATGACTCTCTCTCGCCCTGTCACAACTCACCCTTCCCCCTCCCCATAACCTCAAGTCCGTTCTCTAGGAGGTCTGCGTCTTTATTCCTGCCTTACCCCTAGGTTCTTCATGACATTTTTTTTTCTTAAATTCCATATATATGTGTTAGCATATGCTATTTGTCTTTTTCTTTCTGACTTACTTCACTCTGTATGACAGACTCTAGGTCTATCCACCTCATTACAAATAGCTCAATTTCGTTTCTTTTTATGGCTGAGTAATATTCCATTGTATATATGTGCCACATCTCAGGATCCTTTCATACACAAAATGACTGACGCATGGGAGAGACAATTAGATTTCTCTCTGTCTCACCAAGCTGCTTTGTTTATTTAACTTTTCTGTTGCCTTTTATGGGACCTCAGAGAAATCCTGGTATTGGTTCATCCCAGAGATATAACTAAAAAAAGAATCCCTCTGTCCTCATGATTTCTTCATCTTACCCAATAACCTCCTCCGTGATTTTTTAGGAAGTTAAACCTCCAAGTTGGTGATGTAACTATGACTCTCTATATCTTTTAACTCTATCTCTTTTCTTCCATCTCCTTTCTTTTCCCTACCATCCCTCAGGATTGAAAGGGCTAAATTCTTTTTTTTTCCTCCAATTTCAGTCTCCTAACTCAGGGGTCCCCAAGCCCCAGGCATGGATTGGTACTGGTCCAGAGCCTGTTAGGACCTGGGCCGCTCAGTAGGAGTTGAGCAGCGGGAGAGTGGGTGAAGCTTCATTTGCTTCTCCCTATCGCTCCCCCATCGCGTGCATTACTGCCTGCACCATGCCCACATCCCTCTTTCCATGGAAAAATTGTCTTCTGTGAAACAGATCCCTATTGCCAAAAAGGTTGGGGACCGCTGTCCTAACTAAAAAAGTAGCTGCAGTATTTTCTCAAAGGGCAACCTTTGCCTGTGAAATGTTTAATGTAAGTTAAAGGCATGTGGTAAATCATTTTTCTTCCCTTCATAAGGTCTGGCTTTTGAGCTCATTGCCTTACTACCTTTTTTATTAACTCAAATGGATTATTATCTTTCTTTCTCTTTTCATCTAATTTCTAACAATCCTAATTACTATCTCTCTGAAGCACTATTGATATTTTTAAGGGTATATCCCTTTTACATTTGGATATGAAAGTGAGCTCTAGAGACATACATATTGATTCTAGAGTTCAATATTTGAGCTGGCTAGTAAGCCACATAAGTTAGTTTGCCAAAAAAAAAAAAAGCAGATTCAAGCATTAAACATCATAGATGGAAAGATTTTTTTAGCATGTGTCTGAACCTGTTCAGTATTGTAAATTATTTTATTTCCAGACTGGCTTCTTCTGGTGTGCAATAGTAACCACTTTCAAAAAGGTAAAGAAATTCTTGTTTTCTTGAGATTTCAGGGTTGCATCAATATTGACAGCTACTATATATGTGAACTATCCATTAGTCTCTAAACAAACACTTCCTTGTTAGAGAATAAGTTCTCAAGTGTTGATGATTTTATTTGTTTTGTTTTGAACTTATGTAACTTGGTTAAATGTTTTTCTCTTCCATCAATTACCAGTTATGAGTTTCTGGTGCTCTGTAAAATATAACCTTGGCTTTTGTGTTGTCTCTGTGTGAAAATCAAACGATTTATTCAAATGATTAATGTATTATAATTGCAGAATTGCCTTAGAACTTAGTAGCTTTATAGAAAAACATAACCTGAAGTGATTTCAGCAAACTAAGTCTAAAAATTGTTTAGTGAAAGTTCTAAGGTAACTCAGTTTGAATACTCAATATCTGTGTGTTGCCACACAATGATAAAGAAAAGATATGGGATAATTTTCTGAGTAATTATAACTACAGGAATATGTTGTCCATTAGAGATACTTTGACAGTAAGTTTGGAAAACCTTAGACAAGTCACAAAACTGCTTTAAAGAAATGTTTCTCCAAATTTTAACTACAATATATTTGGGGCTTAGTACATCAGCCACCGAGTACCAGAAACCACAGAGTAGGCAAAACTCTTCCCAGAAATTGTATTTTATTTAAAGACTTGGAGAGAAGAATGCATTTAAAATTTTAAACATATATGGTATGCTATAAAATAGAATGAAAAGTTAAGATAAATTAAAACCTCAAAGGAAAATTTCAAGAACCCTAGGGCTTTATGATCTTGCCGATATCCCACAAATGCTAAAAATTTTTACTTTCTCTGTTAGGAATCCTTCACTGGAAAAGTTTCAAAGGCAAAGCTTTAAGATTAGAATAAAACTATGATTATCTGAAAAAGAAAAAGCCCATTCACCACAGCAAAAAAACCCTGGTGGCACAGTGGTTAAGAATCCATCTGCCAATGCAAGGGATACGGGTTCGATCCCTGGTCCGGGAAGATCTCACGTGCTACGGAGCAACTAAACCCGTGCTCCACAACTACTGAGGCTGTTCTCTAGAGCCCGCGAGCCACAGCTGCTAAAGCCTGAGCGCCTAGAGCCCGTGTTCCGCAATGGAAAGCCATCGCAATGAGAAGCCCCCCACCACTACAATAAAGAGTAACCCCCGCTCATCGCAACTAGAGAAAGCCCGCATGCAGCAACAAAGACCCAACGCACCAAAAATAAATAAATAAGTGAATTAATTTAAAAAAGAGAGAGAAGGATAAAATATTTAGGAATGAATATATAAAAAGATGCACTGAATTTATGTATTGGTCAGAGTTCTATCAAAGAAGCAGAGCCATTATAAGTGATGTAGAAACAGTATTTGTTATAAGGATTAGAATTTTTGCCATGATGGGAGCTGGTGAAGATACTATGTAAGGTAATCATCTCTGCTTAGGATTGGACTTGACATTCTATCTATCTGTCAGATTGCCAGTCAAGAATGGACCTTGGACCTGGGTGAGGATGAATTGAGATCCACAATAACGACTGGAACCCATAAAGACATACTGGCCTGTGCTAATCTCATTACCTCTAACTTTGATGTCATGAACAACATACAGGAAAGGGTAACACATTTCACTGTTAAGTAGCACAAGATTCATGCCAGTGTTCTTGTTCCCGAGGAATGGGTTGACAAGAGGAAGGAAGGGTCCAGTCTTGGAGGAACTTGTTATACTGAAGATTCTCAAGAAAGTTAGGCTTATATTTAAGGTAGGAATGTCCTCGCTGTACTCACTCCTGGGATCTAAGGATGGGAGTTTCATCACTGGAACCAAGCAGGTTCTAAGGGCTACAACCAGACACAAGGTCTAGTGGGTTCAAGAAAAAAGGTGACAAGTGCTTGGTCTAGGTGTTTGAACTATAGACACTCCCTTCTCACTAGAGAAAAGCTGATTCTCTGCTTCAGGAAGGGTTTAGTTATTTGCTGAAAATATTCAAATGTAGTTAATGCACGGAATGAAGAGCCAGAGGAAAGGGAGAGAGAAGAATTAATGATTCCTGAAAACAAATGTAAAAATCACAAAGGAAGGAAGGAACACAAAGGGAAAGAAAAGAAGAAAGGTAAAAGTTGTGTCACACTATCACCAGAGAGACACTTTATATAAGTTATTGTATTTTATCCTTTCAACAAATTTATGGAATAATATTTGTTATTTTTCATTATAGAAATGAATAATAAGAAATGCAGAGAATTAAGTAACTGACCCACAAACTTATAGTAAACGCTAGAGCAGAAAGGCAAATTCAGATTTATCTCATTTCATTATTAACTGTTACTCTACCATCCTTTCCCATGAATACAGGCAGATAATTACAAGATGATACCTCCTGATAGCACCTGATTCTGGCAGTTCTTTAAACTACTGTGTTTGCTTTCAAAAAGTCTGCTTGGATTTGAAGCTGAAGATCCAGAAAGCTAAGAGCTATTTGTGAACTTGTATCATTTGAAGAATACTGATTTGTAAAATAGCATAAATATATAGATATTCATACTTGTATTTAAGCTACATAAATTATTTTTACTATGTCTTGTTAGTGGAACTGGTTTACTGAATGGAAACTTGTCCTGCAAATCTGTTTTGAAGGAATTCTTTGGTTGCTTCTCCCAGAACTTGAGATCATTTAAGGCAGATCCCAACCTTCAGATATTAAATTATATTAATTTATAATCTTATATTCATTTAACCTACACCCACACATCACATCCAATTAAGAATCTCCCCCTTTCTCCCATTTAAGGCTCCCATCTCATAGGCTCACGGGGTGGGGGGGGATGGGTATGAGGGAATGTGTCTCAGGGTCAATCCATTCCCTCCTCTTGTTCCAGTCACACCTGCCCCCAATATGTTGTATCTGCTCATGTTCTTTGAGGCCAAAAATTGTGAGGAGAGGTAAAAAAGTCAAATAAATAAATAAATGGAAAGCTCCTTAAACTAGTACTACAATGTATTGATTACATGTAATGCTTCAAGACAGATATAAAAATAATGGATATTTTCATATGAAAGTCAGAGATGTTTTCTCTAACCCTCAGATTCCAAGGGGCACTTACAAAATGAGGAAATGTGTGTGTCAACATCAGGCAGGCCTACAGCTAGAGAGAGCATTTCTGGTTGCCCTCCTGGCAAGCAGTCCCACTTTTTTACAGTGCTTTCACTGAAGCCCTCCACACCTCATTTTCAAAAGGAAAGAAAAGCCACCCTACTTTTGTCTTGTCAACACTCAAGAGTCTTCAAAAGGAGCTGCATTTACTCTGAAGAATCTCTCACCTGGGTAAAGGTGTCAGAGATGGTTTTGTTCTTTCTTAGTAGGTCTCATAGATGTGTCTAGCTTCTCTCTTTAAAATGTGGTGGTACTTGAAAACCATGGGTTTCATCTTTGGGCACTAGCCAAAATGCTAAGACAACAGAAAAATCCCATTTCACATCCTGTTACTGAAGTACTCACCTTTGGGAATATTTGGAGACAACGTGCTCTAAGAATCTATTGTGTTATAGAGATATAAATAATTTCCCGTGTTGGTGAATCACATGGAGATAAGAAATATATCTGAGATAAAAAAAGAAAGTCTTTATTTATTTTTTAAAGATTTTTTTTGATGTGGACCATTTTTCTTGGAGTCTTTATTGAATTTGTTACAATATCGCTTCTGTTTTATGTTTTGGTTTTTTAGCTACGAGACACGTGGGATCTTAGCTCTTAGATCTTAGCTCGAACCTGCACCCCCTACATTGGAAGGCAAAGTTTTAACCACTGGACCTCCGGGGAAGTCCCTTCATTTTTTTAAATAAACAAGTAAGAAGTATGGTAATCAGTTATCCTGATAACCACATATTAGAACAAAAATATATTTTTTTTGTTTTGTGTCTTAAAAAGTAATCTCTAGTGTTAGATTCTAAATTGTTCACAAAGCATTTCCAGATTGTTTTTGGAAATCTCCAGTTTGTTATGAAAATACTGGCAGAATCTTAATTATAATAGTGCTACTGGGCACCATTAACCCCTTTCAGATACATTTATGCTGAAAAAACTGGAAACTGCAAGCCATCAGTTTGTTAAATAAACACAGGTGTTGCAGAGTCCCTGCTGGTATGCCATCTACAGAAGAATCATTCTTTCCATGCAGTCAAGAAGAAAGAGAGGGGAGGAAGATCACAGGGTCAATTGTAGACCTGCTGAATGTTGTTCAAAAACAAAGGCCGCTTGTCACAAGGCTGAATGAGCAGAGGCACCACTGATGGCCAGGGTGGGAGCCCTTCAAAGGAGTTTTGCATGTGATTTTATGCTTTCAGTTAAAAAAGTAGCGAGCAGGATGGTTTAAGAGGCACATGTGCCTGCATACACTTTCTCCCTCTTCCTCCTCCAAAGGTGTTGGGTGAATGCATTTTACTGAGTTTAAGATGCCATCGGATGCTGCAGTTGAAAATGTTGGACTTGCCCATAAGAAAAAAATGAAATGAGGTTTTTATTTCTTCCCTTTTGAAACCCCTCATTTTAAGTATCTGTTGGAAAACATTTGTTCTGCCTTCTGGATGCAATAATGAAAAATCATGACACCTAAGATTAGCTCTTGGTTTACCGATGATCCAAATGTTTTGTAGTATTTCCATCTTGATAGCCATTTACAAGAGAGGGATGAAACGTTTATAAGAGCAAGACATTTCTGCTAAATGAAAGTGCTGCTGTCATTTTTTTGCCCCCAGGGAGTCACTTGTGAGAGTGAAAGACTGCACCCCAAAGAGAAGGGGATGGCCTAAGTGCTAAGAGGGGCTTCAGGCTAATTGTTCTCTGTAAACTTCTTTAACAAAGCCTTTCTCTAATCCTAACCCCAGCCCCAATGCCATTGCCCTGTATGACAGTCCATTGTAGCAACTACAGAGTCTAGCTCCACAACACTCACACACATTGTACCCTGGAAAGTAGGTGGCACGCTGTCCCTCTCTTACTTTCCTTCCTGAGCCCACTCCTTTTTGAGCATCTAGTGATGCAAACTGGCCTTCTGTGTGAGCATCCCCACAAACATGCTGTGACCATGTGTGGAATCCCAGTACGTGTCTTGCAGGCTAACTCTAGACTCTGCCTGTTGTAAATATTTTCTGACCATTTACTTCCTGATCAACTGGGGGAAGGGACGTGGGAGACAAGTGTTTTGAACGGGACAAAACAAACTTGAATCCTATACATTTAATATCAACATACTTTAAAAAAGTCAACTTGAGCAAGCTGTATTTTAGTAGCTAATTACAGCAAACTGTGATCTTGACTTAGTACAATCAGGGGAAAATGTACAAGATGAATTTAATCTGGACTACATTCATGCATTCGGGGCCATCAGATAGTAGATATGCATGCCAAATCGAAGCACCGAAGGGGAACAATTGCTGATAAAGATACAGACAGCCAAATGCGCTCTGTCCTTCTTGATACAGGAAGTTAGCCCAGATAAAACAGAGGAGCACTTCTAAGCTAATTCTCCCTGATTGCACCACCAGCAGTCAACCTTTCGTTGTGTTTATGTGCATAAGACTAGAGTCTGGTGCCTGGTGTGTGTCTGTATTTATAAAAGAAACTGGCTGTGAACCAGGGAGTTTCTCCTGCTTCAAATACTCTCCTTTCAAACACAATCAAACTGTCAGCTGGTTGGCATTGGTTTGGTACATCTCTCAGATGTTTTCTTTTCAATATACCAGGAGACTCACAGACCACAAACATGAGCCTCCAGATCTCAGTCATTAGGCTTCTTTTGATCAGAAGCTTATGGATCTGGTCCCTGTTTTGAGTTAATGTCTCTGTGTTGATGTAAATTGCAAATGAACAATCGGATGGCATGAGACTTTCTTTTGTACCATTAGTTGGACTTAGAATAGAGAATGGATGACATATAGTAACATACGTAAGTCTGCTTTATTTTTCTTTCTGCTATTAAGTCAGTTAACGTATGATTTTCCTATATAGATGATAATAAAATAACAACCTCCTAATTTTACATTCTGTTGAATACATTCCAGGAAATGTGTGTATGTGTGTGTGTGTGTGTGTGTGTGTGTGTGTGTGTGTGTGTGTGTATGTGCTACTGTTCAGTCCCTTGGATGATGAATTATCCACCTTAAAATCCCCCCTTCTCTTGCCTTCTTTCTATTAACTTGTCAGGTCCTACATGAAGGCAGAAAACAAGGATTCTTTATTTTGCCATCTCAAGGAAGTCCAATGCTAGGTATCATCTCTCCTGAATGGAACTATGAAATTACTAAGAAGTAGGTGAAGTACGAAACAGAGAAAAACAAAAGAAGAAAAAATAGAGAAGTAAAGAGCAAAGACAGAAACTTTGTTTTGGTGGAAAACTGTGTTGATCACTATTTTCAAGGCAAAATAACTTCTAAATATATCATTGGCATGTGCAGAGAAGAGGCAGCTCAGTGGGGGCGGAAAAGGGATGAAATCACCGTTTGATTAGTCCTTCTATGTCTGGAACAGTGTTACATTTTTCACATACTTCCTCTCCTTGATATGGACTAGGTTACACCTACGTGCTACGTGCCCCTGTGTGAGCCTACAGGCTAATATTAGGAGCAGCAATTGTCCGGAGGTTGCATTGTGAATTGAATTTTCCACTTCAGTTAGGAAGAATCGAGTCATTTGCTATTAAGCATATTGTCTCAATGTATCCTTTTTTTTTTTTTTTTTGCAGTGACAGTTCATTCTGGTGAGTGCAGCAAACTGTCTGTATGATGACCATGCCCCTGAAAGTGCTACCATTTCCTAAAGATCACCCTTATATTCTCTACACATGGCACAGGCATAATAGATGTGGATAATTAAATTATCTTGACTCAAGAGTTTTAAGAAACTTACCTAGAGTGACACGGACAGTAAGAGACAGCTCTTCAAAAGAACCAGTGGCTTCTAGGCTCTAGCCCAAGTTATAAGTGTGTTTCAAAAAGAAAGTTTAACCCTGCTTAATATTTTAGAAATAATTTCTAGGAGGAAAGAGGATGCATATAATCCAAACATCTTTGGAAACTTTGTATACTTGGAGATGATCTTTCTCATTCCCATCCTATTGGTGGGACCCTCTGCCCTATCAGAGCCCAGGTACAATGCCAAGTGTACAGCAGAACTGAGCCTGGGTTCCCATGTAGGCATGCATTTCCAATGCAGGACCTAGAAATGTTTACAGAACACTCTTAATAACTCTGAGTTTGTCACGGAATAATTCCAGAAGCTTTCTTCTTCTCACCTATTCATGGCTGTAAGTGGCAGATAGACACATATATTATTTATATATTCCTCTGAGAATATGTATCTCTAAACATCCTAACAGGGAGAAAGCCCTCATCTAAGAGAATTACACATTTGATAGGAATTTTAAGAGATTATTTTATTCCCATGTACAGCTGTTGTCCCATCAATGTTGCAGAATACCGAGGATAATTAATATTTGAATTTACAAAACAGCATTGAACTTATTACTGGAGGGACTGAGGTTGGGGAAGCAAGACAGGCCTATACTTAGTAACATGGTCTTTTATCATGAATGTTCCACTAGGAAAATGAAAGACCTGAATAGTGTAAAAACTCACCTGCTTTGTGAGTGACGGCAATCTGCATGCATGTTCATGCTTCAGTAGGTAATTGCCCCAAATAACATTCACAGGAAATTTCCATGATGGTCTCCATTTCTAATTTACCATCCAAAAGCAGAGAGGCGGGGCTCCCCTGAAGGAAAGGGTATGTGTGTTTTCTCTTTTATCTAACTCGTTTCCTTTTTTTTTCATCTTTACATTGCAGGCTCTAGTGATCTAGCCCAGTTCTCATGCCCTACAGGTCATATAATTGAATGGTACTGGGAATGGGCAGGTCTGTTTCATCACAAATGACATAACCACATCCTTAAAGTTCGAAATTAGCGCAGCTGAAAATATGGTGAAAAAAGAATCACATCCAGATGACATTTGGCAAGTCTTCCCCAGTCTGGTACAATCTTGTGGTTGTTTTCCTTCTGTTTCCTCTTGAGCATGCTAAAGTTTATGAACCTGAATCTGCTAGCAGTTCTTCAGGCTAGAGATGCGGTACATAACTTCCAGAGGGTGTGGAGATCTTCAGATAATTTTTATATTGCCATATCAATCTCTTCACCATTTCCTTGTTTCTATGATCATATAAAATTAGTTGCTAGGGATTACAATTTTGTATTAAATCTGACACATATTCATTGCTATTTTCCATACTATTTAAAGATATTATGATTTCTATTTAAATATACAGACATCATCATCATCATCATTCTCACCTTTTGTATATCTTTACGACAGTAACACTTATTTTAGAACATTATACCATTTAGCAATGGCTGATGGTGATTCTGAAATTTTAAAATACTCAGTATGCTGTAGTGAGTATGAGCCCTACATAGAATGTAATCTACACAGTACCTTTCAGGATAAATCGCTTCATTTTTAAAACTACTCAAAGGACAACAACAATTATTACTTATTTTGCATTTTTCTTCAATGAGAGCCCACTCACTTCAAAAGTGAGTTAAAATACTCCTTTTTTAAAAAAAGTTTTCTTCTCTTTCTAAAGTCAGCTTGTAGTGTTTATATCTATGTTTTGAAAATCCTGCAATTGCTACAAGAATTGTAACTCAAGACTTCAACACCCAGAAGAAAATAAACATTTTGGTCTGATTACATTTTTGGCTTCTACAAAAGAAATTTTGTTCATGTGAATTGGGACTTTTAGAAAAAAACTATAAATCTGTTTGTTACTGCATCACATCACGCTATGATGAACTCTGGATAATAATAAAAATAATATGTAATAATAGTATGTATAATAATTTATATGATATTTTTACTTTGTATCTGGAACCATCAATCAGTGCCTACCTAGCAGGGGTTACTGCTTAAACCCAGTGTCTGTAGGTGTGGGTAACCAACTGTTTACCTCTCAATGTATACTCTTTTCATTGGTTTACTCATTTCTGCTCTTGAACTCTTATAACCTAAAAAAAAGCTGATTTTTCTCTTCATTTTTTAACTCCTCAAACATTGGAATTTAGTTACTTTAAGCAATGTGTTTAAATGGAAATCTAGATCTTATAGCCTGAGAAATTTAATATTCTGTTATAGCAACAAAACATTAAATAGCATGATGTCTGGAGATAGATGATTACTAGGTAAAAATTGTGTAGTTACCAGATCAGTTTGCGCCTAAGTAAATGTAACTCTCAAAAAAATGATAATGTTAATTTCAGTTATATGTAAAACATGATTTTTAAAAATTTTTATTGGAGTATGGTTGATTTACAATGCTGTGTTAGTTTCAGGTGTACAGCAAAGTGAATCGATTATAACATATACATATATCCACTCTTTTTTAGATTCTTTTCCATATAGGCCATTACAAAGTAATGAGTAGAGTTCCCTGTGCTATACAGTAGGTCCTTATTTGTTACCTATTTTATATATAGTAGTGTATATTTTGATAGTATTAAGGATTGTACATTCTGAGATTTATGGAGTTTGTGGTTTTTGTTTTTTTTTGTTTTTTTTTTTTTTTTGCGGTACGCGGGCCTCTCACTGTTGTGGCCTCTCCCGTTGCGGAGCACAGGCCCCGGACGCGCAGGCTCAGCGGCCATGGCTCACGGGCCCAGCCGCTCCGCGGCATGTGGGATCCTCCCGGACGGGAACACGAACCCGTGTCCCCTGCATCGGCAGGCAGACTCTCAACCACTGCGCCACCAGGGAAGCCCGAGTTTGTGCTTTTTGAAGAAGCCTTTAGGAAAAAGAATTTAGTTAGACTGTTTCTAGATTCAAGAGGTAAATTTATTGTGAGTGCTGGTTCTGTTAGTATCTAACAACAAAGATTATTTTCATTAGCTATGTCCTCTAACTCCAGTTATACCAGTAGTAGTCACAGAATCTTAGGGGTAGAAAAGATCATCTGTTGAAACGATATTTTTACAGATGTTCAAGATGAGCTTTAAAATATGTGGGTTTTTTTATACATAAGACATTATCAGTTCTTACCTCAGCATAAAGTAGAACTACTCAAAATGTGGTTTGGAGATCTCTGTACATTTGTGGAATGTTTATTACGTGTCTCCTATGAGACAAATGCCAAAATAATGTTTAAAAAAACTTAAGAGCAATTTAAATTGCCAGGACATTCAAGTGCAAGATCAGTGGGCTTGTATTTTGCATGTTTTTTTTTTCTATTTTTACATTTAATTTTTCTAAGAATTCATTTTATTGTATTTGACAAAAATACTCATAATAGGTTGGGATTTTTTAAAATAGTTCTTTTCCAGAGACATATTGAAGAAGCATTACTTTAGAGGCTTCATATATTTCTAATTGTCACAGCTTTTCTATACTTTTAGTCTTACTGTACACACTTTAAAGGTCTCCAGAGTAACGTTATACACTGTGTAAACACCATTGCTCAAAGTGAACTTTTATACAAGTACAGAGCAAAAAAAACCCTTCAGCTATTTTCCTGACTTTGGGGTTGATTTACAATTTGAAGGAGCATGAACACCTTTTTGATCCTTAGAGAGGGCAGCCGTACTGTACTCTTAGGGCTATTATACTTTTGGACCCTAGACAGTCATTGATGAAGTAGCTGTCTATTCTGGACCACACTTCAGGTATACTTGGTGCTCCATAAATACTTAACAGCTAAAATATTACAATTCAAAACGTCGGACTATCCAGAGAGCCAGCTACTCTCCCTAGAAATTAAAAGGCTTCGTAGAAAGTCCTTGCTTGGATTTGGACTAAGCAAGGTGAAGGGATTACATGTTATGGGTCCTGAGGAACGAGCACTCCAGGGATCATTAGTCTCCGCAGAGAGAAAACAGCTGTGCTTCATGGTTTGTTCAGTTACTCCAAGAATTGCACCTCATTTTTCTTGCCAAATCAATTAGGATAAACTGTTGCATAGCAGAGACTGATAGTTTTCTCAGCAGAAAAACAATAATGCAGGACTTTGGTAAATTTCAGGTGTCTAGAATGTTAGGTACCGAGGACTTAAATTGTGGAAATGTATTAGATAATATTTTTGAGTGTACTCATAACTGTAAAATACACCTAACCAGTTTGAAATTTGCCTGTTTTTACATTAGGCTTCACGTGTATTAGCTTAATTTTGCTCTTGTATTTTCAAAGAAATAATAGTTACTGGCAACATCATTTAATCTATTTTAGTAATTCAATTTCTGTAGAATCATCTGTATATCTTATGCCCTCTTACATATTCTTAATATTCACACAAATGTTATTTGATGTACATTTTTACTAGTGTGATGGACATTGTTGTATGTGTATCTGGGCAGCTATAATTTTTAAGGCATGACTAGTGATTTGATGCTGGAACATTACTCCAGATTTATAAATAAATCTTACACTTGTTTTTCTTCTCACTTTTTGTGCTGCAGTTGAGCTACTTTCTTAGCCTACATGCTGTAGCTGGATGAAAAGAAAGGTTGCAAAACTCATGGGCAACACAGTTATTTAATATGTTGCACTAAATCCCTGAACTAAAATAAATCCTTGAGTCCAAGGGTTTTTTTTTTTTTTTTTTTAACATTTCAAATGCACCTGAAACAGGGGCTATGGGGCTATGGACATACACAAATTATAGTCCATGTATCTATAGTAAAATATTTTTTTTAAACTCAAAGTAGTTATTAATCTTATGATAGTTAACATAACTAAATCTTAGTATTAGTAAAATATCGTAATAATAAACTAAATTTCAAATGTACGTTTTATACATACGTACAATTAATTTTGATTTTGTCATTGCCATACTTCTTAGTGTAAAGCACTTTACGGGGAATGTACTTATGAAGTCTTCATTGTCTTAAATTGTGAAGGCAGAGAAAAACCTAAACTGTTTTTCACAATGCTTACACAATTCATTTATTCATTTACTCATTCATTCAACAAGTATTCATTGAAAATCTAACAATTTCCAGGCAGTGTTCTAGGCAGTGAAGAAAGAGCAGGGACTAAATTGAAAACAACGCCAACTGTCTTTCACAAAGTATCACTTCCTGAAGTCTTATGCTTTTTTATAATTATCTATCTTAATCATTCTGCTCTGCAATATGTTGAAAGGCTAAAGAAGCAAGTTCAGAATATAAATAGAAATGTAAAGTTTAACTCCCAGTGTGGAGTTGAATTCTATTCAGTCTTCATTACCACTTAATTTGCTTATATATAAAAGTATATTATAATTTTGGTGAACTTTGAACTTTATTTCCAGGGATGGGCAATTGCTTTCTATTTGCTTTCTATATACCTTTATAAGATTTGCTGTTATTTATGTGTTGCTATTTTACATATGAAGTTAAAAGACTAAAAACCTGCTAACAGTGCCCCAACTGATGTCATCTAAGTGATTAGTACTGAAATTGCTTTAAAAAAAGTAAACATCATATACATGCACACTTATAAAATGGAAACAATATAAAAAGTAACTATTTTTTTAAGAATATTTTCTTCCTTCCTTATTTAAACTAACCATTGTTAGCAAGTTCTTTTGACTCATTCGTCCCTAGGGAAAACTAATTTACTAATAAATAAATAAATTCATATACCACCACATAAATATTTAATTATCTACCTTTTATTCTTCAAGTATATTTACACAAAAACATATTATACAATAGATATTCCATGCTTTGCTTTGTGTAATTAATACTGTATTTTATTATTACATCAGTATATGGAAGAACTTAATCCCTTTTGTTTATCATTTTGTTTATTTTTCTACTATGTGAATGTGGCATCATTTACATCTCCCGTCCCCTACTGAGGACACGTGGACTGTTTCTACATATAAATATTTCTTAATGAAGCAGCTAGTTAAACTCTTTGCAGGAACTCAAAGTAAAACCCCAATTTGTTTGTGATTTCAAGTTCCCACAGGGTTTGCCAACATGTGCTTACCTTTCCCTCTGAGAATCTTTAGAACATATCTATCCTATTCTGGAAGCTATCCTGGCCCTTCTGCACAGGAAGGATGCATCCAAGGACTATAGGAACTCCCTGACTTTGCCTGTGACGGTTCAGGTTGGTTTCACAAGGAAAAAGAAAAACACATTAATCTGGTGGAACTAATCCTTCCTGGGGCCCAGCCCAGCACTAATCCATGAAAAAATTAACTCTCAGTTATCTGTGACAATGAATGAAGTTACTGTGGAGGGCAAAGACCTTGAAAAAAATATATATATATACATATATAAGTAAATAAGATTCTTAATCATGTTCCTCATTCTATTAAAGAATAACTTTTGTTTCACTTATATTTGTTCCTCTAAGAGCTAACAGTGAAGTTCAAAATAAAAACTGATAAGTTAAAAAAAAAAAAAAGGCAGGACTAGAAACATGGCAGAAAAGACTGGGCTAAGGTACTAAATGAATGATTTACTCTTATCAATGGAAGTTGATAGTCACATAAAGAAACACCAGGGACAGGGTCATTTCATGATGATTTATCACCACTCATTACTATTAAACATGAACACTCACGAGATGAACATATAGGAAGGCAATAAGAAGACATTGAAAAGCTACGCTTTTCTCTAAGGACATCTTGGCAGCTGCAGAGAGCTTTTGGTTTCTAAGAAAAGCAATGGCATGCTATCAATATAAAACAGCCATGTCATTGTAAATTGTGAGATAGAATATATCATTGGATTTGAAGGAAATTTCTGATAAGGGATTTGGTTGGAAGGGATTGCTTTTGGCTTCTCTGGACTGATGACAGCTGCTTCTGGGAGTCCAGACTCGCTCCCCTCTCACTGACCTCAGTCGTCATCACTGCCGAACTGGCAGGACTGGAGAGTCCCACTGGCAACTCTCTCATCATCACTGGCTGCCAGATACTGTGCTGTAACTAGCGGGAAGTCACTGTGCAGAGTTCAGGGTGAAACACCTACTTTCCGATGCTCGCTGCCGAAGACTCAAGTACCTCCCATCCCCCCAAGTCTAGTTAGAAACGCAGAGGTCAGCAACAGATGACTACATGCAGCTCTGCTTTAATAATACAGTGCAGTAACAATTGTAAGCTATTTTCTTTTAAGATATTTATTTTTATTTATTTTAAAAATTGTCTTCCATCTCATTCCAGTGCCATGGAAAACCAGTTAATCCTTATTTTTTAAATTTATTTGTGAATGCAAAAAAAGCAAAGTTCAAATTCAAAAGCTTTATTGGGGAAAATAAAATTATGAAATACACAGCTGTCTTAATGCTATTTTATGGACCTATTATCTACTGCTAATTGAATCCATGCATAGAAGTGATCATAAAATACAGGAAGGACAGAAAGCTCAGCGAGGGTACCCTTAAGGGAAACCTTACTAATCTTAAAAAATCAAAAATGTGAAAAGAACTGTACCCTACTATGATACTAGAGGTCTATATAACATAGGAATAGAAGCAACTAATTTCTTGGAAAGAACAAGCCAATTTTTCAAATATGAGATAGATTTATAACAGAATGGCTATTCATACTCCGTGAGTGACATACTTATTTTTTACTCTTTTATTCAGAATAAAAGGTAGGATTCTGGTAACAATATAACTGAATAATTGTACTTTTATATGCTTATTTAATTGGAAATTGATCCTTTCCTGAAATCTTTTAACTTTTTAGTGGTTTAACCAGTGAAATAATAATTACTCCCTTGGTATAGAATTTTCACACTGTTTTTGCTTATGGAGACAAGGTTGCAGCCCATTAGTGTTTACATGGAAAGTAGATTTCATGTGGATGCACATTCTTTGGTTAATTTGATGGCATTCTGTGTGTACTCATTCTGTCTGTCTATAAGTGTGTGTGTGTGTGTGTGTGTGTGTGTGTGAATGGGAAAACTGGAATGTGCATTTTAATCTTATTTGGAAGACACTATGCGATCCTGACAGGCATTGCTCCTTCACACTAACAGAAAAGAACAAGGAGGAAGTAAGCAAAATTGATCCTTATTCTTACAGAATTCATAGTGGAACACATTATGGTTAGAAAATAAATGTTCGCATATCTGTAACAGGGAACTTACAATATGCCCAGGAGATATATAGGATGTGCTCCTAAACTATTCTAGGAGGTATCAAAGAGCCCTTCCTGAAGAAAGTGAGATTTGAGTCATTGCATTTTATACTTAAGATCAATCCCCAAACCCTCGCCTCCAACTTCTATTCCAACATTTGTCTTCTCTATGTTATGAACTATATTTACTAAATTAAATTTCTGGGGCTGCCATAACAAAGTACCACAAACTGGGTGGCTTGAAAATATAAATGCAGGTTAGAAGTTCAAAATCAAGGTACTGGCAGCGCCATATTCCCTCTGATCCTCCAGGGGAAGTTACTTCCTTGCCTCTTGCAGGTTCTGGTAACCCCAGCCATTCCTTGGATTGTAAACACATGACTCCAGTCTCTGGTTCCATCTTCATGTGGTTCTTTGTCTTCTCTCTCTGTCTCTCTGTGTGCCTTCACATGGTATTTTCTCTGCGCATCCCTTTCTGCGTTCAAATTCCCCTATTTCTATGAGAATATCAGTCATATTGGATTAGAATCCACCCTAATGATCTCATTTTAATGTTTTTAGATCTGCAAAGACCCTATTTCAAGGTCACAAACACAAGTACTGAAGACTAGGACTTCAACATATCTTTATTTAGGGGAGGGGGAAACAATTCAACCTACAGTTGCTAACATCTCTTGCCCCCAAAGCACAAGACTAACACTGCACTTCTCTTTTCACCCATGTAGAATATGTTATGACTTATTGTGTAGAGGTGGCAGCATACACATATCTTCCTGTAGTGAATTTTCTTATATACGTTTTCCCAAGCACAAAGACTACTTGTTAAATAATGAACATGCAGATTTAAAAAAAAGAATTTTATTTTCTCAAATAATTTTTCAATTGATTTCAAACTTATTATGGAAATGAAAACAGAAAAAATCCCTGTAGTTCATGCCACTGTCTTACATTAACTGCTAATTTGTCAGAAAAATACCAAAAGAATACCAAAACTCCCAAGATGATAATGTGAAATAGCCTAATATATTATCCTGACAACATCCCTATAGGCTGCCAAGGAATATGAAATCCAACAAGGGAAGATGCTCTGCTGGGAAACTTCCCTGTAAGAGTGAGAATGATCACCTTCTGAAACTATACTCAAGACCACTCCAGCTGCAAGGGAATTTTATGAAGAAAGACATTATCTCTCAGGCACAAAGCACAGTGCTTGGTAAAGCAAATTATATTCCAATTGAAGCCTTTGAGCATTTTTCAAGAATAATGAAAAATCAGAAAGCTTCTGAGGTCTCTGTTTAGTAAGAAAGAAAAAATTATAAAGATTGGTCTGGGAGAGAAAAATCACTAGGCTTTGTGTTTTCTATATATGGCTTCAGATTTGTAGAATTAAAGAAATATCTTCATATAATCAAAATTTACTTTTCTTATTTCATTCCCATGATGTTAATATTAAAGTAAGGAAAGATCTAGGATGCAAGTACTATAAGTAACTGTAATGTAATCAAATCACTGTGTATCAGAACCAGGTCTTAAGTTTATAGGAACCCCCCTTTTAATATGTCAGATTTCATCAGGCTGTCAGTGACCAGTTCATGCTAATCATCATACAAGGGGCAGATACAGCAATTGAAATATCAATTTACTAGTTTTACGTGATATTACAATCATAATGCAAGTTGGTCAAACTCATCAATAACAAAAATGCAAATTAATGAAAGAAAAAAATCCTCTCAGTCTGAAAATACCTTTTAAAAGGTATAGTTTATTTGGGTTTTTTTTAATAATGTGAGGAAATAGATCTTCACATATGTCAGGTGTGATTCATTCAAAAGCGCCATAACTTTTCTGAAGATCGATTTGATAACACACACCAACAAATGTTTAAAAAGTGTATGCCTTTTAGTTCTACAGTAAAACTTCTGAGAATTTACTTAAGTAACTAATCAGACAAATGTACAAAGATATATGCATCAGGAATTTCATTACATTAATGTTTATAGTAACAAAAAACTATAAAGTAATTGAAATAGCCATCAATATGATTGTACGTAAAAATTTTATAAAATGAAATACAGCAAAACTAAATCTGATTGCTTTTCTAGATTTTAATTAATTGGAAATACAGGGCCTGAAGAACATATTGAATGATACTACAGGGTTATAATCAGCAAAATCCAGTCTTTTTTACAAATGAATTGTGAAGAAAGATAAAAGGAATGAGAGAATAGGAACCAATAAATTTAAAAGAATTTAAGCGATATATTATCCCATATGGAACTGATTGGATCACGATAAAAATAAAGAATAACAACAACAAAAAAAAAACTGATAACATGAACAGAGACATTTAAGCATTGAATATTTGATTATATTAAGGAATTTTAATTAACTTTTTAGATGAGATAATAGTATTGCTATGTTTTTAAAATCCATATCTTTAGAGATATTTTCAAATACATGGATATAATATCTGGGTATTTTCACAGTGATTCAGGTTTGGGGATGGAGGTGAGTAGGTGGGGTATGGATAAAACACGATTAGGTTGGTAATTGCCGAAGTCTTGGTATCAGTACCTGGAAGTCACTATACTTTCTCTATTTTTATAACACTTTAGGAAAATCATGTAAAAATTTAGAAATCATTTAAAGCTAAACCTGAAAGCAAAGCATATATCATATATAACATTGCTTCTTTATGTAAAATATAAACAGCAAGCACACATACATAGTAGAAAAACTGAAAAGATAAAGCAAATGTTCATAGTAATTATCTCTGGATAGTGGCATACATAAAGGCCATTCATTTCATTATGCTTTTCAGTAAATTTGTAATTTATTTTGCCAATACTAACTACAGAAGATGGAAAATAGAACTATTTTCACCTTAAACTATATCTGTTTATTCACTACATCTTTCCAATGAGCTGTTATCCAAAGCATTGTCCTGCTTGTATCAAAAAGAAAAAATATCCTTTGGGGAGGCTTGAAAAACAGTTCATACAGTCCCTAGCCTACCAGACGTGTTTGTCATGGTTGGAGTTCTTCCCCTCGGAACGTAACAATAAAAGCTGCCTAGTACTCCTTCAATGGTTCAGTGTTTTCAAAACTACACATAGATTACCTTCTTTTGTTGATATACGCACTCTTCAAAATGTTAGCCAATTAACTCTGCCAGAGTTGACTTTCTTTTCATTTCACAGCTATGGTTTGGTAAATATCCAGCCCTGAAGGATTTCTGCCTATGTTTAACAGAACCCAATTCCCATTGATTTTACAAGCATAACTCTTGGAAGTCACCTTGTTTCCATTCTACAGATCCCTAATTTTGCTGTTTTTCTGGGTGACTAAGAATGAAAAAGTAAGGTTCATTTCACATTGTCCACTGTCATATTCTTATACTGACTTGCATACGTAGTTCCTAATAAAATTTTTAATTTCTTTTTTCCTTTAAGCATCCTATTTCTTCACAATTTTCTGTTCAGTGCCAGGTTGAAATTAATTTCCCTTATCATCTTGCACATCTCTCTTCTATATCAGTCTGAAGACCATTTTCTTTTTCTCTCTCTTTCTTCCTCTTTCTTAACTTGCTTTTTTTCCCTTCTTTCTCTCTGTCTCTCTTTCCCTCCCTTCATTTCTTCCTTCCTCTCTCTCTTTCCTTTTCTCTTTCGTTCTCAACCTTTCTTTCTGATTACTTCCATCAAGACCAATCCATCTTTAAAATTTCAGTTAATTTGAATTGCTGGAAATGACAACACAGGTGTTTTAGATTACTAGGAAATTACTGATTAGGTGTCTGAAGCTAATTAGTGTGATCCTTGATAATACTACTTTAAGTGATTTATACACTGGGAAACTGCCACAACCCCAAATATAAATAATATATGATTCATCCAAATTCATCCAGGTTTCCCTAATGACAGGGTTGCTTTTTAATTAATAACTTACTACTGTTTCAGTGATCTACTGACTATGCTTTTTGACAATTTTTTTTCTTTACATCAACTTTATTGAGATTTAATTTACATACAATGAAAATGGTCTCATTTTAAGTGTACATTTTGATGAGTTTTGACAAATATATACAGTTGTGTAATTATCATCACAATCAAGATATACAACATTTCCATTACCCCCAAAAGCTTTCTTGGTCCCCTTCCCAGTCAAACCCCACTCCACACCCAGGTCCTGGGCAGCCACTGATCTGTTTCTGTCATTGCAGATTACAATGTCATTTCTATATTGTCATGCCCAGCACTGCGTTTTTGAGACTTATCCACATTTTTATACATATTAGTTATTCACTCCATTTTTTGTTCAACCTAATTTCTGTAGCATGAGATCATAAGCTGTGCTCCCAAATAGACCATCCTCTTGTGAATATATGTTCACTTTAATGAGAATACAAAGAGCAGGTGGGTGACCTTGGTGGCATAAGATAAAACCTAGGAGTTCAGCATTTGGAGTCAGGTCATACACATAAAAAGCATGAACACATGCTCTTGAATGAGCATGATTAAAAAGAAAAATTCACAAGAATGACATGTTCACTATATTTGTAGCATCTCCTGATTCCTGTTAAGACTGGAAAACCTCCAGAAATATTTCTCTAGCAATACTTTAGAGTTTCTCTCTGATTATGACAGCATGAACAGCTGAATTTCAACTCACATATTTCATCTTCAAAGCACAGAAGTGTATGTAGCAAAAATCCACTACATTCTCTTAAAAGAGAACTTCACTGATTTGTGAATTCCACAAGAAAACTATGTTACCAATACCTAAAAGGCATTTCAGTACAGGAGAGATTTGTCCTTTGCCCACATTTTTAACACATATGGTTGATGGGTTCATCGTTTCTATGAAGTAGGTACTATTATGGTCTCCATTTTACACATTAGGCTCAGGGATGCTAGGTACCTAATTCAAAGTCATGCAACTACTGAAGGTTCAAGGTTACATTGAACCCCAGGCACCTCATCTTCAGAGCCCTCTAA
This sequence comes from Lagenorhynchus albirostris, assembly GCF_949774975.1. Taxonomy (NCBI): domain Eukaryota; kingdom Metazoa; phylum Chordata; class Mammalia; order Artiodactyla; family Delphinidae; genus Lagenorhynchus; species Lagenorhynchus albirostris. Next base: position 19,283,503 of record NC_083095.1, read on the forward strand.
GTCATACTGCTTTCTTGAAAACAAAATTCAAATGAACTCCCCTTAGCATTTGGACATATTAGTTACAAGGAACCACTACTGATGTTGTTTAAAAATATAAAACATTAAAGATAAAGTACTTGTGCTCTTTGCCTGTAACCCTCAGATGCATTCTCCTCTTTCACTTCCCGAAGGGCCCCAATCTCATGAGTTTTTGTTTCTACTTCTGAACACTTCATACTTTTTATATAAGTAATAGAAATACATTAACATAAGCATATGAAATCTTGATTTGAGTGATTTTCATGTAATAAAATAGTATATTTTCATTCAATATTATGTTTATGTTAAAATGCTTTTCGTTGGCTGTCTAGTCTTAGGAGTTGGGAGTCAGCATTTATACAACTGTTTAAGAGGGATTTTGAAAAACTTTGCAGAGGATGTGACCTGCTTCAAGTTATAGGTAGCCCAGAGTTGCAGAGGAAGCTCTTTTCTCTAGCTTTGTGAAACAGCATGTAAAACATGGACGGACTTAAACCGTTTTTGCCTTCTTACATTCATTGATTGATTAATCAAACCTTGAGTTATTTTACAGAGACAGCCCTGCACATGTGCAAGATGGGAACCCATGTCTCCAGGAGGACCCTAGAACCAGGAATCTTTACTCTAGGGAACTCAAAGAATAGACATGTTGCCACAGGAACTGTTTATGTAGCAAGGAGTTCTTCAATAAGGAAAATCTGGCTTCCAGAACAAGGAATAGCTTATATGGACTAATTTGAGACTAGCCAATCAGCTTCTAAGTTTGAAATTCCCTTAACCCCTTAAATTTCACCCCAAACCCTGAATCGAGGAGACAGAATTGAGTCCTGCCTCCTGTCTCCTTCCCAACTGACCTCACAATAAAGCTATTTCTTTTCTCAAAAGCCAGTGCCATTGTATTGACTCCTAGGTGTGTCAGGCAGTGAGCCCTTGCTCGATAACATTTGCATGGAATCAAATATGTTTTGCCAGGCTTAGGGCAAGTCTTGGTAGAAGCACGTGTATTGGTACCTCTAGTATGGACATTCTTGAGCAGTGAGTGGACCAAGTGAGTCAGGAAATGAAGAAGAATAGACTGGATGCCAGGGTGGATTTCAGCTGATGGATTAGTGTGTGGGAGGAAGTGAGAACATTTTAAAAACAATTGCAAGACACTCTGGAAACCCCTAATTTCTAGTCTTTTTGAAAGTGAAGACCTAATGACAAAAATGAGGTCATTCAGAAAAGGTAAAAGTGACATTATTTTGTAACCACAGACTAATGAAGTCTGTTTTATATGGATTACTCAGTGTTCACTCGCTTGGCTTTTGAAGAATTTTCACAGATATTAGAAGTGACTTATTATTAAACACACATCCCTGCAGGGTCAGCAAACATGTTTGCAAGACTAGTCTACACCTCACATAAGATTCAAAGCCACGTGAGGACAAACACATTTCTGTAGAACTTTGGGTCAGGTGGCTTGCAGAATAGGGCTCTGAGAAAAACAATTATGGGTGTTGGAAGATCAATACTGGAGATTTGGCATCAATGCAAAAATGCCCTCTTCATAATTTTACAGTCATCTCTGCTGCTATGCAAACTGATCGGAGGGAAAGAAATTATATTTACATCTCACATATGCTTCAATATGCTTTCTGAAAGAAAAATAATGGTACTTCATGCAGGCTTTCACACCACAGAAGTCAATCCTCCTAATTCTTAGACCAGCCCTATGTTGTGTTTCTGGCAATTCCTCAGCCACCTGTGCAATGTTCTAAATTGTCATTTCACAAAGCTGAGGCCGTCTCCTTATACGCTTAATAAAGTCAAACATGGAGAACTCCAGGCTTTAGGGATAGAGGAATTGGGGAAAATTAAAGAGGAAAATGCATATGGAAAAAATAATACCAAGTTGTTATTCTAGCAAATGGTCACATTTGTTTTCAATATGGTTTTGAATTCGGTGTGCAAGATTGAAATTTGACTTTTCTTCGAAGTCAGTCTCAACCCAGCTATGAATGGAAGAAGTTATCAAAGGCTGCAAAGAATATCCGGAACAAAGCAGTACTCAGATATAAGTAATTTCCAAGACATTACTTAGGTTAATTTGGTTACATTTTTCTCAAGGGTAAAATAAACATAATAATAATTGCCATGGCCTGGTACAGAATATTTTCAGTGAAAACAATTTCTTTTAGTTCCAGCATTACAGGTAATATATATCACTGTTATTTTAGTCGAAGCCTGGTTTTAGTTGAAGCGAAGGCTGTGTGATCAGTAAGGCCAAAAATGAAGGGTAAGTGCGACATCTTTGACTCAAGAAGAACAATAACTCTGTGATGAGAGGCTCCAGATAAGTATCTCCCTAGTGATATTTGCTAATTTGTTACTTTTTGATATGCATTTATTTTTAATCATGGCAGAACAGCAGTCAACAGTACCATATGAATATTTCCATTGACTTAGGGAATTCCAGAGGACAAAAATCACTTTCGCTTTTTATTTTTTGTATCACTTTAAAGACTACATTATGGAAATTTTTCAATAGTAAATCAGTCCAGCCTATAAATACATTGGGTGCATTTCATACCCCTCCCCAGACCAGGATGCAAAGCCAGACTGAGCTTGGGATTGGCTGAATGTCTTGGCATAAGAGCCTTGGCATTTGGCAGTTGAATTTCCAGACCCAAAGCTAAATGGGTATTTTCCTCTACAGTTTGCTGTGGTAGTTTGGGGAAAGTGTATGTCAAGAAATAAACTGCTAACTTGAGCGTGCCTAATTGTGCAATTAGGAGAACCATTGCAAACTTTATAGCATTACTGGAAGAAAGCAATTACTTGCTGCCATACAAGTACTGTGAAGTGGAATCAAAAAATGTCCCCACACCCAAAATGGGAGGAGCCTGTCTTGCCATGAAATATATAGAAATGCAGCACCCATTAGAAGATTCTGAATGCCAGGGATGTGAGCTGATGGAGGGAAGGACTTTTCGAGCGTGATATCAAAATGAAAGCCACAACTTTGCCTTTATCCTAGGACAATTGTGTGTTCCTTATACATTAAACATTACATACTAATTGTAGGCTTTGGAAGACCTCTCTTGGATGCTTGGGGATGGTATCTAATGGTTAGATTGAAAAGGTTACCCATAGATTAAAAATACAATGCAGTTTATGTTTCTAGATTTCTTCTTATATATTTAGGAAGAATACCAGAAGAATAAAAATGATTTTTAAAGTTATCCTTAAATTTTGAAACTCTCTGGCTTCTAACACTTCTTTAACTCTTTTATGGAAAACTGTAGTTCTTTGTCACACATATTCTACCTTCGTCATACATACACTAACAATGCCCATTGCCATACAGACACAAATTTCACCATGAATATTGGCAGAAGTAGCAAAACTAATTAATGTAGTGGAAAGAAAACCCCAACTGGTATCAGAAGACCTAGTTTAAATCTTGGTTTACCAGTTGTGTTGATGTGTGAATGGTAGATGTGTATATCTGTGGTTCCCTCATAGAGCACTGAGAGTCAATAATCCTTACTTTTCATAGGAACTCTCAGTATACACCTGCCTTTCTTCCACAGACCCTGACAAATTCACACCACACTGATCCTTTACTCCCATGATGATACATGTTACATTTTATTTACATTATATAAGTAGGTACACCATTGTGTTCCACTTAGAAGTTTATCTTATCCATCCACATATTTGATGTGAAGAACAGCTCTGAATAAAAGAGCAATAGAACCAGGGCCTGGTCCACTTTGCTCTCAATGCCTATCAATTCTCTTGCTTTGGAACACGGACTCCTTTACTTCCATGACAGAGTGCCAGCTCTAATAATGAGCTAGAAACAGAAATCATTGGCAGATATCACTTAGGACTAAGAATGCAAAATTCTGTGTAAAAATATTGCAAATTCAAACTCAGGAGTTTAATAAGTAATAATAGACTGTGGCAAAAGAGAGTTTAATCTAAGACTAAGTTACTTCTATATTTGACAATCTTTTAGTAAAATTACTAGTTGTATAATATTGGAAGGAGGAAAATTAAATTATCATCGTATTAGTTACTAACAAAATTTGTTGAAATCAAACTTTTTTTCAGAATACCATAGCTATTGATGTGGATATGCATGCATATTTTTGAAGCTGTTTTAAACCTGGATGATTACAACATACCATACATAATATTGTTTCTGGCTATATTAAAGATTTGCATGTAAAGGCTAAAATCATACAGCAAAATAAAATATTAAAACATATTTTCATATAATTGGGTTGGGCTACCCTTTCCTAGAATGATACCTAGGCTAGAAATCTTGAAATGCTTATTTTACATTTCTTTCATTAAAGTCTGAATATTTTAAAAAATTATTTAGTAATAAATAAGGAATAAATGTCTATCATATATTTTACAGAATTTTTGGTCTTTTTTTTAATTGAAATATAGTTTATTTACAATGTCATATTAGTTTCAAGTGTACAGCAAAGTGATTCAGTTATACACACACACACACACACACACACACACACACACACACACACATATATATATACTTTTTCAGATTCTTTTCCATTATAGCTTATTACAAGATATTGAGTATAGTTCCCTGTGCTACACAGTAGGTCCTTGTTGTTTACCTATTTTATATACAGTAGTGTGTATATGTTAATCCCAAACTCCTAATTTATGTCTCTCTCCCTCCCAAGTTTTTAAATCATTTTAAAAACAGATATAATTAGAGGAAAAAACAGAGCACATGTGGCAAAGATTAAATATTTTTCAGTAATTAGAAACAACTCATTATGATATAATGGTAAGAAAGGTCAATATACTAAAGCTTTATGAGACAAAAGCATAAACGACTCACATTGAAAAAGGATAATATAAAAAGCTTAAATATTAATGACAAAAGTATTAAAAAAATTGATATATTTCTTCTATAAAAGTAGCAAATACTAAAATAAATAATGGTACCCACTGTTGACAAAAGCAGGAAATAGATAGACTTGGGGTAAGAATCAATTTTTTCAACCTACCTGGTTGACAATTTGGTAACGTATACCTACGTTTAAGGTGACATACACTTAGGGTCAGAAAGTACTTCTAGGGATCTATCCTAATAATAGCGCAATAAACACGTAATTGCACAAAGATGGGTTTCACTGCTCTATAGAAATGTTTAAAATAGCAAAATTTTGGAAATAATTCAAATTGCCACCAATTTGAGACTGATTATATAAATGTGGTAAGTCCACATAGCAAAATACTATTCAGTAACTAAAAACACAGAAAGGGAAGTTCAGGTGCCTGATAAGAGGGAGTAAGTACACTCTACCCCATCTTTCCCACTGACACAACTTATACAATCTGTGCAGAACACATGGAACAGTTATTTAAAAACTCTGAAAAATAAAAAGTAACAGGCTAAGACCAGAACTCAGGTACCACCAAAATGGGGTGGGGTTTACCTTTATTCCCCACCTCTCATATTCTCTAGTCTGAACACAGGCAGCCAGCAACCCATAGGCAGACAGAGCTCCAGGGAAGGTCCTCTAGTTCTGGCTCCAGGGACAGTAAAATTAACTTCTAATGATCGGAGAGAGTATGGAAATCCCTTGTTTTTGTTATTATTTGTTTATTTGTTTTGTTTTGCTTCTTTCCATTCTCTCATATCTCAGCCCCCAAGAAACTCCTTGGCAGTTTGAAAGAGGCCCATTTGGAGCTCAGAGAAACAAAAACTTCAGAGAGAAAAACCTTCCTTCCTGAACCCAGGAGCTTTGATTTCCAAAGAGTCAGGGGAATCCCTGTTACTTTACTTCTTCCTCTGTCCTCTTGCTACTTGGCCCTGGAGATGAGGTCATTTGCAGAAGTGAGCAGTAAAGTGTCATGACTAAAGGCCCAGATTCTTAAGCTGGAGGACTGGGAAGAAAATTCCTAGGGAACTGGTAAATACCAAGGAGATCCGGAAAGGGAACAGCTCAGGAAAGTAAAGTAGTCTGAATGCCTGGGATAACCCACAGCTGTGCACGAGTAAATCTGATTCTAAGTAGCACACAATTTACAGGATTAAATAAGCAGGTAGACAACCATCCAGATACCAGACTGAGTACTGAGTGGCCAAAGAAGACCTAAATATGTGGAGACAATTACTCTGCTAATGGTTTGGAAAACTCAGCATAGTAAATATGGCAATTCTCCACATTGATCTATAGATTTAACACAATTCTAATCAAAACTCCAGAAGGTTTTATATATATATAATTATATAATACATAAGAAAATTATATACATATAATTATAATACATAATAATTATAATATATAATTATATATTATAGGTATATAATTTTTTTCTTATGTAAAAAACAAACTAGTTCTAAACTTTATATGGACTTTCAAAAAAACTAGAGTATCAAAATTGTTATAAAAAAAGCTTCCATATTTTTTCCTAATAAATTGTTTCCAATCCAAAAAATAAAAAAAAAACTAGAGTAAATAAAACATGTTTGAAAAAAATAAATTTGAATGAATTAACTTTAAGACTTAATTTGAAGCTACTATAGTCAAGATAGTATGGTATTTGTGAAGGAATAGCCCTATGGATGAATGGAACAGAATAGGGTCCAGATGTAAACACACAAATATGGGCAATTGCAAAAGCAACTCAATAGAGAAAGAATAATCATTTCAACAAACTGCGGTAAAAAAAATCAAATGTTCATATGCAAAAAATAAACCCTGACCTAAATCTCACTCCTCTTACAAAAATTAAATCAAAATGGATATGTCTAAAAATAAAAGATAAAATTATAAAACTTCTAGAAGAAAACATTGGAGCACACCTTGCCCTGGGTTAGGCAGAGATAGACACAAACCCAAAACAAAAATCATTAAATAAAATATTAATAAATTGAACTTAAAACAGAAAAAAACAACTTTTTTTTCTCTGTGAAAAAGAAGGGGCTAAAATGACAAGCCACGGACTGGGAGAAAATATTTGCAAATCACATATAAGACAAAAAAAAATTGTAATATTCTAAATATATAAAGAACTCTCAAAATTCAACAAGGAAAAAATCAAACAACCTAGTTAAAAATAGACAAAAGATTGAACATACTCTATCAAAGAGGATGTAAAGATAGTATGTAAGCATATTAAAAGCGTATCTTAAGTCGCTAGGGAAATTGCACATTAAAATCATAAATACCTCTACATACCTATTCGAGCAGCTAAAATTTTTAAAACAATTAAGTGCTAAGAAGAATGGAGAGCAACTGGAACTCTCACACATTGCTGATGGGAACTCTGGAAAGCAGTTGTCAGTTTCTTGTAGAACTAAACATACATTTGCCATATGACCTGGCCATGCCTTGCCTGGATATTCACCCTAGGGAAATGAAAACCTCTGATCACACACAGACATGTGCATGAATGTTTATGATAGCTCTATCCACAATAACCCAAAAGTGGAAACAATGTACATATCCTTCATGGATATGAAGAAACTATTCAATGGAATGTTATTCAGTAGTAAAATTGAACAAACTATGGATACCTACAATAATTTGGATGACTCTCAAAGGCATTATGCTGAGTGGAAGAAGCCAGTCTCAAAATTCTGTATGTTTCCATTGGAATGTTGTTCTTGATAACACAAAACTGTAGTGGTAGAGGACATATCAATGTTTGCTAGGACTTAGGGATGAGGGTCGGGTATGACTAAAATGAGAAGTATGAAAGAACATTGTAGAGTGATGGAATCTTTCTGTGTCCTGATTATTGTGCTGTTACATAAATCTATATATGTGTTAAAATGTATAGAATTGTACATCAAAAAAGACAATTTCATTATATAATTTAAAAAATAAAATTAATTTTAAAACTGGAGGATGTAGATATTTTGTCAACAATTCACAATGTTTTTAATATATTCTATATTGTAAAATAAAGCACTCTGCAGAATAATATATAAATTATATATAGTACCACTAAAATATGTATGTATATTCATATTTGTATGCAAAACTGTACACACATTTACTCACATATCTTACCTGGAATATATATACCAAAGGGTTAATACTGATTATATCTTTTCATTTCTATACTCTTTTGTATTGTTCATTATCAAAATGTATCACGAAGATCTGAGCATAAATATTTTCTTAAATGGATCTTACCTGTGCATTATTTTAACCAACTCTTGTTTATGTATGTTACAATTTCCAAATGTGTCTTTGCAATATGTAAAAACAAAATATAAACTCTATCAAATTTGGATAATAATCACCAAATTAAATACAGTAAAAGCAGAAAAAAACAGGTGCTATCATAGAATTGATTTACACAATTAAATAATAAACATAGTCTTAGAAGGAACTAGACACTTTGGAAGGAAAGTATAGATGAGGAAATGGATATAAAGAAATAGAAGGTGGGTTACCTGTTTTGGGAGAGGGTAGAACTTTGTTGGTTTTGCCTTGATATATGAATTATTGGGTTAAAAACGTAAGCTCTTTACAGGCAAATGAAGTTGTATAAGTAGTTTGAAAAGAGAAGAGAGAGAGAGATGGTGAGATAAAGATATGATATGAGGAGAATCATTGCTTTGGGGGCATATAAAGAATAAAAAGATTGTATAGAGAAGACAGCACTACTTGCCTCTGATTTCTCAATTCTCTTTTCCTTTAAAGAGAATTGTCCTCATAATGAGAAAGGTAAATCAAATACTTAAGAGGAAACTAATCCCCAGGATTAGAGAGATATTTGTAAGAGAGCAAGAGCTACATTTAATGAATTCAAATTTCAAGAGCCAATTACATACTAAAATAATTTGTGGCTAGGATTACTGATACACTGTCAGCATTTCAAGGCATTATCAAATACCAGAGATAAGCAAATATACCAAATCTTAATAAAGTAATAAGAGATTAATTTTGAACCTCATAAACCAGTAATCTTGTTGTCAGTATTTCAAGGATTCTTGAAAGACTCATTAAGTAGATATTTAGGGAGTAGAGTAGCTGGCAAAGAAAATAGAGATGTGGATAAGACAAGAGATTTACTCTTCAGTTTAAACAACAATTATAAAACATTCATTCAAAGACATTCTTTTAGGTACAGTGTGAGTTGAAAAAATGAAAATAACAAGATTGTTTCCTCAGCGATTTCCCAATCTACTTGGGATGATGATAGATAAATACTGTCTTAGTCAGGGTTCTCCAGATAAACAGAACCAATAGGAAATTGTACATATGAAATTTATTATAAGGAATTGGATCATGCAATTACAGAGGCTGAAAAGTCTCAAATTGGACCCCCAGGGAAGCTGGCAGTGTAATTCAGTCCTAGTAGAAAGCTTGAGAACCAGGGGAGCCAATGGTAGAGATTCCAGTCTGGGTCTGAAGTCTGGAGAACAGAAGTGAGGAGGGGAAGAGAAGATAGATGTCCCAGATCACACCATCAGGCAGGAAGATCTGAACTCTTCTTTTAGCCTTTTTGTTTAATTCAGGCTCTCAACAGATTGGATGATGGACATCTACATTAGGGAGAACAAACTGCTTACTGAGTCTATGGATTCAAATGCTTATTTCATCTGGAACCATCCTCACAAACACACTCAGAAATGTTTAGCCAAGTATATGGGCATTTTGTGATCCTGCCAAATTGGCGCATAAAATTAACCATCACAGTTAGACAGATAGATAAAATTTATATGACATAATACAAGTCACATTGCTTGCAGAAAGGATTGTAATAAGTATCACATCTTCTGTGAAACTTTCTCCAATATCTTTAGTCAGAATTAATTATTCCCTCATCTTGGTTCCATGAATCATCACTCAGAATTTGCATTGGAATTGAAGGACCATATAACATTTTTTAAAGTATATATATATATATATATATATATATATATATATATATATATATATTTTTTTTTTTTTTTTGTGGTATGCGGGCCTCTCACTGTTGTGGCCTCTCCCGTTGCGGAGCACAGGCTCCGGATGCGCAGGCTCAGCGGCCATGGCTCACAGGCCCAGACACTCTGCGGCATGTGGGATCTTCCGAGACCGGGGCACAAACCCGTGTCTCCTGCATCGGCAGGCGGACTCTCAACCACTGCGCCACCAGGGAAGCCCTAAAAGTATTTTTAGTTAAAATAAAACATCATAAGAAAAGTACTGAGGTTTAAGGTACATAGCAATTTGTAAATGTCCAATGTAACTAAATCAGAGTATCTGTAAGTAGATTTTTATGAAATATAACATAAAAGGGGAGAAGGAGTAGATTGAGAGGTCTTTCAATGCAGACCATGAGCAGTGATCAAGCATATCTTGATACGGGAAAAAGTTTTAAAGAAAGAATGTTTTGGAGTGGGGAAATACTAGACATAACAGACTGAGGTAATAATCAACTTTGGACATGATTATCATTCTAAATAGGATGATGGAAGAGGCAAGGAGGAACAAGGGGCATCACTGAGCTATTTTGCAGAAAGGACAGTAAATGTCCAGATAAAAACATACATGAGTAAATTTCTTTTGGATGTGGTCATTTTTGATGGCTATCAACATACAATATAAATGTCTAGCATTCTGATGAAAACAAAGGTCATGAACTGTAATGAAAGATGTTTTAAAGAAGACAAGCCCAGTTCTGCTAACCAAAAATAAATAAATAAATAAAAATAAACCCCAAGTCTGAGTGACTTAACACAATACATGTTTATTTCTCACTCACACTGCATATTCAACCTAGATAAGTAAGTCTTCTCTGTACAGTGGCTCAGGACTTAGGCTGATAGAAATCCATTATCATTTAGTTTCACCATTCAATACACAAGGCCTCTCACATTCCTCTATCAGGGAAAGAGACAATATGGCAATCCATAATTTCTTGATTATGCTTTGGGGAAGAGGTGAAATGTGTCACTTCAACTAACAGCCAATGGCCAAAAATAGTTCTATGGCCCTGGCTAACTGAAAGAGGGAACAGACAAGCACATGAATTCTCAGGAAACAAAACACATCCCCACAACAAGAAATCAGGGTTACAAAGATGAATTTATGAATAACTAACATGAAAGTTGTTCCTGGGGCTGTGGAATAAACGAGGTAACTTGGGATCAAGGGATGGTCAGGAAGAGAGTCAAATTTACTCCAGGGAGCACAGCCAGTGAAGGAAACTGATTCGGACAAGGATGAAAGTGGTGAGCTAGGAGAGACTACTGTCGCGGACGTCAAATGAGGAAAGTTTCTAGCAGTGGAAGGGTTTCAGCAATGTCAAATGCAGTTAAGAAATCAAATTGTAAGAAGACGTAGAGGAGGTTTAGGATCTCTTAACTGAAAATTAGAAGAAATATTTTAAAAGAAAAATTTCAGAAGAGTCCTGAAGATGTCATTCATATTTCAGACCAGGGAGGAATAAATGGTTAATGAGAAAGTGGAGACAGTGAATACGATTTTTATTTTCTCTTGATGAAAAACTCACAACAAATCCTAACAGTCTGAGTCCCTAGGTCAATGTCTTCATTGCTCTTGAATTCAATTGTTTGTGCTATAAAATGAAGGATTTTAAAGTGCTTAATCCTATGGTTGCTTCCAGCTCCCAAAGTAATAATACTAACAACAAAACCAACAATGATACCAATAATAATAATTACCAACTATTTATTGCCAAACATGAATCAGGCGTTGTGCTAGATGTTTTCTACATACTATCTAATGTATACTTACATCCACATTTCAAAGAAGAGACTCATGAGGTTTAGATTAAGTGAGCATCCAAAGTCACACATTTATTATGTAGATAAATTTGGATTAGAGCTCAAGTCTGTCTACTTCAAAGCCATATGTTACCTTACCCATAATTGATGGCAAATTAGATGCATGCCATAGATAAATTCTATCTTTAACATGACCCTACATTTGAATTATGATATCCTTGTTTATAAGTTGTCAAAATATAGATGATAGTATTAATAAATGATTGAATAGCTATATACAAAACATGATGATTAGCAGATCAATGATAAGCTGGAGAGAGACTCTAGCATTTGGCTGTCCTCTTCAAAATTTCAATTAATGACTTTGATGAGCATGAGTTAGCATCTATAATTGGTTATTAAATCTAGTCACTCTCTCCATGAGGGGAGCAATTTTGTTGAGGTTGGGACTTGTTGAGGCTGTACAAGTAGAGAGCAGAGGTGACTAGCTCAACATTTCTTCTAAAAAAGACCCAGGAATTTAACTGACTGCAAACTCAGTACTGCCAACACTATTATGCATTGCTAATGGCACTGATATATTCAATTAATGCATGGGTAGAACCTAGTTAAAGGGCACCAACTGTACAATTAAATGTAGTCTGAACTGAATAGAAAACACCTGGATTTAAGACACTGGAACCACATTTTAAGAGTGACACTGAAAACCTGTGGATTGTTTCAGAAAGAATTACTGGGATTATCTAGGCACTGGAAGTCACATCATATGGAAGAAGACTGAAGAGACTGAGGATATTTCATTTGGCAAAGATAAAACCCAAGGAGTTGACATTTGCAGGAATAACATAGGAAGGTATTATAAAAATTAGAAAGTATCTTCCTTTACTGAGTTAAGAATGGCATATTATAACTTTCAACCTCAGTCTTCAGGTCTGTGCTCTGCAATAAGAATAAATCAGACACGTAAATTACTGTTGTCCAATGGAAATGAGCTGCCATTAAAATAACCAGAGTTTTTTGAGTGCTATATAAATAAGAAGACTATTTTATTTCTTTTCCCAACTGAATCACATTAGAGAGTAAAAGGGTATTACTAGTAATTGCCCCGAGAATACTCTGGGACTATCTCAGGCAAACTGGAATTTTCTATCTTAGTAAACTTTCCCAGACACTTTATATGGTACATATAATTATTAGCCTCTCTTTTTACAGATGAAAAATCTGAAGTACAAGAATTTGCCCAAAATCATACTGATATTGTATCAGTTAGAATTCAAATCTGGCTCCATAGTCCAGGCTCCTTTATGCTGCAACTTTAACCTTATTGCCTTCTTGGTAATCCATTTTTATTCTGGGGAATAATTTTCCTAAAGACTGAAAAATCACCCTTTATAGGAAAAAAAAGGTAGAAATGTTCATATTCTGCAGGAGATTAGGCTTGAAAAATGCCATGTTTTATGAGTTATACCTGAAATGGGATTGTGTCAGCTTTAAATATCAACTTGGTTGGGCGATAGTTCCCAGTTATTCAATCACACAGTAATCTAGATTTTTTTTTTTTTTTTTTTTTTTTTTTTTTTTGCGGTATGCAGGCCTCTCACTGTTGTGGCCTCTCCCGTTGCGGAGCACAGGCTCAGGACGCGCAGGCTCAGCGGCCATGGCTCACGGGCCTAGCTGCTCTGTGGCACATGGTATCTTCCCGGACCGGGGCACAAACCCGTGTCCCCTGCATTGGCAGGCAGATTCTTAACCACTGGTCCACCAGGGAAGCCCTAGATATTTTTGTGAAGATATTCTATATCTATAGATATTCTATAGATGTGATAATCAGTTGACTTTAAATAAGAGAGATTATCCTAGATAAACAGGGCTTTCAATCATGTTGAAAGCCTTAGTACAGAGCTAAGACTTTCCAGAGGAAATTCTGCTTGTGGACTAGAGTTTCAGCTCATTCCAAGAGTTCCAGGCAAGTCCTGTCTTACCTGACCTAGTCAGGTTCCACCATCACGTAGTCTATTCCTTACAATAAATCTGTCGGTTCTGTTTCTCTGGTTGAACCCTGAATGATACAGGAGCCATATACTCATGCTAGTAGAAGAGGTGAGGGGGCAAAAACAAAAATTAACTATCTATGAAGATTCCTCCAGGTAAGTAAGTGAAATAATCAAAAGCCTGACAATCTATGGTCAAAATTCAAGCACTAGATGGGGTGCAAGGACAATCTAGTCTCCAGAGACATACATAAGTCATGAGAATAAGGTTTAGAAGGCAGTTCTCATGCTAGGGACTGTAGCAAGTACTCCCCATGCCCACCTGAGTTTCCTTATTCTCATCACTTCAATAGTATAGGCTAGATTTTCATCTGCTGTACCTTCTTTTCTTTCTTTGCAGGCTATTTTAGGCTTCTAGATCCCATTTTGTGCTTGTAGAGTAGGACTAAAGTGCTGAGGATTCATCATCCTTAGGGAGCATGACTTTTGATCAAAAGCCCCCTGGCTCACTTGTGCCTCTCTCTCTGGGAGTGATAACTTAGAGACGTGTTTTTACGTCAATTCCTAAGGATTCCCCCAGATTAGCTAATGATGAACAAAATATAAATAGGCTCTGCCCTCTTGGAACTTTTATTTTCTGGAGGTCTTTACTGAGCTTGCAAGTCCTCTATGACATAGCATCTTAAACTTGGAAAGAGGCCTAAAGACCATTTCTTCCCTGTCCCTTTTTACCTTTCCTTCTCCTACCTGCGTCAGTGATAACTTGATTGTTAATGAACACTTTACTAGTTGTCTTCACTTTCCAAGCTCACTTCACAACACCCATACTAGTGTTCTTTATTTTTTTACTACAAAACAAACAGATATTATCTGTGCTTGCATTCATATCTACATTTCTGCTTCTCATAAAACTCAAAAATATGATAAACAGGTTACTAGAAGAGAAACTTGGAATGAGATTCAAAGCAGAAGTAGCAGTGTGATACAAGAAAGTCACGGACAAGGATCCAAGACCATGAAGCAGGGTGGACTGTGACATATGGAGCAACATAAAAAGCAGGAGTGAATGCTGGGCCCTTGTAGTCTAAGCTAAGGCTGCAGCAATAGTAAGTGGGAGACATGGGGTCCCCAGGTCATGAGATTTAGATCCCCAGCGCAGTGCCTAGAACATGGCAAGATATAGCGTTGCATTGAATTGTCAGTACGCTTTCTGCCTTGGCATCCAATGACATTGCTGAGTCTACAAATCAGGTAGGTTTAGAAAGGAGAGAAAAAGGGCAGGGGAGAAATGGTATTTAAGTCTCCTACCAACTGTAAAATTCTATGATATCACAGACAACACAGCCTTGAAACCTTACAAAAAGATTCATGAAGGTGAACTAAATGTTCCATGAGCCTCGTGACTAATACTATTACATGGCACTGTTGGTCAACGATGCCAGGTAATAATATGTGTTCAGTGAACATGCTTTGAATGAGTAAAAACTCACATAGAAACATTAAATTCATTTCTTGCACACTAGATCCCATGTGAAAACCTCCTTTCCAGGCAAATAACCATTATTCCATTTATATTTACCTGTCATGGCTCACTTTTAATATCTTTATCTCTCATCTCTAAATATTCCCATGCTTTCTTCTATGAGTAAACTATATAGGCTCTAGAACCTGCCATCCTGAGTTTAAACCCATTCTCGGCCCCTTAAAATCTGTCTCACTTTAGTAACCTTAATTAGCTTGTCCGAGCCTCAGTTTCATCATTACAAAAGAGTACATAATAATAGTACCTACCTTTCAGAGCTGTTGTGAGAAATAAATTGCTTAACATAACATCTGGCACCAAGGTAGCCCTCAATAAATGTTAACTACTCATTATTATATGGATATACTTCTTCATTTTAAATCATGTTGATGTACTTTCTTGTTTAAGTAAAATAGGTTCTAATCTCCAGGAAGCATGAGACACACAACTCCTGGTAGATAGAGATCATTAAAATAGTCACTTAACTTTAAGATGCAAAAGAGCAATGTCACAGCTAGATGAAAGAGCTGAGTAGGTTGGAAGGTGATGATTTGCTGATCTGTCCTGAGCTGCCATTGAGTTATCTTAAAAATAAAGCCAGGCTCTTACTAACGATGTCTTCTGAGTTAGATGGTGCTGGTTTTCAAGAGTTATGTCAGGGCTGAAAAAAAAATTTGCAGACTGAGAAGGGAATAAAAAAGATGCTGCTGCTCTGAGGAATCAAAGTTGGACATTTTCCATGCAAATCATCATATATTTCCTGACTCAAAGTAGCAGGAATATATCCTGTCTACTTATCAATAGTATACTTAGTGCAAATACTATTTTCAGTTCTGCTGTGGGAAATCTAAAAGACTGGTAACCCAACCCCATAAGTCAGCTCTGAGAGAATTGTGAGCTCAGGGAATATTACTCTCCACTGATAGTATGACAGGTAGAGTTTTTCCTTCCTTCCGGATTTGAAAAAGAAGAAATCAGTCCACCAAGAGTGACTCACTGTGGGAGTACCACAGGGATGCACTCTGAGGGTGCCATAAGCCTGAGCCTTAAATAGTTCACATTGTTTTGATAGAAAATACTGAAGTACATTTATCTACATTGATCTTTATGGTCTTTAAATACTTGCTACATTATTTCAAAATCAGATAGATTCATGAGCACATATAATTAGGAAAATCTCATGGGGGGATCTGAAACTGAGGCAGGCCATGAGGGTGGGCAGGAATTTGGAATGACAGAGAGGAGAAAGTGAACCATTCCAGTTTCCTTTAAATGCAGAGAGACTCAGAGACTGGCAATCACAAAAAGCTAGTGCTTTCCCTCACCTTCTCACCCTTCAGTATCCAGTCCCATCTGTTCTTAATCCTACCATCAGCCTCCAAAACATAGTTGCTCTTAACCGAGAGGAGAATATATATAGTCAAAATTTATTTTAATATTTTAAAATTTTTACTCTGTGCTAAATATAAATAGAATACAGAAACTAAGCTTCAAAATTATCTCAAAAAGGAATAAGATGAAATGTTCATGGAATATTCCTCATTTTCTTGGTTTTCAATTTAATTTGACTAAAATCTCTGTGGTCACTTTTCATTTAAGGACCAGATTCAGTGATGAGAAATTTATTTTCCAGCATCAGCCAACTGCTTAACCATGGAAGAATTTGTCTGTTTTTTTTACCTTTTACATAACTGTTAACAAACATGATGAGCACTTATTTTATAGAATTTGTTGACAATTTTTCATTTCTATCTTATAGCTCAGATCATATGTTGTTTTATCTTGCACAACTATCAGCAAACACTTTTATCTTAAATAATCAGAAAAGGAAGATATTCACTTTCTTGAATAGTCTGGGTAGTATTCTCACCTATGCCTACAAGACCCAATTCATTTGTTTATTATAATTAAACTGGCCTGGGCTATAATGAATTTTCATATTTTTCTTTGACTTATTCTGAGATTTCTCTGAAGTTCATTAAATCTATGAATAATACTCTTCAGTAAGAAAGCAAGTCATATTCTTTATTATATATATATATATATTTTAAATATGAATCAAATGCTCTTATTAGATTAGGTTGCATCTATTCAATTAATAGTTTCATTTTATTTTTCTTTAAGAAGCATCTTGATGGAAATTAATCCCTGAAGACCTTCCCCTAAGACTCAGCTGACAATTTGTAATGATGGGAATTACTCTGGAGACCTTAAACTGCTCATTTCATGAAGGGCTAAAATGACCTCAGGTCTCAGCTGTCTGGATCATAATGCCATCCATAGATGTTCTACAAACCACAGCGCATTGGCCAAATCCCACTTGCCACATGTTTTGTTAGGGCCAATGAACTAAAAATGTTTAGTTCAGATATTTAAGTGAATAAAAAAGTAAAAGGAAAATAATGCGTCATGGCACATGAAAATTAGAAGACAGTCAGATTTCAGTGTCTAAATATAAATTTTTCTTGGAACAAAGCAATGCTCATTCATTTACGTATTGTCTTTGGATGTTTTTGTGCTATAACAGCAGAGTTGAGTAACTGTGACAGAGAATATATGACTCACAAAGCCTAAAATATTTACTCTCTGATCGTGGCAGACCATGTTGTATTGTAAAGGGCACTAAATTTGAACTAAATTCAAGAGGTCTTGGGCCTGGTCCTGGATCTGTTACATACTAGATGTGTAACTTTGGGGAAAGTCTTCAACCTTACTGAGACTCAAAATTCTTATTCATAAAATGCGATAAATAGTAAAGGTAAAATATAGGGAAGGTAATAGTGAAAGTGCATGGTAGACTATAAAACAATGTAAAATGAAAGAAGATAACATATTTAATTAGACGAATGCATCCATTTGTGCCAGGCAATTAGGACAATGATAATTTGGCCAAGGCTTTCCTAAAGATATAAATTTAACTTGGGAAAAGAAATAGAAGAGAAAATCCTACAGATTTAGTAATCCTACAGATTACTAAATTCATTAATTTATCTAGCAGAAGCAAACTTGCTACTTTCTTGTTCTTTCCAAGGAATCTGCAGTCAACTTGTGAGTGAAATGCATATAAAGCTTAGCTTCACCTTTTCACTTCAGGTTTGACAGATGGATGCGTGCATATAGGCAGTGTGTGTGGACATTTTTTAATATACACAGATGTAAAAGAGGAAAAGTACCAAAGGGACCCACTTGTCCTTGATGACTCAACTGACCTTGTAAAATAATAAAAGTCCTCCAATTAGTAACACTTGTCAGTACAAAAGCAACCAAGTTGGAAACTAATCGCAGGAAGATTCACTTTCATCAGAAAGCTGAGGGTAGGGCTGTGTGTCTTTAAGTGGGTAATGAACTCTGTGTGGGAAGACAATTGAAGGAAGCTTCAGGAAGCCTGGCTGCTGGACCCTCAGGCAGCCTGCCGGCAAGAGGCAGACAGACAGCTTAGGCATTCCTCACACAATACACAGCCTTTCCGGTGACATTCCTCTTTAAGAAATGATGCCACCTTTGTCAGTGAGCCAAGTTCCCAACTCAAGAGCGCCAATCTACTCTGAACACATGGGAGCACCTGGGGTAGGCCTGTTTTGATAGCCTGCCTGGCTCCTGGTGTGTCTTGGGTCCAAGGAGGATGTGGACCACAATGCCTTTGACTTGGATCCTTGGGAGGGTAGGGGAATCATAAAGGTGGAAAAAGTGTCTCCTGGGCTGGAGACAAGAGGAAAAGTGTCTCCTGAGTTGGCTATAAACCCAAGACAAAATTGCAGAATCAAGGACTCATCCATGGGTCAGAAGTGACCCCTAGTGGGGTCTGTAGCTTTCTTATGCTTAGCTAAAATAATCTTTGCCATAATATATCTCAGGTGTTGTTTGGTGAAGGCAAAGAAAAGAAAAGAAAAGAAAAGAAAAGGTTGGGAGAGAGGAAGAGAAATAGATTTAGAATTCAATAAAGTAAGAGAGTAATAAAAGGAGGAAAAAATTGAAAGAGGAAATAAAAGAGAAAGAAAGAACTCAAGACAACAAAAGAAAAAGAAAAGAAAGAAAGAAAAGAAAATCTGTACTATCTGTCTGGGAATTTATTTACCTTGGTGAAGGAGGCATTACCTATGATCACTGGAATAAATAAGATCATATCGTTCTCCAATTTAAAATCCCCTAGGAGCCTGCCATTGGACTCAGAAGTAGAACTCAAACTGTTGCAAAATCTGCAGGTCCTTATGCAGTTCAGCTACTCCTAATTCTCCAACCACAGTTTAACATGTGTCCTTCTTGGTTGATAGAGATGCGGACTGTTTTTTGGTTCCTATAACAGGTAAGCTCCTTCCTGGCTTAGGACATTTGCACTCACTGCCCCCTCAGCCTGGGCTCATTCACACTGGCTTCATCTTGCCAGTTATTCAGTCTCAGCTGTATGTTTTTTCCACTGGAATGCAAACTCCATGAGAGCAAGGTCCTAGAAACATGATGCTCATATAGTAGGTGGTCAATATTCATTCATTGAATGGATGAATAAATAAATTGTTCATGTAGACATTTTAAAGAGCTGGAGTTGGAAGTGACTTGGAGGTATTTTGGTCCAATCCTTCTACATATTTTACATCTGAGGAAACTGAGAACCTTAAGATTCAAGTGACTTATGCAAAGTCATACAGTTTATTTGTGGCGAAGATAGGTAGAACCACAACACTTTAGTATATTCATCTGGTTAAGGTTAAGTACTGAATTTCTAGTTTGAAAAGTGAGGCTGGATAAGCATTTCTGCACAGAGAGGCATGCTGCAGTGTAAGGATAGAAGCTATTATGCCATTTTTATGCTCTCTCTAGACAGAATATGAAAAGAAAGGGAGGTTTTCTAGCTAAATAAAAAATTGAGAATTACAGCTCTGTTATTCAACACAGGATTTGGGGAATGCAGAGGGCAGAAAATGATTGATAGCTTGATTCTAAATTCAGTGGGTCCCCAGGAGAACAGGTTTTTCCTTGTACAGTCATGAGGGACGACACTTTACATCAGCTTATCTAGGCATACGAAAAAGGAGTATCTTGCCCTGAAAGTTATGTCATCTTAGTAGACTAAACCATGGATATAATCAATGGAAACTCTGTTTATAAAACAAGTGAAATACTGACTTATATCAAGGAAGCATCCAATGGTTGGGCTTCCCATACACATTGAGATAACTCAGGTGCAAGTACCTCACTTGTTCGTAAGCTGTTCTTAAGAGGGATGCCAATTGCATGATTGTATTTTAAACATAGAACCTGCATCAGTATATGTATTAATTTTCGAAGTACCAAAAACTAGGTGGCTCAGAACAACAGAAATGTATTATCTTGCAGTCTGGAGACCAGAAGCCCAAGATTACAGCATCAGGTAGGACTGGTTCCTTGTGAGATCTGTGAAGGAAATTCTGTTTCATGTCTGTTCTCTAGTCTCTGGAGTTTTGGGTGTTTTCTGTTTGTTTTTTGTTTCATTTTGTTTTAGGGCTTATAGAAGCATCACCCTGATCTCTGCCTTCAGCTTCGAATGGCATTCTTCCTGTGTACATGCTTGCCTCTAAATTTCCTCTTTTCATGACTCCACAAGTCATATGGGATTAGGACCCATCTTAATGATCTCATCTTAACTAATTATATCTTGATTAATCCTATTTCCAAATAAAGTCACATTCTGAGGTGCTGGACTTCAGCATATGAACCTGGATGAGAAATTAGGTTTACTTTCATCCACTCTAGGGACTGACGACCTTAAAAAGACAATCTCACTACAAAGTTGCATTTAGTTGGGAGTAGGGGTGGTAGGTTCAGAGACTCCCCTTAACAAATCAATGATTTTAATTCCAGCAACTTTTCTACTACACAAAATTGCCTTTAAATTACAGAAAACAATTCAGTCAGATAACTTCATTGAGCCCCTGCCCCTGGCCAGACGCTGTGCTCAGGCACTAGAAATCCAATCAACGAACAAAAATAATTTCTAATTTAGTTGGAGGCAGGGTTTTGCTCAACTCCTTGCCTCTGACTCTCGATATTCAACCAGTATTTCTTGGGACTATGATAATAATATGAACAATTTCAAAGTGGCAGTGGTTGTTAGAAGGAGTTCAGAGAGGAAGAAATGCATGAGCTGAATATTTGAGTTATACAACAAACTGTAATGCTCCTTTTGAGATCTTTTTTGATCGATTGAGAAATACATTTCCAGTTATCACCAAAAGTATCATGTACCAAGTATGAAGTGGAGTGACCTTTAGGGTTTCAGCCCATTGTAGAGTAACTTTTGTAATGACCTTGTATTTGAAAATCATGCATGACATGTGTGTAGTTCCCTGAGTCTGGAACATCTAGTGAGCACCTCTCTGAAGCTGCTGTTGGCTGGGTTTTGTTATGTTACTAAATCTGTTTTGCTCCTGTTCACTCAAAGTGTTTTCAACTCTTAATGTGCATTTATATCTAAAATCCCCTCTTTCCTTCTAGTGGAAAAAGCAGAGTATAATCCTGCAGGGAGACTGTTTGTTAAGGTTTAACCTGTATCACAAACATGTTTTATCTGGTCTAGTGCACACTGGAGAGCCCAAAAAGCTCTAAGCCATTTGTCTCTGTAGGCTCCTTAGAGTATCAAAGTAATATACCATCACTGGGTCACAGAGCAACAAAGAACACACTTCGTAGGAATTTTTAGATGTGTTTTAAAACCCTCAAGGTGCAGACAAGTGTGGCCTACTTATATGAAATAACTGCAGGTCTATGGAATATTTTACAAATAGAGAGAACATCAGTGTTGAGTTTGTCTGAGAAATAGCTCACACTGAATTTCTTGAACATATAGAAGTAGATACATGAAAGAGAGAGACTATTGGCCTGGAGGTGGAAATCCTAGTGCTGCCCTGACACCTGAGGCCAGTCATTTAATAACTCCAGATACCACTGTTCTCAGCAATGAACTGAGCATCTGAACTAGATCTGTTTTCCAAAAGTTCCCACAACCAACAACCACATATATTATTCCCACCTTCTGCCCAATAGGCATCAAAATTGGAATTTTTATTGCTATAAATATTCATTTATTGAGTTATAAGTTGTAGATTTCAGTTTTATTTTAATAAAAAAAAATATGACTACCAGCCAAAACTGTCTGTTTAGCACAAAAGTACTAGTATAAGAAGAATTACTACATGAAGTTTCCAAATTTTCAAGGCAAAAGAAAAGGCATTTTGTTAGCTTACATCATCATCAGGGTTTGAAATACTATGAAGTTGTATAGGCCTCATGGTTTACAAAAGCCAAGTAGGAATCTTTGGGAGTAATGATCTATATGGTCCTTCCCCTCCTGCCCAAAGACTCTGGAGTTATTTGCATGCACCTAGTTAAGGAAATGAGAGAAAAAAAATGTCAATTATTGCCTTGAGAAGTGGATCATGTATAGCACCAACCCAGGGAACCCTGACTAATGATATTATTTCTGGCTCCTTATTACTGGAACCAGGTCTATATTAGGGAAATGAGAGGCCACCTACATGGTACAATTGGAGAAATGATGGCCAAACTACTCCACACTCAAAAAATGTTTTATCCTTTAGTGTGGTACAGAGAACTCAAAATCCCTTTTATCAGAAACTAATGCTTTAGAGCAAAGTCATTAGCATGGCCTTCCTGGATTATTCTTAAATACCAACATGTCTTAATTTTCATGATGTATTAACTATTCACCAATCTAAAAAGCAGTTATTAAGCACCTATTGGAGACTAGGCTCTGCACTGACACCAGAAACAGGAGTGTGTTAATCCCTGCCTTCAGTGAGTTTACAATCTAAAGATATTTATAGATCAGCCAAATAACAACGTTTTGAGAAAGAAAAACAGGGAAGAGAAAGGATTCGAGTTTCTAATGAGGAATAGTTGAGGTGGGGGACTAGATTAGGAAAGGGAGTGGAGTGAAAGGAAAGGGAAGCAGGCCATGAATAAGGAGATAAAAGAGTAGAAGGTGGAGGCAACAGAAGACACGGGCTGGAAGCAAAAATGTGTAGGTCCAGAAGACATCTTTACCTCTGCACAATTTGCCGTGATCACTGTCACATGATCTTACTTCTGAAGACATTGAAATATTACCTCTCTCTCCTGTGCTAGGTTGTGATTATTGTCTGAGAAGCAGCACAGAGAAAGCACCCCCGGGAGTCCACTGGCTGTTTGGAGCACACACTGCAGAGACAGTGGTTCATTTAAGAAAATAAATTTGGGTGTTTAATGAAATAAATATTCTTTCATTATAATTCATTCAATGCACATTTATTGAGTTGTGTCCCCTGGAAGTTTTATCCACCTTACAGATTCAACCACAACATCTAGATGTTTACGTTATAAATCTAGCAAAGGCAAGAGACAAATTGCCTCATTTTCTCCTCCACTGGATACATTCAAAATTAACTAAGACTCTAGAAAATGAAGAGGCAGAATAGTTTAGTGAGGTAGAAAGCGAGTTTTGGAGGGAAGTGAAAATATTTCTGCCTTAATCCCGCCTTTACCAGCAGGTTGTTTCCAAAGTTTTTTTTTTTAAAGCCAGTTAAGGAGTTTCCCTGGTGGCACAGTGGTTGAGAGTCTGCCTGCCGATGCAGGGGAGACGAGTTCATGCCCCATGTCCGGAAGGATCCCACATGCCGCGGAGTGGCTGGGCATGTGAGCCATGGCCGCTGAGCCTGCGCGTCTGGAGCCTGCGCTCCGCAACGGGAGAGGCCATAGCAGTGAGAGGCCCGCGTACCGCAAAAAAAAAAAAAAAAAAAAGCAAGTTTATATTTATGGTCCTTAGTTTCTTTCCTGAAAAGTGAAAGAGCTGAGGTGTGATTTCTAAGATACATCCAGCTCCACCATTCTATGACTCTGGTTACCTGAACTTATATTATTTAGCTCAAGAATATTCCCAAGCATGTATCAAGGACCTCTCTGCGTGGGGAAGTATGCTAGGAATTGTATCAAAACAGATAGAAATTTTTAGAAATCCCTGCTTTCCTGCATTCTAGGAGTTTAATCCATGTTGGCAGTGTCTATCAAACTATATATAGTATAAACTATATATACTGTGCAGAGTTCACATTGATTAAATTCAGCGGACCATAAATCATTACAATGTACATGATATAAGTTCAAAGATGTGCGAGTGAGGAAAGTGGAAATGTTCCCTGAAAATGATATGTTGGGAGAAGGTGGCAGTTAAGAAAATCATTCTCTCTATCCAGCCACTCTGAGAGAAGTGGTATGAAGAGATAAATGTTCAAGAGCTGCTTTCATGAAGGTAGGGCTTGCCAGTGAGAGAGGAGCTTTTACTCTTCCCAACAGGAATGGATGCTCCCAGCATGAATTAAAATAAGAATAGATAGCAACTGTCACTCCCAAGTTCAGCACTGCAACAGGAACTGGAATTGAGGAAGTAGTTACTGTTCTCAGGTGATCCTCACATGGACCTTAATGTCAGACTTCAGAGTGACTTGAATAAATTACAAGGGAATCCACTTATCAAATAATTTTTTCAACACAATGCTTGAGAAATAATATAATAAATTAATGAATAAATTAAAGTAAAATGATGACTAATAATACAAAGAAGAAAGCAAAAATTTCTAAGCAAAGAAAGAGAAATACCATATGATATCACTTGTATGTGGAATCTAAAACATGACACAAATGAACTTATCTGTGAAACAGAAACAGACTCACAGACATAGAGAACAGACTTGTGGTTGCCAAGGGGAAAGGGGGGAAGGGAGGGATGGATTGGGAGTTTGGGGTTGGCAGATGCAAATTATTATATATAGGAAAGATAAACAACAAGGTCCTACTGT
The DNA here is from genome assembly GCF_949774975.1 of Lagenorhynchus albirostris. Classification (NCBI taxonomy): domain Eukaryota; kingdom Metazoa; phylum Chordata; class Mammalia; order Artiodactyla; family Delphinidae; genus Lagenorhynchus; species Lagenorhynchus albirostris. Next base: position 19,308,589 of record NC_083095.1, read on the forward strand.
ATAGCACAGGGAACTATATTCAATATCCTGTGATAAACCATAATGGAAAATAATATGAAAAAGAATGTGTATATATATATATATATATATATATATATATATATATATATATCACTTTTCTGTATAGTAAAAGTGAACACAATATTGTAAATCAACTGTACTTCAATAAAATAAATTTAAAGAAAATTTCTAAGTGATTCTCTTTCTGAAATCACCAAAAACTAAACTCCTTTATCTGAACAGCAAACAACAAACAGAAAACCTGAAGACTTAACACTGTGTTTATAACCTATAGTAACTCTGAAGTCAAATTTTTCTACTTGTCTTCCTTTTTCTTTTTTTTTAAATTTAATTTATTTTTTTTATACAGCAGGTCCTTATTAGTCATCAATTTTATACACATCAGTGTATACATATCAATCCCAATCTCCCAATTCATCACACCACCACCACCAACCCCCAGCGCTTTCCCCCCTTGGTGTCCATAAGTTTGTCCTCTACGTCTGTGTCTCAATTTCTGTCCTGCAAACTGGTTCATCTGTACCATTTTTCTAGGTTGCATATGTATGCGTTAATATACGATATTTGTTTTTCTCTTTCGGACCTACTTCACTCTGTATCACAGTCTCTAGATCCATCCATGTCTCTACAAATGACCCAATTTCATTCCTTTTTATGGCTGAGTAATATTCCATTGTATATATGTACCACATCTTCTTTATCCATTCATCTGTTGATGGGCATTTAAGTTACTTCCATAATCTGGCTATTGTAGATAGTGCTGCAATGAACACTGGGGTGCATATGTCTTTTTGAATTATGGTTTTCTCTGGGTATATGCTCAGTAGTGGGATTGCTGGGTCATATGGTAATTCTATTTTTAATTTTTTAAGGAACCTCCATATTGTTCTCCATAGTGACTGTATCATTTACATTTCCACCAACAGTGCAACAGGGTTCCCTTTTCTCCACACCCTCTCCAACATTTGTTGTTTATAGATTTTCTGATGATGGCCATTCTAATTGGTGTGAGGTGATACCTCATTGTAGTTTTGATTGGCATTTCTCTAATAATTAGTGATGTTGAGCAGTTTTTCCTGTGCTTCTTGACCATCTGTATGTCTTCTTTGGAGAAAAGTCTATTTACATCTTCTGCCCATTTTTGGACTGGGTTGTTTGTTTTTCTAATATTGAGCTGCATGAGCTGTTCATATATTTTGGAGATTAATCCTTTGTCCGTTGATTCATTTGCAAATATTTTCTCCCATTCTGCAAGTTGTCTTTTGTCTTGTTTATGGTTTCCTTTGCTGTGCAAAAGTTTTGAAGTTTCATTAGGTCCCATTTGTTTATTTTTGTTTTTATTTCCATTACTCTAGGAGGTGGATCAAAAAATATCTTGCTGTGATTTATGTCATAGAGTGTTCTGCCTAGGTTTTCCTCTAAGAGTTTTATAGTGTCCAGTCTTACATTTAGGTCTCTAATCCATTTTGAGTTTATTTTTGTGTATGGTGTTAGGGAGTATTCTAATTTCATTCTTTTACATGTAGCTGTCCAGTTTTCCCAGCACCACTTATTGAAGAGACAGTCTTTTCTCCATTGTATATCCTTGCCACCTTTGTCATAGATTAGTTGACCATAGGTGCGTGGGTTTACCTCTGGACTTTCTATCTTTTTCCATTGATCTATGTTTCTGTTTTTGTGCCAGTACCATATTGTCTTGATTACTGTAGCTTTGTGGTATAGTCTGAAGTCAGACAGTCTGATTCCTACAGCTCCGTTTTTTTTACCTCAAGACTGCATTGGCTATTCAGGGTCTTTGGTGTTTCCATACAAATTTTAAGATTTTTTGTTCTAGTTCCGTAAAAAATGCCATTGGTAATTTGATAGGGATTGCATTGGATCTGTTGATTGCTTTGGGTAGTATAATCATTTTCACAGTATCGATTCTTCCAATCCAAGAACATTAGATATTTCTCCATCTGTTGGTATCATCTTTAATCTCTTTCATTAGTGTCTTATAGTTCTCTGCATACAGGTCTTTTGTCTACCTAGGTAGGTTTATTCCTAGGTATTTGATTCTTTTTGTTGCACTGGTAAATGGGAGTGTTTCCTTAATTTCTCTTTCAGATATTTCATCATTAGTGTATAGGAATGCAAGAGATTTCTGTGCATTAATTTTGTATCCTGCAACTTTACCAAGTTCATTGATTAGCTCTAGTCGTTTACTGGTGGCATCTTTAGGATTCTCTATGTATAGTATCATGTCATCTGCAAACAGTGACAGTTTTACTTCTTCTTTTCCAATTTATATTCCTTTTATTTATTTTTCTTCTCTGATTGCTGTGGCTAGGACTTCCAAAACTATGTTGAATAATAGTGGTGAGAGAGAACATCCTTGTCTTTTTCCTGATCTTAGATGAAATGCTTTCAATTTTTCACCTTTGAGCGTGATGTTTGCCGTGGGTTTGTTGTATATGGCCTTTATTATTTTGAAGTAGGTTCCCTCTATGCTCACTTTCTGGAGAGTTTTTTTCATAAATTGGTGTTGAATTTTGTCAAAAGCTTTTTCTGCATCTATTGAGATGATCATATGTTTTTTATTCTTCAATTTGTTAATATGGTTTATCACACTGATTGATTTATGTATATTGAAGAATCTTTGCATCCCTGGGATAACTCCCACTTAATCATGGTGTATGATCCTTTTAATGTGTCATTGGATTCTGTTTGCTAGTATTTTGTTGAGGATTTTTGCACCTATATTCATCAGTGATATTGGTCTGTCATTTTATTTTTTTGTAGTGTCTTTGTCTGGTTTTGGTATCCGGGTGATGGTGGCCTCATAGAATGAGTTTGGGAGTGTTCCTTCCTCTGTAAATTTTTTGGAAGAATTTGAGAAGGATGGGTGATAGCTCTTCTCTAAATGTTTGATAGAATTCACCTGTGAAGCCATCTGGTCCTAGACTTTTGTTTGTTGGAAGATTTTTAATCAGTTTCAATTTCATTACTTTTGATTGGTCTGTTTATATTTTCTATTTCTTCCTGGTTCAGTCTTGGAAGGTTATACCTTTCTAAGAATTTGTCCATTTCTTCCAGGTTGTTCACTTTATTGGCATAGAGTTGCCTGTAGTAGTCTCTTAGGATGCTTTGTATTTCTGTGGTGTCTGTTGTAACTTCTTCTTTTTCTCTAATTTTATTGATTTGAGTCCTCTCCCTCTTTTTTTGATGAGTCTGGCTAGTGGTTTATTAATTTTGTTTATCTTCTCAAAGAACCAGCTATTGTGTTACTGTTGATTTCCTCTTTTAGAGCTGTTAGCAGTTGCCTTATGTATTGAGGTGCTCCTATGTTGGATGCTTCTATGTTGGTGTATTTATACTTGTTATATTTTCTTCTTGGATTGATCCCTTGATCATTATGTAGTGTCCTTCCTTGTCTCTTGTAAAATTATTTATTTTAAAGTCTATTTTATCTGATATGAGTATTGTTACTCCAGCTTTCTTTTTTTGATTTCCATTTGCATGGAATATCTTTTTCCATCCCCTAACTTTCCATCTGTATGTGTCCCTAGGTCTGAAGTGGGTCTCTTGTAGACAGCATATAGATGGGTCTTGTTTTCGTATCCATTCAGCAAGGCTGTGTCTTTTGGTTGGAGCATTTAATGCATTCAGGTTTAAGGTAATTATTGATATATATGTTCCTATGACCATTTTCTTAATTGTTTTGGGTTTGCTTTTGTAGGTCCTTTCCTTCTCTTGTGTTTCCCACTTAGAGAAGTTCCTTTAGCATTTGTTTTAGAGCTGGTTTGGTGGTTCTGAATTCTCTGAGCTTTTGCTTGTGTGTAAAGCTTTTGATGTCTCCATTGAATCTGAATGAGATCCTTGCCGGGTAGAGTAATCTTCATTGTACGTTCTTCCCTTTCATAGTTTTAAGTATATCATGCCACTCCATTCTGGCTTGTAGAGTTTCTGCTTAGAAATCAGCTGTTAACCTTATGGGAGTTCCCTTGTATGTTATTTGTCGTTTTTCCCTAGCTGCTTTCAATCATTTTTCTTTGTCTTTAATTTTTGCCAATTTGATTACTACGTGTCTCGACATGTTTCTCCTTGGGTTTATCCTGTATGGTACTCTCTGCACTTCCTGGACTTGTTTGGCTATTTCCTTTCCCATGTTAGGGAAGTTTTCGACTATAATCTCTTCAAATATTTTCTCATGTCCTTTCTCTCTCTCTTCTCCTTCTGGGACCCCTATGATGCGAATGTTGTTGCAGTTAATGTTGTCCCAGAGATCTCTTAGGCTGTCTTCATTTACTTTCATTCCTTTTTCTTTAGTGTGTTCCGCAGCAGTTAATTCCACCATTCTATCTTCCAGGTCACTTATCTGTTCTTCTGCCTCAGTTATTCTGCTATTGATTCCTCCTAGCATAGTTTTCATTTCAGTTATTGTATTGTTCACCTCTGTTTATTTCTTCTTTAATTCTTCTAGGTCTTCTTAAACATTTCTTGCATTTTCTCAATCTTTGCCTCCATTCTTTTTCCGAGGTCCTGGATCATTTTCACTATCATTATTCTGAATTATTTTTCAGGAAAGTTGCTATGTCCACTTCATTTAGTTGTTTTTCTGGAGTTTTATCTTGTTCCTTCATCTGGTACATAGACCTTTGTCTTTTCATCTTGTCTATCTTTCTGTGAATGTTTTTTTTTTTTTTTTTCCCCCACAGGTTGCAGGATTGTAGTTCTTCTTGCTTCTGCTGTCTGGTGGATGAGGCTATCTAAGAGGCTTGTGTACGTTTCCTGATGGGAGGGACTGGTGGTGGGTAGAGCTGACTGCTGCTCTGGTGGGCAGAGCTCAGTAAAACGTTAATCTGCTTGACTGCTGATGGATGGGGCTGGGTTCCCTCCCTGTTGGTTGTTTGGCCTGAGGCAACCCAACACTGGAGCCTACCTGGGCTCTTTGGTGGGGCTAATGACAGTGCCTGGGAGGGCTCATGCCAAGGAGTACTTCCCAGAACTTCTGCTGCCAGTGTCCTTGTCCCCACGGTGAGCCACAGCCACTGCCTGCCTCTGCAGGAGACCCTCCAAAACTAGCAGATAGGTCTGGTTCAGTCTCCCCTGGCGTCACTGCTCCTTCCCCTGGGTCTCGATGCACACACTACTTTGTGTGTGTCCTCCAAGAGTGGAATCTCTGTTTCCCCCAGTCCTGTCAAAGTCCTGCAATTAAATCTCACTAGGCTTCAAAGTCTGATTGTCTAGGAATTCCTTGTCCCATTGCCAGACACCCAGGTTGGGAAGCCTGACATGGGGCTCTGAACCTTCACTCCAGTGGGTGGACTTCTGTGGTATAAGTGTTCTCCAATCTGTGTCACCCACCCAGCAGTTATGGGACTGGATTTTACTGTGATTGTGTCCCTCCTACCATCTCATTGTGGCTTCTCCTTTGTCTTTGGATGTGGAATGTCTATTTTGGTGAGTTCCAGTGTCTTCCTGTCGATGATTGTCCAGCAGCTAGATGTGATTCTGGTGTTCTTGCAAGAGGGAGTGAGAGCATATCCTTCTTCTCCACCATCTTGGTTCCTATTCCATTAGGTAATTTGGAGAGTATACCTTCAGCCATTGCTGCAAAGTCTCCAGAATTTTCTGAAGAAAGTTACTCTTCAAACCACAATTTCTCACAGTCCTAGATCACAGAGAGTGGTTTGCTTCTGCCTGAGGCCTCTCTCCTTGGCTTGCAGATGGCCGCCTTCTCGCTGAATCCTCACATGGCCTTTCCTCTGTGCATGTGCACTCCTGTTCTCTACTTGTTTTTCATGCAAAAGATGTGATGCTATGTATGTTTGTGTATGTATGTAAATATATATGCATACGCATGTAAATTATATGCATATAAATGCATATGCATATACACTGTCATTATGCATAATCTATGTCATGGTCCTACAGATTTAATGGGAAACTAAATATTCTAGGAAAAATGATGTCCCCAGAGAAATTAGAGAGATTCATATCAATCATAAGAACAATTTCATGGATTCAAAAAAGTCCTAAGGGAAAAGAAAATAAATGGTTTCCTTGACATATATTTTATTCTAATAAAATAATTCAATTTGTTTCAATAAATATACCCTCATGAATGCAAGAAAAAGGACTTGGAAAAAAGGATTTGCAAGTAAACTAGAGAAAAGTGTGGTTGAACTGAAACAGAAGAACGATTTCTCTTTTTTGATCAGAGGAGTGCTATGTATTGAAATGACTTCTTTAGAGAAGTTATAGTCTTCTCTTCCAGAGTGCGTGGTGAGAGCATTTATTTATTGCTTCATCTGCTCAGAGCTCTTTCTTTCTTGAGGATTAGCTATCTCTTCATTTTAAGGGAATTCTCCCAATTCTCAATGTGTAACAGTAGAGAAAGCTGCTAATCCACACATGATATGTCATGCAGTAAATTGGAATGTTGAGTGAAGGTGGGCCAATCAAAATCCATTTCAAGGACTTTCTTAATTGAAATTACAAGAATAGGCAGAGATGTCTGTTGGTGACCATCAAAGATTTAAGCATCAAGGCTTCTGAGAGGTGGGAGTGGAGGTCATTTATGTGTTTATAACGCCAGTGTCTGGGACTGTCAGCACCTTGGAATACACATAACAAGGGGTCTTATCTATTTTTCAATCACTGCCTTCAACTATTGTCTGTCTAATATTCATTCCTCTCCCTTTTACAACAGTTTAGGCAGACTCCATAACTCCATGACTTTCTGCTTAGTTTAACAAATCTGCCCAAGTCCAGTTTGGAAGTCACTGTTAGTATTCTGTGTGATGCTCTTCCTTTTGCTCTTAGGTCATGTTTAACTCACAGCCTTTTCTCTCCCACTCCTTTCAATTGTAGGACAGGTGATAAACGATTGGAGAAAGAGACAAATGCCTTTTTCTTTAATTGATGTCACTGTCTTCTTCTCTTTGTTGGTAACACCTTCTGTCTAAGGAGCATTCTCCTGGGGCACATGTGTGAGCTGTGCTCATGTCTCTGCACAGTATAAGTCTTTGATGTGTGAGAGTTTTCTGCTCCTCTTTCTGTGCCCACAGCCTCTCTCCACAGGTCAAACAGCCCTCAAAGAGGAGGTGCCAGAAATTTTGCTCCAGCCTGTTTCCTCGAAGACAGGAGGATCATGTTTTTCTCCCATGCTGTACTGTGGGAGTGAAGAATATAGGACCACCATTCTTACTTTCTTCCATTCTACCCCACACTGTACCAGCCAGCCCCTGGCCTTCTGTAGTCTTCTAGTATCAAGAAGTCACTACTCTGGTTCATATGCCAAACTCCTAGGGATGCATGTCAACTTCTCCTAAAAACCCTCCTTCTGGGTACATAGTGGTAGCCCTAAGTAACTCTCCAGTTTCTCAATTCAGCAAGTGTGCAGCCCCAGAGAGATGCCAGTCCCACAACTATGATCATTCTCCTGCTGATTATCAAGTTCCATAAGGGTGTGTATGGTTACTTTCAGCTTTGGGGCTTCCACAGAGAATCTGAGAAAATGAAAGAAAAAAAAAAAGCCTGGAAAGGGAGAAAATTAAGTCAAACCACAAGGAAAAGGAGGAATGAGAGAAAGAGTGAAATCCTGAGTGTGTTTATGTCTCTTGTTCTGATTGTTTAGCACCAGCTTTACCTCAGACTTCCCATGGAGTCATTGCATGAAGCAGTAAGTTTTCCTTTCTGCTTAAGTAAGTTTGTGTTTTTAAACATAATTTAGAGTTCCTTTCGGGGAAATTGTTTAAGTGTGATTCTATTCACAGTAGAATCAACTATAGCTCAACATCAGAATCCAGAGAGAGAGAAAGAGAAGTATTAATTCTAGGAAGTGTAAATAGAGATTATAATACAATCATTTCAAGTTGAGACTGGGGCTTAGTATCTGTTCTTTCAAAAGCTTCTTGTTTTTTCTGAAGTAGAGAAATACTCAAAGATATCCAAACTTAGTAAATTCATATTTGACAATGAGTGCAGTCACAGTATTTTATTCATTTTAAATATTAAAAAAATAATTTATTTTATACTATAATTTACAAGATCTCCATTGGTTTTAAAACACACACACATACACACACACAGAATTACAGAAATCCGATGCATCCACTTAGAGGTCAGAAAGGATATTCTGGGTCATCAAAACCATCATTGGATAAAATATACTACAATGCTTTTAAAGTTTTCAGGGTAGTTAATTATCTAGTCTGGCCTTGGAATTCTCCAGAGATCAGGCTCCTGCTGCCTTTTGTTCCATTAAATATATCAAAGATTTTGCATTCACATCAGCAGTAGAGGAGTTGGAGCAGGAAAGAAGAAGGACAAACATTTTTTTCCTCCTTATAATATGAAACATCATTTTGTTCCAATAAATATAGATATTATTTTGAGAGCCTGACCCCCATTACATTTTGTTTACTTTCACACATTTCCCAAATTCCAAGCTACAGTGCAGGAAACAAAACAGTGCTGATTGTTAGATTGTGAAGGCTGAAATCATATCAAATTCTGCAGAGCTCACATGGGGAAGGTGCTGACATATTTTTGTCCCTGAAATATTTATTCAAATTTAAATCTAGTGAATAAATAGACTGAAACAAATACTTTAAGAACAAAACAAAATATTATGTCATTCTAAGTGAAAGAACTGCAGGTCTGATGCCTGAAGCTCTTTATTTAAGTATATACGGACATTCAACAACAGCTTCTGACCTCCTGCTGATGTTGTATGGACCATTGGATTATTTCCCAGTTGGATTATCTGTATCCCAGTTGCACTGTGATTGACTCCATGAGTGAGGCTGCTCAATTATGAATGGTAAACCCTCTGTTCCTTCCTTCATATCCCCTCATGCTTATCCACAGATACAACAGTTTATTCCTTGGAAAATCCCAATCTAAAGCAAAGTCCTCCACCCTGAAGAGGCCTATATTTTCTGCTACAAAAATCTGTGCCAGGGACTTCTCTGGTGCACAGTGGTTAAGAATCTGCCTGCCAATTCAGGGGACGCGGGTTTGATCCCTGGTTCAGGAAGATTCCACATGCCACAGAGCAACTAAGTCTGTGCATCACAACTACTGAGCCTGCACTCTAGAGTCTGTGAGCCACAACTACTGAGACTGTGAGCCACAACTACTGAAGCCAGCGCACCTACAGCCCGTGCTCTGCAACAGGAGAAGCCACCGCGATGAAAATCACGTGCACCGCAAAGAAGAGTGGCCTCCGCTCGACGCAACTAGAGAAAGACCGACCGTGCGCAGCAACGAAGACCCAACACAGCCAAAAATAAATAAATAAATAATGAATAAGTAAAGAGTCTAAAAAAAAAGCTGTGCCATAAATATTTTTCCTCTCAAAAGCAATTTGACTTGCCTTTGCTTCTAATTTCCACTACACTGATAATTATGCCTCTTTGAGGCTAAATCTTTAAAATAATTCATGATCTCCTCACTACAAATAATGTAACTCGATCTGCAATTTGGATGAACCTGGTATCAGGTCGCAATGAAACCCAAACGTTAAAACAATCACAGGATTATAAAAAATTGAATTTTTTCCTTATTTCCTTACATTAAAGCATTAAATCTAACCACATAAAAGTGTTCTCATGGGTGATGGAGAAGTTAGGAGACAGAGGGCATGTCTGGCTCCATGAAAGATGGAAAGTTAAAGTAAATACTATTTATAGAAAATTTAGGGCTTAAAAGCTTTTTCATGGAATTTTAAGGTGGCCTGTGCTTTAGGTCACAATGCTTTCTTTAATGGATCTTTTAGTTAGTAAGACAAGGAATGCATTGATACTGGATAATATGCATATTTGCAAAATAATATTCTAGAGGAGGAAAATAAATTGTTTTTTAGGTTGTTTCTAGATCAAAGAATGTTAATGATGGAAAAGGTCTTTGAGATCACCAAGTCTAAAAATATTAAAATTAAACCCCACAGAGGGGAGGTGTCTCTTTATAAGGCCACAGAATTAGTTGGGTCCATTTAAGTAGTGATATCACTTTTCCTTAAGGCATCTAATGACTACTAAATACACGATCATGTCCATGAATTATAATATCCTGTGAACAATGAAAGAGTTTATGAAAATTAGGCTGATTGTCATTAATTTACTTTTCCTACTGTTTGTTCACTTTTCTCTGAATTTCTAAGCAAACCTAGATGTTGTGACTATATATGATTGATCTACCTACCTATGGAAATTACAAATAGGCTTTTTAAAAATGTGTACCAAAAGTTATTTTCTTGAGTTCAATAAGACTTTAATTTTCAAAGAACCAATTAAAATAATGAAAAATATTCAACTGGACTCTTTCTATCTTCTTATTCCTCTTCATCTTCTCTCCTTTTCCTTTATCTTCTTTTCTTGAACAATTCTCATTGAAAAGCTATTAGTTCTGGTCAGCAAGGAAGACTCATAAGAGTACAGTGGCACCATCGTGGCCCAGAGTGGAGCAGACAGCTCAGTGAGGGGGAGAATGGTCTCTTCTTGGGGATGGTGGCAGCCTAGCCCAGGATGTTCAACCCCATGTATGGTGAGGAAAGCATCCCCATGCGAGGACAACATGATATGTGTCATAAGAACCCAAGTAGAGTAAGAATATTGCCCATGTGTAAATAGGAGGGTAGCAGCAGTATTTGTCCTGCCCATGCGGCTAGACTCTGAGTTGGGTTCTCACAGAGGAGTGTTCTGAGAGACCCCTCCCCAACCTGGTGAGAAAAATGTCCCCATAGAAGGATGGTCTATAGTGGGAAAAGATAAAAGAAAAAATTGATCTTGTGGTGTTAGATTGGAATTGGGACCCATAGAGTCAGGATATTTAGCTCTATTACTTAGTATAAGACAACCAAGGATTACATGAGAAGAATCAAACTTAGACTAGAGCACAGACATTCTCTGAAGCTGGTATGTTGAAAGAGGAATGTTCCTGAGTCCATCAAGAAGCAATGCTAACTTGTCCTGTGGTGCCAGTTCTTCCTCTGGTAGTGAATGAGATCACAGGCAGGCCCATAGGTTTCCCATTCATTCTCAGAGTATAAACGTTTTCCAGTTACTTTAGTCACCAAACAGCCTCGGTTCTGTAGTTAGTATGTCTAGCTCAGGGTTACAAAAACAATCCCGAACCTCACTCAGAATTAACGCTTCTTCCTGTACCTTCTCCCCTCTCATGGCGTCTCTCGCCAGTTCAGGCCTGGCGTAGGTAGAAAGCTATGCAGTTGGGCAAGCAGGCATGCTCAGCTTACCTTCCTTGCTTTTCACCTTGCTGGCTCACCCCCTCCACATACACACACCTCTCCCCAAATCACTAGTTGTGTTCTCATAGGACAGTGGATTTACTTGACACTTTTGTAAGCATGGTATTCCCTGGGCTGGGTGGAGTTTATAGCCAACCCTTTTGCGTGGGGTGCTCGCTTGTTTCTGCAGAACTCCTCCCACTTCTGGGGAGCTGGCAGCCTGCAGGTGGAACTCATACTCTCCCTGGCTGCATGTGGCTCCCCCTGGTGGTCTTGGTTTCCGGACCATTTTCACACAGCCTTGCTCTCACGGGGTCCTTTTTGCCCCTCCAGGCAGCTGTCTTCTGCAAAGGCACTTGAGGAAGGTTCTAGAATGATTCACTTGCTCCTCCCACTCATCTTTCTCTCTCTGTTTCAATCTCTCTCTCTCTCTTCTCTGTTTCACAGGGAACTTTCATCTTGACCCATAATTGAAACAAGTGCCACTATCCTGCAGAATAAAACTGTGGTTAGCTTCTCACTTATGAGATTGCTTTGCTGTGACTCAGGCATGAATTCAGTGCTTTCTCAAATTCTGGAGGATGCAAACCAAGCTCTGCAATTGGTTCCTTAGATTTGAGGTGAGGAGGGTGGGAATCTCCTTTCTCTCTCCATGGAAGATGGTAAGGAAAATACCCAGATACTCCAATGACTTTGTCTAAGGGTCTTCACTCACCAAACTGAATTTCCCTGGCCATTGTCCTTGGATATTTTCATATCACTGAGTAGGTGAGGGGTCAAGTATTTAAAATGGACTTTCAAGCTACACTGTCAGTAGTGGCACTTACTGCTGTTTGCACGATATTCTGCTTCTGCAACTTTCCCACATGGTTTTGTCTCCTCCATACTTTCCACACAAGGCAGGGTTGTTCCTCTAGCTCCTCTGTTGGTTGGCACAGCTGTGTAACCAGCTCTGGCCAATAAGTTGTAAGTAGAAGTGACAACTATCACTTGTAGGCAGGAACATATAACACAGATTCAAAACTTCCCAGGGCCTTCTTTCTCTCTGAGGTGACAAATGGCAGTGTCCTAGATAAAGGTTTTGCCCTGACCTTGGTCTCAGAGTACAGAAGCTGAAGGGGCAGTCCCGGCCAACATTTAACCCTATAGCTTGAGCAAGAAACCATCCTTTGTGGTTGAGTCACTGGGATATAGGTCACATTTTACTGGAGTCTAACCCAATAAACCCTGTTTGATTTAGAATTGGGGCAATTGGAATTGATTTTGAATTGGAATGTGGTGCACTCGCACTGATTTCTTTTTTTTTTCCTTTTACTATTGAAGCCACTGCTGAAACAGAGGCAAAGAACCCCATTTAATAAACAGAGGCAAAGAACCTGAAGAACCACTGCTGAAACAGAGGCAAAGAACCCCCACCAAGCATGTATCATTGGGGTTGACAGCACAGCACCACCTCTGGAGACAGTGCCTGGCTCCCAATCCTGAGCACATTGTTTACTGGCTCTGTGTCCTTAAGTAAGTTGCTTGAACACTTTGTGCCTCAGTTTCACCATCTGCAAAACATGGGTAATTATAGTTCTTATCTCATAAGTTCCTATCTCATAGTTCCTATCTCATGTTATGAGGATCATTAGGGTTAATATTTTTAATGAGCTTGGGTTGGTGCCTCCCCCATAACAAATTCTATAATGCATATTCATAGGTAAGTGCTAGTCTGTTTTTAACTTCCATCTCTTCATTGATAGCCAGGCACAACTGAAACGTCTACAGCTTGCTGCTCTTCACCACAATGCTAAAATCTGTCTCTGCCCCTCTGTGCTGAAAGGCTACATCCTTGCAGGGCATTTATCACTACCTGCAGGTTTTAAATTATTTATACAACAATTGATCACAGTTCCAACTGTGATCAAATACTTTTCAGTTCTCATCAAATCAATTTCTGTAACTCTTGCCACTGCGATTTCTGTTTAAACAGACCTGCACAGTGCAGGGGTATAGCAATCTTCCTTTCAGGGTGCTCTGAAAAATGCCAGAGGCTGCTACTTTAGTATGGCAATTGGACACACTTTGACATTTGTGTTACTGTATCTATGACCCACCCTAGCTTCCACCTATCACAAGAGAGATATATTGCTCTAGAATTTGGGGGGTAGAGATGTTGGAACAACTTTCTGAATTGGTTTAACAATATGAATAAACTTTTCTTATGTTACTTTATTGAAATTATTGATAGAATTGAAATATCAACTCTCTATGCAATGTTATCAAACATATGCTTTTTCTGCATTTAACTAATGTTACCATTTAACCATTTCATTGCTAATATCTGGTAGGCAAGGTAGGCGTGGATCGAGTATTCTGGGATTCATTAAATATCATGGGAGTTGGCAGGAAATGAACTAGCAGAAAAATGCTAAGTCTTTTCTTGGATATGGTGCTTCTGTGTTGGATACACTATGTTATTTGTTGTTTGTATACATTTTACAATTCCTTTTCTGCTACAATGACTCTCAGAATCTCAGAATTTATACTTGACAAAAAATTATGGGTAATTTTGCGGTTATTTGAGCAGAATAAAATTGCTTTTGTTAATTGTTGAAATATCCTTCTCTTTCCCCATTTTTTTATATAGGAACTTTATAGAAATGTTTTTATGAAATCTAAGATAACCTTGGAATAAGCCTACTCTCTTAGAGTATATGTTCTCCTTGGACATTTATTAGGATTTTAACATTTTATTCTGCTGTAAATTTTAGTTGCTATCCTATCCTTTACAACCAACTTTTCAAGATTTAATGTCAATTCCTAATTTGACTTTAAACTTGGCAAGGTTTTGAGTGCATGTGATATAATATGAGCTTCCAAGTTCCCTCATTAATCTTTCCCACTTTTGTTGAATTCCTTGGGGAAGCACCAAAGACAACAAGAGGTCTATCAACATCAACTGTAATTGTTATTTATTGGAAGGAGATGTGCTCAGATTCTTTCTGAAAGTGAGCTCTAGCGAGCCCTTAGGTGAGGTACAGCACAGAAAAATCTGTGTCTAGGAGGTAAACCTCAAATCGGTTCTTAAAGTCATTGGCCTATATGTTTTCTGAATAATACAGTTCATTTTATCTACTATTATCTTATATATGCAATCAGAGAAAAGATAAGTGATACAACTATGTTTCATGAAAATTTTTCAGCATAGAGTTTGGATTTTTAAAGCTAAAACTAGGGCTTCTTGAAGAAGCAAGATCCCTTGTCTGCTTTTGGTTGTATGCCTGAAATTCACAATAGGTCAGAATCATATGAACCTATACCTGAGATTTCCTTTAGAAATAATTTTACATTTTAACAGAAACAAGAGTAAAGGTCTAGAATTCAGTATAGAAATGAATACAAATTTTTGTACTATATAGTAAATATATCATGTGAAATTACTGTATTAAACAAGGCACAACAGTAACCAACCACAAACCTTATTCTAATGTGAGACTGCATTATAGTTTATGGTACAAAAATTTATCTTATTCCTTCATAAATCTGGGCTTAATTATAACACAGTAATTCAGAGGAATTATTTTATCAGGGTTAAGAAATTCAGAAGAGTTTTCTTGGGTAGGTTTTGATAAATATCTTCACTCACCCAGGAGGGGATTATTATTTCTATCCTCGTTATTCACATGAAGAAATTCAGGCTTAGAAAGGTAATGCAGCTTATGTAGGGTCACTGAGATGGTACGTGGCAAAGCTGTGCTTCTATATCAGTTGTTTTTGAATTTGAATAAACTGCAAAGAGTTCCATATGCCACACAAGATGTATTAAAACAAGGAACAACTCAAGATCCAGAGAACATATGAGAGACCCTGAGGCAATAATTCTGGTCTCCCAGGATAGACCACAGAACCTATGAAGAGGGAGTGGATGATCGAAAATAAACTCCCACTTACATCTGAGAAATCACACACTCATGTTTAATCTATGCATTGCTCACATATTTCTTATATTTAATGCAGTTACTCGTGATAGCCCTATTATGGTTAAGCTGCTGTAGAAGACTGAAAGCATAATAATGACATTGTTAATTCTTCACTTGGGAAATGAAAATGCTAAGTTAACTCCAATTATATATGAAAACAAATGATTTTCAAAACAGTGTGGAATTGTCTATTTAAAACTTAAAATCCAAGCAGTGTTTGTCTTTGCCATTACATATATGAGCTTCGATTTGTTTATTTATAAAATAGCTATTCATGTGAAATCTACATCCTGTGGAGTGACTGCAGGTGCTTAATTGCTTGCCCGTAAGCAAACCATTATTGCACTAGAGCTCTATTACAGTATGCAGAGAAAATGTTACAAGTAGAAATAGCTTTTAAGTAAAGTTTTACACCCTATTTTGTAACCAATTCCATCTTAAATAAATTTATTTCTTCTAATGCTACTTTTTTCTCAATGGACCAGGAGATATTGGAAAGCCCAGTTGTTGGACTTTACTTGTTATGCCTCGTTAAAAGTCAAAAGAAAAGAAATCTGCTTTGCATCACCTGTAGGGATACAGAATGAGCTGATTAATACACAAACGGATTGATCTGAGCATGAATCAGGCACATGTTAATCATTAAGTAATGTGTGGGGTGGTAACATAGTATTTCCTGAAATATCTTAGCTCATCAGATTCCTCTGTTCAAAATAATAAACTGCTATCATTTTCTTAATTTCCTTGTAAAGTATTCAGGTTTCAGCCTCTTTCTCTCTATCTTGGCATGAACAGTGATCAACCATTTTCTGATAATCACCTGAAATAGAGTTTATACATATATATTGGTTCCTTATCTTCTTAGTCTTTTATTTGACGGTAATAAAAAGAAAAAAGAGGGAGGAAAAGGGAAGACACACTAGAAGGAAGTTAACATCTAAAATCATCTGTGTTTTTACTTACTGAGAAAGCCTCAGCCACACCCTCCTAACAAAGAAATCATAAGATGCATATTTATTTATGTATTTATATACTATATAATATATATATATATATATATATGAATATATGAATATATATGAATATATCTATTCATTTGTTTGTTTGTTTGTTTGTTTTCCTTTTTGAAGCCAAGGTGATGGATCACATTCTTAGGCTAAAATTACTGTCCAACTGCATCAAATTTTAGATGTTTAGCTTTCGTTGCTTTTGACCAAGAATCTTTTAATAAGGCAGGGTCTGAAAAAAATTGACAGTATGATAGCTTTCTTAAGTGATCCAAGTTCCAAAAAAAAAAAAAAGTCTTTGACAGCAAGAAATGAATGGACTAATGTATCTAAGAGAAAAGCTTTTAGTATGGGAATTTTTGCTTTACTGTGATCCACTTTCTGGTTTTTTTTTTTTTTTTTTTTATCATCTGCTCTTCTGGCAAAATCCCTGGCGGCACTGCATTCACTCAAGGATCCAGCAGCATTCTAGGTGCCCTGTAAGTTCCCTGAACCCTTTCTAATGGAGATCTCAGTCCTGCAACACTCTCTAGGATCTACTAAATTGTATTACTTTTTTACCCCCATCATAAACTCTTGTAGTGTATAACTTAAACTTTAAAAAAAGGATGGAAATCGATGACAGACATAGACAATAAGTAATAACAAATAAATAGCACCTAGAATTTTGGAAAAAGTTTGGTCTCCATAATAATGCAAGAACTAAAAGAAAGACATACTTAATAAAAATAAACAATATTTTAAGTTATTTTAATAAGTTTTTAGTTGAAGAAGAAACAAACCTGATAATTTGATGATGAATATATATGCTGTGATTATTTTGATGGTAGTGGGAATTGGTATACTCTTTGGATAGCTCAGTGTTCAGATTTTCTGATATAGGAATCCCAGTCCCAAAAATTTATAGGAAGAAAAAAATGCTAATATTCATTACATCATTATCTGTAATAAAAGAAAAAGGAAAGTAAAAAATCTACAATGACAATATTTGCATGAGTTTTGAGTATCAACTTAATTAGATATCATGCAATTTACAACATGGAAAAAAAAGTTTACTTGGTCACGGGTTCAAAGATCTATTTAAGTTCCTATTTGATTGGCATTATGCTAGACATATTCACATTTTTATTCTCATGTAATACTTAAAGTAAAAATTTTCAAAAACTAAAACATACACTAAATTTTATTGAAAACTATGGCAAATATTACATGCATATTTGTTTGAAAAAAGGGCAAAAACAAATCTAAATAAATATAAATACTTTGTGCTGTGATGCTGGGAATGTATTATTGTTTTTTTATTTCAAAATTACCTTTAATTTACTTGTCATCTTATTTTTACAATATGGGAAAAATAGGGCTAGAGAAGTATAAGCCTGGTAAAAATACTGTTCTTATAAGGTCTAAAATGGTAATCAGATAAGTGTGGGTAGTGACAGCAGTCACAGATGCCTAGACAATAAGTAACAAAAAACAAAAAAACAAAAAAATTAGAGAAAATAACATAGCTAAGTCAGAGAATCATCTTATACAATATAGACAAATATAAATGGCCCATTTAATTTTTCTTTCTGCAACCTGGTTGAGTGTGAAAGCTTGATTTTGTATTCCCATTAGTTAAAACTATCACTTAAAAACAAACAAACAAAAACAACAACAAAAAACCGGAGACCTGAAAATATCACAGGGGATTTTTTTGGGGGGTGGAGGTAGTCAATCAACTGCCTAAAAAGAAATCTGAAAAAATTCACCAATCATAAACATATCTTCTACTCAAATTATTTACTAGGTTTTCCAGCAAGGTATTTCCTGAATTCAAATTCTAACCTAAGCTCCTGGATTGAATGGAGAAAGGAACACTTACTCTTTGGAATTCAAGAGAATGTTCCTACCTGGCATCTAGTGGAACTTCAGCTTTTGAAGTCAGAATCTTGTTTCTCATTTGGATCCTAAACTGGGCCAAATATCACGTTATATTGGAAAACCTGTCCATGGCAATTGCCAAAGTGGAAATCAACAATGAAAGTGATTTGAAGAGAATGCCAGATATTAGAAAAACAAAAGCACACTATAATCGCCGAGGAATGAATAAAAATGAAAGACTATTTTTGCAGGTTGCTCAGTAGTAAGTTGAGGTCAGTAGAAAAATCAAATACTAGCTGGGAAATTGATATTAATCCATTTTTCATCTTATTCTTGACAGTTCTCTTAAAAACAGAATCCTTCCTCTTGATAAAGAAATTTGGGAACATTCTTTAAGTAGAATCAGAAGGCACTGGAATCAGAAGAGGTTGAAAAGATTGTTGTGTGGCCAGTATTGCTCAGAGGGAAATCTGTATCACAGAAGAGAAGAGGGTAATGGGGTTAGTAGAAATAGAATAAGAGCCTAGTAAATGTAGCAGTCTGAGCAGAGGTCACACCGACTTTCTGGAGAGGCAGACAAAATAAGGAGGAAGGAACCAAAGAATGTTTACTTTCTTACAACCACACATGAAAGGGCAGCTAAAGGCAGAGTTGAATTTTGACTTAATGGAATAAAGGCTTCAAGAGATTAAACTGCACATTTTCTACTCCCAGTTTCTCTGGTAATGAGATTGTTTCTAGTGTGCTAATGACTTTAAAAATGAGAAAAAATACATTAAAATGAAGTAAACAGTCATTGGAAGCACAGCCATGTGAGTTTTATGGACATTCTTTCTGAACGAAGTTCTGGGGAAGGTTTAGAGGGGTTTGTCTTATAAGAGGCCCGCATACCACAGAAGAAAAAAAAAAAAAAAGCAACAGAGGTCAACTTATAGATGACATTCAAATTTTAATGGAACCTTAAAAATCCCCAAGGTCTTTCCTGGGAAAGTCCTCTCTCTTTAATAGTCTGACTTGGTGAGTCTAGGGCAGGACTTGATATCTATATTTTAACAAGTACTCGAAGAAGATCCATTACAGATCATTTCAAGCTACACTTTGAGAAAAAAGTCTAATCCAACCTTCTTTTTAAAAAAAAATAAGAAATATACCCAAGGAAATAAAATGATGCTCTAATCTATCAATATATATTATATTTTATTTTATTTTATGTTTTTGTGGTACACTGGCCTTTCACTGTTGTGGCCTCTCCCATTGCAGAGCACAGGCTCTGGACGCGCAGGCTCAGCGGCCATGGCTCACGGGCCCAGCCGCTCCGCGGCATGTGGGATCTTCCCGGACTGGGGCACGAACCCGTGTCCCCTGCATTGGCAGGCAGACTCTCAACCACTGCACCACCAGGGAAGCCCGATATATATTATAAATCAAAACAGAAAACAATTTTATTTAATAATTCATTTGAAACAAAAGTAAGAGTACTGATGTAAAAATGAAAATATTTTTTCTAAAAATAACTATATTTTCCAAAATAAAAAATAATTTAGAGAGAATTGCTTTATAGCTTTTCTTTACAGTTTTGCAAATTTTTTAATGTATGTTTTAATAAAGACAACTGGATTGTTATATATTCTTTTGTATTTAACGGCTTAACATTGTTTTGGTTGAGGTTATATGAAGAAAATTTGGCATTATACAGTTAGTCAAAAAAGGGATACATATTTTAAAGACCTTTTCAGGTAATAATGGATATTCTTTTTAAGAAAACTAAATGGGCAGCAACTTTCATATTAACTCCACAGTGACTCTCTTTTATAATGTTTTCCAGACAATCAAGCTTTTTTAAAAAAATAAATTTATTTATTTATTTATCTTTGGCTGCATTGGGTCTTTGTTACTGCGCGCGAGCTTTCTCTAGTTGTGGTAAGCGGGGACTACTCTTTGTGGCGGTGCACGGGCTTCTCATTGCGGTGGCTTCTCTTGTTGCAGAGCATGAGTTCTAGGCTCGTGGGCTTCAGTAGCTGTGGCTCGCGGGCTTAGTTGCTCCACGGCATGTGGGATCTTCCTGGACCAGGGCTCAAACCCGTGTCCCCTGCATTGGCAGGTGGATTCTTAACCACTGCGTCACCTGGGAAGTCCTAGACAAGCAAGCTTTTAATGTAAAATGTGGAAAAATATTAAACAATGCAATATTGTTTTATAAGCCTTTGCCCAGAACAGAATCAAATATGTAAATCTTCAATGGAGACATTTTAACAACAAAGGATCATTAGATTTTATTAGAGAAATATAACTTATCAATCAATTAAATATGAATCTATATGTGTATGTATATATATATATACATACATATACAAGTTATTTTCCTATTGCATATGTGTGTGTATATATATATATATTCATAGCATGGATGTATGTGTGTGTATGTGTGTATGTATGTGTATATATATATATATATATATATATATAAAATGAAACAGGTTGTTTTTCTGTTTTGTTCCAGCAATCAAAGTAGATTCTCATTCCTCATACTAGGTTCTTTCTAAATACAAGATAACAAACTTGGTAAGTTTTTAACAAATAAGTAATTCTTAAAAATCATTTATGTTATACCATAATACTTAAAGTGCCTCAAATATGCTCTCTATATGATATAATATATATCATTTTTTAAGGAAAAAAGAAAGAATCCAGATGTTGAAGGTGTGCAAAAAAGAATACTGTTCAATAGTTGATTTTTCAGATCTATTGTTCCAAAAACAGTGCTATGAAATACAGATGAACTGATACACATGCTCCCCTCTGACCTGGAAGAAATAAGACTAAGCTGAGAGAGAAGAAAAGGAAGAGGAGGAGGGAGAAGAATTCATAAAACCACACAGAATTGGTTCTGGTAGATAATTATGCCTTTGACTTTGTCTCCTAATCCATATAGCTCTTCCCAGGAGGTGAGGAAAGACAGGTTAGGGCAAATTTATCACAAAGAAATAGCCAAAAGCACTCTGTAGAGCACAATGCCCCCTCCTTCATGTATGCCTTCTCTCCATCTGCCTGCTATGCTTTGTACCTTACTTCAGTCCTCTTTTATCTTCTTCACATCTTCCTGTCTCATTCTATCTATCTGTCTGTCTATCTATCTATCTATCTATCTATCATCTATCGTGTATTTATTTTCCTTCTGCTCTCCTCTGCCTTTGGTCTTATTCTACATGTGGCATTCAACTGTAATGGGGTTTTTATCTCCCTTTTACCTTAACAAGGCACACATGGTCAGGAAGGATTACAGATGGAAGGCATGAGACTCACAGCCATCAGCACACTGACCTGCTTTTTGTACCACTTTGTGTACTATCTATATCAGCAAATATGTGAGTACTCAAAATAATAAACAGAAATTGTTTTAATATAACTATTTTAAAAATGCATATTTAATTTTAAACAATCACCACTATAACAAAATCAGAGAAAGTAGAAAATTTTATAACTGTAAAAACACATTCTGGGGATCAAAAATATGAATGGATAGGCCTGTACATGAATATGCGTATTTTGTGTACTCTGATCATATTCCTTATATCAGCATGGAACAGAGAATGGCAACTTGTCTTACAGATTTGACTGAGGTTTGCATATAAAGAAGATGCTAGAAAAAAATGTGTTCAAGCAGTTTGAGGAGATGGTATGGGAATCTTGATTTGTAACCCTGAAATTTGCTGTTCAGGGCAACCACACATACCCCTAGGAGACTGTTAATTTGTACAAACTTTCTGGAAGGCAGTTGGGAAATATGTATTAAGAGTCCTGAAGGTGTTGATTTTCTCTGACCCAATTAAATTCACTTTTAAAAGTTTACCCTAAAGCAATATTCTAAGTAGGAAGGTTTTTATATGAGGATATTCATTTTAACATTTTTTGTAATAGTAAAAAGGAATAATTATAAACAACTTAGTCAAAAAAAGAGAATATTTTAGATGAATCATGGAATATCCAAGTGATTGAATATTATGCTGCCATTAAACACCAGGTTTTCAAAGATAGTTAAAAATATAAAATAGATATATAGATGTGTGTATTTGTGTATATTTATATTTATGTATATTCGTGTGTTTGTATTAGTACATATGTATTGGTTTAGTTAAAATACACATTACTTAATAAAGTAATTTTTTCATAGACAATTTGTGAGTATAAACATTATTTTTCATAGAAAAAAAGACTGATAAAAGTACACCAAAACGCTATTAATTGATTCTCTGGGTGGTAAATTTCCGGATGATTAAAACTTCATATATGTCTACATTCTCAAATTATTTACTAGAACCAATATTGTCTTGTAATGAACTAGTAGAAGCACACTAAAAAAAAAAGTCTCATGTATGTAGCATTTATATCACCAAACTCCATGGCTGGCTTTCATCAGTGATTTCTAGTCACAGTGCAGTTCAGTAAATGAGCAAGGCTATTAAAACCACTTTCAGAGTCACCCCTCCGGCAGCATTCTTTGGGGCTTATTAGGGTGATAAACACCTTCGGCCAAAGCTTATGGTCAGCAACATTCTCAGCAAAATCAAATGCTCCTTTTCCTTTTGTTTTTTATGTGCATGTAACAGGGGCTGCTCACACAGTACAGTGGGCCTCAGATTGTTCATCCTCATGCTAGTTTGGGTTTTCAAATAAGCCCAGGTATGTTTTAATAACCTTGGAAGTGAGAACTCTCTTGCACAGTTCCCATACCCAGCCAGTTGCTGTATATCTTGGCAGAAGCAAGCTTCTTTCTAAAGAAAGAGAAATATTTCCATTCTTTAATAAGTCATTCCAAGTTTCCTGTGATGTTATAAATAATCCGGCAAACAGCAGGCTTTATTCTGCTTAATTTGATATGGCAGATTTGAAATGTCGAAAAGTTCACTCTCAACCTGAGCCGCACCACTGGACTCTGACCAGTGCTTTCCTTCCTGATGGGATAAACTTTATCGTCAAGCTCACTCAGGAAGTCAGCTAAGACCCCGCCTTGTCTTCACAGGCGCTGACTGATAGGGAAGGCTGGGCTGGCCGTGCATGCTGTGAACATGAGGTCAGCCCTTCCTGGGTTTGCTCTGGGGGACAGGCAACTAGCCTGACAAACTTAGCTAATATACCTGTCATTCAAGGGTAGGGAGAAAGAAGCTAGAAAAACAAAGTTGAAATTAACCTGTGAGTGATTGGGAGAAGAAGAATTAAATATCAATTCAGAGTAAACAATTCGATAAGAGAGACATATTTTAGTCTCTCTGTAACACTTGGTGTCAAATGTCCTTTCATGACCAAGTTCAAGGGCTGATTTACACTTTGGAAGCCTGCAGAGAGCTGAATGTTGGTCATACAGATGAAGGTCACCCGATGGCAGTGATGAAAGATCAAACTACCATAGATTCAGATGCTTGGCTGAGATTTTTAAATCTGTTGAAAAAGCTAAAAGGGCATCTTGCCAATTAGTCTGCTTTTTAATAGGATGTTTTTGTTGTTTTTATTCCTTTGCCCTGTATTTACAAATCAAACATACTCTGAGGAAACAGTTCAAGTGTTGGTTCGCATTGATTCAGAAAAGAGTTATTTGAAGAGGAAAAATATGATTATGGAACTTGATTTACTGACTTTGCATATTAAGCAATTTCCTTTAATAATACATTTGTTTAAAGGAAACTATACATAGCTCATCTGGTCTTATTTTTTAATTTGTATTTTATCCAAATCTGACCTTTTTTTCCCCAGTTTCTTATTATTCTTAAGGTTCTTCTTGTTCCAATTAAGATCATTTTCAGAAATGTTTTCTGGAAATTAATGTACTGAGCTGATTAGGATTGGCTGAAACCAAATGTGAAATTAGAGATCAGGTTTTTAATTTAGACAATATTTAGAACGTATGTGTTTGCAATTTCCTTGAAATACCAAAAAAAAATAAAAGAGGAATTCATCTTTTGTAAAAATACTAAGGACCTATACTTCCAAGTCCTCACTTGAATATTTACTTTGCTTAATGAATGCTGCCTTCTCTTTGAGGAATAGCTGTAAGTATTGTGTGGTAATCCTGCACTTGGAGGAGAAAAACACATAGACGGGTTGCACAGAGCTATTTAGAGGCAGGCGAATCCCTCAGGATTAAGGGCTCCAGCCTCGTTTTCACATGGCCCTTTATCCATGGTTTCCTTTTCTCACAGAGTAACTCTGAGTTCCAATCTTTCTAATACCTTGCCTGGCAGAAGCAACACCACCTCCATCCCTGCCTAATGCATTTCAAGCTGCCATGCATTAGGCAGCCGTCACATCTTCATCTTGCTTTCCTCTCTTGCCTGGGTACTTATTCAAGCTATCCTGGCACAGGTACTTTAAATGGTTAGGGAGTATCTTAGATTCTTAGAACTGCCATAACAAAGTACCACACACTGGGTGGCTTAACACAATAGAAAGTTATTGTCTCAGTTCTGGAGGCTATAAGTCTGAAATCACAGTGTTGGAAGGGTCATGCTCCACCTGAAACCTGTAGGGATTTTTCTTTGCCTCTTTTTTCTTTTGCGGTACGCGGGCCTCTCACTGTTGTGGCCTCTCCCCTTGGGGAGCACAGGCTCCGGACGCACAGGCCCAGTGGCCATGGCTCACATGGCCATGCTGCTCCGCGGCATGTGGGATCTTCCCGGACAGGGGCACGAACCCGCGTCCCCTGCATCGGCAGGCGGACGCTCAACCACTGCGCCACCAGGGAAGCCCTCTTTGCCTCTTCTTGACTTCTGGTGGTTTGCTGGCAGTTTTTGGTATCCCTTGGCTTGCAGCTGCCTTCATCATCACGTGGTATTCTTCCTGCGTGCCTCTGCCTTTCATACGGTTGTGTCTCTGTCTTCAGATGGTTGTTTTCTTAGAAGGACACCAGTCACATTGGATTAGCAGCCCACCTTCCTCAAGTATGACCTCATCTTAATTAACTATACCTGTAAAGGCTCTATTTTGAAATAAGGTCACATTTGGAGGTATGTGGTGTTAAGATTTCAACATATCTTTTTTGGGAGGGACATGATTCATCACATAACATGTAGTGAACAGGCAATATATGTAATTGCATAAATGTCCTTTATAAATAGTTGGTCAATAACTATATATTGATAAATTTAATAACTGTACATTGGTAGATTATCTTTTTATTAATTTTAAGCAACAATACTTTCTTATTGTAACCCCATGGGGACATTGAACACATCTTAAAGATTTATCCTTGAGATTTCTTTCTCTGTGCGAACCATAAAGCGACAGGAGAAAAGTCACCTCATATAATGCTCTCAGGTTTGGAATCAGTTGAGATGCCCTTGTTTAAGAAGGGTCAGTATGAAGTTTAATTGGATATGCTTAAGTAAAATATTAAATAGAGACATTTTTGGCCTGAACAAATTGAATGCCAAATAAAGGCAAATATAATAAAGATGTCAGGCTGCTTCTCTGGACCAAGAGAGATCATTATGCATTTATGTTACTCAGGACGGCAAAGGGCACGGTATAGTTTATACTATGAAATGTTAGATTTTTTAAATTTCTGGAATTCTTTCTTTCTTCTCATTTCTTTGCAGGTAATCCACTGAGCTAACAATAGGTTATGATTAGATGTCATAATTTCCTATTAGTTTAATCATGAAAGAATTTAATTAAAATGGCCAAGTGTTGAGCCAACTCTATTGATACACTAAGCATTTTATGCCAGTAAAAAAATCAATATAAGACAAAAATTTTGCTTCTATCAAGTGCCAGATAGAAATTCCAAAGAAGTTCTAGAAATTTTGGACTTAGTTCATTAAGTTAACCATAATTCATTAACCATTATTTTCAAGTCATTATTTGATATTGGAGTTACAATGAAAAACGGAATTGAACATTTCCTTAATTTCTATAAATAATAATTTTATAGATACGTGTATAAAACCAATTTTTAAAGTATCCTACAATAAATGATTTACTCATAATACAAATGCAGTGATACCAAACAAAGACAAGAAGAGCTTAGTTTGCACTGAATGAATCACAGAATCAGAAGGTACACAAGTTACGATAGGGTAGGCTGATACCAAGTTATTCCAAAATCTCAGTGGTGAACACACTCACAGATGTTTGTTTCTCATTCACAACACATATTCAGTGCGGTTCAGCTGTCGGTGGGGGGGAAGGCTGTATACTTGATAACACAGAAGGAGTCTTGCTTCAGTGCTTCCATCACCACCAAAACACAAACAAAGAAGCTAAGAAACATGAAAAATCACCCAGTGGCTCTTCCAACTTCCATCCAGAAGGACCTGTATCACTTCTGCTCAAGTTTCTCTGGTTAAATCAACTCATGAGACCATGAAAAATATGAAGTGTGTGAGGGGAAGGAGGTGGGAGAGTAAGAGGTACAATCTTATAGCATGCCCAGATGCTGGAGAATGCAGGGGTATTTGCATACACTGTTATCATCTGCAAGATGAGGGGTAGAATTTTGGAAAGTGGCTATTGCAGCAGGGTTTGAATTGCAATTCAAAATAATGGAAAAGACAACTGGGAAATAGTTCATAGAAATTTTGTTTGATAAGTGGTAAGTGCACGACCAAAATTTAGGTTATGAGGATAAGTGCAGTGGAGAAGAGTAGAACAATAGCAAATTGTCACGGGATCACCAAGGGTTTTGTGTTAGTTTGGGTTCTCCCAAAGCTGACCTAAAGACTGGAAATGAGTGAAACATAGTTTATTTAAGAAGTTGTGATGGCTTTCTTGGTGTGTCAACTTGGCTAGGCTGCAATCCGCAGTTATTCAATAAAAGACTAGTCTAAGTGTTGCTTAAAGGGATTTTGCAAATGTATACAAGAAATTATAATTATTTGATGTGCTTGGAAAGAAAGAATAAGATTGACAGATCAGAGGCAAAGAAAGAGATGATTGGTGACATAGGCAAGGAATGGGCTTTGGGGTGGACCTGTGTTTTTTTCTTTAAGATCTCTCTATTTCCCCTACTATCTTCAGGTAGATGTTCCTTTAGAGAAACGAGAAATCTCCACATTTGCCCGTTTCTCCACTGGGCTTGGTGCTGATTACTACCTTGATACAGATATGATTTAATTCTTTGCTCTCTACTTATCATTTCAGGTTAGCATTTGGGGTAACCGAACAACTCACCTCTGTTTCTAAGCTCTCTCATTCTCTTGGTCCAGCCTCCTTTGCTGCAGGTGGCCAAATCAGTTTGATGCCAATAAGCACTTACCTAGAACCAGTGGGAAGGAGGAACCAGTGCCCAGAAGTCCCCATAAAACCCAGCATCCCCGTGCGCCCAGAGGTGCAACATTCCTGGGCAAAATCCAGGCACGTGGCAGCTGCATGCTGGAGGGAGGTACATGCTTTGTGCCCAATTCCTTGAAAAATTAAGAAATATAAATGTTAAAAATGCAGTGTTTCATTTTCTCAGCAGCCTGACCTAATTATTACCAGCAGGTACATTTGGCCGATAACATTGATTTTTTTTTTTTTCCCACCTTTGGCCAGAAAGTAAAAGGCATTCTTTTCCCACTTGTTTCTTTTATTTTTATTTGAATACTGCTGAAGTATTCCAAGGCAGCTCCTGCTCATACCTTCTTTCCCATGTTATAAGCTTTGATTCACCTGTAAAACACATTTTTACAAAAGCCAGAGAAACAACTGTGGCCATAAAAAGCCCACACGTCCTAGCATGGTTCTGGTTGTTAGTGATCCAGAAAAGCCCTCATGCTCACAGCAGGCCTCGCTTGGCAGCTCTTACCTCCACTTCTTTTCTTGTCCAACCATTGTGCTCACAAGCCTGGCAGGGTCAGCACAGCTTGATGCATTTTTTTCATAATCGCTTGACAGTGTTTTCTTAAAACCTCCAAGTTTTACAAACAAAGTGATGGCCACAGGGATTTGTCTTGACAGCTCAAAGATCAGTGCATGTTGTGTTTGAAGGGGTCAAGGAAAGCAGGAAAAATAAAGGAAAGAGGCATCCTGCAAAGGAACCCACACATCCATGTGCCTTTTGCATCTGCATAGGCCTCATCGATTTTCTATTTTATTTTTCCTTTGACTATTTCTAGGGAAATATTTGGAGAATTCAGAGGCAGAAAATGTACTGCCTACATGTATTATTCTTCTAGTTCTTGCTAGAAAAGTCTTAAGGAAGAATATGCTTAGAATGCATCTCTGTAGATAAAATGTCAACCCCTTCAGAAAACTTAGAATTTGGTAGATGGTGAGAATCATCTTTGTAAAATGTTAGCATGTCAAACTTTTATGATGGTCCTGTTTGCTCTGTATCTCATGGTTTAATGGTAAAATATACGACCATTCATGAATATATAGGTATTATAAATATTCCTGGGAAAGTATTTGAATGAGAGTGTATGATATAAATCAGGGTCTTCAAATTCTGTTTTCTTGAAAATCAATTCTGTGAGATCTTGTCAGGCCTTCTTTGAGAAGAGGATTCATAGTAAATAATTTGTCAAATGTTGTGCTAACATGGATAACTGACTTCTTTTCTGGAAGATTTCTCAGTGCTTTAAGTTCTCAAGGAGCTAGAGTTCTCTAGTATCCAGTTTGGAAACAATTTTGGAAAGTAAGAAGTACTTGCTTCAAAGATTCACATTTTTAACTCCAGCTCTGTCCTCTGAGCAAAACTGCAGTTGTATATAACCTACTGCCCACTAAACATCTCTTAACAAGGGACCTTTGGGTCTTGTTCAACACCTACCTCCACTGCATAACACTGTGCCTGGCACACAGATTATAGATATATTTTGAATGACTTATTAAATCTCTGGAGACATGAAAATAAGTGTTGGTCTCTTTCATCTTCTTCTTTAAGAGCTAAGTCTGAAAACCCAGAACTTAGTAGATACAAGTGAATAATTAGAAGAAAATTAAGGAACATATAAATTTACTATTTTATAAAGAGAGAAATACAAGCTTAACATGCTAATAGACTTACTGTAAATATGTGATCAGATGGAGCTAATTGTTTGGGTCCATTGGACCACAGATACACTTCAATACTATGCTCATGACAATAATTCCTAAACGTACCTTAAGTGATCACTAAAGTTCCCCCCTGCTCTAAGATACCATGATAGTTACTTCTATTGAGGAATCAAGTTATCTAGAATGATTGGAAAAGCTTTGCTACATGTCATTTTGACTCCGTCCTTTGACAGGGAACTATTCATCTAAACATATCAGAATGTAATTCACGGGACATTAAGATTCAGAGTCGTGGCTTCTTCTAGAAACAGGGGTTGGGTGGATGGGGTAGGGGGTGTGGTACTGTTAGAGATTTTTCACATTTGTTTACATGTTTTTCACCAACCTCCGTGGGGACTGCAAAAGAAGTTCACACAGGATGATATAAGTGGTAATGTGTTTCTTAATTCATATTGAATGAGAAAGATAAGGAAATATCTGAACAACTACTTGATTTGGGAGCAAGCCTCCCCCAACTCCCCCACCACAAGCAGAGAACCTGTATAGTTCCAGTAAATCAAAATTTCAAGGTTATAGATTTCAAATCAGAACAAGAAGTTTAGAACAACCAAAGTTATCCCCAAATGCAGTTGCAATAGTATTTCGATAAAACAACGAAAATCGTGTTTCAATAAAGTAGTAGAATTTCCACTGTTAGATTTCATGCAGACATTTGAGATTTTTGCATTGGATGAGAAGATGGTGAGGGTGATGGCTAAGGTATCTCTACAGGCCCTCTTGGCTTCAAGATGCTTGTGATACTTAGATTAATCTAGTTCATTCCAGCAATGTGATTCAATATTTCTTATAAGTCACGGCAGCCAATACAGTGGCCTGCTCAGGAAGTATTTGGTATTTATACTATGTTTCAATATCAAGTTTAACAAAGACATTTTTTAAAAAGAGAAAATGGAAGAGAAGAAAGAAAGAAAGAGAGAGAGAGACAGAGAAAGAAAGAAAGAAAGAAAGAAAGAAAGAAAGAAAGAAAGAAAGAAAGAAAGAAAGAAAGAAAGAAAGAAAGAAAGAAAGAAAGAAGAAAGGAAGGAAGGAAGGAAAGAAAGAAAGAAAGAAAGAAAGAAAGAAAGAAAGAAAGAAAGAAAGAAAGAAAGAAAGAAAAAGAAAAGAAAGAAAGAAAGGGATAAAGAGAGAGATGGAGAGAAGGAGGGAAGGAAGAAACAAAGGGGAGAAATCTAAACACACGTGGAATAACAGACGGGATAAAAATGGTATCATTTTTTTAAAAAATCACTGAACTATCATATGTAACATTTAAAATTTGAAAAATATGCCTGTAATATTTTAGGCTGTTTGTAATCTGGGAACATGCCGCCTCTCTGTGTTTTCCACTCCTTTTCCTCTTTCTCCTTGCTTAGCTCCCACCAGAGTAACTAGCTTCCTTGCTAAGGTTTGAATATTCCATCACTCTTCATTTCTAAGACTTTGTCCTAAGGACAATCTTTTGTCCTTAGGGGACAAGAGGGGAATCTTTTTTTTTTTTTTCATTTGGCTGAGCTCCAAGTAATGTATTTATTGGTATGTACTTTAGAGAAAGGTAGAAGTAGCTTGAGGTATGGCTACATACAGAATCCTAGACAGTGGAATAAATGCTTGGCTTTTTAGGGCTCTGGAAGGAATAAGATTGACAGATCAAAGGCAAGGCAGTGTTTGGAACAGGCATGTGAATTGGGATGTGGGAGTCAATACAGTGTGTGCAGATCTCTGGGTCTCATGATAATAACCTTCAAAGCATGTCCACAGTATAAGTATATTCAAAATCCAGCTAGATAGGATGATTCCAGGAGGTTAATTAGCCTCTGTCCTTGGTATCACAAAGTCTAGCTATTGGGGCCAGAAATGAAACAGCTATCATGGGTAGGAACGATATGCATCAGCCCAAAGTATGGAATCTGCCTCATGAAGGCTGCCAAATTACTACCAATGCTGAATTCCCAGACTTCCAGCAGCAGAAGTCAAAGCTGTGTGTGCACTTGATAAGGTAGCATTGCACAAAGAGTTCAACTAGCCCCTTAATGGAAGGTTACGTTGGATATTTTCTATCCAAAAGGAGACGGTAATAGGTCCTTACCAGAATTGATATCTATCTGGATATGTGCCAGTACCACTGTCTGACCGCTTATAAAATTCCTGATTTTCTAGACTTGGATTCCACACATCATTTTCCAAGACGATGTGATTCTTTTATAGCAAAAGCAACATGGCAAGATGTACTTTACCATAGGATCCACTTCTCCTATTACATACCATAGCATCCAGAAGCTGGAAACCTAATAGAATGATGGAATGAAGATCAGATAAGAAGCCAACTTTAGAACAACTCCCTGCATAATAAGGGCAGTGCCTATAGTATGCTGGTAAAAGTTTAACAACTGGTATTCAGAAAAATAAATAAATAAATGTCTTAATTTGCACATTTGTCAGTTTTCATGGTACCAATACTCCACCATGGCTGATTTCAAGCCGCCAATGTTATGTCACTGAAAATAATCGGTTGGGATAAGATTTTGGGAATTGAGAAGAGATGCGTAGACTGCCCTCCATAATTCAGTATAATCTGGCTCCAGCAAAAACACTGGGCACTACCTTTTGGGATACAGAATATGCATTGAACCAATGTCTAATATATGATCATGCTATGTTCAAAGTACCTACAATACACAGGTCCAAAACCCAAGAGTTTGAAGTAAGATTGGGCATTCGTAACAGCACTCTGTTACGAATTCAGAATTTGTATTGTTGAATCCCATGACCCAAGAATCAACTGAATTTGAGATCCTGGTTCCCATAGAGGAAAGATCTCCAAGGAGTAACACAGGAAGTGTTCCACTGAACTTGTAGGAAAGATCACTGTCTGGTCATTTTGGTTTCCTCATGTCAGTACAGTGACATGAAAACAGAAAAGATTAATGATTCTGTTACCACAAGAATCTAGAGTTGCTGCTACACACTGGGTGCTTAAAGGAGTTCATCAGGAATTCATGAAATTCACTCTATCTATTGCTGCTTCAACACCCAGTCATAACTAAACAAGCAATTGCAATAACCACAGCCTGACAAAAGCAAACAACTAAGAACTTGTAATACTTGACAATGAAAGTATGGGGTGATCCCAGTGGGTAAGTGCTGGCTGATGGAAGAGTGCGAGGATGAATATCAACCATGGCTTCAAGCCAGGTATAGCTGGGGTAGGAACTACTTCCATTAATCGTCCTGAATTAATCACTTTGTGGTGAATGTGGCCAGTCATCATCTTGAGGAATTGGACTTAATGTGGGCAGGGGGCAAAAAAGAAGTCAAGTGATATAAAGAATAGCCTCCTCTGGACATGTCTTCTGCCCTGATCAATCTTCTCAGCCCACATCTTACTCCTGCAATTGTTGCTACAACCAGACAAAGACATACATTTTACATTTTATCCTTTTGTACTGAAGTCATCTCATTAATTTCATTTATTTACTAAATATCCATGAATTTTTATTAGTGAAAAACAGCAGCACAATGAGTTGGGGAAAAAAAAATAAAACCTCCTCTAGTTCATTCCACTCACATAATCTTTCTAAATAAACTTTTTATATCTTGTCCTAATCCTGGACAAAGTTCCTTTGATGAGTATGCAGTAAACTCAAATTTTAAAATATCAAAATTGATTTCCAGAAATAAATTTTTGTTACTGATGATTTCCTTATGATAAAAGTAAAAATTCGGGCTCCCCTGGTGGCGCAATGGTTGAGAGTCCGCCTGCCGATGCAGGGGACACGGGTTCGTGCCCCGGTCCGGGAAGATCCCACATGCTGCGGAGCGGGTGGACCCGGGAGCCATGGCTGCTGAGCCTGTGGGTCCGGAGCCTGTGCTCCCCAACAGGAGAGGCCACAACAGTGAGAGGCCCGCGTACCGCAAAAGAAAAAAAAAAAGTAAAATTTCTTTGTCAATTTTTGCCATCATAATTAATTATCATGTACGCTCTTCTCCACTTTCCTAAATGCAAGTTGTCTTATACAATGTGTTTTAGAAATGAGAAATTATAGTATGTGATTTATACACTTGCAATTTATTTAGAGAAACATGCCTAATTTCCATAACAATAACAAATCATGCAACTATTAAATTGTAAATTTATTAGTATTTAGACAGTTAATAGGTGTAAAGAAATTAAGATGGTACACTGACTAAAGATGGTGAATCAGATTACCAAGGATGAGAACAAATACGTGAGTATAGCAGGTAGATGGAATAGGGGAGTAAACAAGGGGATATAGTTTTGAAGGTATGGAAAATTAGAATGACGAGGCAAAGTGGGTCTATATTATGACACCTAGTGACATACAGTCAGAAGATTTTAGAATTAATGCTCCAAGTAATGGGTGTCTGTCATAGACTTTTTGAGTGTAGTGGAACAACATGAAGAACGTGGTGTTTAGTAATTATAGTCTGATAGTCTGAGTGAAAAAGAGTTTAAATCATGATGCAGGCCAGAAAGAAAGTTATTGGAGGTAAGCCCAGTCTGAAGAAATGCAGAAACAGAACAAGATTCCAAGATATCTATTACCCAAGTTATGGTAATCAGCTTGAGAGTCTCCAAAGATAGCAGATAGTTTCTTACTGACACATTATGTTATCTAGTTAATTATCTGTTATTGATACTCTATTTTAATCACCTGGTGACATTTCTCTCTGACAAGTAATAGAATTGTATTGCGTGTATCAATAGAGTCTTCAGTTTCTATTTAGAATTTGTTGTCCTGTGTAGTTTAAAATTTAGAGATAAAGTGTTGTTGTTGTTGTTATTTGTTTTTTTTTTTTTTTGGTCCCTTGTTCATGTAAAGATCAAAAGGATTAAGGACACTAGAAGGGGAATCCTTTCATTATAGACACATCCCTAAAATGTACTAAAGCACTGCTTTAATGTGTGGAATAACGTCTGACAATATTGTGCACACAGGAGGACTTTCATGTCCTGCAAAGCATCTATATTGACACTCATGCAGTTCTCCTAAGACCTGTTTCTTGGCACACAGAGCAGTTTATAATGAATGCCAAGTGCAAAGTTGACATACACATTCAAAAGAAGACTATGGTGTTCCTTTGGTTTTTTGAGCTTAGGCAGCATGTCTCAAAGACTTCTTTCAAGTACTTTTTTGTCTTGTCTTTGTCGTTCAAAAGGAAGAACTCTATGGGGAAGGGAGATAGAAGACTTAAGTGGATTATGTTGTTTATTTTAAACTCAGAATTTTGATGGGGTGATCCATGCACTAAGCAGATGAGTTAGAATGATTCTTGACCATGTTTTGTAGCCAGACTCAAGAAATGTGGCCAATGTCAATTCCTGCCTTGCTTGCCAGGGATACTTTGATGTCTGGGGCAGTACACTGGTGTCACATTCCAAGGACCACCCAGGCAAAAGCCCACAGTCAGCTCTTGAGGACTTAGTCTCATTAAAATGTAAAGGATGCCCTCAGAATTTGCCATACCATAAAGTAACAAATAAAATGTCCCAAATAAAATAAACATCTCCATACAAATGATAAACTAAAACTAAAATATTTTACCTGGTTGCTTTAAAGATGATGTTAACTTCCGACCTACACTCTTCATGAAAGAGAGAGCTGGGAAGCCACATTTTACCAATCATGGTGTATTTATTTAATTAACAGAGACATACCTTCAAAAGGAGTAATATATGCGACAGGACCCACGGGTATTAGTTCCATTTGCCTTTGGCATGTGTAACAAAAGGAAACATTCTAATTACAGAGCAGATTTCTTGAACAACAGTGCTATGCACCTTACATGAAAAAATAAAATCCAGATGTATTAAAGATTTGAATGTAATAAATCGTTCAACTATAAGAAAATATGGGCACATATGTAGTGGTTCATGGGACAGAAAGAAGTTTTCTATATATAAAGCAAATGGAAACATTCAGAAAAGATTTTTTCTATTCATAAAAGAATAAACTATAAAAAATTAAAAAGCCATAAAAGTGAGAAAATGTGGGAAAAAAATGATGGAATACAGATAATTACTATGCCCACACATATACCACATTGCTTCTAGGAGAAACATAGGATTAAGTTCCTGCAAAACTCTGGTCACATTTTCAGCAACCAATCAATACGTAGCCATTTTTTACGTGTGTTTCTGTTTAACGACATCTTATTGTTGAGTCATTAACATTTAACTCACAGCCAACAACACAACTCATGACTGCATGAAGTTTATTAAACACACTTACTTTCTAGTACTTTCTCCATAAAGCATCACAGCCTTCTTTAGCTAAGAAACGGTAGACAGTACTTCAGCACTATGATAGGGGGCCATTTTAAACAGCAGAAAGTATAAAAATGCCAAAAACTTTGCACTAAATAATCTGTGAATAGGACACCTGTTCACAGTTTGAGAACTGAAATAAGAAGGAAATAATGCAGCCTTGTTTGACTTCAGATGGAATGTGCATGTGATGACAATTTTTTCAACCATGATTGACTGCAAATGTCCTGCAGTTATTGATTTGGGGATTACAAATACATTTGGGCAAACAGGCACATTTGCAAATACAGAATCTGTGAATAGTGGAGATTAAATGGGGAGTGTGTGTTTGTATGTATATACGAATGAGAGGGGAGAAGAAGAGGGAGCGGAAGAGAATATAGTCATGAGTAAGTGTTGTGGAAGAGATGTCACAAAAAATTGGTACTTAATAAAAAATTAATATTCAGTTTTGGGAAATGTAAATTAAACCAAACTTTTGAGATTAACTTATTATTTATATTAAAAATCATTTAAAAACCATATACTTTGAAAATTATCTAATTACTTATTTGAAAAAATATGTTATTTTATTATAATATTTCCTACAATATCCTTATGTGTTATTATGTATTATTACTCAATGCTTTTGTAATTATTTAGAAACTGTTATTAGGTAAAAGAGGTGCATTCATTGCTACTATATTCATACTAGCAAATATATTAGAATAAATCTTAAGACAGAAGGATGTTCAATTTATAGCATTGCAGAAAGTGGAAAACTATGGTGCCACTAAAAAATCACAATATGAGAGGATTGCTTCCATGATGCCTGAGTAGAATAACCCTGAGCTCACCTCCTCTCACAGGCAAACCATAATTACAGTTATTTACAGACCAGCTATCGATGAAAAAGACCTACCAGAAAAGATCTTTGACAACTAAAGATATAATGAAAGAACCACAGTGAGAAGGGTAGGAAGGATGGAGTCGTGGTACAGTCAAAATCCATATGCCTGGGTGGGTGGACCACAAAAGGGAGAAAAATTACAATTGCAGATGTTCTCCCTCAGAAGTGAGGGGTCTGACCACACACCAGGCTCCCCAGCCCAGGGGTCTGGCTCGGGGAAGACAGTCTTGAAAATGTTTGATTTTGAAGACAACTGGGGCTTATTTTGGGAGACCCAGAGGGGTAAGGTAAATAGAGACTCCACTCTTAAAGGACACACACACAATCTCACATGCTCCGGGATCCAGGGCAGAAGCAGTAACTCGAAAGGAGCCTACGTCAGACCTACCTACTCATCTTGGAGAACCTCCTGAAGAGGCAGGAGGCAACTGGAAATCACCCTAGGGACACAGACAGTGGCAGCAGCCATTTCGGGGAGCTCCTTCTACCACATGGACACTGGTGCTGGCCGGTGCCATTTTGGGATCCTCCCTCTAGATTATTACCTCAGGGCCCAGACTTGCCCCTGCCCACCAGCCCATAGGCACCAGTACTGAACTGCCTCAAGCCAAGCAACTGAGAAGGACACAGCCCCACCCACCAGCTCTTATCAAAGATACAACAAATAACAAGTTCTGGCGAAGATGTGATGAGAAGGGAAAGCTTGTGCACTGTTGGTGGGAATGTAAATTGGTGCAACCACTATGAAAAACTGTATGGAGATTCCTCAAAAAATTAAAAGTAGAACTACCATATGATTCAGCAATTCCAC
The DNA here is from genome assembly GCF_949774975.1 of Lagenorhynchus albirostris. Taxonomy (NCBI): domain Eukaryota; kingdom Metazoa; phylum Chordata; class Mammalia; order Artiodactyla; family Delphinidae; genus Lagenorhynchus; species Lagenorhynchus albirostris. The sequence goes on from NC_083095.1 coordinate 19,345,674, forward strand.
TCCTGGGTGTTTATCTGAAGAAAACAAAAATACTAATTATGAAAGGTATATGCACCCCTATGTTCTTTGTGACATTATTTACAATAGCCTAGATATGGAAGCAACATAAATGCCCATCAATAGATGAATGGATAAAAAAGGTGTGAGACATATATATACATATATATATATATATATATATATATACACACACATATATGTATAGATGTATAGATATAATGGAATATCACTCAGCCATAAAAAATGAAATCTTGCCATTTGTGATAACATGGATGGACCTAGAAGGTATTATGTTAAGTGAAATAGGCCAGACAGAGAAAGACAAATACTATATGATTGCACTTATAATGTGGAAGCTAAAACCAAAATGAATGAACAAACATTACAAAACAGAAAAAGAATTATAGGTACCAAGAGCAAACAGGTGGTTGCCAGGGGGGAGGGGTGGAGGAAAGAAATAGGTTAAGGAGATTAAGAGGTACAAACTTCCAGTTGCAAGAGAAATGAGTCATGTGTATGAAATGTACAGTGTGGGGAATATATTCAGTAACTATGCCATATCTTTGCATGGTGACATATCATAACTAGACTTATGGTGGTGATCATTTTGAGATGCACAGAAATGTCGAACTGTTATTTTGTGTAACAGGAACTAACATTGTGTTGTAGGTCAATTATACTTCGAAAACAAACAAAAAAACTCATAGAAAAAGAGATCAGATTCGTGGTTACCAGATGCAGGGTGTTGAGGGATGAGGAATTGGATGAAGGCAGTCTAAAATGTACAAACTTCCAGTTATAAAATGAATAAGTACTGGGGATATAATGTATGACATGATAAATATAATTAATCCTGCTGTATGTTACATATAAAAGTTGTTAAGAGTAATCCCTAAGCGTTCTCATCACAAGGAAAAATTTTTTTCTGTTTCTTTAATATTTTATCTACATGAGATCATGGATGTTCATCAAAGTTATTGTGATACTCATTTTATGATATACGTAAGTCAAATCATTACACTGTATACTTTAAACTTAGTGATGTATGTCAATTATATCACAGTAAAATTGGAAGATAAAAAGGTGTTAGAAATATAAAATCAAAGAAATTTTTAAAAATAATAGGAGTTTCTGAAGTGGAACACAATTTATATAGGTCAGTACAGCACAATGGATAATGTCATTGACAATAGTTCCACAGAAGGGCAAGTATGGTTGCAAACTACTCTTTTGATGAGGACACTGTGCTAAGTGAAATAAGCCAGAATGGAAAGACCAAAAAACAAAACTTCTTAGGCTACCAAAAGGAAGATAATTACAGAAGGCATATTCTTATTAAGTTATTATTAAGTTAATCCATGCACTGTGTCACAGTTCTAAAAGTAATTATTGTATAATATGTTAATAAGGGCTTATCCTATACTTATTAATTTAGATGCAAAGCTCAATGAGATGTGGATTTAATAAATTCATGCATCCAAAAACAGTTATTGTTTATCCTTATTCCATAAGAATTACTACAAATTACATCTTCTACTAACACAAAGAATAACATGACATACAGTACTGAATTAGTTTTATATTAATGTTAGTTACATGTTTAATATATAGTGTATAAAATATATTTATCATTAATATTAATATCAGAAATGGGCATTGTGTATTTCTCAGAGGAGTAGGCCCTTTAATAGTGGCTTAGAAAAGTAGCCACAGATACTGAACATTGAGAGAAATCTGTAGCTGACAGCAACAAGACTACATGTCCATGTTTGCCTATGCAAATGAGGATTTGCCCATGAAAATTAGATAATTACACATCTAACAGCTTGGGTTTGATGCCAATTTTTGTAGATAGATACAAATGTATAATTAGCAATAGTTGTGTGGATATAAATTTTAAATGCAACTTGAGAGTATTGGGCAATGTAACACTTTGAAAGAAAATATCTAAACAGGAAATGTTTTACACATGGGATTAGCTTTTCAGTGCAAATATTAGATAAGAAATGAAGAATAATTTATAAGATAGAAAAAAAGTGTAGTAATTTATTTTTCCTAACTTCATTGAAGTATTGTTTGCATACAATAAAATAAACCTATTTATATTTGAAATTTATGTATTCATGTAAACACAACCACAGTCAAGTTATAAAACATTTCCATTATGCACTAAAGATCCCTTGTGCCCCACTGTGAGGCAATGCTCCATACCTGCCCCTCCACAAACACCCCCCCATAGTCACTGATAATCTCTGCCACTAAAGAGTAGATTTGCCTTATTTTTTTATTTTTATTTTTTATTTTTTTGCGTTACGCGGGCCTCTCACCGTTGTGGCCTCTCCCGTTGCAGAGCACAGGATCCGAACGCGCAGGCTCAGCGGCCATGGCTCACGGGCCCAGCTGCTCCGCGGCATGTGGGAGCTTCCCGGACCCGGGCACGAACTCGTGTCCCCTGCATCGACAGGCGTCCTCTGAACCACTGCGCCACCAGGGAAGCCTTAGATTTGCCTTTTTAGAGTTTCATATAAATGAAATCATACAGTATATGTATCGTATTTTGGCACTTTCATTCAAATGTTTGTCACACTGTTTGCCTTTTACTTTTGTCCCTCAAGTGCATCTGGCTTTATCTTCAACAGTAACCTTCTTCTGAAAATACCTAGATCATACTTATCATTACAACATGAAATATTTTTAATATGCAATGGTAAATTTTCAAGCCATATTTGTATGATGGGTTAATGAAAATGCAAGAAAAATGTTTAAAAGGTACAAATCACAAGGTTCAAAGCAAGCATGATATTAACTTTATCAGTAGGAAATAATTAATTTTGGTTGACTGCAAGAAATAAACGTATATTGTTTTCTTCTACCATCATCTGTAACAACAAATCTTCACTCTCAAGGGAAGTCACAGTTCTGAAAGCCAAAACCTGTTTAATTATTCTTTTTATCTAAATCAAATATGATCTTCCCAAGCCTCCAGCTACTGATATGGGGAGAAAGAGGATTTCAGGCATTACTGGGACGGTCTCCCACATAATCTATTCATATCCACTCAACTGTCCCCATGGGTATCCTATAGCAAAGGCAGGAAGAGGCTAATCCTCATGCTACACTGATCACTCCTGACCAGCATTGCCTCTTCTGCAATAACAGTGCTATTGTTAATGTTGGTCCTTTTGTGTGGGCCCCTTTCCCAAATCTCAGTGCAAACTGTACCACTGAGGTAAGGGTTTACTACCTGCCATTTTCAAGGGAGTAAATGTTAAGACCAAAACAATATCGCCAATCTTTGGTTACTTGCAGTTACATGTCTTATCAATCCTGGCTCTGACTTTATCTTGTTCACGATTAGTATGGGTGTTCTTGGAATTTGTAACTTATCACCCTTACCCAACTTTGTTCAGGGTATTTCTAACCTTATTGGTTCAATTGATCAATCCACTTTGAAGAGTGTAAGTATAACTAAATTACCATATATTTATTGAGTAATAAAGTTTATAACAAATTGATTATAGGCCATAATAAACAACGTTACTCATATTCATGAAACAGTCTTTTGAAAGAAAGTGGTCAATTTAATTTTTAAGCTCTGCAGCAAAATAGTTTCTCCATTTTCATTATAATTCTTTTCTCCAAGTGTGGCATTTGGGGTCAGTGTCAAGGTCAGCAAGAATACAGTGTTTCAAGTGCACCAATCAAATCACGACATAGGCTGAAGCGAACACTTTAATCTAGCATTGCCATTAGAATATTTACTTGAACTACTTTCTTTCAAAAAAATATAAAACTGTCATAAATAAATGAATAATAAAGTTTAGGAAACCAAGTGTGTCACCAGCTTTCCTTTGAATAGAACTTAGTTTTGTAAACTAAAAACAAAACTTTGTTTATACAGGACACTTCAATTACATAAGATTAATAATTTTATGTAAATCAAGTAAATCTCAGTAAAAGTTAATAAGTAGGGCTTCCCTGGTGGCGCAGTGGTTAAGAATCCACCTGCCAATGCCGGCGACACGGGTTCGAGCCCTGGTCCGGGAAGATCCCACATGCCGCAGAGTAACTGAGCCCATGCACCACAACTACTGGCCCCGCATGCCACAACTGCTGAAGCCCGCGCACCTAGAGCTTGTGCTACGCAACAAGAGAAGCCACCACAATGAGAGGCCCGCTCACCACAACGATGAGTAGCCTCCACTTGCCACAGCTAGAGAGGGCCCGCACGCAGTAGCGAAGACCCAATGCAGCCAAAAATAAATAAATAAAAATAAATAAATTTATTTAAAAAAATGAGTAAAATTGCTTAAATTATGTTGTCTAAGTAAGAAAGTTGGAAAGAACCATTACTTTAAATATCAAAATGAGATTAAGCAGATAAAGAAATAGTTGTGTTTTAGAAGCCCAGAGATAATGACTACTTTTAAAATATCAATTATTAGATATTTTATTATAAACAAGTCATTTACCTCTCCTTGATCATTAAACAAGGAAAAATTACATTTTCTGTCTACATAACAGGATTGTGGTGAGTGCCGCACAATATCTTAGAAACAGCAGTAGCCCTTGTTTCTGTTGTAATAATTGTTTTGCTGTTTTTTGTTTGTTTGTTTTAAACAGGCTAATTCCTTTCTCTTGTATTGATAATCTGTAACACACAACAAAATACAAAATCTTAAATTAATAGTCTATTCCTTTAATTTATGTGGTCCATTAAATCTTCAATGCCATAACCAGCAAAATACACAAATGTTGCAATTGTACAAGTCATATTTATTTCTAAAGCCAACAACCCTATAATGTTATAGCTTCTAAAAGCAAGGGTGCATAAAATCTGTCAGTTACTTGTATCATTCACCTTTCAAACTGACATTCTTTTAAAAACATGTTATAAATTATTTTCTCATTTTGTTTTTTCACTGCCTATGTAAAAAAATCGTAATTAATGATCTGAAGTTAACTTTTATTGACGTCTTCAGTGTGTATTTGGAAAATAAAAGTCTTTGTATATTAAAACAATAATAAGATACCACACATCTATTAGAATGGCCAAAATCCAAAGCACTGACAACATCAAATGTTGGCGAGAATGTGGAGCAACAGGAACTGTCATTTATCACTGGTGGGAATGCACTATGGTACAGCCACTTTGGAAGACAGTTTGGCAGTTTCTTACAAAACTAAACACACTCTTACTATACAATTCAGCAATCATGCCCCTTGTATTTTTCCAAAGGAGTTGAAAACATGTCCACACAAAAATTTGCTTATGGATGTTCATAGCAGCTTTATATAATTGCCAAAACCTGGAAGAAACTAAGATGTCCTTCAGTAGTTGAATGGATAAATAAACTCTGGTACATCAACAGTGGAATATTATTCAATACTTAAGAAGAAAAGAGCATCATAAAATGGCATGGAGGAACCTTAAATGCAAAAGTGAAACTGAAAAAAGCCAATCTGAAAAGGATACCTACTACATTACTGCATCGTACATATGATTCAAACTATGTGACATTCTGGAAAAGCAAATAATATGGAGATGATAAAAGGATCACTGGTTAGCAGGAGTTAAGAGGGAGGGAGGACAAAATAGGCAGAACACAGAGCAGTTTTAGGGCAAAAATAATGTGGATACATGTGATCGTATGTTTGACAAAACTCATAGAGTGGACAATACCAAGAATGAATCCTAATGTAAACTATGGGATTTTGGGTGATGATAATGTGTCAATGTAGGTTCATTGATTATAACAAATGTACCACTGTGGTGAGGGATGTTGATAGTGAGGGAGTTGTGGAGATGTGGGAAATCTCCATACCTTCCACTCAGTTTTGCTGTCAACCTAAAACTGCTCTAAAAATTAAAGTCTATTAAAAAAAAAAAGTCTACATATTTTGGGCCTTCCACTTAATTTAAAAACTAATGCATATTTTAGAGTCTTTTATTGTTGCTCATCTTGCACAATTACAACCAAACTTTTGCTCTTTAGTTTAGTATTTCACTTCTCAAATCAACAGAGAGGTTTCTTTGCTTAGACCAGGCATTGTAGAATTCCCCATTTCATATCTCTATAACTTAATATCAAAAGGCAGGTAGTTGGCCAGTCATGTAATCTCCATTTGCATGAATATGAGGACAACTTCATGCTCACATTCAAATCAAAGAGGATTTAGCCTTTATTCTTATTTCAGATCCTAGGTAGACTACCCTAGATGTGTTCCCCAAACACCTTTCTGCATTCAGGGTCAAAGAAGAAACTATGGAGGATATTATACTAGATTCCTGTCTCCAGCATTAAGAGTCATTCTATAACAAAGACCAAATTTGTTTTCTGGTTGTATTAATTTCACATTAAGAAATGATCTTACTTAGGAGGCAGACTCCTTAGGTCTAAGTAAATTCAAAGAGAGAAGAAGAAATAGGAGCAGTTTTGCGACAAAACTGAAAATGCCTGCTCACCAGAGAGTAGTGATGCTCTAGATAGAACATACATTTCAACAAATATTAGTGAACTAGAGACGGAGATTAAAAAGGAAAATGGAACTTAAGCTTTTATATATAAATGAGTCTCACTCTCAGACAAAGAAAAATCACTGGGCCAAAATTAACATTTTGAGGGGAGGTTTCTCCAGTTAAACTTAAATTCAGTCATTGGATTCCAGATAAACAGTACACACTGATGTACATCCTGCTAACTAAAACCAAGATTTTCATCTATGATTCTTTTGCAACTGAGCATGTCCACAGTGAGCTAGCATTCCCATCTGCTTCTCCAGGTTTTATGTCTTTCCTTGGCAAATCCTCAAGTAGAGTCCAACTCTTATCCAATGTGACACTGATTAGGTTGTAACACAATCTAATTTGGGATTAAATTAGCAAATCCATTTCTCTCTTGCATTAATCTATGTCTTTCAGTTTAGCCTTTATCAGTAATAGTGGGCATATTTCAGTTCTCCATCTGCCTTTCATTTCTCAGTTCATTCAGAAATCAGGCATGATCTTAAGTATCTCAGTATCTCTGAGATATAAAACATTATGCCAGAGGGAGTGTCTCTAATGGATAATCCTCCGGACTAAGAGAAGAAATTTCCCTGGTGAAAAGAGAAAAAGTGTCTCCAAATTTCAGGGAAAGAAGAGAGGAGAGTTTATAAAAGAGATCACTATGGTTAAGACTCTATCAGACTACATTCTCCCTGGGAAGTTTAAGGCATCCCAGAGCAGAAAAGAGAAGGGAATCAATGTCTTACTTACTTCTAGGATTAGAGTACAGGGAGGTAACAGGTTTACAGAAAGGGAATAAACACCTGGTGTGACCAGAAAGATGGGACCATCCACAGCCTTGCATAAACCTTTGTGTCCCAGCCTAGCACAGATCCATTAGAGAGATTCAGCTGCTGCTTCAAGAATGTTAAGGATGCAGTAGAAAGAGCTATCAGAGCTGGCCAGGTGTCTGGAAAAGAACCACAGCTCAGTTGTGGTCCATCGTGCCTTCAGATCAAAGATCAAGTGAGACAAGATAAATTCCATGGAGACTTGAATAGGCAGGTCACTCAAGAATCTCATTGCAAAATATTCCACCTCTTACAGTACCCTAAAACCATGAAAACTCCTAGAACATAAGCAAAGCTCTTGACAAATGTAGGATATATTATGGTTTTCCAAATTGAATGCAAGTAAAATTGCCCTAACCTTTATCATTAAGGGCTTAATATGAAACTTAAATTAAGGAAAATAAATATTTTTCCTACACACCTGAATTTAATGGAATTAAATTTAAACCATTCTAGAAATATGACATGAGCTTAGTTCTATTTTTTAAGGCCTAATAGAACAATTTACTTTTCCACATAATTTTACAAAAAACAGCTATTATGACCTTCTTCCTTTCTTTCCTACCAAAGTCTTCTCTTTTGGAGACAAACAATCTTATTTCCCTCAACGGTTTCTTATAAGACATGGTTTTGTGATAACTCTCCGTTGCCTTTTTCCAAATGTGCTTGCTTATGTTTCTCTTAAACAGAAGTGCCCTAAATTGCTCCTAATAATCCAAGTTGGTCTAACAAATTAAGGGTAAAATGTGACTAGCTAAACGCTTTACTCTTTGAATATGGGTAAAATCTAAGATTAATTACCCTGGTTGCCACACTCCACTGTGGATTCCCATTGGTTTCATCATCAGCTAATGCCCTTAGGTCTTCTCCTCCTAGGCTGTTAATAAATAAAGTCTTCCTCATCCCGTACCCATAAACATTAAAAAAAAAAAATAACATTCAGGATTTTATATTTAGCACTACTAATGTTCATTCTGTTAGACAGTTAATCCATGTATGCACAGTTCCTTAGTATTGGCTAAATTCAAATTTGGTAATAATATTTTCATCATCAGTACCTCATTAAGTGCATAACCATTTATTTGGAAAGGTGGCTAGTTGGAAAGAACTTGAGAGAAGGAGACAGGGATTAAACGTGAAATTAAAGAAAAGATGGACTTCTTGTTGCTCCTGCTGTGTTTGCCAGTTTTTAGTTTTGCTTTTAGTGGGAAGCAGGAGCAAGTTGAACAGATGATTTATAGGACATTTTATTTCACTAAAGCACTGCATAGACTAAATAAGAACACACAATGTTAGGGTTTCCCTGGTGGCGCAGTGGTTGAGAGTCCGCCTGTCGATGCAGGGATCACAGGTTCGTGCCCCGGTCTGGGGAGATCCCTACATGCCGCGAAGCGGCTGGACCCGGGAGCCATGGCCGCTGAGCCTGCGCGTCCGGAGCCTGTACTCCGCAACGGGAGAAGCCACAACAGTGAGAGGCCCGCGTACCGCGCAAAAAACCCCAAACATAATGTTATCCTTTTCTTTATTACATAGTGAGAGCCTTTACAAATTAGAACGTTTTAGCGCAGCACATGCCTTTGATACAAAAAAGTGGGCAGAGTGGATGGGGGGGTGGAATTCGGATTTAGTAACAATTTTACCACAGGACAAAGAGCTATTTAGTAAAAGGCACACATCTAGGAAATATATTAACATAACATTACCGACCAGGGTTCTAGGCCTTCTCAAGCAATGGAAATTGATCAGCGGCCAGGCGAGAAATTCAGGCAAGGCTTTATTGGGGCCCCTGCTGCCGCTGGGGGGAGCAAGCAAGCAAATGAACCTTACTTGTTACTTGTTCTCTCTCCCCTCTACTTAGTGGGATTTTAAAGAGCAAAACAATGGAAAAACTAGGAGTTTGCATTTCTCTCCTCTGCTTTTGTAATGTAACTATTCTGCCTGGGCTCTCAGGAACTACTTGATCCATTATAGTCCCCCAGACTAAGGGAAAAAAAAAAAAAAAACGACATTTTAAAATCAAGTGGAAAAACTATGAGATCTGGGTCTGTCTGTCTTTTCATAAAAACTAACTTGTAAATGAGTTGTATTTAATTGGCTTTGAGGAAGGTGAGCACTTATATACATTTCTCAGAAATATAAAAGAAAATTTGCCAGAATACATTACAGTTTCACATGATCAGGGAAATATTCAATACTGAATTAATACCTGGTATTAAAGCTAGCTTAAGCTTGTGGGTTTAATGAATACAGACCTATCTTTAGAGTCATCAACATTAAGTATAATATGTTTATTGACCGAAGTTTACTGGAAGTCAATAAGTGCATACTGTTTCTGTTACAAATCTGTCAATAAGGAGAATAGCCTGATATGATTAAACTTTTAAGTCAGTATAACTGGGATAAGAGCTTTTTGGTAAACTCTATAGGAATAATTATGTTTTGGAAATGTCCCTCCAAATTTTGGTAACTTGAAACTAAATTACTTAAATGATGGAAATCCATTGAACATCCAGGCCATTTCAAATGAGATGAAATATTGGAACATTAATTGCTAAACAGGTCTATTTTGCCCTCTTGTGAGAAGGAAACTAAAGATGTTTGGGTTTATTAGACACATGTCTTGCACCACATTAAGGAAATAAATTGTGCTTTAGGAGGATACATGTTTCTAGAAGTTATGGGATATTCCAATCAGGAACTGCTAATATAAAAGACAGTTCATGGTGGCTTAAGGAAAGTAGGATGTGTGTCTTCAGAAAAGAAGGTATGAGGAACGGAAATATATTTTGTTAAAGGAAAAGGGTGAGTTTGTCCTAGAACTGGTTATTTCTGAATGGGAAAAGAATAAGGGGCAGGATAATATGGCTACACAAAGTTGCAGAAGGTTTGGGGAATTTTGAATGTGGTCAGAACTTTCTAAGGTTGGATTAAATTTAATTAGGAAAATGGATTTTATTAAGAGTAGGCTGATGCAAGACTGGATTTGGCCTCTCTCTCTCATAAGAGAACAAAGTTTTCCTGGAATGCTGCTTTTGATAACAGGCTAGAGTGCATTCCTAAGTGCATGGGAGACTTAGGAATCTTCCATGCACTTAAGAATATAAAGAGAGGCTTGGCAGGTTCTCAGAGAACCCAGACAAGTTTAGAGGTGAAGTTATCAAGCTGGGGTTGCCATTCTGTCACCTGGCAGGAAATCATGGATATTCTAGTCCACTGTTGTACCTGGGAGAAAAAGGAGCACATATTTCAAAAGGAAAGGGAACACATAGATGGCCTACTGGCCACCAATCCACATCACCAAATTTATCAGGTGAGTGGAGATGCAGTCCCAGAACATGACCCACACTGGGACTGTGAAGATCATGAAGGCCAGGCTAGGTTGAGACATTGTATTACTTGTCTATTAGAAGGAATAAAAAGGTACATGGTGAAGCCTGTGAATTATGATAAGGTCCAAGAGGTTACACAGGAAAAAGATGAAAACTCGGCAGTCTTCCTGAGCCGTATGACAGAGGCATTCATGAAGTCCACCAATACAGACACTGAGTCCAGAGGGGAAGACACTACTGGCCGTGAATTTTGTCACCCAGGCTACTCCTGACATCAGGAGAAAATTACAAAAGCTTGAGGCTGGACCCCAAACTCCATTGTCAACCTTGGTAGAGGAGGCCTTTAAAGTCTATAACAACCAAGACTCAACAGAGGAAGCCAATGAGGGGAAGAGGCTAATAAAGGAAACGCAGCTGCTCTGATTTACCCACTGCCTCGAGGGGACCCTAGCGGGCCAAGAAAGCTGGACAGGTCACCAAAAAGCTGCCTGGGCCCAAACCAGTGTGTCATTTGTCAGAAGGAGGGGCACTGGAAGGGGACATGTCCTGAGTGTCCTCCTGTGGGACGTCTGAGGCGCAACCCCAGCGGGTCCCAGTTTCTTGTGAGAGAGTCCCACACACTGACTCACAGGGCCCGAGTGCCTGCCCGGCTACAGATCCCACTCGATCCACCTTCATTACTCCAGTGGAGGCTCGGGTCACCCTCTGTTTGGCAGGTGGGAGAACTGAATTTCTGTAGACACTGGAGCCACCTGTTCTCTTCTGACTTGGCCGGCCAGCCCCCTCTCCAACTGTGACTGTACTATGATGGGAATTGATGGACAGCCAAAGGTAAGATGATTTACGTCTCCCCTTGCCTGTGGAATTGGGTCGATTATTATTGCTCACTCCTTTCTGCATATGCCAGAATGCCCTGTCCTCCTCCTTGGAAGAGATCTGCTAAATAAATTAGGAGCTAGTATATTCTTAGGACGGGGTGAAGTCCAAGGAGGTAAATAATCTGAACAGAGAATGCATCTGTTAGTAACCCCACCTGCTGGTCATCAAAATATTCTCCAAGACATCCCCCAAGAAGTTAGAGAATGAGTAGATCCTGCAGTTTGGGATAACTTGGTGCCAGGAAGGGCAAAACATGTTCCCCCAATAAAAATAAGCTTAGGGGCTTCCCTGGTGGCGCAGTGGTTGAGAGTCCGCCTGCCGATGCAGGGGAAACGGGTTCGTGCCCCGGTCCGGGAGGATCCCACATGCTGCAGAACAGCTGGGCCCATGAGCCATGGCCACTGAGCCTGCGCGTCCGGAGCCTGTGCTCCGCAACGGGAGAGGCCACAACAGTGAGAGGCCCGCGTACCGAAAAATATAAATAAATAAATAAGGTTAACGTCTGGGGAATAATACCCTTGGAAGAGACAATATCCTTTAATCCCTGAGGCCCTGGGGGAATCCAACCTCTGCTCACCAAGTTCCTAAAACACAGACTCACTAGGCCCTGCTAATCCCCTTGCATCACCCCGATCCTCTCTGTTCAGAAGCCTAACAGGGAGTATCAGTTTGTGCAAGACTTAAGAGCAGTGAATGGGGCCGTTATCCCTGTTCACCCACTGATGCCAAACCCATACACCCTCCTCACCCAAGTGTCAGGGAGTGCTCAGTATTTCTCTATCTTGGACTGCAAAGATGAATTTTTCTCTATTCCCCAATATACCCGGACAGTGCTTCCACAGGGCTTTCGGGACAGCCTCCACGTTTTTGGAAAGGCATTAGCAAGGGAACTCAGGGAACTTATCCTTGAGAAGGGAACTCTGCTACAATATGTTGATGCTTTATTGACAATCAGTGAGACCAAACAAAATTCAGATCAAAGTACTGTTAGGGTTCTAAATTTTTTTAGCCAAAAGGGGATATAAAGTCTCTCCAGCCAAGGCTCAGATCTCACAATGGGTTCAATAGTTAGGATTTGTTTTGACCCCAGGGCCATGAACCCTGGACATGGATGGAAAAACAGCAATTAGTGCATTACCATATCCTACCACAAAGAGGCAACTCCGAGGCTTTCTCGAGATGGCTGGCTTCTGTCATATATGGATTCCAACGTATGGCCTTATAGAAAAACCCCTATATGAGGCTCTAAAGGGAGAAGAAAGGAAAGCCCTTCAGTGGAATAAGGACCACCAGCAGGTCTTTGAGACCCTAAAGACTGAGTTGAGTAGAGCACCAGTACTGGGGCTTCCAAGTTTGGACAAACACTTTCAGGGATAGCACTAGGAATCCTGACCCAAAAGCTGGAACCAGATCAGAGACCCATGGCTTACTTTTCAAAACAACTGGACTCACTTGTCCTGGGATAGCCAAGCTGCCTGTGGGCAGTAGCAGCCACAGCTTTGTTGGTTAATGAGGCTTCCAAGCTTACCCTGGGACAACACTTAGACGTATTAACCCTTCATCAGGTACAATCTGTTCTAGAGGTCAAAGGACATCATTGGTTGACTGGGGGAAGGCTGACAAGGTAACAGGCCCTCCTAATGGATACCCCCGACATTACCTTAAAGGTGTGCCAAACCCTGAACCCAGGAACCCTGTAGAGTGGAGACTTACTGCATCAGTGTATAGAGACCACAGAACAAACTTACTCCAGTAGGTCTGATCTTCTAGATGAGCCTCATGAAAGCCCTGAAAACCATCTAATGGTTTACTGATGGGAGCAGTTTTATAGAAATGGGAACCCAAAAGGCAGGGTATGCTACAGTTAGTCTAGACGAAATCACAGAATCCAAGGCCCTGCCACTCCAGACATCATCCCAGAAAGCTGAACTAATTGCATCAATGAGAGCTTTGCAATTAAGGAAGCATAAGAAATTAAATATTTTTACTGACTCTAAATATGGCTTCCACATGCTACATGCTCATGCTGCCATTTGGAAAGAAAGAGGAAGGTTAACTGCTAGAAATTCCCCCATAAAACATAAAGATTTGACTATGGCTCTGTTAGAAGCAGTGCAGCTCCCGACCCAGGTAGCAGTAGTCCACGGTAGGGACCATCAGAGAGATGGATCTTCTGCGAGCCAAGGGAAGAGCAAAGCTGATCATTGCAAACCAGGCAGCTCGATTGCAAGAACCTGAACAAATTATGGCTCTAGTGATTGGCCCCCACTGAACTCCCTGGCCTTCCCCAGTATTCCTCACAGGAACAAGAAAATGCTGAGAAATGGGGCTATGAGAAGGGAAGCACAGGTTGGTAGAAAAAGGAGTATAAGTTTCTAATCCCTGAGGTCCAACAACGAAAACTCACTAAGAGCTTACGTGATGTCACCCACTATGTGGGGGACACATTATGGGACTTGATGCAAAAGGCTTTTTTAGGGAAGGGGCTTAAAAAAACTGTAAAACAAGTAACACTTGCCTGTGATTTATGTGCCCATAGTAACCCACAGGCCCATCCAATCCCCCCTTCATTACTCAGGCCAATTCAATGCCGAGGGACATATCCGGAGTAAGACTGGCAGATTTCACCCAAATGCTCCCATGATCAGGATATAAATATCTTCTGGTGTTTGTTGATACCTTCACAGGATGGGTTGAAGCCTTCCCCACCCGATCTGAAAAGGCTATGGAAGTCTGTAAGTCCCTTTTAAAAGAAATAATTCCTCAGTTTGGACTTCCAAAATCCCTCCAGAGGGATAAGGCCCTCTTTTATAGCCAAAACCACACAGGGGCTCACAGCTGCCCTAGGGATAGACTACAAGCTACACATCTCTTGGTAACCCCAGTTTTCAGGGAAGGTAGAGAAAATGAACCATACTTTAAAGAAAACCTTAGCAAAGCTCTGCCAAGAAACTCATGAACCCTGGACCAACCTGCTCCCTTTTGCACTCCTCAGGGTCTGTGTAGCCTCAGGGTGGTCTGAGACTCAACCCATTTGAAATGACCTATGGGAGGCCTTTTCTTACTACTGACATTCTCCTGGATGAGGAAGTGAACTACGCCCTGAGATATATTATTAATCTGGGACAAGTTCAGAAGGCAATCCAGGACTATGCCCACAAGGCACTGCTGGCTCCCACTAAAAATACAGCAAAAGGAGCTGTTCCTTCACAAATAAATCCCGGGGACCAAGTTCTTCTTAAAACCTGGAAAGAGGGGTCCCCTGAAGACCAGCTATTGCCAAAATGGAAGGGACCCTGTAGAGTAATTTTAGCCAACCCCGCTGCTGTCAAACTGCAAGGGATAGCTAATTGGGTACGTTTGTCCAGACTAAAGCTTTGATCTCCAGAAACCCCGCATGTTACAACAGAAGAACAATACATCTGTGAGCCAGTGGAAGATCTGAGACGTCTACTCAAAAGATAGGCACCATCAACAGATAGTTTGTGTGATAACTAATACTTCCTGCTTCACCTGGGTCAATGCGACAGGACAGGTAGAAGTCAATATTAAGGAAATATATGCCTGGGCAGAGCGGCTTCACAACTATGGCAGGGATGATATCGCCTCCACTGTCTGGTCAACACTTAAGGAAGCCCTCCCAAAGTTAACCTCGTTCCTTCCCTTTCTAGGCCCTTTAATGGCTCTTGTTGTTCTTCCCCTGTGTTAGGTCTTGTTTGTTTCACCTTCTGGTTAAGTTTGTGCCTTCTAGGCTCTAACAGTTTGAAGTAAGGCTCATCATGGCTCAAGGAATTCAATCCATGCCAGTGGAGAGAGGCTCAGGTCCCTATAAGTCCTTGGAACAGTCAGCAAGGGACTTCCATATCTCTAGGGTAGGTTACCATCTGCGGCCCCTGCCCAGACGAAGAAGTTTCAGAAGAGACCTTTGGCCCCTTACCCCTTAAGAATAAGGGTATAGAGTCTCTCGGAGAGAATGAGACAGGCCTGGGACCTGGGACCTTTTGCTGCAGTGCTGCAATGCTTGCACCTGGACACACCTCTCCTCAAACTACAAAGTACAAAGAAACTATAAGGGACTAAAAATAACTGCATTCATGTGAAGTTGGGGCAAATTCTGGACAAAAGATATAAAAAGACCCAAAATGCCCAACTGCCACTTCTGAAGAGTCAAGAGCAAAAGTAGGGGGTCTGGAGCAAAGGCAGGGCACTGCACATGCCCCCCTGCATACAACACCACAAAGGGGTGGGCATACCACCTAAGCCATTCTTCCAGCCCAACCTCTGGACACACTCCTACCCTCACCCCCATGTAAGGAATCAGTTTGCTCCCCTCGGGGAGTGAGCAAGCAAGGGAACATGTTAGTTGTTCTCCCTTCCCCTGCTGTGGCAGGGACCCCAATAAAGCCTTGTCTGAATTTCTTGTCTGGCCTCTGATCAATTTCTATTGACTAAGGAGACCAAGAACCCTGATCGATAACAATAATAAAGTATTTTTTCAATAATTTTGTTAATCTTTCTGGTTCTATAAAGACTAAATCCAATGGCTTTTTACCCCATAGCATCTAAAGACAGCTTTAATGTTCACCACTGACCTTTTCTTCTCCAGGATAAATAATTTCTATTTCTCAAATTTTACTCTTAAAACATCATTTCCACATCATTCATTCTTCTGATTGCCTTTTTAAAGATGTTCTCCAGTTGGTGATTACCCAATTCCAAAATATGGGGAAGTAAAATACATAATGTTTCAAAGCAGAACACTAAGAGCTCAACATACAACTTTTAAAAATATCGAGTGGGCTAGTACAGCACATGTCAGTAGGAGATATAATTCCAGATGTGTAAAATGCATACTTCTATGCATATTTCCTATTCAAACTGCTGAAATTAGTGTTTCAAATCACTATTTCATATATTCACTTTAATATTCTACTACTAAAGATTGAAAGAAATACACTAAAGCAAAATTTAAAACCCCAGATAAGTTGCTTTGCTGGGAAATAGATGCCCAATCTGCAGCAGACTTTGTCATCTAAGTTTGGCCTTATTTGCTATTTTCAGTTCTATAAAATGGCATATTCATGAATGATAATGGAATCTATTGAGGAATTTTCTAATAAAAGCCAAACAAACCTTATAACAGTAGCTAAATATCTCTAAGGAAGCTTTCAAGTCTCTAAGAATGTGGTAAAACTTTTCCTACAGTACAATCTGCCATATAGCCAAGACTTATAGTTTGCTTTCTTTATTTCTAAGAAAAAAATACCTTATGATCATATATGGTTATATGATCAGAGATATGTCAATGTGTTAAGATTAGAAAACCACTAAGTCACGTGTTTATTAATGACAAGTTTCAGGCATTGTTTGCAAGAGCACAGAATCAATATGGGAACCATGCAAGTTCTAAACCATGAACATGTTTAGAACTTCAATAAAACATTTATTTATTGGCCAATTTTTTCTCTATTTCTTTATCCTTCCAATCCAAAACTAATTATTTATTTAATTCTGAAGATTCATTCTCAATCCTCTGCCCAAGATGCTTCATCCATGATCTTTATTTTTTTAATATATATTTTCAAGCAGCTGCTGTCTATTTGCTCCTTTCCCAGAATTTAGAAATGGTTGCATCTACAACACACACACACAAATCTCCCCTCGCCCCAAAAAATTTGTTCTCTACTCAATATGCTATAAATCGTTCCAACTTTTTGGAGGGTAATCTAAATATATCTATTAAAATTTAAACTTACCATCACATTTTTTTGTGCAGAAGTTCTACTTCTGTGTTGCATTTATATAACTTATAATTATGTGTATACCTGGAGTGGCAGTGTGAGGAGATTGACAGATCCATTTCCCCAGTGAAACACCCATAACAAGTGAAAATTAAAAGTAAATAAATAAAACAAAAACAATGATAAAATTCTCTGAAAATTGTCCCTAAGGGCATATAGCAAATGAAGGAACATTTATTTAAGGAAATTTACTAAATCCCAGGAAGAATAGAAAGTCTGTAGCACTTGAGCCACTTGAGCAGCTCCTTCTCCACTACCCCACTCAGACTGACAGAAGCTTCAATCTGGGTGGATGTGCCGAAGAAGACTGGCCTCCTCCCCTCAGCTCCTATCAAGGGATATGGATTCTCACTGGGAGTGGCAGGTACTCAGTATTTCTAATTACCTAAAAACTCTGAATTGAAGAATATATATCCTTATGAAGGCAGCTGAAAGGTCTGGGGTTCCCTTCCTCCACCGAGCCCTCACTCACAGGCTGAAGGCTACACCTCAGGTATAATAGGTTGAGATACTGGAACTCATGTGACCTCACTCCAGCTTGCTCAAAGGGTGGGTGTTCCATGCAGGGAGAGGTAAGATGCAAAGACCAGAGGCAACCAATCCTTCTCAAATGCCCTGAGCAGTAGCTCAGAGATTCTGCCAAGAGACAGGTGGTTCATAACAACAGAGAGCGCAAATCTCTCCCCAAGAAAGAATTACTACGCCTCAATAATAAAAAGACAAATAGGGGCTTCCCTGGTGGCGCAGTGGTTGAGAGTCTGCCTGCTGATGCAGGGGACATGGGTTTGTGCCCCAGTCTGGGAAGATCCCACATGCCACAGAGCGGCTGGGCCCGTGAGCCATGGCCGCTGAGCCTGCACGTCCGGAGCCTGTGCTCTGCAACAGGAGAGGCCACAACAGTGAGAGGCCCGCGTACCACAAAAAAAAAAAAAAAAAAAAAAAAAAGACAAATAATCCAATTAAAAAAATGGATAAAGGATCTTAACAGACATTTCTCCACAGAAGATGTACAAATGGCCAATACGAACATGCAAAGATGCTTAACATTATTAGCCATGGGGAAAATGTACACTAAAACCACATTGAGATATCACTTCACCCCCATTAGTATGGCTATAATCAAAAAGAAGGTAATAACAAGAATTGGTGAGGATGTAGAGAAGTTGGAAATCTTGTAAACTGCTGGTAGGAGTGTGAAATGACGCAGCTACTTTGGAAAACAGTCTGAAAGTTTCTCAAAAGCTTAAACAAGGAGTGACCATTTTACCTAGCATTTCCTCCCTAGGTATACACTCACGAGAAATGAAAAAAAAACACCTGTGTGTGTATATATATATATCTGCTGACACAAAAATGAGTAAATGATTGCTTATGGCAACATTATTCAAAATAGTCACAAAGTAAGCAAAACTCAAATGCCCATCAACTGATGAATGGATAAACAATATGTTGTATATCCATTCAGTGGAGTGTTATCTAACAATAAGAAAAGTAAGTACTGATACATGTTACCACATGGATGAATCTTTAAACTATAATGATAAATAATATAAACCAATCATAAAACACCATGTAATACATGAATCCATTTATATGAAATGCCTAGTATAAGCAACTCTATAGTAATAGAAAATATATTAGTATTGGCCTACAGCTAAGGAGTTTTGATGGGAAGGAATGGGGGTGACTCCTAACAGATACAGAATTTCTTTTTGAGGTGATGAAAATGTCCTAAAATAAATTGCAGTGATGGTTGAACAACTCTGTGAATATCCTAAACCCACCGAATTATAACTTTGAAAGGGTGAACTTTTATAATATATGAATTATATATCAATAAAGTTGTTATAAAATTATATATATTTCTATGATATATAAGTATATACACATGTGCACACACACAAAGATGTATACATTTGGTATACTTGTCTGCTATAATAAATAAGAACATGGGTTTGTTAATATACTATAAAATTTTAGTATAAACAAATATTGTACATCTATCTTGAAAAGTAATACCTCTGAATAGATACCCAAAATATCTTGCTCAGTTTTTATTTAATTAGGCATATTTCATATGATTATAGTATATTCACATTTCTATAAAAAATTGTATATCCAATGTAGCCATCATATAACAATATATGAATTGAAAAAGTATCTTTAAAAATATTCTCCAAAATATTAACAGTGATAAGTTTTAGGGAATGGGACATGGGAAAATATCTGCTTATTCATAGAGTTATGAAGAAATTAACAGATCAATAAGTGTTTTTTGAGCAAATAAATGATCAAGTCTAAGATATGATAATATATTAATATTATTAGATCTGACTTATACAAGTGGATGAAATTTGTGTGCTGAAAGTAAAGGAAAAGCTAATGGCATTTAATTCCCTTCTACTATGTGTCAGATACTGTGCTAGTACTTTTCCTAAGTAATTAGTTATCTCAATAACTACAGGACTTCTCATATTTTATACACAAGAAAAACTGAGGCTGTTGAGCAGTTTCTCAAGATAACAGGTTGCTTATTTGCTGGCTTACAACTGACTCCTCCAAGATTTGTAAAATGAGATTACAGTGAGTATTAAAATTAGATAGTGACTAACACGTTTGAGACTCTTGAGTATGGAAATCATATAGGAGCAGCATTAATGCAAGGTTATTTAATAATGGTGTGAATAATGATTAGAAAACCAGATATTGGAAATATGAAAATCATTTATGATTTTGACCTTTTCAGGATCCCAGCTGTCAAAGCTAAGTAACCCAACTGAAATGAAGGTGAATAGGTAAAGATGTGAAGAATTTAGACTTTGAAAATTCATATATCCAGATATGAATCCTATCTCTGATTTATGTCATTAAGCAGAGTAGTTTTCTAATTCTAAATTTTGTCATTTGTAAAACAGAAATGATACCTACCTCATCAAATTGTTTGGATCCTTAGATCCGATGATAACTTTTAAATTCTTAGCAAAATTTCTGGCAAAAAAATAAATAAAAATAAACTGAACTTTTGCTGTGTTCCAATGTTCTAAACCTTTTATATGAATTAATTTTTAATTCTCAAAGCAACCTTAAGATAGGGTTGCAGCTACATTTATTTTAAAGATGAGAAAATTGAAATGCAGAAAGTTTAAGCAATTTACCAGATGTAAACTCCAAGCTTCTTGACTCTATTACTTCCAAAGTGCTAAAAAGTTCTTAGCAACTCAAAGCTGCTGTTATGATGAGGATAGTAGTGATGGAGTTTATGATGATGGAGAAACAAGGCAAATTACAAAGGACATTTTAAGTAAAGAGTAGCAAGCTTTCTTTTAAAATTCTGTATAGGTAGACCTAAAAGAAAAATCAATCCCTGGTTTTCATTGAAAAACTGGAAACTATTGGTAATCTAGGCAGAAATAGTAATTGGAACAAGGAGTTAAATAATCTAGTGTATGAAATTAAAATATTTGATAATGATGATGTGCTCTGCAAATGAAAAAATGCTACCATAAAAGATAGTAATACCTATAAAAACTAGCAGACATTAACTATGAGTGATGAGTTAATGGTTAAGATCATAATAGTAAGAGCTGGATAGGGAGTTAAGAAAATTATTGGGTTGATCTATTGTTAGGACATCAAAGGGTGAACAAATTCAGCAAAGATAAAACTTTTGGCAACTATTTCCTCAAAATTTCTCATGAGTCTGTTGGATTTTCAGTGTTTAGATTTCTTTATGAATTTTTGCTATTTATTACATAATGACATTGGTAAGAGTCCAGCCATACTTTAAAAAGTTGGCCAGGTAAGTGTGTGTTAAGTTGAGCTTTTAAAAGTTAGCTATATTTAAGCAGCTCATGCAGCTCAATATCAAAAAAACAAACAACCCAATCCAAAAATGGACAGAAGACCTAAATAGACATTTCTCCATAGAAGGCATACAGATTGCCAACAAACACATGAAAGGGTGCTCACCATCACTAATCATTAGAGAAATGCAAATCAAAACTACAATGAGGTATTACCTCACACCAGTCAGAATGGCCATCATCAAAAAATCTACAAACAACAAATGCTGGAGAGGGTGTGGAGAAAAGGGAACCCTCTTGCACTGTTGGTGGGAATGTAAATTGATACAGCCACTTTGAGAACAGTATGGAGGTTCCTTAAAAAACTAAAAATAGATCTACTATACAACCCAGCAATCCCACTCCTGGGCACATACCCTGAGAAAACCATAATTCAAAAAGAATCGTGTACCACAATGTTCATTGCAGCACTATTTACAATAGCCAGGACATGGAAGCAACTTAAGTGTCCATCGACAGATGAAAGGATAAAGAAGATGTGGCACATATATACAATGGAATATTATTCCGCCATAAAAAGAAACAAAATTGAGTTATTTGTAGTGAGGTGGATGGACCTAGAGTCTGTCATACAGAGTGAGGTAAGTCATAAAGAGCAAAACAAATACTGTATGCTAACACATATATATGGAATCTAAAAAAAAAAAAAAAGTTTCTGAAGAACCTAGGGTCAGAACAGGAATAAAGACACAGACATAGAGAATGCACTTGAGGACACAGGAAAGGGGAAGGGTAAGCTGGGAAGAAGTGAGAGAGTGGCATGGACATATATACACTACCAAATGTAAAATAGATAGCTAGTGGGAAGCAGCTGCATAGCACAGGGAGATCAGCTCTATGCTTTGTGTCTACCTAGAGGGGAGGGATAGGGAGGGTGGGAGGGAGACGCAAGAGGAAGGAGATATGGGTATATGTGTACATGTATAGCTGATTCACTTTGTCATACAGCAGAAACTAACACACCATTGTAAAGCAATTATACTCCAATAAATACGTTTAAAAAAAAAGTTAGCTATTTTTACTCTCATCATTATTTTTCTTTTTGTTTTTTTTTTGTGGCACTCCATGAACTCACAAATTACTTCATTGTTCAAACTGACAATTTCTAGATAGCATAATGTTCCTTTGTACCTTTGGGTTATTTTAAAGAAAAAATAATCAACCAAGTTATTTACTTAAAATTCAGCTTCCAATATATGTGTAAATTTCACTTTTTTTTTTTAATTGAAATGACCTGAGGGTTTTAACATGAATGGTTATTCCTTTCATGGATCATAGTAATTATTTCAGATCAACGTTTGAATTCCTTTTAGGTCTATTTAAAAAATAGATCCAGGAACTCCAAAAATAGGATTACGGTCAATTAGATAAATAATGCATTTTTAAAGGACCATTAAAATGTTTAAAAACATCATTATTTCTTGGTACTTAATTGCAGGAGACCATGGAAAATTTTTGTTGTCTATTGATTGATTAGATTTTGCCTGCTCTTGGTCAAGTAATTCCAATAGTTATTGCATTATAAGAAATTTAAGGCCATTATAGACAAAATATTACTATGGTCCATGGTTTAGTCAGTTTTATGGAGGCAAAAGGGAAATGTCTTCCTTAATAGAAAAAGCAAGAAATCATTTAGTGCAATTATTTTAGTTGGGATTTTTCTAGATCAGTGGGTACAGGTAACTCATTCTTTAAGAACTGTATCTTGAGCTCATAAGTTACTTCAGATGGCTCAGAGAGCCTTGAAACTGAATGGCATCCAAAAGAGACTCATATGGCGGACTATAATTGTTTGAAAACATGGTTATGGTCTTCTGATTAGATAACATACATATATATTCATTAAGCTTCTTAAGTTCCAGGTATGGTTATACTACTTGATTATATGGAAGGGTGTTAAATAAAATTATAGGAAATATAGTTTTTAAGAGATGCCCAAGGTATCACAAATATTCTGGTGACTAACTTGGAAGAGAATAGAAACCTTGATTCCAGACTGTTGATCATGAAATAATATTTCTTCCACAAGTCTGTAGAATTCCACTTTAGCACACATAGGCATTTTAATTTAGATCTCTCTTGGTGGTTTCTTTATTTCCAGACAGCAGTTAATGTCAGTGTCATACTGTGGTCTGCTTATAGGGTATTACCAGATGTGGCATTAAAGTGTAACATGTGACAAGTTCATAAGGAAGGAGGAATTTTTTTTTTATTCATGTTGTTTTTCTAATCCAAAGTACAAATGTGGTTATATACACATTAGCACTTTCTAAAAGCAATGTCTTTAAATTGTACTGTATGAGTATGTGTGCTTTTGTGGGTGTGTGTTATATAGAATGCATACTGAATATCAATTGAAAATTGAAATTAATTGAAAAGATGAATCAGATTAATTTTAATGGCTGCTGATCCAAGATTCATTTTAATTGTTATAGTCATGAAATGTACATAGTATGAATTGCATATCCCCATTTTGTGTTGCTTATCCTTGAGGGATCTTGAAAGATAAGTATGCCATGGATGAAATGATTTGGCAATCAAAATCGTATTTTATATTGGAATTTCAAACTTTTTTCCACAAAATATTTTCTCAGAACTAAATTTCCATGGACTTAGCTTTTATTTTCTTAAGTATGAACATTTCCCTATTAAGCATCAACAGTATTGATGTGTCATCCAGAAGACACGTTTATACAATTGCTGTGTATCACCAAGCTCCTTGAGGACTGTACCCCTTATTACTCCCCCAGTCAATAATTTTATAAAGCATTGCTTGATGTTTGACCAAGGAGATAAGTCACACACAAGGGCTAACATTTTCCTGTATATCCAATCGCTACTTACTGAATGTTTTCAACAGGTTTCTAAACTAGTACCAAAACAGAAAGAACAAACCTGAAGATATTTTAAAAGTTTCTTGTCCATTAGCAGATGAAGCCTAGAATTTATGGCCCATATGTACCATTGATTCAAAGGTATTCAGCTGATAACTAAAGAATAAGATCCATTGTCAAAGAAACAAACATTGGAAAGGGTTAGACAAAGTTTCAAGGCTCCAGTCATGCAATCTGGGGTTCTGGGTTGAAATTTAACTCCAGGAGTCCAAAGCAGCTGACCAGTCAGACAAACTACACTGACATATAGAAGAAACTGTTCATATAGAAGAAACTTAGTATAATGGAATGGACATTTCAGAATTAAAAAGGACTGAGATCAAACAATGTTTAATAATGATGCTGAGGTGGAAGTAAATAAATATTTTACCTCATTGGCACCAACACTAAGACATTGGAAATTTTTAAAAAGTCCCTAAATGTTTTGATTATGGATACTTATTATTTATCATATCTATCATAATTGTAATCAATCATTGTATGATATTGGCAGAATATCTCTGTTGTAGATAACATTGGCAGATGGTCCCCAATATTCTGTGTTTTTTTTTTTCACACTCACTCCTACATTGATTTTCTGATGGTTTTCTGCCTCTATTTAACCAGTAAAATTGGTGGAAATTATGCAATGATAGTTCTAGATCTAAGTCTTAAGAAGGCCTGGAGCCACCACATAGGAATTTTGGCCCCTCTGCTGAAGAGATTACACAGGTAAACTGCATGAAGGGAAGGAACACCCAAGTGAATGAGCACATACTGAGGTTGAGGGGCCCAGCTGTCCCAGCTATCCAGCTTTTGAATTAAATAATACTTTAAACACAGCATATCAAAAATTTTAGAGTAACTATAACGTAATCCTTAGGAGGAAATTTAGATACTTACATGCTTGTATCAGGGAAAAAATGAGTTTGTTTAATATTGTTGTTATTTTCTCCTTAAAATATTTGGTAGAATTCTGGAATGAATCTAAGAGTGGAAGTTTTAATTGTGGAAAGGTTTATAATGTAGAATTGAATTTCTGACAGATAAAGAGATTTTCAAATTTCTTATTTATTTTTGTGTCATTTCTGGTATTATGTATCTTTCAAACCTTTTCTATTTTAGCTATGCATGAAAATTATTGGCATAAAATCATTGATGGTATGACTTTTTTATCCTTTTAATGTCTTTAGTATTCATAGTAGAATCTATACATCTCTTTAAATAACTGCCAGCTCCAAAGAATACCACTTTTGTCATCACAGTCTTTTGGTAAAGAAGGATATTCCTGCTTCTCTCCCCTCTTCTTCCTCATGTGCTGTAACATGGGAGTAGTCTACAATTATGATTATCAAGTTGGGTAAAGATAGCTGATGCAGACAACTTTAGATATTCTTGACCTCATCCTCTTAGTCCAGCTCTGTGTGGTGTCTGATCGATTTCAGTCAAAACTAAACTGGAAGAAACTTGCTTCCTGCCTGCAAGGGAACACAAAAGCTTTGCACTGACACCACTGCTGGTTCATCCTCCCTCATGGCCATTCCCATGGTGGAAATCACTGAAATACAGCATGGTTAACTCCTTGGTTAGACAGCTTATGACCAATGGAAGCTCTTTTATTCTACTTTCCCCTCCCCTCCTATGGTTTCTAGGGCCCAGCCAAGAAATTATTGAGCAGTCATTCTTGAAACAACTTGAATCTTGATATCTCCTATTACCGATGTCTAGGAAGTGGTTGCTTTCCAATGATTTTTTTCCCATCATCCCCTCTCCCACCAAATATTGGTAGATATTTCTCAATGTATCACCACAAAGATAACATGGCAATTATATGATCGAGTTAAACACTTCTATATGAAATAAAGAGAGTGGGAATTTTTGTTTTTGACAACAGGGTTGGCAAGAAGGTGTGAGCATAAAGAGATGATAAGGTTTGACTGAGATGTACATATTTAAGTAAAGATGTGCAGTAGGTATAAGAATCTGGAACAAAGATAAGATGTTTGGCAAAAGGTGGATAAGGTGTGTAAGGGAATTATTATGCAAATGAACAGATAAAAGAACTTTTCTCAGAACCTTAAAACCAATCTCATGAAGTCAATGAATGAAGACAAAAAATCTCATAAACATATTAAAAGGTAATAGTCATTAATATAGATGTAAACCCAAAAAGGCCTGCTGTTGAAGATCAAAGAGAACTTTGAGGAGAAATGAAATGTCAGTTATGTCAAAGGATGTGAAAGTGACATGTAGACATCTGTCAGTGCAGGGAATATTAAAATATCTAGTGACATATCATTGTTTTCTTGGGAGCAATAGGAATTAAAAAATTAGATTCTAACAGGGCTTGGGAGAGGTTAAGTCAAAAAATAATGAAACCAAGATTGGCTTAAACTATTAAGAATCTTGATTTCAGAGGTGAGAAAAGTAACAGTATACATAAGAATGCATGGTTTTAAAAGGAGGCTTTTCATTCTTTTATTCAAAGACTATGAACCCTCTTTTGTGTTCACAAAGAAGGAGTGAAGAGTCATATAGAAGAGTGTCATAGAGGGAGGAGAGAGGGTGATGATTCTGTCAAGTTCTTGGGGAAGAAAGATGTTAAGATAAGTATAGATGAAAATAAGTTTGTAGGTAAGGACAGGAAGATAAGTTTATCATATCCTGGTGTCTTCATCATCTCTCTCAAATAAATATCTATAATGTACCAAGTTTTAGGATGGGAGAGTTGAAGAACATGACAAAAATCTATCTTCTGGGAAGAATGGGAGAATTAACCAGGAATATGTAAGAATGTTGCCAGATGACAATGAAGACCCAGCTGGAATTATAAATGACATGTTTTCTATGATGCCAGTCTATACTGGCATCATAGTCTATACAAAAATTGTATTTTTCCCACTACTAGTTCCCAGTATACAAAAGAGAGAGAGAGAGAGCAGTTACATTTTAAGATCTATTGAAGTTCAGAGATTTTAAGACAAAGAATCAATGGAACTCTAAATTTGGTGACATTTGTAAAAGATTCACATAACTAAACATTGGACCAGCCTATCTAAGGTTAAAATACTGGCAGGATGGTACTGACCCACTGAGAAAAAGAATGGTTACAAATAAAAAATGTGTAAAATAAAAGTACCAGAAATATCAATATCAAAGAAAATTTAATGTGACGGTTGGAGCAGCCAGTAGTAGCAATAAGAAAAGATGTTGCAAAAGATTAGAGGGGAAGGCTACTGGGGTTTTGACTCCTTAGAAATAGGCAGAGCTGGGCAGCTGTATGTGTTGATGTTTCGGTTGAGAAATTCAAGTAAGATAATGACAGAAGTGGGATGGAATGAAGGAGTGCCATCCTAGAGCCAAAGTCCGTGGGTAACTGGGAGCTTTTTCTCTAAGAGAGTAGACAAAGCGTCCACCAGATATTAGAGTGGTGTTTCAGCTATTGCTTTTTGTTGTTGTTGTTTATTACAAAGGGAGAGAAATTGGAGTAGTGGCCAAGAATCAGAGATTAAATGTAGCTGACGGTCTTCCTGAACTGTGTCTGACTCTGTCTGCTGTAAGCAATACATATGAATTATATTAAAAGTAGATAAGAGTTGATACTTGATGAGGAATTTTTAAATGTTCAATAAGGAGGCCTTTGAATAAATAGTCAACGTTATTTTAAACTCAAAGAGCAATGGCATTGTAAACACTTATAGAAAAAATGAACTTGTCTTCTTCCCATTCCAAAATCAGTGAGTTATAAATGGTACAGTTAACAAAACACACAGTTTAGTCATCATTGTAATTGCAAAAGGCATACTTATCAAGTATCATTAATTTACATGATTAGTGTCAAGTGGGTGATTCATAAATTTAGGCTCATTTTAAAAGGCAAACACATCTTCCAGTAGGGGTCAAGGAGCTGAGTAGGAAAAACTGAATTAAATTCCATCTAATCTTTCTAAGAAATTTTAACTTTGTATCAACAATTTAGCCTACAGTTATGGTCAATGTTGTATGAATCATCTAGAAACACTTCAAAATTCAAGTAAAAGCAGAACACTGCATCTGCATTCTTGGAGAAATGTTGCATCCTTAGGTGTTCAATATAAGTCATTTAAAAAAATTCTCATGTTATTGAAATAGGTTGATTTTACCTAAAGATCATGACTAGAATAGCTTGACTGAGAGAATGAAAAGAGGAAAAATGAATAAAAATACACATAGTAAGAGGATATCTCCAAATAAAATGAAGAGTTTTCAAAATTTCTTTCACATCCATCTTGCATTCTCGCATAGGACCCACATTCCTAACCACTCAGGATGTAATAGATATTCAATGAATATTGCATTTTGTAGCATTCTTCTGTTGAAAGTCCTAGAAATTTTTTTATTACTATATTGTTCATTTATTAAGCCATTTCCAGATTTTGGCTGAAGTAATTGAACTTATGAGAAATATATAATTGGTACTTTATGGGGAAAAAAAAAGAATGAGGTATTTTAGAATATTTGAACTGGTTATTATGGAGTCCAGGGAGCTACTTCAGGTTTGTGATATGCTGGTTAAATTGCTGTTGGGAATTTGAAGGAACACTTAACATTGAAAGCACCTCTCTCATTTTAGTTTTTAGAATCTTATTGACAACAACAAAAAGTTTGTTTTTTTTTTTTTAAGATGTATTTTGGTCCATCAGGAGTTACTCTGTTCTCTGCTCCTGATCTACTTTTATTCTCCAGAATCTTTCAGTTCTAAAAAAATAACAGATATTGTGGTCTTAATGGTTAAAATTTAGGAAAAGGATGTATTTGATTTCAGCCAAAGTTGTTCATTATTTTAAAGGAAACTTCTCCCCTTCTCTCCCTCTCTCCCACCTTCTTGCTCTTCTTTCTCACCCTCTTTCTTTCTACCCCTCTTTCTTTCTACCCATTTTTTACCTTTTTCCTGTGTAGACCTGTGTAGGTATGCAGCACAATGGAAAAAAATGCACAAAATATGAAGTCAAATGTGTTGAATTGTAGCTCAGTAGATTTTTTGGGTGGAAACGTTTTCCATGGAGCTCAGATCCGTTCTTTGTAAGAGCCCATTGGAGTCTAGACACATAAATTTCTGAGTCTGTAGAGATGATTTGTATGTTGGCCTAATCCTGCAATGCTCTGGTTATAGAATTTGGTAGTGATGTATTTCTAAATAAAAAAGAATGGTGAGGCGCTTGGTGATGAAAACTTCAGTAAGAAATGAATTGAGTCAGAAAACAAGGGCATCTGGCTTAACAAATAAGCCTCTCAGAAAAGGGACTTTTCTGCCACTGTTGGGCTTTCTGAAAACATTTTTGAAGATTTCACCTGATGCATTAATTTCCTAAGACTGTGGCTTAACACAACAGAAATTTATTCTCTTACTGTTCTCAAAGCTAGAAGTCTGAAATTAAAAGTGTCTCAGGGCCATGCTATCTGAAGGCTCTAGGAGCCTCTCCATAGTTCTGGTGGGTTCCAGAAATCCTTGGTGTTCTTTGGTGTGTAGAAACATCACTTCAGTCTCTGCCTTTGTAGTCACATGGCTTTCTCTCTGTGTGTTCTTTGTCCAAATTTCCTTCATCTTATAAGGATAATAGTCATTGAACAAGGAACTTTTAAAAGTGATAAATTAAGAGAAAACATCTAAAATCATGAAGCATATCTCTTTGCTTTATATCACATTTCACTGTTTCTTTCTTCATCTTGAAGCTTTCTACCAACATAGGCTTTACAATTCCTCATCTTGTTTATCTTTACAGATGTTTCCTACAATTTGAGAGATCACACATTTCCCTCTTTCCTCCATTACTCAATTCCTACCTCCAAGCAGTTTTCCAAGATTTTGCCTTCATTGAAATGCAATTTAGCATTTCTGCCAAACCAATAGAGAATCTCTTATGAATGAACAAATAAACTACTATGCAACAGAGAAATATAAACATAGATGTATAGACACATATGCATAAACTATACAATTTCAAAATTCTTGGCATGGGCAATTTTCATCTGCCATTGCATCCTGCTGAGTTATCCTACAAAGATTCTGAACCTGGGATTGTTATTTTATACATAAAGTGCATAATCAATGTTAATTTTAAAACAAGAAGAATAAAATATTTTGGCAGTGATAACTCCACTACCCTGAGGGATGCACCTTTTGATTCTTCACCAGAGTTATTCAGCTATTTCCAACTTGCTTCATTCTCCCCAAATCTCTTACCTAACCACATCCTCCATCATTCCCAGGGACTTTGTTTTTCCCACCTCAAGTAGGAAAGGGAAGTAGTTAAGTAGAAACTTGCTCAATTTCCTGCCAAGCAACCTGCAAATGTTTTTATATATATGTGCATTTTCCCTTCTCTTTCCCCCTCCTCCTCTCACATAACAGATGGCTTGCTTTTTTTTTTTTCCATTTTCTTCAAAACTGAATTTACTACATTCCTCATCTTCCTCTAATTTCACCCTCACTAAGCAAACAAACAAACAAACAAAAAGCATTTCATTACTCAATGATTGGAAAAACTATTACCTGGTACCTCGATTCTCACCCATATCTGATTCAGATGATATTTAGATGAAGCTTTAGACTTATACTTTAGAGTTGATAATGACAATGAGTTATGACTTTTGTCGGGATGGAATAAATGAATTTTGCTTGAGAGAAGAACAAGAGTTTTGGAGAAACAGGGGCAGAATATTACGGACTGAATGTTTATGACCCCCCCAAATTCATATGTTAAAATCTTAAACTCCAAGGTGATGGTATTAGGAGGTGGGCCTGTGGGAAGTGATTAGGTCATGAGGGTGGAGCCCTTATAAGTGGGATTAGTGTCCTCATAAAAAAGATCCCAGGAAGTCCTCTAGCCCTTTCCCTTCCTCCATATGAGAACACAGTATGAAGATAGCCATCTATAAATCAGAAAGCTGGTCCTCATTAGACACTGAATTTGCCCGTGCCTTGATCTTGGACTTCCCAGCCTCCAGAATTGTAAAAAATAAATATATGTTGTTTAAGACACCTAGTCTATGGTATTCTGTTATCATCTAAAAGGACCAAAACATTGTCTAAGCTAGTGTTTTATTCATCTCCTCTCCACCCTATTAGTGAAGGAGGAATGCCTGTTTCAGGATTATTAGGATGGCTGAAGACACAATAACCAACACTGGACAGATAAGATCAACAGCAGTTTACTAATCACATAAATTCAGTGTGGGGGATGAGGACACCATGCCACATAGGGCCACAAGGGGGGTGCACCTTGGAAATGAGTGAATCAGCAGAGGCTGTGGGACCTAGGCTTTGTCATAAAAAGAGGGTAGGTTGAACCCTAATTCCTGTGGGAATATATGATTGGCTTGTTTGAATAATTCTGTGTGCTGGTAGGGAATTGAGGCCTTTTACTCAGAGACAAGCAGGCACTGTGCTTGATCCCCAGGATAAAGAAGGTTGTTTGGCTATAGCTCCTTATCAATGAGAGCACAATGTGAGTTGAGCTTGTGGTTAGGACATTGAAGACCCCTCTTGGGGCCTTAATTTTAGACCTTATCTCACAGCTAGGTCATTACTGGATTCACCATTTTTTTTTCTTTTTCCCACTTACATCCAATCATGTCATAATAGCTTTCAACTCTACCATCATAATAGCTCTTAAATCATCATCATCACCACCCCATTTCTCCCCACCACTTTACCTGGCCTTTCGCTGATCATCCATTAGAACTTGACTTAGCAGTCACCTCTCCAGGGTCACTTCTATGAACTTTCTTGAGCTTGAGACAGGTGCCCTTCTTTTTGGTCTCACAACATCATTTGCCTAACCTATCATCAAATACACCATTTGGAAACTATTTACTCTTCCTTTTCAAATATAAACTCCAAGCTTTAGATGTCAGAAACTGTGTTTTGTGCAGTATTCCTAATGTGTGACCCATGGTAGGTGCACAATAAATAGATGCTAAGTTTAACAAATGACATTGAGATGAATGTACATCTATCCTACTATAGTTAAATTGTCATTGTTAAAATTGTTAATCTAAGTATTCAGGACACTTCTGGTTCCTTATTAGAAGTTTTCTTCCTCACCTCTTCTCATGTTGCTACTCACTAAGTTTTGTTTTCATACAGAACACTAGCTAGCACTATCAGTACAGTATTGGTTTGCCCAGGTTCCTAGGAAGTATTTTGGTCTTCATGGAACAATATAAATTCTTGCTATTGGTCTAAGAACCCAATAGAGCAATGTGGTTTATGTTTGCTTTCATCCCTCTGGCAGTCCAAAGCAGCACCTGCCAGGGTATTGTTGCTGTATCAGCAAACAAAGTGGGAAGGAAATGAATGTGCCTCTTGGTCCCCAAAGAGAAATCCATTTCTACTGCAGCTAAGCATGACAGTTTAGGACTCCCATTTGACTCCAAAAACATGAAACACTCCACTACTTTTTGAAATCATTGGCTTATATGTGGCTGCAGCTCACACATCCACTGTGTCCTTTTCCTTCATACCGCAAAGTGAAGAGAAATATGGACCTCTTCTATTCAGAGATCACTGAATAATGTTTGCTACTATCAGATTGCATTGGCTTCAACACTGTTATTTGTTGAAAATATGTGGTTCAATCACAAGACCAACAACATTCCCCCCAGGGTACCCATTAGGCAGAAGGGGAGCACAGTTGTAAACAATCTGTTTTGTAAAATAGAAGTCTCTAGATGGTGGGTATCAAAATTGTATTTGTTGAATATTTCATAGCTTTGGATGTACAGTTTACAGACAGGGAGGGAATTGAAGAGGATAGTTATTCAAAAATACAGTATCTAGGAAAAACATTTTCTCCCTTCTTTCAATAATTGTGTAGGGGGAGCTAGAATGTGAATGAGCAGTGAACGAGAGAAAATAAATGACAAGAATAAAAAATGGAAAACATTTTTTTCAGATTTCTTGGAGTTACGTTCGTTTTCACTGATTCACTGTGAAATGGTTTTATAAGTGTGTGTTTTGCCGTAGGCTTGAGATAATTTGCTTCATACTATCTAGTAAACAACACAGATGGACAGAAATCATAATCAAGGAGAAACCATCTGTGTAGGATTGCAAAGGTACATTTTTTTCTAGAGGTAGGAAAATGGCTTGAACTCAGACATACTAGATTCACAGGCTTAACTCTGGTGCCCGTGGCATCTTCAAGTTTCAGGAGGTAAAGTCTCTAAAATCATATACCAAAATGTGTGTATGTACATATACATATAATTTTTATAAAAAGAGAGTGCATTACTTTAATCAGATTCTCACATCTCCTAATTGTTACATTCTCCAGATTTGTATAACAATTACATAAAGAAAAATGGATGGAAACTCACATGACTCTAAAAGTGTTGATTACTTTGTTTCCACTTTCAGCCAGCCTGTGACTCCTAAGCTATCCCATTTAAATGCTTTAGATGTTTGCTCTGTCTTAAATTGTAGAAAATATATAATTGTTTATTAATAGTATTAGATTGTCCAATGATAATTAACTTGTTTTCAGTATATTTATTTTTATTTAGTGTGTATTGTTTATTCTAGAAAACTGGTAATTTTTCTGAGGGTGTAATATTATTAAGAGGGTGAAAAAGTAACCCACAGTGTGGGAGAAACATTTGTAACACATATATCTGATGAAGATTCATATGAAAAATATTTTTTAAAGCACCTAGAAAATCAACAAGAAAAATCAAAAAGTCTAACAGAAAATAGGCAACATACAGTATCACTTTACAAAAGAGTGTAAAAATAACCATTAAACATAAAATAGGGGCTCAATTTTTATTAATCATTAAGAATTTTTTTATTAATCATTAGGAAAATAATCATTTAAATTTTTAAATTATTTAAAAAATCATTTAAAATAATACTGTGATACTATCACACCTCCACCATAAAGCTAAAATGAAAAATAGGTAATACAAGGTGCTGCTGAGGATGTGAAACAACTGGAACTCTATTGCAGATGGGAGAATAAATTGATACAATTTCTTGAGAAAACTGACATATTCCTATGGCTCAGGAATTCCACTTGTGGGCATGTATCAAGCAGAAATAAGTGTACAGGTTCACTACAAGACATGGACAAAAATGTTCATAGACTAAAATTGAAAACTACCCAAATACATTACGTACAGTAAAATGATAAAAATTTTGCTGCATGCAATGGAATATTACAAAACATTACAAAAATAAATGCCCTCCTCAGTAACATGACTGAATGACTGAATCACATTATCATAATGTTGCAGAAAAGAGACACAAATGAACATATACTGTAATACTTGTTTCAATTTTAAAGCCAGGTAAAATAAATTTATAATTAAAAAATCAGTTTAGTGATTTCCTTTCAGAGGTAGTTATTCAAAAGGAAATGAGGGTCTTCTGGGTGCTGATGATGTTCTATTTCTTGATCTAAGGGCGGATTATATAGATACTGTCACTTTGGAATATTAATTGATGTTGTATACTTTGATTTGTGTACTCTTTGTACATGTATGATATGCTACAATAAATAATGTATTTTAAAAGAAAGATTTTTGAAGTCTCCACCAAAAAACTATTAGAATTAATAAATGAATTCAGTAAAGTTGCAGGATACAAGGTTAATATACAGAAATCTGTTGCTTTTCTACACAGTAATAATGAACTATAAGAAAGAACTATCAAGGAAACAATTTCACTTATAATTGCATCAAAAAGAATAAAATACCTAGGAATAAACTTAACCAAGGAGGTTAAAGACCTATACCCTGAAAACTATAAAATATTGATAAAGGAATTTGAAAATAATACAAAGAAATGGAAAGTTTCCCCATGTTCTTGGATTGGAAGAATTAATATTGTGAAAATATCCATACTCCCCAAAGCAATCTACAGATTTAATACAATTCCTATCAATATACCCATGACATTTCTTACAGAACTAGAACAACTAAGCTTAAAATTTATATGAAACCAAAATGACCCCTAATTGCCAAAACAACATTGAGAATAAAGAAAAAATCTGGAAGAAACACACTCCCTGACTTCAGTATATACTACAAAGTTACAGTAATCAAAACAGGATGGTACTGGCACAAAAACAGACACATTGATCAATGAAACAGAATAGATAGCCAAAAATAAACCCACACACTTAGGATCAATTAATCTACAACAAAGGAGGCAAGAATATATAATGGAAAAAAGACAATATCTTCAATAAGTGGTGCTGAGAAAACTGGACAGCTTCATGTAAAAGAATGAGATTAGAACATTTCCTCACACCATACAAAAATAAACTTAAAATTGTTTAAATATATAAATATAAGACTGGAAACCATAAAACTAGAAGAGAACATAGGCAGAACACTCTTTGACATAAATTGTTGCAATATTTTTTTTGGATATGTCTCCTGTGGCAAAAGAAAAAAAAGGCAAAAAATAAACAAATAGGGACTAATTAAAGTTAAAAGTTTTGCACAACAAGAGAAACCATCAACAAAATGAAAAGACAACCCAGGGAATGGAAGAAAATATTTGTAAGTGATGTGGTCAATAAAGGGTTAATATCTAAATTATATAAACAGCTCATACAAATCAATATCAGAAAAACAGACAATCCATTCAAAAAATGGGCAGAAGACCTGAAGAGACATTCTTCCAAAGAAGACATAGAGATGGACAACAGGTAAATGAAAAAATGCTCAACATCGCTAATCAGCACAGAAGTGCAAATCAAAATGACAATGAGATATCACCTTAAACCTGTCAAAATGTCTATCATCAAAAAGTCTACAGATAACAAATGCTGGTGAGGATGTGGAGAAAGTGAACCCTACTACACCATTGGTGGGAATATAAATTCATGTAGCCACTATGGAAGACTGTATAGAGGTTCCTCAAAAAACTAAAAATAGAACTGCCATATGACCCAGCAATCTCACTGCTGGTTATATATCTGAAGAAAATTAAAATAATAATTCAAAAAGATACATGCACCCCAATGTTCATAGCAGCCTTATTTATAATAGCCAAGTTATGGAAACAAGCTAAGTGACCAAAACCAGATGAACAGATAAAGAAGATGTGGTACATACAATAGAATATTACTCAACCATAAAAAGAATGAAATTCTGCATTTGCAGCAACATGGATGGACATAGAGAATATTATGCTAAGTGAAATAAGTCTGACAGAGGAGACAAATACTTCATATTATCATGAATACATGCAATCCAAAAAATAAAACAAATGTATTTAACAAAGCAGAAATAGACTCACAGATACAGAGAACAAACTAGAGGTAACCAGAGGGGAGAAGAAAGGAAATAGGGGTGAGATAGGGGTAAGGGATTAAGAGACACAAACCACTATGTATAAAATAAATAAACAACAAGGATATATTGTACAGCACAGGGAAATATAGCTATTATTTTATAATAACTTTAAATAGAGCATAGCCTATTAAAATATAGAATCACTGTGCTGAACACCTGAAACTAAAATAATATTGTAACTCAGCTATACTTCCATAACGAAATGAACAAAAAATAAAACAAAAGACAGAAATAAACAAAAAAATAAAAAGAATGCAAGTCTGTTGTCCTATATTTTTTCTTTCTGCCCAGAAAGAGGATATGATGGCTGGAATTATAGAAACCTTCTAGCAATCATGAGCTGATCCTGAACATGGGAGCCGCATGTAAAGGGTGATGAAATGGAAAGAGAAGAAAACTGTGGCACTGGAGAAACTGTGGATCCTCTGAACCAAACTTGGCTACCTAGAATTTTACATGAGAAAAAGAAATATTTTCTTGTTTAAGATGTCCTTCCACCAATACATAAACAAACAAATAAATAAAAATTAAAATAAACAGAAGGAAATATGAGCCTTCAGTACTCCCCAGCCTACCTTGTGGAATGTGAGAGATCTTCAATGTGTAAGAGGTTCTGTTAGGAGGGAACTCTCTGACATTGCCTCATTCATATTTTAAATTGATCTGAAGCCTTTATTCACCCCCACTGACCCGTTTAGGTGGCCTTCATTCAGGGTAAAGCATTTTTTACTGTATAACCGCTATTACACTGTGATATATTTGTATACATTTTAGCTTTCCTTACTATATTGTGAGCTTGTTCAGGGAAATGACTCTGTCCTGTTTACTATTATATCACAGTTTATGCATTAAAGTTCTTTAAAATTTGTGAAATTGAATCAAATGATTAGAGAATATGCTTCTTCAAAATGATAGAAATCAAGTCCAATAAAACGTATATAATATTGAATAAGCATTTTAATTTTTGATTTGAGCTAATTTAAAATATCTCACAATGTAGTAATATTTATAGACTCCATGATTTTTTTAATTATTTATTTATTTACTTATTTATAGACTTTATTTATAGCACATTTTTAGGGTCACAGAAAAATTGAGCATAAAATACAAAGATTTTCCATATACTATCTGCCCCCACATATGGACAACCTCCCCCAATATCAACATCCATCACCAGAGTGGTACATGTATTATAAACAGTGAACCTACATTGACATATCATTATCACTCAAAATCCACTAAGGTTCACTCTTGTTGTCTATTCTATGAACTTTAACAAATGTATAATGACATGTGTCCATTATTATAGTATCCTACAGAATAGTTTCACTGCCCTAAAAATCCTCTGTGTTCTGCCTATTTATACCTTCCTTTCTTTTTACCCTGGAAACCACTGATATTACTGACTCCATTGTTTTGCCTTTTCCATAATGTCAAATATTTGGAATCATATCACATTCAGCCCCTTCAGATTAGCTTTTTTCACTTAGTAATATGCAAGTTTCTTCCATTTCTTTTCATGGCTTGACAGCTTAATTCTTTTCAGTGCTTAATAATATTCTATTGTTTGGAAATACCACAGTTTATTTAACCATTCACCTACTGAAGGATATGTTGGTTGCCTCCAGGTTTTGTCAATTATGAATAAAGTGGCTATAAATATTCATGTGAGGTTTTTGTGTGGACATAGTTTTCAACTCCTTTGGGTAAATACCAATGAGTGTAATTTCTGGATTATATGATAAAGAATTTCATACAATTGTATGGATTGTATGTAATTTCTGGATTTCTGGTTTAGTTTTGTAAGAATCTGTCAAAGTGTCCTCCAGAGTGGCTGTACTATTTTGCATTCCTATTAGCAGTGAATAAGATTTCTATAACCTCACCGGCATTTGGTGTTGTCAGTGTTTTGGATTTTGGCCATTATAATAGGTATGTAGTAGTATGTCACTGTTGTTTTAATTTGCAATTTCCTAATGACAAATACTGTTAAGCATCTTTTCTCATTTGCTTTGCTTATTTGCCATCTGTCTCTTTGGTGAGCTATCTGTTCAAGGTTTTTCACTATTTTTCAATGGGGTTGTTTGTTTTCTTATTGTTTTAAGAGTATTTGTAGGTTCCATGATTTTTAAAAATGATAAAATCATTTTAAAAATGATAAAAATTGTTTTGCTTATTTTAACATTTAATCTTCTTATAAACTTTTAAATGATTTTTAAATTTTTTTGAGTATAAAAGTTATATGCACTCATTTTAGAGATATTAGATATTATAGAAAAGGATGGCAATCATGTTAAAATATGTTATAAGACTAACCCTCAGAGGTAATTTCTAACATATTAAAAACTATGAATTGTCTGCAGAGGCAGAACTAACTTTCTTGTCTTTATTCTTTCCTTTCTACCTTCCTGTCTTGTTGATATAAAAGTGCCTAGCTTCTTCTGGAGGCAAAAACATCATGTAATCTAGAAATGTTTGTCTCTGGAAAAAGCTTCTTGGGATATTTCTTCATTTAAGGCAACTGGAAACCTACTATTCCAGGGGGCAATAGTGCTAAGAGTGAGTGTTTTGGCTTGGCAAAGGTGCTTCTCCAAGTGACTTGCATTTGCGTCAAATATTTTATTGTTTTTAAATAACAAATACAGATATTTGTCTTAAGAACAGTATATACTACTACAACTAGAACCCCAGAAAGTTGTGTAATACTTCTCCCATCATTCTCATAGAAGTTTATGATCTTGAGGTTGGAGTAGATCATTTCCAAGGAGAACTGTATAATTTTAGCACATATATCTGTATCAATAAATAATATACATTTTGCTTTGGACATATTAAAATTTAGATGACGCTTTAGATGACATCCAAGTTTAAGAATAATTTTCAAATTTTTCTTCATGAAACATTGTGATTTTGAAATGCATCCATATTAAGACAAATTGATAGGGTATTATGAATATTTTCCTACAACAGCACTCAAAAATTTATTCTATACAAGCATACATAGTATATGTATTTTCAGTTGTCTGAATCATGTAGATTTTTGTTGTTTCAGATTTTTTTTTCCTTTCTAGCACATTGGGGGTTTATCTTTCAATCAACTGTCCACCATTAATTAAACTGTAAACTGGGTTTTTGTATTACATTTTTCGAAATTGTCTGGGCACTAGGTAGATTTAGCTCAAGCTTTGCTTTCTGCTTCCATTTTATTTCAAGCTGTATATAGAAGTAGATGACTATTTAGGTAAATAATTAATATCCTTGATTTTATGAATGACATGATCCTACATTGTTATTTGTTATGTATTTATATTTCATAAGTCTCACATCTTCCAGGAGATCCTAATATGCATAAGTGAATCAAAGTTAATCAGCATTTTATAGGACACGGCAGGTAAAGTTACTGTCCATTCAAGAGTAAAGAACCTAAGATATGATATTTAATATATTCAACTAAATGCTATGTTCAAAATATATCAAAGTAACAAAGAAAACAATTCTATTAGTGGATTAAAGTATATCTAGGTTGAATTAAACATAGAGTAATATAAGTTAGTATATCTGGACAACAAAATTCTCTCCTGTGCCTTTTCCAAATTACAAACTGTTAAAAGATTATGCCAGAGGAAATGGAGAATCATGGAGTATTGTTTTCAGAGCTGTAGCAATTAAGGTTGAAATTCCCTGGCCTTGCATTTACGAGCCTCCATGATGTAAATGGGATTTGCCTTTTTATATTCTACCTTATTCATGTTCATATACACAAGGCCCTAGCCAAATTGACTTGTTTGCAATTTCAGCACACATTCCTTTCCCCACGTGTGTGCTTTAGCTCCTGATTTTCCATCTGCCTGGAATTTTCTTCTCCCACTATATTTTCTTGTCTATACACTCCCCTTATGCAACACTCTGCAGGAATACTGAATTCTTCATGATTGTTTACCTACTCCCCACCTTCCCTCTTTTAGAATAATTAATTCATCTTTTATTTGCATTGCACCTGATTGATGCTGGTCACTGTGCTAGATTCTGAGCAAATAAAGAAGAAAACATGATGCCTGTAAGAATATGCATGTTAGAGAATGTGGCAGAGTAGACAGATTCTTTGTGAATTAGCTATAATATAAGATGATTAAGTGCAATGACTAAAGTCAGCACAGCTTCTCTGTAAACGTAAACAAGTGAGACTGAATTTGTTTGGGGCATCTCAGAAGCATTTTTCTATGTCCCAATATTTCCAGAGTTATTAAACAGAGAAAGTATACAAAAAGTACGTAAGGGGAGTATACCAAGTACAGCCCCCTCCCTTGCCCTTTCATCCCACATGCCTAAATGGTGAGCCTAGGACAAAACCTGACATACATGAAGATGTAAATAAAGATGTGGTGAATGCATATATTAATTCAGAAAAGGATCACTTGCTAAAGGATCTAAGCATGGGGTAAAATGATTTAGAGAAGATTTCTCTGAGAAGCACAGATAAGAGTGGGGAAGTAAGGGGGCTTCCCTGGTGACTCAGTGGTTGAGAGTCTGCCTGACAATGCAGGGGACACGGGTTCGTGCCCTGGTCTGGGAAGATCCCACATGCCACAGAGCGCCTGGGCCTGTGAGCCATGGCCGCAGAGCCTGTGTGTCCAGAGCCTGTGCTCCGCAACGGGAGAGGCAACAACAGTGAGAGGCCCGTGTACCGCAAAAAAAAAAAAGAGTGGGGAAGTGAGGATGCTGGCACTGATAAGAAGTAATTGTGCAATCTGGGTGTGGGATTCACCTTCAGCTACAGTTCTCTTGTAGTAGGAATTATTCCTTTGTGTTAGAGCCATGTGTGTCCATGTGTTATCTCTCTAACAAGACCTCAGTATCTCATCATCAGGATGGCTAACTGAGGCATGTTTTCTCCTTGAGAGCTTGCAGGATGATGCGTGGTTCACACACATTGCTTAATGAAGAAAGTCTTAAGGGAGTTTTGGTTGAAGTCATAACATGGTGCCAAGTATTGGTAAGGTCTATGCCATGGGATGTAACAATAGTACACTTGCAAGTCTTAATTTTCAGAAATACTGTAGATCCCTGGTTGTGTTTCACAATGGCTATAACTTCAGTAATAATTTGTATAGATAAATTGTCACCTTTATGACCATTAAAATTTATAGATTGCTAACTAGAGGCCACACACTTATATCAGCACTTTATATATTTTATCTATTTTAATCCTCACAATCACACTCGTGAGTTAGGAACTGCTATTATTTCCATTTTATTCATGATGAAATTGAGGCACAGGGAAGTTGAACAAATTGCCTAGCATCTCACATTTAGAGGATAGGTGTGTTGCATATTTAAGCCCGTTACTCTCAGTACTAGTACTCCACATCTAAAAAGCACTCTGGGGCTTCCCTGGTGGTGCAGTGGTTGAGAATCCACTTGCCGATGCAGGGGACATGGTTTTGTGCCCCGGTCCGGGAAGATCCAACATGCTGCAGAGCAGATGGGCCTGTGAGCCATGGCCCCGCTAAGTCTGTGCATCTGGAGCCTGTGCTCTGCAACGGGAGAGGCCACAACAGTGAGAGGCCCGTGTACCGCAAAAAAAAAAAAAAAAAGAAATAAAGAAAGAAAAAAGAGACAGTTCTAAAACATTTTGATTGAAAATAGAAAACATGGCAGTAAATATGTTTCTTTATTAGTTTGCTAAGGCTGCTGTAATGAAGTACCACAAGCTGGGAGGCTTAAACAACAGAACATTATTTACACACAGTCCTAGAGGCTGGAAATCTGACATCAAGGTGTTAGCAGGGTTGGTTTCTTCTTAAGGCCTTGAGGGAAGGGTCTGTTCCAGGCATCTCTCTTTGGCTATTAAATGGCTATCTTCTCGTGTGTTTTCACATTGTCTCTCCTCTATGTGTATCTCTCTGTGTCTTAATTCACCTTTTTATAAAGACACCAGTCATATAGGATTGGGATCCAACCTAATGATCTCATTTCAAGTTAATCATCTCCAGAGAGACCCTGTCTCCAAATAAGGTCACATTTTCAGGTAAAGGTGTTTAAGACTTCAACATATGAATTTTGAGGTAAACAATTCAACTCATAACAATTGCTATGAGAAAAAAATGTACAGTATAGTAGTGAAATTTAGATAGGGATTTTTTTTTATTTTAAAGAAAATATATTCATTATATTTAAGAAGCATTGTCTGAATGAAATATCCACTTGAAAT
Source organism: Lagenorhynchus albirostris (assembly GCF_949774975.1). NCBI lineage: Eukaryota > Metazoa > Chordata > Mammalia > Artiodactyla > Delphinidae > Lagenorhynchus > Lagenorhynchus albirostris. The sequence continues at coordinate 19,388,313 of NC_083095.1, forward strand.
TTTAAACTAATACTAGTTAAAACTTCTAGATTTTAAGATAGTTTATGGCACTAAGTCCCTCAAAAATCATATTTTGCTATTAAAAACTACTCAGTGAAGTCAATTTACAAATGAAGATGTAACTCTTTATATGTTAATGCTGTATATTATTTGTATATCTTAAACTTTGGCGGGGGCTGAATATGACTCTTCTTCAAAGAACATATTGTGGTTAATTTAAAGCAAAGTCAAGTCTAATACTATCTTAATATGAACATATTTTTAGCCTGTTCTGTGAGGTCAAAAAATAGTAGACAGCTGTTTTCCTCCTAAAGGTTACTTATCATTAAAATAATAGAAATAAACAATATGTGGAAAAGGGGAAATAGAGAAAAATAATCAAACAGAGCAACTAATATTCCATTTATGCAAATCACTCTCATTTCTATTTCAATGCCAAAAAACAAGGATGTCTGCAAGGCTATTCCATAAACAATAGATAACACAGCTGTTCCTCAGAAGGCCATTTTAAAATTCACTTTTACTAATTAGGAAGCCAATTCTAGAAGGGAGAAACAAAACTCTTTAACCTCCATTGATCACCTAAGAACACGCTCCTCTAATTGGTGATGAACTGTTTTAATCATGGCAGAATAATGGGTTTCACACTAAGAATTTTGGTGTTCCTGAGTTCAAACATCCTTCATAGATTCCCTCTATAGCATTTGAGTGTCTCAATATCCTTCAGAATTGATTTGTTGAAAAAAAGGACTTTGCTATAAAGCAACTGGTTCCATTTCTGAAGTGTACAGAAAATCAAAAATAAAAGGCTTTATGCTTGGTTAGCCTTGCAATTCAGGTTTCTGGAAGCTGTTACTCCTCAGAAGTATAACTATTTTCCTGGGAAAATCTAAACTACTACTATAGCTCAAAGTAATTAGTATAAGGTTTAGCTTTTCTTCCAACTGCATCTTATTTTGAAACTGGAATTATAGGGTTATTCAGAAGTAACTTTATTTTGCAAACATACAATATTAAATATTGTAAAGTGATATGAAATGGTACAAAGACTAAGAATGCACAATAAAGTTAAATTCAAGGCTACATTTCATATTTTGAAAATGTGTATGCACACCTGTTAGAACCTCAAATACTCTATATTCATAAAGTCCTCAAAACACATACATTAGAACTGTTATCATAAATGTTTCACACTTAATGATATAAAATCAACAAAGCAGGGACTGTCTAAAGATAATTAAAGATCTTACTCCTTGAGTTTTTCTCAGAATAATCAATGATTATGAAAGCAAAATGAATGACTAAGTTAGTATTCCCATTCAAATATATATCTAAAAGGGTTAACCCTACACCAGTTTAGTGGAAATATTGTCAGATGAAATTTGTGAGTAGGTGAATAAAATGAAGAGAGGAATGGGAGAAAGTCCTTCACTGATTTCAATCAAGATTAACACTTTAGGATGGGGAAATAAAAGAGAAATCATGCTAATACTTGGACCAGCCAGTTGTTTTCCATTTTTTAATACTTTCAAATTTGATTTAATTACTGAATCATGATGGTCCATAACTCAAACATAAATTCTTCTTCTAAAATAATTGTTTGGTGGGCTAAAATCAGGCTAAGTGTAAGACATGCATTATTTTCAAGTAGCTTAAATTTTTAGATTATTCATATGCTCACATTAGTGAAAACTTTTTCCTGTTAAAGCTGTGTTTAACTTTTTTTTAAACAGGTGCTTCAAATTACAGAAAGCCCTGCAATAATTTAATTTTCTTTTAAGGTAAGTAAATTAGATTTCTTACAGGTAGATATAGGATTTTTCAATATGTATAGAAAGACAATTTCTCATATCATCTGGGATAATGTGCTTACTTGATCTGTCATATTAAATTTTGGGTCCCAGAAAATAATTTTAAATAAACAAATGAGATTAAATTCCTGAAAATGTTTAGAATTAGATGGGAAGTGAAAGAATCTTGATCGAGTTTTGTCCTGGAATATTAATTAGTATTGCAACTTTCTTCTTTCCCTCATAAAATATATACATATTTAGAACCATTTAGGAACTTCCTGTGGCCTGGTAATATAGAAATTTATTGATTCACCACAAAAAAACAAACAAGCAAACAAACAAAAGCATACAACAATTTACACATAATTCTGCCAGTTACACATATGTGTTTTCATTGCATTGGCATTCTGGGTCCCTCTTGGTAGTGAGTCTGTTTTCTGATGGATTAGTGAACATGAGCCTGTGTGTTTCAATACTGTAGCTCGGATTCTTTCTTCAGATAAAATAGCTCTTTCCTCTTGAGTTTCACCAGCTCCTGACTTTAGGTTCTACTCTCTCTCCCTAAACTTCTGTAGCCATTTCCTCTTATCCTCACATTCTTTGCTCTCATCCTGCACAGCCTATTCTAGGGGTCTCCTAAAAGAACAAAAATAAACTGTTGTGATGGATTGCTCTCAGACTGTGCTAAGTTTAAATGGAGATAGTTAATGAACTTATATTTCCTGCAGAGGATGTGAATATATTATAACCTCATATCATTTTTATGGAAAAATCAAAGTTATCTTTACCAGATCAACTAATAGCAGGTTATAAATGTAAAAATATTCAGCCTGTAGGAAAATGTATATGACACTTTGCATTAGGATATTAGTTTTGTTCAAGGGAGGCACATGATTTGTATCAAATACTGATTGTCTCAAAGCTATTTGTGAGAGTAACATGCTTTCCATGATTTACAAGCCAAATTCAAAAGGAAGCCTTAACTACTTTGCCACAAAAGTATGCAATTTTCTTGTGAAGTGGTCTTGAAAGGCCAAACTATGTTTTTTTCAATCATTAGGCACATTTCTGTTGAATGGTCCCTATGTGCCAGGCACTAAGATTGGTGTTCTGGATACATCAGTGATTAATTCAGGAAGTTCATCCGTTTCCGGAATTTATTATCTGGTCAAAAATATGCATGTCAAATAAGTAATGACAAATCTAATGAATATAATGTTGGGGAAGTCCAGGAACTAAGGGTATTGATATAAGTACCAACTTAATCAAATGCAAGGTAGAGATAGGGAAGAGGACTCTTCTGACGAAGAATCATTTCTTCTGAAAAGTTAATGATGAGTAATAACTTCCCAGAGAAGATAAGAAAGTGATATAAGGGGAAGAAATGGAAAGAGGGCTCCATGCAGAAAACAATTGTCAGAGCCCTTGAGGTGGGATTGAACAAGACATTTGACGGCTTCGTGATTTTCTTCTCCCACCAAACTTGAGCCTAGACAGATGTCACAATGAAGCAAGAAACATAAGGATGTTCTTCTCCAATTTGACATCTGGGAGGGACGCTTGATGTATAAAATGCCAAAGAATTGAACACTGAGAACAATGCAAAAGATGAACCGTTCATGATCTGAAAGGCAGTGGTGTATGAAAGCCAGAAATAAAGGTTAAATATAAATGAAGTATTTTCACCTTCATTACATAAGTTTAATTTGGAATCGCTCCAAATGTTGTTGCATATACTGCACTCAGCTGATGAACTAGAGTATGTCATTTGCCAATTCACTGATGTTCTTATTAAATCTTACTCAAAAGTACATGTTCAATAAAATAATAACATTTGAAAAATGAGTGTAAAGCTATATTTAAAGCTTCAAATGAGACCAAGAGAGAGTACACACAAATAGATTAATTTGAGATATTAAAATGGAGAACATTACTCCATTCAAAGAAGATATGTTAAGTCATTGCTTTCCAATACAAAAGAAAAGTAATTCTAAGTCATTTAGCCAATTTGTCGTTAGCATGAGAGCTGTAACTTTGCTAGGCAATCTTTCTTTATTGTTTATTATTTATTGAACACCAAGTAGGCAACACTATATAAATCATCGTAGACACAGTGCCTACCCTAAAGGCATACAATCTAAGTCAGACAGAGAAACCAATTCAGACATAAAATACGTCAAATGTGTTGATTAAACTCTGAAGATTGAGATTCTTAATTATAAATATGTCTTCATAGCTTAGGAAGTGAAAACTATAAATAAAACAAAAGACAAAATGATAGGGAAATCACAGTCTATGTGTGTTTTCAATCTACTATTTGCTATTATTTAAGAACTAATGATTATAATTTTAGCTTGAGGTACAATCTTACTAGGAAAAAAAGTAAACAGCAACATAATACAAAGTTTTGGGGAAAGTGATGCTAGAATTACCTTCTATTTTCTATTAAAATCTTTTCACTCTGCTTTCAACTTGCTCAGGAGTTTTTGGTTCTATGCCCCATGTTATCAGAGGCATAAAGACAATGTTTAAAGACTGTTCTTCTCACAGTGCTAATCTCCTGTTATATAATTGGAAGATCATCACATTTTCCCAATGTTCAATGCCAAATGTATGAATATAGATGGATGGACAGAAAAATCAATCTATCTATATCTATGTTTATATCTATCCATCTGTCTACATCTTCAACACCTGGCACATAGTAGTTCCTCAACATATATTTGTTTATTTGAATCCAATTGATCTTTCTTACTGCATTTTAAATTTAAGTCCTACTTTAAGAAAGCTTGAATTCAGTAGGTCTTTGTTGATTATTTTATGTATAGTAGTGTGTATATGTTAATCTCAAACTCCTGATTTATCCTTCCCCCCTACCTTTCCCCTTTGGTAACCAGAAGTTTGTTTTCTAAGTCTGTGTGTCTGTTTCTGTTTTGTAAATAAGTTCATTTGTATCATTTTTTTGGATTCCACATATAAGTGATATCATGATATTTGCCTTTCTCTGACTTACTTCACTTAGTATGATAATCTCTAGGTCCATCCCTGTTGCTACAAATAACATGATTTCATTCTTTTTTTTATGGTAATAAAAAAAGAAGAATATTCCATTGAATATATGTACCACATCTTCTTTATTCATTCATCTGTTGATGGACATTTAGGTTGCTTCCATGTCTTGGGTATTGTAAATAGTACTGCAATGAATATTGGGGTGCTTGTATCTTTTCAATTTATGGTTTTCTCCAGATATATGCCCAGGAGGTATAGCACAGGGAACTTTACTCAATATTCTGTGATAACCTAAATGGGAAAAGAATCTGAAAAAAATAGATCTATGTATATATATAACTGAATTACTTTGCTATACACCTGAAACTAACACAACTTTGTAAATCAACTATACTCCAATATAAAATAATTTTTTTAATTAAAAATAAACATTTTTCACATTCACACAAGAAAAATTGTTTATCACAATGAAGAAAATAAAACTTGAATTCAGATATATGAAATTATAGAAATTAAATTAAGATACGTTATTCAAAAATTATAAAGATTCAGAATTGGTGAGCCTTTCTGTAAACATAATATATGACTAGATTTTAAAGATCTAATTTAAAGATCCAATTTGAGAACTTACTAAAAGCCCTGTGTTATTTGATCTTGTAGTTTTAAAGCAAATGATGCCAGAACCTGAGGGCTTGGATTTATGCTTTGTGCACTTCAGTTGGTCATTGATATCTTTGGAGTATATGTGAATAGACATCTAAGAATTGTTTACAGAAGCTGTCTTTGTGCTTTTGAATAAATTTACACTGTATTTGAAATGGATGAAAAATAATTATCTGTTAATCCACTGGGTTTATAGTCATACATACATCTCTGAATTGAGACCGTTTTGGATTAAAAGAATCTAGGACTGGAAGTTAAGCTGAGACAATCTCATTTTCAAAACCATTCAGTAGTTGATTGGGCCTCACTACAGTATAATAAAGGGCACTGTTATGTGTATGGACTACTACCTGTACTTGGAAGACAATTTACTTCTTCAATAATGTTTTATAATAAATATGTATAAGTATAATATTTATAAAATAGTTAAGCACTTAACATGATAATGTTATTATCCCCATTTTACAGATGAGCAAACCCAGGACACAGAGCTGGGAAGGGACAACACGAGGATGCAGTCCAGATGATATGCTTCCAGAACTGATGAGTTCAATGCCTCAGACATTTACTTCCTTGAGTAGATCTTAACTAATGTTACCTAGTAGTAGTAGAAAAACAGGGAAGGAGAGGCAGTATGAAATAGAGGAAATAGATTGTATTATGACCTCCCCAAAATTCCTTTGTTGAAAGTCTTAATCCCTAGTACCTGCCTCTCCCTTAGCCTTCAATTCGTATGTTGAAAGTACTAACACTCGCTACCTCAAAACATGACGTGATTTGGAAATAGAACCATTGCAGCTTAATTAGTAAAATTAAAATGATGTTATTAGAATGGGTCCTAATCCAATTACCAGTGAACTTATAAAGAGAATGAGGCCATGTGAAAAGAAAGAGGCACACATAAAGGAAAGATAATGTGAAAACACAGGGAGAAGATGGCCATCTACAAGCCAACAAGAGGGGCCTAGGACAGATCATCCTTCCCTCACAGCTCTCAGAAAGTATGAACCCAGCCCTTGTCTTGACCTCAGACTTCTAGCCTCCATAACTGTAAGAAAATAAATTCCTGCTGTGTAAGCCTCGCAGTTTGTCTTAGACAGCCCTAAAAATTAATACAGATGACCATGCAATGATACCATTTTCATTCTCCCAGCCAGAAGAAAAAAGAAAAAAAAAAAAAAGGAACAATTCAATTCATAAAAAAAATGGTCTGCACTCAGGAGACCAGCATAGGCTTTGGGGCCAGGAATTCATAGCAGAGGAAGCTGATGTTGGGAGCAGGACAAAAAAGTATTTGCTTTTAAGAGACATATTTTAATTGAATGTGTTCCATGGATGCTCTTTATATTGTTGGGCAAAATGACATTGGATGTTTCCTAGTTCCGTCTAGTGGCTCCCATGGCTCACTGCAAGAATCCTCCTAGGAGCTATAAGTATTCTTATACTCTCACTTTCTTCTGCTTCCAGCAACACCTTACCTGTTGCTGTTGCTTTTCTCCCCTTGCTGTCCTACATTTCAGTTAAGGTCAGTCATCCAGGTAAAATTTATAGCTTGTTTATAGAGAAAAAGATGAGCATGTGGTCTCTGGAAAATGAGTGTATTGATACTTTTTTCAATTGATAAATAAGCTATAATAGTCTCAAGTAAATGTCCAGAGTTTTTAAGAAATGGAAAAAATCATCTCAGTCAAATGTGTGGACAATTTTTTAAAATTAGGATTTTCAAATCCATATACATGTCTTGGTACGCAAGTTTGAAGTTTTCAGAGTATTGGTCTTATGTGCTAAAGACTAGTAGTACAGCTAAGGATGTTTAGAACAGGGAGGAAGCAAGCTTTTCTGTAAACTCAGCTTAGGGCAACTCAGTTCAACTCTTCACTTAATAGAAAACTCACTCTTCAAGTAGGGGAAGAATATATAGAACAGTTAATTAGCTATGAAAAGAAAATATGGGATACATTTCTCCTCTCCTCTCTTCAAATGCCTAGATCACTTTATTGGCAGAGCAGTCCCATTTTGTGGAATTGTGCTCTATCTTATCTCCCAGATGGGTAAGGATAACCAGGATACAGGAGAAGACATCTGTTGTTTCCGTTCACTCAACTACTGTTTGCTAACTACCAGACTGTGTAGTACTCAAGATTCAGTGAGGAACAAAACTAATAGATTTTACACCTAACTAAGCAATTACAATACAGTGTCCTGAGAGATTATGAACATTTCTCAGTGTATTTCCCAAAACGTTTCCTTTAGGTTGAGATTTGGCAGAAAGGGAGCAGATCCTAAGAGGAATACTGAATGTAGGGGTTTTCAGGAGAAAAGTTACAATGTTACTTCATAGATGCAACCAGACACTTCATAACAGAAGTGTAAGCATTTCTGTCTGAACTCAAAATATTGTGTAAATTATTGCCTTATTGCCTTCTTTAGTAATCACGCATAGTTGCAAGCTTTGTTAATAAATCATTTAATTGATGAAGACAAGGTAAAATCTTCCTCTATTTTCTTGTTAATAAAGTCTCTTGAAATCCTATCCATGAATCAAAAGCAATCTGCACTGGCTACCAGCTCCTTAATGATCTACCTGCTCAGGGAGAAAACACTTAATCGCCATCCAGTGGCCAGAGAGAACAAATGCTCTTAAATAGGGGAAGAAAAGTGCCACACGTGAGGGGGAAGGGCACACATACATGCACGCACACACATACCCACATGTACAGAAAGCAAACTAAACTAAACGAAAACAAAACACGGAAATAAAATATATTTCTATAGACCACATAAAGCCTAGTTTGTTAAATGTGCTCTGGAAATATTATTGGAAGCAGAGTGAAATTTTTCATGAACAAAATAAGGCAAGAGGTATGACTGTGAATCACAGCCACATTAGTTAATTATAACTGATTTGGAACAATTTTTACATAATACCTCACAGCTAAAATTCAGAAGGCTAGGGTCTCAACAAGGGAAGAGAATCCACTGCAATCCTAACCTATCTGATTCTCCATGTGACACCACGAGTAGTTCTGCGGTCACTCACAACTGCAGAAGTTTCAGGTCAAATAGTCTATATTACATTTACAAATATCACCTTAGAAATTAATTCAAACTACAGCTTCTTTCCTTTGGTCATGATTTAGAAGAGGTCCCACCTGCTAATGATGGAGGTGGTGGAGAAGCGCTCTGAAACAAGGAAGTCAGATGAAGGATGAGAGAATGTTACATCATTCTGGGGTCTTAAAACTGACCATTCTCTTCTCCACCACCAATGATCATCACCACCACCATCACCATCACCATCATCATCATCTAATAAACTGGATAAATAGAAAGTTTAACTTTATTGGCCTTTACCCAGGAAGAGAATTCTCCACCTCTCTGAGTCTTAATGGCTGTCTGTGATTGGTCTTTTTTATTGCAGATGTCTCTGTAAGAACTTCATCTATAGGCAAAGAAGCTTCTCATTCACTCTCTAATGATTCTACTTGAAATGTGTACTCTTCTCATGACAATGTTAAGAATAACCTTCTGAGGGGCTCTTTCTTAGAGCTCTGAGATTAATTCTGAGCCTTGGTGTCAGCTTGAACATAGAGTTAGATGGAATGAGGTTTTAAGATGCTAATGTAATAAACAGAAGTAAACAGACTCTATTCCCTCCATCCTCCCCAAAAAGGATATGAGCATGACTAGAAAGTAGATTGTAATTTAAATCCATCAGCCAATGTCTCAAATATTTTATTGGGAATTAAATGCCTCCTTCTAATTCTCAACTACAAAAATAATACATACATACACAAACTAAAACTTTTACATACTGGGTGACTTCAAAAGCTAAAACTTCTTAAGGAAATAAAGAATTAAAAGTACTTACATCTTCTGTTTGTATCAGTCTGGGTTGCAGTCAACTTATAGATTTACATGAAAGAAAATTGAATCAAAGCTTTGGAATTTAATACTGACTATTAAAGAGAAAGTGTTCCAAATAAGAAAATAAGTTACCCAAACTTTGTGCAATGAATCATATTTTATGAGCTATATAACCATCCATTCTTTTAAAAATCATTTTTTGCACATCAGTAGAGATACAGGAAAAGATGTAGTTGAATGAGGAAATGTCTTACCTCTTGAGGAGCTCAGGATCTAGTCAGTAATTGTGAAACTATATGGTAATTATTTGTTTACCAGTTATGCACAATAGAGGCATATAGAAAACACTGAGTGTAAAGAAAGATGTAATTAACTCTGGAGGATTATGGGATGTTGTCTTCTGAGCTAAATCTTGAAAGATTGCTGTAAGTTTCTTGGAAACTCAAGGAAAATTTTAGCAATAAATACTTATTTTCCTATAGATTATTTATAGTAAGCTATACTGTTGTGGCTCAAAAGCAACAGAAGTTTGGTTTTTTTTCCCCTTACTCAAATGACAATCCACTAGAATGATTCAGGTCAATCATTTATTCTCTAAGTGGTGATTCAGGACCCAGATTCCTTTCATCTTGCGGCTCCATCATCTTCCAGGGCCTTGTGTGACAAGGAAAAGCATAGGCCCTTAAGTCAGAATCCTGACTCAGGTTTTGGTGTTCCGTATAGTCATGATTGAGCCTTTAATCTTCAGTCTCTGTGTTCTAATTCTTTCAATTGTAAAATGAATTTTCTTACTGCAAAAGCCTAAGCTTTAGCCTCTGGGGATTCGGGTCATAGGATGTGGTAGATCACATTATACTTTAGAAAGTGCTTTATAAGGTGAAAAAGCTGGTTTCTTTAAGCTAGTGTCACATTCTTATAAATAAGTTTTCAAGGACTTCAACCATGAGAGATATATAAAAGCACACTAAGTTTCTTTTCAGTGCTTTTTTCTCTCCTAAACATACTTGCATCCTACCTCTGCCCTCAATGCTCATGCTGTTCACTGATTGTTCAATATCCTTGTGAAATTTATTAGCCAAGCAGACCAGTTGGGAAAGTGCTTCACAATTCTTCAGCTTCTACATCTTGATCTTCTCTTCTCTAATAAAAATATATCTCTCCTAATGTGCATAACATCATTGCCTTTTTAACTGTTCTAACAAAAATACAAGCAAACAAAATGATTCTAAATACATGCTACTCATTAGTGATTTTGTAATAGTCAGTACAGTATCCATTCAACGGTAGCTGCATTTAATCTGTAGCTTCCCATACCTTAAATTGCAGAATGCTAAAAAGTCCAAAGGAAATTTGGTTTGGAATGGAGTGATCATTTGTCACTCAGAAAATCACACTGTGGAGAAAAATTTACTAATCTACTTCATGCAGGGCTTGCTTATTCTTATTGGTCAACTTTTATGATATGGTAGACATTTGAATGAGTATTAAAATGCATATTAGAAAAAAGCATATTGATTTTTTGGGAAAATATTATTTATATAATTCAATTCAACTTAATGGTCTTTGAAAGCTTTGGTGCATCCCTTGATCCTGTTCCAGAACACTTAGCTTTATTTTAGTTTTCATTTTAATTGGAGAATTTAGAGGATTTTCTTACAACTGGAGCACAGCAGATCTGTTACTAATAGAAACCTAAGAAGAGGAGATTTAATTGTGTACACTGTGTGTGTATTATATATATATATATGTACATATTACATTATATATACATATATATTATGTTATATATAAATATAATATATATAATATTTATACAACATAAAGCAAAATAGTACTGAAAGATTAGGTAAGGCTATTTAGCTAAAATTTTCTCTCAATAGGAAATCTGCAGATTTGTCTTAGAACTCCTATAGGCATCACTAGAGTCGTGTAAATAAGTTAGAATTTGTTCTAATTCCATGGAATTGCTTCTGTGTTTTCCCAAAAGATAATATATACCTATAATTTAAAGTTAAAATGTGAAAGAGATGCTGTGGAGTCTTTTTTTTTTAAAATGGGGGTATAGTTGCTTTACAATGTTGTGTTAGTTTCCACTGTACTACGAAATGATCCAGCCATATATATACATATATCCCCTCCCTCTTGGACCTCCCTCCCTCCCACCCCTCCTCCATCTCATCCATTTGAGTTGTTCTTCCACTTGCAATAAGGGGTTTGTATTTTACCTACATTTTTTAAAAAATGTGGGCTTTGTTTTCAGATTCAACCTCATGTTCCTGGAACCTTCAGGCTCATATGAATACAAAACCATGTGTAGTGAAAAGGACTTGACTGCCACTATGTGACTCAAAGAAAGGTCCCTGAATGGGTCTTATTGACCTTCTCTGCTTGTCTCAGGTCCTTGAACCAGCCCCTGTGGCCAGAGGACTAGACCACTCTAACTTAAATTACATTCTCCAGCCTTGGATAAGGAAATAGCCATAGTATCACCAAAGTGAGTTTGAGAATGGGGTGGGGAGTTGTGGGTAGATGTTGGACAGAAACTGGTGCACTGCTTAGGAAACAAAAGGATGTATGTATATTGGAAAGAAAATTAACTAATTTCCAATATAGCTAGTCAGCTTGATTAAGGCATATACTATAACATGTGTGATCTTAGTTTGTTTATTGTTATGGCCTAAATAACAGAGCTGTGAAGTAATGAAGCATGCTAATAATGGAACAGATTACAGTTTAGACACCTCAACCTATAAATTGCAGCTATAGGTTTAAAAAGGAAAAACAATAAAAACCAAAACTATACAATCCCCATCTTATGCTACTTCCAAATATTAAACTTTCCTCCATAAAATATTGAGGCATCAAAACTGTTGTTCTATATTATTCTCTAATTGAGGAAAATAATTCTACTCAACATCATAGACATAATGAGCAATGAGGTTTGTGTTTTAAAAGTGGGGAAAATGTCTGTTTCCTTAATTTGGGAACTAAACAATTGAACACATTCATTTATCTCTATTGACATGTTCCCATTTCCCTACTCCAAATGACTTTGGATCAGAAAAACATTTTTGCCAGGAGAAAACAACAGCATACTTTATTCATAAAGTTACAACTGATGAAAAACTGGAGACTCTAATAACTATTCTTCTGCAACTTTTCAATAATATTTATAACTGGTAGTGCTAAGTTGTTGACTACAAGACAATCTGGAAATGGAAAAAACAACATATCAATTGTACAGTGATATTTTAACAAGAAGTAACAGGAATTTCAAAGGAGAATTTATGATGATAAATGTGTTTCTTATGTTGTATTTTAAATGCCCATGTTCTTAGTGCATAAAAATCCCCTACTTGGACAGGGGGATAATATAACCAGTGCACACTGAGAAAAATAAATGGATAAAATGGACTATCAAGTAGAACCCAGAATTCAGGCTATATTTTATATCTTAGGGAATTTTGTGGTCAGAGAGATTTTAAAAAAGTAAACAAATGTGAGGAAGGATGAGTTAGATTAAGTGCTTTGCCAGTTGAAAGAGACTTCCCAAGCCAGCACATAAAATCTGTGACCAAGGAGGATACCACGTAGATAGTTTTTGAGCTACCTTGTGGACAGATGTGACTGTTGTCTTGGTGACCTTCAGGGTCTCATACACAGGTCTCACATCTGGTCCATGAGTGCACCGCTCAATCAACTTCTTTTAGAAAGTCAGATAGATCCATAAAATGGCTCTAGGTTGAAGTTCTGTGTGTGGTGTGAGCAGGGATGGTGTGTCAGGGAGGTTGGCACCTGCGACTTTGAACTGCATGATTCAGCCCACAGACCTGGAAAATAATGCCTCTTTGCAAATGAGCAGCCTTTCCCAGATCATGGTTTTCTACTTAAGTTTCCTGTAAATGTAAATCAGAATTGAAAAGGGAGGGAGAATATGACCTTCAGTGTTTATACTCATGTGTAGTACAAGATACCATTTTGAAGAGAGAAGGGCAAACCTCAAGGGATCTGAGGTTTACATTAGTGTACCAAGGCAGCACTATTAATGGGCATCTTCTGCAAATTCAGACCTCTTTCAGATGCAAAGCTTCTTTGAAAATCTCTCAAGAGAGCAGGCTTTCTTGTCTCCTCTCTGGGAGCTCCCATTTCACTGCTTGTTCGGAAATGGCCTGAGAATAGATTCCCCTTGCTGTTCCAATACTTCTACTTCTCCACTTCCTATCTGTAAAACCAAATCCATGGAAACTAACTTATAAAGAGAGAAAAATAAAAATTACAGATGTTGTTCAATGCAAAAATGTTTCTCATGCTGATATGTTACCCACTGTTTCATCTTTCTGAGAATTTACACTTGAATATGTTCACGGAGCTTGTGCTCCTCTAATCGGGACTGTGAGGTTTAGGCTGGTGTGCTTGCTCAGTCGTTTCTCCAGGAAGAAAAGCTTCAAACTCCTGTGTTCTGAAGTCAGGCTGACTTCAGGAAGTCAGAGGAAACCCCCAGCTGCTCTGCGGACGAAGCCGCCTGCACAGCCTCACTGCAGACGATACTCACTAACAGGCCAGGGCTCCTGGAGACCAGGTTATGAAACGGAGGGATTAGAATTCTTTCCAGCACCTGTTTGCCTATGGCTTTGCTACGGAAATTAAGCTAGGAATTTATTCTATAAGTCTAGACTCTGAAGTTTAAATTTACTCAATTTTAAAAATGTACAGAGAACATGAAGTTTTTTTTCCTATTTCCCTTTTACTAAAAGGTTTCATTACCTCGGACTAATATTGTGGCTGCCCTCAGGGAAATGCTATTATGAACCTTTTTGAGACTTGTCAGGAAGCATACTGGAAAATTGTACTGATGGATTACCCAATGTGCACCAAGGTAGATTTGTTCTCATTCATGTGAAGATGGTAGGGATGGAGGTTGGAGTGGGGGGGCAGGGTCGAGGATGGGGGACACGTTAGAAATTACTCCAGTAAATGAACAGCAGCACATTGGAAAATTCTCAATTATAATTTCTTTAATGATTGTATGCAACAAACATTTTGGTATTAAGTGAAAATTATATATGTATGTGCATGTGTGTGTATGTATACATTATATATATAGTATAGATTACTGTATCCGTCACAATATCTCTCAGCTCAGAATCTCCTTAAGAAAGCGGGTGTTTGCAAGAGGTAGTTTATTTTGAGATCCTTTCAAGATACAGGGTTTAAGGATCTGGAAGAATGAAACAAGCACAGAGAGACACCAATCTAAAAATGCATTACTGAGCTGGTTCACTGCCATGGACAACCAAGGTTTAATGCTGCTGGGACACTGAATTATGTGCCTCAGAATAGCCAATGCAATATGACCCAGCAATCCCACTACTGAGCATATACTCTGAGAAAACCATAATTCAAAAAGACACATGTACCCTAGTGTTCATTGCAGTACTATTTACAATAGCCAGGTCATGGAAGCAACCTAAATGCCCATCAACAGAGGAATGGATAAAGAACATGTGGTACATATATACAATGGAATATTACTCAGCCATAAAAAGGAACAAAACTGGGTCATTTGTAGAGATGTGGATGGACCTAGAGACTCATACAGAATGAAGTAAGTCAGAAAGAGAAAAACATATATTGTATATTAACACATATATTATATATTAACACATCTAGGAAAATGGTATAGATAATCCTATTTGCAAAGCAGAAATAGAGACACACATAGAGAACAAACATATTGATACCAAGGGGGAAAGGGAGGGGATGTGGGATGAATTGGGAGATTGGGATTGACATATATAAACTATTGATACTATGTATAAAATAGATAACTAATGAGAACCTACTCTATAGCTCAGGGAACTCTACTCAAAGCTCTGTGGTGACCTAAATGGGAAGGAAATCCATAAAAAGAGGGGATATATCTATACGTATAGCTGATTCACTTTGCTGTACAGCAGAAACTAGCACAACATTGTAAAGCAACTCTACTCCAATAAAAATTAATTTTAAAAAAAGAAAGGATAAGGAAGAATTTTTCATCAGTTCTTTTCCCTTATAGGTCAAAGGTTATGTCATGTCTTGTTAACGCCTTCTTAATTCCAAATTGTTCATGCATCAGAATAGTTGAGCAGATTCCTAAAGACATGCCATGCAGGGAAGCCCAGAGCCCAGGTGCTGAAACAAGAAAACATGGTGCAATTGAGGTGAAGTGATGTGAGGTTACCTTAGTTTGCCTCAGCAATGCCTGGAGTGAAAGTATGGGCTGAGGGAATGTGAGGCTGGGCACCAGAGCAGTGTCACTCAGGGTCCCCGTGGGAAACAGAATAAATGGAACTCAATAATTTGAAAATGTTCCATTTACCAAGATTTGATGTAAGAGGACCACAGGGATGAAGCAGTAGGAGAACTTAGTAATAGCTGAGCTCTTACTACCTGAAAATGACTAGGAGATGAGCAGCTATTGGAACCCAGGCAAAGATGAGTAGGTTCAGCTTCCTCTAGAGAAGCTTCTGACAGAGGCAGCAAGGAGTAGACAGGGAAGGAACTTAGGGGATACATAACTCTCCTGTGACCCTCAGTGTCTTGGTGGGATTCCTGGTTAACTGAAACTAAGAACCAAGATGGCATGGAGACTAGTTGATGTGGTCTCTACACATCAGCCTTCCGAGGCAGAGAGCAAGGTGAAGAAAGAAGAGTAGACATGGGAGAGCAAAGGAAGATGTCTGGCACAATGATCCAATGAGGTATTTGACTGAATGGTCATTTTTGCATCAATCTTGCCTAACCTTGACTAATTTTACAGATGGCAAGGACTAAACTTGGTTTTGGACCTTTGACTGAGAATTATTTTTTACTTAAAGTTAAAGAATAACAGACATTTTGTAAGATAAGGAAGTTTATGCAAAAGAAATGAAGGTCACTCATAATATTATACCTCAGAAACGGTCACTGTAATTTAAAGTTTTGTGTGTTGGTATAAGAATGCTTGCTAAATTGAATCAACCATTATAAACATATTACACCCTGATCCTTCAGTTAATATTAAATAATTGTTCATTGATATTAGTAATTATTTTTGAAAATATAATTTGTAATAGTCCATTCAATTTAATAATTTTTATTGTTGCTTATTTAGGTTAATTCTAATATTTTCCTATTAACTAATCCATTTATTCACAATATTTATTGAGTATCTAGAAAAGGATAGAAAATACCTGCCTTCATTGATCTTAGAGTCTAGTGAAAGAGACAGTAAAGAAATAAACTGGCATATATATTATAATGTAAGATTGTTGTGAGTTCTAAGAAAAATATTAAAGTAGAGTAAGTGGATATAGCGGGACAGACATGCCTCTCTGAGGAGGTTATTTTCAATCTGGGATCTGAATATATTGTGTGAACAAGGACAAGTATGTATAGGTGAAAAATGCTCCAGACTGAGAGAAGAAAAATACAAATTGCCCTAAAGTCATGCTTAAAGGTTTGTGATAAGACCACTGGGGCCAGATTGTAATGAACAATGGAATAAGAAATACATAGATAAATCGAGTCCACAAGAAAATCAGGACTGGATCATGTAAAGCCTTATAGGTTAAGGTAAGACTTGGCACTTCATGCTAATTATGATATAAAGCCACCTACAGAGTTTGAATACAGAAATCATATGATTGGGCTTGAATTTTGAAAGGATTGCTCTGTTGCTGGTGGGAAGTAGTAAGAAGAGTTCAGTGGAAAAAGGGAACCAGTGAAATGGTTAGCATAGGTGCCCAGGTGATGGTGCTCAATGATATTGCCTGGACTAGGGTGGTGACACATGGGAAGAAAAATGTTGTCATAACAGATATGAGATACAGGATTTGCCTCTGGATTAGGCAGCCTGATAACTAGAAGATTTACACTGACATTTATTGATATAAAGAATATTTTTTTCTTGTAATATTTTTTATTTGGGGGCCATGCTGCACGGCATGTAGGATCTCAGTTCCCCAACCAGGGACTGAAGCGCACTCTGCATTGGAAGTGTGGAGTCTTAACCGCTGGACCACCAAGGAAGTCCCAAGAATATTTTTAAATGTGTATGTATAGTAGGGGAAAATGAGGTCAATCTTAGGTTTTGTATGCTTGAAATTCCTATGAGACATTCAGAAAAGAGTGAGAACAAGTTAATGAATTTATTAACACTCTGGTTAGTGACTGGTTAATTGCAGTTCAGCGAGTCAAAACCATTCCCTCACCCACCCATATGGAAGTGCAAACTTCATAAAATGTTGCCACTTTAGTAGAAAAATACTTGTATTTTTTCATTTTAATGCCTTGTCATTAATCACTGATAAACGTGAAATTTTCACTTTTTTTTTTTTTTTTTGCGGTACGTGAGCCTCTCACCGTTGTGGCCTCTCCCATTGCGGAGCACAGGCTCCGGACGCGCAGGCTCAGCAGCCATGGCTCACGGGCCAGCCGCTCTGCGTCATGAGGGATCTTCCTGAACTGGGGAACGAATCCGTGTCCCCTGCATCTGTAGGCAGACTCTCAACCACTGCGCCACCAGGGAAGCCCTGAAATTTTCACTTTTTGAACCATATAATTTTGTTCTGTGAATCGTCTAATCATTCCCTTAACTATCATCCCTAAGATTTTATTTATTTACGTTTTTTTAGAATGTTTGTTTATTTTTTTTTGCTTTGAATGGTTTCTTCCTTCCTCCCTTCCTTCCTTCCTTCCTTCCTTCCTTCCTTCCTTCCTTCCTTCCTTCCTTCCTTCCTTCCTTCTTTCCTTCTTTCCTTCCTTTCTGGCTGCGTTGGGTCTCTGTTGCTGCGCGTGGGCTTTCTCTAGTTGCGGTGAGTGGGGGCTACTCTTTGTTGTGGTGCGTGGCCTTCTCATTGTGGTGGCTTATCTTGTTGTGGAGCACGGGCTCTAGGCGCGCTGGCTTCAATAGTTGTGGCATGTGTGCTCAGTAGTTGTGGTGCACGGGCTTAGTTGCTCCGCAGTATGTGGGATCTTCCCGGACCGGGTCTTGAACCTGTCTCCCCTTCACTGGAAGACGGATTCTTAACCACTGTACCACCAGAGAAGTCCCCGCTAAGATTTTAGTACAGGTTATTAATACTAATCCTGTGTGTATTATTTGTCAGAATGTTTTTTTATGCAGACATCACTTACCTTTTAATTTTATGATGCTTTGAGGAATGATTACTCTTAAATCTTTATAAAGCCATTTTTATAATTGTGATTTGCTTCCATTGCTTTTAAGTTTAGAAGTTCTTTAATTTCCACCCTTTCCTACATTGTTGCGGTTTTATTACACATAATTACTTTGTCTATTGAATTAAATGTAGCTGATAGTATAAAAGTGTTATTTAATTAAATTACAAATAGTTTCTCAGTAATTCATGATTTTTGTAAGGACACTGTCATCCAGTCCTTATAAAATACTAAAGTCTCTTTCCCTTCTCAGGTATAAGCCCTAATGCAAAATTTTCAGTTTGAGGACACTGAGGACAACTCTGCCGAGGCAGGTGACTGTATCAGCAGGCTTACAGCTACCAGCCAGTAGAGTTGGAAATTATGGCAATGAACCCACTACTATTTGTGCCTAAAATATAGCTCTGAGCCCTGTATCATATATGCCTAAACTAATCTCTGGACCAGATTAACTCATCATGTGACTCAACTTCTGATTCTGTGAATTATGGTCAGCATAACATTACTCCACAAGGATGGATACAATGCCTTATAGCTCAGCTTATTTAGCTGGGACCCTGACCTGCTGCCTGACTCTGGCTAGTTCCCTCTGCTCACTCTGAGGGGCTGCAGCCCTCCTATAATCAGAGTAAAACCCAGATCCGGAGCAGCTGACACATGGCTTTCGCATTCAGCCTCACTTTCCTTTTTGTTGCCATAATTGCCATTCTATACAAAGTTATTTTCTCTATTTCATCTTAGGCTGTTACATTAATGTTTCCATCATAAGTAAACTTGTATCAACCCTCCAAAATATCCTAAACAATGAATCATACCGATTGACATAGAAGATCATGGGTGAAAATCCAAAGGGGTACCTTAATTAAGTATCAGCAACATTTGGCAGGGCAGTGGTGTAGGTGCCTGTGCCCACATGTGAAGGTGTGTGAGTGTAATAAAAAGTGTTTTCTGCTAGCATAAATTCACATTTCAAAATTCTATTAAAAATAACCACTTATAAAAATTTGACATAGGTGACCTGGAAATATTACAGCTGAGGCCAGCTGAGAGTGATGTGTAGCTGGCCTTCATTTTATATTGAAAGAAGGCAGCATCACTCTTTAGATTTGTGCAAAAACTCATTAAGCAGAGATGGAAATATATACTGGCTCTTTCTGAGCTAATGACTGTTTATAACGTATCCCAAATGAAAAACAAAAGTATCTTGGAGTCAAAAGTCACTAAGCTTGAGAAATGAATGACAACATGTTGTCAAATATTAACAACAATAATAATGCTGGGGTTTGCCCTCTAAATTAAATCAGTATATCCCACCCAATTTCTGAACTAAATAAACATAGACAAGGAGAAAGACAGACAGATGTCAAAATATCAACTTTTTGTCTGATAAAAATGGATTTCCTAAACTTGGACCCCAGAAGTAGGCAGCTTATCTTCCCCAAACTGGATATCCCTTGACAAGCTCTCTCTGTAGTATATGAAATAGTACCAGGCACACAGTAGGTACTCATGGAGTACTGAGTAAGGAGAGCAGGATAAAAATTCTCTATGGGCCACCAGAACTCAAGAGCAAGGAGCACATAACCAAGCACATCAAGTTTATTATTCCCACATTTAATTATTATCAATAATGAGCAGGGGGGCTTCCCTGGTGGCGCAGTGGTTCAGAGTCCGCCTGCCGATGCAGGGGACACGGGTTCGTGCCCCGGTCCGGGAAAAGGCTGGGCCCGTGAGCCATGGCCGCTGAGCCTGCGCGTCCGGAGCCTGTGCTCCGCAACGGGAGAGGCCACGGCAGTGAGAGGCCCGCGTACCGAAAAAACAAACAAACAAAAAATAATGAGCAGGAACCATTTCTCCCAGCTCAACAAATATTAAACTATGTATAGTAAGTATACAGCACATTTTGTGTAGTAAAATGAACTCTTCTTGGATAGATATTTTCCTATAAAAAATTCTAAGAAAATTCCTGATTAAAAGAACTTGGAGCTGAAACTGAAAGCCTGAGGAGCCTGCCTGTGAGTAAAATCATATTGCCTGCGTCAAGAAAAATGATGTTCAGTCAGCTATTGCCAAAATGTAAAAGAGTATGGTTGCAGAAACAGGAGTTGGCAAAATGCTGTAAGATATGCAATTTGTTATTAAATTCACTGAGAATTTTGTGAGTAGAAGTGTGTGTGTAGAAGTAAATGAGCTTGGTACCCATTTGACAAAGAATAAATCTTAGAGAGCATGTAGGGATAAAGCAGCTGAGAAAGTCAGAACCATGAAGAAGTAAGCTATTAGAGGTGATCTGGAATTACGCAATGATTTCTGCCTTCTCACAATTAATGAACTTGTGAGCTTGAACCAAGTTAACTGAAATCTCAAAAGTAAAGAGAGTTTCCAGATGATATTGTGTTATCGATGCTTGATATTTGTTGAATTCACTAGTAATTTTGAATTCATTAGTAACTTTGAATTCATTAGTAACTTTGTAATTTAAGTAGTATTTCCTTTTTAGAAATGAGAAGGCTTAAATTAGTCATTGAGGAAGCTGACCAGGACATACAGATACCAATTATAAGAGAAAATTTCAAAATGTGTGAACATGTATAACTGATTTCAAAACGTGTCACTTTAACTACTGTACCTCGTATCTTCAGATAACTAAAAATAATTTTTAAAAGAAGTTGAAAGAAAGCACATTACACAGCAACAACACTTCAGGGTATAGTCCAGCATGATTATATTAGGTGAAAACAAAAACAAAAACTCTTTGCATTCATGCCACTTTCCTGTAATTTCAAGTGAAAGGTACCCTGTGGTCCATCACATGCCTTATGCATATCTAATAAGTGACCAGACATGCTGAGTGCATCACTGTTCTACATCATATCTACAGCAGAGCCAATGTTGACATAATGAGGACTTACAGCTTAGTTTCTTGTCTAACCCAGGTGATAAATTTTTGTGTGTATGTTTGTGTGTGCACTTATGTTATCTACTTTTATTAAATAGTCATGTGAAGCAAAGGTGTGTTAATTGTTGTTGTTCATTGGTCTTAAAAACAACAACTACACCAAAAGCACGAGGACAGAATTTATAAAACAAAGTTTACAAACCCCACATCTGAATTTTTTAAAAAAAGCAAACAATAACCTCCTTACCTGTGACATCCTTATCTTCACATTTTGAAGTCATGAAATTGAAGCTCCGCTTTTTATTTTCTGCATATTTTCTCCTCCAGCCTGGTCCTTCTGAAGCACATTTCTACATCTTGAGTGGAACCATTTATTACATTTTCTAAGAAATCATTTAAAAACAATTCCTAGAATAGAAGTCACCTTCTATTTCAAAGATGGTGACTCTGTAACCAAAGAGCATTCCTGGTTTTGTAGTCCAAATCTAACACTCTTCTAGACACTTATCATTCAAGAAGGAAACTGTAACAGAATGCCTCAGAGGATATAAACATCTTTCTTGATTTATGAGATGTACAAGATATTTGTCTCAGTCGCTTGGAATACTGGAGTGTTTTGTCATATCCTCTTAAAAAACCAAATCTCTACTTTGGTTAAAATATTAACACTTCAGCAAAATCAAAATACTTCTTATTTCTCTGCAGAATAATGAAATCTCCCTAATCCCCTACCCAGCAAAACCAGTTTATACATCATGAATCTCTACTTAATTTACTTGTAGTGATTTGCAATTTTGCAAAATGGAATGATACTCTTTTATTCTCATAATACTCTTTCCTACACTTTTCAACTCATGTCACTTTATATTTTTACTGAAAATAAAGGCACTTTAAAAAAGAAGAATTGACATAGAGACTAGGAGAAAATACAAGGATTCCCTGTACCTTAATTCTCCCTTTTTCATTTTCCATAAGGAAAATAGATAATATTGCCTCTATCACTGTAAGGAAAATATATGGAAGGTTGAAAAAAAGGATATCATGGTAGGAAAGGATGGGAAAGAAGAGGAAGAGAAGAAAAGGGAAAGGAAGTGAGGTGTGGCATAAATTCCTTCCATGTCTCAAATTTGATATGAGCAGACTTTAAAATATGTATAGAAACTTATTGTTTGACTCTGAGTGTAGACGTATAAAGGCACATACTAAAGAATCAGTTAGAGTACTTCCGTTCTTCTACAGATATTTATCAACAAATTGACATGAGGCAAATAACCTAAGTTTCTGGTCCTCAATTTAGTAATCTGTAAAATGGGTAAAATAATAGCATTTTTTCTAATTTAGGGGTGGTTTTATAGTTATATTTCCAGCATGCTGAAACTGCATGACACATGGTAGTTTTGTAATAAATATCTGTGAAATAAACAAAATAATGTCAGACTTCCCTGGTGGTGCAGTGGTTAAGAATCTGCCTGCCAATGTAGGGGACACAGGTTCGAGCCCTGGTCCAGGAAGATCCCACGTGCCACGGATCAACTAAGCCCGGCTTCCACATCTACTGATCCTGTGGTCTAGAGCCCATGAGCCACAATTACTGATCCCACGAGCCACCATTACTGAGCCCACGTGCTGCAACTACTGAAGCCCGTGCACCTAGAGCCCATGCTCCACAACAAGAGAAGCCACCTCAATGAGAAGGCCGCACACCACAACGAAGAGTAGCCCCCACTCACCACAGCTAGAGAAAGCCCGCATGCAGCAGCGAAGACCCCACATGGCCAAAAATAAATAAATAAATAATAATAATAATATAATGTCATGTATTTCAAATACTGGCACAACATAGACATTTCCTAAATTATAGGTATTTTTAGCATTGCTTTGATTCTGTGTTTTTACCAATTGATGAGTCCTGGGGCTACTCATACTTCATTATAGGCTTTACTGTACTTGTTTATACAATAAACACTGGCTTGGGGGTCATTTTAAGGTTAGAGGAAAGATCCATATCACTTAACACTTCCCCCCATCTCATATCCTTCAGTTGGCTGACAATTCAACTTCACTTGGGGAATAAAAAGTTGGTGATAAAAATTCATTACTGAAAGGCTGCATGATACATCGACTTAGCCTCGGTTTCATACAGGTGCTAACTGAAGCTATTTGGTAAACCTTGAATAGGTATGTTAGGTGGGAATGCTTTCCTAAGGCAAACGTGTTCATGGACAATATGAGTGCTGTTGGCTTCCTTCCTCCTCTGCCCTCCCTCCCTCTCTTTCTCCTCTCTCTCTCTCTGTCTCTCTCTGTCTCTCTCTCCCCTTCTTCCCTCCCTCTCTATGTGCTCTCTCTGTTCCTCCTTATTTTCTTTGCTTTTCACTAAAACAATTTTCTTCTGACATTGTGGTTAGCTGCCTAAATTTTTGGGAATCTGATTCCAAACTGCACAGATGCTCAGAAGACAGATTGCTTCCCCTAAATTTCTGAGTGGAACTGATGCAGTAAGAAAGATGAAAACCCCTGAAATCACTAAAGTTTTCCTGGCAGATACTAAGCTGATAATCCTCTAAGTACTTTGAGAATCATAGTGCAATGTTCCTGATAGGGGAAATCAGAGATTAAATAAAGTCAGATTCACGTACAGCTCTATTGCGTTCTTTTAAGGAGCTTTGCTTTTCTCCCACACATTAAAAAACCCACAATAAAATATCTTGTTGAAGCTTAATTCCCTATACCTCAGAAAGTCCTGTCTCTTTCCTGCTTCAAGCCCTTGGCACATTCTTACTACCCCAATAGCCACCAAAAACCAACAGCTGCTTAGGGTGGAAATGACTAAAACTCTCAGACAGCTGTTGGCGATAGTTTTCAACCACAAAGATACGTAAGTTGAAAAGTTCACAGCAAACTTTTTCCCATTCTCAAAGAAGGAGACTGCTACACTTTTGATAACCATAAAAAGGGGAGATCACTGGGTAAAGAAAAATTTGTGTTTGAAAGTGGTAAAATACAATTGTCACTAGTAAATTAGCAAATATTTTAAGGATATAATGCTGAATTGTGAAGAAGCCACTGGTGCTTTTATTAACTGCTAGCTGGGATATAAAAAAGAACATTTAGAAAGTTTAAGAATGCTTATATTAGTAAAAAATAGAAAAAAATGTTCTATATTACTGACAAATTATGTATATAGAGCAGGTTAAACTATCTACAGTTATAAAAGCAATTTTATAAAATAATATTTGAAGACTAAAGCATGTTCATGATATATTAAGTAAAATGATTATAAAACAGTAAATAAAATTGTTTAATTTTGTATATATATTTACCAACATGTATGGCTATTTCTAGTTAGTAGAATTTGGGGATATTTTTTTTCTTCTTGCCTTTATTTAAATAGATCCTTCAATGAACTTGCTTTATTCTTAAAATATTATGATACTAAAATGCTTTAAAAAGAAAGTAGCAATGCAAGTCACTACTTGGAGATATATTTGGAGCAGAAGCCTTAGGTCTAGCTAGGTTTTTCTGATTGCTGTGGGATCTTTGGATTCAAGGTCAGTTGATTGGTGTACTACAGAAGAAATACTCAAGTTAACAGTGTAAATTTAGCTTGATGTTGGTGCAAGTAGTTTATTTGGAAGCAAAGGAGACGGGACATGAGACAGGGAAAGTCCACAAAAGGCTGCATCATTGAGCAGAGGCTATTGCTGTGGACAGCTGAGGCTCAATCCAAAGTGGACCCTTTAACACATTCAGCCCATCTGTGTTGAATACTAATTGGAATTACACCACTGAGAGATGAGGAAGCTGTGCACTGTACACTAATTTCTATCCCTCACTGGTTGAGGGTCACTCCCAGAGTGTTAACATCCACTTCCAATGTGTCCACAAAATGTCCACAGATGACTGGCAGGGAAGAGGCCTGGGACACCAACAGAACCTCCCATTAGCCTTGTAGGATACCTGCATTTATAACTGAATATGTTCTTAAGTAGGGGAAGCTATCCCTGGATTAAGAGGATTAGATGGGAGGGTAGAAATCTAACCTTGAGTTCCAATTCTGCTGCTTGGAGCTATATAGGCTTTGACAAACATTGAACATCTCTGAGTCTTAATGTCCTCATCTATGAAATATCAACAGCACTGCCTGCCTACAGTCTTTCCTTAACATGACACCAAAGATAATCATGTTTTAGAAAGATGATAAGGAACGAAGATGTGCCTCATGTTTCCACCTCTGTGGTTGGAAAATACAGACCAAGAAGTTAAAATAAATTTGAAACTTGTGCCTGGAACAGAATCAAGATTAATAGAATGTCACAAATTTTCTTAAAATTTTGGAAATTCATATTCTCTGACTGTGTTGAGAGACTATTATCACCATAACTATTGGTGTTTTGGTCTCAGCAGATTCCTGACCCTTAAGGTCTTCGTTCCATCTGAGGCCAACATAAATGAAACCCTCCTTAATATTGTTTTTCTGGTTGATATAACTAGATCTCCTCTTTCCTTAAAAGATAACTTCCTTCTCCAAGGGTGTGCTATCTCTACTGTGGCTGTATTTAGTGAAGGACGTTACAAGTTCCATTTGCTTCCTGCAGGGGGAGAATGTGACCCTCAGGTCCAGGAGGAAGATTCCAGCCCCTCCTCCCTCACCCCAGGCTCCTTTTTGCACATGCAGCCACACTCACCACTTTGGGGCTCAGCTCATCTTTCACGGCTGGCCATCTGCCAACACTGCTTTGAACTGTGGAAAATCTGAGAAGTGCTTGATAGCTTTTTATATAGCTTGGTTTGATACCAATAACTCTTGAGTGTGGATGTCAAGGCAACAAAGCTGCAACTCACAAAGAGAGAAAAATAATAAAATAAATTCCCAAAGATTATGAGTGAATTATCTGTGAAATACTCAGAAGAATTTTCCTATTGTTTCTCTGTGCGTTTCTCAGAGGGCCTTGTTAATTACGGTTCAGGACCAAGAAGTGAATCTGTCATCAAGTCGCCATCTCTCCTGCATGCATAACAAATTGTTCACATAAACTGTCCCCAAATCTCGTCATCTCTCACTTCCTTCCTCCAGGAACTTTAAGGCATTGTACTGGCTAGACTAGCCTGCAGTTCCATTATATGAGAAGAACAGTTTGGCTTTAGCTGTAATTTTCAAATATTTATGAGACCAAGATTAGGGACAGAACCAAACAGGACCTCTGAATGTGTCCTTTGAATTAATAGCTTCAGTATTTTATGGGGTTAGAGGAGCAGGAAGATTGGCGGGTGGGAAGGTGAGACAGTGACCCCCCTAGATTTACACAATAAACTGTTATCTATTCCTATTAAGATAATTTCTCTATAGATGCTGCTAAACAGAGGAGCTGAACCTCAGGCTTAGATCACTTCTCTTCTGAAATCACAGCATCGACAACAGGCTCAGCATTTGGTCCATGTGTATTTTCTCTCCTCCCCTCCCCCCCCCAACCCCTGCAGAGAGAGAAAGAAAAGCATAGCTGAGCTTTAACTAAATGGAGCCATGCCAAAGAACTTGGCATAGACATTTGTCTTT
This sequence comes from Lagenorhynchus albirostris, assembly GCF_949774975.1. Lineage (NCBI taxonomy): Eukaryota > Metazoa > Chordata > Mammalia > Artiodactyla > Delphinidae > Lagenorhynchus > Lagenorhynchus albirostris. The sequence continues at coordinate 19,415,302 of NC_083095.1, forward strand.
GGTACTTAGAGAGGAGAAGGAAGTTCTTGAAGTTAACTCTAGGCTGTGCAGAACAATGTCAATCCAAAATAATTGGAATTTATTACCATAAACTAAATAGAATAGGCAAGTGCTTACTTACTTGCTACTAAACTTTTCTTTTGATGTAGTTAATCCTATCAAAGTATAAAAGGAAATGCATGTATTATCAAATTTAAAACCATCTAGGGGTAATTTTGTGATCTGTTTTCAAGCTGTGGTACTTGACTTTTTTTTTTTTAACTTTCCCCATGACTGCCTACCTTGTTCCTATTTTCCCAACCATTCAGCTCTATTTTGATTCATCTCTGCTAACACTTTCTTATCTTTCCTCAGCAGCCAGGTATGACAGTAAAGACATTGAGTAGTAAAATCTAGAGATGTGTGCTTTATAATGTTTTGGGTTGAATTGTGTCCCCTCCCGAATTCATATGTTGAAGTCCTAACCTCCACTACCTCAGAATGTGACTTTATTTGGAAACAGGGTCCCTACAGAGGTGATCAACTTAAAGTGAGTTTATTAGTGTGACCCCTAATCCAATAGGACTGATGTTCTCATAAAAGGGAAAATTTGGCATACAAACAGAATGCCATTTGAACATGAAGACAGCCAAACACAAACCAAGAAGAGAGGCATGGAACAAATCCTTCCTTTACAGTCCTTGGAAGGAACCAACCCATTAATACCCTGATTCCAGACTTTTGAACTCAAGAACTGTAAGATGATAAATTTCTGTCCAGTTTGTGGTACTTTGTTACAGCTGCCCAGGCAAACTAATACACATAACTGTCAGTTATTTCATAGACAATCTGAAACATGCCATTTATTGCCTCTGGACCTTTGTTTACTTAAATATAATATAGAGTAATTATACATACTTCATCTATTTGTGAAGATACTATCAAAGCTCAGATAAGAAAATGACCATAGTAATAGCTGCATGTGTATGCTACTGTATATACACTGCTTGAGGCAATTGTCACAAGTAGGTGTTTTTATGAGTAAAATTTAATGGTGTTCAAGATTATCATCTTACTACCTAAGTATCTGAAATTCTGAATTATTTGTTTCTGTAGTCTAGAGACCTTATTAAACTACAAATAATGTTCAAAATGTCACTAGGAATAGTTCAGAGGCCAGAGCAATAGTCCAGATAGAGAAATGGTAAGTAGAATAGAATAATGCATACTGTTATTTAAGAATATTAGTGACAAACTTTGAAATATTAATGGAGAGAAGAAAGTTAACTATCATGAACGTAACTTGGATAAGCTTATGTTTGCTTTAAGAGCCTGGTTCTTGATTTGAATCTGTACCTTCAATTAATTTGCATATATTTGCAACACAGTGTTTAGACTCCCATATTCCAATGATAAAATTAATCATGAGAAATACCCCAGTTACCTTTATACTCACCAAAATGCACAAAGTATTGTTAAAGTTTTTACAGTTCACCTGTCTAATGATCAGAGGCAAGCTCCATGGGCAATGGAGCATGTGTCTTTTCTACCCCAAGGAGGGAGAATTCATATTTAATAAGAGTTCAATATATATATGCCCATTAAAAGAAAGAAGAGAAGGGAAGGCAGAGAAGGAATTATTTAAACCCAATCTGAAGATGAATTTCCTCAGGCTCACATTTCCACTAAGTGGGCATTGCTTTCTTTCTCAATCCTCAAGAATTGTTCAAAGTCCCCTAAAACTCAGCTCTGCATTCTCTCCAACAAGAAGTTTCAGGAGGAGCTTCAAGATGGCAGAAGAGTAAAACGTGGAGATCACCTTACTCCCCACAAATACATCACAAATACATCTACATGTGGAACAACTCCTACACAACACCTACTGAATGCTGGCAGAAGACCTCAGACCTCCCAAAAGGCAAGAAACTCCCCCAGGTACCTGGGTAGGGCAAAAGAAAAAAGAAAAAAAACAGAGACAAAAGAATAGGGACGGGACCTGCAGTGGGAGGGAGCTGTGAAGGAGGAAAGGTTTCCACACACTAGGAGCCCCTTCGTGGGTGGAGACTGTGGGTGGCAGGGGGGAAGCTTTGGAGCTGCGGAGGAGATTGCAGCAACAGGGGTGCGGGGGGCAAAGCAGAGAGATTCCCGCACAGAGGATCCCAACCAGCACTCACCAGACTGAGAGGCTTGTCTGCTCACCCACCGGGGCGGGCGGGGCTGGGACCTGAGGCTTGGGCTTCGGAGGTTGGATCCCAGGGAGAAGACTGGGGTTGGCAGCGTGAACACAGCCTGGAGGGGGCTACTGCGCCACGGCTGGCCAGGAGGGAGTCCGGGAAAAGGTCTGGACCTGCCAAAGAGGCAAGAAACTTTATCTTGCCTCTTTGTTTCCTAGAGAGGAGATTAAGAGCTCTGCTTAAAGGAGCTCCAGAGACGGGCGTGAGCCACGGCCATCAGTGCGGACACCAGAGACGGGCATGAGACGCTAAGGCCACTGCTGCCACCACCAAGAAGCCTGTGTGCGAGCACAGGTCACTATCCACACCTACCCTCCCGGAAGCCTGTGCAGGGTCCCGGGATCCAGGGACAACTTCCCCGGGAGAACGCATGGTGCGCCTCAGGCTGGTGCAACATCACGCTGGCCTCTGCCGCGCAGGCTCGCCCCACATCCGTAGCCCTCCCTCCCCCAGGCCTGAGCAAGCCAGAGTCCCTGAATCAGCTGCTCCTTTAACCCCGTCCTGGCTGAGAGAACAGATGCCCTCAGGCAACCTACATGCAGAGGCGGGGCCAAATCCAAAGCTGAACCCCGGGAGCTGGGCAAACAAAGGAGAGAAAGGGAAATCTCTCCCAGCAGCCTCAGGAGCAGTGGATTAAATCTCCACAGTCAACTTGATGTACCCTACATCTGTGGAATACCTGAATAGACAAGGAATCATCCAAAATTGAGGAGGTAGACTTTGGGAACAATGACATATGTGTGTATATATATATATTTCCCTTTTTCTCTTTTTGTGAGTGTGTATGTGTATGCTTCTGTGGGTGATTTTGTCTGTATAGCTTTGCTTTTACCATTTGTCCTAGGGTTTGGTCTGTCTGTCATTTTATTTTGTTTTGTTTTGTTTTTTTAGTATAGTTTTTAGCTCTCGTTATCATTGGTGGATTTCTTTTTTTGTTTGGTTGCTCTCTTCTTTCTTTGTTTCTTTCTTTTTTTAATTACTTTTTTAAAAATATTTTTTAATAATTATTTTTTTATTTTAACAACTTTTTTATTTTATTTTATCTTCTTCTTCCTTTCTTTCTTTCTTTTCTTCTCCCTTTTAATCTGAGTTGTGTGGATGACAGGCTCTTGGTGCTCCAGCCAGGTGACAGGGCTGTGCCTCTGATGTGGAAGAGCCAAGATCAGGACACTGGTCCACAAGAGACCTCCCAGCTCCACGTAATAACAAATGGCGAAAATCTCCCAGAGATCTCCATCTCAATGCAAAGACCCAGCTCCACTCAATGACCAGCAAGCTACAGTGCAGGACACCCTATGCCAAACAACTAGCAAGACAGGAACACAACCCTATCTATTAGCACAGAGGATGCCTAAAATCATAATAAGGCCACAGACCCCCCAAAACACACCACCAGACGTGGAGCTGCCCACCAGAAAGAAAAGATCCAGCCTCATCCGCCAGAACACAGGTACCACTCCCCTCGATCAGGAAACCTATACAACCCACTGGACCAACATTAGCCACTGAGGGCAGACGCCAAAAACAACAGGAACAATGAACCTACAGCCTACGAAAAGGAGACACCAAACACAGTCAGTTAAGCAATATGAGAAGACAGAGAAACGCAGAGCAAATGAAGGAGCAAGGTAAAACCCCACCAGATCTAACAAATGAAGAGGAAAAAGGCAGTCTACCTGAAAAAGATTTCAGAATAATGATAGTAAAGATGATCCAAAATCTTGGAAATAGAATGGATAAAATACAAGAAACGTTTAGCAAGGACCTAGAAGAACTAAAGAGCAAACAAACAGTGATTAACAACACAATAAATTAAATTAAAAATTCTCTAGAAGGAATCAATAGCAGAATAACTGAGGCAGAAGAACGGATAAGTGACCTGGAAGATAAAATAGTGGAAATAACTACTGTAGAGCAGAATAAAGAAAAAAGAATGAAAAGAATTGAGGACAGTCTCAGAGACTTCTGGGACAACATTAAACACACCAACATTAGAATTATAGGGGTCCCAGAAGAAGAAGAGAAAAAGAAAGGGTTTCAGAAAATATTTGAAGAGATTATAGTTGAAAACTTATGAAATATGAGAAAGGAAATAGTTAACCAAGTCCAGGAAGCACAAGAGAGTCCCATACTGGATAAATCCAAGGAGAAACATGCCAAGACACATACTACTCAAACTATCAAAAATTAAATACAAAGAAAAAATATTAAAAGCAGCAAGGGAAAAATAACATACAAGGGAATCCTCATAAGGTTAACAGCTGATCTTTCAGCAGAAATTCTGCAAGCCAGAGGGCAGCGGCAGGACATATTTAAAGTGGTGAAGGGGAAAAACTACAACCAAGATTATTCTACCCAACAAGGATCTCATTCAGATTTGATGGAAAAATTAAAACCTTTACAGAAAAGCAAAAGCTAAGAGAATTCAGGACCACCAAACCAGCTTTACAGAAAATGCTAAAGGAAATTATCCAGACAGGAAACACAAGAGAAGGAAAAGACCTACAATAACAAACCCAAAACAATTGAGAAAATGGTAATAGGAACATACGTATAGTTTCCTTAAATGTAAATTAATTAAATGCTCCAACCAAAGACATAGACTGGCTGAATGGATACAAAAAAAGACCTGTATATATGCTGTCTACAAGAGACCCACTTTAGACCTAGGGACACATACAGACTGAAAGTGAGGGGATGGAAAAAGATATTCCATGCAAATGGAAATCAAAAGAAAGCTGTAGTAGCAATTCTCATAACAGACAAAATAGACTTTAAAACAAAGACTATTACAAGAGTCAAAGAAGGACACTACATAATGATCAAGGGATCAATCCAAGAAGAAGATATAACAATTGTAAATATTTATGCACCCAACATAGGAGCACCTCAATATATAAAGCAAATACTAACAGGCATAGAAGGGGAAATCGACAGTAACACATTCATAGTAGGGGACTTTAACACCCAACTTTCATCAATGGACAGATCATCCAAAATGAAAATAAATAAGGAAACACAAGCTTTAAATGATACATTAAGCAAGATGGACTTAATTGATATTTATAGGACATTCCATCCAAAAACAGCAGAATACACTTTCTTCTCAACTTCTCATGGAAAATTTTCCAGGATACATCATATATTGGGTCACAAATCAAGCCTTGGTAAATTTAAGAAAATTGAAATTGTATCAAGTATCTTTTCCAACCACAATGCTATGAGACTAGATATCAATTACAGGAAAAAAACTGTAAAAACTACAAACACATGGAGGCTAAACAATACACTACTTAATAACCACAAGATCACTGAAGAAATCAAAGAGGTAATCAAAAAATACTTAGAAATAAATGACAATGAAAACACGACAACCCAAAACTTATGGGATGCAGCAAAAGCAGTTCTAAGAGGGAAGTTTATAGCAATACAATTCTACCTTAAGAAACAACAAACATCTGAAATAAACAACCTAAACTACACCTAAACCAATTAGAGAAAGAAGAACAAAAAACTCCCCAAATTTAGCAGAAGAAAAGAATTGGTAAAGATCAGAACAGAAATGAATGAAAAAGAAATGAAGGAAATGATAGCAAAGATCAATAAAACTAAAAGCTTGTTCTTTGAGAAACTAAACAAAATTGATAAGCCATTAGCCAGACTTATAAAGAAAAAAAGGGAGAAGACTCAAATCAATAGAATGAGAAATGAAAAAGGAGAAGTAAGAACTGGCACTGCAGAAATACAAAAGATCATGAGAGATTACTACAAGCAGCTATATGCCAATAAAATGGACAACCTGGAAGAAATGACAAATTCTTAGAAATGCACAACATTCTGAGACTTAACCAGGAAGAAATAGAAAACATGAACAGACCAATCACAAGCACTGAAATTGAAACTGTGATTAAAAATCTTCCAGCAAACAAAAATGCAGGACCAGATGACTTCACAAGTGAATTCTATCAAACATTTAGAGAAGAGCTAACACCTATCCTTCTCAAACTCTTCCATAATATACCAGAGGGAGGAACACTCCCAAGCACATTCTATGAGGCCACCATGACCGATACCAAAGCCAGGCAAAGATGTCACAAAGAAAGAACACTACAGGCCAATATCACTAATGAACATAGTTGCAAAAATCCTCAACAAAATACTAGCAGACTGGGCTTCCCTGGTGGCCGCGGTGGTTGAGAGTCTGCCTGCCAATGCAGGGGACACGGGTTCGTGCCCCAGTCCAGGAGGATCCCACATGCCGTGGAGTGGCTGGGCCCGTGAGCCATGGCCGCTGAGCCTGAGTGTCCGGAGCCTGTGCTCTGCAACGGGAGAGTCCACAACAGTGAGAGGCCCATGTAACGGAAAAAAAAAGTACTAGCAAACAGAATCCAACAGCACATTAAAAGGATCATAGACCATAATCAAGTGGGGTTTATCCCAGGAATGCAAAGATTCTTCAATATATGCAAATCAATCAATGTGATAAACTATATTAACAAACTGAAGGAGAAAAAACATATGATCATCTCAATAGATGTAGAGAAAGCTTTCAACAAAATTCAACACCCATTTAGGATAAAAACCCTACAGAACGTAAGCATAGAGGGGACTTACCTCAACATAATAAAGGCCATATATGACAAACACACAGCCAACATCGTTCTCAATGATGAAAATCTGAAACCATTTCCTCTAAGATCAGGAACAGGACAAGGTTGCCCACTCTCACCATTGTTATTCAACATAGTTTTGGAAGCACTCAGAGAAGAAAAAGAAATAAAAGGAATCCAAATCGGAAAAGCAGAATTAAAGCTGTCACTGTTTACAGATGACATGATACTATACATAGAGAATCCGAAAGATGCTACCAGAAAACTACTGGAGCTAATCAATGAATTTGGTAATGTAGCAAGATACAAAATTAATGCACAGAAATCTCTTGCATTCCTATAAACAAATGATGAAAAATCTGAAAGTGAAATTAAGAAAACACTCCCATTTACCATTGCAACACAACGTATAAAATATCTAGGAATAAATCTACCTACCTAAGGAGACAAAAGACCTGTATGCAGAAAATTATAAGACATTGATGAAAGAAATTAAAGATTATACAAATAGATGGAGAGATATACCATGTTCTTGGATTAGAAGAATCAACATTGTGAAAATGACTCTACTACCCAAAGCAATCTACAGATTCAATGCAATCCCTATCAAACTGCCACTGGCATTTTCACAGAACTAGAACAAAAATTTTTGGAATCTGTATGGAAACACAAAAGACCCCGACTAGCCAAAGCAATCTTGAGAAATAAAAACTGAGGTGGAGGAATCAGGCTCCCGGACTTCAGACTATACTACAAAGCTACAATAATCAAGACAGTATGGTACTGGCACAAAAACAGAAATATAGATAAATGGAGCAGGATAGAAATCCCAGAGATAAACCCACGCACATATGGTCACTTTATCTTTGAACAAAGCAGGCAAGAATATACAATGGAGAAAAGATAGTCTCTTCAATAAGTGGTGCTGGGAAAACTGGACAGCTACATGTAAAAGAATGAAATTAGAATATTCCCTAACCCCACACACAAAAATAAAATCAAAATGGACTAAAGACCTAAATGTAAGGCCAGACACTATCAAACTCTTAGAGGAAAACCTAGGCAGAACACTCTATGACATAAATCACAGCAAGGCCCTTTTTGACCCATCTCCTAGAGAAATGGAAATAAATACAAAAATAAACAAATGGGATCTAATGAAACTTAAAAGCTTTTGCACAGCAAAAGAACCATAAGCCAGACAAAAAGACAACCCTCAGAATGAGAGAAAATATTTGCAAATGAAGCAACTGACAAAGGATTGATCTCTGAAATATGGAAGCAGCTCTTGCAGCTCAATATCAAAAAAACAAAAACCCAATCCAAAAGTGAGCAGAAGACCTAAATAGACATTTCTCCAAAAAAGATATAGATTGCCAACAAACACAGGAAAGAATGCTCAACATCATTAATCATTAGAGAAATGCAAATCAAAATAACAATACGATATCCCACACCAGTCAGAATGACCCTCATGAAAATATCCACAAACAACAAATGGTGGAGAGGGTGTGGAGAAAAGGGAACCCTCTTGCACTGTTGTTGGGAATGTAAATTGATCCAGCCACTATGGAGAACAGTATGCATGTTCCTTACAAAAGTAAAAAAAGTACTACCATACGACCCAGCAATCCCACTCCTGGTCATATACCCTGAGAAAACCATAATTCATAAAGAGTCATGTACCAAAATGTTCATTGCAGCTCTATTTACAATAGCCAGGACATGGATCAACCTAAGTGTCCATCAACAGATGAATGGGTAAAGAAGATATGGCACATATATGCAATGAAATATCACTCAGCCATAATAAGAAATGAAATTGAGTTATTTGTAGTGAGGTGGATGGACTTAGAGTCCTTCATACAGAGTGAAGTAAGTCAGAAAGAGTAAAACAAATACCATATGCTAACACATATATATGGAATCTAACAAACAAACAAACAAAAATGGTCATCAAGAACCTAGGGGCAAGAGGGGAATAAAGATACAGACCTACTAGAGAATGGACTTGAGGATACAGGGAGGGGGAAGGGTAAGATGGGACAAAGTGAGAGAGTGACATGGATATATATACACAACCAAATGTAAAATAGATAGCTAGTGGGAAGCAGCCGCATAGCACAGGGAGATAAGCTCGGTGCTATATGACCACTTACAGGGGTGTGATAGGGAGGGTGGGAGGGAGGGAGATGCAAGAGGGAAGTTATATGTGGATATATGTATATGTATAACTGATTCAGTTTGTTATAAAGCAGAAACCAACACACCATTGCAAAGCAGTTATACTCCAATAAAGATGTTAAAAAAAAAGTCTCTAATGGACAGACTGATATTTCCTTGCTCAGATTGAGAAATGCAGATGAAAATTTTGAATATATGTATATTCTCTGTTTCTTGATGTGTTATATAAGCTTTCAAAAAGAGCCAATATTTTATTGCCTCAAGCATTTTATCAAAAGATGTCATCAATATATTTGTGATAAAGTGTTAATAAACTAAAAATAAAATCTTATGGTTACATGTATTTTGATTAGCACATTACTAGTCAACCCAACATTGTAAAACAACATCCCCCTGTACCATTTCCTTGAGAAACCTCAAGCTGACATAATTGCAGTCCTGTAGGGCAGAACTCACTGCTAGAGTTTATTCCTAAAGCACGCAATTTTATGAGAAGAAGCTGGATAGAGAAGTATCCCAACAACATGACGAAAGTGATCCTTAATAGCTTTTTTTTCCTGAAACTCATAAGAGACGAATTCGAGAGGAGGAGGATGTGATGGACTTTTTCTGCACGATGGGTAAAATGCTGGAGCTCATTATTGCTCCTCCCCCACTTTGGTTTAATTTGTTTCCTACACTGATAAATGCTGACTTCCTTGGTTCTAAACCCACTTGCCAAGACTGAAACACCAGAGATGCTCTCAACTGTCATGTTAACTCAGTCAAACTGTCATTTGTAGAAACCTTTGCAAATTTACTTTGTATTGAGCTGGTAACGTCTGACTAATTTCTACTAATACTGCACAGCAGCTATAACCACTTTTGCAAAGCACATTAGCCTTGTTTAACTGGGATCATAAATAATAAATTTAAGGTGCTGGGAATTGGCTTATATTCCGTATTGCTTTTTGACATATTTTTGGAGTCAGGTACGTTATTTCACACTAATGATTCTGCTAAACCCAGAGGCTTGTGTCTGTATTCTTACATCCCAAAGAGATATTTTCTTATATTCCCAATGTTCCAGTCTTGTCTCCAGAAAATAAAAATGTGCAATTTTCTAACAGTTCTTTCGCAGGTTATTTGAATTGCACCCTGGCCTTATTTTTCAAATCTCCTTCAACTCATTCCAACCCTTATCTCCTTTTATCATGGTTAGCATTGCAGGCTTGGTATCAAGATCTAAGGAATTCTCAAACTTCCATCAAAGAAACAAAATGAAGGCAGCAGTCAAGAGAGACTAGAGAAATCAATTACACGCAACAAATTGAGTCAACTTTGAGCACATCCACTTGCCGAAGTGTAGAGGGGAAGGGTTCTGACTTTATTTTGCTCTTAGTGGTGGTGTACTGGCTGTAATATTTGCCAGCATATGTCCTTTAAAGGGACTTCAGACTATACTACAAAGCTACGGTAATCAAGAGAATATGGTACTGGCACAATAACAGAAATATAGATCAATGGAACAGGATAGAAAGCCCAGAGATAAACCCATGCACATATGGTCACCTTATCTTTGATAAAGGAGGCAAGAATATACAATGGAGAAAAAACAACCTCTTCAATAAGTGGTGCTGGGAAAACTGGACAGCTACATGTAAAATAATGAAATTAGAACATTCCCTAACACCATACACAAAAATAAACTCAAAATGGATTAAAGACCTAAATGTAAGGCTAGACACTATCAAAGTCTTAGAGAAAAACCTAGGCAGAACACTCTATGACATAAATCACAGCAAGATCCTTTTTGACCCACCTCCTATAGAAATGGAAATTAAAAACAAAAATAAACACATGGGATCTAATGAAACTTAAAAGCTTTTGTACAACAAAGGAAACCATAAGCAAGATGAAAAGACAACCTTCAGAATGAGAGAAAATATTTGCAAATAAGCAACTGACAAAGGATTAGTCTCCAAAATATACAAGCAGCTCATACAGCTCAATATCAAAAAAACAAAAACTCAATCAAAAAATGGCCAGAAGACCTATATAAACATTTCTCCAAAGAAGATATACAGATTGCCAACAAACACAGGAAAGAATGCTCAACATCACTAATCATTAGAGAAATGCAAATCAAAACTACAATGAGGTATCACCTCACACCAGTCAGAATGGCCATCATCAAAAAATCTACAAACAATAAATGCTGGAGAGGGTGTGGAGAAAAGGGAACCCTCTTGCACTGTTGGTGGGAATGTAAATTGATATAGCCACTATGGAGAACAGGATGGAGGTTCCTTAGAAAACTAAAAATAGAACTACCATACGACCCAGCAATCCCACTACTGGGCATATACCTTGAGAAAACCATAATTCGAAAAGAGTCGTGTACCACAATGTTCATTGCGACTCTATTTACAATAGCCAGGGTATGGAAGCAACCTGTGTCCATCGACAGATGAATGGATAAAGAAGATGAGGCACATATATACAATGGAATATTACTCAGCCATAAAAAGAAATGGAGTTATTTGTAGTGAGGTAGATGGACCAAGAGTCTGTCATACATAGTGAAGTAAGTCAGAAAGAGAAAAGCAAATACTGTATGCTAACATACATATATGGAATCTAAAATATATATATATATATATATATATATATATATATATATATATATATAGTTCTGAACAACCTAGGGGCAGGACAGGAATAAAGATGCAGACATAGAGAATGGACTTGAGGACAGGGGGAGGGGGAAGGGTAAGATGGGACAAAGTGAGAGAGTGGCATGGACATATATACACTACCAAATGTAAAATAGATAGCTAGTGGGAATCAGCCACATAGCACAGGGAGATCAACTCAGTGCTTTGTGACCACCTAGAGGGGTGGGGTAGGGAGAATGGGAGGCAGAATAAAGAGGGAGGAGATTTGGGGATATATGTATATGTATAGCTGATTCACTTTGTCATACAGAAAAAACTAACACACCATTGTAAAGCAGTTATACTCCAATAAAGATGTCAAAAAAAAAAAGAGTAAATGAGAAAGGTGGCTTTTGAATTGATTCTCATAATGAGAATCAGTTAATATCATAGCATGGGATATAGCAATATGATGGATTAAAATAAATAGTGTAGGACCTAGAGACTGTCATACAGAGTGAAGTAAGTCAGAAAGAGAAAAATATCATATATTAATGCATATGTGTGGAATCTAGAAAAATGGTACAGATGAACAAGTGTGCAAGGCAGAAATAGAGACACAGATGTAGAGAACAAATGCAAGGACGCCAAGGGGGGAACTGGGAAGGTGGTGGTGGTGGGATGAATTGGGAGATTGGGATTGACATATATACACTAATATGTATAAAATAGATAACTAATAAGAACCTGCTATATAAAAATAAATTCATAATTTAAATCAAATTTAAAAATAGTAATAATAAAATAAAATAGTGTAGGGACTTCTAAAAGTCCTCTCATGAACACCAGTTACTAGGTTAAGGAAAACACTTATTTTTTAAAATTATTAAATTAAAGGGAAAATGAAAAGGGTAGGAAAAGCAAACGGTACTTCGCCCTAAGCTGCATATTCCTCACCCTCTGAGAATGAGATCAGGATGGAGGGTGCTGGCCATGGATCTGGGTTTCATGGCACATCCAGCAGCAGGACCTGGCTTTTGTTGGGTCCCATCTTTTGTTGTTTGGATTTGTCTTATGGGAGCACTCTTTGAGTGCTATTGATCACAAAGCATCAGAGCAGCTTCATCTCCTGTATGCAGACTCACTAGCCTCCTTCACTTATAACATGCCACACCCTTCCACTTCCAGCAACTTGTCCTTAGAACAAGATCTTGTTTCATTTGTGTGTATTTCATGCAGAGTTTCATACGGGGGGGGGGGGTTGTATGAAAACTTGATACGACTATGCAAATGTTGAGGGACTAAGATGGAGAATTAGGAGTCTGCAAACTACATTTCCCTTTTTCTTTTGATAGTTTGTTTATTGTTAAGTTCTATTAGCAAGAGGGACTGGGGGCAGATTAGAAGGTGGTATTTCTTCCACTTACTCTTTCTCTTTTCCTTTCTTTCATAGAATCTCAGAAATGGTGCACTGCTTCTTTAATCCCAGCATTGGAGGCAGTGGCTCTTCCTCCCAGATCTCAGGGCTGGAAGCGATGGCAGTCCTTGAAGCTGGGAGCTTATTCTGCTCCCAAGTCCTGGTTCAGAAGCCCCCTTCCTTCTTTTCACTCCCCATTCTTCTTGGGGTTGATAATTGTTGGTTTACCTCCTTTTCTCTTATTTTCTCTTGAAATTTTGCCCAACTATGTAATCAATCTTTGTACTATATTATTTCTATTTGAGATATCTGGTAATCAATCATTGTACCACATCACTTCTATTTGAGATGTTCAGTTTCCTTTTGTCTTGACTGGACCCTGACTACTACAGGGAGAAGATATGGGAGAAAGAAAAATGTGAGACTTTCTGGTTGACTGATGCATGGGGATGACATACAAAATAGAAATGTATGGTGGTAATGTGTATAAAATAAAAAACTTTCCTTAATCTCTTCCATAACAACCTTAATAACATTTTTCCTTTCTTGCCAATGAGTTTGTTGAAAAATTATTTCTTTTATTAAAATTATGAAATAATTAATGCATATACATATATAAGTATATGCAACGTGCAAATACATATAAATATATACAATTGGTTATTATACAATAATAATAAAGAAATATACCTCTGCCTGACATCCTGATTAGGACATAGAATAACCTATGTGCTAAATGCATCACATTTCTCTCCCTCACTCTAATGGGAAATCACTATTCCAAATTTTGTTTCTCATTCCCTTGGATGCCTTAATAGTTGAGTAAAAATGAGACCATTATTTTAATTTGCATTTCATTGTTTGCTAATAAAGTGAAAGACTTTTCATGTTTTTTGGTCATTAATCTTCCCTCCTTTGTCAATTTTTTTTTAAATTTTTCTATTTGTTTCCTTATGTTTTATAATGGTTCCTTTATGCATGTTGTATAGCAATCTTTCATTCACTATATACGCTATAAATATTTCTTTCCAGTTTGTGTTTGGTCTTTTTACTTTATTTGTGGTGTGAAGTGAGAAACAGACATTGCTAATTTTAAAAGAGTAGCATTTATCATTCATCTTATTTTTGCTTTTTGGTTTAAAACATCTTTTCCCATTGCTATCAACACGAAGATGTAAAGATGTTTTCCCATTCTTTTTCCTAAGAGCTTAGAGTTCTACCGTATACATGTTGGGCCAATAATGTATTGGGAAATATGTAGAATATATATTATACATATTAAAACTATATGTATGTAAACTATATATATGTAAAATATGTCATATATATCTCAAGTAAAATTTTTATTTTTTAAAAAATTCTTTTTGTGCCATTGACCTATTAGCTTATGCTCATGATAATCCCACCCTGCCTTACTTCTATTACTTGATAATAAATAATATGAAGAGGAAATTTCTGGTAGAGGAAATCTACCATTTATATCTGCTGAATACAAGATACTCAATTTATATATACAGACATACCTAAGATAAAATAAAAAAATGGGAAAGGATCTGCCATGCAAACTCACTCAAAAGAAACTTAAAATTGTTATGTTAATGTCAGAAAAATACATTTCAAAATGAGAAATATTACCTACAATAAAGAGGGAGAGTACATAATGAAAAAGGAGTAAATTTTCCCAGAAGGTATAAAAATCCTAAATATAAATGAACCTAAAACTAAGCTTTAAAATATATGGAACAAAAACTATTAGCAAATAAAGGAAAAATAGACAAATCCACAATTATAGTTCAAAGTTTTTCTTTCAGTGAATGATGAAAAAAAAAAGTAACCAGAAATATTAGTAAAAGATATCTAAGATCTGAATAACACTATCAACCAACTTGAACTGTTTGGCATTAATGGAACACTCCACAAACAATTAGAATACAAATATTTTCAAGTATATTTGGAACTTTTATCAAAATACATTATAAAATAAATGTGCATGCATTTAAACAAATTTAAATCATACAATGTTTTTTTTTTAACCCTACAACAGAATTAAACTAGAAAATAGTAACATGAAGATATCTGGAAAATCCCTAAATGTATAAATTAAGCTGGACAAGAGGGTAGTCTGAAAGATAGTCACAAGCTAAATTAGAAAATATATGGAATTGAATACAAATCAAAACATAACATATAATTTGTGGAATAGAGCTAAAGCACTGCTTAGAATATACAGTAATAAATGCATATATTAGCAAAAGGAGAAAGATCTCAAATCAATGATCTAAACTTCCTACTGAAGAAATTAAAAAAAAAAAAGTATAAATTCAGATCAGTGAGGAGGAAGAAAATAATCACAGAGCAGAAATAAAAGAATTTGAAAACAAAAACAATAGAGAGAATGAATGACCTCTGAATATTATTATCCTAGAACAGATATTCCAGAAGCCAATCCTGAAGCATCATGAAAGTGACGAATTAAGGGAATATACAAGCTTAACAAAGAGAATCCCATGGAGTTGGGAGCAGGACAGAAGAGCAAGAAGCCAAACAAAGATGTAATTTCAGGCAAAATTCTAACCTCAACCTGACCCTGCAGCGAGTTCTGGAGCATAAACTCCACTCAGAGTTTGCTCTGCATCTGAGACAAGGGAGTTGGGCTTTCTTGGAGTCAGTCATTGACTACATAAGAATGGGGGGCAGAATTGATAAGATAAATCCAAAGCAATAAGAGCAGTGTCTGCAACACTTACTATGGTTTATCTTCCTTTTCAAGGTGAAAAAAAATAGCTTAGTATTTGAAGAATATAATCTCTAATACACCGGTGGACACAGGTTTTATTATTCCTCATTACAGACAAAAATTACAGGTTTGTAAATGTTAGATGTATTAACTCCTTCTTCACATCGCCTCCTGGGCTTTCCAGGTGGTTGCTTTGGCATCATGTTCCTCTTTCATTTCTTGTATTTCCTGCACCTGTCATAATCTAAAGACAGCAACATTGATACTTATTATTATTTTTTGTGGTACGCGGTCCTCTCACTGTTGTGGCCTCTCCCGTTGTGGAGCACAGGCTCCAGACATGCAGGCTCAGAGGCCATGGCTCACAGGCCCAGCTGCTCCGCGGCACGTGGGATCCTCCCGGACCGGGGCACAAACCCATGTGCTCTGCATCGGCAGGCAGACTCTCAACCACTGTACCACCAGGGAATCCCAATACTTATTTTTTGATCTTAATGACATGGTCCCTAAGCATGGTCCTAGCTCCTGGTAGTGTTGACTTTTGTTTGATTTCCTTAATATGTTGTCTACAGCTATTTTCCAGGACTCTCTGCTCTGAGGAACATGCAGTAAGTTCCTTCATGGGTCATGTCCAGTGACAGATCGATATCATACTGGAGCATCTTTCAAAAAGCTGATCAATTTTACAAGCAGAGGTGACTTTTTATCTCACTGAATGTTTTCTCCAAGCTGCACGTGTCTGGGGAATTCACAGTTGAAACTTGGCCCTGCTTGCCCTAAAGCAGGGGTTCTCACCTGATGGTCCTGAAATTTTGAACCTGATAATTCTTAGTTGTGAAAGGCCCTTCTGTGCATCGTATGGTAGTTAGCAGCATCCTTGGGCTCTACACAGCTCCATTTGTGACAACCAGAATTGTCTCTAGACACTGCCAATATCCCCTGGAGAACGAAATTTCCCTCAGTTGAGAACCACAGCTCTAGAGCAGAACCTATCAAAAAAACACACAAAACAACAAAAAAACCTTTCTGTGATGATGGAAGTGATCTGTATATTTGTGGTCCAATATAGTAGCCATTAGCCATATGTGGCTAGTAAGCCTTTGAAATGTATAATTATTAATTACATTTAATTATAATTATTAATTATATTTAATTTTGCTAACTTAAATGTTAGTTTAAATGGCTACATATGACTCATGACTGCTGTTGGACAGTTCAATGCTAGAGTCTTTCTTAAAGATAGCTGGAAATTCTAATGTGCCCTATTTCTCTTTCTCCTTGAGCTCTTATAGCATACTCAATTTCTTATGACAGGCAGGCAAAAAAGAAATTCTAATCCTGGGACCTTGGCAATAATTATAATTATTCTTCATATCCTATTATAGTTTACAGGTGTTTTCAGCACATTATTAAAATTGAGCTTCACTCTTTCTTGAAGCATGTAAGTCTCTCTTTCCTGGTATACAAATGGGGCTAGATGATTTTTCCAAATTCATATCTAGTATGTGGCAGAATCTGCATCAGAAACCATAATCTCTGACTCAGAATCCATAAGACTCCATCTATTTCCTTTTCTTGATAAATGAGAATTTCAATTTTTCCAATTTTTCTCTTTCATAAAAATTTCCCGATTATTCTTTTCTGACCATTGCTCACTTTAAGTTCCCATAACCTTACCTCCATATGGCATTACCACATTCTTATTTATATATTGTTCTGTCACTTTTGTTACTTCCTATATGTGTATTCCACCTATAACTAGGTTGGATATTTGTTACCTGAAGATAACCGAATATATGAAATCGGAAAAACTTAAAAAAATCAGGGACTTCCCTGGTGGTGCAGTAGTTAAGAGTCTGCCTGCCAGTGCAGGGGACATGGATTCGATCCTTGGTCTGGGAAGATCCCACATGCCGTGGAGTGGCTAAGCCTGTGCGCCACAACTTCTGAGCCTGTGCTCTAGAGCCCACACACCTAGAGCCGGTGCTCCACAAGAGAAGCCACGGCAATGAGAAGCCCACACACCACAACGAAGAGTAGTCCCCCTCGCCACAACTAGAGAAAGCCCGTGACAGCAATGAAGACCCAATGCAGCCATAAAAAAAAAAAAAATCAGATTTGTAAACCTATAAGAAATATATCCTGATACTGTTTCTCTTTTGGGAAGTGGGGCAGCCCTGGTTAAACAGAAGAATCCTGATAAGAAAACAAGAAACCATTTGGTCAAATTTAGTTTATATTTTTAATTCAAAATGTTATATGAAAACAAATTCAGGAGCACTTCTAACAGAAAACTTGCAAATGTTCATTATAATGTAAAGGCAGGTAAGGAAAAGAATTTCAAACAAATAAAGAGTCAATATCAATGAATTATGGAACTCAGTTATTCAGAGAACAGTTCAAACTCTTTTGTTAATTTCCTCCTAAAAATATGCTCTGAATTGCAAGCCTGGAATTTATTGAGATCTAATTCTACATCCAACATATCAGACAATGTTACAGGAAAATAGAATTTATGATATTAGATGTAGCATGGAATCAGTCTGTAATAATAGTTTTTTTGTTTTCCAGTGCAGGAAACAATAACACTTTATTTTGACCCTCAATATGTTTTCCACCAGAAACGTTTTTAGTTATTAGTAAAAACTTAAATGTCAGCAAAATGGACATTGATTAAATTGCAATTGAGGGCTTCCCTGGTGGCGCAGTGGTTGAGAGTCTGCCTGCCGATGAAGCGGACACGAGTTCGTGTCCTGGTCCGGGAAGATCCCACATGCGGCGGAGCAACTAAGCCCGTGAGCCATGGCCGCTGAGCCTGCGCGTCCGGAGCCTGCGCTCCCCAATGGGAGAGGCCACAACAGTGAGAGGCCTGCGTACCAAAAAAAATAAAAAATTGTAATTGAATCTAAAAACATTTTCTTCTAAAATATCAAGTGTTTTTCTCAACCCCCTTTGGTCAACTATGGATTGAAACAGTCATGATAAGTTAATGTTAAATCTTAGAATGTGTCTATTAATTATGCATTTCCAAAAGTCTGTCTCTCCCTCTCTTTATGCCTCCTGAAACCAGTTAAGGCATCCTCTGACATGCTCACTTGAGCTTGTAATGATGTGTTAATTTGAATTCATATATACTGTTTCTTGAATACTTTGCTCACCACCAACATGCATAATATCCAGATGGCTAGAGTTGTTATCAACTAAATTTCTTTCATGATCCAGCAAAGTGTTATGGACTTTATAGTCACCCAGCAAAATATTATATAATGAATGACTTATAGGATAAATAGATAATAAATGAGTTATTATACTTAAATTTTTTATGACTAAAACTTTTCTATAATGGTAAGTGAGGTATGAATTCAGATATATTTCCTGCAATTATATAAAATATGATCAAATTGATATAATATTTGACCTGTGGTAATTATAAGAGTACCAACAGGAACACAGAGAATATGACAATATTTTGGAGTTTTAAAATTACTCAATTGTTTCTTCTATTTGTCCCATGTTTTTGAATTTGACAATATCTTGAATACATGGGTATTGAACTCTTTGTTAAAAAGTACAATCTCCCACTGTGTATAATTTGCCTTTATTTCTACTTAATTCCTTAAAATATGCTTTCATTGCATCTCTTTGACAGTCATAATGGCTTTTTGGTAAGTCATGGAAAGTTGTTCCCTTGAATGGGGACATAACACTGTGCTGACAGTTCACAGCACATGGTTAATACTCTCAGAATCCTTAAGAAGGCTACAAATGAAAGGACCTTCTACCATCACCCCAATGTGATTAGAGACTTTTCACCAGTCTTGAACACCAGAGTCAGGCTCCACTCACAGTGACTATGATTCAGAATGCAATGCGTAGGCATCTTTTTTTAGGTCTTTTTTTTCTTATTAGTTATCTATTTTATACATATTAATGTATATATGTCAATCCCAATCTCCCAATTCATCCCACCACCGCCACACCCGCCCCCGCTTTCCTTTAGGCGTTTTTAACGGAACTGATAGAAATGGTTGACAGGGTAATGGTTGTAATTGTTCACCGTTTCACATAGCAAAGAATTTGCTCAGTAAATAGGAGGCTTTGTTTCCAACCTAATTTAATGGAAACACAGAAGGTACAAGAAAGTAATGTGCCAACTGACACAGGGTGTAAAATACGGTAGTTCATAGACTTTTGTGCAAATCTCCATCAGCTGACATCTGTCAAAGCAAACTCTTGGGATGGCTTCAGAGCATATCCATTTGCCAGCAACAAATATTTTGTGAGCTTCGTTCTCTGAGGAACAGTGATGGTTGTTTTGCAATGTGAGCATTTGAAACCACCCACTTTTTCCAAAAACCCCAAACTACTACGCACACACCACATAGCCTGCTTATACAGTAAAAGGAACAGACTTTTATACATATGGATTTCAATCCTTAGACAAATTGAGAGGCTACAAGGAGTACAGGAGAGAAGACTCATGGGATGCAGCTTGTTTTATTGTAGCCTGGGTAAAGGTGTTAGGGCTAAAGAATATTATTTCCATCGAATACATAAAATTAACTGGGCTCCAAGCTGCCTGCGCGTGCACTCCATTAAAGCATCTTGTGTGTTGATACTTCTATTGGCTGGCCTGATTTCCATTTCAATTTCTGTAAGTATCATAAAGTCTCATGGAATGCAAAATTTAACTGTATTCTATAATTTTTATTTCAGTCTTCAGAATAGTCAGGAGAAAGAAATTCTGGTAGAGTATCCTTAGGGTATGATGTATATCTACATATTTTCTATATCTTTCTTTACAATAATTGACCAATGGAATATCTATTTTGTGGGTAATCTGTGGCAAATTTAAATTTCCAATGTTCAGCAAGATAGGCACTTCCACTTCTCTCCTTCCCCACACCCCTAAATCCAATATCATGCCCTGATCTCAGGGAAGAGATTTAGAAACAAATACAGAGAGAGTGTCACGGTAGTGACGATCTATACTAGAACCTCACAGTAGTGACATTAAATTTCTCAATATAAAGAGTGTTCTAAAATTTAACTTTGAGAAAAATATCTAACTCTATGCAATTCTTTGGAAAAAAAGTGTTGGTTTATGACTCAGGGAAATCATTTAAATTCATTTTTTAGTTCACAAAATTATTGAATTTTCTATAACCAGGCAAGTTTAGATTTGGCTTATACAAAATATCATATCCAACCTCTTCATTTAGTATATGAAGAAATTAAGGTCAACATCTGCTACGTGAATGTCTTTGTGCAAGGTCATATATTGGAAAACTTAAAGTTATTCAGTATATTATAAGGAGAGCTGTAGTGCAACTGAGGTGTTGATGACATTATTTTCATCTAGACCAAAAGATTAGGGATACAACCCCAATTCCTTTACATTTCTTCATTTTCTACCATATTCTTTGGAATTCAGGTTTATAAGTGCAGACTAACATCAAAATCAGCACCATACACAGCTTTTTCCAAATATATATGACTTCTGGTTTATCTGCCATTTTAGATTATTTACACTTTTAATTCTACAGCAACAGTGGTAGAATTTAAGGGAGACTTTATGAATATGTAAACAAATTGTTTTAATTTATAGATCCATTCAGATTCCTTTCATTGAAAAACATTGAACAATCATATTGATATTCAGCATTGATCCAGGATCTCCTTTTTCATGGATATTGTGCTAAACATTTTGCAAACATAGACTTTAATTATTACAACTTTCCTCCTTCGGTGTTTTATGTAAAAAAAATAAATAAGTAGATGAATTGTAGGTAGATAGATAGACATTCCTGCTTTACAGATGAGGAAATTCAAGATTTCACTCAGTGGGGACTCAAACCCTCTCCTAATCCTAGATGCATATTCTCTCTCTCTGACCACTTCACACAAGTAGTAGCATTATTCTAGTGTCAGGAACTTTGCAGTAGCAATCTAATTCTTCTAAATGGTTCTTTCATTTTCTTTCTTCCTCTCTCTTTCTTTCTTTTCCTCTTTTTTAAAAATTTCTGTACACATGTAACCCAGGTGGGTCTATGGGTTAGCATAGTGTGTAGGGGGTCATGGTTTTAATTTCATGGTCAGTTAGCAACACTTGGACCTTCAGCTTCGGCAGCTGTTAAACCACACGAGAAACGGAGTGGGAGAGTTCAGCCTGGTGCCAGCCTTCCACTCCCCCTGGGCTCCCGGGAGGATATCCCAGCACATGTTCTTCCAAGGCTGACCTACACATGTGCTTCCTTATAGAAGTCCATGTGCGGTAATGATTTTACACAACAAAATATGGAAAGGCCAAGATCCCAATTCTCATCTTTCCTTTTTGGGAATTGAAATGAGTCAAGGGACAAATTTTTGCTGACCTCTGTGTGAATGCACTAGGTCACAGTCTCCATGGTGGCCTGGCTTCAGTCTGGTAACTCAGGCTTTACCCACTGGATATTCTTTTTAGCTATGATTTCCTTTTAAAGTCCATAAAAATGCTTTGGACAATGCTGCTAATCACCAAATAATAAAGTTGTGGTGAGCTAGGGAGTGAGAAAAGTGAATCCTGGGAGCAACAAATACCTTCTATTACATCCTGACCTGAAATTACTTCGGACATCTACAGTGAGAGGCCCATACTACTTCCAACAACCAAAAAAAATGCCACAATATATATGTCTCAAAGCTGTCATTCACACTCTGTGAACACCTTTGCAGTTTGTTTGTGTGACAAACCCCTGTTCTCAATATGATACTGTTTCAAGAATCCCGATGTCAAAAAGCAAGATTACTATTCAACACTTAGTATATCAGTGCTATAAGGCTTGAACTCCAAAGGGTAGCAGTTATCAATTAAGAAACATAGATCAGATATCAAAAGTAAACAAGAACAGTATTAAGACTTGTTTACTGACTGTGCCATGATTGGTTCAGAGAGCAAAACCCTAACACACAAAATATGCATGACAATGTCAAGCTTTGCTTTTTCATAACTACTGAGGCAAGGGATCAATCTTCTGTTAAATTCTGATAACATTTCACTTCCATTGTGCAATGAATCACCTATGTGACCTACCCCCTAGCTGACTATTTTAGCACAGGGATTTCACACAAAAACTGCTGTAGCTGCAGATCTCATGTGATAATAAGAGAAAGGACAGACTGGAGACTTGGAACAAGGTAGAGTAGGGGTAACCATGAGTGTTCTCTTACAGACCTGTGGTAAAGCTAAGTGAACTTGACAAAGTAGGTCAAAGCTATAAAATATACCTGATCACATTAATGTCACCGATATATCAAAATCACAAGGTTGAGAAATGATATACATTTCTCGTGACCTTAACAGTTTACAATACACTTAAATATGTATTATCCTTTTAATTTTAGACCTCACAACCATCTAATGTGGTAAGGCTTATTATACTAACATAAGTCAGATGACAGATACTCCTCTCATAGACATAGTTTTAACTTGCTAAGAAGCCATTAGAGTAAGTCCCCTACATATGAACGAGTTCCATTCCTAGAGCACATTCATAAGTCCAGTTTCCTTGTTAAGTCGAACAAAGTTAGCCTAGGTACCCAACTAACATAATCAGCTATATAATACTGTACAGTAATAGGCTTATAATACTTTTCACACAAATAATACATAAAAAAAAGCAAACACAAAAAATAAAGAAAACATTTTTAATATTACAGTACATTGAAAAGTACAGTAGTACAATGCAACAGCTGGCATACAGGGGCTGGCATCGAGTGAACAGGCAAAAAGAGTTACTGACTGGAGGAGGGAGAGGAGGTGGGAGACAGTAGAGCTGAAGGATCGTCAGCAACAGGAGACAGAGGGCAGGCTGCAACTTCAGTCACACCTGACGCTGATGGCACACGTTCTAGCTCCCTGATGGATTCAATATCATCTACCCTCTTAAAAATATGATCCAGTGATGTCTGGGTAGTAGCTCTTTTTTTCTTATCATAGATGACAGGGTAGCACTGGCTTGTATTCTGAATGGCTGCTTCAACTTTTGTGTACCGTTTGTTCCATGTTCAGGTCCTGTGCCTCAAAAACTAATAGTGCCTCCTGAAATAAAGAAAATCTCTTTGCCATTTCCTGCATCGTGAATCTTTTCAGTTCTTCAGTTACTTCTTCCTCTTGTCTCTCTTTGTCCTTTCTCTGGGTCTCCAATTCCATCAGGTCTTCATTAGTAAGCTCCATGTTGCAGAACAAGGAGTTCAGTGAAGTCGTCCTCTTGCAGATCTAGCTCCAGCTTCTCTCGGAGGGTCACTAAGTTGCTGAAGACATCTTTGGACTCCTCATCCACCTTCTCAATCCACAAAAATTGCAAACAAACTGTACAGTAAAGTACACTAAAGCACAACCACTTGTAGAGGATGCATGCACGTGACAATGTATGCCAGACACATGAACTAACTTACTTGATGGGACATGCAAACACACGTTAGCATCTTTGAAAGTTTGCAGCTTGAAAGTTTGTATGTAGGGGACTTACTGTAATTACGCGTCTTGTGTAAATGCCCAGCCCGTCTTGTTAATTTTTAGAAAATTCCAAGCAACGTATTCTCCTATGACAGCATTTGATTCCTGGACCCCTACTGTGTGTACACTCTTTTGTGAGTTTCACCTTATGAACTCATATCTTGGTTTAGGTTTTCCCAGAAGCAGATGATGAGACGAGAATTTAAGTGCCAATAATTTGTGTGTGGGGTTATCCAAGAGAATTCTGGTAGAGGAGTGAAAAAATAAGGCAGGAAAGGAAAAAGCCAGTAAGGTTGTGTAATCAAGCCAATTACCTCTGTGGGTAACTGGAGCTCAGCTCTGCTGAGGAAAACTTAGAGACATTGTAGCAAATGCCTTAAGAGTTGTCATCCCAGCCAACAATTAGAGGGGCTACTTCCAAGGACATTGCCTGTCCAATACTGCCAGTCTGCTATATACATTGATAGAACAGGGTTCCTGAATCCAGTAAAAAATCCCTTTGGCAGAGGTTGTTTTATAAGTGTTCTCAAATGTCAGCTTGTAGAAGTGTAGAAAGGATATGGATGAGGATATAGATACTATCTCCCGGCCTCCCAGGTTTTGGTAAGGTATATTCAGTGTGAAAGATTTCTCATTAAAAGAACCATATTGATATCTAACCATAGCATATCCCTCACTCGAGTTAAAAAAGAAATCTTTCATTGTAAACACTTTCTGGGCTTAAAAGATTTAAATGAATATTCAGGGGTCATAAGCAGGGTCATATTGTAGAAAGTACAGTGTCATCTGACCTTTTTTCTTTTCTCCCCTTTTCCTAATTCTTCTCTTTATTGATTTGATCCTCCCATCTCTCTGAAGTAGAATACATTCTTCTTAATCATGCGAACAGATTTAATGGCTATCTACTTTTTTATTGCTTTTTGTGTGTATTCCTTTAGAGTTTATTTCCCTTACCTATATATACATACTTTTTTTTCTTTTTTTTTCCTAACAAATTTAGTGCTCTCCCCAAGAGGAATGCTAGTCAATAATATTTCACAATATTCATCACAGTAGTTTGGCAGATAAGAAAACAGAGGCAGAGGTGTCTCTATTAATTTTTCTATCACAAAGATAAGAAATATCAGAGGTGTTCTATAACGTTTTTTGGTGACAAAACAAAAACTATTTTAATATATTTTTAAGGGCTTCCCTGGTGGCGCAGTGGTTGAGAGTCCACCTGCCGATGCAGGGGACACGGGTTCGTGCCCTGGTGCGGGAAGATCCCACTTGCTGGGGAGCAGCTGGGCCTGCGCGTCCGGAGCCTGTGCTCCACAACGGGAGAGGGCACAACAGTAAGAGGTCTGCGTACCGTAAAAAAAAACCAAAACGAAAAACACAAAATTGCTTAGATAACCAAAATATACTTTGTGTAGCATTAAAAAAATATATATATATGTGTATATATATATATATATATATATGCTCCGGACGCACAGACTCAGCGGCCATGGCTCACGGGCCCAGCCGCTCCGCGGCATGTGGGGTCTTCCCGGACCGGGGCACGAACCCGTGTCCCCTGCATCGGCAGGCGGACTCTCAACCACTGCGCCACCAGGGAAGCCCTATCTAAGCAATTTTGAACTTTCATTCTTAGACCATGATAGTCAAATTATGGATTAAAAACTATTTGTGAAAATTCTATGACTTTCGTCTTTATGGTGATACTATTTGCTTTCCATATTTTGGGTGGAAATAATGTATTTCCTCTCAAATAATGTAAAAAATAATGTATTTCCCTTACCATGAAAGAGTACTATGAGTGTGACTGTAAAGAATGTCTCCATCATTGTGCCCTGGTGACCTCGCACACATTCACATAGGCCGCCAAGGCAAAGGCTAGCATGACAGCTTATCTGAGACTCGGAGGAACTCCTGTGGTCCTTCCAGAACTTGAGAGCACTGTAGACCTTGAGGGGCTTCTAGGGGTTCATCTCCCACACACCTCCCTACCTCCCCTGGAAGGCTGTCATGAAACACTTTCTCATTACCTCCCAGGTTCTGATGAGTATGGGGGTCTTTGCCCCGCCTCCCTCAGCACAGAGCCGCAGGATATATAACCACATAGCTGCAGCCTAGCTTTGGCACCTCAGAAGTGAGATATATCCCACATCTCACATTGCAGTCATCCATCGTTGTCCTGTAACATACATATGGCGAGGACAGGGAGGATGGATGGCACCTTCGTCTATTCTTCCTTTTTTTTTTTTTTTTAGCGGTACGCGGGCCTCTCACTGTTGTGGCTTCTCACGGGCCCAGCCGCTCTGCGGCCTGTGGGATCTTCCCAGACCGGGGCACGAACCCCCATACCCTGGATCGGCAGGCGGATTCTCAACCACTGCGCCACCAGGGAAGCCCTATTCTTCCTTTTGATGTACATAATAAACTGTCTGAATCTAAAAGTGGCTTGGTGTATCTTTACTAGCCAAGTTAAGCAGGCCTTGGCATCAACCTCGTCTTCTGTTGTGTGCTTGATAATGAGAACCCTTTGTCAGATAGGGAAAGCCTCGCATCTATCTTCAAGACCCTCGCTGAGAAGCAACACTTCATTTTCAGAGTTCCTGACATTTTGTGATCTTCAAAAAAAAAAAAATATTTAACAGATTTCTTGTATTGTCATGTCAGGGAGGAAACTTAACTTTATTGAAAATTCTTGACTTTAGCTAAGATTTTTGCAGCTCTTTTTCCTTCCCCAAGAATTCCCTTAAAATACAATGATAATATTGATTCTGGGGAGCACTCAAATTAAGAAGTTGCTAACTGGAGTCAAAATACTACACGGTCATATTCAGTGAACATTTCTTTTAAATAAGAACATTGTGAATCAAGACATCTGCACACAGGTTAACTACCAGTTACCAAATCAAAGTACATCATCTTGAAATAACTACCTTGCCTTAAAATTCCTGTTTATATAGATGTCCAGCTATTTCATCTGATGTTAATATTCTATATATAGACTTTGATAATGCACATGGAATTTGGCTTTAGTTCATTTCTAAGACCCTTTAAAATTCCTTAAGTAGCCCATCCCTCGAAATAACCATGCTTTATAATCTGAGAGCCACTCTTATCAACCCCCCTATGATTACACATTGATTTGAGTACCTGCTATGTACCAAGACCTTTAATATGTAGTTATTTCCTTTGTATCATGTAATTATTGCAATAATCCCAAGAGGTATAAATCTTTGTCTCTATTTTTATACAAAAAAAGGGACTTCTTGACAAAGTCCTCAGTTAATCAAGGGTACAGGTGGGATCACAATTCCTGACACTGAGCCTGTTTTCTTTCCATTTGGCTTCAGTCCCACTTATGCAACATCCATGCTCATTGGTGATGAGACTGAATGTTTTCACAGCTGTCCTTATAATTGTGAGAGTAAAATTTACTTTATTTTGAACTAGATGTTTAGAAACAATGCTGAAGGGAGTCTCATAATGTAAAACATTTTAGTAATGAAATATATTTGGTTTTCCTAAAATGTAAAAAAAAATCTGAAGTTCTGGACTACGTATTGGATTAATCAACCAAGAAGTTAAGTCTGGCATTCTAACACAGATATGAAAATAGTGAATGTTTTTTTAAAATGTATAGCAGTATTATTGCTGCATCTAACAATCAGATGGTTGAAGTTAAACTGTAAACAACTTTTGGTTATAATGTGTTCCTGTCAGAGATTTTGGAAACAGACTCTATGCAGTAACCTCTGTAAAACATGTCATGTTTCCAAAGAATCCTAGGAGATCTACGGCTTCAAAGAAATGACACTATTTTATTTTAAAGTTACATATCTAAATTATTTCACTTAAATATTTATTGATTCACTACAGTGGCCCCTACTATGCACCAGGCAAGTACTAGAAGTTCGGGATTCAAAAATGAGCAATTCAGATAAAAATTATCTCCCAAAATCATATGTGAGGCTAAGTGTTTCCCCAGGAATAGCTGTTGTCACTGCCTGAAATATTTCTGGGATTACGTTTATTTCCCTTAGATTCTTGGGGAGTACTTATATGGATACCTGTCATCGTGTCTGATCTCTGCTTTAAAGTTAAGCTTCATTTCTCCTATAAATAGTCCTTCATAAGTATTTGGAGACTCAGGCAGAGGTCAGCTACTTGCTGCAAACTACTGAGGGGAAGATATCACCTCCTCTTTCTGAACAGATCATAAAGATCATCATTTTTGATCCAGCAGCTTTGGGAGGGATGCCTGTTGAGCTGTGATGTAGAGAGGTAACATCCACTCAGTGGGCAGATCAGCTGAGTCAAGGCTGGCAGTAAAAGGGGTGGCAGATTTCACAACCTGCCTGCCTGTGACTTGTGTCTGATATCTGAATTTGGGAAGTGGTGAAAAATCATTAGGAGTAAGGGCTGTGTAATAAAGTAAGCAATCTGTTCCAAGAACATTCACCTTTCTAGAAGAAGGGCCCAGGAAAGATGTGTTGACATTTTTAATTGACTTGTTGAGTAAACTAATGGTAAATTTATTTTTTTCAAACACATAATCTGATTACAGATTAAAAGAAGATTACTGTTTAGCAAACAAGTCTGTAAATCATTCATTTAAGCATTCATCCTACTGTGGTCCTCCCTTTGAGAAAGACTTAGATTAAGAAAATTTTAAAAGGAGGTTAAAGCAATAACAGCACATTGGAATATGTAGGTGTACTAAGAGTTATTTGATGTGTACCTATTATGCATCAACTTTAGCTTTACTTGCTATTTTATTTATTCCTCCCAATAACATTATGTCTATATTATTATGACTATTTGATAATACACTGAGGTAGGTTTCAGTGAAATGTTTTGTTGGAGGTTATATAGTTAGCCCCTGAAAACCTTAATATTAGAATTCCAGACTGATTCTAAATTATGAACTATTTTTGAACATAATTGCTGTTTAAGATATAAAAGCACATTTACATATATAGATATCCTGGGGAGTACACTTTTTAAAAGTTCCTTACTTTGCGCAGACATCATATGTAAAGATAACTTGAGAACACAGGTCTAGAAGATTGACCTCACCCACATGCTTTTGTAAGTTTTCTTTGTTATTTCTAAACTGAGATACATGCTAAATGTTGGACATTAGAACATATATTTAATATACAAATATCTTCAATCTTGGAACTAGAGACTAGTTTCACTTCTGTAGTAATGAGAAGAATAGTGTTAAACATTTTCAAGACCGAACGCCCTCCTTTTAAAATGCAACACTCCCTCCACCTCTCAGGCTGTCATCTCTTCTCTGACACAAACAGCCTGATTCCCACATGATATATTCAGAGCCTGCCCTGTACAGACTCATTTAAAGTGATTCCATTTAAGTCACACTTTTAAAATTGTTCCCAAGAGACGAGGCTCAAATAGAGCGGAGACAACCTCATTAGCCACCATACACAGCCGGGCTGAGTGACAGGCATGTGTAATCTCTTCATTTCAAATCTCTGTGGCACTTTGTCTCTTAACGATGGCGCTGTATAAAAAGGCTGTTAAGTCTCTTGACTTGGCTCCGTCCAAAGCAGGGACAGCATCTAAGGCAAGGCAAAGCAATGCAGTGCTACTAAGCTCAGATGCTCAGCTCACTTCTTTTGGAAGATAATCATTTCTGGCCAAGGAAATGTCCCTAGATAATGAGACTAGGGTTCAAACTACTTTGGAATTTAAAGCCCTTCACAATCTGTTCTACTTCACATTGTGCTATTCACACCAAGCATCCTCCATTCCATGTGACTTTATCATTGTTTCTTTCCCCTCATTCTTTGTCATTCTTGCCTCTACATCTCATGCTGCTCCTATTTAATATTCTTGCCGCTAGTGTGAGTTTGGTTAAATGGCCCCAAAGATTATTTCTAATATGACGTTCATGGTGTACCTGGTATTCCTGCCAGTGATGTATATCCTCCACACTCCCCTTCAGGATGTTAAACTGGGTGGTGCTCCAGGGAGGTCTAAAGAAAAAGACATATATGAAACCATGGAGAGCTGGTAACTTCAACACGGTTATCTCTCTCCTCTAAATTCTAGAATTTTTTTCACTCTTCGTGAATTTAATCCCATAACATTTTCTACTTATATAAGAATTACTGGTTTTATATCCCTGCTTGGTTTCGCAACAACATTGAATCTCTTCGAAAAGAAGTGAACACCTTATCCGACTTCCACGTTCCTCACTACTGTTTCTACTTCTGGAAACTGAGCAAAACTTAGGCTATTTGTACCAAGTGTTGATTTTTTTTTTTCTGTCTCCTAATATCCCTCCATGTCTATATCTCACTTCTCCAGAAGATGCAATGACTTGGAATTCCATATTATTAAAAGCATATTTTAACTGGGGGAAAATTTAAAAATAAAAAACTACAACAACAACAGCAACAAAACTTTGAAATGTATTGATGTTACTTATCATATTACCATCTCAGTAGGATTTATGTCTTAAGAAAAATACATCTACATATTTAAGGACCAACAGTCACCTCTACTAGATAAGAGAATCCTGTCTAAGAGAAACAAGGAGTCATAACTCAACCCCGAGACCTCGTGGATCTCCACTTGGATGTCTCCTGTCCAGGGAAAAGTATTAATTGCCACAAAAAATCAGTCAACTACAGCAATTTATATATATATATATATATATATATATATATATACACATACATATATGTATATATAATATATTTTTTAATAAAAGAAACTGTAATATACCAGTATGCTCAAATTTAACAGAAGATAACCTTGGCTCAATTTGTGATACTTCCACTTCTAGGTGCATCCTCTTGGAACCTTATCTAACATCTCTCTACATTAGTGTATCATTTGTAAGACAGGCATAGCAGTAACATTTACCTCCTAAGATTGTTATAATGATTAAAATTAGTATGAGATATATTCTTAGAGCAGTGACTGGACAAAACAAGAGCTCAACTGATATTAGCTGTAACTTATATTTGCTTCTCATGAGTATTTTGCCTTCACAAAATTTTGATCTCTCCATTTTACAGATGAGAATACAAGGGAGATTACATTAAGTATGCAACAGCACATTGAGCCATAATATATATCTGAAGAAGTCAGGCTTTTTGACTTCCAAACCTGTGTTGTTCCCCTATGGGGTGGCATTTTTGTCATATGCACTGTTTCATTTTCATTTTAATAGCAATTATCACTCTCTAAAATTACTTTTTTACATAATAATGTCTGTTGTTCCCACATTCCCACTAAGGTATCATTGTGATATAATCCTGATGATGGCATGACACGTACTTGTCCTGTTTGTTGAAATCTCTCTGGGACCATAAACAGTTTTATGCATAAATAGTTTTAGAATGAATGAATGATTGATTAAACTTTTAATATACTTTAGAGTATATTAAACTTTAGAGTATATCTGTGTGGGGGGGCTGAGGAGGCATTTTCAGCCTTTTCTCCCTTTGCTAAGGAGGTTGTACCACCTCTGCTAGATACTTCCTCACACACCCAGGGTCCATACCAGAGAGGAATTCTTGGTGCTGTGATTGGCCAGACCTTGACAGTTTAAAGAAGAACAATTATTGTTAGGAAGGTGGTCTCCACAACTTCTCACTTCCTCTTACATTTCTTGCACCAGTAGGTTAGATAAATTAGAGGCTCTTTGGATCCTCTTCTTTTGCTCTGCTGATTTCATGTGATTATGAAGGTGAGTGGACCTCAGCCCTGATCTTGTGAACTGCACTTGTTCTAAGGTTTGACAAGTATTTTGACTGTGGCCGAGGGGAAAGCTAAGTACTGGGACTGGGGCAAAAGCTAAGTATGAGACCCCACTTAGGCCAAGTGTCAGTCTTACTGTTAAGAAACCTTGATGTCAGAGCTCTACAGCTAGTAATTAAGTAGCTTTTGGATTTCCATTTTGTCATTGATCTTTGCATTTAGATTTCTTAGAACTTTAGGAGAGGTGAGGGGATGGTTGGCTGGACAGGAAAGAATTTGGACAATTCTTGACCCTTGACCATAACATCATTAAAAAAGTTGTCCCTCAGTATCCACAAGGGATTGGTTCCAGGACCCACAGCAGATACCAAAATCCATGGATGCTTAAGTCCCTTACATAAAATGGCGAAGTATTTGCATATAACCTATACACTTCCTCCCATATACTTTAAATCCTCTCTAGATTTCTTATAACCCTTAATACAATGTAAATGCTGTGTAAATAGTTGCCAGCATGAGACAAATTCAAGTTTTGTTTTTTGGAAATTTCTGAAGTTTTTTCAGTATTTTGATCCATGGTTGGTGGAATCTGTGGATGCAGAACCCAAGGATATGAAGGGCTGACAATGTAGCTTTATCCTCTAGCAGGCCTTCTCTCTTACATCGCTATGACCCCACTGAGAGTTGCATCAAACTTTTGAGAAAACAGAGAACATTGTTCCTTTTGGTTAATAATTTAATGCTGGTTTCATTCAAGCTATTTATACAAGCTCACGGTACTCCTGAATTGTACAAGGTTTCAGGTTTGAAAAACACCTGTGTATACCCACACATAGATCCTCTAGGCATATGGAGAAGTGTATAACTTAGTGATTAAAAGACCTGGGCTTTGATGTCAGAAAAGTATTGTGACTCTACCACTTTATAGGTTATGATACTGAAGAGGAAACTAAGACTTGATTCCTTCATTAGTAAAACATCAATGATGCCTGAAAAAAATAAACGGGATAATGTTTGTAAAATGCTTAGCATAATGCCTAGTGCCCTCTAAAGGGAATCGGACAGGAGAGTAATAGTGAAGTGGGCACTTTGTGTGCGTAGAGGTGGGAGTAAGGGTGAGGGGCTTACAATAGATCGGCATTGACAGCGTGCCCATGCCAGAATCACCAGGAAAATGGAAAAAATTGTAACAGGCAGTAGCAAAGAACTGAGATGGCATACATCACGTTATAGAAATAAAAGAAAAGCCCTGTTATTTCTAGATCATCTCACTTTTGCTTGCTGAACTAGAATAGGTAAAATGAGCATAGAGATGTGGGCAGCTGCAGGAAAAAGAAGGCAAGGAACTAGAAAGCAACCTCTGACTGAGCCCATGTTGGTGGAGGTGGACGTAAGCAGTCACATCTCTTGAATTTCAGCTCCTGGTATTTGAAAAAGAAGCATCTGGCAAATGTAGGGCCTTCAAGATGTTATGGTGGAAAACTCAGTCATGTCTTGGCTCCAAATCATTGACTGTCTGCCGGCACGGGGGTGGGCATCACTTTCACAGGTGCACATTTTCCCCAGCTCTATTCTACAATTGTAACCTTTAGGCTCTGTTCATGTTTTCATTAAGTAACCAATGAATTTGGTACTTTGGGTGTGGGTAGGATTTGAAACCAGTTAAATAAGTCTATTGGGCTTCTTAAGTTCCAAGGGCCCTGGCTTTATTTGTTTACACTGTTGCACTTGTAGTTTCAGTGATACAATGTGTCAGCACCTCTGAGAGAAGTTTCTTGTGGGACTTCTCTGAAAATCAAGTTGTGAACTTCAAGGCAGCTCTTCTGGAGAATTGTTGACGATTACGACTTGGGCCCTGTAATCTGCTTTATGTGAGTTTGATGAATATTTATGGAAACAGTCAATATGCCAGTCACAGCTAGGGATGCTTCAAGAAAATTTCATCATTCATTTATTATAATAACCTTGCATTAAAGTGGTCGTTTTCTTTTCTGAACTAACAATGCAGCAACAGTCTTGCTCTGCTTGAACACCTTGTCCAAGGTCACACAGCAAACTTGTGGTTGAACTAGATCTACTGTCAAAATGTTATCTTTAGGTTTTTTGTTCTAAATATTTCCTAATTAAACTGAGAAATTGGCTTTAATTTACTGAGCCATTCAATTACATTAAAAATGCAATCCTTAATCTTACAGCTTATTCCTCTTAAAAACCCAATATTAATTATTGTTTCAAAATGTGGAAAGGAAGCCCTAGATTAATAAATCTCATTTTGAAGTTCTTAGCTCATCTGTGGATGGACTTCAGGATTTCTGAAATTATTTGCATTTTGTTTCATCTGTGTACATATGTGCATTGTGTGAAGGGAGTATCAGAGTGTTCTTCAAATCCTCTGAGAGTTTCTAACTCCACAAATGAGACAGCAATTGTTAACTCTTGTCAAAATTGAAAATAATTTTATAAATATTTATTTCCTAAGCAAAAATCTCTGCTTACTTGACCCAAAGAGAAATAATACATAACAAAATAAAATATCTCATTCTCATTAATTTGTTACATTCCTAGAAGAAATGTGAGTTTCAAGGTATGTCAACTTGGCTTTCTTAATAACCATCACTTATAGAAGATCATTTTTTAGATATGAATCACCTTCATTCCTTGGTCAGCCTGAACATTGATTTAAACCCATGGAGATAAACCTAAATTCTAGACAGAGAAACAAAAAGGATAATTATGACTTCAAGTGGAAAATAAGAGCTGTGTGATGTATCAGAATCATGTCTGGTTAAAATTAATAGCATTTCCTGTCTCTCTGGGATCTTGAAAGCTGGGAAGGTCCAACAGATTTTTGTCATGTCATTTTAGTATAGAAAGTTGAAATGTTGAGCAAGCAAGGAAATAAAAGCAATGCATTCAGAGAGGTACCATCAGATGAAATGATTGAATCAGTACAGATTAACTGCATGTTAATCCATTATGATTTGGACGGCTGCTAATTACTCATTGAGATTCACTGTTATTCAGAAACAGAGCAAGACCTTGATGGACCTTCATCAAAGAAAGACAGCTCACTTTGCAATATTATTTCAAAAGAACAGAAGTTTATTGTACTTTAATTGTTTTAAAGCTTTGTGCATTCAGGTTTACCTATCTGTGCTTATACGTCTGTCAGGTTTTGGTGTTGTAGCTATGCTAGCTACAGAAACAAATTGTGAAGGGTTCTCTTTTCTCTTTATTTTCATAGGTATTATTTTACCCTTAAATGTTTGGCAGAATTTACAAATAAAACCATGTGGACCTGGAATTTTTTTTTTATCTGAAGGTTATTTATTACAAATCATCTCTTCAATATATAGGAGGTATTCAGATTATTTATTTTGTCTTGAGTTAGTTTTGGCAACTCATGCTTTTAGAATATGTCCATTTCATCAGAATTGTTGAATTAATTTGAATAAAGTTGCTCATAATATTCACATATTCTACTTTCACTTCTGTAGATGCTATAATGATATTTCCTTTTTCACTGTTGATATTGGTAACATTTTTTTGCTTTCTTCTCCTTCCTTTCTTCTGTCCTTCCTTTTATCCTTCCTCCTTCCCTTCATTTCTTCCTTCTTTCCTCCTTCCTTCTTTTCCTTTGTTTAGTCAGCTAAGGTGTACTAATTTGTTAAATTTTTTGAAAGAATGAATTGTGAATTTTGTTAATATTCTGTATTATTTATTATCAATTTCATTGATTTCTGCTTTTATTTGATTTCTAATACTTACTTTAGCTTTTTTTTTAGTTTAAATAATTTATTTTAATGCTTATTATTTTCCAATATGGACACTTTGAGTTATAATTTTCCCTTTAAGCACTCCGTTACCTGCACCTCAAAATTGTGTATGTCATATCTACATCATCCTTCAATTCAAAACTTTCCTTATGATATCACTGTGTCATCAGTTACCTAGTAATATGTTTTTAAATTTCCAAATACCCTTGTCTCCGTTCAACATCTCAATGTCATTGATATCTAAATTAATTTTTAGATTTATTTTGTGGCCCAGCATATGGTCTATCTTAGAGAATGTTCCATGTACACTTGGAAAGATGTGTATTCTTCAGTGGTTTGATGTAAAGTTCTAAAAGTTTAAATAGGTCAATGTGCTTGTTGTTCACATAACTTACAACCTTACCGATTTTTGGGGGGGTCTACTTGTTATATAAGTTACTGAGAGAGGGTTTGTTAAAATCTTCAATTATAATTGGAATTTGTCTATTTAGTTGGTTAACATTTGAAAATATTTTTAGAAGACTTTAAATGTGTTCTTTTGTGCATGAATTTCTAAATGTTTACCGAGTATCTTTTTTATTTTGTGATATTAATAAATCATACTCCAGCTCCCAAAATTCGTATCTAATTTGTTGTGTATTACCTACAAACGAGCAAAAATAACTATATATATATATCTATCTCTCTCTCTCTATCTCTCTCTCTCTCTCTCTCTCTCTCTCTCTCTCTCTCTCTCTATATATATATATATATATATATTTTTTTTTTTTTTTGCGATACGCGGGCCTCTCACTGTTGTGGCCTCTCCCGTTGCGGAGCACAAGCTCCAGACACACAGGCTCAGCGGCCATGGCTCACGGGCCCAGCTGCTCCGTGGCATGTGGGATCTTCCCGGTCCGGGGCATGAACCCGCGTCCCCTGCATCGGCAGGCGGACTGTCAACCACTGCGCCACCAGGGAAGCCCTAACCAAATATATTTTAAAAGGAATCATGTATAATTTACTTTTAGGTTTTAGCTGTTTTATTGATCAGGAAATGACACATCAGTTGTTGTTATTGTTGTAGCTTTATCTTGACATATTAATGAAATCAATAACTATCCCTGTACTATGAAAATACATTTCATGTAATTTGAAGAATAATAATTAAATTTTAAAATAATAGTTAATGGGTACAAGCTGGAAATGCTATCAGTTAAGAGACAGAAAGTTAAAAATTCCATCACTTTTGAGATTTATTCAGCACAGAGAAACTTCCAAGAAAATAAGAAAAAAAGTTGGTTTATGGGCTCTTTCTGCATTAGTATCTATTATTTTCAAAATTTACTCAAATGTTCCAAAAGGACATATTGGTCTCAGTGAGTACTCAGGTGTAAATCAAAATTGTCTCCTTTAGGCTAGCTAATATCTTATTGCAATACTAACATGGTTCATAAAAACATTTATTTTATACTGAAAATAAATGAATATTGATGGAAATAAAAAGTGCAAGAGTTTTTTTCTTTTCTTTGCCAATCATCCTAGCTTTATAAAAATCAGATTTGTTATGTAACATATTTGAGTTACTAGATAACATGATTTTTTGATTTTCAAATTATTTCTGAAATTCAATATTTTCTGTACTCCCTGTAGGTATAAACCACCAATTAACTATGATAAAAGGGAACTCATGAGTGTGTAATTGAAATCCTTAGATAAAATAAAAAATTAATTAATAGCAGAATTGATTGATCATAATTTTGTCTCTCAGACAATTTCTTATTTATAAGAAGAGACTGACAGCAAGGTCAAGGTCAATTTTGGGAAGGTCTACCTTATCTGAAAGGTATAATGTGGATGAAAAGAAAAAGAAAGAATTTTGGATAATTTGCAAATTGAATCATTAGTTCCTAACTAATACAGTGTTGACCAAAGAAAAATTATCTTCTGTATTTCTTCCTATTTTTATATTATTTATAGCCGCCTAGCTCACTGCCATTCAGAATTTTAGAGCTGAAAGAGATTTTACTACGCATTCAATTCAAACTTCTCTTTAAATTACAAACAAAATTAATAACAACAGCCACAGATCCTATGCATGCACTTTTGGTTTTCCCTCTTGAATTTTTCCATGCATTCTGCTCTCTTATGTTCTTTCTAATGATAATCCTCTGTCTCTGTAAGTGTAATGGCTAATTTTATGTGTCAACTGAAAGGGTTTTTTTGGATGAGACAAACCTTTAAATCAGTGAACTTTGAGAAAAGCAGATTGCCCTCTGTAATGAGGGTGGAGCACATCCAAACAGTTGAAGGCCTGAATAGAACAAAAAGACAGACTTTCTAGAGCAAGAGGGAATTTTCCAGTCTTCCAGCCTTTGGACCAGAATTGAAACATTAGCTATACTTGTTCTTTAGTTTATCAGACCATACTTAGTCAGGGATTCCAGAGAAACATAGCACATTATATATATATATATATATATATATATATATATATATATATATATATATATATATATAAAGAGATTTATTATAAGGTTTTGGCTCATGTGACTATGGAGGCTGAGGAGTCCTACAATCTGCCCTTTGCAAGCCTGAGACCCAAGAAAGCCAGTGGTGTAGTTTGAAGGTCTGAGAGCTCAAGAGATGATGGTATAGATTCCAGTTTGGGTCTGAAGCCTTGAGAATCAGGATCACTGGGGGTGAGAGAAGACTGATATTCCAGCTCAAGTAGAGAGGCAGAGACAAAGAGAACCCTCCCTTTCTCCTCCTTTCTGTCCTATTCAGGCCCTCAACAGATTAAATGATGCCCGTTCACATTGGGGAGGACAATTCACTTTATTCAGTTTACTGATTCATGTAAACTGATTTCAGACACACCTAGAAATAATGTTAATGAGACATCTAGGCATCCTGTTATCCAGTCAAGTTGACACATAAAATTAGTTTTCATAGCATCTTATTGGTTTTGTTTCTCTGGAGAGCCCTGACTAATAGAGTGAATTTATGAAACAGAATTTCATTACATTATTGATAGGTGTACACAAAGTCATCTTCTAACTTAATTTAAAGATAATTGGCTTCCTGATGGAGATCATATTTCCATGTCCAGCAGAAATTTCTCATATTTTAGGACCTGGCCTTGGACATGGCTCTATCTCCTCAGATCCAAGTTTAAGTAAGAAGATGGTTTGATCAAATGATTTGTAGGGCTGTGACTCACAGAGCCGGAAATCCTCCTCAAATAGAGTTTTGGTGAATAATACTATTTTAATATAATTAGGCAACTTTTCAATCTTTGGAATTGTCTAGCCTTTGAAAATGTGAACTGACTTCAGTGGTTTTGCTCTCAATAATTCCACTGATATTCATTCAGTAGAGCAGACACTGAGATTAGTTTTCACAAACTTAATTTCAACAAATAGACATGGTACAATTTGGAACACTACATCATATGTCTATTCCTATAACTTTAGGCTATTTCTCAAATTTGTATTTATACCATAGATTTTGGCCATCAGACCAGGGATGACCAGGCTTAGATAAAGTCAAAAAATCTAGAGAACAATGAGGGCATGGGTATCATAAGCATGACTTTTCACCACAATATCTGAAGATGGAGATCCTTTCAAGACCCAAGTTTCCTTATGATGAACAGAGAAAAAGAAAATGGTCACTAAATCTGAAAATCCTCTGGTAGCAACATGTACTCATTTCTTCCTTGCTCATTGTAAATAGAAGGAATTAACAGACTGTGACTCTCTCTTATTCTTGTTCAATAATGCACTACAAGGTTCTGTGTGTCTTTTCTGAGAAAAGAATTTGTATATTTGTAGAAACTGAGGAAAACATGTCCTGTTGAAGTTTCTCTTTGTTTAGAAAATTGTATGGCTTATGTCCTATGTTTCAATGGTATAATAGAAAAAAAATTGTTCCCCAAGTCCAGAATGAAATAACATGTAGGGTGATGTTACCACTTGACCTGGTGGAGACTGGCTGCATATAGGCAGATATAGGCACCCATTTTGCACACTGTCCTCAAAAATTGAAAGAATGAGTCAGCACTGAGATCAAGGGCCACAGTCTTCACAGAACAAATTAAGACCAATTTTCAGGCAGAAGCTAGAATTCATAAGCATACCATTGTATTCTCAAAGATAAAAGGGCAGCAACACACTTTGGGTTTTTTTTTTTTCTCTTGGATGTCTTTGTATTTCCTTCTCTAAAAGCAAAACCTTAAGACTTAAAACAGAAAAGAGAAACGTGTTGGCAAGTTCTGAAACTCTGTATCATTAAAATCTGTCTGTGGAATTCACCCAAGAAAAAGAGCCAAGTGAAGTCAGCTCAATAGACTTTGTACATTTCCTTGATGATAGGTGTGATCCTCAAATCAGGACAAGGGATTGTTACAGATGATGAAAAGAGATGTATCCAAAATTCACAGAACCTATATTTATCATGAAAAATGTAAGACAGGTGATCAATATACAACTTTATTTTCTCTCCTACTATTTCTTTGGAATTTTCTCTCAGTTAGGGGTGTTCTTTCTATTTCCTAGGTGAAAACTACAAAGGCTCACACTTGTACTGCTCCTTCTCTGATAAAGTCTTAAGTGGACTTTCAATTGCAATTAAAGTCTCTATTAGAATGCCTAATTCCATGCAATAATTAAAACACCCTATATCTTTTCAAGTGAAGGAGTCATATATTGATTTTTCTAATACTTACATTGAAGGTTCTCCTTACCAGGCTTAAGTTAGGATAGTAGATACTCCACACTCTCCTTCTTTGGGAGGGAAAGAGGCTCTGGAAGAGTTTTCTATTACCAAAATTATCTCTGAGACATTTTAATATATTTTTCAGGTGGTTGAGGAGCATTAGTGTGTCATTTGCTTTGAATATATTTTGTCCTGGTACATAAATTTGGTATTCACACCTATTACATTCTCAGATTTCTGTTGAAATTTAAATGCAATCATTCCATTTCATAATGAGAAATTTTCTGAAACTGAGACATCATTATCAAAGCAGGGCGTTTCTGGGAAATGACCTTTAGAAGAAATTTAGGTGAGTTCTCCAGATTAGGAGAATTCTGGGCATGTGCTTCTTGCTCATACAAGTAAAGCAAACTGCAATTCCCCAGAAGAAAGAAATCTTGGGAACGTGAGACCAGTCTGAGAGTCAGATCAATTCCTATTACAAAGCAGACAGTTGCTAAAAGAAAAAAGTCCCACATATGTGAGACATATGGAAAAGCATATTAAACACACTTCATGTCAAACGAAACATCAGAGCACTTATGCAGGCAAAGTTCCATGGAAATAATAAATGTGGGAAATCCCTCATCAAGAATCTATCCCTTGCAACAGAAGAAGATTCATTTGGAGATAAATGCTACACATGCAGTGAAAATTGCTAAGCCCTCAATCAAAAGAAGCAGTGTTTCCAAAATGAGAGAATTCATACTACAGACAACCCCCATGAATGCAGTGGATGTAGAAAAGTCTTCATTGTGAAATGACTTTCTCATTGAACATCATGAGAGCCACAACATATTAGCTTCTTTTCATAGTATTATTCTATCTTCTTTTAAAAGTGAATCTACAGCAATAATCTCACTATGCCTGATAGGATGATAAGGATTATTGATCTGTAAAACATTCTGATTATCTAAAAATTAAACTTTATTCTGGAAAGGTACCAGTTGGACTGCTGTTTCATCTAGAAAAGAGTTTTGGTACATGGAGATACCAAATATCTTTCCTTATTTTTTAGTGCCTTGAACATTAACGTAGAAAAATATAAATTAATTGATGCAATCATTAACTTGATGTTTTTTATTATATATCTACCAGTTGCTCTTGTGCCAGTCATTGTATGAAGATATTGCTACCACATGTTAAATAAACTGAAAACTTATTATCGTGATCTTTTTGACTTTTCTCCTTTTTCTAAGAGATGTTTCAAGTCATTTCCAACTCAGCCATGATAACACACTGGCATTTTAGTAAATCAGCTCTAGGGCACAACAATGACAAAACAGAGGAGGCTGTGGTTAAGAAAGTGGACTCTGTCTCATCTTGATTTTAAGCAGTTTCTGGGTTTTCATACTGGATTCACTGAATCAGAATCTCTGGAGACATAACTCCAAATCTATATTCTACCAAGTGAAGCTGAAACAAGTGATCAAAAAAAACCTCTGAGGGCCTTGCACTTTGCTGTTTGAAGTCCACAAACTAATTTAGGGCAACAGTGGCCCTAGGTGCCTAAGAAAACCATTGAAATCCTTTAAAATGCTGCATGAGTGATGCAATTTCCTACACAGGACAGGCAGACCAAGAAAGAATTGAGAGTAAAAGGGGGGTTCGTCAGTGGAGTAGAGAGGGAGGTGAATATTTAAAGTACATGTTTCTGCAGTTTTCAAGTCAAGAGTCTGTAGCTAGTGTATTGTGGTAAAGTGTTTTATTGTTTTGTTTTGTCTTCTGTTTTTTTTAAATTATATAATGTAATGGTTCTGAGTATAAAATAAATGTTTACTAAATTTGATATTGGTTTTTTATGTATGATAGTGATGTAATGTTAAAGCTCTTCCATAATCTTGTCATAGAGTGCAGAACCCACAGTCTTGCCTCCCAATTCTCCACCCCAGTCACCTTCTTGCCATCCAAGTACAAGGTGTGGTCCTTGTTTATAAATACCTCCAATAAGGAATGATTTTCCCTTTCCTCTCTGCCTGCCTAAATCCTACCATCCTTGACAGCCACTGTCAGAGAAGACTTCCCTGAGTGACTGCATACAGCTCTCTTTCTTTCCTGAAGTGTGGTACCTACAATATCTCCCCATGTGATTTTACATTATGCTAGATGGCTCCTTCATACTTTCCTTTTTGTAAGGTTTTTATTTTTACAATCATTTTGATTTCTGTAGAGCTGAAAAGACACTGTTCTTCAGTTCCTTCAGATGTCTCATGGTTCATAGCACATACTTGTCATACTTTGCATATACTTGTTCATACATATAATTTGCCTAGCCAAATCGGGTACATATTCCTGTTTTTCTTGCTTTCATAATTGTGTTTTACACTGACACTATCTTAGCGTCTCTGAACTTTCTCAGAATCCTGAATCACAAAAGCAAAAGTTTATTGAAATATTCCATTAATTAAATTAAACATTGATAATATTAAATAACTAAAACACTTGCTTCTATATACTACATATTATATTCTCAAGAAATCAAAACCGAAGGGATTATATATAATCTTTGACAACCTATATAGTTGCTTTGTTTTTTATATTCACAGCTAACTATGTCTTAAAAGCAGAGACAGGTTGATTGATACAATTCAGACATGTCAGCCTCAGAAAAACAGACTCCCCTGTAGGCTAAAAACAGACTATAGAGACCTATTGGGTTTCAATTAGTGAGTGGTATTATTCCTAATCTAGTTTTAGAAGATTATTTTGAAATATTTACAAAGTGCAGGGATTTAAGTGTGATTTGATGTGTTATTTAATAGCAGTATTGATCTATTGACATAAGATGTGAATGTTCTGGTTGATGAATTGTAAACAACTTGATATCAGTCTCAGAAGCACTTAATATTTATTTTATCTACTATATAAACAGGATCTTGTTTTCCCTTCTCTGGTAGTAATTACAGAGATTCAGATGTTTAGGAACAGTCTATAGAGGTCTTTATTTCAAAGTAACATATCATCAAAGCCCCACAAACGTTATCCTCCAAAA
Source organism: Lagenorhynchus albirostris (assembly GCF_949774975.1). Taxonomy (NCBI): domain Eukaryota; kingdom Metazoa; phylum Chordata; class Mammalia; order Artiodactyla; family Delphinidae; genus Lagenorhynchus; species Lagenorhynchus albirostris. The sequence continues at coordinate 19,458,835 of NC_083095.1, forward strand.
ACACAATTTCCTGCACTTCTTTAAAACTAAGTGAAGGAATGAAATGGAGGACAGCATCTGATACAAGAAGTGTATGTTTCACTTACCAGGAATGCACACATCTATTTGTACAGCCCTAGAACTTAAGATCTGGTTCACAGATTTGATTCTCTAATCGAAGGAAGCAAGGGAGCTCCACTGATGGTTTCCTGAAATGCGATACAAATAATGTGTGCCAGTGAATAGACATTGATGCAGGACTCTGAAACTAGACATTGCCACTGAAGTCAAACACAGGAGGAAATTCAATAAAAATGCATTCTGACGAGAAATTACTTTTTATGGTATTTTAAGTTAAGAATAACACTGGAGAGAATGCAGAACTAATTAAGTATCACATTTTGGGTTTTTTTCTTCCCCAACCCAGTAAGAGGAGTATAGCTGAATGCATGGATGAAATAAGTACGGACAAGTGTTTAGAAGTGGTAATAGGAGAAAAGTCTCTAATAAAACAACTTCTGAAAAGAGAAAACAGTGGAATTTAACCCCCAAACTCAAACAGTTTGACCACAGTGGTAGAAAACAAATGATAAAAGAACGATACTTTCATCAAAATAGAAAATTAAGTGACATTTTGGAATGCATGAAATAACTGGACCAGACAAAATGTGTCCTCCTAACTAGATAGACTAGACTTCCATACTTAAAAATTCCCTGGAAGTTCCCACCGTGGCCAAGGCTTTAAATAGTTAGTAACATAGCTGAATCACTCTGCTAGTTTCTATATTAAACCATGATTAAAATGCTTTTTGAATGGTCTCGATCTTAGCTCTTATTTTGGAAGTGATGAAGGGTGCTACAGTCTGGTGATAAGCCAAATGACAGTGGAATCCTTTAAATGTTAGATAATGAATCGACTTCATGGGAGATTACTGTTTAAAGATCAAAATCTCTCATTAACCTCTGTAAATATCAGCTTTGATCACTAAATAATTTATAAATCTGGGTTTTAATTAACAGGAATAAAAACTGTTAGTTCTGTTTAGATATGGTATTTAATATAACTGTGGGCTCAGTACAGAACATTAAATGATCCACAGATGACCAGGCAGGAGTTGGGGAACTTCTGTAATGCAGGGAAAGAGCCATTTTCTATAACCTCTTTCTAAATTTGAAAACAAGCAAGTGAGCCTGGGATCCTAGAAAATTCTATTGATCCTATTTACCTGCTGCTTTCCTTCCAATCCCCAGAGCTATACAGAAAGAAGGCACACTGTAAACTCCCAGCATTTCTTCTGAGTGTTAGGGACCACGGAGGGTCAGGACTGAGGTTTCAGAAAGGGCAAGGCCATGATAAAGGAAGCTAATTTGAAATGAGCTATCAAGTTCAGAGGAGCTAGCTCCCTTTACCTTACGTTCTCACAGAGGAGGCTGCTAAACTCTGACAAAATGGGTTTTAGGCATTTTAGATTGAAGAAATCCCATTTTGAAGCCTTGGAAGAGATTCAAAAATGTACACCAGAAATCCCCATGGTGCTAGCTCAATTCTTCCTTCCTTTCCTTGTTAATCTTTCTGTCTCTATGGTGTTCAGGTTGCTGAAGACTTCCAGTTAAATGCGCCTACATGCTATAATGAAATGCAACTTTGAACCCTAAAGATATCCTCTCATTTGCCTTGAAAAATAAACATTTCTTGGCTCTACAAGCATTTTGATTGTTAGGTGACTTCTTTGTACATCACTTGAGGTCATTTTGGCAGAGGGACCTGCCAAGTTGATTTTGGCAGCCTCCACATAAAGGCCAAAGTGCTGCAAGTTTTGGGCAGTTATGAGTTTTATTAGAGAACTTTGTGCTCTCCGTCTGTCTACAATGTTGACGCAGAACACAGCTTGGCTCTGCTTTTCTGAGACAGTGCCAAATGTTGGGGAACTTTAACATAACATTTGTAACATATAAGTTCCAAAACAGCTTTCTTTGAAAGGCTGGAGAGGGATGAGTCACCTACTGGGTCAGAGAATACAGGAGGGTGAGAGGGAATTCGGGGAGGGGAAGCAAGTGTTAGACTCTGGTGATACTGAGTTGGAAACACCTACAGAGCATTTGACTAACGATGACCAGGAGGCATGTGTATCTGCAGTTCAAGAGAAGAGTTAGGGATGGGAACTTAGACTTTAGGGTCATAAGCACTAGCACAGATGATGACACAGATGGTGATAGAAGGCATACACTTGGGTGACATAATCCAAAAGAAATGTATAGAATGATTAAACAGAAAAGAAGCGGGAGGAATCCTGACATTTAGGAGCAAGCTGAGGAAGAGAATCATAGGAAGAAATCAGAAAGGAAATTATAAAAAAGAAATACAGGAATACTAGGGAAAAATAAATTGGTCAACAATATGTGACTGTAGAATTTCAGTTAAGAAAATAAATAACTGGCTACTGGATTTGACAATAAGGCATCACTGAATTTGAAAGCAGTTTTCTTATATTTTTCTTAATTTTTATTGGAGTATAGTTGCTTTACAGTGTTGTGTTAGTTTCTGCTGTACAGAAGAGTGAATCAGTTATACATATACATATATCCACTCTTTTTTAGATTTCCTTCCCATATAGGTCACCAGAGAGCACTGAGTAGAGTTTCCTGTGTTATACAGTAGGTTCCCATTAGTTATCTATTTTATACATATTAGTGTATATATGTCAATCCCTATCTCCCAATTCATCCCACACTCACTTCCCCTGTTGGTAGCCATAAGTTTTTTCTCGACATCTGTGACTCTATTTCTGCTTTGCAAATAAGTTCATCTGTACCATTTTTTTCTAGATTCCACATATAAGTGACATTATATGATATTTTTTTTTTCTTTCTGACTTACTTCACTCTGTATGACAATCTCTATGTCCACCCAAATCTCTGCAAATGGCACTATTTCGTTCCTTTTTATGGCTGAGTAATATTCCATTGTATACATGTACCACATCTTCTTTATCCATTCCTCTGCTGATGAACATTTAGGTTGCTTCCATGTCCTGGCTATAGTAAATAGTGCTGCTATGAACATCTGGGTGCATGCATCCTTTCGAAATGTGGTTTTCTCCGGATATATGCCTAGGAGTGGGATTTCTGGGCATATGGTAGCTCTATTTTTAGTTTTCTTAGGAACTTCCTACTGTTCTCCATAGTGGCTGTACCAATTTACATTCCCACCAACAAAGTAGGAGGGTTCCCTTTCCTTACACCCTCTCCAGTATTTATTGTTTATAGATTTTTTGATGATGGCCATTCTACCAGTGTGAGGTGATACTTCATTGATTTACATTTCTCTAATAATTAGTTATGTTAAATATCTTTTCATGTGTTTGTTGGCCATCTGAATGTCTTTTTTGGTGAAATGTCTAGGTCTTCCACCCATTTTTTGATTGGGTTGCTTGCTTTTTTGACATTGAGCTGCATGAGCTGTTTATATATTTTGGAGATTAATCCCTTGTCAGTTGTTTCATTTGCAAATATTTTCTTCCATTCCAAGTGTTGTCTTTTCATTTTGTTTATAGTTTCATTTGCTGTGCAAAAGTTTTTAAGTTTAATTAGGTCCCATTTGTTTATTTTTGTTTTTATTTTCATTACTCCAGGGGGTGGATCAAAAAAGATCTTGCTGTGATTTATGTCAAAGAGTGTTCTGCCTATATTTTCCGCTAAGAGTTTTATATTATCCAGCCTTACATTTAGGTATTTAATCCATTTTGAGTTTATTTTTGTATATCGTGTGAGGAAATGTTCTAATTTCATTATTTTATATGTAGCTGTCCAGTTTTCCCAGCACCACTTATTGCAGAGGCTGTCTTTTCTCTATTGTATATTCTTGCCTTCTTTGTTGTATATTATGTGTCTGGATTATCTCTGGGCTTTCTATCCTGTTCCATTGATCTATATTTCTGTTTTTGTGCCAGTACCATACTGTTTTGATTACTGTAGTTTTGTAGTGTAGTCTGAAGTCAGAAAGCCTGATTTCTCCAGCTCCATTCTTCTTCCTCAAGATTGCTTTCACTATTCAGGGTCTCTCGTGTTTCCATACAAAGTGTAAATTTTTTTGTTCTAATTCTGTGAAAAATGCCCTTGGTAATTTGATAGGGATTGCATTGAATCTGTAGACCACTTTGGGTAGTATAGTCATTTTCACAATATTAATTCTTCTAATCCAACAACATGGTATATCTCTCTATCTCTTTTTGTCATTTTTGATTTCTGAAAGCAGGTTTTTTAGAATGATATATATGGAGAAGCTGGACTCTGGGGACACATTTCATACTTAGCTGAGCAAGTAGCTTAGAAGTGCAAATGCCCATCTATTGATAAAATACTTAACTATTAACAACAAAAATAGATAATTGCAATTTTTTTCTTCAGTAGATTTTTTTTTTTTTTGCGTTACGTGGGCCTCTCACTGCTGTGGCCTCTCCCGTTGCAGAACACAGGCTCTGGACACGCAGGCTCAGTGGCCATGGCTCACGCACCCAGACACTCCGCGGCATGTGGGATCCTCCCAGTCCAGGGTGCGAACCCATGTCCCCTATATTGGCAGACGGACTCTCAACCAGTGCACCACCAGGGAAGCCCTCTTCAGTAGATTCTAATGGGGAGGAAGGACATTGAGTCTTGGCAGGGTGAAGAGAGGAGTTGATACTTTTCTGGATCTTGGATTCTAAGGGACGAAAAAGTACCTTTTTTTCCTTTCATTCTCCAATTGTAGACAAGATTTGGAGGACCTCTTCAATCTCTAAGCAATCATAGTTCATTGTCTTTTGCTTTTCTTTAGAAAGTGTACCAGACAATAGACAAAGGAGAGAGGAAAAGGTACTTTAATCAGGTGCTTTACTTATAGTGTATTCAAGTTTATAGTTAGTGCATAAATTTTTTCTATCTTCCCTATATTCTTCTGACTAGATACTGCTTTGTATTATGGTATAGGCTTTTTATGCCCTCTAAATTTACATTTTACAGATGCTTGGATTTATAGTAGCTCTTCCTCTTGACAGGTCACTATAAGATGTGATATGTCAACAATTGATTTTATGCGAACATATGTTTATCTGGTTAAGTTTCTCCAAAAGATAATGCATACTCTCAGAGTGAGGTCAGGGTCACCAAAATTTTCAGCGTCTTTGAAGATCAAGTCATTCCAGCCCTCAGAGATTAAAAAGAAAACAATCAAAAGTTTGCTGCTTATGAGAATACCCATAATGGAGCTATAAATGTATAAGTTAACACTGCAGGGGGAGGGATAGAAGGAGTCAGTTGGGAGAAGTAAGAGAAAATCTAAACCCAGAAGGGAAAATCAGACTCAAGCCTAAACTATCTCATGAAATTTCACCTGGGCCTCCAGGTTGTAGTGTCACTTTGATCCTTGGAATATTAACTGTATTTATGTGGAGCATGCTAATAACAGTCCAGACTTTTAAGTTATATGGTCTAGGCAATTGGTTTCTACAGGATAGTCATTAAGAGCATTGACTCTTGAACCACTGACTCCCTTAAGTCATCAAACTTCTATTCTAAAGCACATGTTTAATGGACTTCCCTTGTGGTCCAGTGGTTAAGACTTCCAATGCAGGAGACATTGGTTTGATTCCTGGTTGGGGAACTAAGATCCCACATGGCCAAAATAAAATAAAAAAGCACATGATTAAGTCCCCAAACCTTCTGAGTTTTAATTTTCTAGGTTTCATGTAATATAAATATTCAATGATGACTTGGAAAATTATATGAGATAATACATGCAAATTGCCTAGCATTTAGACAGTATACCATAACAGGTTATTATTATTACACAACTCAAATAAATTATTTCCTCTTAAAGATGTAAACAATGCATTTCTGAAACTATACGATGAGCCAGGCTATGTAGTAGACACTACAGATATAAAGATAAATTAAGAACATCCCTTCTTCTAAAAGGGCTCATCATCTAGTGAGGCAGGCACACCATATGCAAGTATCTACTGTTGTGTCACGAGTAAGGTGCGGGGTATCAATACCATATTATGGAGTTTCAAACAGTACGTGTGATTCAGCCCAAGAGATTCAGAGTAGGCTGGGAGGTGGGGTTGGTGAATGCTAAATAAAACGATTTGGGGTGGTGAAGTGGGTGAGTATCAAAGAGGGCCACCTAGGCTGAGAGAACACAGTGAGAAAAGCACAAAAGATGCAAATCATTAGCTGTTGGAATTATCTAATCTGCAAGCCTGTTTGTGCTGCAGATCCATTTTCTAAGCAGGAGTTTTGGGTTTCATTTTAAGAAGTTTGGACTGTATTTGATATATAGCAGGAAGTCATTGGAGGGATTAAGCTGGGGGTAAGGGGTGGAGGGGCTCACATGGACAGATTGGTGTTTAAAAAATTCCCCCTGAAAACTGTGTGGAGAATTAACCTCAGAGTCTAAAGAGAGGTTGGTTAGAACACCAGAAAAGCAGCTCAAATGAAAGGAGCATCAGAGGTAGGGAAAGACTATGGCTTTTTAAAAGTCTCTTCTGAAAACATTTTCTTTGCTTGTGCCTGTAATCTTGGCCTTGAAAAGGCAGAATTAGCAATTAGTGGCTATTTCTTGGATGTAGGAGAATGAAGAAAAATGGCAGATAACTCCCAGATCTCACACTTAGGTTGCCTTTTGTATTCTCAGGGCTACCTTTTACTTAGTAAGTGCTCACTAACTTTTCAAGATAAAAAGGAAGAGAGTGGACAGAAGAATCTTTTTTTTTTTTTAATCCCCAGGGATGTTGAACCCAGAAGGTTCTGTCAATTCTCCATGGAGCTCTAAGTTTGTATTAAACAGACATATTTGTAGAATTGGCACCATTCTCACTACAGATAATGTCTCTATAATACCTAACTTCATATAGCTGTATAAGAGAAGAATGCACTGGGGGGATAAATCTACTACTAATAAGAAATTGCTAAGGTCTTTGAAATTACAATAGAAAAACATGCATTTTACCACCAAATTACTTTCTCAGTGTGTTTGAACTGCTTAAGGCTATGGTGCTAATTAACTTTGGGCCTTCCCTAGTAGAAAGCAACTTAGTTTAATTAAATCAATGACGCTCTATATTATAGTACAGATTTAAATAATTTAGGAAGCACGTACTCTTCTTTCAAAACCTTGTTTATTTTTTGACCCAATGTGGCAGGATTAGTTTGCTTCAAATTTAACAAATGCTACTAATAAGTCACCCTCTCTCCATTTCCGCCTTCTGCCATCAACAGTCTGGATGTGAAAGTTGGGGTCCTACCTGTGTGACAAAGATTAGGTTCAATTCCATGACAGCAAAGTGACTGACAGAAAAATTATATTCTCTTGCTGTAGATAACTCTCTATTTAACAAATGTATCTAGTTTTAATACTCTTGATTTTACAAGTACAGTTGGCTCCATTCCTAAAATGAATGAATTTGGTCTAGAGGTCCTTTGAATTAAAGCTTGCCTACCCAGTCATAAACCACTACAGTATGGAATAAACCTTGATTATCCAGACGTCCTACGTTCAAGGAGCCCACAGACATGATTTAATCAGAAGTCTGTCACTTCCACAAACCCACATTTAAAAAAAAATAATCCAGGTTTGCTGTGCCTTGAGATGCATAAATAGAAGAATATATTTCAAAGAAATAGGAAAGCCATCTGGTATAGAACTCTTCCTCAGAGCGTGTAATTTATTAATTGTTGATTGTCAATTGAAAACCTACTAAACTCTAAACTCCGGTAATTGCAAAGTGAGGGGGATGTAGTCTTATATCTCAATTTTATTCTAAAGAGTTTTATTTTTAATGGGAGATTAAAATAAATAAAGCTCATGACAATGCCTAAAGAAGCAAGAAATTATTTGATGTAAATGCTATAACAACTCAAAGGGAGAGAAATTTATTTGGATCGGGCTATCAAAGACAGATAACATCAGCTCATCTCAAGGAAATGTAGTATAGAAACTTGCTAACATCCCTTCATATAAGATTTTTTGTGTCTATGACCCTAATGACCAATACTGTGTCATAATTCTTTAGGATATGAAAATAGGTCTCATAATCATTTCATCAGCACAGTATTATAAAAAGAAGACTGGAAAGCAACCTCAGATCTTATAAAAATCCCAATTTGTTGACTATAACTCCTATGTATTGTTGTATGCATGAGGATATGAGGGTATTTGGATAGGTGACTGGGCTCTTTAAAGGTAATTTTTTTAAAGGTACCCCAGTGATGATGATCATATTATATAGAAAGGGGGAAATTATTTCTGCATAGGCTGAGATCTTGGGATGAAAGTCATAATCTAAATGCCAGTTTTTATTATCCTATTCGGTCAGCAGAATTTCTGAATGTGAGCTGAATAGGGGATGCTTCCATCTCCTTCCTTGTCTTCTTATGCAGTCAAAACTTGCTGATTGCCTGCCCTGTTATCATCTTCTAATAACAGAGGGACTGAATACAGACCTCATAAAGGAAGCAAGCTGCCATTATTTTCGATAAAATGTGTTCCTTCCTAGAGGACTACATGCTGCAACTGCTTCTCTGCTAAACACTAATTCAGCAAGTAAACATTCAAGCTTTACAGATCGACTGTCCTGTTTATAATATTTCATTTAATTGCTCAGCAGATAGAAGCCAGCTCTATTCTATACATCTTCAAGCCACAATGGTACAAAGAGAGTTATAATAATACCCAACATAATAGTTATCTAAAGACAGATACTGCCATGTAAAAAATATTTAGTAACTGCATTACGATTATGTTAGTGAGGTATGGCATTGTATTGCTATAAGCAGTTACAGCTTGCAGTACATAAGAGCAATGACTTTAAATGATCAGAATAAGCTGAAAACTTGAAGTGTATGTCTGTGTGAGAAGGTGGCATTTGCTTCTCAGGGAAGTGTGAAAGCAGGAGTTTAACTTAACACATAAAACAAAAGGGTAGCATTTTTGTATGTGGAACACTTTGACTTTTCAATGACAAAGAACACTATAAAGAACCAAGAGAAAATAAAAATTGGTTTCAAGTGGGGAATGTAGAATGAGCTTTCTTTTAAAAAATGCTCTAATAATAAATGAAAAAGTATAATTAAAATTTTAAAACAAGAGTCATATTAATAATAAAGTTTCTCTTACAGAAAACTTCATGTTTCATATTCCCACAGTGTTTAGAGAGTAGTATTTCACAAACAGAATTTCAGGCATTACTTTCTGCTTTTCTATGGCCTGATGAATGAAGAGAGTGGAAATTGAAGATGACATTAGAGCAAGAACTTAAAGCATAGCTCTCCCTTTCTTTTCCCAATTAAAAAGAGTACCCCAAACACAAGAGGACAGCCTGCTGTGACAGCTTTCTGGGGAAACAACTGAGTTAAAAATGTGTGATAACATCTTCAGATAGCAATTTTAAACTCTTATTATTTTATCCAATCCCCCCAAAGCCAATAGCACCTACACTGGTAGTAAAATTCACTGTCTGCTTGCCCTGTGCTCCAGCCTTTCTGATCTCCTGACTTTCATGGAACATGCAGACCTCTTAGCTTTCTAGAACTGGATGCCTTTGCACACCCTGAGCCACATCCACTGGGCCTCCTTCCACACCCAGACCTCCACTCACCCAGGTGCAGTCTTCTACTTAGGCTCTGATTCTTAAACTGGACTTCATTTATGGCAAGGGGCTTCTCCCTGGTCTTTTCATTTTACTCAAGGATTTAGATATTTTACTATCCAAAATTAAACACATAAATTATGAATGATAGTAAAGCTGCATTAGGTTTAAAAATAAAAGAAGCAATTGCAACGAAAACTGTCTCTTCAGAGCTAAGTATCCGTTGTCCTACCCCAAACCTCCGGGAGGACACAGGTGACAATTCCTGCCCTACTAAGTCTTTCTGGACTTCCTTGGGCTAAATTATGAATTTACTCTTATGGGCTCATAAAGTCCTTCATATCCACATTATTAAGCTTATTTTGTATATTGTAACTATTTCCAGTTTCCTTTCTTCTGTTTGACTGTGAACGCTTTTGTGGTTTTGCCCTGGGTACTGAGAATAAAATGAGAAAAATGAAACTGCATACATTGGCATTCAATCAAAGGAATGAATTAGACAAACCGGGTCTTTAAACTGGCAATGGCACTAACTGAGTGTTGTTTTGAGCCATAATTCTGTATTAGCAAATACTTAAATAAATGTGGTCTATGATAAGAGAGAGGATAAACAGGGGTGAGGAAGAAGACAGCAGACAGGTTTTATGTGTAAAGTTCAAGGACTCATTGAAGGAGAGGGCAATGTGTGAGCTTTCTTCTAAAATTGCATTACAGGTGGCTGAAAGCATTCTAGGTCCACAGTTGTCTTTGTGCACAACATTTTGGTAAAGCCCTAATCCTTTTAACCTAACTAGAGAGAAATACATAGAAATCATCTGGGTCTCTGCCTGTCATCACAACTTCTTAGAGTTACCCCTTTCATCCCATGCTTCTTTACATTTTTCTTGTTATTATTTTTGTGTTCCCATACTACTGTCATTGGAAGGCATTTATGAAATCACCTGCTTTTTCTTCTAAAGCATAATCATTTCATTATTTATTTTCTCTAAATTAGAGTACATGGATTTGGAACTTAGTTTTGACAATTAACTAATTAATTTCACAGCTTACGGCAAGGGTCTTCACCTATCCGAGTTATGTTTTTGACATCTATAAAGAAAACAAAATTCTAGTAAATTTCAAATGAGATAATGTTAATACAGATTACTGAGTTCTGAGCCTAGAACATAGTGGGAAATATATGTTAATACATGGGAAACATGGAAACATGATAGTATAGAAATTAAAGACAAGGACTCTGGGCTCTTCATGTTTTAAAATCCTGGCTCCATCTCTTATCAGCTGTGTACCCTTTGGCAATCTATCTATAATCCCTTGCCTTAAATTCCTCATTTATAATGTGTGCATCTATTGGAATCTAATTGATGGCATTTTTTTAAAGTATTAAATGAGGTAGTCAGTATATGCCAGTGCCTAGCATATAGTAAACCTCTAATAATTGCAACCTCTTAGTATTGTGACATTCAAGAGAATTTTACAAATCAGTAGTGATATTGGAATAGACAATTGAGCATAGATAACTGGAAGAGAGAATGTGAATTGGCATTTTCAAGCTCCAAGGTAGGAAAAACAACATACTTTCACTTCACTCCAGATGTAAACTCTCGGTCTCAAAACTTATCGAGAACAACTGCATTTCACCTCAGGCCCTGTCTCCTGAACCATTCTCTTATTAGGTACCCAGTGAGAGTAAATGAGCTGTGTCTGATGAAGATTCAGGACAGTGAAGGAGGCAATCATCATTGCAAGTTCAGGGATTATTTAAATTTAGCATCTTTCAATAACCTTGAATAATGTCTTTAAGTTCACAAATACAATCTAATGCTCTTTCATGTTTTACATTCCACAAATCTTTATGGAAATCCTTCATTATGTTAAGCATTGTGAAGGTATTGGGATGTATTATCTCTGATGCAATGGTCATTCTTGGTAAAGCAAAGGGCATATTTAAAGATGTGGAAGTATGACAAAACACAACTGATTTGGGAATTTTAAGGAAGTCACCCCAGTAGAAATACATTGTGTGAGTGTGAGGGGATAAAGAAAATAGAGGCTGGAAAGATGGTCAGGATCCAGATGATGAAGAGCTTTGTGTGCTGTAATAAGGAGTTTTGACTTTGTTATGTAGACTAATGGAACGCTTTATGAGGGAGCTGGTATATTTGCAGTATGATAACACTTAAGTTCAACTAAACACTTTCATTAGAGCTGCTTTTCTATTCATTCAAATAAATGTTTAGCCCATTGGACTCTGAAGGAAACTCATACTTCCAATGATAATTTTTTAGGGAGTTGATTTAAGCATGTGTGTTCACTGGTTCAAGCCCTTCCGGGATAGTAAATATTTTTGAAATGTTTTCTTCTAGAAAAGTTTTGTTGTTGTTTGTTTGCTTTAAATTTTTCCCTTTCACCACAAGTATTCACATGTCTGTTTTCTTTGTGTTATGCCTAGACAAGAAGAAACATATTTATTTTTTTTTAATTTTTATTTTATATTGGAGTATAGTTGATTAACAATGTTGTGTTAGTTTCAGGTGTACAGCAAAGTGATTCAGTTACACATATACATGTATCTATTCTTTTTCAAATTATTTTCCCATTTAGGTTATTAAATGGGAAATTTTGAGCAGCGTTCCCTGTGTTATACACTAGGTCCTTGTAGATTATCTATTTTAAATATAGTTATGTGTACGTGTCAATCCCAAACTCCCAATCCATTTCTTCCCCTGACCCCTTACCCCCGGTAACCATAAGTTAGTTCTCTAAGTCTGTGAGTTTGTTTCTGTTCTGTAAATAAATTTGTTACTTCTAAAACCCTGCTGATAAACCCCACAAATCCTAAATTAGCCAACAGCGAAAGTTTAGAAGCTAAGATTCTTAGCTTCAAGTAGAAATTAATTACCTTTAAAATAGTTCTTGTGGGCTGTTCAGTTTATCCTCCTTTCACACATATGTCCTTCTTCTGGGGCATCATCATTTGGGACACTCAGAAGCCACATACATTTTCTTTTTTTGGCCTTATCTTCAGGAAGGCTCATTAGTGTCTCATCTGGAGTTCAACTGAGAAAATGTTGAGAGCAAACTTGGCTTTCCAAATCTGCAGTTTCCACATCCACAAAGTTAACTAATCTTGGACCAAAAATATTCAGGGAAAAAAAATCCAGAAATTTCCAAAAAGCAAAATTTGAATTTACCATGCACTGGAAACTACTTCTGTAGCATTTACATTGTATTAGGTATTATAAGTAATCTAGAAATGATTTAAAGTATAGGGAAAGGGACTTCCCTGGCAGTCCAGTGGTTAAGACTTCGCCTTCCAGTGCAGGGGGTGCAGATTCAATCCCTGGTCAGGGAGTTAAGATCCCACATGGCTCGTGTCCAAAAGAACAAAACATAAAATAGAAGCAATATTGTAACAAATTCAATAAAGACTTAAAAAAAAAGTATAGGGGAGGATGTGTGTAGGTGATGTACAAATGCATATTTCCATATGTTCTCCCTCAGAGCTGTAATATTACCATAGGCAATACACCTTTATTAGAGTAATTAACCTATTAAAAGTATTATATTAATTTCCCTTGGCTTTTGTTCTCTTTCCCACTAGAATGTAAGCTCCTTGCAGTCAGGACTCCCTTTTTGTGTGTGTGTGTGTTAGTTTCTGCTTTATAACAAGGTGAATCAGTTATACATATACATATGTTCCCATATCTCTTCCCTCTTGTGTCTCCCTCCCTCCCACCCTCCCTATCCCACCCCTCTAGGTGGTCACAAAGCATGGAGCTGATTCTCCCTGTGCTATGCAGCAGTTTCCCACTAGCTATTTTACATTTGGTAGTGTTTATATGCAGGACTCCCTTTTAATCACTTCTGTGTGACCAAAGCCTGTCAGGGTATTATCATTTAAAGAGAACGTGCTAAAAAATATTTGAAGAATAATTAGACATTTTTGGTAATTTTATGCTAAATCATAGTTCCTTTCCTTATTTCTTTTTGGAACAGTCTTTTCATAAAATGCAATTTTCTGTGCCTCTCAAGATTGATAAAATATAAGAAGCCTGCACCTCTATAAATAAGAATTGTAAGTTTGATTCTCTACATGAAGTACCTTTTATAACACTATCAAATTGAAATATATATAAAGGACTATGTCATAATAGTATAACGATGAATTTTCATAGTGATCACACACATATCCAAGGACCCACATCTAGAAACACCCCTCATACTCTTGTCTAGTCGTTACTGCCTTGTTAGGACTAGTTACTAGCATGATCTCCAAGAACATAGATTGGTACAAAATGGAATCATAACTAATGTCTTCTTTTGGGTTTGACTCCTTTGGCTGTTTTTTGCTTATGATATTCATCTATTATGATAGACAGAGATTTCACTTTTTAAGCACATGACCTGGTCATAGCACCAACCCCCTGTCTTAACATAGGAGTTAATAGAAACTTACATAAGAAAAAAATACATATGCAATATATATATATAATGTATAAATAAAAATATATATTAATGGTTTTAAAACATATACATATAGATATTTACATGAAAGAATTCAAAGATATTCTAAATGATTGATCTTACCATCTGCCTTTCCTTCAAGAACCTAGCTCTCAAGAACACAAAGGTGCATGGTAGAGTTAATGGCCCAGAAGGTCAGGATTTCTGTCCTGAGGCAAATAAGGCAGACAAACACAACACACTCCAAGTATGAGATTTCAGGAATGGAGAAGTGAAAAGGCACACTGGTTTGACTTTCAGGAATGTTGCAATGCACTTAAGATTAAGGTCAAAAGGCACTCATGCCGGATTTCCCTTACAATTCCTGTGTAGCAGGATTAGGAAAGAACAGATAATGCATTCATTAGGGCAAAAGTTAGGACAAGAATAAATAAACTTGGAGAACACTCACATAAGGAGTAAAATAATACTGGCTATTTTACCCTGAAAAGGAAACAACTTGTGGTTATAATTAAATAATAAAATAGACTGGTATTTTATGAAAAATGACACCAGAAAGACATTGCTTCCTATTCAAACTCCTAATCATTATAAATTGATTCCAATACATATTTTAATAGTTTAGACATTGAAACTTTATGTAACAGAATATGTGTTCTTGCATTTAAAATTAGAAGAGAAAATAGATCTCTTTTCTTAACTTTCATAAGCAATGACCAAAATGTGGATTTGGGATATTTTTTTTCCTAGAACTTTTAGAAATAAAACTAAGAAATTCCATTGCCCTCTCTCATACTGTTTAATTATATCATACTAGAAAAGTTTCTTGGTAATAAGCTGGTTTGGCAACTTTAATCTGTCATTCACGTCTTAAAAAGAAAATGAAAGAATTTTCAAAACGACTCTCACCACTTAGGGAAATTCTGTTCTTGGCACCTAATTTTCAGTGGCCAGTGTTAAAGCCTTACCGGAATAAATACTCTATATGTTATGTCACTTCAAATATGGTTATTGTTTTCAAAATTGTAAATTGGTATTTTAAATTATGCATTTCAAATAGTCAAAATGACATGATCATAAGTCCTTCTTATGGGAACAATAATAGCCATAGCAATTATCTTTTGTTATCGCTTATTAGTATTTGTGACTGTTACTAGTTATTAAAACTAGTGAAAAAAATATATGTATATATTGATTGATTGACTGCACTGTGACAAGCAGTTTTTATGTAATATTTCCTCTATTTTTCACAACAACACTATGAAGTAGGTATTATTACAGTCTCTGTTTTAAAGTCCTCTAGAGGTTGAGTCATGTACCTTCAAGGTTATACAACTCATCACCCAGGGCCAGTTGATGCCAAAACCTGTGCTGTAAAAAACATACTATATTATCTCTATTGAGGGCCAGATGGATGGCTAGCCTCTCTAATCCTTAACACCCTGCATTTATAGATTCAGAAGCTGAAATTGAGTCTATAGATACATTATTCATGATCACATAGGCAGGAAATGACTGATCCATGGGTTGAACCCATAGATTTTTTTTTCTTTTGATGATACCACAGTTGAAACACAATAAAGATCATCTCTCTATTTGTACAGTCTTCAAAATTAATAACAGTTCAAAACAACCTCAATTATTTTACTTTTCCTAAAATTGACCATACTGTTTACTGAAATCAAGAACTTGATAAAAATGACTGAGACCTACTTTCCTTGCTGGTGATAAGTATGTTCTCATATCTTCATATTTTTGGCAAGGATTTCCAGGATAACTGAATTCAGAGATCCTTGTATTCCAACTGAAGACACTGACGTTCAGAAAAGTTGTGACTTCAGTAACGTATCCACCAGCTAGATGTCGTGGATCCACATCTGATTCTGCTAGCGATCCTCAGTATAATGGTTATTAAATTCTGGTTATTGTGGCACTTTTACAAATCTGTTGTTAGAGAGACTATGTGTTTGTTCTGAAACAGAGAGACTCGATTTATAACTCATGAAAAGAGTTATCAGCCACCAGAAGAATCTGAATAAGAGAAACTCATTTACCCTAGTCAATGTCTATCATGGAGGTTTTACTTCATAGAAGCATAGACTGAGTCATTGCAGACTGGGGTATGAACCATAATTCTGTGACTTTAAACTATGACAGTGCTTCTGATTGCCAGTTTTCATATTTGTAAAACATGGATAACAAAGTCTACCTAAGAGTGTGCTTCTTCTTTTCAGTTTAAGTAATGCATAATGTTCAGAGCAGCAATGCCTTATGCATGTGTGTGTGTGTATACACATAAATATGCATATAGACATACATATGAAATACTATATATATTAGTCATGTAATATATCACATATATAATAATACCAAGGTAATATATATACTATCATAACAGTAGTAATAATGATGATGATAAATATTTCATAATGGTGACGCATTATACAATGTAGCAAGTAAATATGTATACATGTAATAGAAAGAAAAATAATTACAGAAACCTTATTGCAGAATTCCAAATCCTATATGCTGGTGTATAAAGTATTGCGCAAATCCACTACCTGAATCCACTTCCAGCCTTCTTCTCTACTAAGTGAAATTCCTGTACCCTGTACTCTAAGAGCCACGTGTAGTCTCCTGACCCTGCCCAACCCTTTTCAGTAACTTTGTTAATGTTATTCCAGCCACCAGAAATCTTTAGCAACATCTTCCCGCAACCCCTCATTAATATTCATAGACTAAATGTTTAATGTGCCATTTAAAGGCCAGTACAAACTCTGCCTATTCCTGAATTCTTATCCCCCAATGAGAAGTATGTTTCCTTCTTCTAAATTCCTTTATAGAGGGAGACGCAAGAGGGAAGACATATGGGAACATATGTTTATGTATGACTGATTCACTTTGTTATAAAGCAGAAACTAACACACCATTGTAAAGCAATTATACCCCAATAAAGATGTTAAAAAAAAAAAAAAGAATAAACCATGGACAATCATAAAAAAAAAAAAATTCCTTTATAGCTTTATCTAAACTCTCTTAGTTTCTTGCAACATGGTAATTTGTGTCCCTGATATCTCATAAGCTCTTTGAAAATGGATACCAAGCCATGTTCTCATGTGATTCTCCGATGTAGGAAAATACTCCCTTATGATCATGAGTTGAATATCATTTCTCTTGAATGAATCTCTTAAGTACTTTTCACAATTTTACAATAGAGGAAAACAGTTGAGCCCAACCTCAACATGGATTTAGGAAGAATCCGACTTTACCCTCAGTCAAAATTTGGAAGTCAGTATATTTCAAGACGTGATAAACAATATTAAAAAGGGTTTTCTTTTCTTTTTTTTTTTGTGGTACGCGGGCCTCTCACTGTTGTGGCCTCTCCCATTGCGGGGCACAGGCTCCGGACGCGCAGGCTCAGCGGCCATGGCTCACGCGCCCAGCCGCTGTGCGGCATGTGGGATCTTCTCGGACCGGAGCACGAACCCCTGTCCCCTGAATTGGAAGGCAGACTCTCAACCACTGCGCCACCAGGGAAGCCCACAGACATTCTCTTTTTTAATAGTTAAGAGGTTATATTACTGTGAAACTAGTATTATCAGCCTGTTTGTTTAAAATTTGTCAATTTAATGAAAAAAATTAAATAGTACTGCAAGTGGTGAAACACGTGGATCATACCTGGATAAAAGAAGCTTGGGAAATGCAGTTTCAGGATAATGTGGTTAGAGAAGAGTGATAGGAGGGAGAGAACTGATAAGCTGACTCATTCTCTAGGTAAATTGCTTGTGGTCTGGAGGCAGCTACTGTGAGTGAATAAATGCACTATTTCTCACACTCTGGGGCCATAGGAGTTTGGTGATAGGCTGACAGAGCTCTCCAACGTTCATTACATGGTACACAGAAGTCAGCAGACAGTAATGAGATTCATGTCAAAGATAAGTACCTCTGTCTACTTGTAAGAGATCTGTAGTAAATCTGAATCAGTGATTAGATTAAACCGTTTTTGGTCATTTAGTTTATTTTAAAGGTGCTAGTGTGAAAGTGAATTTTAGAAAGTCCCTTTTTAGAAAACTTCTCCTACAAATTATTCCAGCTGTGGGACTCTAGCTGCTGTCCTTGAAAATATTTCATATTGCAGAAAGACACCCATTTAAAGTGCATGTACATCAATGCACTTGCATTGTATACTGTACATAATTACTTATATAAACTGACATTACCTCTTTCATATACATGCAAATTACATTATACTTCTTTCAGTATTTTTCTTCTAGAAGTAATACAATATTGTATACAGCACAGTGCTTCCCTGTCATCCCTCAGTTTTCCTATCAATGAGCCATAAATAGACTCTACAGCGTGGCTCCCTTAGAGAATACACATATGCAGAATTAGAGGTTTTCTGTTAGAAAATAAACAAAAAGACAGGCATCTGATGCAACAAAGTCCATGTGTAATGCTACATTTACTGAGAAGATAGTACGTTAAAGACTGTCTTTAGGGAAACTTCCATTAAATTACTGAGTAGTAAAAAGCAAACAGTAAATAGTCCTTTTGGTGCATTGTTCAGTCACTTTATGGTCACGAGTATCTCTCTGGGTGACACCTGATTATTTGCCTATTATAAAAATCAAAAACAACAGTACCGCTCTCAACTAGAGGTAACCAAACATACTTAATGGATTAAGTATTTGATCATGGTTGCATTTTTGAAATGCTGTCCAAATTGACCTAGTTATTGTTGTGCCTATTTTGCATTGCACTTGAAACTGCTAGTAATCTAAAGGTTGGCTTCTAAATGGATAAAACATACTATAATGGATTGAATATATTAGCACAGGTATGAAATTTTGTATTGTCACTTAGAATGAAAATAGCTTTTAATTCGATTAAAGAGAATCGTTGTATTCCCTTATTATCTCTAGATAATTTTTGAAACTATTATGTATATTTTCTATTCACTAATCTTACTCAGTTTGATCTAACCCCTAAATGTCTCCTCAATTTAATTCCTAACTGATTTCTAATTGTTTTACCTAGCTCCCTTGACTCTTGGTTCAGACCAAGCTTGCTAGCTTTATACAACTTAACTATATATATATATATATATATACACACACACACACACACACACACACACATATGTGTGTGTGTGTGTATCTTATTTCTTCTGCTTGTGACATTTACCTCATACATACCTCTGCTCTTTTCTCGCTAAATCCTACACATCCCTGAAGACTCAGTTTTAAACCTGCTGCATCTATAAGATTGTAGTTATTTTCTGAGTGACTTCACCAATGGAGAAAGTATTATTATGGTTGTATCAAATTACCTCAATTCCAGAAATCCATAGTTTTATTTTAGGAGTTTCTATCTTAGTTTTGGTTTAAAAATCTTGAAGTCATCTCTCATTTTCTCAAACACCACATCCAATCTATTATAAAATGCCATTGGCTGTTCCTTCAAAATGTATCCTGAATTTCTCACTACATCTAGGGAGACCAACTTCTCACCACACCCACCCCTGCTACCCTGGTTCAAGCCTCCATCTTCACTATCATGGGTTTTTGCTGTGTTCTTCAATTGATTTTTTGGCAAATGCCTTTGTCCACATAAAGTTAGATAATATTTTCTGAAAATACTTTTTCATTTCTTCCAAAACAAAAGCCAGAGAACCTACAATGACCTAAAAGACCCTATAAAAATTGTCAACAAATGAAATGATTGACCTTACTTCCTATCAGTACCGCATTGCACAGTTTGCTACAACATACTGTTCTACTCCCCATTTCTTGATTACAAATATTCCAGGCGCTCCCATCTCAAAGTCTATGCCTTATTTGCTCCATCTTCCAGGGACACTAATCAGCAAGGTAACCACATGCTGCTTTCTCATTACACCCTATCTTGGCCATGCATCTAAAATTGAAACCCCATACAACCCCCAGCACTTTCCATTTACATTAACCTGTGTATATTTCCATCGCACTTATAACTTCCTAAGTATGTTATTAATTATTTATCATATTTATTCTTTATTGTTTGTGTTCTCTATTTAAATATAAGGTACACTAGAGTGAGGATTGTTATGTCTCTTTTGTATATTACCATAACCTCAGTATCCAGTACCGAACCTGTAATGTAGGACATACTCCACATTTTGTTAAAATAATAATACATAATCTTTTTACATGTATATTCCAGTCTCCTCAAATAGACTGGATACTTTTTAAGGTCAGTAATTGGGTCTAATCTTCATAGAGTTCCACTGCAAAGAGCACTGCCACACTTTCGACAAAGAGGACTCTCATTAAATATGTGTTAATTAATGGATATTGTGGGTGCTTTAGGTTTCAGAAGCTATCCTCAGAAATGCAGGGCTGCCTCTTTGGAAATCTTCCCATCATAAAGCATGACTTGATTTGATTGGACAAATCAAAGGAATTGCTTTTCCAAGATACATAGCTTATGCTGATAGTAATTCACAGTTGAAAGGGAATGGAGGTAAGAAGTGTTAACAAGAGGAAGACATCTTGTTTGGTGGTGAGTAATGAGGACCAGGTAAAAAGCCATTGGAAAAGAAAGATAAAAAGTTATTCCAGATGATAGTAATTGCCAAAAATATGCTCATGCTGAGTCCCAGTTTCAAAGGCTAAAGATGAGAGAAAGGACGGAAGTTGTTATCTTCTTAAGAATTAAATAAGAAAAAGTCTCACTTTATCTCTTTACTTTGCGTATTAGCAATGGAATTAGGAAAATATTCATGAGTTTTAGAAAAAGTTAAGAGGAAGATAATCGTTCTAGACACTATAAGATTTTTATACACTTTTCCTTAGGGCTTCAACTGATAATTTGTTTTGATTTAGAATTCCTTGATTATTTTATGTACACACACTACTTGTGAAATTAAGTATATTAATATTATTCTTAATAATGACCTGTGTTTTAATTCCACGTCTGTCATTAATAGTTGAATGTCACTGGGAAATATAGTTAACCACCTAAAATTTATATCACCACCTATAAATTAACAATAGAAACACACGTCCCTTCCAAGGTTGTTTTAAATTTAACATTTGTTGGATAAACAAAACAATCACCCCAAAAATGTAATTCTTAATTATGTGTACAAAATCATAATGTGCTTACCCCAAATTTTGTACAGCATCATTCTAATCTTGTATCCTACCCATCCCGCCACAAGTAGGAAAAAAAATCTTTAAGAAATGCTTAAACAAAAGTAGGTTCTATGCAAATCAAAGGAAGAATTAGTTATAGCAAATTGATTTTATTTAAATACAGTACATGAATGTGTTTTAAATTCACTATATGTAGCCATATTTTTCATTTAATACACTGCCTCAATATATATTTGATATCTTATTCCCTTTTCAGATCTTAAAACTATGACTATTTCCTTCTTTTAAAGCCTTTTTCTCTCTCTTGCTCTCACTCTCTTTTCTTCCCTCCCTTCCTCCCTCTTCCCTCTCTTTCTTTTTCTTCTTCTCTCCTTCCTTCTTTCTTATTTCCTTTCTTCCCTCCCTTCCTCCTCCTTCCCTTCCTCCTTTCCTTCCTCCCTCCCTCCTTTTTCTTTTTCTTTATTTCTTTCTTCCTTTCTTTCTTTCTTCCCCCTGTGAATATTTGTACTCAGTCTGGAAAGCAGTTTGGGTACATTTGACTTTCTTAACAACTCGTGCGTCTTCTCTCAAAGTTAAATTTGAAGTAAAGCTAACTAAGGGTAGATAGGAATAAGTGCAGATAAGGCATTCATTCATCCAGTCATTTATTTAACATTTCCAAATGCTAATACTGTTCTTGGTGAGACGCAAAATGCTGAAGATACAAGGTAAAAAAACACAGTATGACCTAAGATTTCCACTACAGTCATTGAATAAGTGGAAATAAAATCAGTGATAATATGTATTGTGAAGTGTGTTATTATAGGTTAAAGCATAGGATAAGAGGAACACACTTAGAATGAACCTCTATCTACTGTTGGATTTTGGACAGAGGGGAGAGGATTTATTAAAGAAAAAGTGTCTGGAGCATATTCAAAAGAAGTAACACTAAGCATTCAAATAAAGGTAGGAAGTTCATTCTCAATTATTCACTAGACCCTTCTAGGAGTAACAGCCTTATCCTTTATTATGTAACTTTGTTGTATTTCCCAGTATAATAGGCAGAGCACGTACTTTAGTGATTTTTGATTTGACCACGTGACTTGTTCTGACCAAAAGAATATATGCAAAATAACACTTTACCATTTCTAAACTATCTTGCAATACATGTTACCACTTACTCTCTTGTGATTCTGCCTTCTACTCAGAAGAACATGCCTAGTTAGCTGTTGATTCCGGACTGAGGAGAAATTTAAAGCTAGATTCAATCCAACCTGAAATGTGGATACATGCTAAGGTCAATAGTGCCCCAGCTGATCTGAAAAATTATTAGTAAGACACATTTTATTTCTGTTATAAGCCACTGAGTTTGGAGATATTTTATTGTACAGCCTTATTTTAGCAAAGCTGATTATACACTTGCAGATCTGTAGAAGCATCCAGAGGACAAGCAGAGGACTTGAATAGACATATTCCTAAAGAAGACATATAAATGGCCAGCAAGTATATGAAACAGTGCTCAACATCACTAATCATTAGGGAAATGCAAATCAAAACCCCACCTGTTAGAATGGCTATTGAAAAAGAAAAAGAGATGACAAATGCTATCTACGATGTTGAGAAAGGGAATCCTTGTAATTTATTGGTGGGAGTGTAAATGGTACAACCACCATGGAAAACAGTATGAAGGTTCCTCAAAATATAAAAATTAAAAAATCAAATTACCATATGATCCAACAGCCCCACTTCTAGGCATACATCCAATGGAAGCGAAGCACTATCTTGAAGCGATATCTGCACTCCCATGTTTATTGTGACATTATTTACAATAGCCAAGACATGGAAGCAACCTAAGTATTCATTGGCAGATGAATGGATAAAGAGAATAGCTTTACAGGCTTGGAGTAAGCAAAGATGTCTTAGAAATATATATATTTTTTAAAATAGTCATTATATGAACTGCGACACTATGGCAGCCATAGACTGGGTAGTTTAAACAACAGAAATTTATTTTCTCACTGTTCTGAAGGTCAGAAGTCTGAGGCCAAGATATTTGTCATTTTGGATTCTCTGAATCCTCCTTCCTTGCCTTGGAGGTGGCTGCATTCTTTCTGTGTCCTCACATGGTCTTTCCTCTGTGTGCATTATCTTCTATATGTAGAGCAGCCATTTTGGATTTGGGCCCATGCATATTACCTCATTTTACCTTAATAACATATTCAAATGCCCTATCTCCAAATCCAGGTACATTCTGAATTATTTGGGGTTATAACTTTATCATATGAATATTGGGGGAACATAATTCAGCTCATAACAGTAAAAAAAAAAAAAAGATAAGTTGGACTTCATAAAAAGTAATAAATTTGGTTCTTGAAAGTCACCATGAAGAAAGTGAATCACAATCCAATGACTTGAAGAAACATATACAATAGACATATTTGGAAAAGGGTTTGTATACAGGATTATAAATAATTAAACATATATATAATTAAAAAAAAGAAAATAGTCCAATATAAATGGTCAAACTACTTGAAAAAATTCTTTAGAAAAGATGTAAATTCTCTTAGGAACATGGAAAATGCCCCACATCATTGATCACTAGAGAAATTAACACCACAATAGGGCTTCCCTGGTGGTGCGGTGGTTGAGAGTCCACCTGCCGATGCAGGGGACACAGGTTCGTGCCCCGGTCCGGGAGGATCCCACATGCCACGGAGCGGTTGGGCCCGTGAGCCATGGCCGCTGAGCCTGCGCGTCCGGAGCCTGTGCTCCGCAACGGGAGAGGCCACAGCAGTGAGAGGCCCACGTAACGCAAAAAAAAACCAAAGCAAACAAACAAACAAAACAAACAAACAAATATATATATATATATATAGTTTTACATTGAATTTAACTGTTCAGTCAGCAATCAGTTCATGAAGAAATAAAAATACATGGTGCACCAATCTTTTAACACTTAAAAATAATTTAGGGTATGTAATATCATTTTATTATTAAACATCCAATCAAATGAATAGACAAAAGTAAACTACTTATCCAAAAAGGGATGATATTATTAATTTCCAACTTATAGATAGTGAAACCTAACCCACCCCAAATTGCACAGCTAGTATGTAGTAGAACTGGAACTGAATTCAAACATTTTTAAGATTTAATTCTACAGCTTTCAACCGGTCCATTTTATATGAACTATTTGCTTATTAAATGACTTATCACCCCAAAGTCACATTTGCAAAATTCATGTTTCCTCTAGAAGGAAATGATCTGAGAGGGAAAAAGAACAAGCTAGAAAGGTTTAGGGAAAATGAAATTGGTCAAAAGGACTTTAAAAAGTTGTCACATTTCTGACAATTAAAACAGCTACATTCTAGAGATAAAATTTAAAATTTAGAGATAAAGTTAAGGGTGCCTAGGCATTGAGGAGGGAGAGTTTTAATTTCAGAAAACAGACCTTACCTTCTCAGATACGCGTAGCTTCACTTTTAATTTTTTATTTCCATGAAAAATGTGTAATATTGCCAAACTTAATCCTTCTCAAGTGTAAGAACAGATTTCAAGTCATATGTCTTCATTTACTATCATTGTTCACTTACAATTTTGCAGTTGACTGTCACATGTTGACAAGCTGTTTCTGTCTTCTCTTTTTTGCCATGCATTTATATTTAGATTTAAGAAATGTCATCTTTTTACTAGGCAAACCTCAAGATGCATACTATAAAATTGTCTTTTAAATATAAAAATATAAATCATATTATTTAAATTATCTTTCTACATCTCCCAGTCTTTAAAAAGGTATTTTTGCTCTCCTCTTGAGTTTTTCCTCAAAGTTATAATTTTTTTCCAATGTATTTATTTAAAAGTCTAATTTTATAATATAAAGTAGAAACTGGGTCTTAAATTTCTCTTTTTACTTTATTGTTGAGTATTCTTTTTTCCAAAATGGCCCTTCTCATTCTCATTATTTTATCTTAGAGACAATTTAGATATATCAATAACATCTATTAGTATTCTATGACTAGTCATTGTGGATATCTAGTGGTTTTTCTTCCCAAACCTTTCCTAATCTATTGCTTACAGCGCTCTCTTTGTTAAAATTCTAAAGAAGGGTTTATTAATTTTCTGCTAATCAGTATCATGGATAAAATCGTAATAATTGCTACCCCTTATGCCTTACTGAGGTCCTACTATGAGCCAAAATCTGTCTTATATATTTTGGTATATAATCAATTTAAATCTAGCAAAAATCCAGGAAAGCAGGTTTTATTATCTTATATTTAGAAAAATAAAAATTCAGAGAAGTTAAGTCAGTTATTTGATGTCACATGGATGGTAAGTGATTGAGCTAGGACAAAAATCAGGTCTTTCTGACTTCCAGAGTTGTCAGAGCGTGGCAGTGCCTTTGTTGATTGTGCATCCCTAGGGATTCTGTGTTCTATTAACCTGGTCCATAACACTACGTTCATCAGGCCTCTTGACTGCTACTCTAACCTTGTCACTCATTATAAAAATTGCAGCCTCCTGCCTTCTGGGGGTGAAGCACCACTACCTGCTATTTACTGTTTCCAGTGCTATCATCCCAATTGCCATAATGTGGCCAATACTGTAATGCACCCTTCCTATAATCTGCCCAGCCACCGGGCCACCACCAAAGATGCCAGGACCTCTCTGACTTACATCAGCCTTAGCCAGCCCCATGGTGAGCTTTAAAACAAATATGTCCTACCAAAGTTGTCCTTCATTAGAATTAAGGGCAAGGGTTTGACTTCAATTCCACCAGCTATTAAATGTGGACTGTCTCAGGGAAGGGTGTGACCTTGGATGAAGCAGCTCTCTGCAGATAAGAAAATCCTGAATGATCCAACAACTGAAGCGTCTGGCACATAATAGCTGTATAATTAATATTTAACAAATGAGTGAATGAGTGATAAAATGATAGGTAAGAATTTTTAGTAAATAAAATACATTAATAAAATAATAATCAAATAAAATAATAAAATTAAAAAGATAAGAAGCCATCTCCACCAGTACTTATTTCTGAACTGTTTATTTAAAGTCTCACAAAACTTTCCAAATTAACTTAACCATTGTCAGTGCAATAACAACACAAAGATTAAAATGGTACATTTAATGAGTCATCTGAAAGCTTATCCAAAACTCCACATCTGGTTACCTAGGACTCTATCAATGTTGGGCTGAATGTAACTCTCCATCATGGTGCTTTGGCTCGATGTAGACACAGCTGTGTCATCCTGCTGGAAAATCCAAACTGTGAAAACTAGATAGTGAAATCCTTATTTTCAAACAAAATACTAAGCTTCGTGCCAGGGCTTCTTAAAGTTTCTAGGTGACATTTTAATTATTGAGGCTTTTCACAGTTATAGTCATCCTCCTTCAGTTTCCTTTCATTGAGAAGTAATTAAAGAGAGGGAAAAAAATACCATCGAGTTAAAAATGATCTCTATTTAAACCTTCTGTTTTCTCAGGATTTTGTTACTGAAAACAAATAACATTTTTTTTCCAAACTCCAGGTCACTTTTGAAAGTTTGATGAATCATCTTCAGCCTTTGAACTGTACGTGTGGGCATTTCTGGAAATGTCTCTCTATTGTTGACCGATGGTCATTCAGAATGTTGGAAGAAATAAATGGTAATAGGATTCTCTGATTTAAAAAGGCAGTTGGATCTTTCAAAGATCAGTACAGATTCCAGAAGTATCGTTCGCGACTACCAGACGCTGGTGGGTGTATTTGTATTTTAGGGCTTCCATAACAAACTACCACAAACTATGGGGCTTAAAATAACAGAAATTCATTGTTTCATGGTATTGGAGGCTACTAATACAAGATCAAGTTTTCAGCAGGACCATGCTCTCTCTGAAATCTCTAGGGGAAAATGCTTCCCTGCCTCTTTCTTTTTTTCTGGTGGTTACCAGCAATCCTTGGCACTCCTAGGCTTGTAGCTGCATCACTCCAATGTCTGCCTCTATTATCACATGGCACTTTCCCCATGTGTCTGTGTGTCTAAATTTTCCTCTTCTTACAGAGACACCAGTCATTGGATTAAGACCCACCCTAGTTTGGTATCTTCATAATGGTAGTATCTTAACTTGATTGTATCTGCAGAGACCATATTTCCAAATAAGGTCACAGTCACAGGTACAGAGGTTAGGATTTCAATACATCTGGACTAGGAGTAGGGGACACAGTTAAACCCAAGACAATGTGCTATTCACATTTATACTTCATAATTACATTTAATTCACTGTTAAGTCATCTCAATTCTTGCATGTTTCCCAAACATGTTTGCTTTTATTTGTGTTGTACAGTTGTATAGTCAAATAACTGTGCCATCTTATTCATATTTTTTCTAAAATCAAAACAAAGACTTTACATTTCTGTGGAGAAACAAATTGTTGTATGGAGAGAAAACTCACAAAACTTCAAAACTGCAAGCTTTTGTACAAAGAAGGTAGAATGTATTAACTTATTCACCTTTCCATTCATTTATTCAACAATTATTTTTGAACACACCTAAAGCAACAGACAGAGAATTCCTCTCATACTTACAGTCTAATTGAGAGAAATGCTAATAAATTTTTAACTGAAAAGACATGTAAAATTACAAGTTGTAATTAACTGGGGGAAGAGCAGTACAGACAGGGGAAATGGCATGTGTAAAATCCCCAAGATGAGAAGATGCGTAGGATACCAAGGGATCTCAGAGAAAGCTTTGAGACACAGAGGAAGCTGGGGTCAGCCTTGGAAGGTTAGAGAGGCAGGATAACAGAGAACATTTGGGACCTAAGAAGGCTGAGGTCTTGGCCATGCAAGTCATACTCTGGAAGCTAAAGAGAAACATATAATTAAATCTTATGAAAATGATAGTATATGAATTATTATGAAGCCATGTAGGCTTCTTTAAGAGTGACACTTTTGTTTACAATAATGAAAGTACATATTACAAATAAATTTCAATTATGCTAATCTAGGAGTGTTTCTAGCAGTGTCCTGTGTTAAACACAAATGTGAAATAATATAAAATACATTTATTGGTCTCTGCTCTCTGTTCCTGTCACAGAGCTCCTAAAACCCTTGTAAATTCCTAGGTGATAAGAGCACTAGGATCTTCTTTTGTTCTAAAATTTGGTATTTGAACATGGTTCCTGACACAGAACTCCTAAATCCCTTGGAATTTCCAAGGTGATAGGAGTGCCTTTTGCTCTAGTGAAATGACCATTGGTGGGCTCCTGGATAGCTTCAGGATGGGGACAGGCCACAAGAAAGAGCAAGCCACGATTAGAAGACTGGAACATTCAGCCCCACCCCATCATCTAGGAAGGGACGAGGGTCCAAATATTGAGATAATGATTGATCATGCCTATATAGTGAAACTTCCATAAAAATCCCCAAAGTATGGGGTTGGGAGAGTTTCCAGGTAGCTGAACACAGGAAAATCCTGGGAGGGTGGCACACCCAGAGGGAGCATGCAAGAACCTCCACGTCCTTCCCCTGCACCATGTCCTACATATCTCTTTATCTGGTTGTTCATCTGTATTCTTTAATATCCCTTCTAATAAACTGGTAAATGTGTTTCCCTGAGTTCTCTGAGCACTTCTAGCACATTATTAAACCCAAGGAGGGTTTGTGAGACCTGATTATAGCCAGTCAGTGAGAAATATTGTGGACAAGCTGGGGGTTTGTGATCGGTGCCTGAAGGAGGAGCTGTCCTGTGGGCTGAGCCCTTAACTTACGGGATCTGAGGCTAAGTCCAGGCAGTTAATGTCAGAATGGCTCGGTGTGGAGTACCCACCCACCTGGTGCCAGAAATGTTCTGAGGGTGAGAGTAAAGGAGAAACTGAGTTTATCTGGGACAACAAATAAAGTAGAAACATGCAATGGGGTAGTAAACTTCATGTCCATTTTAGATTTAGCTTCTAGAATCACTTACATCATAAAAGTTATTTTTATTACTTTATTTTTAGATTAGATTTGCTTTAGATTTGTTTATATAGAGATATACAAACAAAAGTTGCCATGATGAAATGACTTATGTTTACATATTTCCCAGTATAGTTGCAAAGTCTCAGAATTGTAATGGACTTGTTTTCATGTTTCTTGGAACCAAATTCCATGATTTCTAAATGAGAATTTTAAGCTTCTATGAGTTACATGAGTTTCACAAGTTTAAAAAGGTATGTATCAGCAGAACCAGGCCCAGTGCCAGCCAATATGTCACCTTTGGACAAACTAGGAATAAAACATCTTTATCTAGGGAGTGACAGACAAAAGGATGTGTGGAGCTGAAATTCAGTGTACTCTCCACTCACTAAGCCACACCTCCCAGTGTAGGGCTTCACTTTGTCTCCTCATCTGGGACACAGCCTACAAGCTACGTGTGTGTTCCTAGGCAGAAGAAAAATGAGAACCCAAGTTTCCTGATTCTCATCCAACGTGGTACAACAGTTTCTGTAACTTCACTTAGGAAAAACATTTTTCACATTCACAATGGTCATTGATATGGTAACTAAATTTTTTCTAATTAATTTTTTTTAATTCTAAATTTTTTTTTCAATTTTTTGAAAACAAGAACGTAACTGTTCCAGATCATACTAATTAACGTGTGCATTCATATCTGCACACAGTCCTTCAGTAAGTACTGGTGCTCCAAGTACTGTTGTACATGCTGGATTAAATGTATGTGACTCTCACTCTTCTGAAAGGCTGTGCACCTGAGAACTAAAACAGAACTCTCAGCACATAACAACTCTGTCCAAACCCTGCACTAAGAGATTTGATGAAACTTTAGCATGGCTTCTAGCAGCCCAAGGCCGAGTCCCTTGGACAACCTAGCACCTTTTTGAGTTCCTATCTGAAAAAACACAAAGTGTCAAAAGAACTTAGTGTTTGTTCTAGTCAACACCTGATGATAAACCCTTAACCACCCTTTCTCAGCATTGACTAAAAAGGGCTTACAATTATGGATTCTTCCTCTGTCCCTTTGAGATGTTCTGTATCTTCTACAACTCAGGAGTATCTATCTCAAGGACCTGAAAACCATTCCTTTGAAATGTGATCATCAAGAGTGATAGAGCTTCTGCCTCCCAGTCTCTGTGGGAAGAAAGAATCCTAAGTTAGGCAGTGGCCAGCAAGCAGACACAACTGGCCACATCAGTATTTGCACTGACCAACCCTTTGTAATTGTTTACTTCCCTGACTCTGATTCAGCCCTCACTCCCTCCCTCTCTCTACTCCATCCTTCTTCCTTTAAAATGCCAGGTCACAGCTATGCAAATCGGAATGGAGCTCATCTCTTTCCCCTTCTGTCAGTAGTTCCCGAATAAAATCTGTTTTCACCCCATTAACAAATGTCTGACTTTGTTTTCCTTTGATGCCCCCGATGACTTTCTGAAGGAGGCAAACATGCTTTGAGACATGTGACCTGACCATGCTGCCAATGGGTGATAGAACCAAAGGTAAGACACTTGGTCCCACAACAATAACCTATGTGCCTGCTAGGGAGCCTGTGGTTAGCCTTAAGTGAGTGCTCTTCCAAAAAGGGATGCTCTGTTTTTGAATGAGGCTGATGATCAATCAGATCCTCACTTTTGAAAAGGCTGAACATAGATACAGAAAAGAGAGGGACCCTACATGTAGAGCTATAAAAAGAGAAGGTGGTAAGCCAACATGGGATGGGAGGAGATAAGTAAAAAAGTAATGAAGCCAAGAAAAAAACAGAAACCATGAGGGTGAAAAAAGAAAAAAGAAAAAGGAAATGATACAAATGATAGTTAATTGTGAGTAGTAGAAAGGAAACACAGGTAGAAAAAGAAGCAGGGAAGGAGTGGGGAGGTGAGATGCATGTTTGTCTCCCAGAACTCCTTTGTATACTGAGATGAAGTCCAGGGAAGTTTTCCTTGAGTTCAGGACACATTTCTTCCTAATCTTTTCACTTCTCCATCTATTCTGATAATATACCCTCCATTAAATAAAGGAGACTGGATGATTTTAAGACTTGCCCCTGACAGAGGCTAATTAACACTGCTAGAATTTAAAGACACATCTCTTGCCCTAAAGGAACTCTCAGGTTAATGAGTGAGAAATTTATTAATATTATCAATAGATGAGTCCAATCGGAATCTTTGGTCACTTCAGCAACTTGTCATTTTGCCCTTTATGGAACCAAGTTCTCAGTTCTAATACATTTGTCAGCATGGCTGCAGAGCAATAGACAGTTTGAAGCTGGGTAGATAGGGGGCCTCATTGATTATGCAAAGCAACTCATAGCTCAGATAAAAGGTCAGCCTAACTCACAACAATTATACAGTCTCTTTTTATAACCTTCCTGGCTTATTGCTGATTTTAAAAGTATGACAAGAGCATATGAAGATGTCAGAGATAAGCAGATTTCATAATTTGATCACTGGCTTGCTGGTCTAATCCAGCCAAATTTTTGGAAAACAATCATTTTAAATGTCAATATATTCAAAATAGAGTAACGATTCTAAACAAAATGTTGAATTACTTGAGATAAGTCTTCAGTATTCTTTTGAAGTTTCTTAATCCCTTTTCTGTCTCAAAATAATGGCCTCAAATCTGCTCAAGGTGATGGCCCCAAGTCTGACCTTCCCAGTTTCTTGCAATAAAACCCATTGTCTTATTCTTTATTCTTTTGGGAAGTAAATCACTAGCCAACTTCATCATTGAATAAATCTTGAAATTTTCATAGAAATAATTTCTTCAGATAGGTATTTTGCTTTGTAAGTGACCTGGAAGACCCTAAGTCAAGGAAATAATAGTGAGAACTTAAGCCACCATTAAAAGATGTTGTTTAGCAGGATTTGAAAACATTAGGTTAGACAATATTTGAAAAGTTTGAAAAATCATATCCAGAAATGAAGCCTCATTTGTCCCTTGACTATAGCAAGGAAATTTGTCTTTTGATTTCTGTGAAAGGCATTTCTACAAGTACTGTACTATTATCATTATGGTCAAAATTAATGAAAAGACATTTCTATTATTCATCATTTTTATCACTAATTATATTTCACCTATGAATCTTAACATGACAATATATTTTTTTAATTCCTATTTTAGAAAGAGTCAAATTGAGGTACAAAAGAGGCCTAAAGTTCTTTGGAGGTTATAAAATTACAAGTTAGAGACATGAAGCCAAGTTCTATTTTTCTGGTATTTATGACAAGAGAAGGTTTTATCAGGGCACAATAACTTCTCTCAGGCTTAGAATTAATGATCTAATAAAGTAGAAACTCTATTCTCCTTTTGTAAGAGCAAAGAGAAACTGTTCTGTAGAAGAGAGATAGGCAAAACAAAACATTGCCTTTTAGTTACTTTTAGTTTTTCCAGATGCCATGGATAAGAAAGATATTTGTATTGCTACAAATAACTGCATATGTTTTAAAAAGTCAGCAAACTTTACCAACAATTAATCCTTCAATTATTGATGACTGAAAATCTATCAAGTGAAAGCATACAAAGCAGTAAAGTAGAAAAATCCTAAATAAGGTCTCAGTGCGAGAAAAATCCAACCTACATTATCCCCAGATTCTCATGGAAATATCAATGTAACCTTCAGGTTACGAAGCATTTTTCCATAAATATTTATGTCATTCTCATAGTTTTGATGCGGGGCTGAGACAGAGATTTGAATGCTCTATTGTAGATGTGGAAATGGACTGCAGGCTCAGATACCGATTCAATGAGGTCCTACCAGAGACAGAGGAGAACTCTGGTCTCCAGACTCCAAGGTCAGTGCTCTTTCTAAGAGCCCAGTTAGAGAAAAATGTGTCTCAGTCAATGGTGACCCAGGAACCTGCAGCAGTGATGTTCACACAACAGGAAAGCTGCCGCCTTCTAAGTATAGAGATGTCCACTGCACAGCAACACATTCTTTTCCCTTGGAATAAGAACCATCTTGAAATGGTTCTCCAGCTATTGTCTCTATAGATTCTGTGGGTCCAGCCAAATGTCTTTCTCTGCCTCTGTGACAATCTCATTCTTCCTGAGTCATAAAATAAAAGAAGGCCTATGTGGTGCAAGCTGTGATGTGCTACCCAGATATGTACCCCATCAGGAATGAAGAACTTATTACCCCAGAAATGTAAATCTCTATGGGCAGACTGACCCCATCAGTTAGACCTGTTTAGGGATGCCCCAGCTGAATAGTACCCCTTGCTCACGGTCACTCCACCTTTATGGAGCCATGGCATTCAAGCATTGATCAATGCAGGAGTACAAAGGCCTGGCTCTCTCACTTGGGACAGCTATCAAGGATCATTTCATCTTCTGAATCCCCTCTAGAGTTTGCTGAGTCTTCCATTGGGATAGCATTGCAGTCAACTTCTCCCTTTGTTTACCCTTGCTTTCTTCCCTTCACTTCCTAGTTGTTTTTTCTCAGGAGCCCTCCCTAATAGACTCCCTGTGCACTCTGTCTGAGTCTGCCTGGCTCAGGACCCAACCTGTGGCAGAAGACAGGAAACCAGGGGACAAGTGAAGGCAGCTCATCCACACTTTATGAAATGCTGAGAGTCACTTGATCTCTCTGAGTCTGCATTTTCTCATTCACTGATGCACATGTTAGATCAAATGATGTCTAATTTTCGGTGGTCAAGAAAAACTACAAAATTTTATATTCTGTATTATGAGCAGTACCAACTTCTAGCAAAACTGAGAAATATATCTTCTGCTTTATTTGGGCCAGGGAGCTAGGGAAAGGGAGATGTACAGGAGCCTTACTATTTTTTTGTTTTCTTCTCTTCTCCCTCTCTCTGGTTTTCCTCAGGTTTGGTTCCCCTGGCTTGGTTTTCTCCAAACCATGGCCTTCCCTTCTTGTCCCCATTTACTTTGTGCCCTGAGACCTGGGTCTCAGGAGTCACAGTCTCTGCCTTTCCCAGTCTTGCTCAGCCATCAGTCCCGGTGCTCAGTGGCAGACTGGGTGCCAGTCAGCTCCCAACCTATTCTGCATAAACCAGTGTTGTACTAGGTACTCTAGTCTTGATTTGGGGGTTATGATAGGTTGGGGGTATATCTGAAATGAATCTGAGTAACCTAAGCCTGCATGTGTGTTGTCTAAATTGGGACCTCACACACTTTTCTAAATTGTGTGAGACCTCACACACTTTTCATTCCTTCCTTTCCCTACTCCTTCTTCTATACCCATGTTCCTGGTTTTCTCCTTTGTTCCTATGAATTATAATCTTCTTTTTTCCCTTAAGAATGAAGCTTTATTTTCAATTCTAGTTTAGTTGTCTGCGGTCATAATAACTCTACCAAAATGCACCGTTTACTTGAGAAAGGGTTTCTGCTCTTTCCTACCCCATTTAACTGTAGGAGTTTTAGTTAGTTGTTTAGATTTGGTGAAATATGAATATGAATTATGTTGAAATATGTTCTCATATGAAGAACAATAGAAACCACATACCTGATCCTGAGGCTCATGTTTGTCTAGGAGCTATCACATTAAGCCCACCCACCAGCTCAGACTCATGTGGCTTTAACCCTGGTAATACCATGATTTAGATAGCTGACCTCTTCCCTCTCACAGAGGGTTTCTATAGTTTTATTAGCTTTCATGAGTTCTCTTCTCTTTAGTCCCATGCTTATAGTTAATTTTATAACATTTCATAAAGAATAAATAATATGTATTATTTCACAATAATATACTTTTCATATTAGATGAATGTTTTCATGTATTTCATAATGTTTCATAACAAAATATAAATGATTGGTATGAGTTTCATCAATTTCTACTTCTAGACAGAGGTGTAATTTATATGAGATTGATTAGACTTTGGTACTTCAAACAAAAGGCTTTCATCTTCATTGGTAGAATTTCAGGAACAATGTCACTTAAAGAAAGAGTAATATTGCAAGTGGTGTGGTTTGTTGCCTACCCTGGACCAGCATAAGTTTACAGTGTATAAAAGGAAGGCAAATACATGTAGATGATCAGAGAGCTAGGGATGGGGAAGAAAAGCCTTTGGGTTTATAGCCCAAATACAAAACATCACTAATCAAAAAAATATATTTTCATTCAACCAGTAACGCTAGAAATTCAGCCTATTATAATGTGAAGAACAGATACATTTACAGTTAGGAAAAAAGAACTTAAATAAATGTAGCTTCATTTTGCAGGGATGAGTTAAGACAAGACAGTTGCTAATACAGACAACAGTTTTCTTACTTTGATCTTCTGAAAATGTGGGTCAACCATTTTAAGCAATGCTGTAGAGAAGATACCTCACACCGACATAAAGTTGGCACTTCCATGATTTCAGCTCACAGATAAGGCTGAATTTAGAGAGAATAAACTTTTCTCATTTCATATGACCTATCTCTGCTTCTAGATGCTAAAAAGTTGGCTAGAAATATGAGGACACTTGTGACATTTGGGCAATCGCTGAAAAAATGTTACTGATAATCTCATTTTTTGTCTTAGAAAATGAAAGAGAGAGTGAATACTCTGTCAGTACTGACCTAGGTGCATCCATTAGTTTGATCCAAGCCTTTGTCCCTTTTCAAAAACGCCTAATCCTCAGAGGGAAATCTCGAGTGTACCATTGGAGTGGATAAGCAGACATTATTCATCCTGTCATTTTGGGGAGAGGGAAGTATAATCTTGACTTTAATCCAGACTCCATCTTCAAGAAAGTCAGACTTTGCATAATTACACAGGCTGGAACAAGAGAGCATAACTCTGGCTTTTTCCCTCTTTTGTGACTGCTCACTGGGAGTAAATAATAAACATTACCCCATTGCCTGGTCTTACACAATCGTGTCTACTATAGGGTTCTAAATATTTTCTTGCTTTTAATATGACCTGGAACAGTGCAGAAAACTAAGGGAGAAAAAAAAAAAAAACAACAACAGATCTTTTGTGGTTAAGAGAAAGAGTCAGGACATAATATGTAACTCCTTTCAGTAAAAAAATGATAGCTCAAGGGTGAAATTCTCCATAGCAGAAAATCTCAGTTCCAAAGGAAAATGAAGTGTTAAAGAGAAAACACAGGCTGAGTATTCATGTTAAAAAGATTGAGAGACTCAGCATCACACAGCTACAGCCAGCTTCTTGCAAAGCATATTAGAAGAAAGGAAACAAAACAAACAAACAAAGCTACTTAAAGCAAATGTGTAAGTAAAGGCAAAGGATTTCACAAAGAAGAAAACACCCTTGGCACATACAGCTTGGTCAAAGCAGCATAGGATTTACAGAAGAGGACCCAATGGAATTGGAAATGATTATTGATATAGTTGGATTAATATCCACCATGTTTGTGATGGTTTCCTATTTATTTCATTTGTCTTTTGTGTCTTTTTAATTTGTCCCTCCTTTTTGCCATCTCTGTATTTAACTGAGCATTTAGGATTCCATTTTCTCTCCTTAATTAGCATATGAATTGCACTTCCTTTTAAGAAAATATTAATGGTTGCTGTAGAATTTGCAACATACATTTACAACTAATTGAAGTCCACCTTCAAATAATACCAGACAACTTCACAGCAAAAATCTTATAATGAAGTATTTCCAGTTTCTCCCTTTTGTCCTTTAAAACAGGGCTGTCAATCATTACATTTTTCCCTATAGTCACTTTATATGTCTGTGGTCTCAATAAACCAATTAAAAGACAGACTCTCAGTGTGGTTACAAAACAAGGTGAAATTATATGTTGTCTCTGAAAACCTAGTTTATATAAATAAAAGGGTCAATTATTTAAGAAGACATAATAATTCTTAATGTGTATCTACCTAACAACCAAGTTATCATATACATGGGACAAAAACTGGTAGAACTGCAAGGAGAAATAGACAAACTGCAGAGAGAAATATAGCTACAATAAGATTTTTTTAAAAAGAAATAAACCATATGTATGTTGGGGTGATAAAACTATCTTTACTGATAGAAGAAATGATTGTATATAGAGACAAAGAGTTGACAAAATTTTCAATCTCGAAAAATTGACAGAAAATTACTTAAGCTCAATAGTGATTATAGCAAGGTCAGAGGATACAAGATTAATATACAAAAGTGAACTGCTGTTTTTAGTATACTAGCAATGAACAGCTGAAATTTGAAATGTAAATACAATTCCATTTACATTAGTATAAAAATGAAATACTTAGGTCTAAGTTTAACAAAATACACATAGAATCTATATGAAAAACAAAACCCTGTTGAGAGAAGATCAACACAAATGGAAAGATATGCCATGTTCATGAATTGGAAGACTCAAAACTGTTAAAATGTGAATTTTTCCCAAATGATCTATAGATTCATTACAATTCCAATTAAAACCAGCAAGCCATTTTAAAGATATTGACAAACTGATTGTAAAATTTACATGGAAAGGCAAAAACACAGGATAGCCAAAAGATATTGAATGAGAAGAACAAAGTTGGAGGACTGACATTAACCTGTCTTCAAGACTTATTATAAAGCTACAGTGATCAAGAAAGACAATGTGATCTTGATAAAAGAACATACAAATTCATTAGTTGAACAGAATATAGAGCACAGAAATATGTCAATACAAATAAAGCAAAAATATCTTCTTCAAAAGAGCAGAGGAAAGTCAATACGGAAAGGATAGGTTTTTCCAACAAATGATGCTGAGCAATTAGATGTCCATATATTAAAAAAAAAAAAGAAAGAAGGAAAAGAATCTAGGCACAGATTTTTTTAACTTTCACAAAAACTAACTCAAAACAAATCCTGTATCTAAAGGTAAAATGCAAAACCATAAAACTCCTTAAAGATAACATAGAAGAAAATCTATGGTTATTATGAGTATTTAGATACAGCACAAAACACATGATCAATGATAGAAAAATGCATATTTGGCTGTACTAAAGTTGAAAACTTTTACTCTGTGAAAGATACTGTTAAGATAATGAAAAGACAAGCTAAAGAATGGGAGAAAATATGTGCTAAACTTATGTCTGATAAAGGACTTGTATCCAAAATATACAAATAAGTTTTTTCTTGGAATTTTTCTAAAATTGAAGTGTAGTTGACTTACATTATTATAATTGTTTCAGGTGTACTACATAGTAAATTGATATTTTTATAGATTACCCTCCATACAAAGTTATTATAAAATACTGACTATATATTCCCTGTGCTGCACATTACATCCTTGCAATTTATTTTATACTTAGTAGTTTGTACTCTTAATCTCCTTTACCTATCTTGTCCCTCTCCCTAACCCCTCCTGTCTGGTAACAACCAGTTTGTTCTCTGTATGCAAATAACTTTTAAAACTCAAATATAAGAAGATAAAAAAAACTCAATTAGAAAATGGACAAAAGATCTAAACAGACACCTGACCAAAGATGATAGATAAATACATCTATATCATCTCTTTCTCTCGCTATGTATATATATGTGATATAGAGATATGAAAAGATTCACATCATTAGGAAATTTCAAATATTTTTTTTAAAAAAATCAAATATATACCACTACATATCTATAAAATTGCCTAAAATAAAAATACTGACAATACCAAATGCTGGCAAGGATGTGGAATAGCAGGGACTCTCATTCATTTCTGATGAGCATGCAAATGGTACGGTAGAAACTTTGGTATTTTCTTACAAAGATTTTGTTTTTTTAAAGTCTTGTCATTCAATCCAGTAATCATGCTGTCAGATATTTAACCATTTGAGCTGCAAACTTATGACCACATAGAGATCTGCACATGAATATTTATGGCAAAAGAAGAAGGAGAAGGAGAAGAAGCAGTAGCAAACATGTTGGCCTTCAATAAGTTAATGGATGAATAAACTTTGATAATTAATATGATGTAATGCTATATTATTCATCCATAAAAAGAAATGAGTTATCAAGCTAAACATGGAGGAGTCTTCAATGCATATTGCTAAGTGAAAGAAGTCAGTCTGAAAAGGTGATATAGTATGATTCTAGTTTTATAACATTTCTAGAAAAGGCAGACTCCACAGCAAGTAAAATGGAGTAGTTAGCAGGGATTAATAGCTGAGCGGAAGCAATGAATAAGTGAATCGCAGAGATTTTTAAGATGGTGAAACAACTCTATGTTACTGTGATGTGGACACATGACATTACATATTTGTCAAAACTTATGAAACTTTATAACACAGTGAACCTTAATGTATAAAAACTTTTAAATTATTTAGGAAGCCAGCGGTTTCACAGAAAGAATGTGACAAGAGAGATTGTGATAAGAGAAACTATATGTATTAAAAGTGTGCCAAAGAGCCTCACTGAAGGTGGTGACAGGAAAGCTGCTGACATAAGTAACTTTGGAAATGAATTGATCATGTAAGTCTAAAGGCAAAAGGAACTGCACGTAAGTACTATAGTAAGGTCAATAAACTTGTTTCCTACGGGGATACAGGTTAACAATTCTGACATAGATACATATGTATATTGGAATGGAGCAATTAAGTAAATGGATGGTAGGAAGTGAAAGCCAGGTTTCTAACTGTTGGGGATGAAATTTAGAGATTAGCAAGGAGAGGGGGCTGAATGAGCCATATGCTAATGGATTAGCACTGGAGACATCAGTAACAATTCATGTTTAACTTAATATAAACATAAATGGTTACGTATAGAAATATTTATAGATATAGGTATATACATAGGTGAGTATGCACACATGTATTTCTTTGTTCTGTCAGCTAAGGGGACCTAATAGAAATGACATCCCAGTAATAACAATTATGGCCAGCACCCAGTTCTTCAATCCATTTTCCAATAAAAGGAACCATATATTTATAGTTTTTAGAGGAGCTATTAAACTATTAAAATATTTACCTATTGTTTTTAATCCATTCAAGAAATGGTTGGTCATAGGACTGTGTATGAAATACGCAAAATGACCCAGTGCCAGAAAGCAAGGCAGTGCTCAAAACATACATATACACATACACAAATAAACATACACAAACATACACATAAGTGAGGCTATGTCACATAAGCATAGGAGCCAATTAAAAGCGCTTTCTACTTTGGGTTATTTGTATGGAAATATGTTAATATAAATGTTTCAGATATTACATGAAATTTCTAAAAATCTTATATGTTCTGGTATAATGTTATATGTCATAATTCTAGTTATTACTTTAAAATGTATATCTCAAAAATAACTAAATCTCCTTGTCCATTGCCTTACTATGAACTTTCAAAAAAAAATTATAAAAAGAGATTTCTATTGCCAAAACTGGAGCAATTTGAGCAAAAAAACAAAAACAAAAAAACATAAATTAGTATCAATTAAAACCCCAAGTATAAAATATATATCATGATTCCATATCATGTAAATAAAGGATTGAATAGATTAATACGTGAGGGAGAAGAGATATATCTCCCATACAAAAGAATTACAAGCAAATTAAAAGAGGGAGAAAATAATTTTTCACCTTTTAAGTCTGGCCTATGCATAGTGACTTCCTTCCAAAGACTACACAGTATGAAAGGGGTGGGGAAGTACTTTATTATTGAGAAATATGACAAAAATTACATTAGCCAGGGGAGCAAGGGCAACACCAAGTCATAAATCATGTTGTTATTATGTACCTTTGATAAGATTTAATGAAAACTATATGTTACTTCTGTGATCTTCCACCCCCAAACCCAAAGCACCAGTCTAATCATGGGAAAAACATAAAATTTCCAACAGGGAATATACCTGATATAACTGCAATACAACTGATCAACACTCCTCAAAACTATCAGGATCATCACAAGTAAGGCAAGTGTGAGAAACTTCTATAACCAAGACTATCCTAAGGAGACCTGACAACTAATGTAATGTAGTATCATGGAACTGGAACAGAAAAGGACATTAGGTATAGACTGAGGGAATCTGAATACACTATTGATGTTAGTTTAAAATACTGTATCAGTGTTGGTTTATAAATTGTAACAATTAGCAATAACATGATAATGTAACATATTAATAAGAAGGGAAACAGGTATGGGATTATACAGAAACTCTATACTATCATGTTAATAGAGCTATTATAAAAGTAGTCTATTGACAAAGAATCAGTAGCTATTTGAGATACTGTCATAGTGATTCAGTGAAATGAGTCAGATACAAAATGTATATATTGTGTGATTACTTTTCATATGAAGTTTAAGAGCAGGCCAATTATTCTAGTGTAGGACTAAAAATAGTGGTCAATTCTTAGGCAGGAATATTGACTAGGAAGGAGCAAGAAGGAAACGTTTTGGGAGCTGGAAATTTCTGTACCTTGGTGTGGGTGGCAGAGTACGTTTGAATTATGCTGTGATCTTGTATTAGAGATTAATCTGGATGTTCCTGATAAAACTGTCTTTGGTTTGGAAAGACTTAAAAATGGTTTGACCACAATTAGAAATAAAATGTATCATTATTAATCTAAAAACTGCCAAATAGGGCTTTCCAGAATTAAAATGTCCCAGCTTACACATACTCCCACATTTTCTTGTGAATCTTCCTTGACCTTGTGTTTGTCTTATTCTACAAGAAAACTGGACAAGACCAGGGACAGTTATTCCAAGTATCTAGCATTTATAGAAAAGTAAAATGTATTATGTGAGTATCTATTATGAGTACTGATTTCTAATCTCAGCTCTTACTGGAGTTCTATTTATTTCCTCATACACACACACAAAAAAAAAGTCAGAGGAAATTCTCATTGATTGCCTTGGCTATCAACCCATGCACAGAAAGTAGAAGGATGTCAACCCCTCCTCTGCATCACGTACTGCCTTGATGTGAGTTTTCCAGGTAGATTTCCAGATACCATGTCTCTTTGGGATAGCCATCTACAATGTGTCTCCTGCAGAGCTGTTACATAATACATTTCCCTGTACTTGATTTTTGACCTGCTTTCAGGAGTTACAGATAGGTTCAGCACCTAGTAGGATGCTAAACCACAACCGCCTACATTAAAAACAATCTTAATTTAAAACAAATCGACTGTAATATATATTTAGAAAGAGATGTGAATTTCACGGTCCCCACACCTTAACTTTCTAATTCTTTGATCACTTTCATTCCCAGAATATCTTTCAACTCCTTAGTAAATAGTTTTGGCAATATATATTGGTTCAACCCCCTCTCTATTTTATTTTGCTTGCTTATTCAGGCTTCTCTGCTAGTAACTAATTTCCCTGGGGTGAGAATACTTGTTTCCTTTTAAATGTTTTCTATTTGGATTTAAGGCCCAGGCTGGATTCACTGCTTGAATTTCTCAAACATTTCTTGATTGTTCACACACATTGCTTCTCTTCCACAGTTCCTGATAGAAATGCTATTTTACTTTATTGTTTTACTAGTAGCTGAAAATATTTCAGTGACATACTACTAAGGCTTATATCATCACCACTACCTCCACCATTACTTTTCAAATCCTTAAGTGGCATAAAAAACATCTTAGAAATAAGTAAACATTCCGTAATGACTGTTCTGGTTCTTCAATTAAACACTAACTAGGTACTGCTGTAAAAGGACTTTGCCGATGTAATTAATGTTATGCATCAGCTGACTTGAAAATAGGGATATTATCATGGATTATCCAGGTGGGCCCAGTGCAACCACAGGCGCCCTTAAAAGTTGAAGAGGAAAGCAGAAGGGTCAGTCAGAGAGATGCAGCTGCAGGGTAAGTGAGAAAGTTGCAAAGCATGACAGAGCCTTGACCCATGGTTCCTGGAAAACGGTATTTGAGAAAATTGAGAAGAGATGCAGGTGGTCTCTAGGAGCAAAGACCAGCATCCACCTGACAGCCAACAAGGAAACAGGACCTCCATCCTACAGCTGAAAGGAACTGAATTCTGCTAATGATGTGAATGGTCTTAGAAGCAGATTCTCTTCCAGG
Source organism: Lagenorhynchus albirostris (assembly GCF_949774975.1). Classification (NCBI taxonomy): domain Eukaryota; kingdom Metazoa; phylum Chordata; class Mammalia; order Artiodactyla; family Delphinidae; genus Lagenorhynchus; species Lagenorhynchus albirostris. Next base: position 19,501,887 of record NC_083095.1, read on the forward strand.
GCCCCATAAGGAAGGCAGGCTATCCCACAATGGTTTCTGCTTAGTGAAACTCTGAGCAGAGTATCCAGCTGAGCCCACCAGGCTCCTGACCTACGAAACTGTGAGTTCATAAATGGTTGTTGTTGAAAGTTCCCACATTTTTGTTGGTTTGTTAGTTGCAAGAGAAAACTAACACAGTGACCTACAATTAGAACAGTCAGCCCCTACAGCCTCACTTAGCCTCACTCTGTCTACCAGAGTCACTCGTTTTCTTTCTGACATTCTTCTCTTAGCCACAAATATGTTTGTTTGTTCTGATTGGAATATCCTCTTGACTTCTTCGTATGCTTAGCCTTTGTCCATTCTTCAAATCACAGCTCAGGGTTAGAACCTCAGGAAAGAGATTTTGTTAAATTGAACCCTCAAAAAGTGGAATTTCCCTCTTATACTGGCATGTTGTCATACACTCTTCTTTCTAGCAATTTGATGAGCTGTCAGTGTACATTTATCAGGCAATTATATTATTGATTGATCTCTTAACTAGATTGCAGGCCTCAGGAAATGAAAATCATCTGCTTTTAATCACCATTATGTCCTCAGCCTCTAGTATGGGCTGAAGAAATCTGAGGTAAATGAATGAATGGGCTAAAGAGTTAAGGTACTATGTATGAAATTTGCAAAACTAGATTCATCCAACATCAATTTAAGTTGATTTCCTACCATGAGTGGTCATCATTTTAGGGAAAGATGAAAATTCTATTTTCTATGATCTGATAAGCTTTGCATCTTTTTCAGTTATATATTTGAAAAAATCCAGGCATAAATTTAAACTATATCAGACATTTCTATTCTTCCTAGTAAGATGGCAACACAATCAGAGGAAGTACAACCTTATTTTACATGGTACCAGATTAATATTTATATCCTTCACATATTCCCTAATGGGATCGTGCAAAATGTAACTGTATGTTACATTGTGAACATATTGCATCACTGACATTACAGGGGGTGATGGGAGTGGAGAGACAGTGGAGAGAAAGAGACAGAGACAGAGAAACGAGCCAAACAAACTAAGGTATTGATATATCTGTCAGGGTCCAAACAGACAAACAGCAATGATTCTGTGTATTTATAGCAGGAAAAATAAATAGAACCAACTCCCCACGGCGGACAACCTACAAATCAGCAAGAGCGTGTTGGAGAAACAAAGAAAGGAGCCCATGTTGATGGAGTCCAGGACTTTGGGTCACCTGGAAGGAGCTGGAGCCATGGAAGTGTTGCCAATGCTCCTGGAAAACCTTGAAGGAAAGGAAGGAAATACCAGATTTCCCCCTTTCTCCTATATTCCAACCTTCACCAGGACCTGTCAAACCCGGACTTAAACAAGCTGACACAGGAGCACAGTGGGAGCAGAATCTAGTTTTTCTATAAGACAAAGCAGCATAAGGAGAGGCAGAGAAATAGATCCAGCACAAATGGGCTGAAAAGCAGCTGACCAAGGACCTCTTACAGCAAGATCCTGCCTCTCGTTTTATATGTCCACATACAAGAAAATCCATTTGCTTTATAGTTTAAATGCAACAGAGATGGGATTAACTTGAAAATTAGTTTTTTTCTTTATCTCCTTGGGAAGGGTAAACTATAATCTAGCAACTCTTAACGATAACATATTGCTAGTATTCAGCCAAGATTTGATCAACAATAACCTGATTCATCAAAGTACACTTTGAATTCTCATGAAAAGAAATAGGTAGTAATAACTGTCAGGAAAACTGATAATTATTGCACTAGATTAGACACTATTACGAATATGTAGAATGGATTTTATGAATAAAAAGATTAATTTTGATATTTACAATATATTTAGTGTATATCCTTAGCTGAGTAAGAGAAGGTTCTGTAGCATTAGGAATAAACTAAAGAGGACAATAAAGTGAGAATATAATCCCTATATTCAATTTAAGATAATACTACTCTAGATCAGGTTCCCTCTCTTAATGCTTATCTGCATTATTTAGTATGAAATGTATAAATTTTTGCTTCAGAATATTTACTTTTTAGAAAAGACTTTATTTATTTAGAGCAGTTTTAGGTTCAGAGCAAAATTGAGAGGAAGTCACAGAGATTCCCAATTTATCCCCTGCCCCCATACATACATAGCCTCCCCCATTATCAACATCCCCTACCAGAGTAGCACATTTGTCACAATTGATGAAACTGCATTGAAACATCATAACCACCCAAAATCCATAGTTTACATTATGATTCACTCTTTGTGTTGTAAGTTGTATGGCTTTGGACAAATGTATAATGATATGAATCTATCATTACGGTATCATAGAATATTTTCACTGCCCTAAAAATTCTCTGTACTCTGCCTATTCATCAATTAATCACCCATTATGTCTGGAAACCACTGATCTTTTTACTATCTCTGTATTTTTGTCTTTTCAAAAATGTCACATAGTTGGAATCATATATTATGTAGCCTTTTCCGATTGGGTTTTTTATTGAGTAATATGCATTTAACGTTCTTTCATGTCTTTCCATTGCTTGATAACTCATTTCCTTTTAGTGCTGAATAATATTCCATTGCCTAGATGTACCACTGTTTATTCACTCACCTACTGAAGGACTTGTTAATTGCCTCCAGGTTTTGACAATTATGAGCTGCTATAAACATCCATGTGCAGGTTTTTGTATGAATATAAGTTTTCAACTACTTTGGTTAAATATCAAAAAGCACAACTGCTGTGTCATATGGTAAGAGTGTGTTACGTTTTTTAAGAAGCCACTGAACTATCTTCCAAAGTGGGCTCTACAATTTTGCATTCTTACCAGCAACGAATGAGAGTTCCTGTTGCTCTGCATCCTTGCTAGTATTTGGTGTTGTCAACAGTGTTCTGGATTTTGGTCATTCTAATAAGTGTGTAGTAGTATCTTGTCGTCAATTTTTTTTTTTTTTTTTTTTTTATGCGGTACGCGGGCCTCTCACTGTTGTGGCCTCTCCCGTTGCGGAGCGCAGGTTCCGGGCGCGCAGGCTCAGCGGCCATGGCTCACGGGCCTAGCCGCTCCGCAGCATGTGGGAACTTCCCGGACCGGGGCACGAACCCGTGTTCCCTGCATTGGCAGGCGGACTTTCAACCACTGCGCCACCAGGGAAGCCCCCTTGTCATCATTTTAATTTGCATTTCCCCGACATATTATGCGGAGCATCTTTTCATATGTTTATTTGCCATTTGTGTATCTCCTTGATGAAGTGTCTGTTAAGGTCTTTGGCACAATTTATAATCAGGTTGTTTGTTTCCTTACTGTTGAGCTTTAAGAGTTCTTTGTATAGTTGTATAACAGTTCTTCATCAGATGTGACTTTTGTAAATATGTTTTACTAGTCTTTGGCTTTTCTTCTCATTCTCTTGAAATTGTCTTTTGCAGAATAGAAATTTAAAAATTTAATCAAGTCCAGCCTATCAGTTCTGTTTTTCATGGATTGTGCCTTTGGTGTTGTATCTAAAAAGTTATCATCAAACTCAAGGTCATCTAGATTTTCTCCTACATTATCTTCTAGGAGTTTTTATAGTTTTACATTTTACACTTAGATCTGTGATCCATTTTGACTTAATAATTGTGAAGAATATAAGATCTGTGTACAGATTTATTTATTTGCATGTTGTTGTCTGTTGTTCTAGCACCATTTGTTGAAAAGACTATCTTACACCATTGTGCTGCCTTTGCTCCTTTGTCAAATAATTGTTCACTCTATTTTTAGTCTATTTTTTTGGCTCTCCATTCTTTTACATTAAACTTTTCATCTATTTTTTTCACCAATACAACACTGTCTTCATTACTGTAGCTTTAGAGTAAATCTTGAGGTCAGGTATTATAAGTTTCCAACTATGTTCTTCTCTTTAATCTATTAGTCAGGTTGGGAAGAACTGATATCTTGACATTATACAGTGTTCCTATAAATGAACAGGAATATCTCTCCATTGATTTGGTTCTTCTTTGATTTTGTTCATTAGAGTTTTGTAGTTTTTCTCATACAGATCTTGTTTGATTTTTACCTAGATATTTCATTTTGTGGGTAATAATGTAAATGACATTGTTTTCAATTTCCAATACCACATAGTCATTGCTGTAATATACAAAATCTATTGACTTTCATGTATTAACCTTGTACCTCACAAACTTGCTATAATCAGTTATTAGTTCCAGGAGTTTTTTGTTGATTTTGTCAGACTTTCTACATAGTCAATCATGTCATCTATGAACAAAGACAGTTGTACATCTTCCTTCTCAATCTGCATACATTTTATTTCCTTTTCTGGTCTTATTGCATTAACTAGAACTCCCAGAATGGTGTTAAAAAGCAGTGGTGAGAGGAGACATCTTGCCTTGTTTCTGATCTTAGTGGGAAAGCTTCTAGTTTCTCACCATTAAGAATGATGTTGGCTGTAGACGTTTTGTAGCTATTCTTTATCAACTTGAGGAAGTTCCCCTCTAGTCCTAGTTTTCTGAGAGATTTTATCATGAATGGGTGTTGGTTTTTGTCAAGTAATTTTTCTGCATCTATTAATATGATATTTAGACTGTTGATGCAATGGATTACATCAATTGCTTTTCAAATGTTGAACCAGCTTTGCCTACTTAGGATAAATACTACTTGGTTGTGATGGATAATTCTTTTTATACATTGTTGGAGGATTTGGTTTGCTAATGTTTTGTTGAGAATTTTTACACCTATCTTCATGAGAGAGATTGGTCCAGAATTTTCTTTTCTTGTAATGTCTTTCTCCACTGTTGGTATAAGGGTGATGTTGGCTTCACAGAATGAGCTGGGAAGGATTACTTCTGATGTTATCTTTGGAAGGAGGTTGTACAGAGTTGGTATAATTTTTCCATATATGTTTGATAGAGTTCACCAATCTGGGATTGGTGCTTTCTTTTTCTTTTTTGTAAGGTTATTAATTATTGATTAACTTTCTTTAATATATATAAGCCTCTTCAGATTGTCTATTTCCTATGTGTGAGTTTGGCAGATTATGTCTTTCAAAGAATTGGTCAGTTTCATCAAGGTTATCAAATTTGTAGGCATAGAGTTGTTCACAGTTCTTCTTTGTTATCCTTTTATTTTAAACATCTTTATTGGAGTATAATTGCTTTACAATGTTGTGTAAGTTTCTGCTGTATAACAAAGTGAATCAGCTATATGTATACATATATCCCCATATCCCTTCCCTTTTGCATCTCTCTCCCACACTCCTTATCCCACCTCTCTAGATGGTCACAAAGCACCGAGCTGATCTCCTTGTGCCATGCAGCTGCTTCGCACTAGCTATCTATTTTATAATTGCTAGCGTATATGTGTCAGTGCTACTCTCTCACTTCGTCCCAGCTTACCTTTCCCCCTCCTCGTGTCCTCAAGTCCATTCTCTGTGTATGTGTCTTTATTCCTGTCCTGCCTCTAGGTTCATCAGAACCATTTTTTTTTTTTTAGATTTCATATATATGTATTAGCATACAGTATTTGTTTTTCGCTTTCTGACTTACTTCACTCTGTATGACAGACTCTAGGTCCATCCACCTCACTACAAATAACTCAATTTTGTTTCTTTTTATGACTGAGTAATATTCCACTGTATATATGTGCCACATCTTCTTTATCCATTCATCTGTCGATGGAAACTTAGGTTGCTTCCATGTCCTGGCTATTGTAGAGAGTGCTGCATTGAACATTGTGGTACATGACTCTTTTTGACTTATGGTTTTCTCAGGGCATATGCCCAGTAGTGGGATTGCTGGGTCGTATGGTAGTTCTATTTTAGTTATTTAAGGAGCCTCCATACTGTTCTCCATAGTGGCTGTATCAATTTACATTCCCACCAACAGTGCAAGAGGGTTCCCTTTTCTCCACACCCTCTCCAGCATTTATTGTTTGTAGATTTTTTGATGATGGCCATTCTGACTGGTGAGAGTTAATACCTCATTGTATTTTTGGTTTGCATTTCTCTAATGATTGGTGATGTTGAGCATCCTTTCATGTGTTTGTTGGCAATCTGTATAGTCTTCTTTGGAGAAATGTGTATTTAGCTCTTCTGCCCATTTTGGGATTGGGTTCTTTGTTGTTTTTTTTTTTTAATATTTAGGTGCATGAGCTGCTTGTATATTTTGGAGATTAATCCTTTGTCAGTTGCCTCATTTGTAAATATTTTCTCCCATTCTGAGGGCTTTGTGTCTTGTTTATGGTTTCCTTTGCTGTGTAAAAGCTTTTAAGTTTCATTAGGTGTCATTTGCTTATTTTTGTTTTAATTCCCATTTCTCTAGGAGGTGGGTCAAAAAGGATCTTGCTGTGATTTATGTCATAGAGTGTTCTGCCTATGTTTTCCTCTAAGAGTTTCATAGTGTTTGGCCTTACATTTAGTTCAGTGATCCATTTTGAGTTTATTTTTGTGTATGGTGTTAGGGAGTGTTCTAATTTCATTCTTTTACATGTAGCTGTTCAGTTTTCTCAGCACCACTTATTGAAGAGGCTGTCTTTTCTCCATTGTATATTCTTTCCTCCTTTATCAAAGATAAGGTGACCATATGTGTGTGGGTTTATCTCTGGACTTTCTATCCTGTTCCATTGATCTATATTTCTGTTTTTGAGCCAGTACCACACTATCTTGATTACTGTAGATTTGTAGTATAGTCTGAAGTCAGGAAGCCTGATTCCTCCAGCTCAATTTTTCTTTCTCAAGATTGTTTTGGCTATTCAGGGGTCTTTTGTGTTTCCATACAAATTGTGTAATTTTTAGTTCTAGTTCTGTGAAAAATGCCATTGGTAGTTTAAGGATTGTATTGAATCTCTAGATTTCTTTGGGCAGTATAGTCATTTTCACAATGTTGATTCTTCCAGTTCAAGAGCATAGTGTATCTCTCCATCTGTTTGTATCATCTTTAATTTCTTTCATCAGTGTCTTACAGCTTTCTGCAAACAGGTCTTTTTCTCCTTAGGTAGGTTTATTCCTAGGTATTTTATTCTTTTTGTTGCAATGGTAAATGGGAGTGTTTCCTTAATTTCTCTTTCAGATATTTCATCATTAGTGTATAAGAATGCAAGAGACTTCTGTGCATTAATTTTGCATCCTTCTACTCTACCAAATTCATTGATTAGCTCTACTAGTTTTCTGGTAGCATCTTTAGGATTCTCTATGTGTAGTATCATGTCATCTGCAAACAGTGACAGTTTTACTCCTTCTTTTTTGTTTTGGATTCCTTTTATTTCTTTTTCTTCTCTGATTGCTGTGGCTAGAACTTCCAAAACTATGTTGAATAATAATGGTGAGAATGAGCAGCCTTGTCTTTTTCCTTATCCAAGAGGAAATGGTTTCACTTTTTCACCATTGAGAATGATGTTGGCTATTTGTATGTCATATATGGCCTTTATTATGTTGAGGTAGGTTCCCTCTATGCTTACTTTCTGGAGAGTTTTTAACATAAATAAGTATTGAATATTGTTGAAAGTTTTTTCTGCATCTATTGAGATTACCATATGATTTTTATCCTTCAGCCTGTTAATATGGTGTATCACATAGATTGATTTGCATATATTGAAGAATCCTTGAATTCCTGGGATAAACCCCACTTGATCATGGTGTTTGATCCTTTTAATGTGCTGCTAGATTCTGTTTGCTAGTATTTTGTTTGGGGGTTTTTGCATCTATGTTCATCAGAGATATTGGCCTGTAGTTTTCTTTCTTTGTGACGTCCTTGTCTGGTTTTGGTATCAAGGTGATGGTGGCCTGGTAGAATGAGTTTGGGAGTGTTCCTCCCTCTGCTATATTTTGGAGGAGTTTAAGAAGGATAGGTGTTAGCTCTTCTCTAAATGTTTGATAGAATTTTCCTGTGAAGCCATCTGGTCCTGGGCTTTTGTTTGTTGGAAGATTTTAAATCACAGTTTCAATTTCTGGTCTTGTGACTGGTCTGTTTGTATTTTCTATTTCTTCTTGTTTCAGTCACAGAAGGCTGTGCTTTCTTGAGAATTTGCCCATTTTTTCTAGGTTGTCCATTTTATTGGCATAGAGTTGCTTTTAGTAGTCTCTCATGATCCTTTGTATTTCTGCAGTGCCAGTTGTTTGTTACTTCTTTTTCATTTCTAATTCTGTTGACTTGAGTCTTCTCCATTTTTTTCTTAGTGAGTCTGGCTAATGGTTTATCAATTTTGTTTATCTTCTCAAACAGCCAGCTTTTAGTTTTATTGATTTTTGCTATTGTCTCCTTCATTTCTTTTTCATTTATTTCTGATCTGATCTTTATGATTTCTTTCCTTCTGCTAACTTTGAGGGGTTTTTTGTTCTTCTTTCTCTAATTGCTTTAGGTGTAAGTTTAGCTTGTATATTTGAGATTTTTCTTTTTTCTTGTGGTAAGATTATATTGCTATAAACTTCCCTCTGAGAACTGCTTTTGCAACATCCCATAGGTTTTGGGGTCTTGGTGTTTTCACTGCCATTCTTTTCTAGGTATTATTTGATTTCCTCTTTGAGTTCTTCAGTGATCTCTTGGTTATTTAGTATTGTATTGTCTAGCCTCCATGTGTTTGTATTTTTTATACATTTTTTTCCTGCAACTGATATCTAGTCTCATAGCATTGTGGTCAGAAAAGATACTTGATACAATTTCAATTTTCTTAAATTTACCAAGGCTTGATTCGTGACTCAAGATATGATCTATTCTGGAGAATGCCCCATGAGTACTTGAGAAGAAAGTGTATTCTGATGTTTTTGGATGGAATGTCCTATAAATATAAATTAACTCCATCTTGTCTAATGTGTCATTTAAAGCTTGTATTTCCTTATTTATTTTATTTTGGATGATCTGTCTATTGGTGAAAGTGGGGTGTTAAAGTTCCCTACTATTATTGTGTTACTGTTGATTTCCCCTTTTATGGCTGTTAACATTTGCCTTATGTATTGAGGTCCTACTATGTTGAGTGCATAAATATTTACAGTTGTTATATCTTCTTGGTACGATCCCTTGATCATTATGTAGTGTTCTTCTTTGTCTCTTGTAAAAGTCTTTATTTTAAAATCTATTTTGTCTGACATGAGAATTGCTACTCCAGCTTTCTTTTGATTTCCATTTGCATGGACTAACATTTTCCATCCCCTCAGTTTCAGCCTGTATGTGTCCCTAGGTCTGGAGTGGGTCTCTTGTAGACAGCATATATATGGGTCTTGTTTTTGTATCAATTCAGCCAGTCTATGTCTTTTGGTTGGAGCATTTAATCCATTTACATGTAAGGTAATTATGGATATGTATGTTCCTATTAACATTTTCTCAATTGTTTTAGGTTTGTTATTGTAGGTCTTTTCCTTCTCTTGTGTTTCCTGCCTAGAGAAGTTCCTTTAGCATTTGTTGTAAAGCTGGTTTTGCGGTGCTGGATTCTCTTAACTTTCACTTCTCTGTAAAGGTTTTAATTTCTCCATCGAATTTGAATGAGTTCCTTGCTGGGTAGAGTAATCTTGGTTGTAGATTTTTCCCTTTCATCACTTTAAAATGTCCTGCCACTCCCTTCTGGCTTGCAGAGTTTCTGCTGAAAAATCAGCTGTTAACCATGTGGGGATTCCATTGTATGTTATTTGTTGCTTTTCCCTTACTGCTTTTAATATTTTTTCTTTGTATTTAATTTTTGATAGTTTGAGTAATATGTGTCTCAGTGTGTTTCTCTTTGGGTTTTTCCTGTATGGAATTCTCTGTTCTTCCTGGACTTGATTGACTAATCCCTTTCCCATATTAGGGAAGTTTATGACTATAATCTCTTCAAATATTTTCTCAGACTCTTTCTTTTTGTCTTCTCTGAGACCCCTATAATTCAAATGTTGGTATGTTTAATGTTGTCCCAGAGGTCTCTAAGACTATCCTCAATTATTTCCATTCTTTTTTCTTTATTCTGCTCCCTGGCAGTTATTTCCAACATTTTATCTTCCAGCTCACTTATCCGTTCTTCTGCCTCAGTTATTCTGTTATTGATTCCTTCTAGAGTATTTTTAATTTCAGTAATTGTGTTGTTCATCACTGTTTTTTGCTCTTTAGTTCTTCTAGATCCTTGTTAAATGTTTCTTGTATTTTCTCCATTCTGTTTCCCAGATTTTGGATCATCTTTACTATCATTACTCTGATTTCTTTTTCAGGTACGTTGCCTATTTCATCTTCATTTATTTGGTCTTGTAGGTTTTAACCTTGCTCCTTCTTCTGTAACATATATTTTGTCATTTACTTTTGTTTTTTTTCTTATGGGTGGTGCTGTATTCCTGTCTTACTGGTTGTTTGGTCTGAGACGTCCAGCACAGGAGTTTGCAGGCAGTTATATAGAGCTGGGTCTTGGTGCTGAGAAGAGGACCTCCGGGAGGCCTTAGTCCGATTGATAGACCCTGGGTTCTGAGGTTCTCTTTTAGTCCAGTGGTTTGGATTTGGAGCTCCCACCACAGGAATTTGGGCCCAACCTCCAGCCTGGGAACCAAGATCCTGCAAGCTTCATGGCATGGTAGAAAGTAAAAAAAACAGCAGTACAATATCAAAAAATAAAAAACAAAATAAAATTAGAAAGATAAAAAAAAATTAGGAAAAATAAAACTATAATTGAAACAACTGCAAGAGGTAAAATAAAACCACAGCTGAAAAAAGAAAACAAAGAAATCAAAGAAACGGGGAGGGGAGGCAACAAGCTAAAAGGAGTGATCACTAACAAAGTATAAAGAATAAAATAAAATTAGAAAAATAAAAGATTTATTAGGAAAAATAAAAATATAAAAGAAATAACAATGAATCAACAAGTTAAAACAGAACCTCAATCTGAAAGAGGAAAAATGAAAAGAAAACAAAACAAAACCTTGGCTATGGGGGCAGGGTTTAGGTGTTGGGTGGAACTTAAGCAGGGGTGAGTTTTAGGGTGGGGTGGGACCTATGCCGGTGGGGGGGTGACGTTTGAGTGTGGGGTGGGGCCTAGGTGGGGTGATGTAGGTATTTTTTTTTGATGAAATTTTAAACAGGATTGCTTACTTTTACTGTCTCTTTATGATAGTTCATTATTAGTGTATAGAAAAGCAACAGATTTCTGTATGTTAATCGAGTATCTGCAACTTTGCTGAATTCATTTATCAGTTCTAATAGTTATTTTGGTGGAGACTACGTTCTGTGGTTTTAATTGAGCATTGTGTATGATTACATTTCCTTTCCTTTCTTATCATAGCGATACTTTTTTTTTTAAGTTTTTTAGTTGCTGCACTGAACTCTAGGGAAATAAACATTTCTAGCTGATCCAAGTTCATTTTCAAATAACATTATTCTGTTTCACAGGTAGTGTGAATAATTTATAATAACAAAATAATCCTATTTTTTCCCTCTTACCCCTTATATCATTGCTATAGTCCATTTCACTTACATATATATAAATAATCACATATATTATTGTTATTATTATTTTGAACAAACCATTATCTGTTAGATCTATTAAGAATAATTAAAAAAATAATTACCCTTATTAATTCCTTCCTCTATGCTTTTCTTTTCTTTATATAGACCTGAATTTCTGACCATATCATTTCCTTCTCTCTATGAACTTCTTTTAACATTTCTGGAAAGCGAAGTCTACTGGTTGGCTGACAACCAGTATGTTGTCTACTGACACATTTCCTCAATTTTTCTTTGTTTGTGGAAATCTTTATTTCTTCTTACCCTTTGCAAGCTAGTCTCATAGGGTACATAATACAGTTGGTGGATTTTTTGTCTCAGCACTCTAAATATTTCACTCTACTCTCTTCTTCCTTGTATGGTTTCTGAGGAGAAGTCAGATGTAATTCTTATCTTTTCCCAGCTATAGGTAAGGTTTTTCTTTTCCTTTGGCTTCTTTCAAGATTTTTTTCTTTCTCTTTAATTTTCTGTAGTTTGAAAATAATATGCCTAACCGTAGTGTTTTTGACATTCATTCTGCTTGGTGTTCTCTGAGTTTCCTGGGTTATGGTTAAGTCTGTTGGTAGTTTGGGGACATTCTTAGTCATTATTATTTCAAATATTTCTTCTGTTTCTTTTTCTTCTCCTGCTGGTATTCCTATTATGTGTAAGCTACACCTTTTGTAACTGTCCCACAGTTCTTGGATAGTCTTTCTTTTTTTTCTTTCAGTCTTTGTTCTCTTTGCTTTTCAGTTTTGAAGGTTTCTATTGACATACTCTCAAGCTCAGAGATTCTTTCCTCAGCTATGTCCAGTCTACTAATAAGCCCATCAAAGGCATACTTTATTTCCATTACAGTATTTATCTCTAGTTCTTCTATCTTTCTGCTTACATTATCCATCTGTTCTTGCATACTATCTACTTTAGCCATTAAAGCCCTTAGCATATTAATCATAATTGCTTTAAACCCCCAGTCTGATCATTCCAACAGCACTGCCAAGTCTGGTTCTGATTCTTGCTCTGTTTCTTCAAAGTGTGTTTTTTGCATTTGGGTATGTCTTTTAATTTTTACTTGATATCTAGACATGATGTACCAGATTCAAGAAAGTGCTGTAAATAGGATTTTAATAATGTGGTGGTGAGATGTTGAGGGAAGGGAGTCATCATATAGTCCTATAGTAAGGAGTCAGTCTTTTTAGTGAATCTGTACCTCTGGGCTGTGAACTTCACAAGTGTTTTTAGTTTTTTTTCTCCCCACTTAGGTGGGACAGGATGGCTAGAGTGGGCTGAAGTTGGGTAATTCCCTCGCCCCCAGTTCTGTTAGCTCTGATAAAATCCCTACAGTTTAGGCTCTATTTACATAGTTTCTCCCGAGGTCAGACTTGTTAAGGACAAAGTTCTTCTGTGTACAGTCAGCCTTCCATATCTGAGGTTTCCACATGGGCATATTCAACCAACTGCAGATCAAAAATAGTTTTTTTTTAATTCCAGAAACTTCCAAAATGCAAAACTTTAATTTGCTGTGGATTGGAAACTATTTATATAGCATTTACAATGTATTAGATTTTATAAGTAAACTAGAGATGATTTAAAGTACATGGGAGGATGTGTGTAAGTTATATGCAAATACTACACCATAAGGGACTTGAGCATCCTAAGACTTTTGGGCATCCGTGGGGGTCCCAGCACCAATCCCTAGTGGATACTGAGGGATGATTGTGTTTCAAAATAATTCCTTTAACTCCCACTGCCAGAATCCCCAGGGATTTTTCTTCTTTATTTACTGTGAGAACTTGGTTAACCTCCTAGAAGTAAAAATTATGAAAGCATGGCAGTCCCCGTATGATAGAATTCCCTTAGAGTTTTTAACTCTCAAACTGTCCACAGTGAGTCTCTAGCGATTCCTCAGTTATATTTCAGATTTTCCTAACCAGACACTGATTCCTGCAGAGTTTTCTTATCACTTAGGAAATTATATATTTTGTATGCCTCAACCAATGAGAGTAGGGGCTTTATATGCTTTGTTTAATTCCTTATGTCAGCTCCCAAAACAGTGTCTGGCATGGAACAGGCTTTCAATACATGTCTGACAAATGAATAAATCTATTAAAAATTCTAGTACTCAACTTCAGATATCCCATCAAGAGGAGAATTTGCTAAAAAGTTAATCTGTAAATCTGAGTATATTATCTATCCTTTTTACTTCTCCCTGATGAATTTTACATCGAGAGAGAAGGAAAACAATTCATCATTATTATTTAATTTTGGAAAGCCACTAGAATTTACACCAGACTGCTTTGTTGGGGTATAGCTATGATTCAGGGTCACTCTTATTATTTCTATTTGGGTTAGCCAAAGAGTTTGTTTGGGTTTTCCCATGCGATCTTATGGGAAAACCTGAACAAACTTTTTGGCCAATCCAATACTTACTAGGGACAGTATAACAGTAGTCTCTTCTTAATAATGTAGTAGGTTCAAACTGGCTCCTCAGCCCTGGAAAGCCAAACCATCTCTGGGAGGGTTGAATAGAGAATCAAGCAACCTATCTCTTTCTCCTCCCATCTCCACAAAATCTAAGGGAACTCTGGATGACACATTCAGGAGTATGTGAAGGAATATATTGCATTACATTAAGATAAAAATACATATTTGTCTAGTTCTCCATGAAGATTCACATGTATGTCACTGTCTCACTCTAATATTTGCCTGTAAAAACTGTTGGAAGCTGATATATATATTTGGTTTCCCAGTTTCCTATATGTTAAAGTACTCAATAATTTATTTCACTTACACAGGAGAATTTGTTTCAAAAGGCTTGCCTACCTCCAAGAGGACTTTAAAGAGCTTGTAATTTAAAGTACTATTCAGAACGAGACAATTAGGAATAAAATAGAGCTCCTCTATTAAAAAAAAAAAAAGCAGATTTAGGAACTCCCAGTTTTCTGAGATGAGATTATACTACTGTACTTGGATTCTGAATGTACATTCAGTTTTCTGGCAATGAAGAAAAGCTTTTTGTCTTAACCAAGGAAATATGTTGGCTCACAATGTTTCTCTTTTCTAGAAGAGATAGTCTAAAAATCCACATGCTCAGCAGAACCAATATTTTCTTTTAGCAGCACAATGTAAGAAGGAAATGAGCTCTGCAGTAGATTAAATTATTGGTGTCAATTATTCATTCCCTATTATAGAATGATACATCTATACAATTTCCATGGCGTCATGGTAGACAAATTATTCTTCTCTTTATCCTTCATTCTGTGTATGTTCTATATACTCGATTTTGACTGTAGCCTCATAACATGCTTTGTTCAATGGGATGTTAGGACATGAGGGGAAGTAGTTGGATTGCCCTCTTGTGCTTCTGTGCCTATTATGAGAAGAACATAACCCACATAGGAACTACAGCACAAGTTTGGGTCCAAAGACCCATAAAGCAGAGCCACATACCAACCTGCAACCCTGTAGCTTGGAGCAAAGCAGATGCAGCCAATGCACAATGGATATGTGCACGATGATTATGGCAATAGCTAACTAATACAAGTTTCTTCCTCAAGGCACAAATGGAATTTTTTTTTTTTTTTTTTTTGCGGTACGTGGGCCTCTCACTGTTGTGGCCTCCCCTGTTGCGGACCACAGGCTCCAGACACGCAGGCTTAGCAGCCATGGCTCACGGGCCCAGCCGCTCTGTGGCATGTGGGATCTTCCCAGACTGGGGCATGAACCCGTGTCCCTTGCATCGGCAGGCGGACTCTCAACCACTGCGCCACCAGGGAAGCCCCCACAAATGGAATTTATACAAAGGAAATTGAGTAATAAAAAGAAATCTGTTTCTACATATTTTAAAACTTTAAGCCAGTATCTTTAGATGAGCAAGGAAAAGGTAAATATGAAATAATTATGTGACCACTATGTGACCACTGACTTTAGGGCATATTGATATTATACAACATTTCCACCATTGAAACACTTACGAACAATCAGGGTCAAGTTTGGGTTTAGTGCAGGTTGACTCAGAGAGTGAGGAAGAGATTTGTCCACAGTCCACAAATTTCTAGGCATAAATATTTTGTATATCAGTAGTAAACATAAGGGCCTAGAAGCTGGAAATTGGGATTATGTGGTGCCCTTTTTTTTGGAGTGTAAGACAAATCTTATTTCTGGAGGAAGACCCTGAATTTTATTTTAACAGGTGAAGTGAGAATACTATAAGAAGAAAGCATAGCAAGAATATTTTATACTTTAGTCTGATTTGATCAAAGGCTTAAAGGTTAGCAAGCATGAAATAATTATTTACAGAAAGAAAAAAGCAAACACAAGCGTTTTTCAGCCTCAAAGATCAAGGCCTAATATGACCAAGAGAAGTAATTTGTTAAGACCTCACACCAAGAGAGGAACGTTGTCCCCTAATCTAAAACAACCAAGGGAGCCATACACAGTGCCACATTTTACATATGTATTGAGTTTTTGTTTTTCTCATCACAAAAAAATACTATCAACCTTATGTTTTCAGGGATTCTTCATGTTGATTCATATAGATCTAGTCATTCAGTAACACTGTAGAGTAGTCCATTCAGTGTTTTCTTCTTTCTATGTCATTGTATGTTAAGGTAGTTTCTAAATTGTTTTTTTTGATTACAGATAGTGATGCCATAAAGCTCCTCATATAATTTCCTAGTGCAGAATTATACATGCAATATAAATGATTTTAGGTGAATTTTAAAACATCACATAAAATACAATATTTTACATTGTTTATGGATAATTAAATATTTAGTAGAAATAAAACAATAGGAAAGAAGCACATACAATTTATTATAGTGTTTGTTGTTTCTGGGGAGAGGGAAGGGGAATAAAACTGCACAAGGGAACAAGATAGATTTCAGAAGTGTCTGTAGTGGTCTAACTATACATGATGAAATGTACAATGAAATGGCTCACTATGAACAATAGCTAATTCAGGGTTAATAAATACATGCGTACTTGTCACATTATGTTATAAAGTTTTTTTGAGTTTTTAAACTTTTGAATTATATTAAAAACAAAAGTGTGTGTATCTTGTTACTTAAACATTCATTTTTAGTGTGTAGACTGTAAGAAACTCTGGCTCATGGATACAAAAATCTGTACAAGGAATGTCCATCATTTGTAATGCTTATTAAAGGAAAAAAAATCCAACAGTGAATAAGTAAATAAATTATAGTATGTGAAAGAAATATAAATAATAAAAAACATAAAAATTGAATCCATACTCATTGAACAAAATTTGGAAAATTCAGAAATCTGAGGAAAAAGAATTGTCTATATTACTATACCCCAGGGGCTATCAGTGTCAACATTCTATTTCCTTTCTGAATTGTGTGTTGGGAGGGGGATGGAGGGCCGTTTGGACAGTTAAAGTAATACAATAAATATAATTTAGCAACTTGATTTTTTTACTATTTAAATTTTATCCCATAATTTTTAAATACTATTTTTAGTTGGCAGGGAATGCTAGCATGTTTCTGAGATCACCTTGATCTCTTACTCTTTATAATGATTATTTCAATTTTTTTCGATTTTTTTCAAATGTTAGGTCCTCCCATATTTTCTCTCACTTTCCTGTTTTCTGAAGATCACCTTACCTCAGATAGGAATCTTTCACTACCTTTGTTCCAAATATACATGGGTGCTCTTATCATTCTTACCTTTTGTTATGGCAAAGGTGCTATTGGTAAGTGTATCCCTCCTAGCTTCAGTAGCATCCAGTAGTAATTATGGTTATCCCTTATGCATTCAACTTTACCTTAGTAGCTTCTTTCCAATGGCTGTTTAAAATGCTCAAGTTTCTCACATTAAAAAAACACACACACACACACACACACACACACACAAAAACCTTATTATAAAATCCCCATCAATTCTACTGCTGCTTCCTCTCTACTCTCTATACCCTTCATAGCCAAACCTCTCAGATCAATCTACCCATGTTGTTTCCTTTTCCATCACCAACCACTCACTCTTCAAACCACTGCAATCTAACTGGTATCCCTATCACTTCACTGAAATGTCTGACCAACTAGTCTGATTAGCTGAATCAAATATGTTGCATAAGCAACTAAATTGGAAAATATCATATAGCATCAATTGTTCAAAAATACCCTATGATTAAAAACTCTTTGGAGCTATTCAGCCAATTAAAGCAATACAGTAAATTGACACTACTAAATTTGCTCTTCTTTCATATAGTTCTGAAATTTTCTTACAGTTATAAAAGGAAACTGTATAGTTCCTTTTATATACAGGGGATTTACACCCTTCAGTCTCTCAACACTAGTTCATTCCATTCTCAGCAGAGAACGTCTCTCTGTCCCCTAAGATAGAAAAACAAAAAAACAAAAAAACTCCAAAAAACAAAAAAAAACAGATCTTTACTGTCAAATAAGACCTTGTATGTCCCAATCATTTTAGGCTTATCTCTCCCTGAAACTGACTACCCTCTACTTGTGGTTAGCCACACAGACCATGTTACCATGAAAATAGTCAAATTTATCAAGTCCTATTTTGAGTTTTCATGTGTCTATTTTCTCATGTTTAATATTAGAACTTGGGGACATTGCTTATTGTATATGGGTGCTTAATAAATATTTACTATATAAATAAGAAAATAAATAAATATTTCACTAAACTCTGGATAAAAGCAGTTGTATAATTTGCTTAGATTAGTACAATATGAGCAAACAGATCTATGAATTAAAAAGGTGATATGAGGATAATCATTAGAGTCTATGGTTACATGGATATTCCCACAATCCTTTCTTATCACTATTTCCTGCCACCTGCGCTTTCCCTTCCCTGCCATATTTTACAGTGTTCATGGCATTTGTTACCCATTTTGGGAATTCTTGGGAGCTGATTTACTAACATTTTATATGATAGTCTTAACCTTCCTCTTTTATGAAACATGAAGACAAGAAACAAGAAGAAATGGAAATATTTTGTAGTCATGAGATATGAATTCCTTAATGGGAAAAGTATAGGTTACTGATTAAGCATAAAATCTGGAATGAAATCGCATGGATTTAAATGC
This sequence comes from Lagenorhynchus albirostris, assembly GCF_949774975.1. Classification (NCBI taxonomy): domain Eukaryota; kingdom Metazoa; phylum Chordata; class Mammalia; order Artiodactyla; family Delphinidae; genus Lagenorhynchus; species Lagenorhynchus albirostris. The sequence goes on from NC_083095.1 coordinate 19,520,364, forward strand.
CAACCCAACAAGTGTCTAGCTATGTGATTTTCTGAAATTGATGATCCCATCTCCTCCCTAGTTTCTTCACCTGTAAAATGGGAGATATTTTAGAGTACTTACCCCTCATATAATTAAACAGTGTAGAAACCAACAACAGCAAAGGCAAAAAAAAAAATCAGCTAGTGTTATCTGCATTCCCATTTTCTGTGAACAATTAATTAAACTGTAATTAATTCTATGCAATTAAAAAAGGCTTTTGGTTTGGAGATCTCATTTAATTTTCAGATTACAGTAATTTACAAGTGCTACTTAAATGTGAACTTTATAGAGTAACCTGTAATTCTATTGGGTGTCCAAAATTTGTTTAAGTTGAAAAATTAATGTTATAGAAATTATAAATTAAAAAAATGGAAAAATTAATTAAAATAGAAAAACATAGTTTACCCTGAGGGAAAAGGAGACAAGTGAAGCCCCCTTAGGGACAAGATTTCTTTCCAAAGCATCCTTGCTGATACATTCCACAAAGTGCCTTTGGTTTAGCAATATCTTATCTCAAATGAGAGTAACTCACTGAATTTAAGAGTGACCATGTTTCTTGTTAATTTCATGCTACAGGTTGGCCTGCTTTTGCTTTAAATCATCCAGCTGTAGCTTTTGTGAAAAGATACAATCTTTCAATGTATCATAAGAATTTCTTCAATGCAGACAAAACCCAAAAGTGAAGAAATAGCCTTGGCTTTTATGCTGGAGGAAACAATTAATTTGGAGTACCATTGTCCTTGATAAGCAGATTCTTCTTTGTTTTAATTTTTTTTTATTAGAATATAGTTGATTTACAATGTTGTGCTAGTTTCAGGTGTACAGTGAAGTATATATTTTTTTAGCATCTTTATTGGAGTATAATTTCTTTACAGTGTTGTGTTAGTTTCTGCTGTATAACAAAGTGAATCAGTTATATATATATACATATATCCCCATATCCCCTCCCTCTGCACCTCCCTCCACACCTCCCTCCCACCGTTCATATCCCACTCCTCTAGGTGTCACAAAGCAACAAGCTGATCTCCCTGTGCTATGCAGCTTCTTCCCACTACCTATCTCTTATATTTGGTAGTGTATATATGCCAGTGCTACTCTCTAAATTCGTCCTAGCTTACCTTTCCTTCTCCCAGTCCTCAAGTCATTCTCTACATCAGTGTCTTTATTCCTGTCCTGCCCCTAGGTGCGTCAGAAGCATTTTTTTTTCTTTTTTTTTTAGATTCCATATATATGTGTTAGCATACAGTATTTGTTTTTCTCCTTCTGACTTACCTCACTCTGTACTACAGACTCTAGGTCCATCCACCTCACTACAAATAACTCAATTTCATTTCTTTTTATGGCTGAGTAACATTCCATTTTATGTATGTGCCACATTTTCTTTATCCATTCATCTGTCGATGGACACTTTGCTTCCACATCCTGGCTATTGTAAATAGTGCTGTGATGAACATTGTGGTACATATCTCTTTATGAATTATGATGTTCTCAGGGTATATTTACAGTAATGGGATTGCTGGTTGTATGGTAGTTCTACTTTTAGTTTTTTAAAGAACCCCCATACTGTTTTCCATAGTGCTGTATCAATTTATATTCCCACCAACAGTGCAAGAGGGTTCCCTTTTCTCCACACTCTCTCCAGTATTTGTTGTTTGTACATTTTCTGATGATGTCCATTCTAAGTGGTGTGAGGTGATACCTCATTGTAATTTTGATTTGCATTTCTCTAATGATTAATGATGTGGAGCATTCTTTCATGGGTTTGTTGGCAATCTGTATATGTTCTTTGGAGAAATGCCTATTTAGGTCTTCTGCCCATTTTAGGATTGGTTTGTTTGTTTTTTTGACATTTGGCTGCAGGAGATGCTTGCATAGTTTGGAGGTTAATCCTTTGTCAGTCGCTTTGTTTGCATATATTTTCTCCCATTCTAATGGGATCTTGTTTATGGTTTTCTTTGCTGTTCAAAAGCTTTTAAGTTTCATTAGGTCCCATTTATTTATTTTTGTTTTTATTTCCATTCTCTCAGAGGTGGTTTGAAAAGGATCTTGCTGTGATTTATGTCATAGAGTGTTCTGCCTATGCTTTCCTCTAAGACTTTTATAGTGTCTGGCCTTACATTTAGATCTTTAATCCATTTTGACTTTATTTTTGTGTATGGTGCTAAGAAGTGTTCTAATTTCATTCTTGTACATGTAGCTGCCCAGTTTTCCCAGCAAAAATTATTGAAGCAGCTGTCTTTTCTCCATTGTATATTCTTGCCTCCTTTATCAAAGATAAGGTGACCATATGTGCATGGGTTTATCTCTGGGCTTTCTATCCTGTTCCATTGATCTATGTTTCTGTTTTTGTGCCAGTACCATAATGTCTTGATTACTGTAGCTTCGTGGTATAGTCTGAAGTCAGGGAGACTTATTCCTCCAGCTCCGTTATTCTTTCTCAAGATTGCTTTGCTGTTCGGTGTCTTTTGTGTTTCCATACAAATTGTGAAATTTTTTTGATCTAATTCTGTAAAAAATGCCCTTGGTATTTTGACAGGGACTGCACTGAACCTGTAGATTTCTCTGTGTAGTATAGTCACTTTCACAATGTTGATTCTTCAAATCCAAGAACATAGTATATCCCTCAATCTTTTTCTTTTCTTTTTTTTTTTTCTGTACACGGGCCTCTCACTGTTGTGGCCTCCCCCATTGTGGAGCACAGGCTCCAGACACACAGGCTGGAGACATGCAGCCAAGTGGCCATGGCTCACAGGCCTAGCTGCTCTGTGACATATGGGATCTTCCCAGACCGGGGCACAAACCCGTGTCCCCTGCATCGGCAGGCGGACTCTCAACCGCTGTGCCACCAGGGAAGCCCCATATCCCTCAATATTTGTATCACGTTTAATTTATTTCATCAGTGTCTTATAGTGTTATACATACAGGTCTTTTGTCTCCTTACGTAGGTTTATTCCTAGGTATTTTATTCATTTTGTTGAAATGGTAAATTGGGGGGTTTCCTTAATTTCTCTTTGAGAATTTTTGTCATTAGTGTGTAGGAATGCAAGAGATTTCTATGCATTAATTTTTTATCCTGTTACTTTACCAAATTCATTGATTAACTCTAGTAGTTTTCTGGTAGCATCTTTAGGAGACTCTATGTATATATAGTATCATGTCATCTGCAAACAGTGATGGTCTTACTTCTTCTTTTCTGATTTGGATACATTTTATTTCTTTTCTATTCTGATTGGCATGGCTAAAACATCCAAAATTATGTTGAATAATAGTGGTGAGAGTGGATAACCTTGTCTTGCTCCTGATCTTAGAGAAAATGGTTTCAGGTTATTATGTTGAGCTAGTTTCCCACTATGTCTACTTTCTGGAGAGTTTTTTTTTATCATAAATAGGTTTTGAATTTGTCGAAAGCTTTTTCTGCATCTATTGAAATTATCATATGGTTTTTATTCTTCAATTTGTTAATATGGTGTACACATTGATTGATTTGCATATATTGAAAAATTCTTCCATTCCTGGGATAAACCCCACTTGATCATGGTGTACGATCCTTTTAATGTGTTGTGGTATTCTCTTTGCAAGTATTTTGTTGAGGATTTTTGTATCTATATTCATCAGTGATATTGGCCTGCAGTTTTCTTTTGTTGTGACGTCTTTGTCTGGTTTTGGTATCAGGGTGATGGTGGCCTCGTAGGATGTGTTTGGGAGTGTTCCTCCCTCTGGTATATTTTGGAAGAGTTTGAGAAGGATAGGTGTTAGCTTTTCTCTAAATGTTTGATAGAATTCACCTGTGAAGCCATCTGGTCCTGGGGTTTTCTTTCTTGGAAGAGTTTTAATCACAGTTTCAATTACAGTGCTGGTGATTGGTCTGCTTATATTTTCCGTTTTTTTCTGGTTCAGTCTTGGAAGGTTGTGCTTTTCTAAGAATTTGCCCCATTCTTCCAGGTTGTTTATTTGATTGGCATATAGTTGTTTGTAGTAATCTCTCATGATCCTTTGTATTTCTGCAATGTCAGTTGTTACTTCTCCTTTTTCATTTCTAATTCTGTTGATTTGAGTCTTCTCCCTTTTTTATCTTGATGAGTCTGGCTAATTGTTTATCAATTTTGTTTATCTTCTAAAAGAACCAGCCTTTAGTTTTGTTGATTTTTGCTATTGTTTCCTTCATTTCTTTTTCATTTATTTCTGATCTGATCTTTATGATTTCTTTCCTTCTGCTAACTTTGTTTTTTTTTGTTGTTTTTTTTTCTGTTCTTCTTTCTCTAACTGCTTTAGGTGTAAGGTTAGGTTGTTTATTTGAGATGTTTCTTGTTTCTTGAGGTAGGATTATATTGCTATAAACTTCCCTCATAGTACTGCTTTTCCTGCAGCCCATAGGGTTGGGTCTTCGTGTTTTCATTGTCACTTTTTTGTACGTATTTTTTGATTTCTTCAGTGATCTCTTGGTTATTTAGTAGCATATTGTTTAGACTCCATATGTTTGTATTTTTACAGTTTTTTTTTCCTGTAATTGATAGCTAGACTCATAGTGTTGTGGTCAGAAAATATACTTGATACTATTTCAATTTTCTTAAATTTACCAAGGCTTGATTTGTGACCCAAGATATGATATATCATGGAGGGTGTTCCATGAGCACTTGTGAAGAAAGTATATTCTGTTGTTTTTGGATGGAATGTCCTAAATATCAATTAAGTCAATCTTGTCTAATGTGTCATTTAAAGCTTTTGTTTCCTTTCTTATTTTATTTTTGATGATCTGTCCATTGGTGAAAGTGGGGTGTTAAAGTCCCCTACTATGATTGTGTTACTGTCAATTTCCCCTTTTGTGACTGTTAGCTTTTGCCTTATGTATCGAGGTGCTCCTATGTTGGGTGCATAAATATTTACAATTGTTATATCTTCTTTTTGAATTTATCACTTGATCATTATGTAGTGTCCTTCTTTGTCTCTTGTAATAGTCTTTATTTTAAAGTCTATTTTGCTGATATGAGAATTGTTACTCCAGCTTTCTTTTGATTTCCATTTGCATGGAATATCTTTTTCCATCCTCCTACTTTCAGTCTGTGTGTCCCTAGGTCTGAACTGGGTCTCTTATAGACAGCACATATACAGGTCTTGTTTTTGTATCCATTCAAGCAGTCTGTATCTTTTGGTTGGAGTATTTAATCCATTTACCTTTAAGGTAATTATCAATATGTATGTTCCTATTACCATTTTCTTAATTGTTTTGGGTTTGTTTTTGTAGGTCTTTTTCTTCTCTTGAGAATTTCCTTTAGAGAATTTCCTTTAGCATTTGTTGTAAAGCTAGTTTTGTGTTGCTGATTTCTCTTAACTTTTGCTTGTCTGTAAAAATTTTTATTTCTCTGTCAAATCTGAATGATATTCTTGCTGGCTAGAGTAATCTTGGTTGTAGGTTTCTCCCTTTCATCACTTTAAATATGTTTTCCCACTCCCTTCTGGCTTGCAGAGTTTCTGCTGAAAGTTTACCTGTTAACCTTGGGGGGGTTCCCTTGTATGTTATTTGTTGCTTTCCCCTTACTACTTTTAATATTTTTTCATTGTATTTAATTTTTGATAGTTTGATAAATATGTGTCTTGGCGTGCTTCTCCTTGGATTTACCCTTTATGGGACTCTCTGCACTTCCTCACTTGATTGACTATTTCCTTTCCCATGTGAGGGAAGTTTTCAACTGTAATCTCTTCAATATTTTCTCAGACCCTTTCTTTTTTGCTTCCTCTTCTGGAACCCCTATAGTTTGAATGTTGGTGCATTTAATGTTGTCCCAGAGGTCTCTGAGACTGTCCTCAATTCTTTTCTTTCTTTTCTCTTTATTCTGCTCTGTTGTAATTATTTCCACTATTTTATCTTCCATGTCAATTCTCCATTCTTCTGCCTCAGTATGCTGCTATTGATTCCTTCCAGAGAATTTTAAATTTCATTTATTGTGTTGTTCATCATTGTTTGTTTGCGTTTTCATTCTTCTAGGTCTGTGTTAAACGTTTCTCATATTTTCTCCATTCTATTTCCAAGATTTTGGATCACCTTTACTATCATTACTCTGAATTATTTTTCAGGTAGACTGCCTATTTTCTCCTTATTTGTTTGCTCTGGTGGGTTTTTACCTTGCTCCTTCATCTGCTGCATATTTCTTTGTCTTCTCATTTTGTTTAACTTACTTTGTTTGGGGCCTCCTTTTCGCCGGTTACAGGTTCATAGTTCCCATTGTTTTTGGTGTCTACCCCCAGTGGTGACATTTGTTCAGTGGGTTGTGTAGGCTTCCTGGTAGAGGGGACTGGTGTCTCTGTTCTGGTGGATGGGGCTGGATATTGTCTTTCTGGTGGGCAGGGCTGCATCTCACAGTGTGATTTGGAGTGTCTGTGAATTTAGTATGATTTTAACCAGCCTCTCTGTTAATGGTTGGGGTTGTGTTCCTGTCTTGGTAGTTGTTTGGCATGAGGTGTCCAGCACTGCAGCTTGTTGGCTGTTGGGTGGTGATGGGTCTTAGAGTTGAGATGGAGAGCTCTGGGAGAGCTCTCACCAATAGATATTACGTCGGCTGGGAGGTCTCTAGTGGTCCAATCTCTTGAACTCAGGTCTCCCACTGCATAGTCTCAGGGCTGACATCAGGCTGGAATACCAAGACCCTGTCAGCCACACAGCTCAGGAAAAAAGGTAGGAAAAAGAAAGAAAAAGAAAAATAAATGAATAAAACAAAACAAATTATTAAAATTAAAAAATAATTAAAAAAAAGAAGAAAGGAACCAAACCAATAAATAAATCCACCAATGATAACAAGTGCTAAAGACTAAACTCAGGGGCTTCCCTGGTGGCACAGTCATTGAGAGTCCACCTGCCGATGCAGGGGACACGGGTTCATGCCCTGGTCTGCGAAGATCCCACATGCCGTGGAGCGGCTGGGCCCGTGAGCCATGACCGCTGAGCCTGCGCATCCAGAGCCTCTGCTCCACAACGGGAGAGGCCACGATAGTGAGAGGCCTGCATACCGCAAAAAAAAGACTAAACTCAGATAAACATAAAAATCAGAATCTAATCAGTCGCAGAGAGCAAACCCCAAATCTGCAGTTGCTCCTAAATCCACCACCTCAATTTTGTGACGTATTGTTGTCTATTCATGTATTCCACAGATGCAGGGTACACCAAGTTGATTGTGGGGATTTAATCTGCTGCCTCTGATGCTGCACAGAAAAATTTCCCTTTCTCATCTTTGTTCACACAGCTCCTGGGGTTTAGCTTTGGTTTTGGTCCTGCCTCTGCTTGTAGGTCGCCCTCAGGTGTCTGTTCCCCACCCAGACAGGAGGGGTTTAAAGCAGCAGCTGCTTAGGGCTGTCTTGCTCACTGAGGCCAGGGAAGAGGGGTATGGTAGTCATAATTGGAATGTGAGGTGATCCTACGGTGGCAGAAGTTGGCATGATGTTGCAACCACTTGAGGATTGTTGTGTGTTCTTCTGGGAAAGTTTTCCCTAGATCACGGGACCCTGGCAGTGGCAGGCTGCACAGGCTCCAGAGGGGAGTGTGGATAGTGACCTGCAATTGGACACAGGATTCTTGGTGGCAGCAGCAGCAGTTTTAACGTTTCATGCTCATCTCTGGTGTCTGAGCTGATGGCCACAGCTCACACCCATCCCTGGAGCTTGCTTAAGTGGTGCTCTGCCTTCTGTGGGCACACAGACAAGGAATCCCCTCTCCTTGTGCACCCTGAAACAATGGTCTCTTGCCTTTTCTGCAGGTCCAGACTTTTTCTCGGACTCCCTCCTGGCTAGCTGTGGCGCTCTAGCCCCCTCAGGTTGTCTTCATGTGGCCAACCCCAGTCCTCTCTGTGGGATCTGACCTCCGAAGCCCAAGCCTCAGCTCCTAACCCCCACCTGCCCTGACAGGTGAGCAGACAAGCCTCTCAGGCTGATGAGTGCTGGTCAGCACTGATCCTCTGTGCAGAAATCTCTCCACCTTGCCCTCTGCATCCCTGTTGCTGTGCTCTCCTCCGTGGCTCCGAAGCTTCACCCCCACCCACCCCCTATGCCTGCCAGTGAAGGGGCTCCCTAGTGTGTGGAAACCTTTCCTCTTTCACAGCTCCCTGCCAGAGGTGCAGGTCCCATCCCTATTCTTTTGTCTCTGGTTTTTCTTTTTTCTTTTGCCCTACCCAGGTACATGGGAAGTGTCTTGCCTTTTGGGAAGTCTGAGGTCTTCTGCCAGTGTTCAGTAGGTGTTCTGTAGGAGTCGTTCCACACGTAGATGTATTTTTGATGTATTTGTGGGGAGGAAGTTAATCTCAACATCTTACTCCTCTGCCATCTTGAAGGTCCCCCCCACCCCGATTCTTCTTTTATGACATTAAAACAAAACAAACAGGCAACAAACAAATGAGGTGGAAATTGTAACAGTTGTACCATTATGAGACTCAAAGTTACACATGTTGCAAAATTTAAATTAACATGTTATCTAAACTATGATGGGAAGCAGCTTTGTTACATTAAATTGTTTTAATGCTGCCAAGGTGGCTTACCATACATTAACAATAGAGGTATTTCTGTCAAATAAGTAAGGGTACCTCTGTAGCTCAGACACCTGCCTTTATTTTGTTGAAAATGCTATAGCTTCTTACTCAGCTTAGATCTACTTCCATAGATATTACCATCGAGTAGATGATAAAAAGGAATATATACATTTTCAGGAAGATGGTTGATATGTTACATTCAATCAGTATATTGCTCTCAATTATTTTTTTATTTATTATTATAACATATGTAATTTTATAAAATTAATTTTTTATCAGCTGAGGAAGTAGGGGAGGGAATGTTTGTTTTACTTGTATATCTACTGCTCACATATGATTCCTCAAATAGTGTTAAAAAAATAAAAAAAAGAAAACAAAATGTTGCCAACTAATAGGAGTGGAGGCATAACACAGTGGTCAAGAGCATGGGCATAAAACCCACTACATTAGTTTGAAAGCCCAAACTAGCTGTATGATTTTGGGCAAATAATTCAGTTTCTTCATGGGTAAAATGAGAAAGATAATAATAGGCCTCATTTCATAGATTATCCATTATGAACTTAAAACATACATTTATAATATTTGGAATTATTCCTGGAATACATTTTTGCTCCTACAAAACTCAGTAGAGAAAGGACACCCCAGAGACCGTTCTCTCTCTGGCACAACTGCCAACCACTGTCTATTAATGATAACAGCAATGAAAACAACAAACTCAATATTAGTTGAAAGCTCACAATTTACTGGGCACTTTTTTTAGTGCTATATAAATATTCATTCATTAATTCACATAAAACATGTCTTTATATGTCTATCCCCATTTTGTCAAGGATAAACACTTAGAATATTTAGATAAATTGACAACTGCCCTCTACTAATTTAATGGTAGAAAAAGAACTGGTATCCTTTTCCAAATGCTCTAACCCACTCTGGATATTTGTAATAAATTCATTCACATAAGTCCTGAATACAGCTGATAGTTGACCTTAACTAGGTTGTCCATTTGTTATGTTCTTGCATCTGGGACCTCTTGTAGGAGAAGCAGAGAAGGCCAAGGCAATTATTTTGATGTTATGGGGTAGAGGATAAACTTGCCATCCTTCTAGACAACCCACACTTGCTTTGTTCACTGAGCAGGAGAGTACAGTGAAAAGTGAAACCATAAGCAGATGCATCTCTACCTTGGATGTTGATATCACATCATTGACTTTATTATTGTAATCAACATTTTCTAAGCATATTCTTTGTGTTTTAAACTGTGCTTGGCAGGAATGTGAATTATAACGATCTGACTCATGGGTCTTATAATTAACATGAATTGTGATAAGGCAATGATAAGACCTGAACTCTATGTTATGGAAGCACAGAAAAAAAATCTGTCAATATAATGATTAAAGGAGAATGACATTTGAGGTCAATCTTGTTAAATAAAGAGTTTCTTAATATAAGGTGAGAGAAACAGCAAGGAGAGTAGTACACTCAAGACCGTGAGACACAATGAAATGTAAGTAATTTAGCATAGCTAAAGGATCATTGACATTATGGGGAAGAAAGTAAAACAAGACATACCTATGGTAGAGAGATGGACTATAGACATAGGCAAAGAAAAGTGATGCATAGCCATGATAGCACACAAATTATTTTCTTGTTTGTTCCTTTTGGTTATGGGAAGTGAATGAAGAATGTGAGGTAGGGAATAAAGTGATCAGTTTGAATTTTAGAAATATAATTCTGGTGGGAGGGTTTAATGATGAATACCTGGAGATAGTAAAGTGTTGGGAACCTTTTAAACTAGCTTTTAAAAATAGTCTATTTAAAATGTAGTAAAACATAAGGTGGCCAAAAACTTTGGCTGGAAACAGAAAATGTCTGCAGATTATTGTGGTTCATCTATGTGACCAGTCAGCGTACCTCTGATGTGGAATGTCTTTGGTTAATCATGAACTACAGCAAAGCAGGAAATTTTTCAATTTTGTCTACAGGTCCGTGGGAAGAGAATTAATTATGAATTATTTTGAACATATAAATGATATAATAAATAATTATTGGACACCTTTAAGCTTAGAAAGCAAATTTGTACAAATACATGTAACATCCCACGTATCAGTTGCTGATATGTGTAACCCTTCCTAACTGGCGTGAACACTGTAGTGATTTTCATTCCCATGCATGCCATTATACTTTCAGAGCATATGTATGAATCCACAGAAAATAACATTTTTTTATTTATCATTATACATTTATGATATATATACATGTTGTTTAATGTAGCTCTGACATTCATTTGAACTTCTGTATATTATTTTCCATTTCATAAATATATAATATATATCTATTATTCTCCTGTTTTTAGGCATTCAAGTTATTTACAAGTTTTCACTTTTACAAATAGTTTTGCTATGAACAATCATGTACATGTTAATTGGTGCAATATTCCAGAATGCTTTAAATTTATATGCCAGTGGGTAATATTTCTAAACCATAGGGCATGCCTATTTTGCAATTTACTAGGTATGACCAAACTGCTTTCTAAAATAGTTATGCAAATTTACTCCTCTTTGGGTAATGTATAAATTTATGATGTTCTGTATTTTTGTCAGAATTGGTGTCATCACACTTTTATGTGCTCATCAACTTATGTATAAAAGAGAGAGTATGCCTTTTCATTATTGATCTTATAAAAACTTTAATTTTACTCAGCTCCCATAAAAATGAACAGTTCCCATTGGAATGAATATATCCACTGAAATCTGATGGAGATTTACCAATTCATCAATGAATCCAGCAAAACACCTTTCACATTCCTTTTTATTTTTTGTGAAAGGAGAAGTCCAGAGACTGCTGAATGTAGAATTTATTCAGGCTGTTACTCTATGATTCATATAATAGAAATTTAGATTCATTTTTTATTAAGAAAAAATAAGAGTAAGGTAGTGGCCTGTGAACTCTGGGATGTATTTAATGGAAATGTTTATTTTTCAAATATCCACTTTAATCCATTAGACAAAAGTCAATCTATCCTACTGTAAAAAGTGATATATGTTTTTATTGTGGGCTTCAGATTAATATTTTATGACAGAAACATCAATGTTAAACAATATGATTAAACTCTAAATGAAAAACTGATGGTGCAAAAGCAGCAAATTTCTGCATACAGACCGTGCATTAGCTTGAAACTAGGATAATAATGGTGATGATTGTGTTTATTGTTATATAAGATTTGCTGCTACCCTTATGAATGTCAACATTTGTCTACTCTGTGTTATACTCTCAAGGTTTTGTTTTTGTTTTTAATGATTCAATGACTACTTGGACCATGTTGTTCTACTGTTATCCTAGCATGTTGCTACTGACGGTGCAGTTAATTTGGGGGCTGTGTGTGTATATGCTGTCTTATTTTAGGTAATGTATTGTGATGATTTTAGGATCTGTAACATCCCATGTTTATGCAGAAGATATAAAAATATGCCAGTCAGCATTGGTTGAAAATCAGCACTCATTTTTTTTGTTTGTTTTTTGGGGGAGTTTTGTGGGAGGTTTTTCCTAGTAAGAAGAATTTCCCGAGAAACAAGGCATAGAGAAAGAGGAGAAAGAGACTGCATAGGAAAGTCAATGACTTACCATCCGAGTTACCTATGGCAAATAATTCAATATCTCAACTATTACTGCTTTTCTGAAAATGATGCTCACTTCACAAAGTTTTTCGATGAATCTCTTCAGTGCCATGTTGATGAGTGCTCTATTCATACTATTAATCCAATGTGAACTAAAATTGTTAATAACAAACAACAAGAAAGAACAAAATTGCAACACGTCACATTATGCCACATAATGCTTTTGAATGGGAAGTGTTTCTGTACAACAGAAGTTTATAAATTACTACTTCTTAAACAGTTTTCTCGACCCCAAGGATCTGGCAATGTTTTATACCTTCATTTCCATACAGTTTAGACTAAAATTTAATAATAATAGAAGTGGATTCTGGATCATCTGAATAAGCTGCACACATGCTCATATACTTATGCTTGGTTACATGTATATTTTTTATTTTGCTTGTGTTAGATATAAGTAGTACGAATTTTATTGGCAGAGGTTAATAATAGAACAGAAGAGTAAATTCATGCTGAGGGTTAGCTAAGTGATTTCACAAAGTTTGATTTGAATAAAAGTACTTTTTTCAGGAACTTCAAAAAAATATACGTGGTAGAAAAACAGTTTCATATAGTATAAGTCAAAATAGACATAATTCAAACAACCATGAATTATCTAAGCCATTGTCATAATCACATAGACGTATCAACTTAGATTCAACAGCTGAACTGTCTCATTAAACATGTTGTCTTGCAGGAGCCAATTTGAAGGGATCTCTATGTTCAAATTTGGAAAAGTTTGAGCATCAAAATAATTTAGGACCATAGTGAATTATGTCTATAGAAAAATTATGAAGTTATGAATCTATACAAATAATAAGTTAATAAACAGGAAAGAAGGAAAAGCTCTTACTACGGTAGAATGCTGAGTACTGGAGTTGGTGCCTCATCAGTTTGTATGTTTATCAAATTTAACATTTGTATTCCAGTTTTTTTTCAATTGAACTATTACAATCATCATAGTAAAGATTGGATAGCAAAAAAGAAAAAGAAAATCAAAACCGGGTGCTTCATCTAGGGGAAATTTTTGGTAAGGAGCAGACTATTTTTGCATCGTTCAAATCCCTTTGAATTTAACTTGAATAGCTTGGTGGGATTTGAGCATAGTTTAGACAGTATAAAACAGACTGTGTTAGTTAAACCTAGCTTAATTAAGTCACTTTCATTCACTCATCTATAAATATTTACTGAGTACTTAGATGTACCATGAACTATTCTTGCCACTGGATACCAGGATTTTGTGCTACACTTTTTATTTTGTAGCAAAGTCCTGGCTCATGATCAAGAAGGACCTTCTCTTCACGTCTTTCACCAAATGCTTGAGAATATATTCTATGGAAGAGGCATTGCATTGTTAAGGGTGCCTGTTTGTTTTAAGTATGTATTCCATAATTCATTAATTGGAGAGACAAGACATAAACTTGATATGTGCCAATAAATTGTAAAGACAAAACAAAACAAAAATCTGACAACATTCATAAAATAAGGTGATCCTTGTTGACTCTAGTAGTGCCAGCCTTGAATACTTGCATGAAAACTGAGCATGAATATGCCTGGATAGAATTTGACTTGAAAGCATCTGCGTTGTATGCAGCGATGAACAGAGTAGATGGATTCAGCTTATACAAAGTGGCCACTATCAAAGGCATCCACAAATGTTTGCAGTTCTAATTATCGTCCCCGTACAACACATTTATTTTTGAGGAGGCAGAAATCATTAGTCATTCTGATTGCAAACTAATGTATTGGATTTAGGTGAAAATTACCATAATGCAAAGTTCTAAAAAGCAATATTCTTCCAATCAGTCTTTATGTAAATATGAGTGATGCTGGTTAAACACTGAGTGTAAAAGCTGCTGCTGCCTGAGTGTAAAATTCATAGAGAGGTTGGTGAGACTGTCATCAACCACCTAATATAATTAAGCAGTATAAAAAATGTAAAAGAAGACACACCATGAAAACCATGATTACATTTTGCTTTTAATTTAGTTAATAAGATGAAGCATATAGTTTCCTGATTTTCTAGGAAGGAAAGAAGTTGAGTTTTCGACTATGTTTGTGTTCTGCTGACGACCTTTTAATTTACACACTTAGTTCACCACCTCCATGTTCTCCTCCCTTCGTTTCTCTTCACTAATAATCCACTAGAATACATTTGTTGTCTTACGGAGTACACAAAATCATAGCATGATGTCTTTAACATTTTTGTAGTGGTATTAAATGTTAATATATCATATTATTTTCTGGACTACGTGTAATGAGTAATGAAATATTCTAATAATTTTTGTACGTACAGGTTTAGTGGACAAAATTTACAGACTTTTTTTTTTTTTTTTTTTGTGGTACGTGGGCCTCTCACTGCTGTGGCCTCTCCCATTGCGGAGCACAGGCTCCGGACGCGCAGGCTCAGCGGCCATGGCTCATGGGCCCAGCCGCTCCGTGGCATGTGGGATCCTCCTGGACCGGGGCACGAATCCGTGTCCCCTGCATCGGCAGGCGGACTTTTCACCACTACGCCACCAGGGAAGCCTCCAGACTTTTTTTTAATAGGACTAATAAATTATTAGCATTACTTATAGCTATATCATAACCCAAATAATGCAATCATATATAGATGTGTGTGTTTTGTGTGCACGCACACACACACCCACACACACACACACACACACATATATATATAAGTATCTCCATATCTATTTTATATAAATATAATTTAAATTACTTCAAATATTTAAAGAGTTATTCATTTATGCAGCATTCTTTCTTGTCGTCCTCTACCCTCTAATCTACTCCAGGCCTCTGCCTTACCCTAAAACCAAGAGAAAATCTTTCCAGTGTTCTGCTGAATATTTATTTTCAATCCAGTATTACATATAATTCACAGAGAATATGATTCTCCTGTAACAATATTTTTCTATTCCATATTCATACTCCATAGCAAATCCCATCCTGTTTCAGTTATATCTTCAAATGGAAAAAAATAAACAAAAAACTGAGTTAAATAATAATAAAGCAAAAATGTTCTTTCTCATTCAATAGAAATTGGATTCTAGATCATAGCTTCTGGAATGGGAAGAAGTTCAATGACAGATTTTGGTGAATATGACCCTATATATTTATTATAAAGTAAGATTCAAGTGGTTTTATATAACTCCACATGGATGACAAATCTGAATCCCCGGAAATATCAGCTAAATACATAATATTAGCAGGATTATCATTTTTTTAGCTGTAAATATTTTTTAAAAAGACATAAACAGAAATATTAAAGCAAATTCATTAGCTTCAGTGAAGCCTTGATCAAGTGCCTCAGCACTACTGAAATCCTGCTTTGCTTCTGCCGAATGTGCATCCTTATGGCTATTCCAGGTGCCTTTTATTAAATACAGCAGTACATACTTCCTTGTTCATGTCCAGAGAGACAGAGAAAGAATATTTGTCTTCCTGTTACCTTCAACAGTCCTTTGACTAGATGGTCCAGAGTAGGCTTGTTCTGTGTATTAGCAAAGTAACCATTAACTAGTGCAATGGAGTGTGTTGATTTATTTTGTCCTAAATTCCTACTGGGATGCGCGGGTGAGAATTGTCTTCTCTAGAACCTCATGAGGCCTGAAATGGAAATCGGAGTTGTTAGGAAGGGCAAGGGGAGCGTGAATGCAAAATATTTCTACAGGAGGCACTATTTCACAAGACATGCTATATGGGCATGCTCACCTGTAGAAACAAAAGCACCTTTCATTCATGAAAATGACACTCAATTCACAAATTCTTTGTGTGTTCTATAGTACAATGTAGTCCAGGTTACAGGGATAGATAAGACCTCAGAGATCTTCTAAACATGTCTTATTATGGATGAGAAAAGGAATCAGGAGTCCAGAGAGATAAAATGAATTGTCTAAAGCCCAAATATCTAGATGGTGGCAGATTGGAACCTAGGTAAGTTCATTCCCAGTCTGATATTCCTTATATTAACTATTAAGTGTCTCTTGAGAATTATGTGGAAGGAATGAATCCAAGACAGAAAATTTCTCCTGCTGTAACTGATGAGAATAAAAACACCTATATCTTCCCTTTGTCACTGGGAACTGGAATTTCAAAGGATGAGCCTCATGCATAATGGTTTCCTAGTTTGGAAATAGCTCTAAGTATAGCTTTCCAAGTTAAGAGCACCCCATTTAAAATAATGAAACGATATGCACTTTTTAAAGAAATACAAGCAATCATTATGAAAATACATTGCTCTGTACTTAGGAATTAACTTCTGTTAGTAAGAGATCCATTATAAAAGCACATAATTCTTTACTGGAGGATTAACTAGTGTAAGGATGAAAATATTTTTCCATTACATTTCTTTCTTTGGTAACTGAGTATAAGTACATCACTTTGGGAAAGACATGTACTGTTTCAAAGCACAAAAGAACAGTTAGTTAATAAATGATTCTCTTGAGCAGTGATCCCCAACCTTTATGGAGTTGCCTAGAGATAATTTATCATAATTTGTTTGATTTTGTGATTTCCTCCAGTCTTTCTCTTGGGTCCAGCTGAAATTCTACTTCCCCATGAAGCATTTAAAAAAAATTTATTTAAACTGACAATTCCCAAATTCTCTTTTCTCCCCCATATCTAAACTTTACTACACTTGAAAATTCAGTACCGCACAGCTTGACATTTAATTGTTCTTTACTGACCTCATGTGACAAAATCTCGGTTCCAAAACATGATCATAATCTACTCCATTTTCTAGAAACTGAAAGTATTTCTTTCCAACCTGACAGCTCTTAGATTTGCACAATATTTAGAACTTAATATATAATGAATAAATGGTGGATGACTAATTGAATCCAGAGAAAGATAAGGGGTTTATTTATAAAAAGATAATCATTATTTTGTGATATTTGTTAAGATCTTTGTGACCTGAGAGAAATGAATAAATCCAATAAGTGTCACAAAAATGCATGAGGCTCTCTTAACTAAAAAAACTTAAAATTATGTTTATGCATGCAAATATTTAAAGTATTTTTAAAAATTGGGAAATATAATGCACATGTAGAAATGTGCATAAAATATAAATATAGATTTTAATGAATCATTTAAAGCTGAACACTTGAATAACAGCCTCCCTTGAAAAGAAACAGAATACTATTAGCATCACCGAAGCCTTGTGTCCCTTCACATCACAACCCCTCTCTCCCTAATGACTTTTAAAGTCTACTTCTTCCCATCCTTATTTTTCTCATTATTTTTGCCCCATAAATATGCATGACTGAACACTACCAGCATGCATAGTTCTCTGCCTCTTTTCTTTTGATCAACCTTATGCTTGTGAAATAAAACATGAGTTGTATGTAGCTAAAGTTTGTTCGTTTTTGTGGTTGTATAGAGTACCATAAGTATGAATGTACCGTAATTTATTTACCTCTTCTACAGTCATTAGACATTACACTGTTTCCAAATTTAGACTATCATAAGCATTCAACATTCTTCTACATGTCTCCTGGAGCATGGATATGTCCAGTGTTGTAGGTTTTCTACTTAGGACAAGTTTTCTCAACAGAGGCATATTTGGATATTTGGGGCCCGATCATTCTTTTTTCTAATGAACTATCCTATGAATTATAGAATGTTTAGCTACATTCCCTGGCCCCTACCCACTGGATCCCAGTGTCACTACCACAGCCACCATCACCCCCAGATGTGAACTATCAAAAATGTCTCCAGATATTGGCAGTTGTCTTGGGGGGTGGAGTAGGGAGGGACAATTGCCTCAGTTGAGAAACACTGACCTAGGAGAAAATCCAATTTCTGTAAATAATAGCAAATATTTTTTTCTAAGAGGAATTTCCAATTTTCACTTCAACCTGAGATTTCCCATTACTCACCATTCTCACCAATACTTGGTGTGTTTGTTTCTAAGGCTGGCGTAACACAGCTATAAACTGTGTGGCTTACATGACAGAAATTTATTTTCTCAGGTTCTGGGGACCGAAAGTCTAAGACCAAGGTGTTGAGAGGATTGGTTCTCCTGAGGCCTCTGTCTTTGGCATTCAGATGTTCACTGCCTCACTGTATTCTCACATGTGCTTTTATCTATGCATGAGAACCCCTGGTGTCTCTTCCTCTGATGTCCAAAAGAACACCAGGCTTATTGGATTAGAGCCCCACACTTAAGACCTCATATAATCTTCATTACCTCTGTAAAGACCCTGTCTCCAAATACAGACACATTGGGGGTCAGGGCTTAAACACAGGAATTTTAAGGAGAGACACTATACAGTCCATAACACTTTATATTATCAGTTTTTCAATCTTTGCAATTCTGGAGATGTGTCTTCTATCCTTCATAGTTTTGATTTTCATTTTCTTGAAAATTAATGAGCTTGACAGTTTTTCAAATGCCAATTGGTTACACAGATCCTTAAGTTGGTGAAGTTTCTGTCTGAATCTTTTAGCCACTTTTTCTTTTAAGTAGTTTTTTCTTGTTGATTTGTTAAAGTTCTTTAAACCTTCCCTTTGTCAGGTATTATCATAACAGGTATCTCCTCTCACTTTGAGGCTTTGCTTTTTATTCTTTTAATGGTGTTGCTGATGAAGTAAAAGTTTAATTTTACTGTAGTTTACTTCATCAACATTTTTCATTCTGAACTGTGATTTATGGTTTATACTAACCACATAGTATGAGGTTACGGTCAAGTTTTAATTTTTCTTTATGAATGTCAAATTGACCAATATTATTTAATGAAAGATCATCCCAACATATTTTTCTGTTGTGCTAACTTTGTCATAAATCAAATTGAAATAACTGAAATTACTCTGTGTCCTATTTTAAAACCATTCATAAAATTATAATCCCTTAGAGTGTGAAACCTCTCTTTAACCTCTTTAACTTGGCAACACAGTTAGGTGGAAAAATTTGATAAATTAACAAGAGATTGTCCCTCCTTCTTTTACATGCTTAGTCTCTGAGCTCAGTGTTCTGTTTAATTTCAACAGCATTGGACAGAAGTTAAATTCCTAATAATTGGAAACTGTATGGAAATTTCATCCCCAGAGGTTGGACCAAATTATTAGAGGTCAACTTACTTACATGTCACAAAAGGGCTTATTTGAGAGGGTTCATATCATGTCAGATATTAACAAAGTTAAGAAGATTTTTGAAAATTTTAAGATTTAATAGGCACCGACTATGTCTCATTTTTTTGTAATCCTCAAAGCAGCCCAGTAAATTAGGTCATGTTATTAACCCTACTATCTGGTAGGAAACTTCTGTGCCACAAGTTTCTCAGCCAGTAGTGTAAAGTCCGGATCTGAATTCTTTCCACCTTAATCCAGAGCCTGCACTCTTGAACAGTTAGTTACAATGTATCTGGGCTGATAGAAAAAAGACTGGAGGAAGCCTCATTAAGTATTTTGAAATATTTGACGTTTCACCTCTTAGAAATATTGTGGTGCTCCAAGAGTTGAGGACCAACTATTAAGAGTTAAGTGCTAGATTTTGTCTCTACGTTAGAAAAAAAAAATCACACATAATCGAATCATCATTCTTCTGAAAAATAAAACAGCTCCCTTAGGACCCGGGGGGTTTTCTAAGTACCGATGGCATTTTAGTTAAAAAGCTAGAAGATTAAAAAAAAAAAGCTAGATAGAAGAGATTTCTGCGTTGGATGGGATGTCTTAGTAGAAGATTTCTAAATGTTCCTCTAGGTAAAAGATGTTGCAATTTTATATTATTAAATACTATATATGTATAATACTTTACTTGGTTGATTTTTGTGCATGGGATGAAGATTGTGAAAGAGAAAGATAGAAGATTCTACCTTCTGTTGGTTTATGACAAAGAATTCACAAATATAATCAGTAGGTGATAGATTTAAACTGAGATAATTAAAAAAATACCTGCTACACTTGACTTATCAAAGATAACTTTTAAAACTGTCTCTTTATGTGAATGAGAGATCGTGGAGTCTCATTTCTTCTGTTTGTGTAGCTTACAAAAAGTTTACTTTGTTTAAAATATAAACCAAAACCCCATGACATACCATGCTTATAAAGCTAGAAAGTTTATTTCAGTTAAGGCACTGATCATCTGGAAATATTACATAAAATAGAATTAGTTAAACTGAGATAATTTAAAAAAATACCTGCTACACTTGACTTATCAAAGATAACTTTTAAAACTGTATCTCTTTATGTGAATGAGAGATAATGGAGTCCCGTTTCTTCCATTTGTGCAGCTTACAAAAAGTTTACTTTGTTTAAAATATAAACCAAAACCCCATGGCATACCATGCTTATAAACCTGGAAAGTTTATTTCAATTAAGGCACTGATCATCTGGAAATATTACATAAAATAGAATTTGAATTCAAAAAGAGTACAACAGTAGCAACAAACACAGCCCCAAACAAACAGGTTTTCTTTAATCCCTAAGTCCATAAAGATGACCAATGTGACACTAATAAACATTTCTGAAAATTGACAATACTGTATCACATTAAAATAATTACTATCTATACATTTATCCCATATTGGTTAATCCATTAGCTGTTGAAACTGTACAGAAGGACATGATAGGATTAGGATAAACTATACTGTTATAAAAAAAAAAACCTCTTGAATCTAAGTATCTTTATAAAAATGCATCACAAAGTGCCTACTGTAGATTGGGACTTCTCTATGGGACAGCTCTCCTCTTTTCAGGAACTAGACAATTGATTCAGCATCACATTTTTGGTTCCATTATATGAACACATAGCCATAGCAGGTAAAATGATAGATTTCCATCAATTACAATTACATAAGCAATTCAATAATTAATTCCAGATCACTATGATAAAAAAAAGTTTATAAAGGAAGATGCATCTATTCTATATTAAATTGCTAAAAATGTGGTCAAAATCAAGGACTTTGATTGCTTTAAATAAGACAATAAAATTTCATCTGTATTTTGTTTATTGTGCTTGAATATTAAAGGAAAATAGAAAATAAATTAAAATAGAATTAAAGGAAAATAAATAGAAAATAGAATTTTGACCACTAAAAATGTGGTCAAAATCAAGGACTTTGATTGCTTTAAATAAGACAATAAAATTTCATCTGTATTTTGTTTATTGTGCTTGAATATTAAAGGAAAATAGAATTAAGAATTAAGCATTCTTAATTCATTAAGAATTAAGAATGCTTAATTCTTTAAGAATTAAGTTCTGTGCATTAAGAAGAAAATGATCAAATTTGTACCTATAAGCACCATGCATGGAATATATTCATAAATTCTTGACAGCCATACTGTTTAGGGTTATGGTCATGGAAATGTATTTATCCTAAATAATAATGACATCCATTAAGGTCAGAATTATTAGACTAAATCTCTGTATGCTGGTTACACAACGAATTTAATTGTTTCATCTGGCAAAGTTCAGTTAAACTGTCATTCAGTATTTTTTTTCTCAAATATTCTCACATAGTACTACTTAGGTTATAAAATATAAATGCAATTTAGGTACACTTTATTTTTATTCCATAAGAGACAACTTATTAGATTTAAGGAAGACATAAAAGTGGAATGTGCCACCATATGAGGTAGTGATTTGAGACATTATTTTGATAAAGTATCACTTCAGTAAAGTCTAACAGAAGAGAGAATCAATAAAATACCAGTCCACATTCCCACTCTAGAAATCAGACCTGATGTGTTTCAGAATTCAGAGTTTCTTAATTTGAGAAAGATGATATAGAATTCCACAACCAAACACTGAAATTTCTCCAGCAAAAATAAGAAGATTCAATACAAATGCCATGACATTTGAATGACAAATGTCATTCAATACAAATAAAAAATACACATTTCCATATCTGTGTGGGACAGTTTTTTTTACCATGAGTTCAGGTCTGGTCAGGATTGCCAACAAATGAATGTCAAAAAAACCTGAATTTTCTGAGATTTTTGGATTTTAGAGTGGTACATAAAAACTGTAGATGTGTATTAATTAATTTGTAATTGCTATTATTTACACAAGTAAATGCATGTGTATTCTTGTTGCCTTCATAGACAGTAGTGATCGATTCATGCATTTGGTCAGTGAGCTGGATTCTCCTTGGTGACAGTCAGCATCATTTTCACTTCTACCTTGTAAAGCTCAGGTTTACTAGCTTCTTCCAGAGGAGAACTTGGGACTACATTTCCCAGAACCCCTTTCTTCTGCCACTGAGAAGCAGTCATACAACATTTAAAAATTGGAATAGAGAGGTATTATTCTTTTTACAACTGCAGGTAACTGAGTGGGTGAATGAATGGCAGAGGTAATGTTCAGAGTGGTTTGTTGATGAGCACCTGAGAATCATGTATCCAGGTACTGCATGCCAAGACAGGATAAGGCTCTTCCTAGAGATTCTAGGCATTCTGAGGAGTTTCTGTGTGAGCTCTGGAGAACAACTCCCCCCATCCCTCTGGGGCTGCAGGTTGAGACCCTTGCAATAGCGTCCCTATAAATCTAATTGAAATACATAAAACCAAATTATGTAGAGTGACTTCTGTTTTTCTGAGTGAATCCTAAGTCAAGTACACTCAATGAATAACCAGTTTCAAATGGTCTAAAGTGCTACAGTTTGTTAGAATTGCTTTTGAAATTTATTTAAAAGCAAAGAGAATGTTAATGTAATGAAATACACCAATAACAAATTTCTAATTTTCTATATTTACCTTATCTAGCTTATTTAAACAAGGCTATTTTCATTGAGCATCCTTTCATAAATACAATGATCTTCACTGTAGGCCCATGCCTCCTGTTTTCTAAAAATAAATTTAATATATTGTGGTATCTCAAACAAATAAACAAGAAATTGTTAGAATTATAAATATTCTGCTCTCCCAAGACATCTATTATTATTACTATTATTACTATTATTTAGTAACAAATCTACCTTCTCGTCATTGATCTTTACCAATAAACCTTCTGATGAATCCCAAATCAAAGTCCTCAATATTATTTTTAGGTTCTTTAGGGTTAACTTAGTCATTCAAAAGAGTGTTGCTGAATGTCATGATTTTATTAAATATCTGAAAGTGCTAACACATACATTCTCTGAATTTCTCTGTAATTTTTTTAGTTTAGGCATTTATATTCATCTGAACCTGCATTTACTATGTACTTTTGTCATTTGGGAGGACATTTATGAAAGTGTATTTCTTTATTTCCAAAATGAGAGTCTGTAAAATGGAGTCTTAATCATTCTGAGTTAAATGCTTCCAAAGGCCTCCATGATTTTGCTGCTAATTTCAAGATTTATGTTACTAAATATATGCTGACTAATAAATCCATTCTGGAATGATAACTTGACAGACTATTTGGTATAGGGACAATTATTCACAGCTGCATGCAAGATGCCACTAAATGCAAAATGGCATAACTACTTATGTTTGGCATAAGAAAAAGCTAACCATCTCCCCTCAAAAAAAAATAATAAAACAAATTTACTGTAACATCTTTTGTCAATGAATTGAGGAGAGGACAAGAATAGGAGAATGAACCACAGCCGAAGAAAAAAATAAAATGAAAAAGATAAACTACAGACATATTGAGGAGAATGATACAACTGGGTGTCCACAGAGCTCACGGACACCATCTCATTTTTGTTTCATAATATATACTGGATTCATACCACAGGAGTGAAGTTGTAACCTGAGATTAGAGACTAGCAGAGGCAGGTGAACAAGTCTACTCTGGTGTAAGGGTCACCTTGTTTCAAGTAAATGAACTCATTGATTATTTCATGCAATCTTCAAACCCTGTTGAGCTGTACTCAATGTATATAATCTTAATGTATTTCTAGAGATTATCTGTTATTTTCATTTGTTGCCAGATTTATTCTCTCACATCATTTTTGCATTCCTTTACTCATCTGCAAATTTCACTGTGATCTTTTAAAAAACATGGAGGGGGGCTTCCCTGGTGGCACAGTGGTTGAGAGTCCGCCTGCCGATGCAGAGGACACGGGTTCGTGCCCCGGGAAGATCCCACATGCCGCGGAGCGGCTGGGCCCATGAGCCATGGCTGCTGAGCCTGCGCGTCCAGAGCCTGTGCTCCACAACGGGAGAGGCCACAACAGTGAGAGGCCCGCATACCGCAAAAAAAAAAAAAAAAAAAAATATGGAGGGGTTTCCCTGAGGAAATATCTGGGCTGTGGTTTTGTTTTGTTTTGTTTTTATTTGAGGTTAGGAAATAAATTACAAATTATATTGCAATAATGTTTTAGTAGTGATTTAAACTAGCAAACACCTTTTGAAATAAACACTAAACAAGCAACTAGATGCCAAATGCCTAGCTGTCAACTTCAAACGATGACCTTATTCCAAGCACTAAGATGACCTTTGGAACTTAAGTCTTTTAAACATCTCACACCTATTGCATGACTATTAAGTCTTCTAAGACAAATAGGTAGCTTTTCAAACATCTTATCACCCTGAAAACTTTAAATAAATGATATAGTTTCCAATTTAAAAAGTACTTAACAATTATGACTTTAAATTATGTTCTATATTCCAAGCACCTGCTTTTTCTTATTCCGATGAGCTGATCTCCTGTTTGAAGAAAAGGAAAGGAAGAAAGGAAGGAAGGAAGGAAGGAAGGAAGGAAGGAAGGAAGGAAGGAAGGAAGGAAGGAAGGAAGAAAGAGAAAGCGAGAAAGAGAGAGAAAGGAAGAGAGAAAGGAAGAGAGAAAGGAAGAGAGAAAGGAAGAAAGAAAGAAAAACATTTATCTGAATATTTTGGGGCTAAAGAGTGAAAACAAAATAAGGCCTATTAAAATGAACTTCTTTCAAATGCATTGAATTTACAGAACAGGATAAAGGAAATTTGGCAGTCAACAAGCTGTTAAGAGTTTATTGCATGCTGAATTTCACATTATCACTTTCCTGAGATGACCTTAATGGAAACTACAGCTTGAAAAACTTAGAGTAGTTAAACAGAAATAATACCATCTCCAAATTAGTTTCTATATTTTTATATGGTGGTATCAAATACCAAAAAAAAAAAAACAATAATAATAAAGAGTGATATATTTTTGCCAATAGCAAATGGCTTTCATGAGAAGTTTTGCAAAGGAGCTGCCTTGTGCAGAAAGTATCATTTCTGAGGATTTGGTTTATGCACTGGAGAGCAGCAGGAAGGGAAAGACAGGATATTAGTAAAATATAGATTTTATCAAGTGTGTTTCTAGCTGAAAATCACATTTTTCTCAAGATTCAAGATAATACATTTAGTGTTGAGTATAGGATGAGAATAATGCATGAATATAAATTTCTGTTGCAGGCTGGGCATTGTGGCTACTGTGAATTGACCTTTGATGATGGCATTTCACTTTCAAGAAAATGGCCTTTCTCTCAGTTGACTCAAACTTAGTATATATCTTTTTATTCCTCTGTGAAAGAAAGTTCTTAGCTCTCTGCTTTACACACACTGAGTTGACATCCTCCCAGTGACTCTTTTAAGGAAACATTTTTAAAAATTGTGGCAGTGTCAGTAGTAAAAACAGAGACAGATTGCACTGACCTGGTCTACTTTTATAAAAGTTACTGATTTTTCTCTTAAATTTTTATAATAAAGTTGAATACACAAAGCAGTAGACAATTATTTAAACTGCTCTTTTGAAAACAAATCATGACTAGCTCTAATGCCAAATATAATGTGTTTTGATATCACCATGTATGATAAAACTGAACTTTATGCTCATGACCTCCTACCAGTAGGATAGGTATTATTTTTTCCAGTTTTTGTAACATTGCTGGAAGGATCAATATTTGATCCTTGAGTCTTGAGTGAAGACTAAATTCATGGAAAATTTCCCTGGACTTTCTGGATGTTAAGTTGCCCCATTTCCAATATATTCTAATCAACTGAACTATTCAGGCATAATTTAAAGTTTAAAATGAACATGGATTTATATATTTCCTTCTGATAAATATTTATTGAGTCCCTGACTCTGTGCTTAGCACTAAAAGGTGAAAGCCATAATGTCTTAGTTAAAGGGACCTTAGAACATATCTAGCTAGATAGGCTTCTGTCACTGGAAGTTCTTTCTACACTATCCCTGATGGATAGTTTCTTTTAAAAATATATAGTTCCAAGATACTGGCTACCCCTCACAGCAGTATGTTCTCCTTTTATTGCAATTATAATGTTGATATTTTATTTTTGAATGTTGTGGTGATATATGCCTATTGGTAACCTTTGACCATTGACTTCAGTCCTCTCAATTGAGTGTAAATTATAATTCTATCACAGGCAATGGTCTCTCACATATTTGATAAATTGGTATATCTCTGTGTATCAAAGTTAACTGTGTAACAAATTTGGGCAAAAAAAAAAGGAAGACAAAAGAAAAAAATAGAGAGAGAGAAAGAAAATGAGGATAGACTGGCTTACACAGCCAAACACAGGCAAGGCAGGAATGCCACTGTTAGGGAACTATGGGAATAAGAATTGGGTACCACCAGGGTTCTTTCTCTGACCTCTGCTTCTCCATGTGGATGACTGAAAACCTAGTCTTCTTCACTTACATTGTTATGGATTTTAACCTATGTGATTATTTAACCTAGAAGTAGGAATTTGCATTCATCCATTATCACAATTTAGCTGTCTTTATAGGAAAAAAAATCAAACTAAATTAAAAATGGCTGAAATGAGAAAAATTTATTTATTTCCCTAGTAAAAGAAATTCAGAAGTCTCTGATATGGGGATGGTGTGATCAATCCACATTCATTAGAACCATAGGCTTCTACTCCAAGAAGGCTGCTGGGTCCCCAGCTATTTTTGCCAGCAGAATGGAAGCGCCAGGAGAATAACATGGTCCTTTTTGACAGAGAATTCAGAGAAGCTCCACAGATCATATCTACCAGCTCTTTTAGCTACAAGGGAGCCTGGAGAATGTCACCTTTTAGGTGGAGAGCAATGTACTGGTTATAAATTTGTGTTCTGTTGCTAAGGAAGAAAAGGAGAGTAGATGTGATAGCAATGAGTGGTCTCTGTACTGAGAAAATATGAATGTGTGTGCTTATGTGCCCGCAATTTTTTTGATGCAGTTATTTAAAAGTTGTAGTGAAAATGTATAATTGAATTTTCAGTGGCACTTAACTGAGAAATTTTAAGTAGAGGAACTCTAAGGAGTTTTTGAGAAAGCAAAGCCCTGAGTTTTTTTACCAGTTTTGCTTAGATAGAAAAATAGTCTAGAAAATATTTACACTTCACTTACCATAAAATTTAAGTCTATACTGATTTTGTATTCTTTATCATGACTTTGATTTTCTGGATGTTTTCTTTAATGTGCAATTAATTTTCTGTAAAAATAAAAAAGTATATAAATAATTCCAAGGATTATTAATTTGTTAACTTGCTACTATAATATTTTAGGGTATTAAATTTATTAGAATACACCCATAGAAAACTGTATATTCATTTAAAGTTAGGACTATATTTGTAATAGGATGTTTATTTTACTTGCCCATTTTGTGATAATTAACAAGCTGACTACAAACACATTAATCCTGTTATAAGTGGCAACTGTTATATAGTACCAGAAAATTTTTGCAGAATTACTTTTATATATGTATATTTACAACGCATATGTATGCATAATATATAGATATACATTTTTCAAGTAAAATAAACATAATTTTTAATATATTAATTTTAAAACACAGCACAGAATCTTGATTTCCCACAAAATTAATTGTTAGTTTGGCAAGCAAAGATTTTCATTCTGTTGTCAAATATACTAAGTATCTCTTGTCATGAGAAAGGTAGAGAATCCAGGTTTCTGGGATTCATTTGTTAACATGTGTTGAGTATAATCAGTCAACTAGCTCTGACTCTTTGCAGCTGTACTATCATTCATGCTAGATCACTCCTCTTATTCAAAAGCTTATCATGATTTGGTTTATAAAATGCCTTGCTGAAATGAAGATGAGCTGTAGATTCCATTTTTTTAGAAATATATTACATTTTTCTAAAATAAACAAGGTTAATTTGAATTATTCTTAATGAATCAATCACAACTCCTAGAAATTGAACGTTAAATTCAAACCCTCATAAAATATCAGTTCAGGGTCCATTTCATAATCTTGTCGCGATTTATGTCCACTGAATTACAATGGTTTGCATTTTTTTTTAATCCTTATTGGAGTAAAATTGCTTTACAATGTTGTGTTAGCTTCTGCTGTATAACAAAGTGAATCAGCTATATGAATACTTATATACCCATACACCCTCCCTCTTGACTCTCCCTCCCACCCTCCTTATCCTTCCTCTCTAGGTAGTCACAAGGCACTGAGCCGATGTGCCTATGCTATGCAGCTGCTTCCCACTAGCAATCTATTTTACATTTGGTAGTGTATATATGTCAGTGACACTCTCTCACTTCATCCCAGCTTACCCTTCCCCTTCCCCATGTCCTCAAGTACATTCTCTATGTCTGCATATTTATTCCGTACTTCCCTTAGGTTCTTCGGAACAATTATTTTTTTTAGCTCCCATATATATGTGTTAGCATATGGTATTTGTTTTTCTCTTTCTGACGTACTTCACTCTGTATGACAGACTCTAGGGCCATCCACCTCACTACAAATAATTCAATTTCATTTCGTTTTATGGCTGAGTAATATTCCATTGTATATATGTGCCACCTCTTCTTTATCCATTCATCTGTTGATGGACCCTTAGGTTGCTTCCATGTCCTGGCTATTGTAAATAGAGCTGCAATGAACATTGTGGCACATGACTCTTTTTAAATTATGGTTTTCTCAGGGTATATGCCCAGGAGTGGGATTGCTGGGTCGTATGGTAGGTATACTTTTACTTTTTTAAGGAACCTCCATACTGTTCTTCATAGTAGCTGTATCAATTTACATTCCCACCAACAGTGCAAGAGGGTTCCCTTTTCTCCACACCCACTACAGCATTTATTGTTTGTAGATATTTTGATGATGGCCATTCTGACAGATGTGAGATTATGTCTCATTGTAGTTTTGATTTGCATTTCTCTAATGATTAGTGATGTTGAGCATTCTTTCATGTGTTTGTTAGCAATCTGTATATCTTCTTTGGAGAAATGTCTATGTAGGTCTTCTGCCCATTCTTGGATTGGGTTGTTTGTTATTTTGATATTGAGCTACATGAGCTGCTTGTAAATTTTGGAGATTAATCCTTTGTCAGTTGCTTCACTGGCAAATATTTTATCCCATTCTGAGGGTTGTCTTTTCGTCTTGTTTACGGTTTCCTTTACTGTGCAAAAGCTTTTAAGTTTCATTAGGTCTCATTTGTTTATTTATGTTTTTATTTCTATTTCTCTAGGAGGTGGGTCAAAAAGGATCTTGCTGTGATTTATGTCATAGAGTGTTCTCCCTATATTTTACTCTAAGACTTTTATAGTGTCTGGCCTTACCTTTAGGTCTTTAATTCATTTTGAGTTTATTTTTGTGTATGGTGTTAGGGAGTGTTCTAATTTCATTCTTTTACATGTAGCTGTCCAGTTTTCCCAGCACCACTTATTGAAGAGGTGGTCTTTTCTCCATTGTATATCCTTGTCTTCTTTATCAAAGATAAGGTGACCATATGTGTGTGGGTTTATCTCTGAGCTTTCTATCCTGTTCCATTGATCTATCTTTCTGTTTTTGTGCCAGTACCATATTCTCTCGATTAGGGTAGCTTTGTGATATAGTCTGAAGTCAGGGAGCCTGATTCCTCCAGCTCTCTTGTAGTTTCTCAATATTGTTTTGGCTATTTGGGGTCTTTTGTATTTCCATATAAATTTTACAATATTTTGTTCTAGTTCTGTGAAAATGTCATTGGTATTTTGAAAGGAATTGCATTGAACCTGTAGATTGCTTTGGGTAGTATAGTAATTTTCACAATGTTGATTCTTCTAATCCAAGAACATAGTATATCTCTCCATCTGTTTGTAGCATCTTTAATTTCTTTCATCAGTGTCTTATAGTTTTTTGCATACAGGTCTTTTGTGTCCTTAGGTAGGTTTATGCTTAGGTATTTTATTCTTTTTGTTGCAATGGTAAATGGGAGTGTTTCCTTAATTTCTCTTTCAGACTTTTCATCATTAGAGTATAGGAATGAAAGTGATTTCTGTGCATTAATTTTGTATCCTGCTACTTTACCAAATTCATTGATTAGCTCTAGCAGTTTTCTGGTAGCATCTTTAGGATTCTCTATGTATAGTATCATGTCATCTGCAAACAGTAACAGTTTTACTTCTTCTTTCCCGAGTTGGATTCTTTTTATTTCTTTTTCTTCTCTGATTGCTGTGGCTAAAACTTCCAAAACTATGTTGAATAAGGGTGGTGAGAGTGGGCAAACTTGTCTTGTTCTTGATCTTAGTGGGAATGGTTTCAGTTTTTTTACCATTGAGAATGATGTTGGCTGTGGGTTTGTCATATATGGTCTTTATTATGTTGAGGTAAATTCCCTTCTATGCCCACTTTCTGCAGGGTTTTTATCTTAAATATGTGTTGAATTTTGTCAAAAGCTTTTTCTGCATCTATTGAGATGATCGTATGTTTTTTCTCCTTCAATTTGTTAATATGGTGTATCACACTGATTTGTGTATATTGAAGAATCCTGCATTCTTGGGATACACCCAACTTGATCATGGTGTATGATCCTTTTAATGTGCTGTTGGATTCTGTTTGCTAGTATTTTGTTGAGGATTTTTGCATCTATGTTCATCAGTGATATTGGCCTGTAGTTTTCTTTTTTGGTGACATCTTTGTCTGGTCTTGGGATCAGATACTCCTTCTGCCCAATTATGCTTCCTCCTCTTCCTCAACAGATAGTAATCTTAAGAGCACCCCTTATTATATCCCTGCATGTTAATCTCAGTTTCAGTGTCTGCTTCCAAGATCAACCTCTGATTTTCTATGATTGCAACTTAAGTGCCC
This sequence comes from Lagenorhynchus albirostris, assembly GCF_949774975.1. NCBI lineage: Eukaryota > Metazoa > Chordata > Mammalia > Artiodactyla > Delphinidae > Lagenorhynchus > Lagenorhynchus albirostris. The sequence continues at coordinate 19,551,481 of NC_083095.1, forward strand.
TTTATTACTCAGGATTTAATTTTCTTGGAATGGCAAACTAAAACTCAGTTAATATAGTAACAACTAGACATTTTTTTCTCATAATTATGTCTGTTCTTAAATATATAATCCAGTTAATTTTGCTTTATCTTGAATACAAAAGAAAAAAGTTGGTTAAACTATTCTGCTTTATTCTAATAAGAAATATCTATCTTCTTTCCTCTATGCTTTATATAAGGAGTTCTCCAAAACATGAAAAGTTGGCTTGATATTTGAAAATCAAGCAATTCAGTTTAGCATATCAACAGAAAAAAAAAGAATAAAAAAGCATTTATTAAGAGCCCTCCCTCTCCCCACCACACACACAAAGAAAAAGAAGAGAAAAATAAATTCTCAGTAAATAAAGAATAAAAGGGAACTTTGCAAATGTGAAGTTTACCTACAAAAAAATCTACATCTACACAAACTTTGTAGCTAATATGATATTTAACAGTAAAAGGCTGAAAGCTTTCCCCTTAAGGTCGGGAACAGGGTTAGGGTGTCTATTCTCACTATAGCTACTTATGGTGGTTCTAGGCATCACAAAAAGGCATGAAAAAGAAATAAAGAGTGCCCTGTTTGTAAATGAAGAAAGAGCACTTTCCTTAATTGTTTATTTAGAAAATTTCATGAAATCAGTAGAAAAGCAACTAGAGCTAATAATAGAGTTTGTCACAATATAAGATCAATGTACAAAAAACCAATTATATAGCTATAGATTTGCAACAGACCAAATTAAAAAAAAAATAAATTGAATTTTAAAAATTCCATGTAAAACAGAACCAGACTCTGAAATTCTAAGACATTAATCTGACAATGAATGTGCAAGGGCTGTGCATTGAAAACTACAAAATTTGCTGAGAGAGTTTAAGAAGACTTAAATAAGTGGAAAGAAGTACTGTGTTCTTGGGTCAAAAGAATCAATGTTGTTAAGATGAAAATTCTCAAATTGATCAGCAGATTCAATAGAATTTCAGTAAAAATCCTAGCAGGATATTTTGCTAAAGATGACAAGCTGGTTCTAAAATTCAGATAGAAATTCACACTGAAAAAGAGACAACTTTTTAGAACTTATACTACCTGAATGCAAGTCTTTTTGCAAGCCTACAGTATTCAAGAGGGTGTGTATCAGTGTCAATTTAGATACATAGATAAATGAAATGCAACACCAAAATAAAATCCAGAAATAGACCTATACACATATGGTTAATTGATCAACTCAGCTGGAACAACTGACTATCAATATGTAAAAATATAGACATTAATCCATGCTTCACACCATTTTAAAAAATGAATTCAGGGCTTCCCTAGTGGCGCAGTGGTTGAGAGTCCACCTGCCGATGCAGGGGATGCGGGTTCGTGTCCCGGTCCAGGAGGATCCCATGTGCCGAGGAGCGGCTGGGCCCATGAGCCATGGCCACCGAGCCTGCGCATCCGGAGGCTGTGCTCTGCAACGGGAGAGGCCATAGCAGTGAGAGGCCCGCATACCACAAAAAAAAAAAAAAAAAAAAAAAAGAATTCAAATAGATCATAGATCTTTACATAAAATATATAATTATAAAACTTCTACAAGATACTGGTAACCATATAAAATGACCATCCTCATACTTGGGGAAAATATGTGTAAATCACATATTTGATAAAGGATATGTGATTCAGAATACATAAAGTCAAAATTCAAAAATAAGAAAACAAAACACTTAATAATAAATTTCCAGTAGATCTGAACAATTAACTAAGGAAGATATAGGAAAGGCAAATAAGCACTCTAGAAATTGACATCATTAGGCAGTAGAGAAATGCCAAAGAAAATTACAAAGAAATATTACTATATACTTATTAAAATGTCTACATTTGAGGGCTTCCCTGGTGGTGTAGTGGTTGAGAGTCCGCCTGCCGATGCAGGGGACACAGGTTCGTGCCCCGGTCCGGGAAGATCCCACATGCCGCGGAGCGGCTGGGCCCATGAGCCATGGCCGCTGAGCCTGCACGTCTGGAGCCTGTGCTCCGCAATGGGAGAGGCCACAGCGGTGAGAGGCCCGCATACTGCAAAAAAAAAAAAAAAAAAAAAAAAAAGTCTACATTTGAAAAGACTAAACATAACAAGTGTTGGCAAGGAGATGGAAGAACACAGCATCCATGCTGCTACTGGGAGCATAAAAGAGTAAAGCCACTTTGGAAAAGAGTTTGGCAGTGTAAAAAAGGCAGACTCCATTTTTGATGTTTGATCCTTGACAGCTTTCAAGTACTCCTCTTCACCTTTTGTCCCACCTTTTGGGCAAATCAGTGAGAAAGCCTACTTGCTCCCTTTTTTGGAGTACTAAAAGAGTTCAAACTATACCACTGGAGACCCTCACTCCAGCCCCACCTGTTAGATGCAATAAAAGCCAAGGTCACCTGCCTGGTTTCACTACAGATTGAACTGGAGCCCTTCTTCTTGGGGGAACATTTTGTTCACTGTTTAAGTAATAAATTGTTTTTCATATCAGTTGGCACCTATGTGTCATTTACCCCAACAGCTGAATAAATTCCTGAGGTGGGGAAGCGGTGTCCAGTAAGGGTACAATAGGTGACAAATTAAAAAATGAAGAGACATTTTCTTTCAAAGGTAAACACATACTTACCATCTCATTCATTCCACTCCTAGGTGTTTACCCAAGAAAATGACAGCTTATATTCATACGAAAACTTGTGAATAAATGTTTATAGCAGCTTAATTTGTAATAGCCTCAAACTGGAAATAACCATCAAAAGATGAATGGATAAACAAATGTTAGAACTACATTATGATAATTATGCTGAGTGAAAGAAGTTGTACAAGAGAAGGGTACATACTGTATAATGCCATGCAAACTAATCTGTGGTGTCAAAAAGAGATCAGCGGTTGCCTGGATATGAGGAATGTGTGGTGCCAGCAGTAGGAAGGGAGGAATTAAACAGGGACACATGAAAACTTTGGTGATGGTTATATTCATTATCTTGATTTTGGTGATGGTTTCATGAATGATACATATGTCGAAACTTATCAAACTGCAGAATTTAAACATGCAAAATTTATTATATTCAATTGTGTCTCAAAAGTGGTTTTTTTTGTAATTGATTTCTATTTTCATACCATTTTAGTTGGAAAGGATACTTGATATGACTTCAGTCTTCTTAAATTTTTTTTTCTACATCTTTATTGGAGTATAATTGCTTTACAATGGTGTGTTATTTTCTGCTTTATAACAAAGTGAATCAGTTATACATATATATATGTTCCCATATCTCTTCCCTCTTGCGTCTCCCTCCCACCCTCCCTATCCCACCCCTCCAGGCGGTCACAAAGCACTGAGCTGATTTCCCTGTGCTATGATGTGGCTGCTTTCCATTAGGTATCTACCTTACGTTTGGTAGTGTATATATGTCCATGCCTCTCTCTCACTTTGTCACAGCTTACCCTTCCCCCTCCCCATATCCTCAAGTCCATTCTCTAGTAGGTCTGTGTCTTTATTCCGTACTCAGTTTCTGCCTGCGTCAACCATTTTGTTTTTCATTTCTTCTCCCTGAAGTTATTTATATTTCATATTACATAAATGGTAAAAAATACTTATCACTCCATACTCATAGTCTTCTACTTCCTTTTCCTCTCTTTATGGTATATGAACACCAAACTGCTTTGATTTCATATATCATAAACTCTTGGGGATTTTATCTTAGCTCTGGTGTTTCTTCTGTTAGTAATGCTCATCCATCCCTATTCTTCCTTTAGCTAGTATACATTTTCTCTTCAAGTGCTTATCCATTTATCTCTGACTCCTTCACCCAAGCTTTTATTTTAGGTAATCCTCTTCTGTGCTCTAATAATATTCTCTGCATATTTCTAGCAAAATTCTTAAAGGCTATGTGTGCCTCTTCACTGCACTCTTGGCTTCTCCAAGTAACAACCCTGATTTCCATAGCCCCAGCAGAGGGAAAAATGCAAAGGGGGCATCATCTGCGTGTTTGTTCAGCTGAACTGAATTCCACTTCCTCCATGCATTTCTCTGTTCCTCAGGAGAGCCACTAAAATTGATGTGAATTATTTCCAATGTATTGCATCACTAAATATTCAAGTATTATGTACATCTGCAGGATCTTGTTTCCAAAAAAACCAAGAATTGGGATAAAAGTAAAAATCATATAAGATACGTAGAGCAAAACCAGACCATGTGAAAGAAGCAGAAAAAGAAGCATTTTGATCACTTTGGTTAAGCCACACACAAGTCAGGAAATACATTTTATTCTCAAATGGAGTGAGAAAGAAACAGGTTAGATTTAATTGTATTTTGATGATGGCAAGTATCAAATATTCATGTGCAAATATTTTAATAAGTAATACATTATAAGCAGTATAAGCATAAGTAATATAAGTAATACAATAATTAATATTTAATTAAAATTATAAATATTTTACAATTTACTGAAAATAATTCAACCTATATTCATTACTTTTGCTTTTGAAATATGTCACATAGTAAAAAATGTAGTGAACCAAAACATCCCTTTAATTGGATCATTTTTATATTAACTATACTAATAGAAAATTAGATATTGGGTCATAATTCTGGGAAGGCATTTCTTGCAGCTCCTGTAATCACAGCTACAGCTCTTTTATTTCTGATAATAAAGTACAAAGGAGAAAGGGAATTGCTGGAGACTGCCAAAGTCACATGCTTGTATTTTTAAATACCTCAAATCTTAGAAATGTGTTTGTGTTGTTTTTGAATTCCCTTGTTTTGTACTAGACAATCGCAGTTTCATACGATAAAAACAAAATTTAAAGGTCTCTTGAAATGTGATTTATTTGACAGAAAAAAAATGGTAAAGAAAACCGGTATCCTGGTATTTCTGGGAGCTTCCATTGGAGATGCCTCTGTGGTCCCATTGGGAAGTTCGCACAAGTTTCAGGAACATCCTTGAAAGTCTCTTCTATGTCTTAGTAACTGGTAAATACAAACACATTAACACAAATAATGTATTGTTATGGTCATTTATTTAAAAACCATTCCTCTTGGGCAAATGTTCTGGAGTCTTTATTATGTTTTTGCTGCTGTGATCTGCTCACCTGCATGTCCTCTGATGGTCAATTTGAACACCCTTCTCATGAAGGCTCCCTTTTCTTACTACACTTCCACTGAAGCACAGTTGTAGCTGAATTTCCATCAGGATAGGATGAAAAGTTAATATTGGCATGATATTGTTAGGGAAACACTGACCAAAACAGCCTGCCTTGACCAGCCATGATAGTAACCACTTGAAGAAGTTATCTTACAACAGGAGGTCCTGGTAAGGAACACGGAACTAACAAGCTACCACCAACTTCAAGAATTTGGAAAAGGTCAAAAGGAGAGAGGAGATGCCAATCCATATGTCCTACCAACCTCCCAGAATCCTTCCTGCTGGAGTCCGTCTTGGCTGAGCTATGTGCGTGCCACCAGGAAAGACCCTGAGTCAGAATGATTGGCCAGAGACAATCTGGAAACTAACCCCATTACCATAAAACATGAGACTGCAAGCCACGTGGCAGAGCAGTTCTCCTAGGTTCCCTTACCCTGCTGCTCTCCACCCGGTTGCCCTTTCCAATAAAATCTCTTGCTTTGTCAGCAGGTGTGTCTCCTCAGACAATTCATTTCTGAGTGTTAGACAAGAGCCCACTCCTGCGCCCTGGAAGGTGTCCCCCTTCCTGCAACAATATGATATTCTAATGAGGAAGCGGCTTTTTAACAATTGTGCTTAAAGTGTGGGGATATGAAAGGATGACCTATAGAGTTTAATATTGTCTACTGACACACCTTCCTCACTTTAAATATGAAATATAAATTCAGTATAGATGGTAATGATGAATGTATACCTACTTCAGGTTTATAGTTTGTACAACATTGTTACTCAGTTCTATGGAATACTCTTTGAGGAAAAGCCAGTTCAATAATATTGCATTATTTTAAATCTATCTCCAATTCCCTTAAGGAATAATCACATTACATTTTAAAAGCAAATTCTCTAAGAGACACAGATGAAAATGTCTTTAATTTTGAAAAATTGAATAAATGTAGCAGAGAGTGCCTTATTATTTTCCTTGTATTTGGCCTTAACTGCAAATCAGTGTGGTACAAGTCAAATTGAATACCAAACAAGTATTTTATTTGTGTTTGTCTATAATAAAAAGCAATTACATTTCTGCCAAAGACATTGCAGGAACCAGCTGCTTATCTCAAATGACTAAGGAAGAAAAAATTTTGAGGTTTTGAGTTTCTTAATTTTATATTATAAGGGGAAAAAATCTAAGTGGAAAAATCTTTGTGAATCATGTGCAAAGGCCACATCTAAAAAAGACAAATACATCCAATTGAGAATATTAATTCCTCCAATTGTTTGTCTGTTTATCAGGAAATAAAGTAGCACAGATATAATTCAGATCTAAATAATTCAATGTGATGTTAGTGTACATGACATTGACAGGTTAATATGGACAATATGAGAGATACTTCCATAAAACTCAAAAATGGGCAGGGAAAAAAGTAGGTCTAGCCTTCTCTCTTGCCATCCATTAGTAAATGAACTACAGCTAACTTTGAAAAATAGCAGCAATATTCAGTTTACTTTTAAAAGAGATGGTATAACAAAAAGTAACAATAGAACCCAGGTTCGTATACTTGATTGTAAAAGGCAATTGCAGGAAACCTCTAAGGTCTCTTTCTCATAAGTTCTATAGCTAGTGACAAATAGTAAAAAGCATTCAGCCAAACAAAACTCCTTAGTCACACAATCCAAAGGGTAGGACCTTTGTATTGAAACTGAGAGCAGGACCCTGTGGGGTTCCTGGGCACAAAAGCCTTTCTGTGTCCCCTTTCCTGAGTTCCAAAAGGCAGGTTCAAACTCTTGCTAATCAGGGAAGGGGATGCAGAGTTAAGGGAGGAGCAGTCAAGAAACAGTGGTGCAGCCTTGGAGGCAGGGTCCTGGTTCCACCTCAAGGGATGCACATTACAGTATCTTTGAGCTCCTCTGCAGAACTAAAACCCCACCAAACAGAAGATGCTAACTACTTGAAGCACTCTTCATTCCAGAGAAAGTCACAGTTCACCCATCATCACCTGATGCCAGATGATCACTGAATTAAAGGAATATGGACCCTGCATGGCACCCTGATCTTTATCAGCAACCCCACCCTCAATGGGGACACACAGTTTTGAGGGCATTAGCCCACTGTGGCCCCCCTTGCCTGACAAAACAAGAAAGTTATTCTTTACTACTTCACCCTCAACTCTGTCTCCGAGATTGAATCCGGTGTTGGAGCTGTCGATGTCAGCTTCAGTATCATAGTTAGATCTCAATGCAGATCTTTGGGTTGGAAATAAAAACATTGCTATTCCTTGATGATGTATCATGTAGACTCTTACTCAACTGAGACGAGCAGAAAAATATGTCTCTTACTTTTGTACAATTTTCACTCATATAATATATGGATTTTTAGATCCTAAACTGAGATACCTTCCTAGTAAAAACAACAACAACAAAGAAACATTAAAAATAGAGAATAATAAAAGATGTTTTTCTTGACAGTTTCACATCCTATGCAAAGATCATCTGCTTATTTTGTAGACTATAGTTTTTCAAAACCTCTTTTAAAATAATTTTTCTACCTAATAGAAGATCAAAAGTAAATTCCTTTGTCTATACTGGGTAGTTACTAATGTTAAATATGCCTATTTGGTAGCAAGGTCATTCAAATCAATTGGCAAAGTTCTTTGAAAGAAGATTAGCTATAATGCAGGTGTCATTTACTCTAGTTCAAGCCAAACTGCTCTTAAGCAAGTACACATTAGGATGTGCCTATTGAAGATTAGAATTTGATAACTTTGTCTGGTAAGACTAAGTATTGGTTAAATTTATTTTCAACTGGGTGGAATCCTGTCACTTTATATTTACTTTAGTCATAACTAAACTCTTATTACTTTAAGTTGCATTAAAAGGTGAGCTGGACAGGGATGAACTAGACAGAGCCAACTAGAAATAAGTAAGTGAGTAAAAGTACAGTTGTTTTTCCTCCAAAAGTAATTACTCTTTTAACTTTAAGCAAAAAACAAAATTTGTTTTCATAATCTATCCATATGAAATACTAGTTTCAGTTCTTCCAAATTTGTTTTTCTTAAAAAAGCATAATACTATAGAAATAATACTATACTATAATACTATAGAAATACTATAGAAAATTTCAATACTATAATACTATAGAAAATTACAACAGTTTTGTAAAGAGCAATGAATGGAATCTTTATTAGAGTCAATAAATGTAATTTTATTAGAGTAGCCAAATAGTTTCTTATTATTTAAAGTATGCCACCTTAATCTGCCATGCTTATTGTCCAAGGTCATCAGTGATTTGCTGAAAGAGCACTGTGTACAGAGAACAGTAACAGGGAAGGACAGCCTGAACAGCAGCTGTTTCACTTTGTCTTGGCCTTTTAGTACTTAAATCTCTAACTCCCTCCAGAAAAAAAAAAAAAAAAAAGCCAAAATCATGGTCATATTTGGTTACTGATCCAATCCTTTTTCCCACAAAGTGAATAGTCTATCATAAATGTGAATGGAATACATCTCTTTTAGATAAGCATATTTCCTTATTGTTGATTCATATTAATATTCCTGCCTATGGGTCCACCTGAGATTTCAAAGTCATTGTGAAAAGCTTATTTGTCTGGGAAGAAACAAGCAAAATTTAACAAACATCTGGACAAGAAATCAGTTAGAAATTAATGGGATGTTAGATGATGTTATATTAATTACTCTGTATAAATACTAAGGAAATAATATGCATATTTTCCCAAGGGCATGAGTCATTTTTTACCTGGGACTGAAGAGAGGGTGGAAAAAACAAAATGAAACACCTATCAGAAGGCTGGACTGAGACTAAAATATAAGATTTACTTCTTTTTTATTTTGTAGAAATAATTATATCTTCCTTAATACCTTCATGTATTTTATCTTTCTAAATAAGAAAGAAGTTAGGAGTAATAAGAATAAATGTAATTAACATTGAAACTCATGTGTCACTCATGTGTCACTTTCATATAAGTTCCCTAAAAATATTCATTTATGATTGATCAATTTATCCCACTGAAGAAGAGTATTAACTGCTATATGTGTTATTTCTTTTTGATTCCACAGTCATTTTCAATGGATTATTTCAACCAAAGAAATTTGGACCACCCTGGAGGTCAGTGGAAATTGCAGTTGCTTCTACTTCCCCAGAGTAATTTTAGCAGCTAAGTTGCCACACACGGAATGACATTTTTATGTTCCATTAGTGATAAGTGTTATTTCTATACAGCTCATGACCATTTCTCACTCTACTTATATATGTGCATTTATCTACCCTCCCCTCCCCTCATACCAATTGTTTCCAATTGCAAAAACTATGTAGTACATCTCAGAAGTTCAAAGGTGGTAGAGAAGTTAACTGGACAATGTTAAAGTTATGAATTCACAAGTGAACTAATGTATAATTATTGGCATTTACTATCATCCAGTACCTTTTGTGTGCAGAGCTTTAGTAGAGAAGACAGTTTCTATCTTCAACACATCTTAGACTCTCATTATTGTCCTGAAAATCAGTTGCAAATATAGGATTATCCAAGCATGTAAATAATGGCTTTTTTTGATTCAAGTGTATTTTAAAATATGGATGCATATAGACAGAATAAGATCAATGATGTTAGATTAAATACTCTGTATAAATACTAAAGAAATAATATGCATATTTTCCCAAGGGCATGAGTCATTTTTTACCTGGGACTGAAGAGAGGGTGGGAAAAAAAAAATGAAACACATATCAGAAGGCTGGACTGAGACTAAAATATTAGAGTTACTTCTTTTTTATTTTGTAGAAATAATTATATCTTCCTTAATATCTGCCTTAGGTGGAATTTAAGTAAAATTAAAGTAACTGCAATTTTTAAGCACCTACAGTCATCCAGGCTTTCTGCAGTGGGAATGATCCTTCTTGAGTTTATGCAACAGGATAGCCTTGCATACATGCAGCAGTTTATGGGACGTCTACAGCTACATATATCAGATGCAACTCAGCTCAGCATGCTCCATTATTATCTTCAAATTTATCCTTCTTCTCATGATGCTTAACTTGCTAAATAGTTACCACCAATCATCCACTTGCCTAAGGCAGAGACTTGCCAAAGGCAGAAGTGTCTGTGAACACATTTTCCCTCATCCCCATTGTCATTCTCTAATCAATTCCTATTGACTCTGCCTTACTTTAAAAAATTGTGGCTTAATGATCAGAAGTTCTGCTAAACACAAGTATTATTCCATTCAATTCTTATAACAATTATATGAGGTGGACATTACTGTTAACTTCATTTTAGATGGAGAAAGTGATATATAGAAAAGTCAATTACCTGACCAAATGTCATATAACTAACACTGGTGAAGTCTAGTTTTGAACTGAGTCAACCTGACTGAAGACTGCATGTATTTTCTTACTAAATACAAAACTTTCAGGACTGGCTGATGGGTTATAAGTGGAGGCTATGGTTCAGATGGGACTCAAAGGTATCCTTTTGATTTTTGCTTGAATAACTGGATAGACTTACTGAGATGGAGACAACTGTGAGAGTAAGTTTGGGGGCATCAAGAGAAATTAAGTGTAAAATTTGACATCTTTATTGGAAAACCATATGACAATTGGATATGAGTCTGATGTCAGTGAAAAAGTCAGGGCTGGAGGTAGACATCTGGGAGCAATTGATATATAAACTGTATTTAAAACTATGAAACTAGATGAAAACTTTTAGAGTTAGTGTAGAAGGAAATAAATTTTTTCCTCTTTGTATTTATTCAGTTCCTAAACCATAAGAGGTGCTTCATAATATTTGTTGAATAAATGTATATATAAATAAAATCTCATTATGTGCCAGGTACTAGGCCCACAATGAGACATGAGGAGCTCATATCTTTAGCTATTTCCATTTCTGTTTATGACCTAAATGGGTGAAATAAAATGTCATAAAGCAAAAAAAAAGAGCCAAGCCATAGCATTATAAAATTCCAATTTAGGAATCAGATACAATAGTTTGATTTTAGACAAGTCACTTACTTACCAACATCCTGGTTTTGGACCAATAAGCTGATCTGGATGGCTTTTCTAACTATAAAATTTTAGGAAACAGGGTTTAAAAAATATAAATAATCTAAGGTGAAATAATAAAAATATATTTAAGTAATCAATGACACAATAAAGGAGGTGAATGGGGCTCAGATGAGATTTCAGAGAAATTAATTTAATTAAGAAACATAAATTTTGTTTTATATAAAATAAAAGAAGTATTTCATATAAACAAACAAACAAAACAACTAATACTAAACTTTCTTTGGGTTATTTGTATGGAAATATGTTAATATAAATGTTTCAGACATTACATGAAATTTCTAAAAATCTTATCTGTTCTGGTATAATGTTATAAGTCAGAATTCTAGTTATTACTTTAAAATGTATATCTCAGAAATAACTAAATTTCCTTGTCCATTGCATTATTATGAACTTTCATCAAATCTTTAACCATGGTCATTTTTAAGTCTTTTGTCATTTACAGACAGTTCTGGGTGTACTCTGATGCTTTTACAAATGTGTTCCTATAAAAGGGTTTCATCTTCAAGGAATTCATGGAAAAGACTCTGACAAGTACAGGTTTCTGGTAAATGACTATACTGCTGAACTGAATGAATAAGCATTTTCAGAACTCTAATGGAAAACTGATGAACTCATAAAAGTGCTAACAAAAGATGAAGATGAAAAAAAATTAATTACATGGGACTGAGTGAACTGATGAGGACGATTATGGATGATTATAATTTTTGTAACTTTCTGTTTGAATAAAAAAAAAACAAAAGTATTTCATAAGAGTAAAAGAAGTCTTTTGTTACAATCTGATGACCTTTCCAGTTTATCAGTCTTATTTCTTGGGATACATGCCAATAAACAAACTTTTTAGCATTAATCATTGGGAAGAAACATTATTATCATAGAGATATGTATGCATCCCCTGGTAAAAGTTTTCTGACTTGACAACCGCCATTTTTGCCTTCATGGTTCTTATATTTATGCACTAAGACAGTTCTTAGGATGAATTAACATCCATCATGGCTAATGACATTGCTCTCAATTTCTTTTCTGTATTATTAGAAGAAGAAAAGTTCTCATGGGTTTACATTTCAAATTCCTTTTGTTGATAAAACCCAGCAATTAGTAACACGTGAGATATGATCATTGTTTTTATCTGCTAATGAACAGTATTTGCCTGTTCTTAAAATTAGCTCACATTTACAATTAGCAGAATTACATAGCTATCAGGAAAAGGAAACTCATCCCACTCCTGCAGACATCCCACCCAAACTGGAAATTTCCCACAAAGGATTTAGAAGAATAGAAAGAATGGGAAGTTGCAGGTGTTCTTTTCCAGCTATGTCTTTTATCTATTCAGATATTTTTAAAACAACTCATACTTATTGATAACATAGAAGAGTTACTTAAGGAACAATAAACTGTCAATTCAAAAAATGTTTACCATACACCAACTCTGAGAGGGGATCTGTGATAGGTCTCTACTCCTTTTATTTGGACCATAAGCTAATAATGATTTTAAATGAGGAAAATTCCACCCAGATACAAAATTTGAGTTCAAAGTATTCCCTTGTCCAGCCCAACTACCAAATTTGTCATAAATTAAAAATATATTACTTCTAATAATGCAACTGTCATTTTAGTGTTTTTCTTTCAGCATTATCAAATGGTTAGGTCTGTACTACAATCTATGATTTTTATTAATTTTGCTTAGGTATAATTAGATGTTTATGCTGTGACCCCCAGTGACTATATCTTAAATGTAGCGTAAGTCTTCAAAAATTGAATGGAAAGGGGAGAATAAACAAAGCTCCAAGGATCAGTTATGTATTGAAGATTCTCTTCTGCTCTTCTCTGAGTTCTCCAATGACTGTGGGAATCAGTGAATCACACAGATATAGCTGGGTTGTATCATTCTGCATTTAATTATCACAGACACCCATTCCTCAAATGGGAGCCTGTCAGGCTAGGGAGTAATTCAAATATAATTTTTTTTAGACAGAGTTCAAAAACTCCTTGGATTTTGGAAAACTGGATTTCAATTGTTTTAGTATTTCAAACTTCTCTTTCAAAACATTTTGTTTTTCTCTTAACACTACCTTACATCATTAATGAATAAGATATTACTCTGATACAATGTTGCGAGACTGATCTACCAAATAGGAAGTTCCAATGCAAATGAAGCATCGTATAGCCATACCTGTGTCTGCTCAGATTTTGGGGGCGATTATAATATTTAAATATATGATGTGGAGAAAAGAAAACATACCACAGAGGGAAAGAGAAAGTCCACTGCAGGGGATGTATGTTGCTATTCAGTAGAGGAAATCTATTTACCTGGTTATATTTATTTAAAAGTGCATTTATTGTTCTAACTGTTTATATCATCTGTATATTGTTTTTGATTTAAACATAATCATAAAATTCCAGTATTGAACATGATGTTTTATGTAGGTTCTTCCAAGTTAAGGAAACCACTTCTATTCCCATTACATTATCAGATTTTACCTTATATAATTATTTAAAATTGTGCCAAATGCCCTAATCTGAATTTTTTGAGATCCTATTTTTCTTCTTTATTCTATTTAAGTAGTAAAATTCATTATTTATTTTTCTAATATTGAAACAACTTAACATTGTTGGAATAAACCAACTTGGTCATGATATTTTATTTTGCTTATACATTGCTGGATTTGGTTTCTCATTATAATCCCTTCTATTAACATTTTACTGATGAAATATATACATTGAGTTTTATTGTCAAGTTATAACTAACCTTATAAGATAAATTGGGGAGCATTCAAACTTCTTTTTTTCTACACTTGTAAATTATTTTTTAAACCAACATTTTAGGTGTGTTGCATTTACTAGGAGTTTTTCTGAAAATCTACTTAACTGTATTGTGTGGAAAAATAATTTTCTCATTTGTCATTTCTATATTTAAAATTAAATTATTTGGGTGCTTAATCTTTGATGATCAACTTTCTGAATAGTTGAGATAGCTGTTGCAGTACAATTCTAGAGAAGAGAAGTGTTATTTTAATAAAACATTTAAGGTATTTTCATATGTTTAGTTTCTTCTCTCAAAAGGTTGACTTACTAATAAAAGCTTATGCTGTCTTCAAGGTAATTTGAAAGATGTCCAATGAATTCTTCCTCAAATGTTACAAATCAACCCAATTTGCTTTTTCTGCCATTAAATTCTCCAGTCTTGTAAAATTATTCATGTGTATTTTCACTGGGATATCTGGTTATACTTCATATCAGAGAAAAAAAATAGCTAGGAGAGAGAAATCAGAACTTAGGCTTGAATGGGAAGAACAGGCTAGAGAGTGTTACAGTGAAGGCGAGTGTGTGTCTGTGTCTGGGTGAATGCTACGTGTGTCTACACCAGCTGTAACATTCTAATAATAACTAGATAGATGATTGATAAGTAAATAGATAAAAATAATATTTATGTTGAGCCAAGCACTTAATATAAACATTCTCATTCACGTGGAACAACCCTAAAAGGCAGTGTTATTATCTTCATTTTAAAAATGAATAAACTGAGGATTGAGGCCATTAGGTAAAGCCACACTTAATAAGAAAAGGAAGCAATCAATGTCTCAACAGTCCTGTGATGTATCTCGCACTCTTAAACTTAAGCTCTTGACTTCCTCCCTGAAAGGAATAGTAGGAAGAGATGAAATGCCTACTTCACTGAAGAATAGATAAGTCCCTCTATCTATTAAAATATTATTGATTTCTTCAAGTCAGGTTATTGTTTGATCAACAAAACTCAAACAATTATTGTCCAGTTATGATTATTCCATGGAAAAATTGACTTATAAGTCCACTTAGCTTTACATAGTATCATAGAAGTCCAGAGAAAGAGTTCTTAGTGTTGCAACTCATTTCTGCATAACATATTTTGTCTGCAAAAGTAGAGAAACACATCAGGCAAAGCATAGCCAGGTAATTTACATGGAGAGATTATACACAGTAGGATTGATTGTATGAGCACTCTTAACCAGGGTTGAAGACATCGTTTGTGAGGTCCGGTGCAAAGAGAAAATGTCCTTTGTTCAAAAAGCAGTCAACATTGTGTCGTTAAAAGTGCTGGAATATAATATATCTCTTTTTCTCTCAACTTGGCATGGTGTTTTGTACTTGCTCTTTAATGTCATTCTCAATTTAAAAAAAATTAATAGCACAAATTATTTTAATATTGCATAATACCTGGTATAAATACAAATATAAAAACTTCTAAGTTGTAGGCAGTATTACTGAAATTACACAATTCATATTTCATAGCTCATGCACACATATACCAGAACAGTGGAAACACTGCACAAAACTAGTTCAACATTTGTCTTAATTTAGATATAACTGACATATTATATTAATTTCAGGTATACTACATAATAATTTGATAATTATATATATATAGCTCAGGTTTTTTTTATTTCACTTCATGATATACATACATTCTATCACCACTCTCCACCCTAGGCTTATTAATGAGTAAGTAATAAACCAGTCCTCCCAACCCATAAACCTTTAAAAAGACAAATGGTTTGATATATACCTCAAGGTGTCACTGCTTAGGGAAAAAAAAAAATCCTATTTTTAATACCAGATCTATCTTCCAAATCCAGAAAAACAGGAAATACAGACTAGAGTCTGGATTCCCTTCTTAGCTAGGAAGAATGTTGTGATTTAATGAAACAACAAAGAACTGTTTATACTATCATAATGATGTCATTATAATTTTTCAGATTATCAATGAGACAATCCAAAAAATCATTACAAATTAATATAAATCAAAACAAATCTCTGATCAAAAATATTTATAAAGTATGATTATAATAGTAGTTCCTTTTTTTCAAAAGACTTTTCTTTTCATACTGAATGGAATAAAATAAGATGATTTAATATGAACCTAGACAAGCCTACAGCCTGACAGTAGGACAAAAGGAAAAGCAAGAAAATAATAGACAATGGGAATATCCCTAGGTGATTCAGATATCTGAGTTACATAACCAGGACTTTAAACATGATTAATAAATTCCAAAAGTAAAGAGACTTATTTTTTTTTTAAATTTACGAGTGGAATTGCATGAATAAAAGAGAATAAAATGGTGTTCTAGAACTGAAAAAAATAAGTGTTAAATAGATGGATTTAGAATCATTTTAAACACAGCAAAAGGTAGGGTTAATGAACTAGAAGACAGGTTAGTAGAATATTCCTGACTGGGAAAAATAATTTTAAAAGTCTATAAAAACTTAAACATATCAACATAAAATATGTAGAAGACATAAGGAATATATATTTTATCCTTTTAGCAGATAATATAAAATTAAGGTTTGAAACACTTTACTATTACCTCCTCATGATACCATAATAGTCAAATAGAAACTTCATAAATAAAGGTATTCCTTTAATTACAATTGTAAAGTTTTTTTTTTGTTATAGTTATAAACACTGTGAGGATTAATTATACTTTGCCCCAAAATTAACTGACTTTACATAGCCTTGTATATAGCATAGAAAGTAATCATGGAGTTTAAAAATTTGTATGAGAAACATCTTCTAACATTAGAATCACTAACAATTAAGTAAGTAATGGAGTGTTGTGGTTTGTGCTCATCTTCTGTGTAGGGAAAAAGAGACTATATTATTAAAGGATGGACAGTTTTTACTATTAATTCCTTTTTTGTTTACTACACTAAAATATAATTGATTTTATATTCAGAAATATAGGTAAGGACTATTATATTGTAATTAGTTCCCTTTAGGTTTTTAAAATTATCTTACTATATAATAACAGGAACAAAGGAAAAAATAGTCTTTTAATAAAAGGGTAATAAAGCTTTTACTATTAAAAAGAGTAATTAGTCTTTTACTAATAATTTTACTTCATTTCTTACTTTACTCAACAGGCTAGGTCAATATTTAATATAAGTGATGATCACTGCATAACTGCTTTATCCTTTTTTTTTCTTTTTGCGGTACGTGGGCCTCTCACTGTTGTGGCCTGACCCATTGTGGAGCACAGGCTCCAGACGCGCAGGCTCAGCAGCCATGGCTCGTGGGCCCAGCTGCTCTGTGGCATGTGGGATCCTCCCGGACTGGGGCACGAACCCATGTCCCCTGTGTCGGCAGGCGAACCCTCAACAACTGCGCCATCAGGGAAGCCCTCTGCTTTATTCTTGATTTAAAAAGTTGAGATGATGATATTTCATCATCAAGCATAATATTTACTCTATTTTGTGAAAAACTTTTTTTTGAGAGGTTGTTGAATTTATCAAATGATTCTTCTGCCTCTGGTAAAGTGATCAGATGACTTTTCTTCTTTAATACATTAATGTGTTGATTTACTTCCTAAGGTTCAAACTTGGCCATAAAGTGCTATTTTTTTTTTAATATGACACTAGATTTAGTTTCACTATGTGTTGTTAATCCATTTTCATCTACTTTTATAATGGAATTTGCTCTATACGTTTCATTTATTTTATTGTTGTCGTTAAATTTTGTTATCAAATTTATACAAGTCGTGAAATGAGACGGTGAACAAATTTGTTTTGTCTATTCTCCGGGAAGAGCTGATATAAGACTGGAAGAGTTGATACAAGATTTACTCCTTGTATGTTTGGTAAAACTCTATGTTGAAGGCATTGGGACATAGAAAGCTCTGTGGAAAATTTTAAGTTACTGATTCAAATTCTTATTCTGTGTTTCTACATTTATCTATTTTTATAAATTGTTTATTTCTAAGATCACATCCATTTCAACAAAGTTCAAAAAATCTGTAATTCAGTTGTTGATAATTTAGTCATTTTTATAATCACTTCAGCATTTGTGTTAAGTGATATCCCTTTTTTAATTCCTCATATGCTTTCTGTGCTGTTTTTTTTTTCTCTGTTTTCTTGATTAGTCTTACCAAAGATTCTCTCTTTGAAGAACAAACTTTTTGTTTGTGACCCTCTCTACTTTGCATATTTATAGTCCATCCTGGTAATTTCTGCTCTAGTAGTTATTATTTCTTATATTTTAACTTAAAGTTTATTTTAGTGTTATATTCCTATTAGCTTAAAAAATATTTAGTCTAAGTTGTTGAAATTCATCTCTTTTAATATATACTTTGAATGTTTAAATTTTTCTTTAGGTCCCATTTTAACTGTATGTTATACATATTGTTAGGTGGTAATTTTATCATCTTTCAGTTCAAAAGTTTTGACAAATTATATTTTTCAAGTAATTCACCCATTTATCTAAGTTATCAAATAAAGTTGTTCTTATTATCTTTATATTATCTTTTTGGTATGTGTAGGATTGGTAATTATGTCCTTTCCATTATTTCTCATATTGATAATTTGAATAAGCACTTCATAGAAAGGGAAACTTGAAAAGCTAATAAACATCTGTAAAGATGATAAGCATCATTATAATAAACAGAAATAACACTGAAATATTATTTAAAAGCAATAGGTTGGGAAACTTAAAACGTCTAGCATTGTTAAGACTTAATAAGGATATTGAGCAACTAAATCTTTCAAACACTCAGAGTGGCACAGTCATTTTAGAAAAAAAAAAAAGCAGGCCTAATTTTTGTAGATGTGTCTATGTATGATTCAGCAATTCTACTACCAGAAATTTCTCTTAGAGAAAAACTTGAACATGTGATGCAGTAAACAAGTATAAGATATGAATACTTAAGAATATCAATTACAAATATTGTTGGAAATAGAAAACATCTGGCAGAAACAATATATCAATCAACAATTCAATGGATTTAAAAATATGATGTACTCATATAATGAAATTACATACAGCAATGGCTTAAAAGAATTACAGCTAGATACAACCACATGGGTGAATTTTGGTATTACAATATTGAGCAAAAAAGCTCTGGACATAAGAAAATATACTCTATTATTACTTTTATATGTAACAAAAAATCTGTGCAAAACTAAATAATATACTACTTATAGATACAAACATGTGGTAAAACTATAGAGGAAATCCAAGATTTAAATAAAACCACATTCAGGATAGTAGTCACCTAATGAGAGAGGAAGAAGAGATGGGATTTGGGAAGTTCACACATGGGAATTTATACACAGGAATTGTATTTTTTTTCTTATATCTATACCTGGTAGGTGTTTCTTGAATCATTATCCATGTAACTTACACACAATTTGTAAGCATTTATAATCAATCAGTATGAATTAAAAATAATTGTTAAAAGAGGCTAAAGGTAAATTCTGATCATTTATCTTATTGGCAGAAATGACCAGAGATTGAGGCAGGTTCAAGGTTCTGGTGATATGGAAGAGATGCTTAAGTACATTATAAGGCACTGAGAATGGCTCTACTTTAAGTGATTAGATGAAGATTAACTTTTCTAAAAGGAGAAAATGAAGTGAACTGTTTTTAAAATCAGTAGCTAGGGCTTCCCTGGTGGCGCAGTGGTTGAGAATCTGCCTGCCAATGCAGGGGACACAGGTTCAAGCCCTGGTCTGGGAAGATCCCACATGCCGTGGAGCAACTAGGCTCGTGAACCACAACTACCGAGCCTGTGCGTCTGGAGCCTGTGCTCAGCAACAAGAGAGGCCACGACAGTGAGAGGCCCGTGCACCACGATGAAGAGTGGCCCCCGCTCGCCGCAACTAGAGAAAGCCCTCGCACAGAAACAAAGACCCAACACAGCCAAAAAATAAATAAATAAAAATAAATAAATATAACTTGTACTACATGCCAGACGCAGGACAAATTCAAAGGAGAAAAAGATTAAAAAAATAATAATAATAAAATAAAATCAGTAGCTAGTGGGAAGCAGCTGCATAGCACAGGGAGATCAGCTCGGTGCTTTGTGTCCACCTAGAGGGGTGGGATAGGGAGGGTGGGAGGGAGAGAGATGCAAGAGGGAAGAGATGTGGGAATATATGTATATGTATAACTGATTCACTTTGTTATAAAGCAGAAACTAACACACCATTGTAAAGCAATTATACTCCAATAAAAATGTTAAAAACGAAATTTCAGTAAGATATGGTTATGTAGTCTACATGTAATATTAAGAGAGGTGTGTTTCTTTTGAGTTTGAGAAGAGTAATTTTGGGGCAACTTAAAAAAAATGACTCTGTGGTGGCAGCTGAAGAGTATTGACCTAAGACCAAGGGACATGCACTGGGTTTAAGTCTTAGCTCTAACGTGCACCGGGAGATGCTGAATTGGTGGAGTTTTGAAGCAGGAAGATTGGCCCTTGTTGCTCTCTATGATTCATTCCTCTTAATACGTGGTAATATTTACAAGTTACAGGTTGTGATTTTGCAACTGCAAAGCAACTGGTAAAAGATTCACAATATACCAACAAAAACCCTCCCATAATTTCAAATTAAAACCATTTGTTTAGGCTCACTCATTAATTAAATATATGTGCAAACATAATCCTAGATGTATTTAGCAGAATGGGTGGTACTGTCTGCCCATTCTGTCAACTGTCAGTGTCCACCAGTTTTCTTTGAAAATTCAGAAGTGATGTCAAGTAAAAACAAATGTAGATAAAAGCCATGCATTCTTGGACTTCAATAATTTGTTTGATATTACTAAGAAAATATATTTATAAGACCTTCAAGGGTGTGCATTTAGGTATGTGTCTGCTCATAAAATGTACAAATAGAAAGATTTATATTTATTTCCCATGGGCAGAAACAAGAAAAAAAAATTGAAATTCAACTCTGAACAGAAGGTCAGTTGTGTGCTTCTGGTTGTACCATGTGCTTCCAATGGTTGTTTTGAGTTTAAAACAGCAGACAAAAAAAGGAAATAAATACCAAGTATAAAACAAGATATTCAAGAAAGATTCAGTATCCCTAAATGGATCAGAACCCAGAAAAAAATGCAGCCTTAAAGTGAGCCAAATTTTGTTATCAAATTTTCTAAATTCTATGATACCAACAATTTTGAGATGCACTAATGATTTAACAGCAGGTTTTTAGGAAAAAAAATAAAGCAGAACATCATATTAAATAAGCACAATGATGTTAAAATGTCTTTCATTTCAAATGCTGAAATATGATGTTTCATGTTATAGTAAGGAAAACTTGTCATCCAACAAAAGTCAGAAATTATTATTATGCTGAGTCACAAGCATGAAAATAGAAAACACAAAACTCTTAGATATACATTAAAAAAAAGAAAGTATGCAAGTTTAGTGGGAAATCGAATACCTGTCTCACAACAAATCATAAAGATAAAATTCGGGAATCACAAATTCATGTGCATTGAAGAGACATAGAGACAGCAGATGAGTGAGTGGAAAAAATATTTAAAGTTTGAAGAAAGGGAATTTTGTAACCTGGATGCTATATGCCCTGTTTGTGGGGCAGCCACTAATAAATGTTAGCACTGTTGCCTTAATAGAGTGCTGACCTATTCTGGGCACCAAACAAAACCTGCAAATGAGCAAAAAAGAAATGTCATTGCTCCAATACTCAGGTCACTTTCTGTGATCATTAATTTTATGTGTCAACTTGAGTGGCCACGGAGTGCCCAGATTAAACATTATTTCTGGGTGTGAAGGTGTATGCGTGTTTCTAGATGAGATTAGTATTTGAATTGGTAGACTCAGAAAAGTAGGTGGCCTCTCTTCCCAGTCTGGGTTGGCATTATTCAATCTGTTGAGAATCTGAATAGCACCACAGGCAGAAGAAGGAAGACTTTGCCCTTTTTTCTGCCTGACTGGATGAGCTGAGACATCTCATATTATCTTCTACCCTCCACCAGAATTTACACCATCAGCTCTCCTGGTTCACAGACATTTGGACTCAGATTTCCCCTAGTCTCTAGCTTACAGACAGCAGTCTGTGGGACTTCTCAGCTTCCATAATAATGAGAGCAAATTCCTCATAATAAATTTCCTTTTACAGTGGTTCTGCTTCTCTGGAGAACCTAATCCAACCTGGAACACACATTGGATGCTTTGATAAAGTTTCCTACCAGGAGACATACTACTTATAGTAATCATCATCGTCCTTGATAGGCATTGGATTGACACCAATTTCCTAGAATTTCATGATCTTTGGAGAGGTTGTAAATATTTCCCTTATATTTGCCCTACATAACAGAGGTCCTAAGTCTGAGTTCTTTGTCCACCAGTACTGACTAGAGTTTCCAGTGAGACAATCTGTCCCATTTTTGACTATCCCTTGATCTCTATCTGACATGTACATAGAGAACTAGGCAAATGATTCAAGATACAAGGATTTTCCCATATCTAAGTTTCTATTTAGCCTCACTAATGTTCCTAATTTAGCTTCATATCAGAATGGCTATTGTTCTGTTGCTCTCATTAATACCCAAATTTGTTTGATATTCTGGATCCTTTGAATATTTTTCATATCTTCCTTCAATCATAAAACCAAAGTTGTGCTCCACTTGAGAGATTAGTGGGAGCAAGTGATGTGGGTGTTTTCTCTGTTTCAATTTCATGGAACTCATTTTAAACTTCAGTTCCTGAGAAAATTATTACCAACATGCACATCTGAACTTTTTGAGAAACTAGAAGGTGATGAGCAGTTCCTCAAAACTATTGCTGACTGCTTTGATTATAGACTTACATTTGATAGAGGATTGTGCCATATCACTGCTATGTTTAAAGTTTGGCAGTATACCTAGGATTGTTCTCATTTTTCCAAACAGAACATACTGGAACTATTCAATATGGTGGCATAAAATATAAATGACGTTATTTATTAGGTACTGTAAGTCAAACTTTACCTCAGGTCACTAATATAAATGAGATCTATGCTTTGCAGACCTTCATATATCAGCAAAATGAAAATAACTGGACCATCCTTTATCTATAAACTATGTTAAATTCCTTTTATCAAACCTTAAAGATTATCATTTGCTCATAGAAAAAATACATTCTAAATATATAATTATCTGTATGCTATGGAAGAAACGGTATAAAGGTTAAAAAATAAAAAAAAATTCATTTAATGGAAAATATACTACCCAAAGATGCTTATGATAAAATTAGGTTTTGAACTGATCTTTGAAAGCAGTTTTTTGTCTCTACCCCACAGCTTATTCTTTTTCATTTTTGTGAAAAATGAGATCCATGTAAATAATCCAAATAAGGTTTTTATCAAGGTCATGGAGCAAATGATATGAGTTTAGAAATGAAACATCAAAATGGCTACATACAATGCTCAGTCAAAATCTGTGTTACCCATCAGAAGACAATGCATCTCAACGTATTTATATTCAACCTGAATTGGAACTACTTTCATATAAGAATTGCCTATTGACTTTGATGAAAACCAGGACAAAAAAATAAAATCATACATGCTGACACTTTTTGTTTTGTTCAGTGTTTGCAGATTCATTTGTACATAGTTGTAAAATGGTACGTTAAACCACTTTAATTTTATAAATATTTGCTATATACCACAATATGTACGTTTAAAACAATTTACCTCTATTTACATTTACCAACCTGCGTACATTATATTTGAGAAGTGTTCCACTGAAAATTTGAGTCAAATCGAAGCACGGGAAAGTAGAGTTAGACTTTTTGTTCCATTCAGCCATTATGTTGGCAAGTATAAAATGCTTGCCGTGTGCCGTGCACAGTGCTAGATGCCAGGGATTTGATGGTGAATGAGACATAGTTTCTAGAGTTCATAGTAGTATATGGTTGCAAAAACATCAGCAAATGGAAAAACTACAGATTGCACTACATGCTAAATTAAAAATAAGTTTTTATTCAGTAGAGCCAGGCAGTGAAGACTGGGAGAATGCAGTCCCAGGGAGCTCTATGATTTATTGGAATGTAAGGTCCTGAAGGTAGGAATTCAGTATGTCTCGTGTATCATCATATCTTTAGTATCTCACAGAGTATCTGGCCCATAGTAACACTTAGTTGATATTTGTGAACTGAATGAATGAATGGTATATTTTTCTAGAATGGTAATGAATATCCTTTCTAAGGACGTCACCTAAGTGTAGACTTGAAGTGGGAGGGGAAGTCTACCATGAGAAGAATGGGAGAAATTTTTCAGAAAGAAGAGAGAGTAGGTAAAATGGTCAAAGCTAGGAAAGACTGTCTGCGCATCTGAAAGGCTAGTGTGGCTTGAGTAGAATTATCAGTGGGGGGATATGGCAGAAGTTAAGCTGGAGTTGTTTTCAGAGCCTCCTGTAGGTCATGGCAAATTTAGATGTATTTTCAAAGTCATCAAATGGGAGTAAGTTGCTATTAAAGGGCTTCTGACAATTATTAACTTATGAGATGGCCCTAATGGGTTATAAAAGAGAGTTCCACTGCCTGCCTTGAGCTACCATACACTTTAAGTATTCCCTACTACCCACATCTATTGACTTTCTTATTTGAGCAGCACAAGTTTAGCATGTGAGTTTGGATAAAGAAATATGACATTATTTAATTTTTCTAATTTTTTTCTTGAGTTTGAGAGAGCAGGTAGTGAGATGTCAGATAGTAAAGATTTCATTTAAAAATATATCGAGGGACTTCCCTAGTGGCACAATGGTTAAGAATCTGCCTGCCAATGTAGGGGACACAGGTTTGAGCCCTGGTCTGGGAAGATCCTATGTGCCGCAGAGCAACTAAACCCATGCTCCACAACTACTGAGCCTGCGCTCTAGAGCCGATGAGCCACAGCTACTGAAGCCTGCACGCCTACAGCCCGTGCTCCGCAACAAATAAGCCACCACAATAAAAAGCTTGCAAGCTGCAAGGAAGAGTAGCCTCCGCTCGCCGCAACTAGAAAGCCCGCGTGCAGCAACAGACCCAACACAGCCAAAAATAAATTTATTAAAAAGCAATATCAAAATTTGTTGATTCCTGATTTCTGATAGTGAGAGTTTAAATAACAACATTTGGGATGACAACGATTATCTGAATACACATAAAACATTTCATGCAGGAAGAAGATATACCCTTTGAAAAAAGTTGGATTTTCATTGAATCAGATACCATGTGAATGAATATATTTCATAATTCAGGATGACAGTCTAGTGGGGAGAAACAACTGCATCCCAAGGAAATTCAAAAATATCTTTACATTTTAAGAGAGAAGAACAGTACATTTTACACACCAATACTAGTGGAGAGGCAATGAGTAGATGGGAGATTGAAGGGATGAGAACTTCTTCAAGGAGATCTTCAGAACCATCATATGGGCATAACAAGCAGAGGGAAATTCAAACTGCTATATAGAGCAGAAATTGCAAATTGGGCCCAATCTTACTCCATTCATTTTTTTTTTTTTAAGAATTAGAGCACATAGCCTCAAGTTAATCACAAGGCTCACCACACTTTATGATATTATACCATTTCAGTTTTATGTATTTAAGTTATTTCCTGGCCATTGTAAGCACCTGAGTTTATAACCCTGGAAGAGGAACCAAAAGGAAAAAAAGGAAAGTTTTCAAATGCACTCTAAGTAGTAAACTAAAAGGTGGAGTTACTAAACATCTTATTTATTGTACTCTTAGAAATAATCTAAATCAGTGTTCAGCAAACTCTAGCCCAAGAGCCTTTTTGCATCTTCTATGTATTTTTTAAAGATAGCTTTATTGAGACGCAGCCATGTACATTCAATTGCATAATATCAATGTTTGTTTTCACACTACAATGGCAAAGACCACATTGCCTGTGAAGCTGAAAATATTTATTATTTCATCTTTTTGAAGACTAAGTTTGCCAATCACTGGTTTAAATGAGAATTATCTAGAGTAAATTTATTTAATTATGTGTTAATATTGATCCTTTCATGTCAGTATACACAATATGCAGGGAACTTCCTATGTATTTTGTCTGATTTACACCTGTATAGATCCTTTATGCTCTAATTTATCCAAAGATGTCTTGCATAAATCTAGAGACAGAAATGGAACTCATTTGCTGAGTTAACAACAACAACTCTATTAGCATAATTCTCCAATCCACTTATATGCTGTTTAGTGAAATCTGAAGGGATCATTACACAGATGATCAAACTCTCCACGTGTCATCTTAAAATAACACCACTTGCACAAAAGATAAATGAGGTAAATACCTTAAGCTCAGTATAAATAAGAACGCTGAATTTTAAATTAATTTAAAAAAATAATAGTAAAAAGTATGGCTTGAAAATAAAATAGATTTAAAAAATATAACTAAATGTACATCCTGACCTTAGTAATATCTCCTGCAGATACTGGCAAGTAGAAAGAGAGATGGATAAATCATAGCACCATCATTCCAACTTCATTTTTAGTGTCTGTCTGTCTATCCATTTGGCTTTTAAAATAAAGTGCAGGTACATATTTTAAAGCAGCTCACAATGTGATTAATAAGGGCAGCACAGCAAAGAAACATAAAATTGCCCTGTCTCCTTCATCTATTCTTCTGGTGCAGTGATTAACCTTTGAGTTTATGAGTATTTTTACACTTGCTTCAGATAAAGTATTTTATGAGTTCTTCCCTCCCAGGCAACTTGGATTAAACTTATCAGGCCCAGGAAGATAGTGACCCATAATCGCTGTTCCCTTTGAAATCATAATTGTCCCCTTTGCTGCATTACCTGAACATTCCTTGCACACACCAGATGGAAACATCAAGGCAGAGATAAGACAACTTGTTAAGATCACATTCTATACCATATACATCATTCATGCTTAATTGATTTGCAGCCCCACCAAAAGACAGATTGTCATACATCATGAAGCCTGAGAATATGAAAAGATCATTTTTGCTCCCCATTAATTCCCATTTGGAATGGCTCCTGACTTTACAAAACTTTTCGGCAGCACACTCACTGATGACTGATCACTCCTTTTCAGTGTAGAAATAGGGCAGAAGCAGGAAGATTTATCTTTCAGTAAATTTCTAATGAAATAACAAAGTGTTTAGGGTAACTCCAGTACTGTACCAACCCCCGAAAATAGCAAGTCAAAAATGACTGACTTCACCAATAGTTTGAGATTCTACAGACTCTCATTTAAAGGGGTACTCGCCTCAGCTTTGGAACTAGCACCCTGTCATGATAAAGGAATTAGGTTAACTTCTGTTTCCACATCCTGACAGTTTGCATCTTCATGTGTGTTATGCAGATCCATCATCCTGTCATCTCTGCCACCAAACCTGGGCTTTCACACCAGGATCAGCGTGTATCTGATCTGAGGTAACTCAGGACGTCCTTCTCATTAAATGTACCCTGTTAACTGTCCCTGTTTCTCCACAATTTGGATAAAGAACACCAAGAAGAAAAACAAAAATGAGAAAAGGGTGTTTTCTGTCCGTGGACCTCTACTATAATCCGTGCTTTCTAGTGAAGCAGTGTTCCAGGAAAAAAAAAAAAAGAGAGAGAGAGAAACTGGTAGACAAATGGGATGAGTGAAGTAAAAATGGGACTTAAGAAACAGTATTTCAGAAAATGCTATAGCATTAGAAAAAACTAAATAAAACAGAGAGGATTTCCTGGTAACATATGTTGGTGTCTTCAGGAAGAGTTTCTGTTGAGAAAACAAAACTCTACACATACTGAAAATAATAATAGTAATTTTTATAAGCAATATATCATAATAATGGGAGTATGTGTAAATGAGCCAAGAGATGGTTCCAAGCCAGAAATTCAGAAACTGAGTATATAACAGAGGACAGCATGAGTAGCATCATATGCTAGTTTATAAGATACTGACTTGACCTGTTTCCAGGGTGATTGTGAGTGATACTAATTATCGTGCTTGTATTCACCATATGGAATCATGCAGTTCATTTTCATTTGATGATATTCTCTGATAATTCAACCTCTTTTAAAACACTGTTTTAAGAAATTTTATGTATAAGGAAAACAGATCTCTAACAAGAAGATGTACAAGCTTAGGTTTTTGATAGAATTTCTAATTGATTGTTGGCCTGTCCATGGTGAAAAAAAATCTGGACTCTTCTATCCAAATCATGAATCACACAAGGAAACTTTGAAAAAAGTTTTGGGGCTAATTTTAAATACTTGGAGAATAGATATGTACACATTTCTCAAAATTGCAGTATTTGTTTTCCTGAAAATGATATCAAGCCAGTGGTTCCAGAAAGAAGTCTATAGTGCCAAAATCTATTCTGCTAGTATAAACACCACATACACCCACCTGTTTCCATGAAGCTTGGTTTATTGTCTGAATGAGAATCATACTGGCAGGTATGATATGGGAAATTAAAAGGATTCTGTTGACCTGTGAGCCTACACGGGCAGAAAATGTTAGGCCGTTAGTCAAACACTGGCAGCAAGGAGGTGACAGTGGAGAAAAGACAAGAGGGGAATAATCAAGTCACACTCCAACCATCTGGGGACACTCACCGACTGAACCCAGAACTGGCAAAACTATGGTCAGGTGATGGGCAACTTTTCCTGATAAAGAGGGAGCACAGTAACAGGAGACAATGCCCCCGGAATGCACATGCCCAGACCAGACAGGTGTATAACCTATAGTAAACCCAAACTCATTATACCATCATTATAATAAAATCTGCATGTGGTTTTGCCCCGCCCTGGGTGGGCATGTCTTAGCGAATCAAGGAGCATGCGCAATAATGAACCTGTTACATAACTCGGGACTGTCAATCAAATAATGATTCCCTGTCACTCACTCCACCACCACCCCCGCCTCCTTGCAGAATGCTCCTAATAAACACCCTTAAGCCTGTACAGGAGCGTTGGTTTCACTTTGCAGAAATAGCTCACACTCTCTCTGAGAGTGCAACTATGCTTACAGGCTGGTTTCAGTTCGCAGAAACAGCCCGCTCTCCCTCTGAGAGTATAGATATGCTTTAATAAACTTTGCTTTGCGCTTAAGCCTGAAGTGGTAGTCTGCCATTCTTTGCTTGCTATCACAAGGAATGAGATTGCTGGTCCAGGTCTTCCATTGACCAGCTCAGTTGAAGTCATTTGACACAACACACGCCCACCCAATAACAGAAATAAGACTGTGTCTGTGCTCTCTGGGGAAAACTCCCCTCTGGAGTTGCTATACTTCTATCAGCTGAGTCACGTGGGACCACAGAATTATATACCCTGACAGGGCAACTTCCATAAACCGACATCAGAGTCACCAGTACTCTCTGCCTTAGAATCAGCAGGACAGTTATTTCTTTCCTTTATCAATGTTCACACCACTCACCATAAAAAAAAACAGGTCATTCAAATAATGATGTCAACCACTGGACTCTATAATTCCATCTCTTCCTAACTCTGGAATTCCTCCCTCTGTGCTCTCTGATAGTCATTTTCAGTCATCAGCAAAATCCTTTACATCCTAGAAAATTTATCTGAATGTTTTCTTTATCATCTGTCTCTAATGGAAAATTGATTCTCCGAGGTTCATCTTCCTTTGGAGTTCTCTATATAAAGTTGACTTTTCTTCTTGCTTTACCCCCACTACTTCATCTGAAGGAAAAAGAGCAACCTTTCTTACCTCCTCCATAAAAATACCAACCTTTGAATTTCATGGCATTAGGCTACAACATACACCACCACTGCTTATAGAATTCATCCACCAATTCCCAGGACACTTCTCTCTTGCTGTTGGAATATTTTAGCTCCAAGATCACTGTCCCTTTTTTCCACACTGTTTCTTTCAGAATACTTGGTGATTTCAGCATCCACATTGATGAAACTTCCAGCAAACTGGACCCTCAAATTAATGATTTTCTTGTCTTGCATCCCACCAAAACTACTCAATCTCATGATGATACTCTGGTAGAAATTGTCCCTACCCATAACTTCAGTCCCTCCTTAAACTGAATTTCAGAAACTCCACTCTCTGACAAAAAATTTCTGTCTAGCTAGTTTACTCAGTCTATTTCCTTGCATCTAACAATCTTTGCAGCAATCAACACATATAACACTTAAATTCATTTACCCTTCCAATATTTAACTCTCCCTGGTTCCAATAATTATCCTCTCTTTTCTCCTTATTCAGCATAAATTCAATATTCAATTACACTAAGCATTTTTTCTCTGACATTTTCAAATTCCTTGCTTTGTTCTAATTTTTTACTTTACCAAAACCACAACCCCAATTTTAATCAGTTTTTCTCTTGCACTGTTCCTGTATTAGTGGCAAGCAATTGAGAGTGGTGAAAAACACAACTATGCTGACTGCTCTCACTTTAAATTCATAATCACTCATTGCAAATAAGTCATATTGATGTCTCTAACTACTATACTTATCTATTCAATTTCTAAGTCATCTAAATGATTATTCCATCTTACATCAGACTCCTTAAACTATTTTATTTAAGACCTTTCCCCTATTCATACTCTTAGTTGACTACCTTGTTTCCTATTTCACTGAACAAATGGCAAACAATCTTTATAAACATCCACCACACATCTAGCCATCTATATGTGTCCACATCCTCGTGCTGTGCCTTTTCTCCTGTTCTTATTGAGAAATATCTGTGCTCCTGGTAAAACTAAAACTTAATACTTGTGTATTAGATTCCATCTCTTTTTCCACACTCAGACATCACACCAGCAATTATTTTTCTCATCTGTTTTTATCAATTTGTTCCCTTTAAACTGGATCTTTCTATTATTATAAAATCACTTATATTTATCTTATTTAAAAATAAAAATTCTTAAACTTACCTTCCTTTTCAGCTTTTGATCAATTTTCTTCTTCCCTTTGTGAAAACATTTTGAGAGAAGAAATCCTTTACTTAGTCCCTCCTCAGGTTCCTAAACTTTCACCATTGCTATGCCCCAGGGCTCAGTCCTTGTGCTTCTGTGCTTTCTGTCTTCATACACTCCCCTGGCAAGCTCATCTAACTTTTTTGTTTTAGATACCATCTATATGCTGATAAAAAAAATATATAGCCAAGAAGAGTTTCCCCTTGAAATATAGACTTTTAAATCCAACTTCTACTTGATGGTAGTCTCCACTTAATTGTCTAATGGTCATCTTGACCTTCATAAATTCAAAGTTCAAATCTGTTCCTCTCCTCCAAAACTATTCCTTCCATGCCTTTTATGTCTCAGTTTGCAGCTAACTTCTTTCTTCTAGTGGCTCAAGTCAAAAACTGTGAAGTAACTCCTCCTTCTTTTTCCTTTATATACCACATCCAATCAATTAGCATATCATGTGGGAGTTTTTATTCAAAATACACCCAAACTTCTACCACTTTTTACCATCTTTAGGACTATTGTCCTGTTCGCATGAACCATGGTCTTTTGCTCCATTATTTGCTCCAACCTCCAAATTGAATTTGTGCTTCTACCCTTGAGCACATTTACTCTAGTCTCAATATTGCATAATCCTATTAAGACTAGATCAGATCCTATTGCCTCTCTGCTCAGTGCCTTCCAATGGTTCTTCACCTTAGCCAGAGGCAAAGTGAAAGTCCTTACCATGGCACATAAAGCCGTCCAGGGTTTGAGCCCTGTCCCAGTTGGACTCATATTCACTACCGACCGCATTCCACTCTTGTTTGAACATGCAAGGCATGTTTCAGCCTCAAGGTCATAGCACCTGCTGTCCTCTCCGCATGGAATGATCTTCTCCTAGACATCCACTTCACTCACTTCCTCACCATCTCCAAGTCTACACCAATAGTATTTGCTCATAAAGGCTTCCTTTATTCCCTACATAAAACGGGACCTAGCATAGCACCTGGTTTGTCTCCCTAATAACTCATATTAATATAATGTACTTTACATTTTATTAATTTATTATAGAATTTTCATCTGTCTCCTCCACTAATGTGAATTTCATGAGGGTAGGGATTTTAGTCTCTTGTATTTGCTTCTGTACCTTGCTCCCCACACACAGCCCACCTAGAACAGTGCCCAGTTCACAGTATATTCTCAATAAATGGGATTTGAATGAATAAATGAATGAATGAATAAAAATACTATTTCAGTCCATGTCCAATTTTGAGTTTCATGGAAAGAAGTAAAAGAAACAGAACTTTCCAACTTAGCAGAGACTTTGTGAAACCTTGACTACAGAAGACTCAAGGTGTTACACAACCCAAGAGCCAATATATGACACACACATGAAGAGAAAGCCCTTCTCCCCACTTCCCTCCAGATCCCCCAGTTTATCTGGCAATCCTAAAGACCAGCATTACTTTGAAAATGACATTTTTGATAAAGGCTGATTATAACGAGCTTTTCTATTTTACATTTAAGAGCAGACAATACGACTCTAAGGAAAAGAAAAAAATATGAAGAAACAGTATGTGGAGCCTGAGAATGATAAGCTCTATGTTAGCACACACGAAACCAGAATTTTGAAGTCTCAGAAACAACTGGCAACTTTCTGAGGGATAGCCATTTGGGAATAGCAGTAAATGTGCTCTTATAGACGTGGGAAAATAGGGCCAGTGATAATTGTTTTACACATTATAATAACTCACTGAAATTTCAGTAATCTATAAGTAAAGTTAAAGATCTTAGTTGGGATACGGAGGGTGGTAGGGAGACACAAGAGGGAGGGGATATGGGGATATATATATATACATACTGCTGATTCACTTTGTTATACAGCAGAAGCTAACACAACATTGTAAAGAATTTTACTCCAATAAAGATGTTAAAAAAAAAAAAAAGATCTTAATTGAGAACACAGTGATATTGTCACCTAGACTACTTACAGAAGATACTTCCCAGAGGCAGGAACGCTGCAGATGAGCTGACACTGTGCTTTCATGGGTGTTGGTCCCATCAAAGTCTAGTGAATTTTCCAAATGCCTGATTTAGTTGGAAAATCACCCTCTTCCTCAACAACACATATTTAGTTCATGATTTAAATAATATAGAATTTTATAGGAGTTTGTTTTAAAATTATAACCCATAACTACAGGACATTTACTTTACAGGCTTTAAAAAAAAATCTGTGAATAATTTCTTCCTTAACAAAAATATTAGAACAAATACTAAATCATGACTCATGAGGTTACCTCCAGGCATGATATTTTTTACTCTTTGAGGTAGGTTCTGATCCCTTGTATAGCATTTGTTCTCTTACTGGACTTAACAGGCATCAAAAATATTATTATGTGTACATGGCTGTGTTTATATATAGCTCTCTCTATAAGGGGGAAAACAAGGACTTTAGGGAAGAGAATCACTCCCATTTTTGAATACCAAATACATTGACACTTAGGAGATTTTCGTTTGAAAGTTATAGACTGTTTGAAAAAAAGCATTTTACTTGCCCCTTACTGAAAATTCTTATTGCACAGTATGGTAATATGAGGAAAACATAGTTTCTAGAGTTCTGATTATGAATTTTGTTCATTTGAAAGAGCATCCCCATTGAAAATAGGATTGTTACTATTTCAGTTTGTAAATTTCATCTTAACAGCAATTTTACATTTACTTGGTGTTGATTAAAATGATAATTCTGTGGCAGGGGTAATTTCTGAAATAGTCAAAGGTCGTATTTAGTAAATAAACGACTTAAGAACGTAAAGAAGATCCAGCTACCCTCCTTAGGAGAAAACACTTTTAAATCCAGGCTTACCTCCATTAGTAAACAAAAAAAGACATCTTCATAACTAAGTTTCTTTTCTTTTAAGTATATTTTAAAAAATACACATTTCGTTAGACAACAGGCCTCATGAGACCAGGGACTGTGTTTTATTCATCATGGTTCACCCTGGTGACCAAGAGAAACCTTTACTAAGAGTATGCATCAAGGAAGGAAATTGCTTTCTCAGTGTCATGTATCTGAATGGAATGGCACAGTTCACACAATCAGGCTAGGAGAGAGAGGGGTCCAAGTTAACGTGCCTATGTCACCGGGGCAACTTGTTAGATTACATCCATCCTTTTCTGAAAATGTGAACCAGATGGTCCCTGACCTTGTAAGACCAGGACTCCGCATACAGGAGAAATTCTTCCTTTTGTTTGTATCTGCTGCTAACACCTGCCTCATTACCTTTAACTCCCCCAAGAGCCTTTTGCGTGGCATTCAGGGATAAAAAGCAGAAAAACTGATTAGGAATTGGTAAGAAGGGAACCTGCCATGCTGCAGCATTTCTGACAACTACAGAAATTAGTCGCTCAATTCCACTGAGGCGAGGCAAGTATAGACCTTAGCATGCAAAATAGAGTTTATTTATTGAGCTCCACCATTTAGATATAAGCTGTCACTGTTTCATGGCAAGATGTCCTTTCTATCTCTCCACTTTGCTCAAAGGAGCTGTCAGGGCAGGAAAGGGGAAAAATGAAACAAATGCTTTTTCTCTTTCAATTTCCCAGCGGGGGAAGCCCTGTTGAAATGCCAGGCATACCCTGCTGCTTTCTGCATCAACAGATGGTAGACGGCTCCATTCCTTGTGTTTGTTTCCCATTCAGCAAACTGCAGGTCACATCTGGTCTAGCCTCTGCTTGGTTTGAGCAGATGGGAGTTCACATTCTTTATAGGTGGCTGGTTTAAAAAAATAAGGTAAAAAAGGAGTGCAAGAGGATAGAAATAAAAGAGAAAGACAAAGAATCCTTTAAAATGGTGCCGAGGAAATCTGAACAGTTGGTATGATTTCAGTATCAGCAAACCATTTAGCCAGACCCCAGCCAACAATGAATGGAACAGAATCACACTTCGAGACAGCCAAGCAGTCCAGAACAGTAAAGAGCAAGCTTCCAGATGTAGCAAAGGAGATACACACAATTCAATTTACCCTCCAGAGATGCTGTGCTCTCTTCTACCCTGATTTTTACAAGTAAGTTTTAGGAAAATCGTTTATGCTTTGGGGTGTTAAAATACACTTCTACTATATTGTTCTAATTGACTCTAGCTCTCACTGGAAAAGTGTTAAAATTGAGCATTCTGCTAAATGATCATCTGGGCAAAACAGTGGACCAGAGAAATCATAGTTATAGGCTTCAGGGATGTAAGATTTTTCCTGAGCTAAGTTTGTGATGTAAAAAAACACTTCCCAAATTTGGATGTTCATGATAATCATCAGTTGTGGTTATTAGACATGCAGACATAGGAACACCAGCCCAGCTATTCTGATTCAGTGGGTCTAAACCAATGTTTCTAAAATTTACTTTGCATAAAAATCACCTTATGTGTTTGTTAAATACATAGGTTCTGGACCTCACATATATCTTCTAAGATTCTACTTCAACAGTTCTGGGGAAAAGATAATGTACATTTTTAATAAATATTCCAAAATAGCTTTATGCCAATGAAGTTTGAAGAACACTGGTTTCGAGAAGGGCTTGGAGGCCTTTCTATTTAAAAAGCCACACAGGTCGTTCAGGTGTTAAGAAAGGCTCATCAGTATCTAACTTATATGTTAATGTTTAGCAATACTGTTTAGATTGTACAGTGTCAAACCTAATACAGGTATTTATCATTGAAATATCACTTTTTAACCCTGGTCATCCTTAGACATCTTGAATGCTCCCAAACAAAAAGCAAGAAGCAGAAGAGTATAATCAGTAAGTAAGTTACTTTTGTGTAACAAAGGACATAAGAATGTATATTTGTATTCATATTTCCTTGTACAGCCAGCTTGTTTTGAAAATGTGAATTTGTTCCAATGCTTTTAATATATTAGAAAGAAATCTGAGCATAGCTTGAATTTCACATTTGCTTAGGCATGATTTGTCTGCAAGAAACACTAGAAAAATGCAGAAAACGGCATCCAGCTGAACTAAGTAGGCATGTATAAGATGTGGATGTACAGGTGCAGACAGGCATAAAAACACGTATGTGCGCACACACGCCTCCAACATCTACCAGCTATGGCCACACCAGTTCACCTCTTCAGTTATGTGACACATGCATCTTCATCTGGCGTTAAAACATTCAATCCAATTTCACTTAACCCACCTTCCAGGAAATCACAATAGCTCACAAGATACAACCCTTTGTATGGAGCCTGAGCCCTCCTCTCTTTTTAATTTACCTCACTTTTTAATCAGCTTACATTTTTTCTCTCTTTTCATCCGTATTTTTCTCTCTTTTCTCTCTATTTCTATTTCTTTTTTATTTGGCACACAAGGTGGCAGATATGGGAGTCCAGCAGGTAGGCCATGAGAGAATGGGTGCTCCTTTCCCCCAGGGAACTTTAGGTCCTTTTTGAGGTCAAGAGCAATTTATTGTGGTATTTAGGCATTTCTTAGCCATTTGAGATATGGCAAATTGTACTGCTGTTCCTAGAAGTTGCCTAAGTTTTTTAATTTTTAATTTTAATGTGTTACTGTAAAAGTTTTTGAATGCTGCACCCATAATTCCATATTTTACTTAAGCCCCATGTATTTTTTTGATAAACTTTCTTTTTTAGAACAGTTTTTAAAATAGTCTGCTTTTATTTACTTTTAATTGTTTTTGGAGTATAGTTGAGTTTTAGAGTAACAGAAATTGTGAAGAAAGTAGGGAGAGTTCCCAGATATGCCAAACGCAGTTTCCCTTATAATTAATATCTTAACATTAGAATGGTGTGTTTGCCCCATATATGAACCAGTATTGATACATTATCATCAATAAAGTTGGTACTTTTTCATTTCCTTAGTTCTTCTTTAATGTTTTTTGCTGTTGCTGTGTTCCAAGATCCCTTCCAGAACACCACATTACATTTATTCCCCATGTCTCCTTAAGTCTCTTGGCTTTGACAGTTTCTTAGACTTTCCTGTGTTTTACAACTTTTATGCTTTTGAAAAGTATTGGTCAAGTGTTTTGTAAAACATCCCTCAAATGCGATATATCTGATGTTCTCCCATGATAAGACTGGAGATATGTGTTTCTGGGAGGAAAACCACAGAGGCCAGGAAGGTGAAGTGCCCTTCATCAACTTACGTCAAGGATATGTATCATCAATGCAATTTATGACTATGTTAACCTTGATCTCCTGGATGAGGTTTGACAGGTTTTTCCATCGTAAGGTCTCTTTTTTTAATCCCTCTTTCTTTGCTGTACTCATTGGAAGGAGGTTACTATGTGCTTCTCACACTTAAGGAGTGAAAATCTCCACCTCCTTAAGGGCAAAGTAACTACATGAATTATTTGGAATTTTTCTGAATAATTATAGTATCACACTTAGTTTCACCACCCTAACGAATCCTCTGTGTGTGTTCACCCATTCAACACCCCTCTGTCCCCCTCAAACTCCTAGTAACTGCTAATATTTTTATTGTAGCTATAGCTCTGCCTTTCCCGAATGTTATGTAATTGGAACCATATATTATGTAACATTTCAGATGGACTTCTAACATGTAGCAATATGCCTTTAAATGCAGCTATGTATTTATGTGGCTTGATAGCTCACATATTAAAATAGCTGAATGATATTATCCACAGGTATATACCAGTTGATTATCCATTTATTGAAGGGCAACTTGGTTGCTTCCATTTTTTTGGCAATTATGAATTAAGCTGCTTTAAACATTCACATGCAGGAACACACATTTCCAAATCAATTTGGTAAATACCTAGGAGCATAATTACTGGATCATAAGGTAAGACTTTGTAAGAAACTATGATAGTCTTGCAAAGTGAGTTTATAATTCTGAATTAAATTTTTTTTAATTAATTTATTTTATTTATTTACTTTTGGCTGCGTTGGTTCTTCGCTGCTGCACATGGGCTTTCTCTAGTTGCGGTGAGCGGGGGCTACTCTTCGTTGTGGTGCGCAGGCTTCTCATTGCCGTGTCTTCTCTTGTTGCAGAGCATGGGCTATAGGTGCATGGGCTTCAGTAGTTGTGGCACGTGGGCTCAGTAGTTGTGGCTTACAGGCTCTAGAGCACAGGCTCAGTAGTTGTGGCGCATGGGCTTAGTTGCTCCGCAGCATGTGGGATCTTCCCAGACCAGTGGTTCAACCCGTGTTCCCTGCATTGGCAGGCAGATTCTTAACCATTGCGCCACCAGGGAAGCCCCAGTTCTGAATTTTCAAAAGTAATAGATGAGAGTTCCAGCTGTTCTTCATCTTTGCCAGGAATTGGTACTCTCAGGTTTTTTCTATTTTAGGCATTCTAATAAATGTGTAGTCATATCTCATAGCTGTTTTAATTTGCTATTCTATAATGAAAAGGCATGTTAAGCATCTTTTCCTATACTTATTTGCCATCTGAATGTCTTCTTTGGTGAAGTGTCTGTTCATATAATTTTCTCATTTTTAAAATGAGTTATTTTCTTGTGATGATTTATAGGAGTTATTTGTATATTTTGGGTATTGGAACCTTATCAGATATTTGTTTGGAAAATTCTTCCCTGGTCTGTGACTTTTTTTCCAATTTTTAAACAATGTCTTTCACATAGTCAAAATTTTTAATTTTAATAAAATCCAACTTGGCAATACTTACTTCATGGAATGTGTTATTGATATTGTATCTAAAAACTCTTTGCAAGACTTAGTGTTATTAACATTTTACCTTTAACTTCTAGAAGTGTTATAGTTTTGCATTTTACATTTGAGTCAATAATTAATTTTGAGTATATATATATATATATATATTTTTTTTTTTTTTGTGGTACGCGGGCCTCTCACTGTTGTGGCCTCTCCCATTGAGGAGCACAGGCTCCAGACGTGCAGGCTCAGCAGCCATGGCTCACGGGCCCAGCCACTCCACCGGCATGTGGGATCTTCCCGGACCGGGGCACGAACCCGTGTCCTCTGCATCGGCAGGTGGACTCTCAACCACTGTGCCACTAGGGAAGGCCACATCACTATACTTTTTAAACCAAATAATTCTATCTCTAGAACATGCAATATACATTTTTAACTAATCTAAGTCCACTTTGAAATAACACTATACCACTTTATGTGTAGTACAAAGCCTTAGAGTATTCCTAATTTCTCTCTCCTGTTATGAGATGATTGTGATTCATTTTGCTTATCCTTATGCTAAAATTGTAACAAACTTAAGTAGATGGCTCTACTACTAAAGTATAAGGTATAAAAATTTTCTTTTCTTTAATCAATTTTATACATTGATATATAAAATCTTCAGAGGAGCAATGTAAATAGGCAGCCAGAAAGGCAACAGATGATAGAAGATAGTGTAAACCCAAAAGGTCTAAAGTACCATTCTGCCCCTCAGGTGCTACATGTCCTCTCTTAAAATCACTAGTCTTCAGTTTTCTATTCAATAAAGTGTGAGTAATAAGAGCACCGAATATTTTTGTAAGAATAAAATATTCTTACGATATAGTGCCTGATGGTATAGTACCTCATGGTATAGTGCCTGACAAAAAAATAAATACATGATGATTATAACTATTTTACTACAATTTATCATAACTCTATCAATGGGGACATTTTCCCCCTCATATAGTTCCTTCCTTCAAGGTTATGCCTGAGGGTTAGACTTTCCTTATTGTTCTTCAACATGCTCAAACTCTTTCTGCTTCCTCACCTTTTCTCCTCCTTCTATTTTCGAAGACAACATTCTTCAAACTATCTAACTGAGGTATTTATATTCTGGACTACTTGTTTACCATTTGTTGTATGGCACTTAACTATTCCATGACTAGCTTTCACATCAGGAAAATGGGGAAGATTATAGAAGTTTTCTCAGAAAATTTTTGTAAGGGTTAAACGGAAAGTCTGTATATGATACACTTAGTACAGTGTTTGGCATATAGTAAGTTCTTAATAAATGTTAACTATTATTATATATAGTGTGATTTGGCATTTTAATTTACCTGTGTGTTGTTTTAAATATGTGTATTTGTGCATTTGTGTCCCCATTTCCTTTAAGTTTTTACCTTGTGTGAGATTTTTAACAATATTTTACCCATACTCTTCATTCCTGTCATACTGGGCTGTTACAAGGTGACATTGTGTTCAGTTGACTCTTCCCAAAAGAAAACCTTTAGATAAAGATTTAAGAACAAGTGACTTATTTGAAAATGTATCCCAGGAAGCATATGAAGGGAAGTACATAAGTGAAATAAGGAAGGAAAGGAAGGCAGTATAGATTGTATAAAGGAGCAGGTTACCATGACAGGCTATACTCTTGGGGAAGTATAAGAGACATACAAAAAATCACACCTCAGAGTTGTCCCACCAAAACTGCAAGGAACGTGGGAGATGTGGTCAGGATGGGAGAGTAGGAAGACCCTGAACTCATCTCCCCCCAGAAACACATCAGAATTAAAACTACTTACTGAGAAAGTATATGAGAATGACTTGAAGATTAGCAGAAAAGATTTTCCACAACTAAATACATAGAGAAAGAACCCACAATGAGACAGATAAGAGGGACCCACCTCTCCAGGTCAGTGATCCCAAAACAGGAGGAATATCATAATCATAGAGGTCCTCCCCAAGAAGTGAATTGTCTGATACCCATGTTGGACACCCCAACATGGCAGTCCTGCACCAGAAAGTTGAGTCTCTACAATTGCCTGTAATTAAATTGCATCAGTAAGAAAAATAAAAGAGAAAAACTCTGAACAAAAGAAGTCCAGAACCAGATAGCTTCACAGGTGAATTCTACCAAACATTTAAAGAAGAGTTAACACCTATCCTTCTCAAATTGTTCCAAAAACTAAAAGAGGAAGTAATGCTTCCAAACTCATTCTACAAGGCCAGCATCACTCTGATAGCAAAAATAAAGACACTGACAAAAAAATAGAAAAAAAGAATATAGGCCAATATCACTGATAAATATATATATATATAAATAATCAGCAAAATATTAGCAAATCAAATTTAACAATACATTGAAGAGATCATACACGATGGTCAAGTGGGATTTATTTCAAGGATGGAAATATAGTTCAATATCTGTGAAAAAATCAACTTGATATTCCACATTAACAAATTGAAGAAGAAAAATAAGATCATCTCAATAGAGGCAGAAAAAGCTTTTGACAAAATTCAACATCCATATATGATTAAAAACTCTTAGTGGTATAGAGGGAACATACTTCAAGATAATAAAAACCATATATGAAAAACCTACAGCACCATCATGCTCCATGGTGAAAAGCTAAAAACATTTTCTCTAACATCAAGAGCAAGACAAGGATGCCCACTCTCATCACTTTTATTCAACATAGTATTGGAAGTCCTAGACAGAGTAGACAAGAAAAATAAATAAAAGGAATTCAAATTGGAAAGAAAGAAGTAAAACCATCGTTTGTAGATGACATGATTCTATATAAAGAAAATCCTGAAGATGCCACCAAAATTTATTAGAACTCATCAATGAATTTAGGAAAGTTCAGGATACAAATTAACATACAATATTAATTTTCAATTAATATTAATAGACAGAAGTCTGTAGCATTTATATACACTATCAACAAACTATCAAAAAGAGAAATTAAGAAAATGATCTCATTTACAATTGCATTAAAAAGAATTAAGAATCTAAAATAAATCTAACCAAGGAAGTAAGGGACCTGGACTAAGAAGATTGTAACATATTGATGAAAGTAATTGAAGACAACTCAAGAAAATAGAAAGATATATCCTGCTCACGAATTGGAAGAATTAATATTGTTAAAATGACCATAGCAATTGACAGATTCAATGCAGTCTCTATCAAAATGCCAATGGCATTTTTCACAGAACTAGAGCAAATAATTCTAAAATTTGTATAGAAACACAAAAGACCTCAAGAGCCAAAGCAATTTTGAGAAACAAGAACAAAGCTGGAGGTTCATGCTCCCTGATCTCAAACTATACTACAAAGCTGCAGTAACAAAACATTATGGTACTAGCACAAAAACAATCATATACATCAATGGAACATAGTAGAGAGCCCAGAAATAAATCCACACATACATGATCAATTAATCTACAAAAAGGCAAGTATATGCAATGGGAAAAAGATAGCCTTTTCAATAAAAGGCACTAGGAAAACTGGACAACAACAAGCAAAAGAATCAAACTGGACTATTTTTTCACACCATATAAAAATAAACTCAAAATGGATTAAAGACTTAACTGTATAATCTGAAACCATAAAACTCTTAGAAGAAAACATAGGCAGTATTGGTGTGCTCTTTGACAATGTTCCTAGCAATATACTTTTTGTTCTGTCTCCTTAGTCAAGGGCAAAATAAATAAATAAATAAATAAATAAATAAATAAATAAACAAATGGAACTTCATCAAACTAAAAACATTTGGCACAGTGAAAGAAACCACCAATAAAATGAAAAGGCAACCTATTGAATGGGAGAAGATATGTGCAAATGATATATCTCATAAGAGGTTAATAACCAAAATATATAATGAACTCACACAACTCAGTATCAGGAAAACACTACCTGATTAAAAAATATGCAGAGAACATGAATAGACATTTTCTTAAGGAATACATACAGATGGCCAACAGGCATGTGAAAAGATGCTTAACATCACTAATCATCAGGG
Organism: Lagenorhynchus albirostris; assembly: GCF_949774975.1. Classification (NCBI taxonomy): domain Eukaryota; kingdom Metazoa; phylum Chordata; class Mammalia; order Artiodactyla; family Delphinidae; genus Lagenorhynchus; species Lagenorhynchus albirostris. The sequence continues at coordinate 19,593,993 of NC_083095.1, forward strand.
AGATGCAAGTTAAAACCATAATGAAATATCACTTTACACCTGTCAGAATGGCGATTATCAAAATGATAAGAAATAAAAAGTGTTGGAGAGGATGTGAAAAAAAGAGAACCTTTGTGAACTGTAGGTGGGAATGTAAATTGGTACAGCAACTGGGGAAAATAATAAGGATGTTCCTCAAAAAGTTAAAAATATAACTACCATATGACTCAGGAATTCCACTTCTGGGTATTTACCAGAAGAAAACAAAAACACTAATTTGAAAAGATATATGCAACCCCATGTTTCTAGAAGCATTCTTTAAAGTAGTCAATTTGGAAGCAACCCAAATGTGTCTATCAGTAGATGACTGGATAAAAAATGTGATATATATATATATATATATATGGAATATTATTCAGCCATAAAAATGAAATCTTGCTATTTGTGAAAACATGGATGGCTCTAGAGGGTATTATGTTAAGTGAAGTATGTCAGACAGAGAAAGGCAGATATTGTATCATCTCACTTATATGGAGAGTCTAAAAAACCAAACAAAAGAAAAAAACAAAGCCAGACTCATAGATACAGTGAACAAATGGGCAGTTGTGAAAAAGAGGTGTGGAGTGGGACTGAAACAGGTGAAGGAGACTAGTTTGTACAAAACTCCAGTTATAAAGTAAATGAGTCACAGGGATGTAATATACAGTATAAGGAATTTTATCAATAACATTTTAGTAACTTTGTATGGGGACGAATGGTTACTAGACTTATTGTGGTGATAATTTTGTAATGTATGTGGTGATCATTTCACTACGCAGTACACCGGAAACTAACATAATATTGTACATCAATTATATTTCAATTAAAAAATGAAAGGATGTTATGCTTTTGGTCACTCAATTCCAATTCATCATTGCCTGGGGGCTGTTCTCTGGTGCACTAATTCCCTGGCACTTCTGCCTACCACATGGTGCACATGTGAAGAGAGAGCCCTCAAAAACAAAACAAAATCACAGAGCCTTGCCCTAAGATACAATCTGCACAGACTGGAGTTGAGCTTGGACTGGATATGGGTGGGGCACTAACAGCATCTCAT